>NW_026623167.1:1247477-2494955 GCF_028827245.1 Penicillium angulare | reverse complement strand
ATCGTATTCAGTTGTCTTCAGGCCTATAATAGAGTCGAAACGGGGCTGAATTATCTTTTAAAGGTATCTAATATAGAGCAATCTTAAATATCACCAAGACTCTGCTAGGTCTATTCTACCTAACCTATCTATTTTATTAGGGCTTTATTATGGTATCCTTAACTAACTTTCTTATATTTTATATCTATTATCTCTTCTACTTTATACTTAAGTTCCTTATTAACTAGTATTAGTAGGGGATATGAATTATCCATAATCTATAATAGAAATAGGTCTGAAGCGATAGGTCTAACTAGCTCTATATAGAATACTAAATAGATACTAATAGATATCTCTAATTGTACTATATAAGATATAGGGATATCTAAAACTTAATATTAAGTATATAGCTAGTCTAGCTTTTTTAATTATTATTATATATATATATTCTATAAATTTAGCTATACCTAGTTATCTTTCTTATAGACTAGTATAACCTATTATTACTTATTTAATTACTCTTCTTATAGAGCTTATATAGAAGTAATTGTGGCTTAGGCCCAATTAGTGGCTTCTTATAGTTGATTTATAAATATTTCATCTGCGATTCCTAGTCGTATATAGGTTTTATAGGGTTCCTCTATCTCTTCTATCTTAATAGGGTTAATATAGTAACTATATATAAAGAAAAAGAGGGATAGTCCTATTATACTAGTATTATAGTTATTAATTACTATAGTAATAATAGGAAATAGTATATCCTAATTATTTTATATATAGATTATAAATATATATAAGATTCGTTTAACTTCTTGGTTTATATACTTTGTAGTGCTATTGGATTATGGATGGAAAGTGGTTGATAGTCGATATTAAATTAATAGTTTCTTATATACTATTTACTAGAATACACTTATAAATTAGGACCTATAGTTACTTATAACTACTTATAGTAGCTTATAGTATATATAAAAGTAGATAAAGAATATATCTACTACTCTCTTAGTAGTTATCTCTACTATATTTATAAGAATTATATTCTTTATAAGCTGGTCTATGATTACTATTAAATTTATTATATCTATATATATTATTAGGGATAGTTCTATAATAAAATCTATAGATAATTCTATCTATATTTATTATAGAATCGATAGTGGTTTTAGTAGCCTATACTTTATGTTATGCTATATAGTACTATAGCTATAAACTATATAGTTTTGTAAGAAGTATTATATATCTTTTACTACTTCTAGCTAGAAGAATCTCTATAATAGTATTATATAGGTAATATCTTAACTAGGATATACTATAATATAAGAGTTGTGGATCTTCTATATAATCCTTATATATAGTATCTTATTATCTAGGATCTATATCTACTACCTAAAATAAAGTAGCCCTTATTCATCCAGGTAGTACTCTAATAGGTTTATTTTTATATTCGCTTCAGTAGCGATTCGCTAATCTTCCTTTTCTAAGGCTTTATATATCTTTTAATACTCTAGATTAGTAGATCTTGTATTCTTCTATTTTTATTATAGTATAAGCTTCTTAAATAGGAGTATTTCCTTCTTAAAGTTAATTCCTTTTACTACTAGTAGATCAGGTCGTCCTATCTTAATCTATATCTTTTTTAGTAGGGTTTAGAACTGATTTAATAGCCTTTCGTCTATAATATGCTATAGGATATCTTAGTTTTACTATAAAAGTATATTAAGTCTTATAGTAAGCTTCTTAGGGTAATACTTTAGTTTATAGTTAAATTTTATAAGGATATTTACCTATCTTATTTATTATTTGTTTAGATATTATACTTTACTAAAGTATTATAGGTTTTTATAGTCTATTATAATAGTAAATCAAAATACTATCTTTAACTCTAGTCTCTATTTTTGGAGGGTATATATAATTACTAGTAGCTTTTTGTTATAAATCTTATAATTTGACTCTACTAGTAATAGTTTCTAGGAGAGGTAGGTATATAGATATAACTACTTATTTAGCCTATATTATAATAAGATAGCTCCTATAGTCTATCTTAATATATCTATCTTAATAATAGTTTCTTTATTCTCTTTGAAATATACTAGAATCGGGATATTAATAAAGAGGCTTTTTAATTCTTTAAATACTTATAAGTAGTTGTTATTCTATATGAATTAGGTATCTTTTCTTATTAATTTCGTTAGGGATGCTAAGAGGTTAACGAATCAGAGTATAAATAAGTAGTAAAAGTTAGTAAATCTAAGGAAGCTTTATATATTTTATATTGATTTTAGTACTTCCTATTCTTAGATAGTTATAACCTTCTTTAGATTAATATAGATTCCCTTATCTACTTATATAATAAACCCTAGATATTTTATAGAATCTTGTTTAAACTCTGATTTTCTAATATTATACTATAGGCCTACTTCTTATAGTTTCTATAGTACTTATCTTACTTTCTATTAGTAATCTCCTAGTGATCTATTACTATATATAATAATATTATCTATATATATAGATATGAAATCGTTAAGATATTTTTATAGGGTCCTATTAATATATCTCTAGAAAGTTATTAGTATACTAATTAGTCTGAATAGAGTAATATTCTACTTATATAGATTATATTATATCTGAAATGCTATTTTCTATTCTTCTTCTGGTTGGATATAAATCTTATAGAAAGTAGTAATAATATCTAGCTTAGAAAACTATTTGGTCTATCCTATATTCCTTAGTATCTCTCTAATTAATAGTAACAGATAATGATCTTTTACTATTAACTTGTTTAACCTATGGTAATTAATATAGAATTATACTTCTCTATCTAGCTTTCTTACTAGTAGGACTAGGACTATGGTAGGTAATTTGCTTACTCAGATAAAGCTTTTTCTAAAAAGGTCTATTAATATCTTCTATAGGTATAGAAACTCTTCTTTATTTATATTATAGAGAGGACTATATAGGGGTAGTTCTTTAATATTATTATAGTCTTATTTTAGGATGATTTTATAGTTAATTCCTGGTTGATTTAAGAGTAATTTATTAGTTAACTACTGGCTGAAGATGTTTAACTACCGCTAATAGTATCTTAGTAGCTTATCCTTAGGATTATCTTATTTCTTTAGATATAGTGCTTTCTTAATATTGTCTATCGTGACTTTACCGATTTATAGTTAATTCAGCTGCTTCTCTCTATAGATAAAGTCGTATAGTAATTAGGCTATTAACTTCTTAATCTATATTCTCCTTATATTAGTTAATCTAATTATACAGTCTATATAGTTCTAGCACCTTATCCACTCTCTATTTCTTATAAATATATTGATATACCCTTTTCTTATTAAGTATTAGCTATTAATATCTTATAGCTAAGGGTCTTCTAATATTATACTATCCTCTTATTAAAGAATAATATATATAAATACTTATCTTTACTAGTAGTTATAAATATTTAGGTTGAAGTATATAACCTAGGTAATTTAGCCCTGATTTAGGATTACCCTATCTAGGATCTATATAGATATCCTAATATATAGGAGGTTAAGCGACTAAACTAATACTTTATTTATAGTTATATAATAATAGTATCTACTATTGACTAGGGCTTATATAAATTAGATTTTATTTACTTTAGTATTAACTAGAAATAGTAGTATTTCTTGTTTTAGTAGCTTTTTAACTCCTTTTTGTTCCTATTCGTGACTTAGAACTAGAGTTACTCTTTTTCTAAATCCTTACTTAAAGAGAGTTTATTCTTAAAAGCTAATATACTTAACTTATAGTTAATTATATATCTAGCTTTCTTATCTTTAACTCTATAGGGATATCTCTCTTTTAGTTCTTAGTACTATATAGCTAGTAAGAAATATTTTATAATAAAGTAGTCTTATTTACTATAATAAAGATATCTTCCTTTATCCTATTATCTCTTTACCTCTTTATAATTAATCTACTTTATTTACTTACTTATTTTAGGCCCTAATTAATAGTATTTTATATAGAATTCGGTTTAATTAACTATAGTAGTTAGGGTCTAATCTATTAAGTCCTAGTACTACTAGATATATATATAGTATAATCTTTCTAGGGTATTAATACTAAGGATATCTATATTAGTACTAATTTTATAGAGCTAAGTAATAAGATCCGAAAATATAGTAGGAATACTATAATTTATTAACGAATTCGTTATACTTTTATTTAAGGATCCTAATAAGATCTATCTCTTTACTTTATTATACTATTTAAAGGTATCTATATCTATAAACTCCTTCTCTAACCTAAGAAGAAATTTTATAAAAAGTATACTATTCGACTGGCGTATCTAGTAGAGATATCTTATAGTATATACTTTAATATTTAGGTCCCTATAAATACCCTCAAGATAGTCTAGAATCATCTATAGATCCCTATTATTTTATTATAATTTCACAAAGGTTCTAGTATTTTTCTAAGTAAGCTTCTTAAGCCTAGAGAATATATATATAAACTGATCTTGGGGTAAGCTAATTACTATGCTATTAATATATAGTTTATTCTCTATTATCACATACTATATTAGCTAGTTAGCTGTTTTTCCCCTAAATAGGATTAGGTCTAGTAATTATGCCTTCGAGTAATATATAGGTTCTAATTATAGGGGTTCTAGGGTCGATTTAACTATAGTTTATACCGAAGTTAGTTCTCCTATTGTTATTGTCGACTATAAGGCTAATTACTCTATTATAGTCTCTAGGTGACGGATTTATTTGTCTTAGATAATATACTTTTAGTTATATTGTTGTATTAATTCCTCTTGTGTTGTATATTTTATATCGATTTATTTGTTCTGTTTGCTCTATATAGCTTGCGACTATACTATTTGTTGTAGTAGTGTCTACGCCTATAATAGTAGACTTATAGATTTCTATATCTTTTATTTAGGGGTCGTATCGCCGAATCACTCTTGATTCAGGGACGATTCGTATATGGTTTTAGATTTTTACAATATCTAATTAGAAGCTTTTTATTTGTGAAGGGCTAAAGCAGAATTTATGTTTAATTAAGCTAGGCTACGTACTGTGTATAAAAAGCTTAAAGAGAGAATTACTAAGTAGGTGTTCTACGTGTTAGGTTATTATAGTCACGTGTGCTACGTGACCTTATACCGGGCATTGGCCCGTGACAATAGAGATAGATCTTATTAGTTATAAATTCATTTAGAAATACTATTTTAATTAAACTAAGTATAATATCTCTATCCTAGAAGTAATAGATTAATAAAATACTTCTATCTATAGTATATAGACTATTTTAATTACTATATATAACTTTTAAGGAACTAAATAAAAGTTTTTATATCCCTATATTATAATTAATAGAGATCCTTATCTATTAGGATTACTAGTATTACTATTAAATATAACTATCTAAGAAATATAAATTATATTAGTCCTATAGTAGAAATAATAATAGTTTAAATATAATAGAAAAATAATAGAATAGTTAAAGTTTTACTAGTTTATAAAAATATATAAGAACTAAGTCTATATCTTTATAATTATTAAAACCCTAGAAGAAATCTAGCTTCCCCTAGAAGAAGAAAAAGATAAATTAATAGTAAGTTAAGACTAAATCTCTTCTAAATTACTAGTATTCTAGGATATATTTAAGATATAGAACTCTAAAATTATATTACTATAAAAAGAGATTAATTACTTAATTAAACTTAAAGAAGATATATTATCTTTATATAGTCTAATCTATCTCCTCTTATAGATAAAACTTATAAAGTTATAGAAATATCTTAATAAAAACTTAATAAATAATTAAATCAGACTATTAAAGAGCCTAGTTAGTATATCTATCCTATTTATATCTAAAAGAGATAGAGAACTATAGCTCTATATTAATTATTAAGGTCTAAATAAGATTTTAGTTAAAAATTAATACTTTCTATCCTTTATTTTAGAGATTCTTAACTATCTTTCTAGGATTTAATTCCTTAGTAAAATTAATATATAAGATATATACTATTAAATTTATATTAGAGAAGAAGAAGAATAAAAGATAGCTTTTTATATAAGATATAGTTATTTTAAATATATAATTATACTATTTAGTCTTATTAATATATCTATAATATTTTAAAACTATATCTATACTATACTTTATAATCTTCTAGATATTATTTATATTATATATTTAGATAATATTCTTATCTTCTCTAGGATCTATAAAGAATATATAGAATATCTTTATCTTATACTTAAAAGGTTAAGAAAAGTATAGCTATTTATAAAAGCTTTTAAATATTAATTCTATAAGAAATAAGTTAAATTCCTTAGTTTTATTATTATTTAAAATAATATTTCTATAAATCTAGAATAAGTTTAAGCTATTTAAGAATAGAAGTAGTCTATATTCTATAAAAAGATTTAAGTCTTTTTAAAATTCTATAACTTTTATTAAAGGTTTATTAAAAATTACTTTTTAATTGTATTACTACTTATAAAGCTTCTTAAGAGAAGTAAAGATAAGAAAAAACTAGGGAATATTAAACTAAATAACTATAAATTAAAAGTATTTTAGGATCTTATTAATATCTTTTTAACTATATCTCTTCTATAATACTTTAATCTAGAGAGACTTATTTAGTTTAAAACTAATATTTTAGATTTTAGAATAGATAGAATCTTTTTATAATTAGATAATTAAAAAATATAGTATTTTATTATTTTCTGGTTAAAGAAATTCTTATCTATAGAATAGAACTATATAATATTAGATTAAGAGCTATTTATAATTATTTACTTATTTAAATACTAGTATTAATATCTTAAAGAAAACTAATATTAGATTAAGATTCTAATAGATTACTATAATCTAAAGTTATTTATAGATTAATCTAAGATTAATAAAAGATAAATATATTAGTATCTTTCTCTTACTTTATTTAACTTTATAATATATTATTACTTAAAAAAGACTAATCCTATAGATAGATTATTCTATATTCTAAGAGAAAAGAAGTCTTTATCTATAAAGAAGATATTAAGACTAATTTATAAGAGAATTATAGTTAAATTATTTATAAAAATATAGTAGTTTATTACTAATATAATATTATTTAGAGAGGAAAGTAGAGAGAAGTAGGGATTAATAATTATAATTATATTAATTTATAAAAATCTATTATTATCTTTTTTCCTAACTATAAGTAACTTAGTTAATAACCTAGAGTTAAAGCTAAACTAGATTTAAAATAATATTATTATTTTTATAGATTAGAAGGATCTAGAGAAGGCTATAAATAAGTCTAATAAAGCTAATTATTTAGATCTAGAGAATAATAAAGAAGTTTTTCTAAGTTAGGATTATAATATAACTAAGTTTTTCTTAAGTTAAGACTATAATATAATATATTATAAGGTTTTAAATTACTTTTAATTTATATTTTTTTAAATAGTAGCTACTATAATTATAAATAAAGATCTATTTATAGATAAATCTCTAAAAGAACTAAAATTATTAATTAAAGAACTCTAAGATAAGAATAAGATAGTCTAGGAAAAAATTAATATAACTTAGAAAGATATTCTATAAAGAAAGTATTAAAATATTAACTTTAAGAAACTTTTATATTATAAAGAATATCTTTATATCCCTATTATTAAGAATCTAAAGTAAAAACTAATTAAACTTTATTATAATAAGTAACTTATAGAATATTTTAGAAGAATATATATAGAAGAACTTTTAAAAAGGAAATTCTATTAGAAATATCTATTAAAAGATATATAAGAATATATTAAAATATATCTAATATATTAAGAAATTAAAATATCTAAATATTATTTCTATAGAGAACTCTAATCTCTTTTTATATCTTATAGACTATTTATAGAACTAAATATAGACTTTATTATAGGATTTTTAATTATAATCTTTAAAAGAAGGAAATATAATATAATCTTAGTAATTATTTATTAACTTATAAAATTCTTTTAATTCTTTTTTATATTAATAATAATATCTATAAAAGATCTTACTAAACTCTTTTTTAATTAAATTAAACTTAAATATAAAAACCTAGAAGAGATTATCTTTAATTAAAAGCTTATTTTTATAAATAAGTTTTAATTATAACTTTATTATTATTTTAAGATTAAATTATAGTTCTTTATTATATTTTATTCCTAAACTAATAAATAAATAAAAAGACTTAATTAAGTTTTAGAAGATTATCTTAGATATTTTATTAATAAAGAATAATTAAACTAGATCTAATTTTTTAAGATAATATAATTTATATATAATAATACTATTAATATATTAATTAATAAGATCCCTTTTTATATATTACTTAGATATAATCCTAATTTCTAAATTTAAATTCCTAATAAAATACTTAAGAAAAAGATCTCTAATACTAAAGAATAAATAAATTACTTTTAGAATATCTATAAAGAGACTATAAAGAAGCTTTAAATTATATAAAAAATATAATAAAGATCCTATAATAAAAATTATAAGCTAAAGAACTTTAAAATAGGAATTTTTATATCTCTTTTAATAAAGAATCTCTACTTTAAAGCTAAAAAAAAGAAGCTATCCTCTTATTAAATTAAGTCTTTCTATATCCTTATAAAAATTAGTATCTAGGTTTATTATATTATATTACTAGAAAAATACTTAAGATTATATAATATCTTCTCTATCTCTCTTCTTAAACTATAGAATAGCTAAAATAATAATAACTTATAAATACTAATACTAGAACTTAAAAATAAAGAAAAATAAGAAATTAAAGAGATTTAAAATAAAAAAGTTTTTAATAAAATACTATATTACTATATAAAATAAATAAAATAGTCCTTAGAATATAATTAATAAGAACTAGTAGAATATTTAAAAAATATAAAAAATATAATAGCTTTATTTAAGAAAAACTAAGCTTATAAAATAATATCTTAATAATACTAAAAACCTTCTGAAACCCTTTTAAATTACTTTTAAATTAATATTAGATAAAGAAAAGCTATATTAGATAAGACTATTTAGTTAAAAAAGGGAAGGATAAGTAAGATAAAAATAATAAATTACTATAGAATTTTATACTAAACTATAAGTATCTTAATATTAATAATTATTACTATTATAACTAGAGTTAAAATAACCCTAATTAGAGTTATATTATATTAATATCCTACTATAACCTCTATAAAAAAGGATTAAATACTACTTTATTAGAGAGTAAAACTAATATTATTAATCTATAAATATAAAAGATTATTAGAATAGTAAGAAGATTAAGTAAAAGATAAACTAATCTTAATATTTAACTCCTTCTATTATTTAATAATAAATATAGTATATACCCCTATAGCTTAGTCTATATTCTATAAATTAAAATAGAGCTTATAACTAGAAAGATAAATAAAGATTATCTTTTAAAAAGATATTAGGAGATAAGTAGATCCTTTTATAGCTATAGTCTTATTTTCTTTACTTTAGATAAGTATAATACTACTAATAATTACTATAGTAGTACTATTATTTTAAACTTTATATATCTAGTTAAGAATTAACTAAAGCTAATATAAATTATTATAAATTCTATAAGATATCTAAAATAAATTAGTACTAAATTAAATATAACTTACAGAAGAACCTTATCTAAAAGTAATTTTTACTATATTTTTTATATAAAGTATAAATAATTAAGTTTATATAATCCTAGTTATAATAAATCTTAAGAATAGTATCCTTAGGAGAATAAAGAGCTATTTTAGTAATATATTTGATATAAAATATAAAAGAAGGGTAAATAATTTAATTATAAAGAGAATATAAGCTAGTAGAAGTACTAGTAATACTTTTATTACTTTTATTAATCCTATTATCTCTATTATTATTACTATTATCTCTATCTCTAGCCTAATCTTTACCTCTAGTTATATAATAACTACTATAATAAGAAGGATTACTGAAAATACTAGAAGTAGTAGTCTTAGATATATTAAAATAAAATAAAATAAAAATAGAGAGTATAAAGATAAAGAGTCGAGAATTAAAAGCTAAGAAAAGAGAAAAGATAAGAGTTAAAAAGATAAGAGAGAAGCTCTTATCTTAAAGATATTAAAGAACTTATATTACTTTATTTATATCTATATATAAAAATATCTAAAATAATATTAGTCCTAGAATCTTTATTTAATATAATATTACTAGATATAAATTACCTAATTAAATATAAGTTATATAGATAATTAAGTCAACTATTATTAAAAAGAAAGGATAAATTATTATAGGATTCCTGAATCCCTTTAGGTACGATTCGGGTATAATTTATAGTTACTCTATAGGTAAATCTACTATAATATACCTATTAATATATAACTACCCTAAGCCCTAGTAAGCTCTAGTAATATTAAAACGTACGAACAATAGCTACGATTCTTGTCCTGCAAGAATCAGTTCTATATATCAACTATTCTATTTGATCTCTACCATCTGATATCCTTGCCTAGTCACAGGTCTCTAGCCTGACAACTTAGTAACCATTACACGTTGTATAAGTCTAGAATATAAATCTATTAGACTTGTAAAGATTAATTCTATTAGACCCTAACCCACTTTTATTTCCCTATACTTAAGGAATTTACACTAAATCTATTGGTGTCTAATGGAATTACCCCTATGGGTTAGAAGTACTACCAAAAGCTTCGATGAATGTTCCTTATATGAATTGCTAATATAAGCTCACTGCCTTCGTGTTCGCTATGGTGTTAAGAGGATGTGCATCCGTTAGTTACTGAGGTACATATGGAGTTGAACAGCCTAAAATGCTCCGTATTTAGTAACTTTTGCGCGAGGAATCTACTGTAATGCCCTGCTCCAATCCCCACATCGGTTCGGGTAAAATGAATCTACTTCTGGGATCCCGATTCCGAACGTCCCAATGGCTATGTCATTGCCGTTGTCGTGTGCTTGATTCTTTACCCAGGCTTGGCTGGGCTTGTTTTACGGTTTCTGGGACTCTGACTCTGTTGGCTGCACCTATAATGTAAGGGAGTAGATGACGTAATGGATGCCAACTGCTTTGTTCTTGTGAGATCATTGAAGTTGTGTTTTGGTTGTGCGTTTGCATAAAATGGATCTGAGATTGGATATGGTGTTTCGTACTTTGCTCTTGCTGATACTTCGCGAATTTTGTTAAGCTGCTTCTCTTCTCGGCTTTGTCGGCATCGTATATCAACCAGTTGACTTGAAGGAACTGAGTCTTTTACTATCTAAGTTATTTACAGAGATACATGGTTTAAAAATAAAAAATGAATGTGCTATAACTACATAATCTACAGCAGGCAGCACATTTATGCTGCAGACTCAAAAGTTTCAAGATTCTCACTCTATATTCTAATATGTCATCTGACGTCTCATTCACTCAGTCAAAATCTAATGGACTCCGTAAATCACATTCTACTCAATCATCTCGAGCAAACAACGCTAATATCTCCTCCTTCTCATGTGTAGCAGCAATATCCAACGCCGTAAGTCCGCTCTTATTCTCCGTCCAAGGACTAAGCCCCAGATCAACAAAGATCTGGAACAGGTTCGCTTCATAGTCATCAGCCTCATAGTCCCAGTCTCGATATGCAATCGCATGTAGAAGTGTATTTCCATCATTATCAACTTCCCGCAGACCATGCCACTCAGCCATTTTCGCACAGTCCTCTTGATTAGCGTAACGTTCCGGCATGTCATTGCACCACGATCCATGCCAACTCTTCGGTGCCTTGACGAAGCTGAAAAGGGCCGTCTCTCCTTTCTCATTTCGTGCCGCTGGGTCACAGCCTGCGTTTAATAATCTGTTATATAGATTCCAGGCAGGTGTGAAATGATCTGCGCCATTTTCTGTCTCGAGCTGGTACTTGCGGTCGATGTTGCTGTAGTCCATCACTAATACTGCAACGTAATGGAGTGCCGTCTTGCCCTTGTGGAATACCTCTAGTGGATTTGCACCTGCATCGAGGAGAGCAGTTACTATATCGTGGTATGTAGCAGTGGGATTATCCACGTTTCCGGAACCGCAATCAAGTTCCGCGATGTAGCTTTCGTCTGCATATTTCTTGAGTGCCGATCGTAGTGGTGTGAAGCTTTCATGGTTGCAGTGTGTTGTCTCAGCGCCATGCTCTAGAAGGGCTTGCACAGCTGAAAGGTACCCTGTGCGAACGGCGTGATGGAGTGCTAATGATCCAGACTTATCGATGGCGTTTACATCAACATCGAGGTTGGTAAGTGCTAGCACGACTTTACCCTCGTCCCTTTCCGGACATTTCATACATGCTTTCAATAAAGGGGTGCAGCCTTTTCCGTCTCGAGCATTGAGATCCAGTCCCGTAGAAACAAAACGTTGTATACAGTAGTTTGCGCGGCAAATATCATGGAACGCGGTCGATTCATTGTTGTACATTGGATGGAGTGGATTGGCACCGTATCGAAGAAGAATCGACAGAGCTGCTTCGCTTGCCTTCGGGTTAGCCGCACTGACTAGAGGGTTGTGACTGTCTGTCCCATTCGGGTCAGCGCCAGACTCCAAAAAGAGCTCCAGGACATCATCGCGCTTGCTGGAGATTGCGGCGACGATTGGTGGCCCGGATTCAGAGCCTGCGGACAAGGAACCTCCTTTTTGAATGATAAGCTCTATGATCTCAACAGACCGGTTAACGTTAATAGCAATGTTGAGTGGAGAGTTTCCGTGTAGTTGAATATTAGCGTTAGGATCAGCACCATGCTCGAGAAGGATCCTAGCTGTGTCGTCGCGCCAATGCCAAGTGTGCCTAGCAAGTAGTGCAGAATGAAGAGGTCTATCGTGTGTAAATCTGTCCTCTGGTCCATTCGGAGTCGCCCCGGCACGAAGAAGGATGGAGAGACCATGTGGGTGCCACCAACGCGATCCGTGGGCCAATTTGATCAATGAATTTGTGAATGCCTCTTTATCTAAGACATCTGGGATAAAACTGGCTAAGTACTCAATCATGGATATGTTGCATAGGTCTCGATCCGTGGCATGCTTCAGAAGGGAAGGAAGAAGGCTGGGCATATCCTCAACGTGTGGAAGCACCTGGGTCATGACAGAGGTCCAGCCCCACCGTGCAACCAAATGAAGTGCCGAGTCGCCCTTCTCTTCGACCACTTTCACTTGTTTAGACGTGAGGACCTTTCCGATCAGCTGCTCGTTTCCAGTTGAGAATACTCTTTCGAGAAACTTGACATGGTTTTCCGGGAGCGAAACATTGTCCATTACCATCATTGGAACAGATTCAGTCAGAGCCATCAGTAGCTCTGCTGGTTTATCAAAGGCAGTGGGGCTCTCAGCTGAGGTGGAATTTCTCAGTTCGTCGACAATATCAGCACAACCCAACATTGTTGCCACGTCTATGGGCCAATGCCCATTTTCATCAGCAATGGTTGGATCTGCACCAGCTGCCAGAAGAAGCTGCACCACCTGACGAACGGATCTATTAGATCTCTCATTTGCGACCACGCTGCTTCCTCGCTCTATAATGTCCTGCCAAGCCAGTTGCCCATATCTTGCCGGGGACTCTCTCATGCGTGAGGGGGCAGCATCGTACATGCGTTGAGCCTTTTGAGCCTCTTGAGCCTCTTGCGCATAGTGCAATTCTGCAGCTGCATGCAAAGGTGTTCGATTTCGTTCGTCTCTGATTCCCACATTTGCCCCTGCCTGGGTTAATAGACGGACACATTCGGGCTCGCCAGATCGAGAAGCATAATGCAGAGCCGATCGCCCTTTCAAGGTCAAGCCATCGATGTTGATTGAATTCTCGACGTAAAGCTCGACCAAAAGGCCAAGGGCGTTACTTTGGCCTGCCTCCGCTGCAAAATGTAGAGGAGTATGCCCTTCGGAATCGCGGGCATCCATTTTAGCCCCAGCCTTGATCAATGTAGTTGTATTCATGTCAGATATAGCAGCTGCCAAATGAAGCGGAGTGATTCCTGTCCGATCCATGGCATTCACATCGCATGGGATTGAAGGTTGAAGCAGAAATTCCACTCGCGTCAATATGTCAGCAATTTTATACCCGTGACTGTCCTCCTCCCAGCCGCAGTCTTCAATGGCGACTGCCAGGTGTAGGGCCGTTCGACCTTGGTTGTTTCTCGTCTGCACGGGGCACCCCAAATCTAACAAGTTCTTACATCGAATTTCTAGCGTCTCCCACTCCGCAGCATGCAGCATGAGTTCGTGAATTATCGAGTTGCCGTCTTTGTCAAGAGCGTGAGGGCTAGCTCCAGCCTGGACGAGAATATTTGATATCTTAGTACAGCCATCGCCCCACTTCGTTCCACCATCTTTGTGTTTAGCAACCCAATGCAAGCCTTTGGGTTTTCAGTTAGCGCTGCGCACAATATCACTACAAACATGGCATCTAATCAACTTACCGGATTTTCCTTCGTTGTCCGCTTCATGGGGATCTAAGCCAAGCTCCAAAAACCTTTGGAACATATGGTCGCAGTAGTCCCAAATATGTTCCCATTTCGAGAGTACTGTCAGTAGCGCATTCTTCCCTGTGAAGTCTCGCGTATGGATAGACATCCCATACTGTGTCATTAGATTGAAGAGTGGTACAGGGCTATTCCATGAGTTATAGTAATGGAGAAATTGGAGAAACGGAGTTCTGCCAAAGGAATTTTGAAGATTCACATCTGAGGACCTAATCCAGTCCTCCACAACTGGAAGCTTCCATCTGCTAGAATCCTTGAGAAAATAAGACAAAGCCGTATTCCCCACTAGATCTTGCTGGTTAAAGTCGGCATTAAGCGCTTTGAACATGATCGGATCCGTATCATCCAGACAAGCCGCTACCATCAATGGTGTTGCGCCATCTGTACGTCGTGGGGCGTTTATATCCATACCAGAGTCAGTAAGGATCCGAAGAACTTCAAAGGCCACCAAGTCCCTTTTTGCATGAAGTGGGGATGCACCAGTATTATCTAATGTCGATACATCGGCTCCATTTCTGAGAAGCGTTCGCACGGATATCCAGGGATCTGTTGCTTTGGCGTCATAAAAGTGAGGCCAGAAAAACAGAGCAGATCGCCCCAGGTGATCAGTTGCATTTATATCACAGCCTGCGGCGAGAAAAACATCTAGAACGTCATTCCCGATGCGATATTTCTTCTTGGTTTCCTTCCTATTCACTTCATATGAATCGAATGTGGAAGTGAGGAGATGGCTAGGCCCTATAGCCCACCCGTGCAAAGGTGTGTAGCTTGGCGGAATTTTGGACTTGGACAGACCAAGCGAAGAAGAACGTGGCTCGGGATAAGTGTTCAAGTTCATTGAGAGTACATTGGCATCCGCACCATGGTTTAGTAGGCACTTGACAGTATCAGATCGGCGCTTTTTAGACGCAGTATAGAGAGCAGTGTTACCATCAGAATCCCGATGATTGATCTCATCTCGAACATCTGGACTCTGTAACAAAGCTTCTACTGCCTTCAATTGTCCCCCTAGAACGGCGGTGTGGAGGCCTTGTAAAAGATGAGATTTTTGGCAGTAGCTCATTAATAAGACCAGAGTCTCGATATGCCCCAACCTGCATGCAATCAGGAAGGGGGTTTCTTGGATTTTCGGTGCTTCGTACGATTCACCATAGTATCTGTATTTACCCCCAGAAGAGTCTTTCTTCTTATTGGTTGTTAAGTCCGCTCCAAAAGCAATGAGACTCTGCAATACCTTGACATTGTTGTATTCTGTCGCAACATGTACAGGCATTCCATCATTAGATCCGATATCATGGCGCGCCTGGTGCTGAAGCAGCAACCTAACCATATCATCGTGGCCCCTCTGTATCGCGTACAAAAGCGGTGTTAAATTGAAGGTATCGCAAATGTCGGGGCTTGTTCCATTTTGCAGAAAATGGCAAGCGAGGCGCTTCATTCCGTAGTGTGTCGCAATAAATAGAGGGGGGATGAGTTCTTTATCTTTGCGGTATGGCCTTTCGTATGAGCATTCGCAGTCGTAACGCCACAACCTCTCCCAAAACTCGAAAGTGGGGTTTTCAGGCTGAAAAAATTCAATTATGGCGTTGAACAAGTTGTCATCAGACTCAGGCGCATTAGCGGCATGGAAGAGCCACTCGCTGACAGAATACTGAAGAAAGTAACTCTCCAAGTATATCTCTGCTCTTTTCTCGGTTTTCACTCTCCCATACTCAAGGTCTGTAAGAGGTATACGTTCTTTCGGCGTAGCATTCTTCAAATACTGAAGACATGTCCGCGCAATCATTGCATGTACAGAGGGGGAGTCAAGGGCCGCAAAATCCCGCTTCTGGTGACTCATTTGTGTGTGGGCGACATCGCGATTAAGGGCAAATTCTGTGAGGGAATGGTGTATAATTTGAACAACCCCATCGTCACAATCTTCTAGTAAAGGTCCACATGTTGTGCGGATACCCATTTTAGCAGCTATGCTGGGGTCCAGACCACCGCGATTGGGCAGAGAATCAACCATAACGGCAAGTTCAAGAAGTCGCATAGGGCGTGAGGAGTGTATGACCCATTCGAGAATAAGCCGTTGGAAGTCTGAACTCGTTCCTGACCGGGATGCATGTTCATGTAATATATCACTGTACATATCTCCTAGTCCGTCTGGAAGAGCATCAATCTGAGATGAAATATCATCTGGGTGGAGAAGCAACTTGTCGAACATGAGCCTAGCATAGAGGAAAAGTCCTTTGCCACGGTCGCAAATGGCTTTTTTAAGTACCTCCGCCGTCTCTAGAGGAATGCCCAGCTGTGAGTCCTCTAATCTCTGTGTGAGATAGACTGCAATATCTCTATCAACGTTCCGCCGATCAAGGCGCAGATCAACAAGGCAAGCACCATTCATATGTCGCTCGACGTGGGGAACTTGGCGACTAGTAAGAAGGACTTTAACTGTATCTGGGGTTTTGCGATTGAGAAAATCATCAAGAAACTGGTCAGACTCCTTTCCTCGCTTCATCTCATCCAACGCATCGACGACACAGAAAACCGGCTGCTTAATCGATCCCAAGCAGGTGATGAAACTCTTCCAAAGATTCTCGAATGGGACAGAGGCTACCGTGTAGTGTTTTTGCATAAGCTTCTTTAGGGATGCCACAAGAGGAGGCGAATAATCGACAAGCTCATGGCAGAAGTCTTGTATCAAAGAACGAGGACTGCGATTTGTTTGTATGATTTCCCTGAAAAAGAAAAACAGCACGATCCCATCACCCCGTCGTCGTAGCCGACTGATCAAACTCGCTGCGACCACAGACTTTCCACAGCCTGGGATTCCTCGAATCCAGATATTTCTCACTGCGGCAATCTGGCTCCATTGCTTATACTGAGGCGTTTCCAAAATCCACTCCCCCGTACCTCGAGCATGCGAATTCAGGTGTTTCCTATACTCACTTGCCGGGCTGTCTGAATCAGTTTTCTCAAGCCACGTTTTCAGCTCTTGAACAGTTTCTTTGCATTCTTCTTCGTCCATTTGCAAGTCTTGTGTGAATCTTATGTCAGCTTTTGCTTTTCCAGTTTCAGGTTGATGGGGAGGGATAGAAAAAGAATTTTACCTGATTTTTGCACGACAACATAGTCGGATACATCGCGATTCTCATCGGCCGCCATCTTCGAGCAGCAATGTTGCAAGCACTGGATCCCCTGAAAAACGTACAGCTTTAGACCAGCCGTGGGTGGATATAGGAGGAAAGATTTAACGAAGGAGTCATTTCAAAGCTGTTTTTGAAACACCCACCCCGCTCAAAAAGACAAATGTTAACAGGATTAGTCAAACTGGGGCCAGAGCCCCATGAGGGGGAGAGGGGGCCAGACAGGGTGAACACAGCTTTGCTGATTAGCAGCCGCATTGTGGGGCTATTGAGCCGCTAGCATCATAAACATCGTCGGGGTGTGGGTTTTCGATGGGTCAGAATCCAGAAGGATTATCCATTCTATCACGGAGATCATGAACAGTATTGGGATTAGTTTTTGCAGCATACGATAGCTGAAGAGATGGGTCTTTCGTGGGTATAGGGTTTGTCATGGTACGATAAAGTACAGAATACTTCGATACAAACAGCAAACGATCGTGGCTTGCAATTGAGTCTTTAGTATGGACCTCAAAATACCCCGTGAGTAATGTAAATCAACCGTCTAGTACCTGTATCGTGGATCTGAACATTGAAGTGGAGTGGGCATATCTCCGACCGCTTCGAAGGTTTTACCGACACCAAGAGATTCCATGTTTTCCGTTGATATATTCCAGCAGTGCCAAACATGTCAATCGTTCAAAGAGAGTCATAGTACATAGTCGAACCATCTTATCGTTTCGGTTTCGTCCGATACTATTAGTACTAGTAATATAGCTGGATGAACATGTGCCCTGTTTATGGAGAGGGGGGATAAATCCAGGGACCTCCTCCATGATCAGACTTAAGTGTGGAATTATCAATCCAGATTTCACCACAAATAGAAACCCCAGAAATATGAGTACTTAATATATAACGTCACAGTCCATAAAATAAAGCAAGGTTCAAAGATAATGTGCCTTCCGTCCATGGTAACGAAGCTGGTGTCCACAGCCTCAAACCACCAAGAGAGACACGGTCCATAAGATTGATTGGCAGATTCCAGACACAACGTTTCCCCACAAGGTCGTCCCATGCCGAGCCTTGCTCATTGCCTTCATGGGGTATGGGCCCCGAAATCGAGCGGATTAAAAATCCCAACTAGTGGAATATCCTGTAGTACCTTCTTCATCCGCGTATTCTTCAGTGCTAGAGTCGTATCCGTGAGCGAGCTCATCCAAGACTTCATATGCCTCAGTCTCCGCGATGTCGTCGTCAGCGTCGGTTGAGACTGAATCGAGAGGTTTGATCCCCTGGACATGCACCCTCAATTTGTGCTTGCTCGCTTCGAGTAAAATCCACTTTGGCAAATTTCGACGATTAACTGTCAGAACCAGTTTGATCTCTTTTTGTGGTTCTGTGCGAACAGGCACTCGCTTGTCAGTGTCGCCCATGAGAGTGTAAGTACCCTTTTCGTATTCTCCATGCATTATCACAGCAGCCATCGGATCTTCAACTTATCACAAACGCCTGTGTTGATTAATTTGGAGTAAGAAAGAGAACACACACGAAAAAAGCAAAATACAAAATAAAAAATAACAGCATTTTATAGGGTGGATAACAACTCTGCGAAAAATCGCGATGCTTATCAATAGGAGAGCCCCTTACCTGGTGGCAGATTGCCCAAGCACTCAATCTCACCCGAGAGACCTGATCAGATATCAGGCGGTACATCTGAGACACCCTCGCTAGATTGGTCTTTAGTGAAAGTCACTCAATCCCTCTTGAGACCGAGAATAAGGGTGACGCTAGATTGCACGCGATCATCGCTGCTTTGGGAGATGGCAGGCTCTCAATCCAATTCTGGATTTCTTTTCAAGACCCATTGCCTAGTCCGCGATCACTTCTGATGCCACTCCATCATACACATCGGGGCTCTATGCAAGTTCGGGGCCTTAATCTCCCGTGCTGGTCACGATGCCTTCCATCCCGTTCAGATCATCATATATGGAGTGTTTCATCGACCGGGAGGAATCTCCCGGGTCCCCCGTCAGGAGAAGTGGAACGGCAACGGGTAGGCACGAAACCTACACTCTTCCGGAAGATCAGCAGGAAAGGATCTGTATTGAAAGTGCAGGAAAGGCCAGAAGCTCGTTGGTAGACGGAGCTTGGTACGCGGGTTTCACCTCATTCCAGTATCAGCAGACCAGCATTGGATAGAATACTCAAAACGCACTATTGGATACGATCCATGGAACCAAAGGCTAGCCAATCTCTATGCACGCAAACGATCTGCACTCCGAATTGGACCCCATGGATTACTGTGGATTGAGACCTTGTCCGGCCCACGCAAGTCCGGAATGAGCTTAGCCGGTGTGGGGTTTACGTATCATCTCTTGTTACCCCTACACGGACACTGTCACCCTTCACCAAGTAAGAAGCCCCTTTCAATATGTGATAGCATCTTGCGGTTTCACAAGCACCAGCCAAGACACCGGCAATCCTGCGCGTCCTTGGGAATATCGGGAGTCTCTATATTCTATGATTGCGCTGGGTTTTGAAACCGTTGGCTATGATATCGTCGGGGATCGCATCAGAGATGGCGACTACTTTGATAAAGATTGCTTCTGCTGTTTCTTTACGATAAACCTTGAAAAAGAACCTTGCTCAGGGTCTAGACAATTGGAACTTACGAAGGAGCGCCTTTGGATTAATACCATCTACGGATCAACCTCCTTACCAGACGATTGGACGGACACATTCATGACTACACAATTCTCGTTCATTGCTATCGAAGATTGGCGTTGACCAATGTGTGTTACGGATATGCCAAAGTAGGCGATCGAGCTTACTGATTAGTATATAACTAATACTTGTGAACTTAACTCTAGTGGCTATTACAATATTAGGCGTACCGTTGACAGGATATACTTTTACTGCAACATCAGCTACGACTCTTATATAGGTTTATACCATATCTTTAAGACTAGAATAGACTATATACAATAGCTTAATAGTCTTTGCAAGAATATACAGGACTAGTATAGTCTACTAGATAATTAGTATTAATTAGCTGCGCTTATTCCTTTTAATATGATTCCTTAGGGATAGACTATTAGACCCTTTTATTACAGACCAACCAGGGCTAAGTCCAACTTTAGACTAACAAGAGCTAATTAGTTCTATATTTAATATAGAGCTATAAAGTTATATATAGGATCCGGTATTTAAGGATCCCTAAGTACTAAGATTAGAAAATACTTTAGAAAAGGAGCTATAAATAGTCTTCTACTAATTACTATAATCTATATTTATTATATATATAGAATATTATAGAGACTATTAGGAATAACCTTCTTAGTATAAATAATAATTATTCCTTTAGATAATTATATATTCCCTAGTTATATAATTACTTACTCCTAATCTACTTTAGGAGTATATAAAGAGTTATAGTAACTCTAGGATCTATCTTTTAAGAGTTACTATAGAAATATATAGAGAATTAGAATATATAAAAAATAGTTATTACTATTATATATTTAATTCTTTATATTTAATTTTATTATTATACTTAGATTATTACTATCTATAATATAGTTTATAACTATTTAATTAATACTTCTTTAGTACTTAGTACCTTATCTAATATGGCTAACGATTCTCCTAATTGATATATAGCTATTCGGATCTAGGAGTTTATCTATGATTATATTGTTGTTATTTGCGGAAATAGGTCTTCAGTCTCTATTATTGTATTATATAATCATAACTATTAATTATAGTAGAGAATATAACTTATATCTTAGAGATAGGACTATAGGGGTACTAGTAAAAATAATATATATAGGAGTACTTATTTAGCTTATTATTATTAGTATAGTATATAACGGTTACTAAGTTGTCAGGCTAGAGACCTATGACTAGGTAAGGATATCGGATACTAGAGATCAAATAGAATAGTTAATATATAGAACTGATTCTTGCAGGACAAAAATTGTAGCTATTGTTTGTGCGTTTTAATATTGCTAGAGCTTGCTAGGGCTTAGGGTAGTTATATATTAGCGGGTGTATCGAGGTAGATTCGTCCGCGGAGCGGCTATGAATCGTACCCGAATTGTACCTGAAGGGATTCAGGAATCCCGTGACATAGTACTTATTTAATTGATATAGACCGCTTATAAGATAAAGTGGTTGATTGGATTGGGTAGTCTAGACCACCCTTACTAGTAGGGGTATGAGCAGATAATATTAGAAATTGTTATATAATGGCTGTCTTAGATGGATGGTAGATAAAGTTAAAGAAAAATCTATCCTATTGTTGGATGTATAAAAGTCTGAGCTCCGAAGAAATACTATTTGTAAGAAGATAAAATGGAGGCTGTACTTTAAATAGTATAGTGTATAGTATCTTCTCTAATTAAGGATATAACTACTAGCTTTTCTAGGGGGTATTTTTAGAATTTTATATAATTATGATCTTAAGTATATTTTTTCTTTGGATTGTTTAATAGCTGTTCTAGGGAGGATTTATTTTTCTTACTTCGGATAAGTAAGTATATATTGAAGTGTATAATTATGCTCTTAACTAATCGGAGTTAGGTTTTATCTCTTTAAGCTTGTGACCCTTATAGCTATTTGGGTTACTTTCTTGTTTCTTAGTATTATTGTTATGCTATAATAATAGCTTTCTATCTATGAGATTTGTGGTTTATTGATAATATTGAAGCTATAGTAGCGGTTATTGTGCTTGTTCCGCGGCTCTTAAAATTCTATTAAATATATAGGTTTAGATTTATTTACTATAAATTATCCTAGTTATCTCTCTTGATATCTAGCTTTTTTATGGGTCTCTTTAGTGATGTTTTTCTGATGAGTATCTTAATTAATTTCGATGGGCTTTTCTTGGATGAGGTTCTTTTGGTAATATTAGTAGGATATGTGTGGGCCTGATCAGGGTTGGAAGATCTATTAGCCCCTGAATTCTTTATCTATGTTTAACTTATATGACAAAAATCCTATAGTCTTTATTTGGAGTCTGTTTGTTACCACCTCAGCTTTATGGATAGAAGTTAGTGAAAAGTGGCTTAGATGTTGAGTAATAAGGGGAGCTGATAGTGTTAATTGTTTGTGTTACGCCTGATTGTCCTAGAGTGGCTCATTTTCTTTAAAATGATATTAAATAAATCCTTCCCTGCTAGTTTCGGGTATGTATTGTCTTGTTGAACATATAACAATATAACTGGGTATTTTAAAATATCCTATTTTAGTAATAGTATGAACTGTGTCAGAAATCAGTATTTGTATTCTATATTAAAGTTGTAAACTAGTGCTTAAGTACCTATAGCTGATTATTAGGCTGATTATTTAAAGGTTATTATAAAATGTATTCTATAGGGGTATTCATAGATTTATTGTCTATATATCTGATCTATTTATATGAAAATAGAGTAAATATTTAAGGTGGAGTATATATTAATTAATATAGCTGTTAGACTAGGTGTGTTGGATGTTCTATGTTTAATATATAAGAGTACCTTAAAAAAGAGCTTGTGGGTCTGTTGTTTGTCGCTAAATATTGCTGATCCTGTGGGTTGGCACTAAAATCAAAGTAAAGTAGCCCTTCTAAAAGCCCTTTATTTTAAATTAAAAACTTAAGCGGTAAGGGAATCAATTTGTAGTATCTTGTCTTCTGGGTTAGTAATAGGATATCTGATCTTAAAAATAAATAAAAAAAGTGAATAGCTACACGTAGCTGGCTGGTCTGTTACTTATAGTGATCTTATTAACGAATAGGATATTATTAAAGGTATTGCTTCTATCTATCTCGGCGCTACTGGTGCCTGGTTTATGGAATAGCTTTGAGCCTAGTTATAGAGATTCGAATAGAGCCTTAGTGATATCTCTAGTAATACTATTAACTAGGTAAGAGACTATATTAAAGATCTATTATAAAATAAAAAGCTTAGTGAAAGAAAATTTGACGATTTTGAGGTTAGAGTTGATTATTTTATGTATAAGTGTCGTCTCGGAGCTTTTGGAGGATGGATAAAGTTATTAAATAATTATTAGTCTTAAAGTGAGAATTTATATCTAGGTTGAGAGGTTTTCTATATATTTATCTAGTTTAGATGGATTATAAATGATTTCGAGTCTTGAAATTCAAGTTATAATAAAGATAAGCCTAAAATAGATAGTATATATTAGTACTAAAGGTAAGTTTACTATAGTAATCGGATAAATTGATAATGAGATTCCTATAAACTAATAGGTATGAGTTTTATTAAAGACCTTGAGAAACTATTGCTAATATAAGATTACTGTGTACTATTAGTCTTCTCTAGAATATATTCTTCTATAATCCATTCCTGTCTACTACTGGTAGATATAGAAGGTTATCTGCTTTTCTTCGTTGGGAGATAGCTGATAGTAGGACTCGATGGATTCTGAGCTATTTTGTCTGTTGCTAAACTGTATAGCTTGTGTAACTGTGGAAGACGAATGATATATTTTAAGTAATCTCTGTGTTCCTTCTGAATAAGGTAAAGCTGTGGATAAATAGTGAGAGAGTGGTGATGTAGGATATGATTATTGATTTTGTTCTTGAAGCTAGGAAACTTAAATATGTTCTAACCCCCTTTGCTGTACTTCGGTGGGTCGAATTTGGTTTTAAATTTGCTGGGAGAATATTGTATGTCTCTCTATAGTTTGATGGTAATGTGTTTCCTTTCTTCTTGGTTGTTAAGGTTTTGTTGTAGGCTAATGATCTCAGAGTCTTTGGCTTTTAACTTCGCCTGAAGCTTATTGGTCTTTTTGATAATATTGAGTGTGGTCTTTAAGTTGTTACTCTTTGTAATGATGCTCAAGTAGTTAAGTAACTTCTTGAGAGAATTGTAATTAATGGAAGAAGATTGAATGGGACTGCTATTTGGTATCTGTGAGGCTTTGGTTAGGGTACTTGTTATAATTAAGGGTCTTCTGTGTTAGGGAGTCTTTGGTTGCTTTATGGAATGTGTCCTATGGTAGACTGGGTGGAAATAGAAGGTATTTATCTTATTTGATGCTCCCCCTCTAATATCTATGCTTCTTATTGTAATATATTCTTTTAAAGCTATTGTTAGATGTTGAATCTATGTATGGTCTGCTCTGTCTATAGACCAGGGGGTTGGTGCTAAATATTTAATTGTAATGGTTACTAAGTTGTCAGGCTAGAGACCTGTGACTAGGTAAGGATATCGGATAGTAGAGATCAAATAGAACAATTGATATATAGAACTGATTCTTACAGGACAAGAATTGTAGCTATTGTTCGTACGTTTTAATATTATTAGAGCTTACTAGGGCTTAGGGTAGTTATGTATTAGTAGATGTATTGTAGTAGATTCGCCTACAGAGTAATTATAAATCGTATCTGAATCATATCTAAAGGGATTCAGGAATCCTATAATAATTTATCCTCCTCTTTTAATAATAGTCGACTCGACTATCTATATAACTTATATTTAATTAGGTAATTTGTATCTAATAGTATTATATTAAATAAAGATTCTAGAACTAATACTACCTTAGGTATCTTTATATATAGATATAAATAAAGTAATATAGGTTCTTTAATATCTTTAAGATAAAAGCTTCTCTTCTATCTTTTTAACTCTTATCTTTTCCCTTTTCTTAGCTCTTAATTCTTAACTCTCTATCTTCCTACTTTCTATTTTTATCTTATTTTGTTTTAGTATATCTAAGGTTACTACTTCTAGTATTTTTAGTAATCCTTCTTACTATAGTAATTATTATATAACTAGAGGTAAAGGTTAGGCTAGAGATAAAGGTAATAGTAATAGTAATAGAGATAATAGGATTAATAAAAGTAATAAGAGTATTACTAGTACTTCTACTAGCTTATATCCTCTTTATAATTAAATTACTTACCCTTCTTTTATATTCTATATTAGATATATTACTAAAATAGCTCTTTGTCCTCCTAAGGATACTATTCTTAAGATCTATTATAACTAGGATTATATAAACTTAATTACTTATACTTTATATAAAAAGTATAATAAAAATTACTTTTAGGTAAGGTTCTTCTCTAAGTTATATTTAATTTAGTACTAATTTATCTTAGATACCTTATAGAATTTATAGTAATTTATATTAGCTTTAGTTAATCCTTAACTAAGTATATAAAGTTTAAAGTAATAGTACTACTATAGTAGTTATTAGTAATACTATATCTATCTAGAATAAGGAAAGTAAAGCTATAGCTATAGGGGGATCTACTTATCTCTTAGTGTCTTTTTGAAAGATAATCTCTGTTTATTTTTCTAGTTATAAGCTCTGTTTTGATTTGTAGAATATAGACTAAGCTATAGGGGTATATACTATATTTATTACTAAATAATAGAAGGAGTTGAATATTAAGACTAATTTATCTCCTACTTAGCCTTTTTACTATTCTAATAATCTTTTATATCTATAGATCAGTAATACTAGTTTTACTCTCTAGTAGAGTAGTATTCAATCCTTCTTCGTAGAGGTTATAGTAGGATATTAGTATAATATAACTCTAATTAGGATTGTTTTAACTCTGGTTGTAATAGTAATAATTACTAATATTAAGATATTTATAGCTTAGTATAGAATTCTATAATAATTTATTATTTTTTACCTTACTTATCCTTCTCTTTTTTAACTAAATAGCCTTATCTAGTATAGTTTTTCTTTATCTAGTATTAATTTAAAGGTAATTTAAGGGGTTTCAAGGGGTTTTCAGTATTATTAGAATACTATTTTATAAGCTTAGTTTTTCTTAAATAAAGCTATTATATCTTTTATATTTTCTAAGTATTCTACTAGTTTCTATTAGTTATATTCTAAGGGCTATCCTATTTATTTTATATAGTAATATAGTACTCTATCGAAGACTTTTTTATCTTAAATCTCTTTAACTTCCTATTCTTCTTTATCTTTAAGTTCTGGTATTAGTATTTATAAGTTATTATTATTTTAGCTATTCTATGGTTTAAGAAGAGAGATAGAGAAGATATTATATAATCTTAAGTATTTTTCTAGTAATACAATATAATAGGCCTAGGCACTAATTTTTATAAGGATATAGAAAGATCTGATTTAATAGGGGAATAGCTTCTTTTCTTTAGCTTTAAAGTAGAGGTTCTTTATTAAAAGGGATATAAAGGTTCCTACTTTAAAGTCCTTTAGCTTATAATTTTTATTATAGGATCTCTATTATATTTCTTATACAATTTAAAGCTTATTTATAGTCTTTTTACAGATATTCTAGAGGTGATTTACTTATTCTTTAGTATTAGGAGCCTCTTTCTTAAGTATTTTATCAGGAGTTTAGATTTAGAAATTAGGATTATATCTAAGTAATATATAAAAAGGGGTCTTATTAGTTAATATATTAATAGTATTATTATATATAAATTATACTATCTTAAGAAGTTAAGCCTAGTTTAATTATTTCTTATTAATAAAATATCTAAGATAATCTTTCAAAACCTAGTTAAGTCTTTTTATTTATTTATTAGTTTAGGAATAGAATATAGTAGAGAACTATAGTTTAATCTTAGAATAGTAATAAAGTTATAACTAGAACTTATTTATAAAAATAAGTTCTTAATTAGAGATAATCCTCTCTAGGTTTCTATATTTAAGTTTAATTTAATTAAAAAAGAGTTTAGTAAGATCTTCTATAGATATTATTATCGATATAGGAAGAAATTAAGAAAATTTTATAAGTTAGTAGATGATTACTAGGATTATATTATATTTCCTTCCTTTAAAGATTATAATTAGAAGTCCTATAATAAAGTCTATATTTAGTTCTATAAATAGTTTATAAGGTATAAGAAGGGGTTAGAGTTCTTTATAGAAACAATATCTAGATATTTTAATTTTTTAATATATTAGGTATATTTTAATATATTCTTATATATCCTTTAATAGATATTCTTAATAGAATTTCCTTTTTAGAAGTTCTTCTATATATATTCTTCTAAAATATCCTATAAGTTATTTATTATAATAAAGCTTAATTAGTTTTTGTCTTAGGTTCTTAGTAATAGGGATATAAAGATATCCTTTATAATATAAAAGTTTCTTAGAGTTGATACTCTAATACTTTCCTTATAGAATATCTTCCTAAGTTATATTAATTCTCTTCTAGACTATCTTATCCTTATCTTAGAGTTCTTTAATTAATAATTTTAGTTCTTTTAGAGATTTATCTATAAGTAGATCTTTATTTATAGTTATAGTAGCTACTATTTAAAGAGATATAAATTAAGAGTAACTTAAAACCTTATAATATATTATATTATAGCCTTAACTTAGGAAAAACTTAGTTATATTATAGTCCTAACTTAGGAAAACTTCTTTATTATTCTTTAGATCTAAATAATTAGCTTTATTAGACTTATCTATAGCCTTCCCTAGATCTTTTTAATTTATAGGGGTAGTAGTATTATTTTAAACCTAGTTTGGCTCTAACTCTAGGTTATTGGCTAAGCTATTTATAATTAAGAAGAAAGATAACAATAGACTTCTATAGGCTAATATAGTTATAATTATTAATCCCTACTTCTCTCTACTTTCCTCTCTAGATAATATTATACTAATAGTGAACTACTATACTTTTATAAATAATTCAGTTATAATTCTTTTATAAATTAGTCCTAATATCTCCTTTATAGGTAGAGGCTTCTCTTCTTCTAGGGTATAGGATAATCTATCTATAGGATTAGTCTTTCTTAAGTAGTAATATATTATAAAGTTAAATAGAGTAAGAGAAAGATACTAATATATTTATCTTCTATTAATCTTAGGTTAATCTATAAATAACTTTAGGTTATAGTAATCTATTAGAATCTTAACCTAATATTAACTTCCTTTAAGATATTAATACTAGTATTTAAATAAATAAATAATTATAAATAGTTTTTAATCTAGTATTATATAGTTCTATTCTATAGGTAAGAATTTCTTTAATCAGAAAGTAATAGGATACTATATTCTTTGATTATCTAGTTATAAAAGGATTCTACCTATTCCGAAACCTAAAGTATTAGTTTTAAGCTAGATTAGTCTCTCTAGGTTAAAGTATTATAAGAGAGATATAGTTAAAAAGATATTAATAAGGTCCTAAAATACTTTTAATTTATAGTTGTTTAGTTTAATATTCCCTAGTTTTTTCCTATTTTTGCTTTTTTTAAAGAGCTTTATAAGTAGTAGTATAATTAAAGAGTAATTTTTAATAAACCTTTAATAGAAGTTATAGAATCCTAGGAAGACTTAAATCTCTCTATAGGATATAGACTATTTCTATTCTTAGATAGCTTAAACCTATTCTAGGTCTATAGAGATACTATTTTAACTAATAATAAAGCTAAGGAATTTAACTTATTTCTTATAGAATTAATATTTAGAGGCTTTTGTAAATAGTTATACTTTCCTTAACCTTTAAAGTATAAGACAAAGATATTCTATATATTCTTTATAGGTCCTAGAGAAGATAAGAATATTATCTAAATATATAATATAAATAATATTAAGAAGGCTATAAAGTATAGTATAGATATAGCTTTAAAATATTATAGGTATATTAATAAGGCTAAATAGTATAACTATATATTTAAAATAGCTATATCTTATATAAAAAGCTATCTTTTATTCTTCTTCTTCTTAAATATGAATTTAATAGTATATATCTTGTATATCAATTTTACTAAGGAATTAAATCTTAGAAAGATAGTTAAGAATCTCTAAAATAAGGGGTAGGGGGTATTAATTTTTAATTTTTAACCAAAATCTTATTTAGATCTTAATAATTGATATAGAGCTATAGTCTTTTATTCTTTTTAGGTATAAATAGGATAGATATACTAGCTAGGCTCTTTAATAGTCTGATTTGACTATTTATTAAGTTTTTATTGAGATACTTCTATAACTCTATAAGTTCTATCTATAAGAGGAAGTAGATTAGACTATATAGAGATAATATATCTTCTTTAAGTTTGATCAAGTAGTTAGTCTCTTTTTATAGTAGTATAATTTTAGACTTCTATACCTTAAATATATCCTAGAACACTAGTAATTCGGAAGGGATTTGGTCTTAACTTACTATTGATTTATCTTCTTCTTTTTCTAGGGGAAGCTAGACTTCTTCTAGGATTTTAATAACTATAAAGATATAGACTTAGTTCTTATATACTTTTATAAACTAGTGAGACTTTAACTATTCTATTGTTTTTCTATTATATTTAAACTACTATTACTTCTACTATAGGGCTAATATAATTTGTATTTCTTAGATAGTTGTATTCGATAGTAGTACCAGTAATCCTAATAGACGGGGATCTCTATTAACTATAATATAGGGATATAAAAACTTTTATTTAGTTCCTTAAGAGTTATATATAGTAATTAGAATAGTCTATATACTATAGGTAGGGGTATTTTATTAGTCTACTACTTCTAGGATAGGGATATTATACTTAGCTTGATTAAAGTAGTATTTCTAAATAAATTTATAACTAATAAGGTCTATCTCTATATAAGTATTAATATTTATATATATCTTAATATTGTTTTAGATATAAATCAGGATATAGAGATAGATAACTGTTCTTACTTAAGGCTAAGAGTTGGAATTTATAGGAGTTAATTCGACCCTAGTACTTTTCCTAAGTCTCTTAACTAAGTATTGTTATAGTAATACTAGGGTCTTAAGTAAGCTTCCTAGATCTTTATCCTTAGGGCTTATAGTAGTAGATAATATTTATTTATCTAGTAATCTAGTTTATTATAATTAAAATAATTATTTAAAGGGGTTCTAGTAGATAGATTAGATAGATTAGATAGGTTAGTCCCTCTAATAGATATATTATTTAGATTATTCTTATTCTAAGAGAGAAACAGTTAGGGTTTATCTCTAAATTAAGAGGGATTTAGATATAACTTAGAGTTATTATAATTTAGATTAGGTCTAGGACTATAAGGACTCTTTAAGTATAGATTTCTAGGACCCTTTTAGTCTTATTCTATACTATTAGACTAGTTTAGGAATAAGTTATTAGATTGTGGATATTTTAAGCTTAAATTTAAATTGTTAATAAATAGATTACGTTTATATATCTTTACTTTTATAAATTCCTAGGTACTCTATATTTCTTCTACCTATTATACTCAAGTCTTAGAAGAAACCTTTATATATTAGCAAATATATAGTGTTAACTATAGCTGTAGTTTCAATATATAGTAATATATTTACTTATTCTAGAAGACCTAAGAAAGATAATATTCTAGATCTATAAGATAGTAGTAAAAAACCTTTAATTCCTTATTAGTTTATTAGTAATAATACTCTATCTTGTCACTAACTTCTCCAATAAAGGTATTTTTATTATATATTAAGATAAGAGTCTATTCCTTAAAATATTCCTAGTTATTAAAGTAATTATTATTATTATCTTTAAGATATCTCTTCTCTATAGTCTAGTTGTTTTTATAGTTAGAGTTAAGATATTTAACTCCTATAAGGATCTTTATCTCTTTATTCTTATAGATCCTAGGGTTACCTTAAAAGATATATCTAAACTACGAGAGCCAATTTGCTTATTCTTAAAGACTAAATAATTTCTTGAACTTATTGACCTTGAAACCCTTTATTTTCTTATATATTTTAATCTTAATTCTTCTATAAGCTATAGATAGATTATTTAAGAAAGCCCTAATATTAATTCTAGAGACTTAAGTAAAAAGCTCTTTAAGGTAAGTATAAATTATAAGGAACTCTTTTAGGTATTCTAATTTATATCTCTTCTCTTCTAAGGTATTTGTAGTAATACTTCTAGATCTACTAATACTTTTAGTTATAAGGTTACTAGCGATTTCTCTAATCTAGTCTAGACTAGATTCAGCTAGGTTTATATATTAATCCGGGACCGATTTAATCTTAGATTATTTAATAATAAGGAGGAGAGATATAGTAGGCTTAGATTAAGTACTATTATAAGAGGATATAGGATTTCGGTATATAGAGAGTACTATTATTAATTCTTAGGTAGTTAAGAGAGAAGAATTAGAATTATAATAGTTACTAAGTTATTAAGCTAAAGACCTATGACTAGGTAAGAATATCAGATAGTAGAGATCAAATAGAATAATTAATATATAGAACTGATTCTTATAGGATAAGAATCGTAGCTATTGTTTATATATTTTAATATTGTTAGAGCTTGCTAGGGCTTAGGATAGTTATATATTAGTGGGTGTATTATAGTAGATTCATCTGCGGAGTAGCTATGAATCATATCTGAATTGTACCTAAAGGGATTCAGGAATCCTGTGATATTAACCCTAAGGCGATTTACCCTAGTTGACTAGATGGCTAGTGTGAACTATATAGTAAACCGACTTCCTCGGGAATCTGTGATTTTCGAAAACTTGCTTAAGCTTATCTCTATAGTATAAATCTGGAAAGGCCTAAGTTGGTATATATATATGAGATATAGGGGTTGTTTGTAATGTAGGCTAATTGTGTTGTTACCCGCTTTATATATAATAATAATCTATATAGTTATATAAACTGTACTATATATACTCCTAAAGAACTTAGATTATTACTAACTAACCTTAACGCTCTGGATAAGGTAAGTGCCTTGTTAAGGTGAAGCGGTATTCGCCTGACTAGGGCTCTAAAAATATAAACATACTATTATAGACCTACTAGGGCTAAGTCCAACTTTAGACTAATAAGAGCTAATTAATTCTATATTTAATATAGAGCTATAAAGTTATATATAGGATCTAGTACCTAGGGATCCCTAGATACTAGGACTAGAAAATACTTTAGAAAAGGAGCTATAAATAGTCTTTTACTAACTATTATAATCTATATTTATTATAAGTATAAAATAATATAGAGACTACTAGAAATAGCCTTCTTAGTATAAATAATAATTATTTCTCTAGATAATTATATATTCCCTAATTATATAACTATCTACTTCTAATCTACTCTAGGAGTATATAAAGAGTTATAATAACTTTAGGATCTATTCTCTAAAAGTTATTATAGAAATATATAAAGAACTAAAATATATAAAAGATAGTTATTACTACTATATATTTAGTTCTTTATATTTAATTTTATTATTATACTTAGATTACTACTATTTATAATATAATTTATAATTAGTTTACCTTTATTTATTACTCTAGTTATATCTTAATCTAACTTTCTTAAATATAACTTAAATCTAATTAATAGCTTATCTCTAATAAACTATTAAGAGCTTTCTTTCTATATAATCCTTATAAATACTCTTATAGGTCTAATCCTATATAAGATATAAGATAACAATATAACTATAGAATATACTTAAGATATATATAGACTAAAGGACTATATCTACTTACTATATAGTAGGACTAGCTTATAATACTTAGATTATCTAATAATAAGAGAAGGAGATATAGTAGACTTAGATTAAGTACTATTATAAAAGAATATAGGGTTTTAATATATAGAGAGTACTATTATTAATCCTTAGGTAATTAAGAGAGAAGAATTAGAATTATAATAGTTACTAAGCTATTAGACTAAAGATCTATAACTAGATAAAGATATTAGATAGTAGAGATTAAATAGAATAGTTAATATATAGAACTAATTCTTACAGGATAAGAATTATAACTATTATTTATATATTTTAATATTACTAAAGCTTACTAGGACTTAGGGTAGTTATATATTAGTAGGTATATCAAGATAGATTCGCCCGCAAAGTAGCTATAAATCGTACCCGAATCGTATCCGAAGGGATTCAGGAATCCCGTGACAATTTTATAATACTCTAATAATAATACTACACGATTAGATACGTTCACACTTATTTTGATTGGTCATAGACAATTAAGTCTAAGTAGGGGAGGATATTAAATTTTTGCCTTCCTATACTATATTATTTCCTATATTATCCTACTATATTGGTATCCCCGTTATATCTACCACCATGATGTCTGTACCGCCCGATCTAACCTGATCGAGCCTGTTTGTTTTATTTACCTTTATACCTAGTATATATCATATAGTCGTTTCCCTTACTATAGTTAGATATACCCGCATAATATACCAATTTCGCCACAAAGATCTCACTAACCCTCTTAGGATAGGGTATAGCCTACCTACAGCAACCAGCTTTGTTATCCCCTATCAAAACTGAAACACCTCAAATATAAACTAGCTAGGGTTACCCTTTTATATTAATATATCTTAGAATGCTTTTTAATAATATAATTGATTATAGCCTAATCATAAAACCTCCAAGAAGAGCGATTATAATATCTCAAAGATTAGAGATTTAGAAGGGGGTAGTATCTGAGACCCACTTTCTCTAGAGACCCACACAGACCCTCCCCCCTTACCAAGACTTTTAACGCGGAGACCCCCCCCCCTGGGTCCGGGCCCGACTATAGTCAGAGTAACCACCCTAAAGCTTAAAGTAGGTCTGCATCCGAGAGTAGGTCAAACCGCACAAACGTGCAAACATACCCGTCCCGAGTCTCCTCCATGTAGTTATACTACAGCATCGACCTTCAATATCCATACGTCAGTTACTCAGAAGTGACTTGAACATTGACAGAGTGGCTGGGCGTTCCATCCTTCATGACGAAGAGCATATAGTACCCAGGCAGAGCCTGGCCTGGCTCAGAGGGGATGTCAAAGGTGTACTTGTTGTCACCAGTCGACTTCAACTCAACAGCGATGCGGCGCTGGTCAGTGTTGACGGTATGGGTAGTGGAACCATAGCGAATGATGGACGCCTTGGTGTCAACCGGGCCAGCAGTGGTGACCTCGACAATCGCGCCAGGCTTGACGGAGCTGGGAGATACACTCTGGATCTCAGGACGATCACGGGGGGACCCATCCTCATTCAGCAGATAAGCGGGGGTGTAGATTTGACCATCGAAGTGGTTGGATGCGCACTCTCCACAGAGACCGCCACCACCAGTGAAAACGGTGCCATCTTGGAGCAACAAGGAAAGACTGTGGTACACTCGGATGATGGTGTTGGTCTCCAGGTCCTGCCAGGTGCCTCCTTGCTCGTTCGAGGAATCGGGAGTAAACAGCTCTGGGGTCATCTGGACATTGTCCTGACCGAAAGGTACTCCATAGGACTGGCCACCGTTGACAAACACTGACCCATCGGGGAGAACGACAGAAGAGTGGAAGGTTCGCGCGTAGTGCATGCCGCCGCCAGCATTCGGCAAGACAGTGGCATCCTGGTCGGGCTTATCAAGGGAGATGATGTTGGCATTGGTGGTAGCGTTTTTGTCCTCATACCATGGAGAGCCGCCAAAGGTGAGGATCTTTCCATTGTCATACATGACTGCATTGCCGCACATGGCGTCCTGGTCACCAGTACGCTGGCCTGCACCTTGCTGAGTACCAGTGCCGGAAGAGCCATACCAGTTCATCTGCTGAGATGGGCCTGCCTGGAAAGTGTAGCCGTCAGTCCAACCGAATAGCCATCCGTGGTTGTCGCGCCTGTAGGTCCTTCGGTCCTTGGTGTACATCTTCACAACCTTTGCATCGTCGAGCGAAGTCCATGTGTTGGTCTTCGGGTCGTAGACCTCGCCGTTCTTGCCGCCGACACCTCCACTCCAGGATCCTCCAATCACGAAAATGCGCCCGTCAGACAAGGTGGCAGATGCTTGGTATCCGCGACTCTGAACCATACCCGCCGCCTGGAACCAGGCATCATCGGTAGTGTTGTAGATGCTAGTCTGTCCTCCATCAGCTCCGCCAGTCACGATAATCTTCGAGTCCTCGTCCAGCGAAATACCCGAACAGAACATGTCATGGTGGGTGTCGGAGACAGTACGCTTGGTCACAGTTTGTTTGTTGGGACTCCATGTAGCGGTTTGGGTCTTCGCTCCCTTGCCGGCAACGAACTGGTCGTAACCCCAAGCGGACCAAGCAACCACGTCTCCAGTGTGTGCATCGACGGCAGCCGAAACTGGAACAACAGGGAAATCGATCGTTGGGCCCCAAGCTCCAAGCTTGGAGGGATTAGGCTTGATGTATTTATCTTGGTAGATGGCGATATCGTCGATGGCAATACCGTTTGGAGCAGGGCCTGACAAGCGTACATGCTTGGCTTTGCGTGGTTGAAATGCTGATACCTTCTGACTGTCATCCGGCCACCAGGTTCCATAGGCAACACGATCCCAGTTTTCACCGTCGGTACTCAAGAAGACTTCGTGTTCCTCGATGAAATGAGTCTCATCTCCACCTTGGAGAGGTACAACTATGAGACCACTGATAGCCACCTCATCACCCCCGAGATGAATGGTGATGGATTGGGCGTTCCCACCGCTAGCACTCTGCCAGTAGGTACCGTTGTCGGAATCAAAGGCTAGGTTGCAGTCGTGGCCACTCTCAGTGGAAGTACAGTCCGCAGTCCAGCCATCGGTTGGGATCTGTTCACCTTGGGGTGGAGTCTGCGAGAGTGTGGAAACATCCACGCCGTGAACCTTCGTCGTATCGGGCGTCTTTCCTTCTTGGTACGCCTTCTCAAGGTCTTTCAGGTCTTCGACTCGGGCCCGCACGGCGCCCAGCAGAAACGCAAGCGCATACCACTCGGTTTTCATCTTGAGATTGGGATGAATTGGTACGCGACCACAGGGGAAAAAATGGAAGCTCAAAAGAATGGGAGCTTAAATGAATGGGAGCTAGAACGAATGGTGCTCCAGAATTGTGATGATTGAATAAACCTTCATTTCGCAGGCGCAAGTTCTGCTTTTTAAGATGTATTTCTAAATGCTATTCAGTCATCAACACCGAATATTGCTGGGATACAACACTGCATAGCATGCAGCATAGCATCCCTGGCGGGCCCCTTTATCAAGCAATAATTAAGTAAATCATTGCGATGTTGATCATTGACCCGGTTAGCCAGAGAAACCATGTTGCACAAAGAATGTTTGCACCAAATATTGTTGTTTTTTTTTTCTTTTTTAAACTTGTCTAAGTTTAAAACTTGATCTACCCTTACAGCTTAATTTAATCTTGTCCGGGTATGATCGTGAAGAGCATGCAGATCTGAATCGGTTGCAGATCATGCAAGATTGAATAAGCGGTTGTTGTTTTGTTTCAGGTCAATTCCCCCAGAAATGGAAGGCCAGGTAAGGTACTAGCAAAGACATTAGAAGCTAGGTCCGGGTAATGCTCTCCACCGTAATTAAGGTGTGCAAGCCGAGGTGAAGGCTGGTCCCGTGCAATGCTAAGCAGGGGGTGAGTTAGGACAACCTCCGACGGGTGTCCTGATGCGACAAGGATACGGGTGAAGAATGCGAGATATGCATAATATGGGTAACACGATATTCAGACTAATTGCTGGTCCTGCTAAGAACTTGAAGATCCGGCTCCGATGGATGATAGGCACCATTTCTACGCTTCATATGCCTCATTGTGTGATTGGCGTAACAAGGTGGAAATCCCTAAATTCGTGGAATGTAGATTTGACCAATCATTAAAATGACATTCACCAACTTCTACAGCAAGCACCTGGTCAAAACATCTCAATGCTAAGTGCCATATTACTACCGTTGCATTGTAGTCTTTTAATATATTGCTCCGCTTTGATGGACATTCCATGTTACGATCCAATGATCCTGAAGTCGAAGCTTTTGGATATTCATCTGAAAATACAAATATTATTAGCTTCAAGTAGGCTGGAGTAGTCGATAAGTTATCTACTAGTATATAATACTGTACTGCTAGTATTAGTAAGAGATATATGTCCCCGCCGTACCGACTCATTCCCACCTCTCTACTACATATAGTCAACTAGTACATATGCCGCCTACACATATAATCAGTCAAGTTTTTGTTTTCAGGTACATACTATGTGTAATCTATGCATTGGCGCAATACATGACCTACCTTAGGATTTCGCACCGTCTTTTACAGCAGCTTGTTGTGTATTTCTCTTTATAGTCAGATAGCTCTGCTTTACCAAGCAATTCCAATGGGCTCTACACCACGGGCTAACAAAGTATGGTAAATCCAGGAGGCACACACCACTATCCAAAGCCGGCAGAAAGTTTTGACTACGTGTTGAATCAGTGAGTATTAAGTTCGAACATTTGGGTAACTTGGACGCAACGAAAAACAATATTTCAATTTTGGGTTTTGGTGTTTTGACTGATAACAGACAATGAGTGACATATAATCCCGGAACGTAACAACTTCAAACCAATTCAGCCGTTGTAATCCATCTAACCATGGGCTTTTGATGCAGTGACAAGATCTGCCACAAATACCAGCGCATGGGTCTCGACACAGCCTATTTAGCCGTGGACAGAGTACGAAGCAGCGACAGAGATGGTGAAAAGAAGTAATCACCGCCCTGCGAATGAACGAAAGAAGGGAATACCATCTGGCTGTGCTGGCCTTTGCCATCGGTGAGACTGAAGGTCAAACTTCTGTCATCAGCTTGCTTGGTAGATGGAAGCTCTTGAGCAATGACGGGATCCTGCCCCGGAAGAATGCCGCCAGTGAACTTTTCCTTGTTGCTTGGAAAGTTATCCAAGTTACACCACTCTTGAATAGGAAGTCAGCGGCTTGATAGGCATTTTCTCAAGGGAGATATCACTTACTGTTTTTAATGAAAGAGAAGCCATTGTTAAGGCTGGTTTGGTAACAAACGAACATCAGACCACGGTCTTGTGTGGTCTTAGTAGGCTCGGTTTTGGGATCGTGCTCCGGTCCAAAAGGGAGACCGCGACGCATGATGTCGAACTTATCAGCATTGTCTACGCCGATTCGAGGCTTGGTCTTGCGCATGTGTGATGCAAATGGGCACTTAAGCTGGCAGTCTGCGTCATAGTCGAAGTCGTTTAACTTTGCATCGGCTGGACAGTCCGTATCGGGATGCAGCTGAACAGGTGCTCCTAACATTGAAAATAAATCTTAGCACCTGGTACATGCAGGAAGCTGGCCACAGGCAGCATCTTACCGCTCTTCCAGCGACCCATTACCCGAGCACCGAGCTGGTCCGCGGTGAGGTGGAACTTCGGGGCCTGCTCTACCAGGAAGCTACTCACTGCGTTAGATTATGGTTTTTAACATGGGAAAGAGGTGGAAACATACTTGTTCCATTCTGGCACAAACTGTTTAAGTCTGCGAACCACCTGGATACTTCCGTTTCTGGCCCAATCTGGCCACTCCATACCTTCCTCCTCTCCGTCGTGTCCAAAGATGATGACACTAGAATAAGTCAGCATCCTAAGACAACCATGAATAATACTGTGTTGTAATTCACCCAGGACGAGTAGCAAACTTGCGAGCTCCTTTTGACTTAAGATCTTCATCGTCGAAACCCTTCAAGAGTGGCTGCGAAATGCCGTCCAAATAGCCAAAGCTGAGATGCAGTTAGGTTCACATTTTCCAGCACCAGAATCTGGGACTTCTTACTGTTCATGACCCCGGTTTGGCTGTGGCCTTTCTTGGCCGTCCAAAGTCCTGATGTGACGACATCCCTGCTTTTCACCAAAGTAGTTTTCTTCCAGGTACTTCACTTTATCCTGGACCTCTTCTTTAGTGCCACAAACCAGCACCATTCCATCGATCTTGCTAGGTTTTCCGTTCTCCTCATCTTTCAAGAATTCTTTAAACCAGTATTCCTTCTGATCTCTGCCTTCACCCATCATGTCCTGTTGCATACCCTTGATGTAAAGGTCATCGAAGGGATCTTCGCTCCAGAGCTGAATAGATGTAAGTAATTATAGTTAGCTTTTGGAGGCTCAAAGCAAAACGATGACAATTACCTTCTGCATTCCTACGTAGGTGAAAGAGATGTTAACCCCAGCTAAGCCCACATGACTTGGGGATGCTTTCGCCCTCGGGATGTCCTTCGCATCTTTCGGGACAAGATGTTCAAAAAATTCGATTGGGAACTTGGCCACGCCAACGGTGACGTCTACCGCGGTGTGCGCCACGGCGCCTGCCAAATCGAACCCGCTCTCCACCAAGCCGAAAAGCCCTCCAGCTCCTTTGCTCTTAGTTTCTTCACCTTTCTTTTTGGCTTGTTCTGCCTTAACCTTCTGGATAGCGTAACGAGAGGCCATGGCATGCGTGGCGCTAGTAATCTCACTATCTGCAAGCTTTTTCAAGACGGGTCTAAATAGTGCGACATCCTCGATGCTGAAAAAGTAAAATGCTTCGTATTGTTTCGACAAACCAGGCCTAGATTCAAGTTAGCGCGAATATCATTGGCGGTTGCCAGATTAGAAAACCGACCAGATATCTCCCTGGATGTCGTCATAATCCTCTTTGGCAACCATCTTGGCTTGCGATAATTCTTTGAGAAGATTTGAGATTTGATAGATGATATGAGAAAAGTATAACTTTAACGGAGAAGATCAAACGATCCAAGAGGGATATTTATACCTTACCCACTGGCACCGTTGCTGGATAATGACTATCTATGCGAGAGCCAACTAATGGGCCACAAGATATTACCAAGCAAAATGTACATATTTCATTGTACATTGTTGGGATCTTGCCAAGGTTGGGAAGATGCAACACTGGAGGCCCAACAACAACTTCAGTCTCCTGCAATTTCTTCTGCTTGCAGAGGAATTTCAATCCAATGGACAGGGGTGGTAGGCGTAGAAATGTGTCTAGGCTTGATTTCCTTCTGCCAGCAACCAATAGAAAAGGAACTATGAAGCAAGACGGTTGCGGTGAACCTGTGTCTACAATATGATGACGTTGATCTCGTGGTACCCGATCTAATGTAGATATAGCTACAGCTACACCGCTACCGTTTCTTCGTATGATAGTCTATGTGTCATACATCTAATCTAGATATTATTGCAAACTTGAAGTCTCAACTCTTGTAGATCTTGGGAGTATATTGTATACTAATATTGAAGTTTAGAATTACTATACTCAAGCCTTAAGTTACTTAATAATCTTTAATCTATTTATAAACGTCTTTCTTTTTCGTTCAGCCTAGTGTATAATATCTAGTACTGTTAGGAAAGTAATATTTTATTTGTTTTGTCTATATTCAATATTGCTAGGACTAATACTATTGTTATTAAGTACCCCTGTGCGACCAAGTTGAAAAACACAAATTCAAAACTAAGCCGAACATCACCGAGCGCTTACTTGTACGCATTTGGGCAATAATTAGGATTTACTCCGAAAACTGAAAGCTGCATATAGAAGTGCACAATTAATGCAATATTATTTTCTGTACTTACACTGCATTTTTGTAATTTGAAGTGAGCTTCACCGCCATCTCCGTCCAAAGATCATCTATCGAATAATGAGAACTCCCGCTTTGAAAGCCAGATTAAAAGATATCTAAGTGGACGGAGTATACTCGCTTGGTTACACAGTATTCTTTTTATACGGGGTTCTATCCCGTCCCTGCATAACATCTTGCAGCCCTGCAGCCGGGCCGTGCACGGGAAGGGGAACTAGAGGCTCCACATCCTTGTAATGGGTGGTCCGGCCCATTCCAGGAAAAAGATCATCGTGGCGAGTTCTGAGAGTAGCATGCAGTACTGTAATAGTGAATTGTAACACGTTCATACCCCCATAGCTGTTTACTGTAGCCCAATACTCGAGACATCAAAAAGGCACAAATCTGGTCAATTACCGCATGTTTTCTTTCAATAATTCCGAAAAAGCAATCTACACTATTTGCTGTGCTCAACTAATAGCGTCCACTTGACTGGATAACGATATATGTCATACGCAGGAGGTAACCAATGGACCAGAAGGTGTTACAAGCATAACGAATCACCGCATACTGCTGGGGTCATTCCAAGTTTGGGAAGATGCAACACTGGATGTCCAATCAAAGAGTCTCCTGTATGATGGTAAGAATTTCTCAGGTTTCTGCAAGGCAATATGAAAGGTGGGTCCAATGGGCCAAGGTACTCGAATTACAGTATGTATGAAACAATACTGTATTTACATGTAATACTAGTCGTTACAGACCAACATACCGGATTCACAAAGGCAACCTATATTCGGCCAGAACGATGCAGGATCACTTCCAAATCATCTACATGCAGAATCGGCAAGGAAATGTAGAGCTCCGAAGACAAATACAATGGTCGTTCAAGATATATGCAGATCCTGCCAATGTGCTTGCTGCCCCCAACTCGCACCTTGTCATACGTGTCAGAAAGCCTGCAAAATTCGCCTTTTGGAAGGTTTCCGCTCTATTTACTTAGCGGCAGTGGCCGATGCTCATAGGTGAAGCTTTTCGTACCCTCGGCCTCGGAAATAGTTTTTACATTCCTTTCCCATCACCCAAAAACAGCTGCACCTAGAACGTGAGAACATTCTACAGAGGTTTTGCATGCCAAGATGTCTTCCAACCAGCCAGGTATCCCGTTGAAAATCACAGTCATCGGCGGTGGGATGGCCGGCCTTTCATCAGCAATAGCGCTCTCAGACATAAATCCCAACCACCGGATTACAATTCTAGAATCAAACGCCTCTCTCAGCGAGCTGGGCGCTGGACTGCAACTCTTCGCAAATAGCACCCGCATTTTACACAAATGGGGCCTAACTCCGACCTTGGAAAAGGTTGCTTTCCAATCGTCTCACCTGTCTATTCGCCGCTGGGAAGATAATTCAGAATTGACCTTCAACATGAACAACCCATCCAGCACATGGCTCTACGGTTGGCCCCAATATCAGATCTACCGGCCAGACCTGCAGAAATCGCTCTTCGAACGAGTCAAAGAGTTGCCAAATGTATCTGTTTTATTTTCGAAGTCCGTTAAATCAGTGGACGATAAGACTGGTACTGTCTGTACAGTAGACGGGGAGCTTTTTGAGGCCGATCTTACGGTCGCAGCAGATGGAATTTGGTCTCGAGCTAGACGATGCTTGCCAGCGTCAAAGGATATTTCCCCAACCGCTTATCGCGAGCATAACTACCGTGCTGTGATCCCGCGGTCGCGGATGCTCTCTAATACCCTTACTGCACCATTCATGGCTTCCCCGGAGGCAAAACTATGGGTGGGGCCTGAGGTATTTGTATTGGGATATACAGTTGCGTCAAAGGAGTTATACAATCTTGTTGTTGGTGTCCCACGGCCGAGCGAAGGAGTACCTGTTGGGGCTTGGAATCACCCTGCCAACATTGAGACAATGTGCGGGCTTGTATCTGAGTGGTGTGAGGAAGTGCGAGCGCTGACGTCTCTCGTTCAAGAGGACTGCGTTTCCTGGACTTTGGGCGAGGTGCCTCCTATTCCAAGCTATGTTAGTACATCTGGAAAAGTAACGTTGGTTGGGGACGCGGCGCATGCTCTTCTTCCTCACGCTGCGCAGGGAGCCGGAATGGCTTTCGAGGATGCGGCAAGCTTGGCGGAATTTGTGGGTCATTTGAAATCGGGAGATGCAGAGGAATTGTCGAAGGTGATGAGTGGTTGGAGTCAGTTTAGACAGGCTCGTGTCGATCATCTACGCAGTATCAGCCGTGGCACTGCCAGTGACATGACACTGTCAGATGGAGAGCTTCAGATTGCGCGTGATTTGAAATGGAACACTATTCGCGATATGCAGCGGGCACAGTGGGCTGAGCTTGGAGAAGAGAAGATTAGAGAGAGAATGATACGGGAGAAAGCCACCCCTGATCCAGCTTGCACGAGCACGTTGGAGCCTGGTGGTAGAATGTGGGTCAATGGATATGATGTTACTGAGGAAAGTAGGAGGTTCTGTCGCGAGCATCTGGGATCATGGAAATGATTGCTTGGTGTATGTTAGGGCCACCCACTGGCAATTCAGCGCCATGTATGTCTTTTCACAGTGTAGAAATGACGGAATGTAAGAAGATAGATGTTTGATACGCTTCCATGATTTCATCAAGTCGTTCAACCTCAAATGGTTAATTAAGACAGTAGCCCAAGAATCGTGGTAATTTGCACTTACAACGTTGGAACTCGCATCGTAGATTGGGTTGGCGATTCTTGTCGCAGAGTTATGATGGAACCAGAGCTCTGGATAGCACCGGGAATCTGGATCGGCTCATCCTCGCGGTATCAAAACAACCCCCCATCCCTTGCTGTACGGACGACGCGTTCATTTTCGATGATTATATTTTTTCAATCGCGTAGTAGGGGGAAAGATAGAAAAATTGCACCATACTCGGGTCCAGCCATATCTACGAGCAAACGCCCTAGCAAGAAATTAAGGAAACTATGATAATCGATACAGTATCACCATTCAATCGCGGCTTTCCATCTAATCCAAAGCTCGAGCAAGCTGGATCGATCTCATATCTAGGTAAAATGAAGGTGTATAGTAGATAATGAGCTTTATTCTTGATTTCTTCTCTGTTGTGCTCGATATGTATAAGCACTTGAGCATAGATTGTTCAGGACTGAGGCCTCAGAGGAAATAAAAACGGTGGAGAATGCAATGTACTGGTCACTATCGTGAGAGATGACATGATACATTTTGGCTAGTCTCAGTCGGGGTGTCTGAGGATAGCTGAGTGGACGCATGGCAACCTCATGGTTCCAACATGTGATGTAAAAATTTGACAATTCAAACATGGGCCCGATCAGTCTAGGGAGAGCTGTGGCATACAAATAAGAGCGGGAATAACGAGCAACATGCAGGCGACACAGAGCCCTAATGAAAGGTCAGCAGAAAATCACAAGGTATGGATGAATACATAGAGGGTTTACTTACCCGGCGTAGCAGCAAATGCGTGCATGTAACTGTTGGCGACAGCCACTTGAAGTCTGTCAGACAGGTGTGTAAATGCAAATCGACTTTCCCTTAAAATATTTTCAATAATCTGTGCATCATAATTAGCCTTCCGAATCACCAACGGGCTCTCCTCCCAAGCCAGAGACACCTACCTCCTGTGCATTCGGCTCCATGGCGAGGCTCTCGAGGAGATTACTTCTGAACACATTCCGTGTAAATACTGACGTGGCAGTTACGCCTACTACCATTCCTATCTGCTGAGCCAAATAGTAGGTAGTTATTGGCCCGGCACCGGAATCTTTGGGAGCTGCCACTGATATCGCAACAAATAGGGTCGTAATAAGCCCCGTATGGCCGATGGCATGGATCGCCAGGTATGCCAGTTCCCACAGCTTGGGTCCTTCAGACCATCGAACCATAAGCAGACCAAAACCAATGATATTGATAGTGCAGGATGTTAATGCCAATGCCTTATAGTTGCCAGTGCTGCTAACGCATTAGCCAAATGTGTGAGCTGTATGTGTTATGCATTTATAGCCCCCTCGGGCTCAACTCACCGTCGTATCATGAACCCCCAAACAGCGGATCCAACAATACTGCCAACGGTTACAATGGTGAAGGTGGCTCCACTAAACGAAGCCGTAGCATTTATAGTTCGCGTGAAAAACTCGCTGATATTGGCGAGAAGCTGTTTGATAATTAGTTGGTAGGGTTGAAGGTGGTGAGGTTGAGGTTGAGGTTGACTTACACCAAAGGCGGCAAAGGAAGTAAAAAACTGTATCGCATATATCGCCCAAATCCCGTTGTGCTTGACAACATCCCAAGACACCAGCGGAACTTTGGTCCAAAACTTTTCATTCCATCCGTACACCACAGCAGATAAAATTGCCACCACCAAAGGAACAGTGATTGCAATACCATCTCCGATTGAATGGCACAGTATCGTTAATGCGGCGACAGAGATTCCTAATGAGAATACACCAAACAGATTTAGTTCACGACTGCCAGTATTGTTGATTTCATGTTGCGTTTTGCTTGAGTCATTTGGTGCTGGAAGTCTCCACATGGCAATAAAAAAGCAGAGTAGCCCGAAAGGGACCTGGACGAGGAAGGACCTGATAGTTATATATTAAATACCCGTCGAGATTTAATACGCAGGGCCATAAACTCACCATCTCCAGCCGACGGCGTCCAAAAGCATTCCACCAAGGCCGGTTCCACTGCTGATTCCGATAGGGAATGCCATTCCAAAATAACTTCGCAACATTACAACTTGTCTCGGCGGGGCCAGATCTGCAATAAACGGGTTAAAAGTGTCTTTAAGGAAGTAAAAGCACCAAAAGAGCACAAAGATTTACCATTGATGATCAGGCTGACGAGATCTGTCATGCCCGAAGCTCCAACGCCAGCGATGAATCTGCCTCCAATGACAACCCAGATTGAGGGCGCAGTGCCGCTTAGTGAGGATTAGCCACGCCATATAAACAGAACGGTTTATTTGGAACTAACTAACCTGATAATACAACCGAACGAGAACATCAGATAGGCTACAAGTAGTACCAACTTGTACCCATATGCATCACTGAGCTTTCCGTACTGCACCTACTGTCAGAGATCTAACCTGGTATAACCTTCGCATGCGGCTTACACACCAATGGCAGGGTAGTAATGAATCCAAGATTATAGGCTGAAACAATCCAGGGCCCCAACGCAAGTTGTTTGAAGTCGGTCGCAATTTCACCGTGTGTAGCTAAGACAAAAGAGTCATCTGCTGCTGCGAAAAACATTCCTATCGGTAAATTCCAGTTAGCGGCCATAGTATAGAGACTCCGTCCAGGGATTGTTGGGGCTGAGAACCTAGCAAAGCAATGGAAACAAACACGCGGTCGATAGGGACCTCTTCCTTTGCCGCTTCTGCATCCTGTTTAGGGGTAGCACTGTAATTCAAACATGACTGACGCTCAGCCAGTGGCGTATTTTCATCAATCATTTGATTATGACTTGATGGGGGATCGATGGAAGAAAGATGGGAATTAATGAAGAAGACGGGTAGCATAAGTGAGGCTGGGATTGAATCGGAGCAGTTTCTTGTAAAAGACGGATTACTAAAGCACTCGAGCACATTTCGCTACCATTACATACTACGGGCCCTTCCTTTAGCGTCTGAGCATTAATCCGGCACAGACCAAATTTCCAGTCATCTCAGAGTCTGTAAGTGGTACTAAAGGTCCAAGGGATAGCTTTTTCACTGCATTCATCTAATGATCTATGGTAGCACAGAAGGTCTTTCACATATCCATATTGCAGATCGATTATTTTAATTCCTGCAGGCGAAGCACATAATGGCTGTAAGGAACATGTAAGGAACAGGGAATTGGCGGTGTATCTCGTCACACAATTTGTCTCGTTCCACAACTCGTATTAGATCCGCTGTAACTCAATGGATCCGGCGAATAGAAATAAGGATTTACATCATGATGCAAGCAATACTTTGCTTAATGCACTCTTGTTGCAGGTCGACGCATGCATCGGATCGAAAAAATTGAGACACCAGGATGATCGATCTGCACGACCCAAACCGATATTTTTTATCAAAACTTGGATCCGGATTAGGATTTGGCTTCAATAAGTAAATTGCTCCTCTAGCTCCCCTTTTCCGACTTCAAGTTTCCAATTCACTCCAAAGTGACAATGGATTTCAAGTCCAGCTATGGAACAGTCCTTGCTTTCTTTGTGCCCTCATCAATGTCGAAAATAATCGCCAGCCTCTTACTCTTTACCGCCGCATTTTGTCTTCGCCGAATTTTGAAAGTTCAGGATAATGAACCACCCCAGGGAACAAACCTTCACTACTCAAGAAAGTCGAGGTTTATCCCCTCCGCCATCAAGCCGATTGCCAAAGATTCAGGATTTCATGAGCTAGAATTTTACAAAAGTCTTTTCTTCAAACTGCAAAATGTGGAGTATCATTCGGAAGTTCTCCCGCTTGCACGGCAGGGAATCTTGTTTCTACTATCCGAAGCATTACGCGATTATACAAAAAGAGAGTCTCATTCGAGCATCATATCGATGGTGAATTTCAACAAAGAAGAGCTATCCCAGTTTCTACAAAATCACCAGAAGAACGTCACAGATAAATACGAAAAATATATTGCGAAGAGGAATGCGGGTGGGTTTCGCCAATTGGTCCGCGACCGACAGGATGCAGAATCATGGCTCAGGAAGATTGCCCCGTTGAAGCTGGTTGATGGGGCTTGGCTGGGCCATTTGAACAAAATCACTATACCATTTTCCTTCCGTCCAATCATGAAGAAAACGTGGCAGGTGTTCACTGAGGAGCTTGGAGATGGTAATCTTCTTCAGCACCACGTTCACATCTTTGAAAACCTCTTGCGTGTTTTTGAGCCGGAATTGCCCTCCGCAACGACAGAGGAAATCCTTCACCCTAGATTGAATTTCAACAGTATCAAGTACTGGAGAGCAGCCGCAGCTCAATTAATGATATCCGCCTTTTCGGCAGACTTTTTTCCGGAGATACTGGGGTTCAACATGCACTTCGAAATGCTCCAGCTGGATACAATGCAAGCGGCAAAGGAGCTACCAGAAGTTGGACTCGATCCATACTACTTTATTCTTCATATTTCTATTGATAACAGCCATTCTGGTCATGCTGCTATGTCTATGGACTGCGTCGTGGACTATGTACAAAAGATTTTGGATTTGGAAGGCGAAAAAGCCGCTCACACTGCGTGGCGGCGCATTCAAGCAGGATACGTCTTGAGTGAATGGTTAGGTTCTGAGGGGATTCAAACAGCAGATATCCGGTACAAACTTGACTCTTCGCCGTGTGATCAGCTTGAATCCAGGATATGCGAGATATTTCGTGCCAAGGCTCAAGCTGCGCAGGGAATACACACCGGATGTAAAGCAAAAATTGGGGGTCGCTCTCTTGACGACTGGCTTAGTCTAAGGAGCTTGCAAGACGAAGACTGGCAACCGAATTTTCTTCGAGCTCTGGCCGCCTCTACGCCATGGGTTTATCCCGGTGAGAGCAAAAAGAGCAGGCTAGTGAAAGAATGCTGCTGGGGTGGTAAGATGTTTGGTGCCTTCACAAGGGAAGAGGTATCCACTTTACAACAATGGATCGACTCTCTAGAGCCACGTCGGAATCTATTTTATTTTGACTTTGTTGGTCTTTCGGAGGACATCCATTGCCGGGACTGCAGTCGCTCGAATATTCTATCTCAGAAAACATCTGGGTCATTGAACTCCACAGACCTGACAGATGAGATTACACCTTTGCTACACCACCCACAACTATCATCAACCTGGCCCAAACTCAGTGCGAGTGATCTTGATTTACCACTTTTGCTGCCTCTTTGGTTCTCTCAGTGCAGCCTCCTAGAGTCGTTTGTATACGCCCCGGGGAGGACCGCAGACCCCATGGGGTGCGCAGTGGTGCGCTTGTTACGAGCTCAGCTTGGATTTGAGATAGAGCATACGGTGATCACAGGGATAGATGAGTCGCACACCGGAAATGACAATGGTATTGTTGGGATTGGCCTGGAGATGATTAAACGAGCATCTCTCCTTGCTCCCGCTGACCTGTCGATGCTTCTCGTTTGCTGGCCCTCCGAGTTTGCAGAAAAGATGCTTCGGCTATCGTCAAAACCACTCCAAAACTTGGGTGTTCTACTTGGTATCTTCGCCGCGTTACTTGAGCTCCAGGGGATCATCGCAGAAGCACCTAATGTTGGACTACTTTCGCCGGAAAGTTATGTTCATTTGCAGGTTCTTTTTCGTCGGCAATGTCACTATTTACAAGAGTGCAAGCAATACGTATCCACAGATGAGTGGCTGCTTGTGGATTATTCGTATGGGTATGCTATGGCGAAAACGGAGACAGCCAAATGTGTTAAGCTTAATAGAGGATAGATCTTTACAAAGCAGGTTTCTCTTGCTTCTCATGGAACTAATCGTAATCATGCTCGTTGAAATTGGTTGTCCCTATCTAGATACTACTATACGCTCTTTTCTGGACTTTCGATTACACCGAGCGCGGTCGTGCCGAATTGAGCGTGTCATGCCAAAACGGCTTGCAATTTCTGCGAAATTGGGCTTTTAAGATTCTAGCGTATTTTCCAGCCACCTTTACATGAAACATTAGTACTTCGCATTGGCTTGATCTCAAGAATGTACAATTGGGGAAAATGGTATGGCTGGGTAAAGAAGGCCGTTACGGTAAGAATGTGTACGCGTATTGCCCCACTGTATCAGCTATTTCTAATTAGGTTAGTCCCAGGCCCGGTCCGCACTTACGAGCCGCTGGCTTCGGGTACAACCCAATCATCACATTGCTCGGGTAGAACCCAAAACTTTTAAAGTAACATTATAGCAATCCTCCCCCAACTCTCGTAGACTGCCAGTCCAAAGCCTGTCCCGCAGTTCCTCGCGCTAAGAACCCGCTGTTCACAATGCGATATCCAATAAAACTAAGATTTCCTGAAGTAAAAAAAAAAAAAAAAAAAAGGGGTGAAGGAGAGGGAGAGGGCAGGTACCGACTCAATACCGCCATTTAATGTGCAGGAGTGGATACTATAATATGCACACGATCGAAGATATGTAGATCGGCTGAAGCTTAGCCAGCCACTTACTACAATTTGTTCAATATTAGTATTTTTTTGGTGCATGCATATTTCACATATCCACCGTGCGCACAGCCCGCTTCCGTGTAACCTACCTTGGAATGATAGACCACTAAGTGTGCGGCGTCAGCTCAGCACTCAAGCAATAACATGCATGTAATTCAGCTACGATCATATAGATCGTTTGCCGATGAACTATTGGCAGACTTTGCGGTCAGCTTGAAGAAGCAAGGGGTTCGGAAATACTTTAAGTGATTCTCTCACCATACCTAGTACACTATGGATGTATTTAGTGTTTTATATAGTTTGGTATATGGATATCACTTTATGGAACCTAACACGCTTATGTTCTTCAAGTCATTATTACTCAGAAGAACTATCACGCTACATGAATATGCTGTATATATAAAACATGCTTTTGATATTTATTGAAAGCCACTCTATATAGGTAATACTAGACAGTGGGTTAGTGAGGTAACACCTACGTAGTCATACTTCTTATATGCGCGATAATCACATATGGATTGCCTACAATCGAAATATTTTTCTTGTGATTCGTCGCAAGTTACATTCCATGCAGTAAGCGATCTGAGGTAGCACAGCATAGCTGGCTATGCATCTGGCCACCCCCTCTGCTGGATTTATTTTCCTATTGGTCTTCGATGTCATTACCGCTGTAGAAGGTTACATCGATCTCAAGGGTTACGTATTGACATATCTCAGATCTGTCCCGGGGCCGTAAAGATTATCGGGTCTCTCATTGCTATAGTATCATGATAATCCCGTTGGCTTTTGACGCACGGCCTGGGGAAAGATAGTTCGACGATCTACCGAACAATATACCGAGCCCACCAAATCATAAATCGCACAAAATGCCGAACCAGAAAACAACCCAGATAGTTGGTAAGTCAAGAAATAACCAATTCTGGGCGATGGATCTTTTTTATCTATTTTTTTTGAACTGACGCAATCAAGTCTCGAATGTTTGAAACCACTGGAAGTTTTACGTTCTTTCTAATTACGAACGGGCAAGAGCTGAAGAGGGGACTACCGATGATGCAATCGCCTATTGAAGATGCATCATGCCCTGTATTATCTCAGTATCAAAACCGCCTGGGCCGATGCTGCGATGTGTCAAGAAGGGCAGGCCAGGATTAACTCCGTTATATGTTATGACCTTTTGATATTATTTCCCCGAAGCAGCTGACCTATGTCGATGATATTTTTGGAGAGACTATGCGTGTCTCTGCCACCGCATCCTCCGTCAAAATTGAGCCGACCCCCTCAAGACCCCAAGGGATATCACTCGCGTACTCCTCGATGGCGAAGAGTGCTTAGCCCTTACAAACAACCCATGGTCGCCACATCAAACACAGTCAACGCGGATGTGACCATGTTCGATGACTCATTGGTCTTCAGGCCCGAGGTGAAACGAGCTGCCCACTACCACGGAGAAAGGCTGTGGCAAATGTACGCGCGTGAATCGACAACCTGTGGGGGCTTATGTACATGCGCAGGATTTCTGTCTTTCGAATGTTAAGATTGGATTTTATTAACGTTGCTAAATCTGGCTAGCTATTCGGTAGTCATTTCTGGTGCCAATCAACAAAATTTCGAAGACAATCGCAGGGCCAGTCAATATTTTAATAAAGCAGGTCCGGTGCAATAACCGACTCAAAGACTATGCAATTTCTGGAATAGTTTAAGCATGATAACATGCGATCTGTAAAGCCATGGAGTAAATGTTACAGGTTCGGCGAACCTTGCTTTGGGATCATTAGCGAAGTCTTTCCCCGGGTAGAACACATGAATACATACACATGTATCCCATTCACCAGTCTCGAATGACTGCAGATTAACATTCATAGAAGGGCAGTTGTTACGATAGGAAAAGGACACCAATGTGTGGATCTTGTTCAGATGCTTGAAATCTGCCATTGGACTTCAGGTTTTGACGGTTAGCATCTTTACATAAGGAAACACAATTGGAGTAAGCAAAACACCTACTACCAAGCTCGTAGATCCCTTCCATAAGACTTTGCAATCCTTGTCCAGCCTTGCTGCTGGAAGAAGGTCATCAACCCCTTCGCCAACTTTTGATCGCGGTGCCCAAATGTTTGAAAGTATATCTCAGGCTCAGGATAAGGATCATCTGGGTGAATGGTATAGCCAGCCAAAAGGGGGAGCTGCTCGTTCACGGTGTCACTAAGAGACAAATATCCGACTGGATAGGTGCAGAATTTCGAAGTAAGGTTTATTAGATTCCAGAGTTCCTGCAGGACCTTGAGTCCCTCTACAGTGGAGTTATCGTTCCTTCGGCCACCTAGAGTCCATAGGTCCTCCAGCGTTGTTAGTGTAACCTGTTCTTCCAAAAGATAGATCTTGATGCGTGACTTTGGGGGTTCCACCAAGTCGTACGACAGGAAGCAGGGCTTGACAGTACTGTTAGGTGCTCGGGACTTCAGGTATTCCTCTAGGACCTTCAACGGGGTAGAAATTGTCACAGTAGGGTATAATTTGGTTAGATTATGAGCTGCCCCAAATATAAGATCCTGGGTAGACCTTTTTGTGACGAGTGATTTCAATGCAGGATATATATAGACCTTAAGAGTAAAGTCATCATCTTTATCGAGCTGCAAGGACAGTTTGTTTTGGGTCTTAATCTGATCGCCAACCAGACTATTATTCTTCAAAAGAAAGGCCGATTCTTCTGAGGTAAGGGTAAGAGCTTTCTTAAAATAACTAAACCACTCTAGATTGATACCAGGTTGGTATACTGCTAGATGGTGGAGGGCCTCCCAAATTGCATTTGTATTGTATGGGTCCTGTGCAGTTCCCGTCATCAATGAAATGGGTTCATATGTGTAGCTGACGATATTCTTCGAGCAATTGAGGCTCAGTTCAAACGGAGTACCATATCGTGTGAGGATACTCATCCAGCGGGGACGATCTTCGACGGGGTAGGCACCGAGCATGGGGATGACGACCCTCTTGTAAATCTCAAGATGTTGCCTTTGACTTTGTTGCATATATTCTGCGGACTGTAGCATATGGGCGAACATGGGAGCGGTGCTGTGCCACCATAACTTTTCATTTTCGTCCGAGAAGCTCCACGCAGCACTCAAGCTCTGGTAAACCTCTGCATGGGATGCATTCGCCATCGTGTTGCTTATTTATGGAACTACGAAAGGATAAGTTAAAGTTGAAGAGGGGAGCGGGTGCGAGAAGAAATAATTCTGAGGGATTTGAGTTGACGTACCACGTTGTTGTATGAGGTCTAAGGAGGGAAGCTACGTGATGTGCAGCAGGAAGCAATCGAAAACGAATTGTGTGGATAATGGGAGATGTACCAAAAGAAACAGGTAAAGAAGTAGAATAATTGATGAGCGGCTCGATTTAGTTGATCACATATGTGAATGAACAGTTGAAACCTTGAAAGTGTGATTATCAAACCCACAAGCCTCGGAAATTAGGCGCAGATTCCGATACAGTAGATATTCCGGGGTGACCCTATCCTGCTGACTCGACAAATCATATCGACAAAAGAGGGTCGCGGTGGTACTAGTACGTCTAAGTAATACTCAGCACCCCCGTATGCCTGTTTTCAAACACAGTTTCATGGCTCTAAATAACCGTACTACCCCCTCTGGCCTGTGTCGAGCGTAATGTCCATAATTGAGACTAACTGTGTCTGTTTTAGGGCGGTGTATTCGACTAAAATGTAACTAATAACTATTTTGGTCTGCGGAAGCGGATACTTCGCTCGATGCAAGCCAGAGGGGGTAAACCCAAACCGCATATATTCTGTGCCTAGCTTCCCATAGTTACGTAGCATTCAAATTGAAACTCCACTCAAATATTTATTAAACCCGTACTAGTCTGTACTGTAACGACCGCGTTCCGACAAATACAATGAAATCGGTCGGCCCAAGCTCTGTTCCACCATGACAACGAATGACGTGGGAAAAATACAGGGAACCACACCTGATTAAGGAAAATGCACTTGGGAAAAAGGCGTAGCTGAAATGCAGATGAACTCAATCGGGACTTCCCGCAGGTCTGCGGGCAGATGTGAGATCGGCAGTTGCCAGTGGCGCTCAAGATGTCCATACTACTTCGTTATTAGCGTACAGAGGATGTCCTGACGTCGGGTTACGTTACTTCGGCTAGCAAGACGTAAGAAGACATAGCTGACATTACATCAAAACCATCATCATTTTCATTCTCCTACCAAGGTTGTGCTTCTAGGTTACGTCGACAAATGGATTCCCTTTACAGTCCGTTGGCTCTTTTCGGAAGTCCCGTTGAAGAACCTGGCATTCCAGGGGAAGGGGCGGCCAGGGACTTCTTCCAAGACCAGCCTTTGAAACCCATACAACCCGCTTACTAACAAATTGAATATCCCTTACTGATGTTCTCTCAAACAAAAGTGATGTTAGGGGTTACTGTACTCGACATAAATGCAGATGAGAAACCACAGATGGCACGGGATGGGAAATGCGGAGTAATTGGGCCATGTGGGGCCGCCCAAACCAAAACTAGGTTGCGTCCGGCGGATCGCTCCATCCCGGCATACCGTAAGAGAAGCGAGGAGCCAGGAATGGGCAGTTCATGACAATTTTCATGACATACATGTAATCTTCAAAGGACCCTATATGAAAAATACACGGCTGTACGCATTTTTGAGATTAAATACGATGTCACGGCGCCCTAAGGCATGATAAAATAGTGGCGGTGTGCCACTGTAACTGTATCTGCAATACATCGGGTACTACCAAAAGATCTACGTTATTATATTCTAGATACAGACATCGGACGCACCGGAACTGTTTTGCTGCATCCATAACTACTTCCTTTTATTGGTGCCTAGCAGGCCTCGGGAAGGATATTGAGATCCATGGATATATCCTGCAGCATAGTGACATCAGATAGTTGTGTATATCTGCACCTTCCAGGGTTATTAGCTGGACTAAGAAGTACTAATACTTGTATATTACTCCACATGGTACTAGATGGCTGGCTGAGCTTTAGTAATATACCTAGTATACAACCCCTCTTGCCTGTATATTATACAGTGTCCACTTCCAAGGGTCTGCACCGTGACACACAATGCAGTCATTCAAAGATGGTGGAACCTCGGAAACAGCTGGAAGTTATTACGAATTTATTCTTAATGCACGTAACTAAGATGCAATAAATAAAAATCCCAACTGCAGTGGTTCAGATCACCTAGGCAGGATTGCATATTACAGCTTGCAGCATATGGAAGCTAGAGTAGTCACACAGAGGATAGGTTCTTTGCAATGCCCAATTGGCCCGAGACTTCATAATTACAGGCAGTAGAACGACTGTCCCACTGGTAGTTAGGTGGCGATAAGATGTCTCACTCATACTAACAGTCTCTGGTGTAGTACTGAAAGATCCGAAATTTTGCGGCTCCAATATATGTGGCAATTAATATTAAGCCTAAGGGACAAAAGAAACAGTCAAGAACTACAATCTAACATTTTGAACATCCGGGTCATGATCTCGAATACGGCACAGCCTTTGTACATGCATTTGGTATAGTTAAACATAACGCAGTCCTTACATTCATCATGATGAATATCCATATATCATACCATGATATCGTGAATATTAACTGAACGATAGTATTCCAAGGTTACTAGTAAGCTTGGAAAGATGGAATGACCCTAGATATACTTTTTATACAATAGAGGGAAATTGGTAGACTTTCGCGACCCATGTAGTATAGTCAACTTCAAAGAGCATATTCTTTTCGCAGCTTAGGTACAGTCAAGAATTGCACAGGATGAATCTACTGCTACGGGCATGAAAGTGAACAGGAAGTCCTGCAAGGCTCCTTTCTTCCAGTCAAGGCCCATAGACAAACCAGAAAACAACAAAAAAGAAAGTCCAATTTTTTGGACCATAGTCCGCCATTGTCGAGGTCTGAGGAATCAGGTCGGCCAGTCCCCGCAACGCATGTAGATAGCTTTCTCTCAAACGCTACCTGTCATCAATGATTAGGTCGCAAAAAGTAGGACACAAAATATCGGTCCTCAGCACCACTGGATGGCTGGCTCACTTTATGCGCTGGGGAGTGTAGGCGGCCACCGGTCTGGTTTTGCAGATAGTCTGCGATATTGACCAAAACCCGATTCGGTTTGGGATCTACCCATAACCACTCTTTCGTTTCCTTAGTTTGCATCTGAGTAGCCCATTTCTCGCACCAGAGCAAGGTGATCGAGCCAACGTCGGTGTGAGTAGTATCGGGTACATCGGCCATGGACGCTTTGGTTGGACCAGAGACAAACTTTATTCCCGATTCGCTTGTCCCATCGGGGCGATGAGCACTTATTAGACTCGAAGATTCACCAAGACCAAGGCTATCAGAGATGCTGCGGAGAAGTGTGCGTACAATGGTGTGGCAGATATTGGCAAGATCTAGTGTCGATTCAGCGTGTTCTGCGAAGGGGCTTGGTAGCATCATCCGGTTCTGCTCGTCTCGAGTAATCTGAGTGGTCAGTACCTATGTACTAAAGATTGATGGGCATACTTACTTCGAATGATTCAATGCCAGCGCATTTGTAGCTAGTGATGGGTCAATATCTGTGAATCTGGCTGGGGCGACTGAGGTGCACATACCCGTGAATCACATCCCCGCGGAATGCCTTCATCTTTTCTTCTAATGGCTTGGCGAAGTACTCATGCTGGTTTAGGTAGCAGGTTTTTAGGTGGCTTGAGATTTTGTCTGAGAGGTCGTCGTTAAAGGAAACGTAGAAAAATCCCTGGGATTCCGCCGCCTTCAAAAGTTTGGCCATCTCAAGTTGGTCTTTCGCAATGACATTCTCCAGTCTGATTTCCTGGAGCTCAGCAACGTCCAAAGATTGATCTCCCACGACCATGGTCGTCTTCGTACGAGAGGTACTCGTAGTTTGAGACATAGTGAGCTGAAGGTAATGATAGAACTGAATCAGAGTACTTGTTATGCAACTGAGTTATTGTCAGTTCATATGAGAGATAGATAGTTACCCAGTCTATTTACTCAACGGATGTATCAATTTGCGGTGACAAAAAACTGTATCACATAGATCGGCGTTTTAGTCCTTAATTTACAGCTGAGGAGAACCAAGCAATGCCATCAACACAACAAAGATTTGCCATATGAATGCTCCTTTGATTTTGAAGAATTGCACCACCTATGCATTAGTTAGCTGCTTTCTTGATGGCCTAGACTTACCTCTAAATTTTCAAGTTCAAGGAGCGGGATAACCACAAAGATTTTCTCGATCGGACTTTAGTGAAGCCACTATGAGAGTGGCAGACATGTAGCGGTGAGGTGATCAATTGCATCTGTCTGCAAGGTTGGTGTCACCAAGATATGTACTCCATCAGCTCGGGGCGGGTTTTAGTCAATTATTGAGCTGGTAGACCCACTACAGGGCTCGGGCCTGTATAATGTATTATGTGCATTGGTATCCACTCCTGATCTAACCCAATTAGGGGTCAACTGGTTTATACATTGTATGATTGTTACGCGTAATACCCCGTATATACTTCAAAATACCCACACGTGTTTTTTTTATGTCTTTTCTTTATTTTATATTAAGTAAAAAATAAGTTTTTATAATTTACAACTTTCTCATCCATCACATCAATTCGGTTTGATCTGCGCGTTACATCTGATACTCCGCAAACATATTTTTCGACGAGAGCGAAATAAAATTAAAACATACGAGGAATAAAGCATTACTGCCTGTAATTGGATCTCCCTGTATTCTATTCGATCAGTTTCGATCGTTGTATGTAGTAGAGCGCAAGTGACTACGATACCCCAGGAGCACAGATCAATCTGTCTATGCCAGCAACTTACCATCTGTGCATTTATCGATTTTTTGTTGGGGCTAGTAGTACTACCTTCGTGGTCGATCGAGCAGGCAGCTACTTGCTTATTCATGCATGCTGTTTGCATTGTAGTTGTGCGACTTTACGGGTGTTGGATGTTTTCTGGTTTCTTCTTTCCCTCTCTCCTTCATGTCATACTATATCGTACTACTTTTCACTTGGGCCGTGATTTCGAAACACAACATTCTCTCCCTTGGGATAGTCAATTTTCTCCCAACTATCCAATATGATGCCCTCCAGCGAACTACACGGACCCCCCCTTCCTGACGACGAAAAGTCTCTCCACGAAGTGTTTTATCAGAATGTCATGAAATACCCGGATGTCGTGGCTCTTGTCAGTACCCAGCAATCCGCTACCCTCTACGGAATCCAGAGCTTGCCCACGGCCGGTGCGGAGCATGAAGTGGACTATCTACGATGGACCTATCGGGACCTTGATTGCGCTATACAGCGATTCGTCATTGGTTTACGAAGTCGAGGCCTGAAAAGAGGTGATCCATTGGTTATGTTCATGCCAAACACCGCTGAATATGTCATTGCCACTTGGGCTGCGTACCAGATTGGCTGCGCTTACATTCCAATCAACCCCAAAGCCCTATCGAATGACAGGGAAATACGGCATATGCTGCAAGTCGCGATTAAAGGATGCCAGTCGGATTCTATGGCCATCATTGCCGGAACATCCGATATTTGTACTCGTATCGAGGAGTTCACGTCTGGGTTGAAATGCACCAGGATATTGGTCGAAGGAGACATGGATGGGTGGGAATCTTTTGACGAGTTGATGCAAAAACCAGCTTCAAATTTGCAGCAAAGTGTTACCCCAGATTGCCACTCAGTACCGTCGAATCAGACAATTTTTTTCACTAGTGGAACGACATCACTCCCAAAGGGTTGCATTATGCCATCGGCGTATGGGTTTTCGGCCGCCTCATGTTGGCGTCAAAGTAGTGTTCCTATGATGCCTGGGGATCGGGTCTTATTTACATTGCCAAATAACCATGGGTTTGGTTGGCTTTGTATTATGGCTCCATTCCTTAATGCAGCCACTGTTGTGCTCCCAGGGCCGAGATTTATTCCAGAGGCTGTGATAAAAGCCATTCAGGCGGAGCAAGTGAACCACGCTGGATTAGTGCCAACTATGCTGCATGCCCTGCGCACCACGCCCCTTTTAACCGGGAAGTTAAGCTCCCTTAAGCGAATCGTCATGGGAGGCTCTCCCCCAACCGAGGAGGTTATTAGGATCTGCCTCGATACCTTGGGTGCATCAGGAGTGGAAAATCTCTATGGTATGACCGAGGGCATCCTTGTATCTTCAGGCGTCGTCAGTCAGGTCAGTGGCATCATCAAAGATGGAGACGTTTCAATTGGCACGCCACTCCCTGGGATGTCCGTGCGTGTATATGCCAAGGACAGCAAGGTCCTAGCTCCGTTTGGTGACGCTGGAGAGATGCACTTCTCAGGTTCAAGTTTGATCAATGGATACATCGGAGGAGCCGATGGTAACTTTTACAGCGAGGAAGATGGCACCCCTTGGTTCCGCACTGGTGATAAAGCCTTTATTGGTAGCGACAATCGCCTCTATCTGATTGGCAGGTACAAAGACACAATCATCCGCGGAGGGGAGAACATTGAACCATCGGCCATCGAAGCGGTTTTGGGTCGGTCCCCAGGAATCAGTGATTTCCACCCTCAGGTTGTACGCGCACCGGACAATGTGGCTGGCGAGGTGCCTATTGTCGTTGTAAACCAGAAGGTCGATGATAACACGGGAAATAAACTCAAGAACATAATTCTGGCTCAGATGGGGGATCTTTATGTCCCGGCAGATGTTATATCAATTCAGACACTGGGACGCGAAGAATATCCAAGAACCATGGCGGGTAAGGTCCAGAAGACCAAGCTGGAAGCTCTGGTCAAGATATACTGGGAGCGCCAGCAAAGAGAGGACGTACACACTATCGATGGGCCCATTTCAGGCACCCAGGTGATGCAATCATTATGCATGGCGATCGAAATAGAGAAGAGAATCTCCATTGACCTCTCTTCTCGCGTGATTGAGCTGGGAGTTGATTCAATTTTATCGATCGCAATTATCAAGCGTGTTCAGATCGAAACAGGAGTGTCGTTACCATCATCTCTGTTCTTTACACAAGCAACAGTCGGGGCAATATGCCAGCAGATCAGTTCTATTCCAGACACAGCGGGTTTTCTTCATTTTACACCCGTCATGGAGGACGCACCTACCGATGTGTGCTTTTCGGTCCTTCTCCAGGGGACTCCGAGACCAGGCGTTCCCTCTCTTTTCCTCGCTCCTCCTGGCTCGGGAAATGCCTTCGTGTACAGAACACTGCCTAAATTCTTCAATGATTATGCAGTGTACAGCTTTGGCTCTCCATTCCTTATGACCAAGTCAGAAGCTTCTTGGACGATAGAAGAAACTGCCACCATTTACGCAAACACTATTGTTAGCATTGACCCCGTTGGCCCATATATACTATGTGGTTGGTCAATGGGAACAGCCACGGCATACGAGACCGCATACCAGCTGCACGAATGGGGAAAGCAAGTTCTGGGAATAATCATGCTGGACTTGGCAGTGCCTCGGCAAAACCTTAATTGCCCGAAAGCAACTGTCGAACTGTTTGAAATGATGGGAGTATTCCCTCCAATCCGCCGCGAAGGAAAACCCGACGTGGAGATTCCTTCCTTTCGTAAAAAGCACCGAGTGGCCGCATATTACGCGAAAATGAAATATATGCCTCGTCCCTTCAACAAAAGTGATGCAAAACGGCCGCGGATATTTGTTATCTGGGCCGGACATGGCGATCATGACAGGATGGCAGACATGGTGTCTGAAGCACTGGAGCTTGAGAAGAAAGTTGGACCAGGGACAAGGTTGAAACTTAGCGATGACTGGCTTCAAGTTCCGCGTGAGTCTTTTGATGCTGGAGGCTGGGATGAGATGGTTGGGAAAGAGTATGTGGAGTGGGGTATCGTTGAAGGCGCAGATCATGACACGCTTATAGAGTCAGAAGAACTAGTAAGTCTCGCATCGTTCATTCTTTGCTTGTATTCGGTACTGACCAGGTATCCATAGGTTGTTTTCACGAAAGGCTTGATGGAACAGACAATGGATCAATGGGTGCGAGAAATGGATATTACGTCCAACGGTTCATGTTGAACTACTTGGACGAGTTTCAAGTTCCGTTCATGCTATCAAAGAAACACCAAGACTGGATGGCTTAGTTTTAAGATTTGGACTGTCAAATTTCGGATACCAGACAGAAACAACCTGTAGAGATTCATCTCCTTGAATACCAGAAACAGATCTTTTTACTTTCAAATACTTTCCTACAAAGTCTACATCATCTAGAAGGCAGTTCATACTGGCAATATTTAACATTCGCAATGCCAACAGATTCTCAAATCCAACCTGGAAAAACGTTGGAACTCAAAAGTTCAAGTTATTTTCATTCAGCTCAATGGTAAGAAATGTAGGGCCAGTCTACCGATACATCTTACAATTTAGTTCTACAAATCGAACGCGAAATTAAATACTACATATAAAGCATAAGTTTGATACACAGTCCGTCGTCTATTTGGTTGAACAATGGTCCACGAGTAGGGTATGATATTAGTGATTGGGATGTCAGACCATATAAAAATTGACTTTTTTTATTTGCCAAAGCCTAACTTGAGACTATACAACCAGAACAGTTGACCAAGCTAAACTTGGACAAAAGTTAAAAAATAAAACAGCCGAGAAAAATTCCATTGCAGCCACACGTTCAAGCGGCCTGAGACTTTGCAACAAGTCCGGCATCATCTAACATTTTACTTCTATGCTGCTCCTCAAGCACTTTAGCCAAAAGTTCGGGGTACCATCGCTTCCCCAGTTCGGGGTAGCTCGTAACGCAATTTGTTAAAACAGCCTCACCGGCAGGGCCTTCGAAAAGATCAGTGAAGAACGATTCAGCATCGGATTTCACATTGTTCACGCGTAAAGCCAAGATATGAGGAGGTATTTCCACTCTCATATCCTCTTTAGTGACATCAAGAGCCACTGTTTGGAAAAATGCAAAACTCAACCGCTTGCCGAGAGAAATATTACCCGGTCCAAGATATTGAGCTGGTTTCAAGTTGACTCGGTGAGTAGTAGCAACGCAAACTCCGCGCGTGAGGGCTTCCAGTGACCGGCCGATGTTCACAACAAGTGTGTTCGGGATAGGGGGCGCTGGGATCCATGTTCCCGATTTGTTCTGCACTTCTAGACTTGAATGCCCAGTTCCTTGAAGCAGGTAGGTCAAGAAGCTTGAGTCCTTGTGAGCTCCGACGCCCTGGATATCTGCCGCAGCAGGATTTGAAGGATCCATTTGAGGATAGGCACCGATTCTGAGAAGACTGAAGGGGTATTCTCTGTGGAGTACTTTCGTAAACGTATCGGGGTTTAGTTCCAATGCTTCGGCAACCAAAAAAAGAAACGTGTCTGCTAATTTTTGGGTCTCCTCAATGTATACTTCGACTGCCTTACGGAGGCCTGGGGCGGTTTCTTCAGGAAGCCACTAGTAGTTATAGTCAGAGGTTGACATGCTGGACTGCTGTTAATCTTTTGGCATACCTGATTAGGTCCCTCGAGACCGTAGTAAATGGGCGAGTCCGAACCACGGACAGGTGCCTCGATGCCGACCTTTAAATGATGTTATTATGGATTATACCTTTCCGAAACCTTTCCAATTGAGTCATTTAACATACAGTCAAAGTTTCCCGCTGATCGCTCAACGTAGCTGTTTTTTCGGAACCCGCACAACCATATCCCCGGAAGTGTTTACTTTGGGTCACGTCCAGCTCTAGCTTCTTACTTGTTGGGAGATCAAAAAATGCGCCCGTTGTCTTCACAAGTGCCTCCCGTATTTTGATATCAATCGGAGGATTCTGAAGATAAAAGAAGCCTACATCGACGAGTGCACTCCTAAGTGTGGAGAGGAAGCGTGGCTTTGTGTCTGGAGAAAATGCGTCTTGGAAGTCGACCAAAGGGATAGAGGCGAAGTCAACTGCCATTTCGATTCTTGGAATATGGAAACGTCAACTTAAGATTTTCAAAGTTGACGAAGGGTTCACAGGTAAGGCATTGACTGAACTAAGGACGGGGCATAAATGCTACATATATACCAGGTAGTAGTACTAGTTATATGATAGGCGTACTAGTAAACATTGCTGTATTAGTACATTGTAATAGTACGACGTCATAAATGCGGTCAACTCCGAGTCGTTCTTCTTTCTCCCCCGCTAATTATGTATACTGTAAGGGCATATGCGCTTCATGACCCGTGGACTTCGTATTACGTAGATGCCTTGCATACCGCGACTTTCCCATTGTTTCAAGCTTCATACACAACTTGAATAAGATACACTCTCTGGAGAGAATATTACGTCCGACCGTGCGCGCCCCACACTTCAGTAAAATACACGTCCAATTACAGTAATTGACGCGATTGTTATACAGGTGGAGATGTATCTACGCGGATAAAAGACACTAAGGCCCAAGAAGGAAAGGTAGGCTGGATAGGTCTTGGGTTTCGTACGCAGCTCAAAAGGGGGATCTACTACAGTAGTAAACTTATAGTCGTGAAACCCTGCGCCCATTCTGCGAGAGTGAACAGTGATGTACCTGAGAATTTTTTGAGCCGCCACCCTGAATTGGCTTATATGATCAGTCAGAATCTTGAATGGAAACAGCCCAACAGTGCTTTGCATATCGTCTGTTTTCTTTGTAGCCCCACTAATCGAGCTGCGTGGCACAGGTGAAGCTCAGCTCGCCACAAGACCCTCGTAATCGAGATCTACCGTATCTCGAATCCCCGCAAGTTTCATCAATCGGACTGTGATGAGGTGCCTATGATCTACTAGAATAGAGAAGAGTGCGAAGAACAACGAATAACAACGTTGAGGAAAGGAAAAGAAGAGAGAGAGCTATGCTACATACATATAGGCGGATGCCACTCTCCAGGCCAATCAGATGATTGGCCTGCATCCGAGAGTGGGTCAAACCGCACAAACGTGCAAACAGTGCAAACATACCCGTCCCGAGTCTTCCTCCATGTAGTTATACTACACGGACCTTATTATTAAGAGCTTCACGCAATCTGCAAAGAAAGGTTCGCCTTGACTAGCAATACCTTCGATACACAGGCTCTTATAGGGCTTTCCTTCAGCGATATCAGCGATGTGATTCTCGCGAAATTCGGATAAAAATAACCTGAGTATTTTCTCTATTGGCGCCTTCTCTTTTCCTCTGTTGTACTATCAATAGTAAAGTAACTTTGCTTCAAAAATGAATAATTATCATCTGACTCTGTTTAATTTCGTGTCTACATGGACTTATTTCATAAGTTCTTTCCAAAACATTAAACCCTAATCAAGATTAACTTCCACTCTCGATGACGAGTCATGACGAGAGCCCTTCAAAAAATTGATCAGGTCACTAACGTTTCACACAGAAATAGACGTGGACAATCTCAGGCTTGTTCGATTATTGCGTGATTAACTCAGCACGAGAAAACAGCATGGCCCAAATACTGCTGGCTACCCTAGCAATGGAGTTATTAATCCTGGTGGCCGGCTTTTTCTGTGGATGTTTCCTCTCTAGCGTTATATAACTACCGATATTTTGTACTCTGCTCTTGCTTCTAGTTACGATATGACGCCTTAAATGGCACTACAGCTATTGGTCAGACCTACTTGCTACCTACTGTAATATTATATTTGTTATAGATGCCGGAGACTTCATATCTACGATTTGGTGATTTACTAAATCAGTATTTTAATTTGATAGGTTGCTTTGCCTAAATAGACATTAAGGATGAAGAGCTTCAGCTTTTTATACGATTCGATGATATATAGTTCACTATGATTCCGGCCGTGCCCCTTAAATTCCTAACTATAGTCGGACCCCCCCTTGTTCCGTATTAATAAGTCTTGGTAAGGGGGGGGGGGGGTGATAAGTAGGTCTCTAGAGAAAGTAGGTCTAAGATGTCACCCCCTTCTAAATCTCTAATCTTTGAGATATTATGATCGCTCTTCTTGGAGGTTTTATAATTAGACTATAATCTAGTATATTATAAAAAAAGATATTCTAAGATATTTAATTATAAAGGATAGACCCTACTTAGTTTATATTTTAGGAATTTTAGTTTTAAATAGGAGATAATAAAGCGACTAGCTACAGATAGGCTATACCCTTTTAGGATTTCTTATTAAGAATAAAGTAAGATAGATAAGACTATTTTACTCTAATTATCCTAGAGTAATATTATGTATATATATATATTTATATTCTAAAGGAAAGATCAACAAGTAAATAGTTATTAAAATTAATATTAAAGGGTTAGATAGATAAATAAAAAATAATAATATTAGATTAAGTTCTTTTATAAAAGTTATATAGAAACAAATCCTTAGAAGTCTATTACTTCTAGATATTTATATATTTTATACTAACTATAGTTTATATACTTTATATAAGAAGTCTAAGGCCAGAACCCTCAATAAGTTATATATCTATTCTAATATTAATATATATTATTTGTTGATCTTTCCTTTAGAATATTAATCTATATATATACTATAATAATTATTCCTTTTCTTTTTAATAAGCTATCTATAGATTATAAAAGAGATATTATATTAGATAGGTATATAAATAGTAATAGAAAGGTATATAAACAAAAATATATAATAAGTAATATATAACTTATTTATAGATAAATATAAAAGAGTTTAATACTATATTAGTAAAATCTTTTAAGATTATTTATATTTTAAATACTATAAATATCTTATTCTATTAATATTATATTTATAAGTATTTAATTTATTTATAAATAAATAGTTCTAAGAATATATTTTAATAGTTTTTTATTAATAAATTATTTATAAGTTATAAAAGATATATAATATAATAGCTACTGAGTTATTAGGCTAGAGACCTATAACTAGGTAAGGATATTAGATAGTAGAGATTAAATAAAATAGTTAATATATAGACTGATTCTTTTTGAATAAGAATTATAGTTATTATTTATATATTTTTATATTACTAGGGCTTAGGACTATTATATATAAATAGATATATTAAGATAGATTTATCTATAGAGTAGTTATAAATTATATCTAAGTTATATCTAAGGGGATTTAGGAATCCTATAATAATTTATTCTTTTTTTTAATAATAGTTAACTTAACTATCTATATAGCTTATATTTAATTAGATAATCTATATAAAGTAGTATTATATTAAATAAAACTTCTAGGACTAATACTATCTTAGGTATCTTTATATATAAATATAAATAAAGTAATATAGTTTCTTTAATATCTTTAAGATAAGAGCTTCTCTTTTATTTTCTTAATCTTTATCTCTTTCTTCTTCTTAACTTTTGACTTTTCTATCCTCTCTCTCTCTACTTTTATCTTATTTCTTTTTTAATATATTGTTATGGTGTAGATCCTTATATAAGAGGATCCCTATTCTTATTATTATATAACCCCTAAGACTATTAGAACTTCCTATTCCTATTTAATATAGTTCTTTAAGCTATATCTTAGTTAATCTTCTATTCTATAACCTATCTATAATATAACTATTTCTAATCTTCTACTTATTATATAAGCTAATCTACTAACTTCTAATATATAACTACTTACTATATCCTAATACTATATAGTTTTAATCCTTATATTAAAAGTTAGACTACCTATTAATTATAGATTAGTTATTAGAGTTTATAAAGACTCCTTTACTACTATTTCTATTTAAAAACCTTAAAATCTATACTAAATACTATAATATAAATCCTAAAACCTAGTTTATATACTATAGATAAATATATAAATATCCTAAGAAGATTAGAAAACTAATCTATTTATACTATTAATAATACTATATTATTTAATAAAAGATTATTTATTTAATCTAAGAAATTATTTAGATTAAAAAAGAATTTATATAAATCTATAATAAACTATCTAAAAAAAATAATATTTTTAAATACTAAGAAAAAAAATTAATATAAACTTAAGAAAATCTTCTAAAATATACTTATAAATTAGAATCTATCTACTAAAAATATAATTAAGTCTTAATAATTATTACTTTTACTATAAATATTTTTTATATAAATCTAGTTTTTAAAATATTTACTAAAAAACTATTAACTTTAGTATTAGAAATATTTTTATTATTTAATTCTTATATTATCTACTTCCCTATTTTTTCTAAATATTTTCTAGATTTCTATATATTTAGTAGAGATTATAAGAATCTTTATTAATTTATATTCTAGATTTAAGAAAAATTAATTATAAACCTTAATTAATTTCTAATCTTAATAAACTAAATATTATATATAATAAATTAGCTTAAAGAAATCCTATATATCTAGATCTTATTATATATCTAGAATAGAAATTATATTTTATCTAACTATAAAGAAATCCTAAGTATTCTTAAAAATATTTTTAAAAATCCTAATTATATAAATAATATCTAAAATAAACTCTTCTAATTCTATTAGATTTATAAGAAATTTAGTTAGTTCTTTACTAAATTCTAATATCTTATATTTAAAGAAAAGATATCTAAGAAAACCTTATTTATATTATTAGAATAAACTATTAATTAAGAACTTTATAAAATATTTCTCTATAATAAGCTTTTAATCTATAAATACTATTAGTTTATAGCTTTTCTTTAGAAGCTTAAAAACTAATATATATACTATAATAAAGTAATCTAATCTCTTATTATATAACTAGTATTAATATAGATATAAGTTTATAATTTATTCTCTATTTAGAATAACTACCTAGACTTTTATATAGTAAGGAATAGTTCTTCTATCTTAATATATATATCTACTTTTAATCCTATAGACCTAATAATATATTAAATATATAATTAAGAGACTTCCCTAGTATTATAGGTTTTATAGTAAAATATAAAATATCTTATCTTTATAAATTAGTCTACTATTACTAGGATAATATTAAATCTATTACTTTTTAATAGATATATAATAAAGTCTATTAAAATATCTTACTAAGATTATATAAATATAAATAAAAAATAAAGAACTTCTTATTAAGTTTCTTAAGATAGAATAATCCTTTAATAAATATAATAGTTTTAGATCTAATAAATAATATACTAATAGATTCTAGATTAATAATACTCTTAGAAGATTAGTTTATATATTTTTAAATATTTAGGATATCTAGTAATAGGGGTTTTATAGTAAAGTTATATAAACTTATCTTTTAGATTTTTATTATTAGGGATATAAAGTTAGTCTTTAAATAAGAGGTAATTTCTATTTTATATATATTTAATAAGTATAATCTTTAGATATTAGGATTAATATAAATCTAAGACTTCTAGAATTAATTAAAGTTCTCTATCTTTTTTATATATTTTATTAAAAACTTCTTTTAAAATAATAGATAGTTTATATAAAATATTATTAATAAATCTTAAAGATTTTTAAAGTCTTTTAGAAATTAGTTTATACTCTAATAGAGTTAGTTTAGATTTAAGATTATACTTTAATAAAATTAGTTTAGATTTAGTATTATATTTTAATAGAATTAATTTAGATTATTATATAATTATAATATTAATATTTAGATTATCTTAGATCTAGTTATCTAAATTCTCTTTTTTTAGGATTATATAACTTTAGTATTAAAGTTATTTATCCCTCTTTTTAAGAAGGTTTTCTAATCTTTTAGTTAAGATATTAGATTTAATATCTTATTATCTAAAATAATAGATAATCTTAAAATTAAATTAGGATAAAAACTTAGACTATTAGACTTATTATTAGTTTAAAAACTTTATTATTATAAAGTACTTTAGGTTTTAATAATTAATAATTATAGAGATTAAGAAGTTTACTTCCTCTAACTCTAAATATTATTCTTTAAAGTATTATATAATTATAAGTAGTTCTTTATTATAGATTTTATAATTATATTTTATTATAAAGTACTTCTTAAAGAAAAATATAATAGAATAAAGAATATTCTAATTATTATATTATAAGATTATTTTAATAGAAATATAGTTAGAAATATTAGTTTTAAATACTATATTCTTTATTTAATTAAAAGAAGCTAGAATAAGAGTAGATATAAAAATAGATTTTAATATTTTAAATATTTTCTAATAGATAGGATCTTAAATAAAGATAATATCTTTTTTAGTTAGATAGACTAATTATATAGTTAGTTTTAAAAAATCTTAGATAAACTATTAATAAAAGTTTATAAATCCTAAGAAGGCTTATATATTAGTAAGATAGATTAGGATCTTTTATTTAGTAATTATATAAATCTTCTCTAGATCTATATAAAGACTATCTTATTTAATAATAATTCCTAAGAACTTTATCTTATATATATAGAATTTATATTTAGATAGTTTTATAAATAGACTAATTTTATAGAGTTATTATAAGACTTTTTATATATATTTAATATACTTAGCTTTTATATAACTATAGATTAGGATATTATCTAAATATATAGTATAGAATAGATCTAGATAGTTATAGAGAGAGTTATTAATAAATCTTTAGAAGATTATAGAGATTCTAATAAATCTAAATAATATTATAAGGGATTTAAAGAGTCTAAGTCTTATATAAAATACTATAAGATATTCCTATCTATTCTTTATATAGAGATTATTAAATACTAATATAATATTAACTCTTATAAAGAATTTTATTCCTTTTAGGTTATTTAGAGTCTTTTTTATTAGAGATAGTAGATAGTAGTCTTTAACTATAACTATATTTAAGATATAGTAGTCTATATAGAATTATAGACTATTACTAGATTTATAAATAAATAATATAAATAAGATAGTAAGAGATAAACTTAGATAAATAAACCCTTTCTTTAGATTCTCTATAATCTAGTCTTTTAGGATAGTAAGCTCTATATAATATATAGTATAGAGAGACCTAAATAATAGTATCTTATCTTTTATTAACTATATATTATAGTTATATAAATAATATAGAAATAGTTTATTAGCTTCTTTTAGAGAGAATATATTAGTATAGTCTTAAAGTTTAGTAAGTAGATAATTAGTAGGATTCTCTTTTCTAGGTTTTTTATTTAGAGTAGTTTTAATATCTTTAATTATTATAGTAAAAAGTTAGTAGCCCTTTTAGCTTCTAGTATATATTATATAGATATTTAAACTTATAGCTTTAATATCTTAGGATCTTAAGTAAATAAATTAGTCTAGTTAATTAGAGAAGTAGGCTTTTAGAGGAATTTTATATATAGTATAGATCTTTAAGCTTTATATAGTAGTATTATAGTTCTTCTAATAATATATACTATTAAATTTAACTATATAAGTAATAAACTAGACTCTTAGATTATAGATCTTAAGCTAAGGTAATCTAAGAATAATTAGATAGTATATAAATTAAATAACTAAGAACTTAGCTTTTTTTTAATACTTATTAGTAGTTATCTTTATTTATATAAAGTAAATTATCTATTTATTCTTAGATTCTTAGCTATTAAAGTCTTCTAGTTAGGTTAGATTCTTTAGGAGTTCTTATATAAGACTATATTCTTTAGTCTAGTTAGTATTAATAAAATACTCTTCTTTAGTATTACTATTAATTATTATATATATTAGGATTTCTTTCTTATTCTAGTTTAGGGTAATTAGTAATATAATTAGATTAGAGTATTAGATTTCTTTATTAATAGTAGTTCTTTAAATAATAGTAATAAATAGATAGATTATATAAAAGTTTAGATAGTTATTCTAAATAAGAGATAAATTATAAACTTATATCTATATTAATATTAGTTATATAGTAGGAGTATAATAGTTACTAAGTTGTCAGGCTAGAGACCTATAACTAAGCAAGGATATCGGATGGTAGAGATCAAATAGAATAGTTAATATATAGAACTGATTCTTATAGGACAAGAATCGTAGCTATTGTTTGTATATTTTAATATTATTAGAGCTTACTAGGGCTTAGGGTAGTTATATATTAGTAGATATATTATAGTAGATTTACCTATAGAGTAGCTATAAATCGTACCTGAATTATATCCGAAGAGATTTAGGAATCCTATGATAATTTATCCTCTCCTTTTAATAATAGTTAACTTAACTATCTATATAACTTATATTTAATTAGATAATTTATATCTAGTAGTATTATATTAAATAAAGATTCTAGGACTAATACTACCTTAGGTGTCTTTGTATATAGATACAAATAAAGTAATATAGGTTCTTTAATATCTTTGAGATAAGAGCTTCTCTTCTGTTTTTTTAACTCTTATCTTTTCCCTTTTCTCGGCTCTTAATTCTTAACTCTCTATCTTCTTACTCTCTATTTTTATCTTATTTTATTTTAATATATCTAAGGTTATTGCTTCTAGTGTTTTCGGTAATCCTCCTTATTGTAGTGGTTATTATATAACTAGAGATAAAGATTAGGCTAGAGGTAGAGATAATAATAATAGTAATAGAGGTAATAGGATTAATAGAGGTAATAGAAGTATTGCTAGTATTTCTACTAGTTTATATTCTCTTTGTGATTAAATTACTTACTCTTTCTTTATATTCTATATTAGATATATTACTAAAATAGCTCTTTACCTTCCTAAGGATACTATTCCTAAGATCTATTATAACTAGGATTGTATAAACTTGATTACTTATACTTTATATAAAGAGTATAGTAAAAATTGCTTTTAGATAAGGTTCTTCTCTAAGTTATATTTAATTTAGTATTGATTTATCTTAGATACCTTATAGAATTTATAGTAATTTATATTAGTTTTAGTTAATTCTTAACTAGATATATAAAGTTTAAAGTAGTAGTACTATTATAGTAGTTATTAGTAGTATTGTATTTATCTAGAGTAAGGAAAGTAAAGTTATAGTTATAGGGGGGTCTACTTATCTTCTAATATCTTTTTGAAAGATGATCTTTATTTATCTTTCTGGTTATAAGCTCTATTTCGATTTACAGAATATAGATTAAGCTATAGGGATATATACTATATTTATTACTAAGCGATAGAAGGAGTTAAATATTAAAGTTAGTTTACTTCTTACTTAGCCTCCTTACTATCCTAATAATCTTTTATATCTATAGATTAATAATACTAGTTTTACTCTCTAGTAGAGTAGTATTTAATCCTTTTTTATAGAGGTTATAGTAAGGTATCGGTATAATATAACTTTAATTAGGATTGCTTTAACTCTAGCTATAATAGTAATAATTACTAATATTAAGGCGCTTATAGCTTAGTATAGAATTCTATAGTAATTTATTATTTTTGTCTTACTTATCCTCTCCTTTTTTTAACTAAGTAGCCTTATTTAGTATAGCTTTTCTTTATCTAATATTGATTTAAAGGTAATTTAGAGGGGTTTCAAGGGGTTTTTAGTATTATTAGGATATTGTTTTATAAGCTTGGTTTTTCTTAAATAAAACTATTATATCTCTTATATTTTTTAAGTATTCTACTAGTTTCTATTAGTTATATTCTAAGAGCTATCCTATTTATTTTATATAGTAATATAGTACTCTATTAAAGACTCTTTTATCTTAAATCTCTTTAACTTCCTATTCTTCTTTATCTTTAAGTTCTAGTATTAATATTTATAAGTTATTATTATTTTAGCTATTCTATAGTTTAAGAAGAGAGATAAAGAAGATATTATATAATCTTAAGTATTTTTCTAGTAATATAATATAATAGGTCTAGGCACTGATTTTTGTAAGGATATAGAAAGGTTTAATTCGATAGGGGGATAGCTTCTTTTCTTTAGCTTTAAAGTAGAGATTCTTTATTAAAAGGGATATAAGGATTCTTACTTTAAAGTCCTTTAGTTTATAATTTTTATTATAGGATCTTTATTATATTTCTTATATAATTTAAAGCTTATTTATAGTCTTTTTATAGATATTCTAGAGGTAATTTACTTATTCTTTAGTATTAGAAATCTCTTTTTTAAATATTTTATTAGGAGTTTAGATTTAGAAATTAGGATTATATCTAAGTAGTATATAAAAAGGAGTCTTATTAGTTAATATATTAATAGTATTATTATATATAAATTATACTATCTTAAAGAGTTAAGTCTAGTTTAATTATTTCTTATTAATAAAATACTTAAGATAATCTTCTAAAACCTAGTTAAATCTTTTTATTTATTTATTAGTTTAGGGGTAGAATATAGTAGAGAACTATAGTTTAATCTTAGAATAGTAATAGAGTTATAACTAGAACCTACTTATAAAAATAGATCTTTAATTAGAGATAATTCTTTTTAGGTTTCTATATTTAAGTTTAATTTAATTAAAGAAAAGTTTAGTAAGATCTCTTATAGATATTATTATTAATATAGAGAGGAATTAAAAGAATTTTATAAGTTAGTAGATAATTACTAGGATTATATTATATTTCCTTCTTTTAAAGATTATAATTAGAAGTCCTATAATAAAGTCTATATTTAGTTTTATAAATAGTCTATAAGATATAGAAAGGGATTAGAGTTCTTTATAAGAATAATATTTAAATACTTTAACTTCTTAATATATTAGATATATTTTAATATATTTTTATATATCCTTTAGTAGGTATTCCTAATAAAATTTCCTTTTTAGAAGTTCTTCTATATATATTCTTCTAAAATATCCTATAAGTTATTTATTATAATAGAGTTTAATTAGTTTTTATCTTAGATTCTTAGTAATAGGGATATAGAGATATCCTTTATAATATAAAAGTTTCTTAGAGTTAATACTCTAATACTTTCTTTATAGAATATCTTTCTAAATTATATTAATTCTCTTTTAGACTATTTTATCCTTATCTTAGAGTTCTTTAATTAATAATTTTAGTTTTCTTAGAGATTTATCTATAAGTAGATCTTTATTTATAGTTATAGTAGCTACTATTTAAGAAAATATAAATTAAGAGTGATTTAAAACCTTATAATATATTATATTATAGCCTTAATTTAGGAAAAACTTAGTTATATTATAGTTTTAACTTAGGAAAACTTCTTTATTATCCTTTAGATCTAAATAATTAACTTTATTAGACTTATTTATAGTCTTCTCTAGATCCTTCTGATCTATAGGGGTAGTAATATTATTTTAAACCTAGTTTAGCTTTAACTCTAGGTTATTGGCTAAGCTACTTATAGTTAGGAAGAGGAATAGTAATAGACTTCTATAAACTAATATAGTTATAATTATTAATCCTTACTTCCCTTTACTTTCTTCTTTAGATAGTATTATATTAATAGTAAACCACTATATTTTTATAAATAATTTAGCTATAATTCTCTTATAAATTAGCCCTAATATCTCCTCTATAGACAGAGGCTTCTCTTTTTTTAGGATATAGAATAATCTATCTATAGGATTAGTCTTTCCTAAGTAATAATATATTATAAAGTTAAATAGAGTAAGAGAAAGATACTAATATATTTATCTTTTATTAATCTTAGGTTAATCTATAAATAACTTTAGGTTATAGTAATCTATTAGAATCTTAACCTAATATTAACTTCTTTTAAGATATTAATACTAGTATTTAAATAAGTAAATAATTATAAATAGCTCTTAATCTAATATTATATAGTTCTATTCTATAGGTAAGAATTTCTTTAATTAGAAAATAATAGAATACTATATCCTTTAATTATCTAGTTATAAAAGGATTCTATTTATTCTAAAACCTAAAGTATATCACGGTATAGATCCTCATACAAGAGGATCCCTATTCCTGTTATCACGTGACCCCTAAGACTATCAGAACTTCCTATTCCTATTTAACGTAGCTCTTTAAGCTACATCTTGGTTAATCTTCTATCTTATAGCCTATCTATAATATAACTACTTCTAATCCCCTACTTACTATATAAGCTAGTCTACTAGCTTTTAATATATAACTGCTTACTATACCCTAATACTATATAACTTCTACCCCTATATTAGGAGTTAGACTATCTATTAACTATAGACTAACTACTAAAGCCTATAGAGGCTCCTCTACTACTATTCCTATTTAAAAACCTTAAAACCTATACTAAATACTATAATATAAACCCTAAAGCCTAGTTTATATACTATAGATAAGTATATAAATACCCTAAAGAGATTAGAAAACTAATCTATCTATACTACTAATAATACTATACTACTTAATAAGAGATTATCTACCTAATCCAGGAAATTACCTAGATTAAAGAAGAACTTATATAAACCTATAATAAACTATCTAAGAAAAATAGTATCTTTAAGTACTAAGAAGAAAAACTAGTGTAAACTTAAGAAAATCTTCTAGAATATACCTATAAACTAGAATCTACTTACTAAAAGTATAATTAAGTCTTAATAACTACTACCCTTACTATAAATACTTCTTATATAAGCCTAGTTCCTAAAGTATTTACTAAAAGACTACTAGCTCTAGTATTAGAAATATCTCTATTGTCTAATTCCTATACTACCTACTCTTCTATCCTTTCTGAATATCTTCTAGACCCCTATATATTTAATAGAGATTATAAGGACCTCTACTAATTTATATTTTAGATTTAAGAAAAATTAACTATAAACCTTGACTGATTTCTAACCTTAATAAGCTAAATATTATATATAATAAGTTAGTTTAAAGGAATCTTATATATCTAGATCCTACTATATATCTAGAATAGAAGTTATATCTTACCTGACTATAAAGAAATCCTAAGTATCCTTGAAAATACTTTTAGTAACCCTAATTATATAAGTAATATCTAAGATAAACTCTTCTAATTCTAATAAACTAATAAGGAATTTGGTTAGTTCTTTACTAAATTCTAATATTTTATATTTAAAGGAGAGATACCTAAGGAAACCTTATTTATACTACTAGAATAAGTTATTAACCGAGAACTCTATAGAATACTTCTCTATAATAAGTCCTTGATCTATGAATACTACTAGTTTGCGGCTTTCCTCTAGAAGCTTGAAAACTAATATATATACTACGATAAAATAACCTGACCTCTTACTATATAACTAGTATTAATATAGATATAAGTTTATAACTTACTCTTTATTTAGAATAACTATCTAGACTTCTATATAATAAGAAATAGTTCTCTTATTTTAATATTTATATCTACTTCTAATCCTATAGATCTAACTTTAAACTATCTAACTTACTAAGACTATAGTAAATACTTCTGTTATAAAGCTAAAGGCTATTTTATATAAGACTACCTATACCCTAATTAATATTCTATATAAATATACTCTATCTATATAGAAAGATCTACTTCCCTAGAATACTAGTATACCACCTTATTAGAATAATACCCCTAATCCCTACTATCTAGTTACTCCTTATATAATAAACTACTAAAAGAAGTAAGCCTAGTCTAAACTATAACTAGACTAATATAACTTATATAATCTATCTATTTACTACTATTACTTAAAGAACTACTATTAATAAAGAAATCTAATGCTCTAACCTAATTATATTATTAATTACCCTAAACCAGAATAAGAAAGAAATTCTGATATATATAATAATTAATAGCGGCGCTGAAAGAGAGCGTTTTGTTAATGTTAACTAGGCTAAAGAATATAGTCTTATATAAGAACTCCTAAAGAATCTAATTTGACTAGAAGGCTTTAATAGCTAAGAATCTAAGAGTAGATAGATAATCTACTTTATATAAATAAAGATAATTACTAGTAAATACTAAGAAAAAGCTAAGTTCTTAGTTATTTAACTTATATACTATCTAATTATTCTTAGACTACCTTAGCTTAAGATCTATAACCTAAGAGTCTAGTTTATTACTTATATAGTTAAGTTTAATAGTATATATTACTAGAAGAACTATAATACTACTGTATAAAGCCTAAAGATCTATATTATATATAAAATTCCTCTAAAAGCCTACCCCTATGATTGACTAGACTAATCTACTTACCTAAGGTCCTAAGATATTAAAGCTATAAGCTTAAATATTTATATAATATATACTAGAAGCTAAAAGGACTACTAACTTTTTACTATAATAATTAAAGATATTAAAGCTACTCTAAATAAGAAACCTAAAGAAAAGAACCCTACTAATTACCTACTTACCGAATTTTAAGACTATACTAATATATTCTCCCTAAAAGAAGCTAATAAACTATCCTTATATTGTTTGTATAACTATAATATATAGCTAGTAGAAGGTAAGATATTACTATTTAGGCCTCTCTATACTATATCTTATATAAAGCTTACTATCCTAAAGGACTAGATTATAGAGAATCTAAAGAAAGGGTTTATTTATCTAAGTTTATCTTCTACTACCTTATTTATACTATTTATCTATAAATCTAGTGGTAGTCTATAATTCTATATAGACTACTATACTCTAAATATAGTTATAGTTAAAGACCACTATCTACTATTCCTAATAAAAGAGACTCTAAATAACCTGAAAGGAATAAAATTCTTTATAAGAGTTAATATTATATTAGTATTTAATAATCTCTATGTAAAGGCTAGATAGGAATATCTTATAGTATTTTATATAAGACTTAGACTCTTTAAATCCCTTGTGATATTATTTAGACTTACTAGAGTCCCTATAACCTTCTAAAGGTTTATTAATAACTCTCTCTATAACTACCTAGACCTATTCTATATTATATATCTAGATAATATCCTAATCTATAGTTATATAAGAGCTAAGTATATTAAATATATATAAAAAGTCCTATAATAACTCCACAAAGCTAGCCTATTTATAAAACTATCTAAATATAAATTCTATATATATAAAATAAAGTTCTTAGGAATTATTATTAGACGAGATAGCCTTTATATAGATCTAGAAAAGATTTATATAATCACTAAGTAGAAGACCTTAACCTACTTTATTAATATATAAGCCTTCCTAGGATTTATAAACTTCTACTAATAGTTTATCTAAGATTTTTTAAAATTAATTATATAATTAGTCTACCTAACTAAGAAAGATATTACCTTTATCTAGGATCCTACCTACTAGAAAGTATTTAAGATATTAAAGTCTACTTTTATATCTACCCCTATTCTAGTTCTCTTTAATTAGATAAAGGATATAATACTTAAAACTAATATTTCTAACTATATCTCTATTAAAGTAATCTTATAGTATAATAACCAGAATATTCTTTATCCTATTATATTTTTCTTTAAGAAATACTCTATAATAGAGTATAATTATAAAATCTATAATAAAGAACTATTTATAATTATATAATACTTTAAAAAATAGTATCTAGAGTTAGAAGGAATAAACTTCCTAATCTCTATAATTACTAACTATTAAAACTTAGAGTACTTTATAATAATAAAGCTTTTAAACTGATAATAAGCCTAATAATCTAAGTTTCTATTCTAGTTTAATTTTAAGATTACCTATTATCCTAGATAATAAGGTATTAAACCTAATACCCTAACTAGGAGATTAGAAGATCTTCCTAAAGAAAGGGATAAACAACTCTAATACTAAAGTTATATAATCCTAAAAAGAGAGAACTTAGATAGCTAGATCTAAGATAACCTAAATATTAATATTATAATTATATAATAATCTAAATTAACTCTATTAAAGTATAATACTAAATCTAAACTAACTCTATTAAAGTATAACCCTAAATCTAAATTAATTTTACTAGAGTATAAACTAATCTTTAAAAGACCCTAAAAGTCTTTAAGATTTATTAATAATATCCTATATAAACTATTTATTACTCTAAAGGAAGTCTTTAATAAGATATATAAGAGAGATAGAAAACTTTAATTAATCCTAGAAGTCCTAGATCTAAACTAACCCCGATACCTAAAGATTATACTTACTAAATATATATAAAACAGAAATTACCTTTTATTTAGAGACTAACTCTATATCCCTAATAATAAAAACCTAAAAGATAAGTTTATATAACTTTATTATAAAATCCCTACTACTAGATATCCTAAATATTTAAAAATATATAAACTAATCTCCTAAGAGTATTATTAGTCTAGAATCTACTAATATATTACTTACTAGACCTAAAACTATTATACCTACTAAAGGATTACCCTATCCTAAGAAGCCTAATAAGAAGTTCTTTATCCCCTATTTATACTTATATAACCCTAGTAAGATATCTTAATAGACTTTATTATATATCTACTAGAAAATAATAGATTTAATATTATCCTAGTAGTAATAGACTAATTTATAAAGATAAGATACTTTATATCCTACTATAGAACCTATAATATTAAGGAAGTCTTCTAATTATATATCTAGTATATCTAGAAGTTATATAGCTTATCTTATATAATTATATCTAATTATAGACCCTAATTTATATTAGAACTCTAGAGATACTTAATCCAATATCTATAAATTATAAACCTACTATTAATTATATACTACCCTAAGACTAATAGTTAAACTAAATAAATAAATATAATCCTAGAATAGTACCTATAAGTATATATCTTATATCTATAAGATAACTAGTTAGAATAGCTTCTATTAGCTGAATTTACTTTAAACTCTAATAAATCTAAGACTACTAAAGTTTCCCTATTCTTTATTAACTTTAGATTCTACTTAATCCTAGGATTTAAGCCTATATAACTAGATCCCTATCTATCTACTACTATCCTAGATATTAAGAAGATTACTATATAAATAAAAGATATTACTAAGTTCATATAGAATAAAATAATATTTATCTAAGCCTATTATAAAGAATCTATAAACTAATACTATTAATCTACTTAGAACTATTAAGTTAGATAACTAATCTAGCTTAATACCTAAAATATTAAGACTCTTTACCTATAGAAGAAATTTAACTAAAAGAACCTTAATCTATTTAAGATTCTTAAGACTATAGGCTTATATATCTACTATCTAGAACTTCCACTTAGAATAAAGATCTACCCTATTTTTAATATAAACTTACTCTACCCTATCTTAAATAATCCTCTCTTAATATAAAGATAGCTCTTTCTACCCCTAATTAAAGTTAAAGGTCTTAAGGAATAGATTATTAAAGATATCCTAGACTTTAGATAGGAACAATAAGGTTATATGAAACTCTACTTAAAGTATATTGTAAAATAGTTAGGTTATAATAACCCTATAGAAGAGCCTACTAAATACTTAGAGAATATTAGAGAGATTGTAAATAATTTCTACTGAAGATACTTATTAAAGCCTAGTTTAACCTAAGTACTACCCTAGTCTTATAAAGCTTAGCTCTAAGGAGAGGGGTAATATCATGGTATAGATCCTTATATAAGAGGATCCCTATTCCTATTATTATATAACCCCTAAGACTATTAGAACTTCCTATTCCTATTTGATATAGCTCTTTAAGCTATATCTTAGTTAACCTTCTATCCTGTAGCCTATCTATAATACAACTACTTCTGATCCTCTACTTACCGTATAAGCTAGCTTGTTAGCTCCTGATATATAACTGCCTGCCACACCCTAACAAAGTATTAGTTTTAAGTTATATAGATCTCTCTAGATTAAAGTATTATAAGAGAGGTATAGTTGAAAAGATATTAATAAGATCCTAAAATGTTTTTGATTTATAGTTATTTAGCTTAATATTCCCTAGTTTTTTCTTATTTTTACTTCCTTTAAGAAGCTTTATAAGTAGTAGTATAATTAAAGAGTAATTTTTAATAAACCTTTAATAGAAGTTATAGAATCCTAGGAAGACTTGAATCTTCTTATAGGATATAGACTATTTCTATTCTTAGATAGTTTAAACTTGTTCTAGGTCTATAGAGATACTATTTTAACTAATAATAAAGCTAAGGAATTTAATTTATTTCTTATAGAATTAATATTTAGAGGCTTTTATAAATAGCTATATTTCTCTTGATCTTTTGAGTATAAGATAAAGGTATTCTATATATTCTTTGTAGGTCCTAGAGAAGATAAGAATATTATCTAAATATATAATATAAATAATATTAAGAAGGCTATAAAGTATAGTATAGATATAGCTTTGAAATGTTATAGGTATATTAGTAAGGCTAAATAGTATAACTATATATTTAAAATAGCTATATCTTATATAAAAAGCTATCTTCTATTCTTCTTTTTCTTGAATATGAATTTGATAGTATATATCTTATATATCGATTTTACTAAGGAATTAAGTTTTGGAAAGGCAGTTAAGAATCTCTAAAATAAGGGGTAGAAGATACTGATTTTTAACTGAAATCTTATTTAGACCTTAATAATTAATATAGAGCTATAGCCCTCTATCTTTTTTAGGTATAAATAGGATAGGTATACTAGCTAGGCTCTTTAATAGTATAATTTAACTATTTATTAAGTTTTTGTTAAGATATTTCTATAACTCTATAAGTTTTGTTTATAAGAGGGGGTAGATTAGATTATATAGAGGTAATATATCTTCTTTAAGTTTAATTAAGTAGTTAGTCTCTTTTTATAGTAGTATAATTTTAGAGTTCTATACTTTAAATATATCCTAGAATATTAGTAATTCGGGAGGGATTCAGTCTTAATTTATTATTAATTTATCTTCTTCTTCTTCTAGGGGAAGCTAGATTTCTTCTAGGGTTTTAATAACTATAAAGATATAGACTTAGTTCTTATATACTTTTATAAACTAGTAAGGCTTTAACTATTCTATTATTTTTCTATTATATTCGAACTACTATTATTTCTACTATAGGATTAATATGATTTATATTTCTTAGATAGTTATATTTAATAGTAATACTAATAATCCTAATAGATAGGGATCTCTATTAACTATAATATAGGGATATAAAAACTTTTACTTAGTTCCTTAAGAGTTATATATAGTAATTAGAATAATCTATATACTATAGATAGGGATATTTTATTAGTCTACTACTTTTAGAATAGGGATATTATACTTAGTTTAATTAAAGTAGTATTTCTAAATAAATTTATAATTAATAAGGTCTATCTCTATATAGATATTAATATCTATATATATCTTAATATTATTTTAGATATAAATTAGGATATAGAGATAGATAACTATTCTTACTTAAGACTAAGAGTTAGAATTTATAAGAGTTAATTTAACCCTAGTACTTTTTTTAAGTCTTTTAATTAAATATTATTATAGTAATACTAGGGTCTTAAATAAGCTTCTTAGATCTTTATCCTTAGGGCTTATAGTAGTAGATAATATTTATTTATCTAGTAATCTAGTTTACTATAATTAAAATAACTATTTAAAGAGATTCTAGTAAATAAGTTAGATAGATTAGATAAGTTAGTCCCTCTAATAGATATATTATTTAGATTATTCTTATTCTAAGAGAGAAATAATTAGGGTTTATCTTTAAATTAAAAGGGATTTAGATATAACTTAGAATTATTATAATTTAGGTTAGATCTAGGACTATAAGAATCTTTTAAGTATAGATTTCTAAGACCCTTTTAATCTTATTTTATACTTTTGGATTAGTTTAGGAATAAGTTATTAGATTATAGGTATTTTAAGCTTAAATTTAAATTATTAATAAATAGATTATGTTTATATATCTTTACTTTTATAAATTCCTAGGTATTCTATACTTCTTCTACCTATTATACTTAAGTCTTAGAAGAAATCTTTATATATTAATAAATATATAGTATTAACTATAGTTATAGTTTTAATATATAGTAGTATATTTACTTATCTTAGAAGACCTAAGGAAGATAATATTCTAGATCTATAAGATAGTAATAAAAGGTCTTTGGTTCTTTATTAGTTTATTAGTAATAATATTTTATCTTATTACTAACTTCTTTAGTAAAAGTATTTTTATTATATATTAAGATAAAAGTCTATTCCTTAAAGTATTCCTAGTTACTAAAATAATTATTATTATTATTTTTAAGATATCTTTCCTCTATAGTCTAGTTATTTTTATAGTTAGAGTTAAGATATTTAACTTTTATAAGAATCTTTATCTCTTTATTCTTATAGATCTTAGGATTACTTTAAAAGATATATTTAAGCTATAAGAGTTAATTTACTTATTCTTAAAGACTAAATAATTTCTTGAACTTATTAATCTTAAAATCCTCTATTTTCTTATATATTTTAATCTTAGTTCCTCTATAAGCTATAGATAAATTATCTAAGAAAGCCCTAATATTAATTCTAAAGACTTAAGTAGAGAGCTCTTTAAGGTAAGTATAAATTATAAGGAACTCTTCTAGGTATTCTAGTTTATATCTCTTCTCTTCTAGGGTATCTATAGTAATACTTCTAAGTCTACTAATACTTTTAGTTATAAGATTATTAATAATTTCTCTAATCTAGTTTAGATTAGATTTAGTTAGGTTTATATACTAATCTAGGATTAATTTAATCTTAGATTATCTAATAATAAGAGAGAGAGATATAGTAGACTTAGATTAAGTATTATTATAAGAGGATATAGGGTTTTAGTATATAGAGGATACTATTATTAATCCTTAGATAGTTAAAAAAGAAGAATTAGAATTATAATGGTTACTAAGTTATTAGGCTAGAGACCTATGACTAAATAAGGATATCAGATAGTAGAGATCAAATAAAATAGTTAATATATAGAACTAATTCTTACAGAACAAGAATCGTAGCTATTATTTATATATTTTAATATTATTAGAGCTTACTAGGACTTAGGGTAGTTATATATTAATAGGTATATTATAGTAGATTCACCCGCGGAGCAACTATAAATCGTACCTGAATTGTACCCGAAGGGATTCAGGAATCCTGTGATAAGGAGGTTAGGTTATTTTATTATAATATATATATTAGTTTTTAAGCTTCTAGAGGAAAGCTATAAACTAATAGTATTTATAGATTAAAAGCTTATTATAGAGAAATATTCTATAAAGTTCTTAGTTAATAGCTTATTCTAATAATATAAATAGGATTTTCTTAAATATCTTTTTTTTAAGTATAAGATATTAGAATTTAGTAAAGAACTAACTAAATTTTTTATTAATCTAGTAGAATTAGAAGAGTTTATCTTAAATATTATTTATATAATTAGAATTACTAAAAATATTTTTAAGAATACTTAGGATTTTTTTATAATTAGATAAAATATAACTTCTATTCTAGATATATAATAAGATCTAGATATATAGGATTTCTTTAAACTAACTTATTATATATAATATTTAGTTTATTAGGATTAGAAATTAATTAAGATTTATAATTAATTTTTTTTAAATCTAAAATATAAATTAATAAAGATCTTTATAATCTTTACTAAATATATAAAAATCTAAAAGATATTTAGAAAAAATAGAGAAATAAATAATATAAAAATTAAATAATAAAGATATTTTTAATACTAAAACTAATAGTTTTTTAGTAAATACTTTAAAAACTAAGCTTATATAAAAAATATTTATAGTAAAAATAATAATTATTAAGATTTAATTATACTTTTAGTAAATAGATTCTAGTTTATAGATATATTCTAGAAGATTTTCTTAAGTTTATATTAATTTTTTTTCTTAGTATTGTACGACACGGTGAGCGGGCCGCCGGAAACGGCGCCCATTGCACCGTCGCTCTGCCGCCCCCCACCGCCTGCTGCCTTCCGCCATGTCCCTGCCCCTTCGGGTATGGCGTCCCACCTCCGACCCGCTTCGGGCTTAGTGCCCACGCTGGCCGCTTTTACCGCCCCCCGTCATCTGCCATCCATCTATAAAGGACCGCTTGCCCTCCCCTCGACTCGTCGACGCACTTCGTCCTCTTCGACACCCTGCCTGGCTTCCGCATCCCTTTCTTCGCCGGCCCCGCCGCTTCCTGCGCATGGACCTTCAGCCTGATGCACTGCCCCTTTCATTACGTCGGCGACGCCGTGTTGTCCGGCCGCCCCAGGGGAAGAAACACCGACGTGATTCCTGATCCAGTCTTCTACCGCATTGGGTGTGCTTGACATCGCATGCTTGCCATCATGTGGCTGCGTGTCCCGCTCTTCTCCAAACGATTCACCATGGATCTGGCTACGAAGCTATCTCAGTTGCCTGTCGCCAGCAAGGCCTTCCCATGAAAACGTCTCTGTTCCTCTGCTTCCTTCGCTTGTCGCAAAATTTCCCGGGTTCCCCTCGTACCCTCCTCGGCGTTTCGTACTCCACCTCGTCCGCCCCTTTGAAACCCCATCAGACATCAGAGGTTACATTGCATAGCCCTTGGCGTCGCAAATTTCATCTCGGCCGCTTGCTCCCAACCGTCTCGACCCCGTAGTCGTCGTCATCGTCGGCCTCTCCGGTCCATCCTCGCCCAATCGATGAGACTTGACAGCTTGCAACCATAATACGAGCCAATAGCGAAAATGCCGCGCCATTAGTGAGGCAAATACCTGTTCAAGCTAGGGTAAGACCCCACAACCACGCAGTCTGGTGATTGGAGGACAGAGCGGGCGACGACCGTGGAAGAGATCATTGGTTGGGGGCTATTGGTGAGATTGATGGGATTTCTAGCCTCGCGGATGCGAGGATATCGTGGTCTCGCAAAGTGTGGACGGAGTGGCATGGGTTGCAGGAGCCGATCCGTATCATCTAAGCGGGGAAGAAAGCAGATCAGACCGCGCCTCGCGTTCTATAAAGAGGCTACAAGTCCACCAGAATGACACTGCAGCGCAGCAATCCCAAGTTCTCCCATCCTGCCCCTTCCCACTGCCCACTTCCTTCTGCCCCTGCCCAAAGTCCCTGTTTGGGTTTCTCTATCTACGAGTGGCCTCATTCATCATATGCCGTGAACTCGATCAGCTGCTTTTTTTTCTTTCTCGAACAATATGTCTGTCGATAGCTTTCGATTGGATTCTTTCCGCCCGTGGAACCCTTTTCAAGACAAAGTGCAGATTTTGCGAGATTCGCTCGATATCTGTCGATACCCAACTCCTGTTTCGATCACTGCCACCTCACCTCTCTCCGATTCCAGCAACTCGGCTCCAGAGAGTACACATGTTCACTTTTGTGAATCTGTGCGACACCCCCTTCCTCCCCGACCGCCGTCGGAGGTTTGCCTGAAAGACAGCCTACCACAGGTGATAAACACTCAGCACCAATCTGCTGTGGAGGATCAGATACCATGCGTTAACCCTGGAGTTGAGGCGTTCGACTTCGACGATATCTTGCAACTGCCTGATTTGCCAAGCTCTGGAGATCAGGACCATCCGATGATATGTCATGATCTAGGCTTGGAGTCTCAGGACTCACTCAGCTTTGAATCGGGCGATTCAGAGCTCGCTTGCATTACCAGTCAGCGCTCTAATGTTGGTAATGCTGGAAGTTTCGGTGTGGCCCGCGAGTGTTCCGACGCAACAATTGACCCGGCAATCCTGGACGACGATCAGATCCAAGATATTGAGCAGACCCCGGCAAGAAATGAGACCTCGGACGTTGTGTCTACTTATTCTCCGTCAGATAAAAGGGTTCGTGGTCCCAGCATGCGACCACATTCGCAAAGGACAACGAGCCCTAGGCGGCAGCGGTCCAAAGTCAGCAAAGTTGCCGTCGTCGTGAACAATCGCCACATGAATAAGACTGGCCGAAGTACTCGAGCAAACAGGCCCGTTGCAACCTCGTTTTCTGCTCTTCGTGATCAATTTTCTTCTCTACCGGTCGAAGAGCGACTCCAATTTTTATCCTGGCTGTTTGAGGGTGCTTTGTCGCAATGCCTCCATATGCCCACCCGTCCGAATTCTGCATCAGCATCGAAGGACGTCGAGAGAGAGGAAGGATTCGCGGTTTCATCAGCTGATCAATCAAGCGTAGGCGATGGAATTGTCCACGGAAAACCTCCCTGCCCTTCAAGGAAAGGATTGCGCTGGTCAGTAGAAGAAAAACGCCTTTTGATGCAGCTAAGAGAAGAAGAATCTCTTTCCTGGTCGGAAGTAATCAACAAATTTCTTCAAAGGTTCCCTGGGAGGAGTGAAGGTTCCATACAGGTGTACTGGAGCACGACTTTGAAGAACCAGCGACTATCCTAGCGGGGGTCAAGGGAAATGCCATCTTCATCAATTTTGCGTTGCCATGTACAGAGTATACTCTTTCAATTGAAAATATATTTTGTGAGACTACAACGCCGTTCTTTATATCGTCAGTTCATAGAGGCGGAGCGTCTACGTGATTTTCTTGAACTATCGAGGCATAAATCTAATCAGCTTTCGATGACGTGTTACTTAAATCACAGCACTGGTCATACATAGAATGGAATACAGTTCAAAATGCTCCCTTCATTTGAGATCAAATACGTTAAATATGTCTAAGCAGCTAGATGATTCTTGGGATCTAGAGAAACAGCATTCGTTCGACAATCTGAGAACCTTCAAACTAGACAGAAACATTTGAAATGCTACAAATGGAAGCCGAAATTATTGGGCTGAGCCCCTTTTAGCCCGCTTGGGGAAATTTCATCATCATAATCCTGATCCGCAATGAGCGTTTCAGCCACTTCGGCCATGAAGCGTAGCAAAGGGAACGTGGAAACGCTGGTGATAGAATGTACGGACGAATGAAAGGTGTTCTAGAAGACATCAATTAATATCAAGTATGGCATGGTGCCTCAGGGTCTTGGTAGATTGAGAGAAGATGTTTACCGACTCGTATGGCCGGCTGACCATGCTAGACAGGCGCTGAGTTCCGTGGAGCCAATCGCAATGAAACAAGGGATGCAAGTCATGGCGGGCTCGAAGCCTGTAGATGTGGCTCCACTGTCGGAAATCTGCGGTGGTGAATCTATGGCCTCAGGCCGAAAGATTTAGGTCAGTTGACTTGGGTCCAATGACTCATAGCGTTGGACGTACGGCTGGCTTGGTCGTACGTCCGCAGCCTTGTGTCTGCAGCGGCCTCGAGTCTGTCAACTGGCGTCTACTATGGCTTTGCAACCATAACAGACATGAACTCTTGGAGTGATATCTCTATGGGGCGTAAAGTAATTACTAGATATCTTCCAGACAGCTCATTGCATTTTCAAACTACAGATCATGTTTCCTAGGACTCCTGGCCCTCACGAAACAAATTTTTGATTTTAGGCGCAGAACCAATGAATATTGAGCTTTCTCGATAAGAGCTTCGCTAAGGACTGCGCTTTTGCGGCCAAAGCTTAGCTTCTCGTGTATTCGACAGACAGGTCTATTCGACTTTAGCATGATCTATGAAGCGACGGCTGAAAGAGTTGACTTACTTTCCCAAGCCCTTTGCGCCTAATTTTAGATTTTAGCATACGGGGACCGCCATCTATCCAGTAGATGGTTTAGAAGCACTTTGAGAGATAAAACCGGGGACCCTCCTGAGAAGCCCAGCATCAAGTGCAACAAACTTGCTCATGCCAACCAAGTGAGAGGGGAAACCGTGGACCCTCCTGAGAAGCCCGGCATCAAGTGCAACAAACCTGCTCATGCCAACCAAGTGAGAGGGGAAACCGTGGACCCTCCTGAGAAGCCCAGCATCAAGTGCAACAAACTTGCTCATGCCAACCAAGTGAGAGGGGAAACCGTGGACCCTCCTGAGAAGCCCAGCATCAAGCGCAACAAACTTGCTCATGCCAACCAAGTGAGAGGGGAAACCGTGGACTCTCCTGAGAAGCCCGGCATCAAGTGCAAAAAACCTGCTCATGCCAACCAAGTGAGAGGGGAAACCGTGGCCTGTCGCAGGAAATCGCTCGTCTGGAGAAATTAATTGTCTTAGGATATGGAAAACCGTGGCCTGTCGCAGGAAACCGCTCGTCTGGAGAAATTAATTGCCCTGAGATATGGAAAATCGCTCGTCTGGAGAAATCAGTTGTCTTAGGATATGGAAAACTATGGCCCATCGCAGGAAATCGCTCGTCTGGAGAAATTAATTGCCCTGAGATAGGGAAAACTGTGGCCTGTCGCAGAAAACCGCTCGTCTGGAGAAATTAGTTGCCCCAGGATACTGAAAATATTGGAAAACCGTGGACCATCACCTAGCTAGTTGGGCGCTTAGAAAATTGTGTGCTGCGTTCATCGGGAGTCCTGCCGTTGCTTGGGTTGGGAGTTAGTGTGCGTGCGAATAAGAGTTGGCCCGCATCATCGTCATTCGCGCGCGCGTAGAGAAGACCAATGATGGTCAGTGCATTTGCCCAAGTATGTGAGTCATCAAGAGGAACCATCTACATGAGCGTCCATCAATAGTCCCACTATAAGCTTTTTTGACCACCGCGATATTCGACAGGGTCAGAAGACAACAAGACAAATTTCACGTTGACCGGGGAATGCCTTCATTTTTTCCAGGTACAGTAGTATTCGAAATCAGATTTACCTCTACACTCTTCGACTTTCATTCCCGAACCCTAGCTTGAAACACGCTAACCCAGATATAGTAATTGTGATCCCTTGGTTCTTAAAATAGGAACTGTATTTTATATGACGCGCTGGGACCTGCCTTAGTGTATTTTACAAGAAACTCCTATACGTGAGATACCACCCTACCCCATACTCTCCTAGCAACGAGGATTTTTGGAACAAACTATGATATACAACACTAGGCGATATATACTATCAGTATTAAAGACAGAAACAGAGAAAAGCCCACAGAACTTAAAGAATCCTTCCAGCAAATTGATATTGCGTCTCTACTTAACAAGTGATGTTAGGAACTGTCAAGCCCACAAAAACAACTAGCACAGCCGAGTATGCAGCTGTGCTCGAAAGGACGTCCTTCAAGCCATCAAGAAACAAAGCCATCGTTAGGCCAAATATAGACACGAACACTGATGTGGAAATTAGAGCAGTGTAGAGCGTTCTGTGGAGGACCATAAGCCACATAGGTGCTATAAGAAATATACCGCCCACAGCAGCGACTCCCAATCGCTGTCGGAAACCTTGAATCCAGGCTTGACGCAAGTTTCCGTCTCTTGTACCGCCGATAGGCTTTGATTCTATGTCGAGTGCCTCCCAAGGAACGATGGACTTCTCCCAGCGCAGCGGGTCTGCCTCATTCTCCTTGTTTCTCATAGCTACTTGGAGCATCAAACGATCTATAGCTCGTTCCCCAGTTACAAGAAAGGGGTCTTGTGCCTGTAATATATATTTTGCCATGTAGTCGTAATCTTGCAAGGCCTGAACTAAGATAAAGCTGCGTTAGTGGAAAAGCATTACAATATAGCTAGTTCGAGCCAATATCAGACTCACCATATTCTCTCAAGTCGTCAGCCCAGCCTGAAGGTTCCATAGCATCATATCGTAGGTCTATTGCGTGGTGAACCAATTTATGTTGGAGCTGTCGTAACCGCAAGCGTTGTAGCTCAGAGAGATTGATTTTGTAACTCTCACTGTTTCCTTCTAGCTGGTAAATAATTGTGTTTATTCCACGTTGAGGCAGCGCATTGCTAAGTCCGAGCTGTTGTTCGTCTGTGACGAGTTTTTGACCATCACTGTTTGATTGCCATCCTGAATTATGATTTGAGCCTTTATTACTCTCGAAGGGTTGCGCACGTAGCATTTTAAACCAAGAATTAATCGGTCGACAGATCTTCGTGATGATATTGTGACGATGGTGGTCGATAATCCAGGAAGAATCCTGGAAGTCCAAAATGTCGTGCCCTGCATTTTCTCCGTGATTGCTTTCGGGATCAGGCGCCGACCGAGCCCGACGAAACATGATATACGATGTATCAGTGTGCCGTTTAGAGTATTGACAACATGTGATATGTTGGAAACACACCAGGGTAAACAAAACAGCAGGCAAGGACGTGCTTTCAAAGAGCGTGGCTCAAACTTGAAGTCACGATTAAGATTCGGGCGCGAGTGAGCGCCTAATTGTCTGCCTTGCGATCTGCCTTACCAGTACTCCTGACCCCACCCTTCGCCCATTGTTTTAATTAGAACCTTTGATTCTTCTGCCGTGATACCCCGCATTCTAGGCAGACTGGTTTCATCGCCCTTGTATGCAAACGACCGTCCTTTATATGGTCACGAAGGGTCCCCCAATCATCAGTTTCCGAGTCTAGATATTCCTATCTGGTACTATTCACCTCTGCCTACTTTGATCAACGGCAGTTTACCTGTGTCTAGCATGTACCTGGAGATCGCCCTTGAGTCGCCATATTTCCCAATCAACTCAATGACGTCTAAGATACTCATTGTGAATTCGACAGTCTGCGATGGCCGTATTCTTATTTCATTTTCATACCCACCATTGGCGCAATTCTATAAGGAATATTTGGAGACATCTGAAAACTCCTGCGACGACAAGCACCAATGGGGAGTGGCTATATCAGGACGACAGGTTTCCATGAATCTTCCTCCGGGCATAACCTTTGAGTTCCCAGGTGACTCCAAGGATGCGATTCTGGTTTTTGAAGACGAGACAATGGCGGTGAAATGGGAGGAGAAGATGATACTGTGGGAAAAATGTGAGAACCAGGAGGGTTCAAAGCGGAGCATTTCACGGTCATTGACAGTGGGTCAACTCATTGAAAAGCTAAGCCTGCCAGAACAAACATTTCGACTTCGTCAAGTTAATGGGGCTACAAGCCAATCTATTGGGCATATGTCTGATTCGCTCATAAGGCAGTTCAGAGGAACGGGCAATTAGATGGTTGATTTCGCAGAATTCAACCGGTATGTACTTCCTGTGCTCCGTTTACATTCAACACAGACCATAGAGAGATCTCATGAATGATGTCTGATGGCTGGCCTGCTGAAACTAGCGGAGATCTGATACTACGGAACAGCTGCGTGCTTTTGCGTATATCTGAGATAGATTGGTAGTATATTATTAGGACTCGATACATTTCTTTTGGGGGGGGGGGATCTTGCCAAATCGTTAGGATTCTCTACTTTATTTGGTCTTTTTGCATGAAAGATTCTATCAAATTCTAAGTCAAATTACGGTATTGTAACAACGGCCCATCCATTGTTACCAGGGAAAACAATACAGCCTGACCGGGATTACTGGGGAATGGCTAAAATTAGACTAGCGTGTTTCAGGCTAGGTTTCGGGAATGAAAGTCAAAGAGTGTAGAATAAATCTGATTTCGAATACTACTGTAAATTAGGCGGAACATATGTAGCAATCCCACATAGATCATCTTGCATACCATGTTGACCGATCTATGTGTTGGATAAACTTGAGTAAACCTACACATGTGGGAAATCCTCACATGTGTACTTACATGATCCGAAAATCACAGGTTTTTATTAATGTGTATTGCACTACAGGTACAGCTAAATACAGTGGCGTAACAAAAGTTCTCATAAAACTTATTTTGCCAAGACCCACCTTACGTAATATTCTGCCGGTCAAAACCTCGAAAATATCTCAAATTCTCTAATAGCTAGTATACCACCCTTTATTATCAATAATCTCCTTCACACGGTGTGGCATAGTAATAGCTAAATTCTCTAATATAGAGAGATCAATCTCTGACCAAGCCTCCTGAGCACAGGCAACTAAATATTCGAGAGTATTGTCGTTGTCTGGCATAGTATGAAGCTCCGCATGTAGCTCATAGATTTTGGCTTTTAATAACGCCCAAAGATTCTCAATAGGATTTAAATCAGGAGAATGAGGTGGCTAAACCATTACCTCGAAGTCTTGATCTCTTAGCCAGACTCTAACAACATATGCCGTATGAACAGGGGCATTGTCTTGCATAAAAACTGCATTTTCATTGCTATTGATTAAGGTTGGAAGAACTGATTGATATAGTTCAAGAATAACCCAGCGATTAATTCCTCCGACAATCTCACCCTCTTCATTGACTGGTGGATAGAGTGGAATTAAGCTAGTTCGACGTCCACAGCCTGAAAAAGCAGCCCAAAACATTTGTTTAACTCCTTTATACGAGAAAGTTTGAACATCGCGAGTTTCAGCCTGATATTTTGGTCTTGTAAAGGTCCATTCCTGACGAGCACCCTTTCCCCTTTCAACTGTTGATTCATCAGACCAGTAGAGTCTTAATTTCCATTCTTCAGGGGTTAAATTTTGCCAGGTTAAGGCCCACTGAAGTCGTTTTGAAGCCCATTCATCAGTTAACTCGGGACGGTGCATACATCGCCATTTTCGCATATTTGCTTCTTTGAGAAGGCGCCAGATTGATTGCCGATGGACCTGACGATCACAAGCATCCATTAGATCTTCAATTTTGGTACGTGGATTGCCATGGATTGCCTCAAACATACGATCACGATCATCTTCAGAGATCTTGCGCGGGCGCCCAGATCGCGGCGATGTAGTATTATTTTCTCGCTTATTTTCGAGATAACAAGTCGATGCAATTGTTCCGAAAGGAATATGAGGCAGACGGGCGTGAATTTCTTTATATTTGAGACCCTCTGAGCGTAGAGTAGTAATTTTAGTACGTGTATACACGTCTAATTGCGGACCGCGACGCCTCGGTGGATTTAAGGGTGCGCGGTATGGCGTAGAAGATGGCTGTCGAGGCAGCTGACGCACACGGTTTGGAGGCATATTAAGGATGCTTATAATGTGTTTTTTAACGTGCTTTTCGACGTGATTTTAACGTGTTTTTTTAATATAGTATAGTATATTGTTTCTACGCGTTATTTACCTTGAAGGCGGTAAGCCCTGACCGCCCGATTACTAAGGCTTGGCGAAAATAAGTTTTATGAGAACTTTTGTTACGACACTGTAAGTGAAGTTAGACAAATTTCACGTCGATCGGGGAATGTCTTCATTTTTTCCAGGTAAATGAGGCGGAACATATGTGGCAATTCCACATAGATCATATTGCATACCATGTTGACCTATCTATGTGTTGAATGAACTTGAGTAAATCTACATATGTGGGAAATCTTCATATTTGTTTTTGCATGATTCAAAATTCACAGGTATCTCTTAATAAGTATTGTACTACAGATGCAGCTAAACAAGTGAAAACCCTATCTATGTGAGCGAATATGATCCCATCAATTCAAGTCCAGCTTTTCATATCTTGCGACTCAAGTAAGATTAAAGTGGAAAGCAGAAAAACAATTGAATTAATTTAAGCTTCTTTGCTTTATGCTCTTTTGAGTGCAGAAAAAGTTGGTCATCGTTCCTTGTGAAAGCTATACTGATGCCCTTTTAATTTCGAGGGTGTGGTATTTGTGCCTTAACCGCCAGATCTTCACCAGCCTCCACTGACCCCCACCTGCCCTCAAAATATTGAGCGGAAAGCAGCGGCTGCCTTAGGAACTGTATTGCTATTGCGGCCTTCTAAAACGCTGCTAGCCCACCCCTTACCCGACCTCCAAAAACCGCTCAAAGTGGTTCATCAGAGAGTTGCGTCTAAAGGCTCTTTTAATTCCTTTCAACTGGCCTTGGATATCAAGAGCCCTGAAAGAGTCAGAAAACTTGTAATCTCCAATTTCCACCTGGACTTACTAATTGAGAGCTCAGGAACGACCAGAACCCGGAGGCGTCTGCGGAATATATGAGCACATTTTGCTATACTCCCGCGCCTTTTTCTCCAGGCATGACTTGCGCCGGTCTCTTTTCTGCCGGAGTAGTTTCTTCTCCACGCTGGAGGGGTTTGATCGTTTTGAAATTCTCGCCATTATCTTGACTAGGCGGATATTCCTGGCTGAATGAAGTGAATGGAAAGAAGCTCGGTTTGATCGTAAAATGGCCAACATTTGCGTTTAAAATGTACAAAGGAGGAAATGGTCCTTTTGAACGTCGAAAGACCACGGTTTTCCGCAACAGACCACGATTCTCCCCAAAGACCACAATTTTGGGTCTCGCAAATGGTTTAAGGCAGCCGTTCCCTCTACCCCTTGTGGGGTAAGTGATAAGTAGAATTCTTCGATGACCCATGAGCCGGAAGGTGAGCCGAAGGTGAGAATGGATGCGTATTTCGCGAGGGTGGCACCGAGATTGATGTGATTCTCATTACGAACTGATCTTTGAGAAAATGAATTCGTCTCTCTAGGGGATCGACGACGGAGCCGTTTCACGAACGAACTGCTGCCCAGTACTGTTTCAAATTGGTGATGGTTCATCACTATTGAAACCGTGAAGGTCTAAGAGGCTATGACTGCACAAGCTGGATCCACATTGGGGACCGGGCCCAGTCTAACTAGACTCAACGGTATCGGAGTTCAACCCATTTTGAGCTCACATGACTTTGCCATATTGCGGGGGAAGGGGAATACAATAGATGTACATATGGCGCCCCACCGAAGTAAAACAACTCCAGATCTACCATTTCAGTACGTCATGGCCTTCCGCTAATCTCAGGAGTCTTGCTGGAGTTCCGGCTCCAGCAGGACCTAGGAATCGTGCTGGACTTAACATTTGCTAGAGCTAATCGAAACCAGTGTATGCAAGGGGAAGTTAGATAAGAGGGAGGGCACGCCCGGCGTTCTGCTCGTCCAGGAGGCTTAGCTGTTGCATTTCAGAAGAACGAAACTCACACAGTGTCTTCACATAATTAGGTCGAAATGGATTTTGCAACAATGGAAAGTGAAACTCAGCGGCAGTGCACGCCTGCCTCCATGGTTGCGATTGCGTGCTGGACGTGTCAGTGTGAGTTTATTCCGAAGCCAACCGGACTTGGCGCGTTATCTAAGCTATGCCTAAAAATTAACCCCAGATCTTGGGCGAGGCGCCCATGTATATCAAGTTTTTTTTTATTAAAAAAAAAATTCTATTTTTGAGCATCTCTTTCAAGATTTCTATTTTTACCTCAATGACTTGAACAATACCTTGGTCTTTCGCATATATCCGAACTGACACCGAAGTCATATTAAACTGTTATAATTTTGAATGGCTTCGGTGTTAGATCGGATATAAAGAATTTGCATGTGTTCGCCGGATATAAGAAAAACATAGAATGAAGCAGTTGTTGATTTGCTAGGCAATAGAACCTATTGGATACAACAACATGGCCGCGAAATAAAATCACTCCCACCGTAGCCACAAGCCCTGGCAACAAATTCAAACTCATGATCGTTTCTGCAAATTGGAAGATCTGACCATTCCTTCCCCAATATGCGTTGAAACTCTCCATTGCCTGCTTTCTCATCCTCGTCCTTAGCGGCGTCGAACATGCGCCGAAGCGCTGCCCGACAGCCCATCTGCGTCCCAGCGCGTCGCAGGAAGTTTTTGGTGTCTGGTGGCCACTCCCTTCGATCATTACACCACCGCTCAAGATTTTGTGCGGTAGGAACTTGTTTTGCCCCAAGACACTCGGCGGCAATTTGGAACATATTCACAAAGCCTTTTCGAATTGATTTGTTGGTTTTGAGGTTGTGTCGCACATCGGGATCGAGGTGCTCGAGTTTCCAGTCGTTAAATTTTACCCAAAGGCCGCCATCGTCAATGTCATTCTGCATGAGATCATACGTAGTCTCAGCCTGAAAGAGCAGAGCGCTCATCATTCGGGCGGATAAAAATCCCCCCACACATTCTCCACATGTACAGCCGTATTGGAGGCATGCTTCATTTAGCCCCAAACCATCCTGTCCCAAAAGCAACGAGAGGCAGCGCACTGCAGTCTGGGGGTTTCCTTTAAAGTGATCTGATACGTTCAAGATCCGGAAAAGGCCGTATTCCTCTCGTGTTCGCGTTTCCTCTAATTTCTCCTGCAATGCTTCGAGCGGGGTGTAGCCGTCAATATCGCGAGCCACCTTCCAGGAATCAGAGTAGTGAATATTTTCGAGTAGCCACTGTGTACTCAGGGGTTTGAGAGCGCAAGCTGTTAGATGCAGAAGTGTAGATTCAGAGTAAGTCACTTGATCCCAACCGATTCTATCGTCAGCATGAGTGACGAAAAAGTCTTGCAGTTCTTCGTCCGTCAGAGTGAGAGCTGCATGATGTAGTGGCAAAGCGTCACGAAGTCTCTCCATTTTCAGCTCCTCTACCTTAGTAGAATGATCTTCTTCGTAGATAAGTCTAAGCTCTTCGTTCTCAAGATCTTCAGCATGGCTTCTGCGCGGGTCAAAATCAGAATCTGCCGCAAGAGCGCGAGACAGATGCTGCAGATCGAACGAAAATGCGAAAAAGTGAGACGCTCCGATTCTGCGAAAACCACACGATCGCCAAAATTCGATAGCAGCGAGTTGATATTGAGTCTGTGTCATCAAACGTTCTTCTGCGGATTTGCCCACCAACTGCGATTTAATATCAGCCGTTAGATATCCAGGACTGGCTAAAACATGTAGAGTCCATGCTCGCTCAAAGATCTCATTGGACCCGTAGAAAATATCTACGTTTTTGCCGTCTGGCTTATCGTCCAGGCAGTACTGCTTGGCTTTTCTCAAAAGCAAAGACACAATTTCCCGTCCCAGTCCTTTACGACGTAGATCCAAGGCTGTAACATGAATTTTCTCAATCAGGAAAAGAGGACCATGATCAAGTTCGCTTCCCCATACACCAGTTCCTCTTTGCACAGGATGGTCCTTATACTTGGTCTTGACTGTTCCATATCGATCAAAAACATGGAAAGCCACATTGCAAGTTTCCTCCTCGGGCAATTCCATCTCTTCCCAGAATTCAGATCGTATGCTTTCTCGATGGATATACCGGGCTAGAGCAGTCGCGACAGGGACACCATCGTAACTGCATTCGACGACAAAGTTTTTCATCCATTTGAACTCGCCAAGTTGCCCATCGGCCAAAAAAAGTCGAATCTTCACGGTTCGTGGGGCGTCACCGGAAATTTTGTACTCGTGCTCTTCCATGTCCTGCTCGCAATCCAAATCTTCGCTTTCATCTTCTCTCAGGCATTCTTCTTCCTCGGTGTCATCGAATTCGTTGTTTTCAGAGTCATCTTCCGTCAGCTCATCGTCTTCGAAGTCTATTCCTGATCGTCAAAGAAACTTCAGTATAGCTCACATCTCCTATATCTAAGTAGTAGGGAAGTAGAGCGCACTGCTTCGCTTGTGGGATACTCGCTTCGCCTCCATTTCATCCCCATCATATTCCATTCTTATTATTATGACCCTTGCTGCCTGGCTTAACTTGGGCGAGAGATTAACAAGGTAGGAGAAGAAGGTAGGCGGCCAGAGAAACAGAAGTGAAATTAGTCAATAAGTGGGGGAATGTTGCATTTTAATAGGAGGCAGGCGTGTGATGCAGGTGCCTAGGATGGATCACTAACAATATCGCGGATTCCCATAGTTATTAGCTTCTCCTCTCTCATAAAAAGTACTTCTTCGTTGGCAGGAATGGCAGAATAGTGGCGGTGCTAGATAGGGGCGGCGTTAGATGAGGTGGGCGCCGATTTTGACCTAGCCAGAGGCCCGTGAGTTTCCTAACACTCCCTGGATCCCCAGGGTCTAACAATCCACAGGCATAGATACCATTTTTATCACCTTGTTCTCCTATTATTATGCAATGCATGCTAATCATATTTTGTAACCATGGCAGTGAAACACAGTAGCAGTGCACGCCTACGTCATGGTTGCTAGGGAGCCAAGGGAATCCTCCCCTGGGTGCTTACATCCTCCAGGCAGAACATCCCCTAGGGGAATTAAGCCCTTGGGGTAATGTTCCCCTAGGGGATGTTCTGCCTTGGGTGCTCAAGCCCTCCGGAGTTGAATTCCATGGGAACAGGTGTCGATCCCCGGCCTAGCCCGAACTCGGAATGGGCCGGAGGTGGTCGTGACAAACAGGTTGAAATAATTTCGAGTCAAAGACCCGGGGGGTGCAGAGGTATTACGAAATGCACGGGCCCACTCGCTTGGTGGGGAATGGCTTGTTTAGTAGCCAATCATTTATATTGCAATATCAATTTGACTGAGTCCATTCAATTGCACTGTTTACCGTTGATCATCACTTGAATCCATCAAAAAAAATCCAGAGCGTTCAACTATGCATAAGCACAACCGTTGATCGATCGAGCAAGCCAGAAGTGTCAACAATCGACCGTTTAAATCAATCAAATTCTGGTTTACGGTCAAAAATATACCCCCTACCCAAAAACACAGGCAGAGGGAGGTACGTGTAGTTTGGAGTAGTGATTTACATTCTAGGAGGAGTACGAAGAAAAGAGTGTTTCTCGCAGTTCCTCCAAAAGAGTATCTCCGCAATATTTGAATTCCAACAGGTTGTTAAACCATGTAGATCCTATGTGCTAATTAGGGACTCATGTGCGCTTTGAACTATGGACTATGGACGTTGATTCAACACTGCTGGTGAGTGATCGTTCTTCGTTCTTTTACGGTGAAGTTCCGTTATTGTTGAGTAACCGCAAGGTGAGTGGGCCGTAGCTGGTCCAGCCCGTGAATTGAGCCGCAAAAAGGTGGAAGCAAGGACGGTGGAAGTTATCTGAGAGAATGTACTGCCTCTCCTACCGAAGCGCACGGGTGACTACACTACTCGATTGCTTCAACTGCCCCTCTTGCTCATTAAAATTGAAGCTACTTCATTGATTCCCTTTTTTTGTGAGGGCCGAAAATTCCACTTCTGCTGCTTTTATTCGTTAGGGTCTCGTTTAACGTAATTCGGTCATGAATAATACAGTTAATCATCAATCAACGATGGTGTTCCTCACTTTTTTTTGGACTTTCGAATTAATTTATCAAACAAAATCTCTCGTGAATTATTTGTTAAACGCGATAAGACGGCAGCGGATGTTGATAGCACATGAAAATTTACATCGTGTGTTCATCCCTAGTACTGTTGAACGTTCATTAACAGCACTCCTGGAAATGTTAATCTGATCGCCGAAGATCACCATTAGGAGATTTGCCACTGGCCCGCGACACAACAGCAAAATCGTTGAAGCCCAAAATTTATCTGCAAATAGAAGTACAAATTTTGGAACGTAAATGCAATTATAGATATCTCAATGAGTTTGTTGTGTTGTAAAGGTGTGTCGAAGTTGACAAAATCTTGCGGACTTGGACTCGCTGGACAAAGATCAGGTGGCGCGCTGGAGGACTTGAGCCAATTATAATTTTCTAGACATGAGGTTTAGCTCATTATAAATTCCCTAGACAGGAAGATACAGCCAATAAGAAGCGCTTATAGCTAGAACACCAGTCCCATCTTTATTGATAGATCAATTTCCCAATTGGAGTATAGTCCTTGTAAACCCCCGAAGACTATGGCACTCTTATCGACTCTTCATTATAGTAAGCGAGGTACTGGGACGCGTAACTAAACTTGCATCGATACAGGCTTAATAGACAGATCAAAACTATATTATCTCCGAAATGCATTTTCAGGGTAATCTCAGAGCCTACTATACTGCGTAGTGGATACAAATGAAAACTTCGAACGGGTAGGTTTCGCCGGAATACACGATTTTTAAGTTCTACATGGGCTAAGCCGGATTGGGATTGGACATGGTCGTGACAAGCAGGTTGAAATAATTTCGAGTCAAAGACCGGGGGGTGCAGAGGTATTAGGAAATGCACGGACCCGTGCGTTTGGTGGAGAATGGCTCGTTGAGTAGCCAATCATTTAATACTGCAATTTCAATTTGAACGGGTCCCTTCAATTGCACTGTTTCCCGTTGATCATCCATCAAAAAAAATTCCAGAGCGTTTAAATTTTGCATAAACACAACCGTTGATCAATCCAACAAGCCAGAAGTGTCAACAACAGACCGTTTAAGTCAATCAAACTCTAGACTACGGTCGCAAATAGAGAACAACGTCTTCGATTATATTATTTCCCACAAAAACACAAAATGGAGGTAGGTACGTATAGTTCTGAGCAGTAATTTACATCGCGGTAGGGGTTCCAAGGTCAAATCAATTAAAATCGATAGTACGCAGAAAAAAGGATATTGTAGTTACTCCAAAAGAGTCTATTTCCCCGGCATTCGCTAACTAAGAAGCTGCGTGCGCTTTAAACAAGGACTACGTACGTTGACTCAACAGCGCTGGTGATCTATTGTCCTTCGCTCGTTTTACGCCTCAAACACGTCTTTCATACGGTGAAGTTCCGTTATTGCTGAATTGAAAAGACATATGCACCTATTTTGCTCAAAATTGAATTCATAGACTAATAAACGTTGAAATTGACCGACCCTCGTTGACGACGGCGGTTTTTTCTAACCCATCAAAAATGAAATGGAAGCATTTAGACATAACGGGTTACTTGGGCCCCTCATCAAGTTACTTGAACGTTTTAATTGATCATGAAAGTAGACTTTCTCAACTATTCCGGTATAAGGACTTTTCACTGTATGTTCACTTGGTGAAGATATGCTATGTGGTGTCCATTTAAAAAGTCAAGATCGTTTGGGTGTTTCGGAATCTCATATCCAAATTTGAACCTTCAAATAAAGTATATAAAACTATCACTTTAAGCCCCTACCTCAAAATATCTCCTCAAAGACGCTCGCTGGCAATGGCTACAGTAAAAGCAATGTCCAATCACTCCTCGACCAGAAAACTGACGCGCCAAAAACAATGTCGCCGCAGAACAAATATGATGAAAAAGGCATATGAGTACAGCAAGTTGTGCAACGCAGATGTATGCATGGGGATTCGCATGCGAGAGACGGGCCAGATACACATCCTGTCCGCAGATCCTTCGGGCTTTTGGGCTTTTCTTACTACACAACTGGTAGGTTTTATGACGTCATTTGAAGAAACAATTGTTAATAACCCGATTAGAAGTCTTATTATCCGACCCCAATTCTGGTAACCGATCGCGACTTGAAGAAGGGTGGGGAAGATACCACAGTCAATATGGTGCAATAGAGGTTACAAATGCTAGATGCCAAGCTGTGCGTAAGGACTACTACTGTACAGTATATGTGAAGGAAATTGATCTCCAAATGATCACGCCGCATATACATCATCCACTAGTGATTCAGTTTCTCGTGGTGTGGGACTATGTACATTAGATGGTGTACAGTATGAGTTGGGCTAGTGACAACTTTAAGATTAAAGCAAGCGAGGGTCTTGACGATCAATGTGGTCGATGTTTATTTGGGGGTTTCTAATTCTTCGAATTATATTCTGGTATATATATAGTATATATAGTGAAGAGATGCGGTGTTACTCCAAAGTGGAGAAAAGAGTCGTAGTTATCATTAGTAAGCTCGGGCCGAGCCATATCCTTAATTGCTGAAGTCCAAAAATAGCTTCGCACTTGATAACATTGAACCACAAACTGGTTGACTTTCAGAATATACTTCAGGGCATGAGGTCGAATTAAGAGACATTCTGTAGAAAAATCCCGCATCTTTTGCATCTGTCTCATGACATTCTTTGTCTTATATCAGTCTTTGTCTCATATCAAGATTTATCTTATATCAAGGTTTGTCTTATATCAAGTTTTATCTCAAGACACTTCCTGTCTCAAGAGAAAAGCAGAATGAATTCTTGTTAAGGAAAACACTGTCCTCTAGCTCGTCCGGTTGTTATGCGCCGTGGAAAAGCCGCAGATGGCGGTGACGTAGATCATTACAGACACTATGGAGTCCATATAGCTCTCCATATACTTTTACCTCAACTACACAGATAGTCTTGAAGAATTTGAAGCAGAGATCCTTCTCACAGTCCAGTATCTTATGCCAGATATTGAGTAACCGCAAGGCGGGTGTGGCCGTAGCTGGACCGGCCCGTGACTTCAGCCGAAGATGGGAAGAAGGACGGTTGAAAGTTAATCCGAAATGGTTGTTCTGCTGGTAATCTCAGAAAATGTACCGCCTCTCCGTACGTCCTGTAGCGCGAGGCCACACAACTCGATTGATTCGACCGCCCCTCTTGCTCAATAAATTCCAGTAACCTCATTGGTTCCCTCTTTTTTGTGAGGATTGAAATATTTCACTCCGTTGTTCTTACTTATTAGCCCCTCAGTTGACGTAAATCGGTAAACCGTTGATCATCCATTAACGATAGTGTTCCCCGTTTTTTTTTCTGTTTTGTTTCCCGTTTTTATTGCTATCCCCTTTTTGATTCGTTGATCAAACAGAATCCCTCATTTATTATGTGTTGAACGTGGTAAGACGGCTGCAGATGTTGATAACACGAGGAATTTTCAATCGAGCGTTCACCACAAGTGCTGTTGAGCGTTGATTAAACGGCCTTGATATAGGTGTATGTATAAAGAATGTATTCTCCAGATCACGTGCATTTGCTAATAGTTCGCGAGCCCCCAGATTGACACTTAAAATTTTTTTATAATTTTCGACCTTAGTGCCTGATTTCTTAGACTTCAATAAAAGTTTTGACTCGATGATCCATCTGATCGCCGAAATATGACTCAAGCGGGAAAGATCATCGCAGAATCGAAGGCCACTGCGGGATCCACTCACTCAGCACCGCTTAAGCCAATGAAAATGAAGATCCCGTCCGCAATCCCTGTAAGATCTAGGCCTAGGCCTAGAATGCTTGGACCAGGAGAAAGGGAGCACTAAAAGCGAGCTCATATGACGTATAGCCTTCTATGCCGTTCGGGCTCTTCAGCAAGCCGTGCTGTGACTAATTTCCTCTCAAGAGGATTCGCCCAAGAGCCATATTGGCTTGAAAGGAGGGTCCTGTTTCGGAGCTTCCAAGCCATGTCTTTAAGGATGATCTACCCAAGAACAAGCTTCTATTAACTCCTTCTCACGATTTCACTCATAATACTCTCCGCATAGTCCCGGATTCCACACAAAAAACAGCTCTTATTTCTCTCAATCTCCCAAGATGTCTCGCACCGGGTGACATGGCTCATATCTCCCATGCCCTCCCATTTTCGGAAACACAGGCCTATTTTTGGTCTAAAACGACTGTTAACTCTTGCTAGACGACGAGGTAACTGTAGGGACAGGTAGCTACTGAGCAAAAGCCGAATATGAGGCTTTAGGAGCAGCACAGTTCCCAGGGCCTTGTAAACCGTCTATAGGATTGATGGAAGGGTCTATAGGAACAATAATGCCTGTTCCCAGGAGCTTTGTTGCTCCTGGAATCATATACACAGTTCCTGAAGACAGCTGTAGGTTCTCTGGGATCAAATAGAGTGAGGGTCTAACGTATCTTTAGATGAGGAGTGTGTAAAGCTATGGTCGATTCTAGATACAAGACTTAGCGCGAGGCAGTAAAAGATAGCTTCCCCGCGTTTAGGGAATCCAGAAGCGCCATGTTGGGCCTTCTCCTGCGCTTATCGTGTAATACCTTATGTCAATCCCTGACACTGTTGCAACCACCTCTAAGCTCATTGATCGAGGTTTTACTGTTCCTGGGAGCTTAATCTGCTCCTAGAGATCTTGTGAGGGTATCACGTATCTGTTGATGAGGAGCGTGTCTTTTCAATGAAGGATCATATTAACAAAAGTAATAGTCGACTCTAGATACAAGACGTAGCGCGAGGAAGCAAAAGAAAGTTTGCTCCCTCGCGTTCAGGGGAACCCAGATGCGCCATGTGGGTCCACGTTCTGGGCTTAGCGTGTATGCCTCATCTATATCCCTGACAGATCTGCTATAGATTCCCAGGACCGGCTGAAGCGAGTCCAGGAATGTAACAGTAGGTCCCAAGAGCCTTGTTGCTCCCAGATGTGCAGGTACAGTTCCCAGACGCAGACGTAGACCCCCTGAGATTGGTTGGAATTCCCACGGAGTTGGCTCCACCTAACGTAGCGAGCGATAATAATGATGGCTCAGTATTTTGAGGGTACCGCAAGCGATTGGTGGGGCAGAGTGGGGCTTGATGGAAATAGAACACGCATCAAATCAATCAAATACCCTCATAAATGAGAGGACATCATATTGCGTGTCTATTACTACCAATCCCACGAAATCTGCACCTGTGAAAATTAAGTCTATCATTAAAGCAGGTCCGCTCAAAAAAAAAATCGCCGCTTCGAAAAAAATAGGCCGTTTAAAATCGGCAGGCACATCGAAAGATGATACAGACAGCTTAAAACTGATCTTTGATATTGATGTGATTTAAGTGTAGGGAAAGAGGCACCTCACTAAAATAAATTACAATTTTAAGATGTATGCGAAACGGCTTGTCACAGTTACTCTTAAGACCCGTCGATCAGCCAGTTATTTTTAGTATGATGCGGGAGAAATATCCGCTCACGTAGATTGAAAGAAATTTATGAATGCAAGAATATGAGGCTTTCAACACAGCTGCTCTACCATTTTATTTCTACCGGCAGCTCTTTAGTTGATGGAAACATTACTGCTCAAAACTGATGACCTCTTTAGAAATGTCAAGCATTAAACAGGCCCTGCGCCTATAAATAACGTGTCCGCCTCCAGTCTTGATTGTACCATCCAGGAGAAAATTGTTGCAAAGCATACCAGCGACAATTCACTTATCTTGCTCAAAGGTTGTATTCGACCAGACGCCAGGTACGTCTCTCTACTTCCCATGGGTTCTGTTGACAAGTTGACGAAAGGGAATTTCATCTCCAAAGGTTGAGGTAAGAAGAAGTGATTCGTATGACATATGGAGGATGAACGGGGTAAGCCTATCCTAACTATACTCAAGACCTCTCGCTGACTTTATGGTTCGTGTACGTTCTTAGCAAGATCACAAAGGAAAGAAAATATGTACAGCGGGCGGCTGGATGATGGTAAAGATTGGTTCTGTAGATGATGCAATTAAAACTTGACGCGGTGAAGGAACCAAGGATTTTTTGGAGACCAAGAAATGTGCTAACAAGCCAGTCTAGTCACCAATTTGACTAGTCAGTAGCCAAGACGAACGGTCAAAGCGCTGGTGCCTGAGGCACCCAAAGCTCGAGTCACGGGATAACTGGTAAACATCAACGCGGGTCTCCCCCTCAGATTCTTCCCATGTCAAACAGCCGGGACCCCCTGCCATGTTGGCCTCTATTTCATATCATTAAACCATTTGCTGAAGATTGCTTTTGTCAAAGATGGAACAAACAATCGCCGAGTTAAGACGTCAGCTCGAGGAAGAGAAGACAGCGCGAGAAGAGGAGAGACAGGCTCGAAAAGAGGAGAGACGAGCGCGAGAACAGGCAGAAGAGCGCGAGAAGCAGGAAGCAGAAGGAAGGCGCCAGGCAGAAGAGGAAGGAACCCGAGAGAAGGAGAAGACTCGACCAACTGCTTTCATCGAACTCATGCGACTTTCTCACAATTTGCTCTCCCGACCGTTGAGGGTTGAGACACCATCTCGCTCGACTAGCGGTAAAGTCCCTCAGCCCACTGGAAAATACTGTCCGACACGTTTGGAATGTTGGACAGACTGCCCAGAGCAACAGTCGGAGTTCTACAGGTCCGTATGCAACTACCTACAAGTGGCACCCGGGGGGGCGCCGCGTTTGTTCTCATCTTTGCATGAGTTAGAAGGATTGGGCAGGCGACTTTGCCGCAAACCTATAAGCAGCGAGCAAGAACTGGAGGCTTATGAGCGGTTCGCTGTGGAGGAACACGTCTATGATATAATACAGGCGTTGTGCAACATTCCCGCTGCTCGCGAAGAGTTCGGCCTCGGCGATGGCATTCAGTTCAGCAATCATACGAACTCCTTGACCGCGAACACAGCTGTTGAGGCGGAAGCGAGCCAGCCTTCAAGCATACAACACCCAAGGCCTGATCAATTTTGTATTCATCGCGTCGATGGCGTCACAAAAAACCTTTTAACAAGTGTCGAGTACAAGCCCCCGCACAAGCTTCCCGTCGCAACCCTTCGAACCGGACTTCGACCAATGGACTTATGGAAGTATTTGGTCCGATCAAATAAGATACCCACGGACCAGGAAGCCAAGTTGAAATACAACGCAGCGAAACTTGCCTGCTCCGCTCTTGTTCAGGAGTATCATGTGATGATCCAGGAGGGGCTCGAGTATTCCTACGTGACCAACGGGATCGCCCGTGTCCTGCTCCGCGTCCCACGCGATGATCCTAGCACACTTTATTACTTCCTTTGTAATCCTAACAGTGAGATATATTCCGAAGACAGAGGTTCTTTCCAACAGCCCAGAAGTTCCATTGCACGGACTCTATGCCTGTGTTTGATGGCTTTCCGCTCACCTGTGCGCGGCCAGGAGTGGAGGAATTCTGTGCGACCTCATCTTCGTACATGGGAGACTAATTTTGACCACACTCGTTCTCAGTTTTCTAATACAGAATTACAGCAGATTGTCCTCCACTCGGACAGCACAACCATAGATTTCCCGAGTCCAGAATCTGGCTCATCTTACGCGCTGCCATCATCTCCACCGGATTCGCCCACAGGAGGCGGTCGTCGGGTGCCCACCAGGTCCCAAGCTACCTGTGCTCCTCCTGACGAGCAACGCCGCTCCCAGTCGCCGGAGATATCTGATTCCGATCCGAACGCAACGGGACGGAAACGTGGATTCAGCCAAGTCATGTCCTCGCCGTCTACCCGACAAGCTACCGGTCGTCACGAATCCAGAGACAACCAAGCCAGTCAGACACGGCGCCACAATGCGCAATTTTGCACACAGCGGTGCTTGCTTGGATTGCAGACAGGAGGTGCCTTGGATGACCGTTGTCCAAATGTGAGAGTTCATCGTCGGGGCCAAGATAGCTTCAGACATCTCATCACCTCAGAGGATCTGCTGCGCCTGCTTAAAACAGAATTGGACGAAAACATTGACCGCTGTATACCTTTTGGAAGATGCGGTTCATATGGTGCTCCCTTCAAATTGACCTGTGCTGCATATGGTTATACTGTCATCGGGAAAGGAACCACGTCTGGATTGTGGAAAGAAGTCTCCAGGGAAGCGCAGGTGTATCAAATTCTGCAGAAAGCTCAAGGGTCTGCTGTGCCTGTTTTCCTGGGTACGATTGACTTGGCAAAAATATATTTTCTTCATGGGGCTGGAGAGATTCGTCATATGCTCGTCATGGGCTGGGGTGGGGAAAGCACATCAACGATGGAGCTGTCGCCTTGGCTTCGCGAAGAGATGCGCAAGTCTTACAAGCAAATCAAACATTTGGGAATTGTCCATGAAGATCTTCGGCGTGACAATATTCTTTGGAATGAGGAATTAGGACGGGCCTTAATCATCGACTTCCATCGCACTACTTTGGGATATCGGCCAAATCGACATCGACTCCAAGCTGCAAAGCGACGTCAATGTGGAACAGAGACAGAACCTACGAAACGTTTTCGTGTTTCTTGAGACGGGAAGATTCGCGTCCCTGATTTTTTTTCTGTACTCGCCTTGGAATGCTGTTACTTTGCCTTCTTTGAGCGCGGATGTGTCTCCAAGCCAGTCGAGCCACAATTGTTGACGTGGAAAGACGTCAGATATCAAATATGTGATTATGCCTCTTAATGTTCAATCCGGAAATTTCCCATAATATTGTCGCATAGTTGCGATCATATGTGACATGCTCGATATTCTTCAAGCGGAATCAAAGTCAAGTCAACCTTGCGTTGAACAAACATACATTTCATCAACGGGGCGCTGTCTCCCAAACTCTGCTGCAAATTTATTGCTTGTTTTCGCAGCCAACTACAAGCATATTTAGGTGACTCGAGCTTCATTCGCCTTGGCGAGCGACTTTGCAACCGTTACGGTTTTCTTGGTCTGGGTGATGATGGTCAAATTGATATGAACCCAGTAGCATCAGCCTCGCCTCTCCATTAATGTGTTTGGACTCTAAGGGCCTCGGAAAGAAAGGCTGTCCAATGAACTCTGCGCATGTCTCGTCAAGTCTTCTTCAATGATCAACCGGACCATGCGCACCCGCTTGCCAGAATCTGCCCCGTCTGAATCCAAAAAATATGTTGTTACGTCATCTGTTTCGCATTCAATGGCACATTTGCCCTATGGAACCAGAATGGAAATCATTGTCATTAAGCAAAACCTTTCAATTTGAATTAAACTTAGTACTAGCAAAAAGGAGGGGAGGGAACACTGTGAAAGGCTTTCGTATACGGCCTGCGGTTCAAACTGTCGATGCTTTGTCACAGAAAGGAAGACCACCTGGTCAAATATACATTCCCTCGTTATGTCCAAATTCTTTCAAGAACTTTTCATTGACCTCCGCAGCTGTTTGCAAATGGTCATAGCTAACTTGCTGACCTGCGTCACTGGCCAATGCGTGTGCCGTAGATGTGAGGTTTTTGATCTAATAGTGTAAGTTGATATTAAAGCCAATCGTCAGGGATTACTAACATCGCGTCCATTAAGAGCCAAAGATTCCAAGCGCCGCAGTTCAGCATCGCTAACAATAGCAGGACCCTGATGAGTATTTGCTTTTGATAGGAAAAATGCCCAGATTTCTCGGCGGGCACTCTTCGGGAGTTCCCCATATTTGATCTTGAGATGGATTCTGCTTAGAACTGCTTCGTCAAATTCAGCCGCCCTGTTTGTGGTCAAGAAGAGAATGCCTTCATAATACTCCAAATTTCGCAAAATCACAGTGACCAGGCGATTGTGACCCCCATAGGAGGCAATGCGACGATCCATCCATGCGTCCGCTTCATCCAAAAGAAGCAGTGCATCGAAATGTTTTGCAATTTTGAAAATGCGTTTCAGTTGCACGTCAAGAGCGTTTGGGTTACCATGGTCTACATCAAGTTCACCGGCGGAGATCTAGTTTTTCAGTCAGTTTCGGTCTTTGTATGCTGGAAGATCAAAGGAGTTTACCGAATAAAGCGGTAAATTGAAGTATTCTGCAGCGGCTTCAACTGTCGAAGTCTTTCCAACCCCCGGCGGGCCACTATGAAGTCAGTAGTGTTATTTATGTTTTAGGCTCCTGGTCACTGACTGCAAAAGGATGTTTAGCCCACGGCCTTTTCCGGCGACGAAATCATCAAATGCAATCATTGGTGTGCGGCTTAAACGAGTTTTTGCCAGCGATAAGAGTAATCTCTTGGAAGTATGCGGGATGCTGAGGCAGTCAAAGGACTCCGGAAACCACCGCATGTCACTTAAGTCATCAACTGCAAATTCCACTAATCACAAGTCAATCAATGTCTTTCCCAAAGTGCATTGTATGTCTCACTGAAAAGTTTCTCCTGGAAGCTAAACCCACACACAGTTGGCGAGCAGATCAAAAACTCTTCTTCACTCATCTGATTCAGATCTGTATTATTGCTTCTTAGTTTCTCCATATCTCTCATTCGATCTTCATCGGACAAACTGATAATCTGAAACCCGTTTGTTTTCGGAGCCAACCTATCGTGAACTCGTGGTCGTGAGTAATTCGGCTGCATGTTGTTAAAAAAAGCCGCATCCACCCCTACGCAGCTGGTGATATTCATTTTAATAGGCTCGCCATCCTTCATGATGAAAGCCGTTCCGTCACACTTTCGAATGTGCCTGCCAACCAAGCTTTGGAATCTGCGACCGGTCCCAACTATTTCTTCACGCACTCGTTCATGATCCGGGTGGTAGTGAATAGGGAAGGCATCCAGAGATTCAATCGGCTTGGAACCCCGATATTTCAAGATACCCAAGGCCATCCCGGCTTCACCAAACTTTTCGCCATCATGATCAAGGTAGCGTGTCTCAAGTTTGTAGTATGTCACGCCGTCTCGTGTGAATTCTTCCCCGGCATCGAACACGACACACCTCGGCTTTCCGGTGCCAAGGCACTTGGTGAAAACATAACAACCGGGCTTGAAAAGCGCCCACAAGAGGTCATAGGTGATATGGGCTTGTGCAAGCAGTGAAGACACTTTCTGTGTAACAGAAGCGTTTGACTCCGTTACCCATTGGACAAGTAGATTTAGATGTTTTGAACATTGAGCGCTGCTGTCTGGTTGAAATCTCAACTCTTCCATTGCTTGCCTCAATTCAGGAAGGAAATGGAAGAGGATGCTTTCTTCAATCTTTATATCATCAGCAGACATCCCGTTGACTTGGTTGAGGATCACCTACGGATGGCTTGTCTCCTATCATGTTGACCGCTCTTACGCCTTGCAGTACCTTTCGAAGGACATCGCATAACGCTACGGATTTCACATCAATGAATCGAGTCACCTGCTCGGACTTTCGATCTTTGGAAAAATTAGTCTTGGTCATAGATGTCACATCCAACGTACATACCTTGGCGCTCGCGGACAACAAAGATGTATTGTTCAAAGCGGTCAGCATCGCCTTTGATCATTTCGGAATCGACGATTTCATATTTGCACGACTTTTCGTTCCATCTGATTTGTTATTAGCCAAGCCGAAGTCACAACCGAATAGATACCCTACCTTTCCAAAATTCTCTTATACTCTAGCAATGACGCCCGGGTTTCTGTGATTGTCTGAGTGTTTTCGTCCTGGTCGTCAGATGCCCATTTCTCGAACGTTTTGAAATCATCCGGAGTGGTGCAAATTGGGGAACTGAGATCTGCTTCGTCTACCACCGAGGCGGTTGCCTCATTTTCATTACTTGCCAGAGGAGACTGGGCAGCCTCGGCCACCCCAAGCGATTTTCCATTTCGGAGAAAGGTCTTTAGCAGTTTCTGCAATTCAATCGCATCCGGTCCTGGTTGATGAATTTCCTGGGACAAGGGGGTGTTCGAAGGCGCCTTGAGGTCGGAGAGCACACTCTCGAGGAGGTGCCTCAAATCTTCCACAAAAAGATGGGCCACAAATGGGCTGTCTGGTGGAGTCAACGCTTGGGAACAAGGCAATATAGACTTTTTCGATGCCATATTATGGTCGGGAAAATAGGGTTCTGTGTTATTCTCAACATGTGCCATTTTGCTTGATATAGAGGATGGAATTTATGATAAATTGAATAAGAAAGTGAGAAGCAGCAAGTTCAAAAGCTGATATGAATGCAAACAAACAATTTCTAAACACGAAAGGTCGCTCCCTTTATATCTTCATGGCCTGTCCCTGACCCGGTCAAAATCCCGAACAAAAGTACCGCGCAGATTGGGTCTCGATTACGTCGCAGCTTCTTTGGGTCTGTTACGGATGCACATAATTTCCTGACCCGTCAGAGGTTCTAGATCGAACGAGCTGCTCGTGCATTCACAGAATGGCATTGGTCTACAGCCTTCTAAAAGACGTCGAATTGGTCGAGACTATCGTTCAGTGACTGGGGTCGCGGGCGGAGCCCCTTGTCAATGATCAGCATTGCTACAGGGTACAGGGACACAAGCCAGCACCCCTGTCAGAACTCGGTAGGATGATCCTGCGCACTGAGGGGGTTTTGCATTTGCCAGGGTTCTGGTTGAGAACCCTTGTAAAAACGGGCCCAAGCGAGGGGGTAAGATTGGACGTAAGATCGGATGAAGCCGGGCTTACACGGAACATAATCGGTCATTTGAAAATAGTTTATCCGAAAAGGGGAGGGGCAACTTAGACCAGCCGAGCAACTGCATCCTATGTTGGAATTCTGAACATAGATTTCCTTTATGGCACTAACAACATTCGACCTTGAGAATGCGAGCAACGCAATCCGAAACTCTGGCTTCTATTGCGAGAAAGACCCGGAGTTGAGGACACCTTTGTTGGACATGGGGCCGAAGAGCTGCTTGTCTGAAGAAGGCCTAGAGTTTTGTAAACTTCATGTTTTAAGAGATAATGTTTGTTACCTGTCGATTTTGAAGACGTTTGCTGATAAACTATAGCGCGTACGAACGATTCTTGAGTCCTTCCTTCCCTGGTGCAGTCTTGGTCGATACCGGAAATTCCACAGTGACGCGGGGCACATCTTTCAGTTCAGAGGCGGGGGCGAGAAGGCGGGTCGACATGTTCTGGTCGTTCAACTGTGGGGTGAGGGCTCCGAGGTTGTCTTCTTCAACCGCTCTCATACATACGAGTTACCAGGTGTTCATGCCTCTAATGGCTTGTGGGAGGTGCCATATGCTGCCTTGGAGTCAACGAAGTGCGCTGAAGGATCAGAAATCATCTTCCAGCAGGGTGGCATGTGAGTATAACACAATATCATATCTGTGCTGCATCCTCTAACTACTCAAATAGAACTATCCAGGACGCTCGCGTGGCATTCGAAATTAGGAAAGGCACTCCGATAGCGACAGTATTTGCGATGCGTGATGTTATCACAAAATGGGCTAAAGTTGTTCTTCCAAACACGCCCCAAATACTACATAAGGTCGCCGAGTTGCAAAACGAAAGCGAAAGTATTGGATTTCACTTTGAGTATGATGCAAGGAAATGATCCGTCTATATCAACTGTTTTAGTTATATGTAGCGGTTGCTAATTTCCTGTTATGCTCCGTCCTCCCAATCCCACTGATTCAAATTCCCACGCAAGTGAGGCGTCGATTCAAAAAACGGCCCGGTCATATCATCACACATCCTGATACCATCCAATTCTGGTGGTGCATTGTGTAACACTAGTGGGGGTTCCAAAAAGAATGGCGGGTCGAAGTTATTTGCTGCTTGTTGAGGGCAGCCATGGAACAAAAGAGGCGCAAAGACGTCCTCATCAACCATTGGGTGCATATCTAGGCATTCGGAAGGAAATGACGGGCCTTCTAGCTCAACTGTCGTTCCACGTCAAAAGACAGCTTAATTTGAACCCAGACAGTAGAGTTAAATCCATACCGTGCGTTGTTGTGCCAGACATCGTACCAAGCAAACGTTGCTCATCATGATGCCGTAATTTTACCTTTTTCGAAGAGGTCAGATCTTGGTCAAGGCTTGTCCCTTCAAAATTTCTTTTCATGGTCTCCGAATTAGGAGTAATGGTCGAATTGTTCAGCACTTCCATCATTTGGTCCATTTCCAAAATAGCTTTATTGTGTAAGTCGTCGCACAACCCTAGCATAAATGATCGTTTCCTATCCGACGAATAATTGTGAGTTTGAGCGTGCTTAATCAAAGCACTCACGTGTGTGAAACGCCGGAAACACTCCACGCATACTTCGTTGCAGTCAACATCTGGGGCCAAATACTCGGTCAGAGAATGATGCATATTGCATTGTTCAAGAATAGGTACAGCCTACGGAGTTCGAAGTGTCTCAAAAGCTCCTTCCTGGTCTTGAACTGCTTCCCACAGCCAGCGTCTGGACAGTTTCGTAAACCACGAGTTGCCGGTCTCCGATTTTCGTTAATTCGGCTGGTGCTATTGTTTTCGTCGATCTTTGAATTGTCATCGCTTTCATTATTGGAATCGTGCGTGTCCACAGCAAGTGTCGCATGTACTTGACAGCGCTCACAAAGCTTGTTCAGATCGTAAGCTTTGGCTGTATGTGTTCGACACTTTTCTATCTCCTTGGTTAGGGCTCGTTCTCCCACCTAAATAGTCAGCAAAAGAAAATAAGTAGTGCAATGGTTGTATGGAGCTAACTCTGTACACTTCGAGATGAGAGCACAGTGCGACGTGGTTTGGAAAAGTTTTTAAGCAGGTTTGACACTGCCGCTGCAAGCTGAAGTCGCCAGTCACCATTTCGTTCAAAAGAGAGGAGCGAAGCGAGAAGCGGGAGGCAGGCCCATAGCAACTTATAAGAGCGACTGTTCGGCCCCTCACCACGTCTACCAATCACAACAGTTTTGCACTGTCCACATGTTGGCGGTAAGAAGTGGCAAAATATTGGGTCTTCTGATTCAACAGAGTTGGGCAGATGAATAACTCTCGCAAGATCTCCCTTCTTATTCCTTCTGTCACCTACCCAACAGCAATAACCCGTCATGGATTCTAACTGCTCTGACTGTAATGGATCTGGAATAAAGGACGGTTTCATCTGCGGCAGTTGTGGAGGAAAAGGAAAGTGAAAGTGAAAGTGAAAGGTGAAAGGTGAGTCATACGACTTTCGTCTCTCTTTAGTCTTGCTGCTCTCATGTGTCCTGATGCATGATTTATAATTGAATGATTATAATCTAATTCAATTCAGCAGTAATACTGCATTTCAACCCACGCAAGCCTCGGAATATCGACAATGCATGGACACGCTCAATAACCTCTGGGCGGTGTGCTACTTGCTCCGCGAACGCAGTCACTGTCCGGAATGAAGGAATCCTTTGCTAAAGACTCCTTTACCTGGTTTCGTCTTGTTATTCTTTTTTTCTTTTTTCACTTAGAGAAATGCATGTCGCATAGTGAACTCATTGAGGATTCTCCTGAGGCTGTGGCCGGAAGGGATATGAGCTTCATCCGCAATATACAGATACAATGTGCCAGCGCTAATGCTCCTCAAAGAGGGACTAAAAAGATTCCCAAACTGTAGATTTATCCGCTCATGCAAGCTCTCCAGTGCGTGCAATTGATAATGTCCCCGGTCGCACAGTATTTACAGAATTTCTAGCATTCCGTAATAGGTCTGCGTGGGTGAAATTCAACCACGGATGGTATTTGAAAGTGACATGATGTAAATGGTAGGCGGCAATCAAGACATGGGACGTTATTGCCAAATCCGAAGCCAACATAACAAGTAGTCTGTCTTTGACGAGTCGGCCTCAGGCGATTAGCTTTCAATTTTCAGATTCAGATATCATCAATATGGCCTTACTGCCTTCATTTTGTGGATGTTGGACGGACAACAACGGCCCTGGGCCTGCTCCAGGAGCATAATGCCTGTTCCCAGGAGCTTTGTTGCTGCTGGAATCATGTGCATATGCATATAAGCCTAAGAAAAACAACCATTTCCATATGCCTATTTCGAACTCAACAAACCAACATGATTGTGCTACCTTCTCAGGAACATGCCCCACAAATAAGGTAAGTTACAAGGGGCTGTAGGATAACTAGAGGAGCTGTGCAATACGAAAGGACATTCAAATGGAGACAAGGTGGTTGACGGTCGGCTGTACTTAGAATAATATACGAGACATCAGAGTTTGCCACCATGCATAGCTAGTCACAAAGAGTACATGAACTCTCAATACTTAGCAAAGATGCAGGTTTATTCGACCGGTCATGTTAAAACAAGGCTCTCAGTAGTATTAGGGACAACAACAACAACAACAACAACAACAACATTCTGCATTCAATTCGGCCCATCTCGCATTCCTCATCAGCACCATCCCAGCTTGCTAGAACCACTCAAGGTCCACATATGCGGAATTGAGCTATTGCTCGGATCGAAATTCTCATTCTATGTTATATGAATCAGTATGTACTAATGCAACAAGTCCACGTAGACAACATACTATGCGTGGTACAATATCTCGACCCGCTCTCCGCCCAGTCGGTGCAGCCTTCTTTCACGCATCTGATCGCAGGGCTAGGCATGATTCTTGATTTCGCACGTATGAGAAAATTTCCAGCAGGTGTGAGAATCCAAAGGAGATCGTAATATTTTTGTCGATTCGACTGCGAAAAATCCTCTTTTAAGTTCTCCCCTCAATTCTCTGTATGTACAAACTCTTTGTGATGGGTCATTTTTTGAGCGTTGACCATGCATGACAGTCACACAAAATGAGGGGTACAACCTATCAATTCCTTCGACCAAGCGCCACCAAGTTTCATTCGGCAACCATCACAATTGGCTTTCATACGACGTAAGCCGAACTCAACCTAAAGTCGGTGAGTCAGAAACTAAGGAAGTGTCGTCATACGATAATTGGCGGTGCGCGTAGTGTGGGTTTCCTTGTGATACACCAGTAAAACCCACGTGATACATTCATGAAGGCCAGGCGCATAAATAGAAGCCCGGATCGCCCTACCAGCAAACCTGTTTTCATGTGACTCGGACAGGATTAGCAAACGATGTTGTGGCTGTGTGACTTTGAAGATTGTAACAAAGCCTCCGTTCGCACACATGGTGAATGTATTTTGTGCAATCGTCATCTATGTGTGAAACACATGGGACCAAGCTACCACACCTGTCCGCGATGGGAGGTAAGTGAAAAAGAGAAAAAAAAGAAGGGGCCGATGCTGATACCTTCGTGAAGGAAGAAGCCGAATACGACCCTGCGGCTAGGGAAGCCGAGCACGATGAGATTACCAACCTCATCAATAAAATCAATGTCTCTGCGCTCACCTCTCGAGCCTCAGCTCTTCGAGGAGGCCTCGCTTGTTCCATACCACAAAAACTTGAATATGACAGATCAACACGGAGCTCAGTTATGGGGGGGATGAATTATCATATTGAACTAGTATTTGACGATGGAATCAGTTGGTTAGCGCGAATTCGGAGATCCAATGTCACTTCTCCGCCAGCAGAATTGCGAGATTATATCCTGCGCAGCGAAGTCTCAACTCTGCGATTTTTGAGTGCGACTTCAATCCCAGTGCCAAAAGTGTTCGACTACAACTTCTGTGAAAAGAACCCTGTTGGCGTTGGATACGTTCTCATGGAAAAGTTACCTGGGAATTCTTTGCGATGGTCGCTTGCCACTCCTGAGCAAAGAAAGAAGGTGACTAGTCAGCTTGCAGATATATATATGGAATTGAAGGCTCATCCTTTCTCTATGACCGGCTCCATGTACGATCCTGGGATCCATGATATTGGACCATTCGCTCGAGAGTCTTTGACAGACTATTCTGGTCCCAAGATGAAAGCGCTCGGTCCTTATTTCTCTACAAAAGAATACTTCACTGCACATATTCAATTGATCTTGGATCTGATAGTCAGACAGGAGTTGTACGCTGATCGGGCGGTTGATGCATTTTTGATTCACCGTTTTCTCCTCCAAATAGCCCCGAAGGCCTGCTCTCTAAGTCATGCTGACGACGAGAAGTTTTACTTGAAACATGCGGACGAGAAGGGAGACCAAATACTAGTTGATAATAAATTCAACATTACAGGAATCATCGACTGGGAGTGGGCACACACCGATTCAAAGTCAGGGGCATTCAATTCGCCGATTGTTCTACTACCCGTTGCAGATTTTTATGCGGGCAAAAATTCTATTGGCGAGGACGAAGAGTTTTTCGCTGAATGCTTTGAAGCTAATGGGCATCCGGATCTTGCAATGATAGTTAGGGATGGTCGAATCATCCACAGGTTCCGATTTTGTTGTGGCTACGATCTTAGTGATTGGAAAGGATTTCTCGGACTATTTGGCGGACTCCTAGCCGCCATAGGGTGCACTGAAGATTTCGATTGGGAAACCTGGAGAGCAGAAGCTCTGGTACGCTATCAAGATGATCATCAACTCCATCAATTAATCGAAAAATACAATGAGAATTAGCTTGCCTCGCTAAGAGCCATCGTTTTGAATGGACTACAAATGGGGCACAAATAGGAAGGGGATTTCAATCCTGCCACATTATTTTCGCGTATCATCTATCTTCACGCGAATATCATTCTTTCATTTCATTGTAGAACGAGCGATGCCTTTGCTTTAGACTGAATGTGTTTCTTCCCGGGGCCTTTCAAGGCTTGAAAAGGCTGCCTCCACTTATCTCCACCTACCCTCAAAACGTGAGCGGCGTCATTGGTTCTAGCCCCATCTGAACCCAGGAAACCAACGGCTGCCTCCAGGAACTGTACCTATGATCCCAGTACCAACAAGGCTCCCAGGAACGAGGAACATTATTCCCAGATGCACTCCCGTCAATCCCAGAGATGGTTCAGAAGGCCCCAGGGCCTGTGCTGCTCTTCGAGGGCCGACAAAGGGACACTACGGAGTTGCCTCTTTTGGATTACCCGCACTGGAGGACATGCAGAATTGATTTTGATAAAATGAAACAGTAGATTTCAATGCCGACGAATTACCTAGCTCGTTATTACCTAGCTCGTTACTTCAGAATTCTCTAGCCGTGGAAAATCATCCCAAAATAGTATCGAGCCAGCAGAGCAGGGTCTAACGATGCGATCGAATAGAAGGAGCAACTTATTAGCCAATCATTTACCGCCGGGTCATCTTGCAACTTTAGAGGTGGAGGTTTCATGGATGCAGGGACTTGGGAATAAGTGGCTTGATGGTTTGATTGTGGCAGATATGACAAAACCGTACAAAGCTCGCACATTTACGTGACTTGCTTTCTACTTTACGATTGTAGACAGAATGAAAGTTATGAGCTTCTTTCAATGAAGGTAAAGAATCAAACCGAGCGACAATTTATTAGTACACAAAGTTACACTTCATGTTTGTATTGAAACAGATGGCTACGGAGGATGCTGTATACAGTGAAAGATCGACAAGCGCGAACCCCAAAAAAAAATACCGACAGCATAGCCTCTCATTCGCGTCTCCTCGGTTTTCCAGGCCGAGAACTGGCCTTGTGGCGTAATTTGGTCGAATAGTGGACTTAAAGGCATGACATATTTCGGTCTGGGAAGTGAGCCGTAATCTCAGACCATGACATTGCCTCTTCTTCCTTCAGCCGCACCAGCAGCGCATTCTCGTCCGAAGTGTACTGTCTTTGTTTCCTTGGGATAACCGCCGTGTGGGGTCGAGACAGCATCGGGCTAGGGTCGGGTACGAAAGTAAAGAAATATGCCGATTTCAAACCAGATTTAGTATCGATCGTGAGGATAGCACTCCCACGTACACCCTGGATGGCACCAGAGCAATGAGATGAAACGGGAACGGAAGAGTCCGAAGGATCGGAAAGTGGCCTGATTGGAGGTCTCCCTTTCTTCTTCTTTTGACACGGCTGTTCTGTGTCATAGAAGGTAGTCTTTCTATCTTGGTGGTTGCCAGTGTCTCGACCTGAGCGGAGTCGCTTCTTGCATACTGCCGCAGCGGCCCTTGTGCTGTCCTGGCGGCTCCTTGCTTCCAGGACGATGATGGTACAACCACAGCTATCGACGGGTAGCGTGGAGGGATATTGGAACTCAGTGTCGTTCGAACACGAGAAAAGTTTGGTCCAATCAATATTCATAGAATGAAAGTGTGGTCAGTTGTGTAGTTATGACCTAGCTTTAAAATATTTATATTCTGAATAAACTTAATAATTAGACGCTCTTGGGTTTCTTTTTAACAATGTACGATATTATCACGCTTAAAAATGCCAGATATGGAAGTAATGTACCAAAAGAAAAGAGAAGAATAATTGGTGCCTATGGCAGGGGTAGCCCAAGAGCTGGTAAAGGCAAACAGGACACAGTCCCATGCACTCCTTCTGCATGGTTCAGGAGTGATTTTTTTGATTCTAGTCCTTCTCCGCAAACATTACACCTGCAGTGCATATCATTCGGGAACGGCTTGATATGCCGGTTGACAAAGTGCCGACTGAGAGAACCAGGGTTCTTGTACATTCTCAGACGCTCCTTTTCGGGCAGCCCAGCATTACCAAGGCAAATAAAGCAGATTGTTGGTCTTTGCTTTTCGTTTTTGACGCAGACAGTAGCGATGGCTTGACAAAAAGTATCGTCTCTCTCTTCTGCAAGGGTAGATCTCTGCCTCTTAGGCACGGGGGCAGCAGCGGGCACATCAACTGCATCGACCGGGCGTTTCTGCGGTGGAGGACGCGAGGGGGCACCTTCTTCCGCATCACAGACAGCAATCACCGCATTGATTGCAGCAATTCGGCGTTCGGTTTCTTTCTCGACTGTCTTCCCTGGCATAGTCAAGACACTGTCGATAAGCGTCATATGCTGCGGTGTCATATAGCCTGTACGCTGCAACGCACCCATAACTTCTTCATCAACAACCTTTCCGGCAAGCTGCCGCTCGCTATCTATCACTGGCTGCTCCTCTTTGTACCGCTCTAGGTTCTCGCGGATCAAGCGGTGCTTTTGCCTTCTCTTCTCATTTCTCAACTGCCTCACTGAGTGCTGAAACAGGTCCTCTGCGCGATCGTATTTCTGGCACAATTTCTCCACGTTTTTCTTTTGAGTTCTCCACCGCTTGTGAATTCTTCGGAAACCCTGGGTTGCAGGACTCTTCTGCGGGGGATCATCACCGAATTCTCGCTGAAATGCAGCCTGCGCATTTTCGTAGGTACGCTTCTTGACATCTCGGATCCGTGAGCGCGCCTGCTTCCTCTCTTCCAAGGAACGCACGTGAGGAATGTCATTGAGACACCTCGAGTCCTCTAGCCGGTATGGTCTCCGAGGATCAATGGACCGACTCATTGAGCAGGCAAACCGCATGAGCTGCTTCTGGGCGGGCAGGCCCCTTACAATTGCCTGAGCGTCCACATGAATACCCACGCTGTAGTGCCGAACAAAGGTGTCAATACTCGCATGCTGCAGCATGACGTTCTGCAACTCATTCGATACATCCGCTGATTCGGGGATTCCATTAGCCACCAAGTACTATAATGCGAAATTTGTTACTCACGACTATCGTTAAATGCTTTCGCTGCGCCGTATCGAAGGCAATACGGCTTCGCGACTTCTTCGAAGCCCGTGATCTCACCGCCTCGTTTCATTCGGTAGCTTAGCCATCCTTTATTAAGACTCTTTTCCAATGCTATCCGAATTCCGTCCGGTTCTCGTAGTGCGTGACAGAAAACATGTCGATCGAGGATTTCATCCTTGAGCTTCAATTCCTGTTGTCCAAGCCCACTGAGGACCCGAAGACTGTATAATTGCTCTGGACAGTTCATCACCGGACCGTCTTTGGACAGACTTTTAAACGCGTCAATCCTAAATAACATGCCCAGCAGGAAAACATGAGGACTGAGGATCAAGGTAGGGTCGAAGATGATTTCCGGGATCGGGAATGTGTTGCTAATTGAAATGATAAGCAAGACGGCGGAGACAATGATGTGACTGAAGAAGAAAAGGAAGGAGGAAGAAATGACTCATCAAGGGGATATTCTCACGATTCTTTCTCTCCAAGAAATGACTTTGTGAATTCTGGCCTCAAGTAGATAAAAAGTCGGGGGCGTCCTCCGTCCGGATCCCGGATTAACGTCAACTTTAGATCCTGGAAGCGAAGCTTTAGCAACGCTCCGGGCCGACTACCGGTAATAGCCGCCAGCTGGCAGAATAGGAGGAGTTGGATCCGGTACCAGCCACAAGGGAAAGTCATTTCTGTGGTGGACAGGATCACTCGGGCGAATTCAGCCACGTCCTCGACATACATGGTCGCTTTGGGGCGCTTTTTGAGGGAGAGTTTTTTGTCCGTGGCTACTATCGCGAGCACCTATGGAACGTCAGCGGGGTACAATCGATGCCGGTTCTGAAACTCAACCATGATCTTACATCGCGGACCTTGACTTGGATATCCTTGCTGAGGCCGTGGCCAACTTCGGCTGTGTATATCAGATGCCACCACTTCCAGAATGCGTTAAGTGTGCTTTTTTTGTTCACTCCTGCGGTGTGACGACCATCCTTTCCCCGTCGCTGGTCACAGCGCCAGGAGAAGAGGGCCTTAAGGAAGCGGACCGTCTCCTCTGTATCAGAGAGCCAGGAAAGACATTCTACCGGATCACGGTTTGTGCCTCGACAAAACCTGCGAAAAAACATCAGCGAACCAGGTCATGTAAACGGCTTGCTCTAGTGGTATCCTACCTGTCCCAGAAATCTTGCGTCTCATCCAATCGCTCTTGAGTTTTCGGACTGTAACGTTTCTGACGGAGCTTGGAGACATCTAAAGACTCGGCCTCTCGAAGATAGTGTTCTGGTGAAAGTTGCTCCTCTTCATCATCTAGCGCCAGCTCATCCTCGGACTCGTCGTCAGACTCAAGCTCGGATTCGGATTCGCTGCTGGTGTCCAGGTCGCTAGCTGCGGTGGAGGAATCAGAGTCGGAGGCGTTGTTCGAGAAGACATCCGGCAGAACTGAACTGGAGTCGCTCTCGTCGTCAGCTGGAACTGGGGACGGCGAGCCAGGCATGGCAGGCATGGCAGCGGATTACAGTGTGTGACAGAGGTGGCAAGAGGACAAAAAAGACCAACTGAAGCACGAGAGAGGGGATGGTCGAGGCTGATATTATTTCAGTTTGGACGAGTCATCTGTTGGAAACTCAGGCTTGGAGCTGGAAAAGCTGCTGGAAAGCGAGCGAGGACTGCCGGTCGGGGACCATGCTTGGGGGTATTTATGGAAACTCAGAGAATCAGAACGGTCAACAGGGGAGCCATTTTTGGCTCCCCTCCCACCTTGACTGGGAGTATGAGCGAACATGGGACCCTGCGGCGGCGGCTGCAGCACGAATGGACATGGGCTGGAACGATGGGTCAGGCACCAGGAACAGCCGACAGGACGCTCGGGTGGCATTAGATGGTGAGGCCGTGGTCTTTGGCACACGTGACGCCAAGACCGCCCACGGTGAGCGGGCGGCTTAAAACGGCGTCAAAGGCCGCCGTTTCTGGCCTCCAATTCACCGTGTCATCGCTATTTGGAGTATTTAAAAATATTATTTTTTTTAGATAGTTTATTATAGATTTATATAAATTCTTTTTTAATCTAAATAATTTCTTAGATTAAATAAATAATCTTTTATTAAATAATATAGTATTATTAATAGTATAAATAGATTAGTTTTCTAATCTTTTTAGGATATTTATATATTTATCTATAGTATATAAACTAGATTTTAGGGTTTATATTATAGTATTTAGTATAGGTTTTAAGATTTTTAAATAAGAATAGTAATAGAAGAGTCTTTATAGACTTTAGTAGCTAATCTATAATTAATAAGTAATCTAACTTTTAAAATAAAGATAGAAACTATATAATATTAGAATATAGTAAATAGTTATATATTAGAAACTAATAGACTAGTTTATATAATAAATAGAGAATTAGAAATAATTATATTATAAATAGGCTATAGGATAAAAGATTAACTAAGATATAGCTTAAAGAGTTATATTAAATAAAAATAGGAAGTTCTAATAATCTTAGGGATTATATAAGAATAAGAATAGAGATCCTCTTATATAAGGATCTATACTATGACAATCTACTTATCTTTTAATATCTTTTTAAAGATTAATCTCTATTTATCTTTCTAATTATAAGCTTTATTTTGATTTATAGAATATAGACTAAGCTATAAAAGGATATATTATATTTATTATTAAACAATAAAAGAAGTTAAATCTTAAGATTAGGTTATCTTTTATTAAGTCTTCTAGCTATTTTAATAATTTTTTATACTTATAGATTAGTAATACTAGTTTTACTCTTTAGTACAATAGTATTTAATCTTTCTTTATAAAGATTATAATAGGATATTAATATAATATAACTTTAGTTAGAGTTACTTTAACTCTAGTTATAATAGTAATTATTATTAATATTAAGATATTTATAGCTTAATATAGAATTCTATAGTAGTTTTTTATTTTTTATTTTACTTATTCTCTTTATTTTCTTTAATTAAATAGTCTTATTTAATATAGCTTTTCTTTATTTAGTATTAATATCATAGGATTCCTAAATCCCCTTGGATACGACTTAGGTATGATTTATAGCGAAGCGGAAGTGGATTTTGGCGACGCGAATGGGCTATCCATGGTCGGAAATTCTTTGTACCCCGAAATTTCCCGAATCGCCCAACCCAAACGTGGACCTAGCTACAAGAGCTAGCAATGCCGCAGGAATTTTCAATGAAAAAATACACCTAGGCCAAAAAAGGTGCACATCTACAGCAAAATCGTAAATTATGCATCTTAAGGGTGGATTAATCTGATTTCTGCACTATCTTTACCATCTCCATAAACGCCACCAATACACATGTCCTATAGTATAACCAGAAAATAAAAGCGATGTTCATATCACTTCTATTGTGGATCGCTAGGACCTATGCACATATGTCCGTGTTATAGGGGAGAGATGCGCCCGGATAAGGTCCTATAGCTGCCATTTGGAGGGGAAGCCTAAGTAATTTAGATACTAGTACGGAATAATTCGCAGCACCACTCGTTATTTATGAGTCCGGTTAGAAAAAACCTTGAAAGCTAGCGCATGCGCACTTCGCACTTGTGGAGGTCGCTTTTGACAACGTCCCAATACTCATCAATTAGACGCTCCTCGGCAAAATGAAGTGATATCCACAAACTGGCATGCCGCAACCTCCAGCAGATGTTCCCCCTTTACTGCAAGTAACAAAGGATCCTCGAAATAACGATTCTGATGATTGAGATCAACTTGAGGACGGCGTAGTAAAACCCGCACCATCTTCGAGTCGTCTGCCCGGGCGGCGATGATACTGGTTAATTGCCAGAGACTCGCCCTGACGCACCAAGAGCTTTACCGCTTCCAAGTGGCCGTTTTCCGCCGCTTGACAAAGGGGCGAATCTGCCACTTTCCATCTCGTATTAGCTTTGCTAGGGTGCTGTTCTTTACCCGTCTTCTCGACAGTAAAGTAGAAGCCGAGCCTGAAAAAGTACGAGTCCAGGTCAATGGGGCCACTTAACACGACTATCCTAGTCTCAAGGCTCTCAGCCAATGCCAACAATAGAATATCGGCGCGGTCTTGGTGACTTCAATTGCGGTCATTAAGTCAACATTAAACTGTGAAGACACGAGAGGTTCGACATTCTTTGGTGGTGACATTTCTGTGAACTCAGAATTATTGTCTCCCGAAAAGACCTAGCTAGTTACTCGGAAATCGACCAAAGTTTGTAGCGCGCGATCGCTTGATCCGGCGGAAGTCGACTAGAAGAAGCTGTAGCCAGACACTCATAAACTCTGGCATGCCGCAGATCAATTAGCATTGTCACAAGACCATATTGAATGAAACTAGATTCCTCTCATTCAACGGCTTGACCTCGCAGGCTGTAGTCATCGGCTAACTGATTACCCAGATTTGGAATCATTGTTCCTGGCTCCATAATAATGGAGCCCGAATTCGCAACTTCTTGGACAACACCCTTCCTCTGCGTAATGTGAAAAACCCTCCACACATATTTCTCGGCAGAGATTCCAAGCGCATGCCGAACCTTGCGGGCAAAAAGAACCGACGAATAACAGCACCGATGATGACGAACTCCATTTGTGTCTCGCTCTTCTTGCTCAGTGTTCAAAGAAGGTCGAGAACGACTCCCATAAATCAAGTCCGAATATAGGTTGCTCGGCGTTTGCACAAACTCAACCAATCGGTTCAGAATGTTGAATTCCAGCTTCAATTTCACACTGTATATGAATCCTTTGACTGCTGTTTGCGACGCGTATCTGCCTGTAAACTCGAGTATCAAGATGCAGATGTCCAGCACTATCACTATGACGCTAATGAAAATAAGATGTAGAAGAAGTCTCTTGCCGGCGTTGCCGTGTATTTCGCTGATGGATCCCTCGGAATGAAGCATTTTGTATGTCTCATACACGTAGAGACCCGAAATGATGACCTCCTGAACAAAGAATATTGAAACTTGAACTCTTTCGTATACCGCGTATGGTACAGAGAAACGGACGAAGAGAGGAGAGTTAGCTCCATAGCAGAGGATTGTAGTCGGAATATGCAGTATGATCGCATCGATGATAATCATGCCTAGAACCAACCAGAGAATCATGCGACAATGCACGATCAGATGAAGACGAGAGTACAGGACCATTGACTGGCCTGTGACCATCATACACCAACCAGCGATTATTAATGTAACGTAAAAATATGGGATAGACTTTGCAACGTTGAAATCCTTGAGAATGAATCCGATGGAGTAGATAGCAATTCCCCATGTTGCGACGAGGAAGCTCCAGAAGTATAGGCCGTTTCGTCGTTTGAAAGTTAAAAAAAGAGCAAATGTTAGCTCGACAACATTATAGATGGCGACTGACAAGAATGATGAGACGACATAGGTGACCGGAAGGGGGAGCTCAGAATTAAGAGTACTGCCAGTGTCATTGAGGGACATATCACCTAGTGATGACAGGCTGATCTAAATATTCTTAAGATCTGTATGACTTCTCGACGATCCCAGTGGTCATACGAAAAGCTTTTGCCTGGGATCATGATTATGCACAATTATAGATTGTGCATGAATGGGAAATAAGGTATAGCGTCGGTATTGTTTCAGTGTTGGGAGGTCTAGCCCCGATATATTATTGCTCATGATGAGTCATGGAAGAAGTTTAATTGGTATGTTCTGTGGTCGAAACATGCGCCAACGAATCATAGACTTTAGAGTTGTGATTTGCCACTGAGATTCCCTCACTATTTCTTACCTGACCAATAGACTGCGGTATATCCGCAGATCCGCGGGTTTGGTTTACACTTCATTATCCAATAGATATCCGCCAAAATCTGCAAACTAGCCGCAAGTATTACGCGTTGCTAACTGATCACGGTAGGTGGTCTAATATTGGTCAATGAGTTACCAGTTGAAAAGAACTAATACATGTGCGCGGATGAGTGTCCCTATATACCCAGTCCTCCTTGATGGTATCCGTGGTAGGTGGTAGAGTGGTAGATAGTGCTTGGCATGATCTACCCACTGATCGAGATATCCATCTACCAGTTTTGATAACGTGTGCTTTTTACCAGGTACTTGCACTTTGGTGCTATGTGGGTAACGGTAGAAAGAACGCTTGTTCTTATGTCACGCTAGCCGTTTCGTAGGTTAGTGCAGTTTTGTGACAGAATTCTATGATAGCTTCCACCTGCAATTGGCCCCTTAAGGTCCAGATGTAGCCCCACTGACGTTATAGAGCCTGATTAGCTGTTAACGTGGGTTCCCTCCCCTCACCTCGCGTGATTTACACGTGGGCAGGGCGGCATCCTCTCCACCTTTCATGAGTTCGACAACAACTTCTATCATTAACGGTACAAAGTGGATCCAAGAGGGACTGCTGAGTTACTATAAATTCATACCTCAGACAAAAGGCATCTCAATCTCTATAGATAAAATCTTAGGGTGGCGAGAGGACTTACATGAGCCAACAAGTATTGATAACCTCCAGCATCCTGCAGCCGAGCTTTATAGCGACTTTTACAAAGGCCAAATCGGAATGAAGGTTTTCAATATCAAATTCAAGAAAGACAAAGGGTATAAGCAGTTCATTAATTTAGGTTACAATTTACTGGTGGATTATTAGATAAAAAACAAGGCTGAATTTGCACCAGGAGGGAGATACTACAACCAAAAAGTACAAATAAACAAGATTGTCTTACAGGACTATATATTATCGAATTAACCAGTAAAAGAAGTAGGAATAACTGTATAAAAACTTAGAAGTTAAATCTACAAGTAACTACAATCTATAATCTCGGGGAATTTAGTGTTCCGATATTCTTTGGTAGCCTAGAATCTATACCGAGCCGAAGAAATACAGGAACTGTAATAAGCTGAGAGGATATCCCTTACAAAGCTAGAAAGAGTATATAGTAGACTTTATACTAGATTATAGGTTTACTTCTATTTCTGAAGCTATTATCTAGTAAATATTTCAGAGAGCTACCTTAATAGGTATTTTATCCTAATGGAATTATCCAAAAAACACTGCCTCTGTATCCCCTATTTTAAGAAGAATTATATTGACCGACTTTCTAAAAAGCAACAGAAGCGAGATCCAAATTCATTGAAGTATTACCCTTATTAGCAGCTCACTTTTCCCATTCTAAAACTCTGAAGCGTAAAAAGAAAATAGCCGAATATATCATACATTGTATGGAAAGCTTTCCCCAGTCTGTTCAAGATCAATTCAACGCCCCTAACTTTCCTCTAAACGCGAAAGCTTTTGCCCAGTCCATGAGGTTTATGGAAGTAGGTTCTGTAGCAAAAATTGACAATCTCCCGATTTGCAAGCGGTGAATCTAAATCAAAATCGACACCGCATTATACTTTGGCTTCAGCACTGTGTAAGGAATATCCTTAGCATCCCACTTTTCATTAGCATAGTCTTGAAACTCTTTGTCGCTGTCTTTCAGTGCATTAAAGAATCTGTCAAGCACTCCGTAAAGCTCATTGTTGCCGCTACTCTGGGCGAGAGCGCGAGCCGTCGTGACGTACCCGAACAACGTTTCCTTCTGTTCGTCTGGCTTGAAGCTGAGAAGATATGGAACGTGCGAGGACAAAAGCCATTCTCTTGTTTGGTTAATAGGCAGCGCCTTAACTAGGTCCTCCTCTGTGTATGCGAGCAAGGAATTCAGAGAGGTTGGTGGCGGGGTAAAAAGACAGGAGGGCTTGTTTATCACAAAGTCCTGATAGTAGTCTTGCAGGTAGTTGACTGCTGTATGCTGGGGTGAGGCAATGTGAATACACATGGTGACGCAGTCGACTAGCTTCTCGAATGTGTCGATTTCGGGGAATGAGCGCATATCAGCGCCACTGGGAGACTGCATTTCCTTCCACCACTTCTCAATGGATTTATCTTGTTTCACAAGGCTGTCAGCATAGGCGGAGGGATAGTACAGCGAAAGCATCTCTGTCACGTAAGTTCTGATCTTCCCCCACATGCTGTTGATGCACCGAGCGTAGGAATAGTTGTGGAACTTTTTCGAGTCCAGTTTCTCTGGTGGGAAGCCCCGGTTACGAAGATCAGTTGGCACGTAGCTATTCTGGAAATCAAAGTCGTCATACTCCTTTCGGATGAACTTCAAAGCCTCCTTTTTTGAGAAACCGACAATTTCAAGAATAACAGAGGGAACCAGAACAGTCCTAGCGGACTGATTGAGGGCCAAGGTCTTCTGCCAGTGCGGTCGAAGAATCTGGAAGACTGGGTGATCGTTTTCGAATTGTCGATTTGCAGAGACAATGACAGTTTCTTCAACCAGGTGAGTACGAGTAAGATGCACGGTGACTTCATGCCGGAACCAGTCACTGGTTTGCACACAAGTCTTGGCTAGTAGAAAAAGCACAAGATTAGCATACCATACAAAACGAGAAGTTGAAGAGAGGGAACATACCATATCTCCATGGCCAGTCATTGGCCTCATCAATTCTCTTCTCCTGTGGGCTGCGTGACTTCTCTCTCCCGGTCAGTAGATCTACCCTTTTAAACAACTCTCGGTTGTAAATAGTCACAGTTGCACCCGAACATCCTCGCCAATCCGGGATAATTGCGAGCGGATGAAGCTTCCCTTCATCATCAAGATAGAAGAGAGAAACCGCTGCACAGCCATATCGCGGGCTTCCTTTCTCGGGAGACATTTTTATCTCAGCTTCGCGATCCGTGAAGCCCGCACTATCGCGGAAGTAGCTGTAATCCTGGATGTACAAAGACTCCGAATGCCCTTCAGAGATCGCAGTAATGATATCTTTCGCGGCTTTGTCTTCTGGCTGTGTGGCAGCGCGTATGAAGTGCCTGACCCAAGATAGCGAAGCTGGTAGGAGGGTTGTAGGATTTGTCCCAGTGAATTGCTGCTGGGCAAATCGGTCATCGCTGTACCAATCTTCCAGCTCACCCACATTTGGACGATTGAAGATATCTTGCACATATCCATACTTCAACCACCTCTTCTTCTCTGCCTCGATACGATCCCGATTGTACTTTTCTACTTCGGCGATTGTATTGCCTTTATCGGGTGTGCCAACCTTCGTAATAAAATTCGGGATAACACCAGACATGATCATCTTTAACTGGATCAAATAGGAAGGGTCGAAGAGACCAAAGGGGCTCATGGTTGATCGTTGGTTTGGATCTTCATCGCCAATATCCGGCCAGGTCTTATTCAGACCCATATCAAGATGAGGAGGAAAGTCGCTATCACCGGGTTTGCTTTTCGTGAATGCAAAGAAAGCCTTCTTATCTACCCTGCTCACACCAATCGGTAGTATGGGCTCAACACCAGTGATGTCGGTGAATGACATGAATCTAAAAAGCAAGTTAGGGATATTTGAAATTATGGGAAAAGATATGGTATACAAACCTCTGTTCTATCAGATCGTAGACCTTTGTCAATGCCAATTGAGTTCCGCGATAGGAGCCCTCTGGTATCTTTGGTGACTCATATGTTGCAGCAACCATGCAAAGAAGGTCATCGGAGTTTTTGCTACCACTCTTCTTTTCATTGGGGGTGAAGTTGACTTTCTTCGGCATGAGGTTTAATTTCGTCAATTGATTGAACAGGGCACCAGTGTCCATGTCATTTAGGACTGGCTCTCCTTGAGCTTCGTCTTCTATGCCTCCAAGTTTGTTTGGCGTTTCAGCATAGCCAGGCATGGTAGCCACATCGTTCAGATTTCGAACCATGATTGTGGTAGCAAAGGGGTAAAGATTGAGGAATTAGTCAAGTTTCAGATGTCTTCGGTGAAGCAGGGAAGAGCAGATAAGCATGAAATGGGAAAGGAAGACACTTGTTTAAGTATCCCAAGGCTATGATGGAGGATGGAACTTGGGCTTCTTCAGACCCTATCTAATGACACACCTGACGGGAATTGAAAACAGTGATATTAGCATGATATACGATATTCCAAGGTTGTCATCGTATCATCTCGCACTTTACTACGCCAACGTCACATTGCGCACTCAGGAGAGGTCATAGAACACTTATTTCTCTACCCAATAAATCCATAGATTACTAAATATGTATTCCTATTGGGCGGCTAGGTTACAGTGACTATAGAGTAATGAGTGTAATGTGTTTCGTCCCCAGTTCTCCACAAGATGTTTTAGGAAAAGGAAGATACATAGAGCTAAGGACTAAAACGGCCTCTCATTTGGTAGTGACAGCAAAGAATCACAAAAGAAGTATTTGTTGTCTCGTACATACAGAATCTTAAATGTGCCAGTGTTGAGGCCGAATGAATTCAGATCTGATCCAGTATCTTGAGCGAACTTTAGGAGGACGATATTGACGATATTTCAATATTACATGCCTTGGAGAAAGCATTAGCCCAGATTATTACATACCAAGATAGAAAATAATGTCTCCCGAATTGTTGCAGTTCCCGGCCGACCTCCTCCATATAGCTATACTACAATTAAGCGGGCTAAACCAAAAACGTCAATCCCAATTTTTGAACTTGGATTTAGTTCAACTGATTTTTTTTTCGTTCAAACTAAAGAGAGCTCGGCTAAAGAGATTTACTCGTCTTTTTTTGTTTTACTCTTTTTCTTATTTATCTTTGTGGAAAGTTTATCGATTTTATCTTTGCTTTCGGCACGTTCGGCGGGCCGACCGGGTGACGGGTTTTGGTGGGGCGGAAGTATGTATTAGCCGCATCGCTGAATGCGATCTGGATAATCCCACCTCATAGTCTCTAGGGTTATACCGCTCGGGCTACTTAAACTGTTTGCATTAGTCAGGGAATTTTGTAAAGGGTCATCTTGTTTGAATCTAGTATGAGTCGTCTCTATCTGTCCCATTTCTGTTTTAAATTTTGCCTATTAGGTAGATTGCATGCAGAGCTTGTCCATTCCTCGCGTTGCTCCACTAATTACGCATTTTGTATTTCTCTCGGCGGGTATGTTTGGTTAGTTTGACCCACTCTCGGATACAGACCCATCAGATGGTTGGTCCAAGAGTAGGACTCCTACATGTACGTAGCTAGACCTGTGCAATAGGCGGCCTATAGGCCGGAATCTGGCTACCCGCCCATGGACAGGGTGGAGTATCTGAATTATTTGGCTATTACTATCTGAATGTGTTTCTCGGTAAGGCAGTCGTATCTTCCCGTAAAGGATTCCCAGCACAAAAGCTTACTAGCATTTTCCCTCATTCGACAGCAGTACTTTGTGTCACTATGGGAACTATCACATTTGCAGTGCTGGGGTAAGTTTGCCATCGCTGTTCCTATGGTTGCCTTATAGTTAATATTTCTCCCTTGACCGCTGACGCTAGTTCGCAGGGTATCCAGGGCCAATTAGCCTGATATTCCAAATGGCCAACGCATGATTCTCGGTCAGAAGTCAAATTCTTCCAAGAATATCCATCGTTATTTAGGTGGTATGTACACCGTACTAATCGGAGGCTTGGGCCAGTGTATTGAACTGCCATGAGGTTGGCCAAATATTGAATCAGCATTCCGTTGCAAATCTGCATCCTCTTTGGTCGTCAAGATTAAAAAGACAGAGCAAAGCCGACCAAAACTAAACTTTTTTCTTCACTTCGCTGTTGTTTTTTTTTTTTTTTTAAAAATTCCTATTCGAGATTTAACCTTGGAAAAATGGAAAACCCTCGAGTTCAAGTTATCGCCATTGCCGGGGGAACTGGTGATTTGGGTAAATATATCTGTGAGGAAATATCCAACGACCGCAGATATTCCTTCGCGCTTCTCACTCGACAGGTTTGGGCTCCACTGCAACTTGTACTTGAACGAGTTTTTTTGAAGTTCAAATTCCAGATTCCCGCCTGGGAAGGGCTGCTCTTCTTACTTAGGAAACAGTATGATTTCAAGCGCTTTAGAAAGTTCCAACATTCAGATATCCCAATGCGACCATTCACACGACGGACTATTCAGAGTCCTCTGTTCTCTCTAACTTGACATCTACTGGAGCAATGACCCTCATTTCCACTATTTGATGTCGAGATGAAAATTTCCTCAGTATACATCATGACCTCCTCAATGCCTGCCGAAATACCTCCGCTTGTAAAAGGTTCATCCCGTCCGAATGGGCTGGCAGTATTGAGGACTATCCGGATTTTCCAGAAGAATATGCAAGAACCCAGGGCCCTCTCCGAAAGATTTTGCGAGAGACACCAGATATTGAGTGGACGCTATTTAATTTGGGGCGGTTCGTGGAATATTTCTTACCTGAGTCCAAGTCATTTAGAGAGCTATTCCTGGCCAATTCCCTATCAATTTGAAGACTTGGACGTACTGCGTTCGGGGAACGGGTGATAAGCCTCAGTCATGGACCTGTGGAAGATGTTGCAAGGGCCGTTGCCGAGCTCTTAAACGTGGCGGAATAGGTTAGTATTCATTCTATTCTTAGCTACCATGCAGAAAGTCTAACGTTGTCCCTTTGATGCAATTCAGGAGCCTGTCACCTACGTTGCTGGACAATGGCGTACGTTCAATGAGGCTGCCAAAGTCTTAGAACCATTTTATGGTGAGATGTGGCCCGTTGAAAATTCAGTGCCGCGGAAATCAATAATAAACATTAATATGAGCCATAGACCGACGATTCACCAGGGAATACCGTTCGCTAGCCGACATCACCCAGTCATCTGAAGTATATAAAGATAAACCCAATAGCCAAGAGCTAGCTGTTATTGAAATAGAACAGTGGACAGTCAGTGGCGCTACAGCCTGTCGGAAGGAGAAGACCCAAAGGCAATTTATGAGATACTTTTCTAATCTCCAATTCATCTCCTTGGAAGAAATATTGAAGATGGCGGAGATGAAAGGTCACGTGTAGCTCTCTGGGAATGAGGGCCTTCATGTTCATTTGGGTTGAAGGAAACAACAATAACAATCAAGAACAACTACTTTGTGATTTTTCACTGCGCTCAAACTCAACCAATTTCTCCATATATCAACAGTTGGCTGGATACAATTGACTTTAGAAGTAGTATTTTATAGTCAAGTACGAGCGTCAGTCGACTTTATATCTTGATAGACACGCGGATAAGTAGCGATTTCCGCAGACCATCCTGTTTTTAACTTAAACCATACATATAATTATGTTATATGTATAAGAATCATTTTATACAGTAATATAAAGGTTCTTTGGTCATTCGGCTCTTCCTCGGGAACTGCAGATCTTTTATAACAATATACTACTGACTCACAAACAGGGGTTGAATGATAATACAACTGATGATCTCTTCCGAGCAAGGCGAAATCGAGATTTATATGCGACTGAGAAGATACTGGGGAGTTATAACACCGAGTACACTGCGGAGCGATCGATAATCAGCCTGAAGGAAAGGTTGCAGTTCATTGTGCATTGTCACTGTAATGAGGGAACATCTGAGGAATATACTATCTTCTAGACAATGAACTCAAATGCATATGCAGTGACCTCGTCTGTTTGATATACTGGGAAGGTAACAGTATTCTCTGAATAGGCGTGCTCATACCATCCCAAATCGGTGGGCCCGTCGATCTCTCCATAATGCACGTCAGAGGCCACAGGAAATCCCCAGGTATGGATATTCAGCGTGCCACTTGTCGGCAGTCCAAGAGAAGACAGTGAGTTTAACTCCAACTCCCAGGTACCGGTGTCGACTCGAACCCCAACTAGAACCCGGGCATAATCCGATCCTACCGTCGCGTATGCGTCTAGCTTCAAGTCGGAAGAAGGAAGAGTTCCCACTCGATAACCTGTCATATTCTGATAGTAATATTTGTACACTTGATAGTCTCCGTTGGGGTAGTATGTAGAACCGGACTTTCCCAGGAGGGAAGCCATATAGTCATGGAGATTAGTTCCACTTAGCCAGTTGCCTCTCAGTCCTCGGGCATTAATACGCTCCAACTGACTGATCCACCAAGCTGAGCCAGCTGGAACTTGTTCATCGTAAACGGCGTATTCGTTGATGTTGATTAGTTTCGCCGGAAGGTCGTAAGTTCCACGCCAGTAATCGAGACCAGCTTGAGCTGAAAGAAGATCTCCAGTGCCTGACTCCATATGCCATGCGTATTGATCTGGGATGGAATTGTTGCTAGAAACAAATGAAGCCCATGCCTGCCACCAACTATTGGAGGCAAGAGGCTCACCCGCACTGGCTGGGCCAGAAAGTTCTACCTCAGTGCCGAATTCCGCCCTTCATAGATAGGTCAGTGGCTTGCTCATATGCAATACAATTGATTATTGAATGGACAATCTTACCTGAATTTATAGTACGTCCTACCCCACATTTGAAGATACTGGTCCTGCTCACGATTCCAGAACCCGGATCCATCAGGTTCATTCCAAATGTCAACCACAAGAGAAGTAGTCATATCATTTGCCTTCATATCGGAGAACAACTGGGTGAGATATTCATCCCAGCTGCTCCAGTCGCCGTTATCACCAGGGTAAGGCGCGGACGAGTTCTGAGTTCCATCAGCCCCCCAAAGATCGTGAATGAGGAAAATGAAAGTCGCATCGTACTCGCGCGCTGTTTGGTAATTAGAAAGCGTTGACTTGAAACGGTTCTAAATTGACCATCAGTGTCAGCATAGAGAATAATTTTTTTGATGATGCTGTTTTGGTTGTATTCTACCTTGTACTCGGTTAATCCCCAAATCCAACCAAGGCCAGGGGCTGCAACCTGTGCGCCCCCTGCTCGCTCATAGTTATATCCGATATTTTCATAAAAGTGGCTCTGAGAGCATGTGATCGAAAATATTAGTTTGTGGTCAAAGATAATCGAGCAGTATCAATATCAACCTACGGGAATTTGGTTTAGAGTGTCAGGTACCCCATATAGAAGCCCGGATGCCAAATGCTCGGGGGCACCTGTGTTGTTGTTGAAGTTGACCTGGGCAGTGACTGTGTCTCTCGGCCGGAGGACGGGGCCAGCAGAAACCAACTGCACCAAGGCAAGCGCATGTACCAAACTGTGACGCATCTCAAAATGGAAGATCGTACTGGCTGTTCAAAAGTGAAACTCGAAAAATGAAACACAATAATTCTCAAGTCTTGCGTACATGAGATTTCCTGTCGCTTTTAAACCACAATCCGTCTAGAATCATAGTGGACTGAAAACTAAGGAAATCTCCGCGCGGGGTAGTTGTACATAGCAGCCAAAACAAGAGGGAATCATGAGATTCCGATCTTGAACGGAGCAGTTCAATTTCCTGATCACCAAGGTCTCCACAATTTCTCCCTGAAGAAATCCGCCCGGCTTCCACTAGTCAGGTGTACCTCGGGAATCTACCTTTCTAGGGCGCCTTATCCGCACCGGAGAACGCTCCCTTCCCAATTGGTGGCCTATAGTCAATAGTCATCATCTCGTTTGAAGAACTGGTTGAGTTTAAGATTTTCACATACTCGCTCCGCTCGGCTCCCCACACTTTCACGGGGTAGTAGACCCGCAGCGACCCGAAGAGGTAATATACCGGAGGAGAAACGTTCAAGTGACGGCCACGGATTAAGAGATGACCATGACAGCTTGCAACCTTGTATGATTTCTCTCCAGGGTAATATTTTAAAGGAGGGAAAAGAAGAAGAAAAAATTACTAAGATAGCCCTGTGGCTACATATATGGAGGAATGCCCCTGCATATCTATTGAAGGCATACATAAGGGCAACCACGTTTATTTCACTGCTTATCAACGTATTTTCCCAAGGTCCCATCTAATTGTGCCTCTAAAACTGCACCCCTTCCATCCATAACACTCTGAATTGCGTCAGGTAAACTCTTCGCCAATTCAGCGACGGTGGAAGCACGACCAGCCCAAACCTCCCCACCAGCAGCGGCCTTGGCGATACCAGCATAGTCCGGGGTTGGGGCGAAGGAGATGTTCAATTCTTCATTTGTTGCTTGCGATCCATCCCCGTTGGGGTGGACCAACAGCATACTTCGCCGTGGCGCATTCCAACCTTTATTGTTCAACACGATGGTCAGGATTGGAATGTTGTATCGACGTGAAATCCAGTAAACGGATCCAGGCACAGAGAACAAGAAAGTTCCGTCGCCCACGACCTGGACAACAAATTTCCCCTTGCCTTGGCCCCCGTTCTTCACATCCGAGGCTAACTTGATACCTAAAGCACCACCACCCGACCAACCCAAGCCCCCTCCTCCACAATTAATCCAGGAGTTAGGCAAGGTCGCAGCTATTTGATCTGATACCGGGTGGGTGAGAGTTACCGATTCAATTGCCCAGATAGCATCTGCAGGGCAATTGTTACGAACTTGCGCCATCAAATAAGAAACATTCAAAGGAGCAAGATCGCCACCCTCGGGCGTGACAGCTAGATCAGCAATCCCACTTTTCAATTTCAAATATTCCTCATCTCGTTTCTGACCCATGGCAATGTTGCTTTTCGAACCAATGAAACTTTGAAGGCGACCATTGGTGGCTATGTTGTCATTAATTTGTTTAAGCGCAGTAGTGGAGTCAGCGCGAAATGTAGCCATAGAGTTGATGTAAAAGACTGGGATTTGTTGCTTGAGTGGGTCAACGTCGATATGAATGATCTTTGCGGAGTCAGAGGGCTTGAACTGAGTTGGTACCCAAGGCACATCGCAATCTATCACCAAGATGAGATCTGCAGATTTGACGAGATCATGCCCCGGGTATCGCAATCCCAGCCAGGCGGGATGATTTGCTGGAAAGCACATGTCGCTTCCACCAGTGTCTAACACTCGAATGCCTTTGAAGTGATTTGCCAGGGTAACTAGTTCCGTTACAGCCTGTGCTTTCCTGCCTGTGTATCCAACCACAACAAGTGGCCTTTTCGCAGCAGCAAGCTCTGACGCGATGAACTCAACTCCATCTGTGGGCAAAGCCGCAGGCGAAACAGGGCCCCATACTTTTTGATTCAATTGGTATGGCTCAATATCCTCCTCCATCACCTCTCGAGCCCCAACCAGGTAGACTGGGCCCTTGGGATCGCTGGTTGCAAATTGCAAGGCCCGGTTCACCATTTGCTTGATATTTTTGCCAGACTTTAGCTCAGCAGAGTACCGACAGTACTGAGCGACAATTTGCTTCTGATCCGGTACATCTTGTATCCAGTGGATGTATTCTGTTCGCGATCCACGGGTTTCTCCTTCGATGGTGAATGGCGACAAACCGGCAAATATCAATACGGGGGCGCGGCCGCAGGAGGCGTTATGAACTGCAGCACCCAATCCCTGAGTTCCCACATCGACATGCACTATGACAGCCTGCGCTTCTCCGGTAAGGCGTGCATATCCATCTGCCATTGACAGCGCCACCATCTGTATTACAATTCAGCCATCCATACGGTTCCTCTCATCCGCTGCTAACACTGCTTCCTGGCGGTGGAATGGCGACATGAGACTTACTTCGTTCGGACAGGTGATAATTCTGGGGAAGCGATCTCTCTTCTCCTTTTGACCTTTTACCATCGCTTCGAGAATGGAAGGGTGGTCGGATCCCAAGTTGACAAAAACATGGCTAACACCCCCCTGAAGACAGTACGAAATGGATTAGCACGATGTACCACTGGAATATACAAAATTTGTTCGTTCGTACTTACCTCCCAGAGCGCCTCAAAAAATGCAAAAGATGCTGTATAAACCCTGGTGAAAGACACAAATAATTTAGATCTTGAAAATCAAATGTTTAGCAGCCATTGTGGTAACATACATTGTCGCTGCCAATTCCTGTATAATGTAGAGTCGAAAGGGAGTGAAGGCGATCAAACAATTCCGAATATCAATTTCATCAAAAAAGAAAGAAGTTCAGATTGAATATGGTGGTACGGAGGGGTCGCTGAGAAGCTCGACGCTAATAAAGCAGATCACCCACGTAATGCGGGCGGGGATCGGACACAATACCGAGGTGAACAGGAGAGGAGACGTGGGGGTTTTTGCACGATCTACCGGTTCTTGAACCTTTTCAAGCTTCTGAATGCTGATATAATGGAGATATGGTCACCAATATTGCAAGGCGACATCATGAATAATGATATTTTTCGGGTCTGCAGTATGAGCCATACTATTGTCGCATCACGCAACATAGATTCTTGCGTTGTTATTGGTGTGAACAATCTTGGAAGGAACCTGTGTATCGTAGCAACTAGTCAATGCGAAATTCAAATGACTTCAGATCCACATATATTCGGTTGTCCCCGTGTTATCCAACTTGCATGTTCGTGATTCAATTGATGCGATGATCACGTGACGATCTCAAGCTTATCACATGCGCGGAATGAATCCCGTGTTCCTTATCTGATTATCCGATAAGGGAATAACGGAAATCGGTCCGCGATAAGACCGGGCTGCACCAAGACGCGTTGGCAACCTTGGAACATGAAACGACAGTCATCTTCGTGTTTCATTCGTATTTCTCTGAGAACCCGTTCAGGTACATATGGCACACCAGTCCGAGCCAGCATGGACCCCCGGAATTTCTTAAGCGCGTCTACAAGATCAAATACAATTGCCAGGAGTCTACTCTCCGAGAGATGGGGTATCCGATCCCCTAGCTGGCACGGATTCATTGGTGGAAGATTACCCTACAATTCACAAATTCAGGACAACTTTCCAGGGGTTACCGCCAACCGGCGATTTTGAAGCATTGTGCGCTGTTCCCCGCACATTTTCTCCTCAACATGTAGATTGTTTCGGCATAATGATGACCGACTAGGTGAACCAGTTTCAATCTTCTTCAGGCTCACAATGTGTTATAATGGGTTTCGTATTTCCTCGAGTCCGCCTCGATCTTCGGATGATATATCATTTACATACCCCTTTTGATATTTGATTGGTCCCTTTTTGGCATCATGCATCTTCTGGAGTCCTTGGCTTTCACACTGGGGGTTGGCCTCACTCTCCTGACTACCACCAATGCAGTCCCGAGCAGTGAAAATGTCTGCGTTGTTAAGGCAAGGGGCCACCATTTGGATGACGTCCCAAATATCCTCCAAGCATTTAAAAAGTGCAACAATGGGGGTACGGTTGTTTTCCCGGAAGACCAGTCATACTGGATTGCCACGCGCCTAAATCCAGTCCTCAATGACGTGGCCATTGAATGGCGTGGAAAATGGACAGTACGTGATTCAATGACTGGAACTGCATCGTTCATAAGGAATTCAATGCTTTGAATTATCTTGAAACGTGAGCTAAAAGAACATTATATCAAGTTTTCCGACGACCTGAGCTACTGGCGCAATAACTCGTATCCTATTGCCTTTCAAAACCACCATGCCGGATTCATCATCTCAGGAAACGACATCAAGATCAATGGCTATGGTACGGGCGGTATTGATGGAAATGGCAACGTCTGGTATGAAGCAGAGAAGGGCGATACCCAGCCAGGCCGTCCAATGCCGTTCGTATTCTGGAACGTCTCACAAGTCGAGGTAGATGACTTTTATGTGAAGGACCCGCAGTTATGGAGCTTAAATATCATGAATGGTACAAACATGCGGTTCAATAACATCAACTGCAATGCGACCGCCGTCAATGCTCCATATGGTGAGAACTGGGTGCAAAATACAGATGGATTCGGTAAGAGCACCATACGTAGGAGATTCAAAATTGGCCGTCTACACGACACTGATATACCTCCTTGCAAAACAGATACGATGGATGTCAACAATGTTCAACTCACGAACTTGATATACCAAGGTGGTGATGACTGTGTAGCAATCAAGCCACGATCATATAATGTGGACATTCGTAATGTCACCTGCCATGGCGGAAATGGCATTGCAATTGGCAGCCTTGGGCAATATCTAGAGGACTCTGGTGTGGCAAATATTGTGATCGACAATGTGAAAGTTATTCGCAGGAATAATGACATGGAGAATGGTGCCTACATTAAAACATGGATGGGCGGGCTTGTTCCACAAAGTTCATATGAAAGTGCCGGGCTTCCAAGGGGCGGAGGCTGGGGAAGTATTAGCAATGTTCTCTTCTCAAATTTCGAGATAGAAGGTGCTAGCTCGGGGATTGCTATTACCCAGGACAGTGGGGACAATGGCTCCTATGTTGGAACGAGTAAGATGAGTATCTCAAACGTTGCCTTTGTCAATTTCACCGGGTATGTGGACACAACCTCGCAAAAGGTGGCCTCGGTATCCTGTTCGAACATACATCCTTGCTATAACATTGACTTCGAGAACATTTCACTGTATCCCGAAAATTCAACTACTGTGGGAACAGGATCATGCAAATATACTGCAAGTGGAGGCGTTCATGGGCTTGAGGGTTGTTGATTTGCCTTTAGCAGCTGGCATTATACAATCTGTCACCAGCAGTGGTGAATTTTTATTCCTATTTTGGTGTGGAACTTTTTATTTACTAGTTTTTTTTTCAATATTGATAATACAGTCATTTTGAGATAACATAATCGACCGATGCTAGGACACCAGGCCTAACTCTGTGCCCCATGAAATGGCCTCAACACGCCAATCCTGCCCCACACGGGCCAGATCTCCGCGTCGGGGATGAAGTCCGATGTTTGCACAGAGCATTGGCCAAAGCGGGGTTTACTGATAGGTCATATGCGGAGATCAAAGACTTTATTGAGGACATCTTTCTGGTGCTCATCTCAACATCGCCCTCTGCGTACTCGGAAGTATAAGTAATAAGTTGAATTTGCAGTTCGATCGTTATATGACCAAGTAGATACATCGATGCCATGTCTGGTCAAGCCAATCCTTCCACCTTGCTCGCCACAGCAGCGATCCCATCTTTCAAATGTCCTTTGGGTACAAAGATGCATATTTTGAACCTTGGAACACTTCAGGCGGATGAGTCTTGGTACGTTCAGTGAAATAGAAAATGATTAAAATAAACTGTATGGGTATTTAACATGGCTGTTAGGATCTTTCGCGGTGGCAACACAAGCACGCTCAGTGATCTTAACCCAGAGAATAAACGCCGCGATCTCGTTGTTCTTTCTGCACTAATCGAACATCCACATGCTGGGTTAATTCTATTCGAGACTGGGTGTGCTGAAGACCTTGAAGTGGTAGGTTCAATCCATTGCCTTAACATCCATGCCAGTGGTTCCTGGGTGCACATTGTTATGCCGAATCATCATTCAAAAGTCCGACTTCAACATTTTGAAGTGCTCCCGAGCTAATGATAAAACTTCAATTCTCTTTTCAGAAGTGGGGAGCTCCGCTCACAGATATATTTCCACGGATTGAATACTCAGAGGGTCAAAAGCTTCCAAATGCCATTAAATCAGCTGGCTATGACATCAAGGATATCAAGGCTGTTGTAATTGGCCATCTGCATCTCGACCATGCTGGCGGACTCGAGAACTTTGTAGATACAGATGTGCCTATCTATGTTCATGAAGAAGAGTTCAAGCACGCATGTTGGGCTATCGCAACTGGTGCTGATCTTGGCGTTTATCTGGGACACTATATGCTCCTCGAGAAGCTTAATTGGAGTACTTTCACCGAATCTACCTTGGACCTTTTCCAAGGCATCACTCTTCACCATGCGCCTGGCCATACCCCCGGGCTTTGTATGATGCAAGTGAATCTTGAAAAGGATGGTACCTTCATTTGGACCACTGATCAGTTTCACGTCGCGGAGAATTATGAACTCGGACATCCCCACGGCGGACTAGCAAGAGACCACAATGCCTGGTATCGCAGTCTCAATCTTGTTCGCCGGCTCCAAAGACTTTATAACGCGCGGCTGATCTATGGGCATGATAAGGGTGTATTCAACACTTTGAAATCTGAAAAGAAGGTTTTTGAGTGAAAGATATTCAGTGAATGGCAAAAGCATTCGTCTTCTGAACATGTCACAAAGCTGAAATCATATAATAAGTTATGGACATCATTGAATAAATGACTTAGATTTCCTGCTTTCGAAAGCCCTGAAGGTACCCCTTCTTGCACATCTTTCTTGAACTTAAAATAAAAGATCGAAATAAAGAAAGGGGACGAGAACATTGATTCTGACTCGTACTACTTCAGGTATGTACAAAGGCATTTTCGGTAGACTACTGGCCCGTAAAGGCCAGCGACAGATTGACGACAGACTGAAATTTACATAAAATTGCTACTCTTCTGGTAAAGACGCATCTCCGTAACTACTAATTAATCGTTCACAAATTTGACGTCCGAGGTTGCGCCATCCTCAACTCCTGCGATGACTTGAGGCGTCTAAACATTCCGAGTCTCAGGCCCCGTGCTTTCCAAAAACATTTTCTCAAGCTCGTCTTTCTGGTTAGTTGCTAGTTGGGTAATATGGACAGCCACATGGTCACCGAACTTGTCTCCAATTTCTTCAAGTGCTAGGCCTTTTGTCTCTGGGAGCATGATCCAAAGTAAGGGTGCTTGTATGGCAGTGAGGAGGATAAAAAGCAAGTAGTACTTCCATCCTACTTGCGCGAAAGCAGTGGGTGCCGGTATCAGATACGCGACCGTGGAAAGGAACAAAATAGCAAGCGACCAAGACATCCCTCGGGAGCGGATATGAGTTGGGAAGATCTCGCTGCAATAGACATAGGTTGCAGCATCCACGAAGCAACCATAGCTGTATATAGTATTTTCAAATAAATATGTCGTCCTGATAGGGAAATAAGACTTTGGCACTTACAATGAAATGTAGAGAAAAAGAAAGAAAACGCCAGCACTCAATCCAGCATGATTTGTTGTTCCAACATAAGTTGCTGAGAGCGCAGCTTCAAATATGAGACTAATCCCACAACCGGAAATACCAATAACTAGATATGTTAGAATTAAAAAACTGGGTTTTCTCATCTCTGGCGGTTTTGACATACCAAGCGAGGTCCTTCGGCCAATGCGATCGATCAACAGGGAGCTGATATAATTTCCACAGAAAGCAACTGTCACGTATGCAGCTGCTAATAGTAAAGGTATACTTCCAGTAAAACCAAGACCTTCATACAGGAGAACGCTGTAGTTATATACCACTAGTATCCCAGTTGATTCCGAGCCAAACATCACAAGAAAGGCACAAATCATGCGTTTTCGGTAGGAGGTCTTGGTAAACAGAGTCCAAACGGTCTCCGAGTTGGACATTTCTTGGTCCTCGGCGACTTGTTTGGTGATTTGATAGAACTCTATTTTGGCGAATGACGATCGATCTGATGAGCTCTTTGTATCGTGGAGTTTTTGCAATACTTCCCAAGCCTCGCGGGGCCGATTTTGCATCAGAACTAAATAGATAATTAATTATCAGTTATACAAGGTAAATTTATATCGGGATCTCACGCCAGCGAGGCGACTCGGGAAGCAAAGGAGTCATTATGAACATAACTAGCGGCCAAAAAGCCTGGAGGCACAGCGGGAAGCGCCACTGGAATGCAGGCATTGTCGAAAAATAACAACCGTATCCGATCCAGGCGGCTGCCGAGTAACCAAAAACAACAAGGACCCCTACTTTCATTAGCTTGATCGTTTTTAGCACGTTACTCAATTATATTGCTCACCATGTTGGGAAACAAGAAAGCCTCGGGTAGCGGGAGGCGCAATCTCGGATTGAAAAAGGGGAACAAGGACCATTAGCACACCTAATGGATCGAGTTAGCTTTAAAGTGAGATATGAGAGCAACTGCGACCTACCAACTGCAAATCCACCAATCAGCCGACCGGCAAGCAGCATTGCAATATTCACAGATCCTCCTTGCAACGCCCCTCCAAGAACTCCAATTGGGGTACAAACGAGGAGGGTTTTCTTTCGACCCAAGGCATCACAGGCCCAACCACCAAATATAGCACCGAGAAAGCCACCACCGGAAAAGCAGCCATTTAAGCCACCAATGATTCGATTCGTAAAAGCATAAGAAGGAGAAGATTCGTTGTCAGAAAGATTGAAGTAGCTAAAGAAGGAAGACTGTCCTAGTGTGGTTGACGTGACACTAAACGAGTAACCATAGGTTAAACTTCCTAGACATAAAGCCAAGACAGTCTAATAAAATCATTAGGTGAAAGACAGAATTTGGAAAGAAGTCAGATTCGCTTACAGCGAAATTGAAGGCTCCAACATGTCGCTCGCTGTTAATCCCCATTGTGTAAATCTCAGTTTACCAACGACCCTGCAACTGTGAATGAGAGCAAAAAAGTAGCTTCTGTACAACATTCTTCAGGAAGAAAATTATAGAGGGTTTATAGGTCAATCCTGTCTTTTTATCATTTGCATAACTTTAAGTGATTGGCGATTGAATCAAGCTCAGCCGAAGTCGTAACATCTCTTTGGATAGGACATAGATACCGTAGAATTTCCGCGAGATCCCCACAAGGTAGACACATCACAACAATTGGATGAACCACTCGACTTTTGAAACTCAATTTACTACCCCATGGGGAACATGGTTAGCTCCATGTCTTGTTTTCGGAAAACACGACCGAGCCGCGGCCAAGGAGCCCCGAAAGGCCGATGGCATCACTTTTCCATTTTATTTATTTTGTTATTAGAAGAATTCAAAGCTTAGCCCCGAGATTTGCTTATGTGTTTTAATGGTTTAAATTGGGGTATTATGGAAATACCACAAAAAGTGGCCATTTTTGTATAAAAGCCAATGATATACTAATAATATCTAATTGTTCACTTTCTAAATGTGCATCAATACGCTACGTGGTTTGCTTTTGACATTTGTATGACTTTATCACTGAAGTTGGCCATCGCGCATCACATTGCGACTGAACATGAACTTTTGTATAAAGTATAGTAAAATATGATGTGAACTTCTACCGGCGTTGCTACTAGTGATATCGCTTCTCATTTAACCTTAGGAAGTATCACAGCGGATCTTAAATTTAGTTTATAAAGGATTAATTCAAATTCATATTTAGAGCAAAGTAACTCATTTCAGTCTCAGATAGTCATGATCTTGCTCCTCAATCAAATATTCATGCTTGAATCATAGTCAAAGTCAATAATATGATACATCATCGGCTCTGATGTTGGGGATAATAACTTACTTGATCAGAATGGTTTTGGGCTCAGTAAACGATCGCAAAGCCTATTTAGAATATTCAGCATCTATCATCAGTAACCACAACTTTGCTAGATCGTTAGACTCACGTATTCTCCGAACTCTCTCCCAATCCCGGATGCCTTCTTCCCACCGAAAGGTACTTGGACATTCATCTAAGTACCATCAATTAGCTGATATAAAATAAAGATTAGAGATATAGCTCACAGAGCTGACGCAGTTAACGCCAACAACCCCAGACTCTAAGAGGGCTGACATGCGGAGCGCTCTGTTCAGGTCCTTTGTGAATACCCCGGACATGAGGCCAAACTCGGTGTCGTTCGCCAGCGCTAGCACTTCCTCTTCATTTTCAAATGTTTTGATAACGGACACTGGGCCGAATATCTCATTTTTATAAATTTCAGCACCCTCTTTCGGGTTCAAGAAAACGGTGGGCTCGACAAAGCAGCCTCGTTCGCTTTGGCGGACTCCTCCCACAACAAGCTCAGCTTCTAATCTGCCACGCTCAATCATCCCGTTAACACGTTCAAAGGCGGCTTTATTAACGAGCGGACCAATCAATGTAGACTCTTCTAGGGGGTTGCCCATTTTTGCCACTGCCTCCTTCATACGCTGTTTATACCTTTCGATAAAATCTTCTGCTACAGATTTCTGGACATAAATGCGGGATGCTGCCACGCAAACCTGACCAGACCGAGCAAGAATGGCATTAACGGTCCTGTGTGAAAACCTTTTAGCATATTGAGCTTAAGTAAATCGGAATATCAGATTTACCATGTTAAGGCATTATCCAAATCAGCATCTTCAAATACTAGGGCAGGGCTTTTGCCACCCAGCTCGAGAGTCACACGCTTCAAGTTGCTCTTTGCTGCAGCAATTTGAATTTTCTTGCCAGTTGCAACACTCCCAGTGAAGCTAATCTGCATGCTTTTTATTAGTATATCATGCTTCACAATCGTTCAAAATACAATTAGCGATACATACCTTGCGAATACGCATGTGTTCCGCTAATATCGCACCCGTGTGTCCGGCGCCAGTAAGGACTTGAAAAACTCCATTTGGAAAACCAGCAGCTTCAAAAAGTGCTGCAATGGCTAAGGAGCCCAATGGACTGTTTTCGGAGGGTTTCAAAATCATCACATTCCCAGTGGCAAGGCATGGCGCGGTTTTCATGATGAGCGTGGCGACGGGGGCATTAAACGGATTAATCCCAGCGCATACACTGGTTTTATCAGTTATATCTCAATCCCCGAAAGTTAATAAATAATGGCTAAGCTCTTACCCAAGAGGCTCGTGACGTACGAGTTTGACAAACCCATCATCGGCTGGAAAGTAATCGCCTCGCATCTTGTCGGTCCACCCCGCTTCGAGTCATTTAATTACTGGCATTCAACATTACGCTTGGCTGAACTTACCGTAATAATTCAGTTGGCCGATGATATAGTTCTTCTCTCTAGTGGGGATAATGGAAATCGGGTTTCCAGTGCTGAGGGCGTCTAGTGTCAATATTTTCTCAAGGCGTTCATCTTCATTCAGGATGTCTGCTAGCTTTCGAAGGCATGCCCCTCTCTGGGCACTAGTGAATTTACTCCAGGGCCCATAGAAAGCATCTTGTGCGGCATTCACGGCATCATCAACGTCTGCCTCTCCCGCAATTGGGATTTTATCTGAAATAACTTGGTCATCATTTGGGTTATACAAAGTATACCACTCGCCGGACTTTCCCTTGACATATTCCCCGTTGATGTATAGTTTATCCTGTAGCTCCGCTGGGGAGGGAATTGGTTGCGGGGAAGGCATATCTTAGTAGTTGTTATGGCTGTTGGAAACTTGAAACCTGTGCCAGTGGTCAGTCAATTCGAAGGAGCAACGATGGCTGGGTCGGCTCAGCAAGATAATATCCACATTTCCAAAGTGTAGCATGTTCAGCTCCTACCTTGGAATATGTTTCTTCTGCTGAACACTCCGGTGTCGCAATGCTAGGCGCGTAGGATTTCAATACCTCGGATGGAGGAGGAAGAATGCGGAGACATATTTACTTCGGTCGGGGATTACCCCGATCTCTGGCCTCAATATCCGAAAAGCCGAGACTATCGGCCTACATCCCCGCATTCAGTAGCCCGAGAGCCGGTGGACCCCAGGAATAGGCAATCATGCCCAGCGAGTATTGAACGGCTTTATCACATTATTATGTAGACTGATGACTATTCTCCTTCTTTTCACTCGATTATCCCTCTCCTGTCCCTGTCTACATTATCTGATCAGTGGAAACAATATTCGAGAACACGCTTGCGATTAGAATAAGAAGAAGATGCAAGCTGCAGTCTACGAAGGCCCCTTCAAAATCACTGTGAAGGAGAGACCTAAGCCAATTATTAAAGATGAGAGAGACGCGATCTTGAAAGTGCAGCTGGCAGGATTATGTGGAAGTGATTTACATGCATATCGTGGGCACCAGAAAACGACCACTGGACATATAATGGTAAGACTGCTTACGGGAAAAGATGGTAATAGTAAAGCTGACGTAGATTTAACAGGGTCATGAGTTCCTAGGCGTCATTGAGACTGTCGGACCAGCCGTTCATAAATTTAAAGTTGGTCAAAAAGTGATGTCTATCTTTTCGCCAATGTGGTGAGTGCCCTCTAGATGTTCCTACATATTCCATTATTCTTAGAGGTCGTACTCAGCTTCATAGCATGGAATGCTGGTTCTGCAAGCACGGTTATACAAACCGATGTCAAAACGGACCATCATTCGGTAGTATGGCACTGGATGGTGGCCAAGCTGAGTATGTCCGCATTCCTTTTGCCGACAGTACGCTCGAAACAATCCCCGAAGATGTGGACGATGATCTGATGATGTTAATGTGCGATATATTCCCTACTGGCTACTACGGGACTATGAAAGCTCTCACAAAATTGATGCAGAATACAGAGACTGCTGAGACCATTTTCAACTTTAAACCAGTTCCATCCGCACCTAAGTTATATTACACACGACAGGAGCTTAAAGATGTAACTGTGGTCTGCTTGGGGTGTGGGCCAGTTGGGATATGTGGTGTACTTACGGCTGTGGCTCTTGGTGCTGGCACAGTTTACGCAGTCGACTCAGTTCCAGATCGCTTGGAACAAGCTAGGAACATGGGCGCTATACCTTTGACACTCGGGGTTGATGATATCGTAAGTATCATTAAAGCGGCTACTGATGGGCGGGGTGCGGATGCTGTGGTAGAAAATGTTGGAAACAGAGCCGCTATGAGACTAGCCTTTGACTTAGTGAGAGCTTGTGGTGTGATTTCATCCATTGGCTTTCATCAATCAGACTTGCCGTTTGACGCTTTTGAGGCATATTCTAAGAACATCGAGTGAGTTAATGATATCATTGAGATATTCATTGCCATGGAGCATCACTAACTATCAAAAGTCTTAACATGGGACGAGCAGCTGTGCGCCCAGTATTCGGAGAAGCATTGAGAATCCTGACCGAGCACCAAGACAAACTGTCCAGCTTCATCAGCCATAAAATGCCACTTAGGGAGGCACCCGCAGCCTACGATATGTTCGAAAAGCACCAGGCACGAAAAGTGCTTTTCACGCTATGATCTTCTGTTAGAGATCTCTTAATTAGCTTTATCTATCCACAGAATCAATGGCACAATTGCAATCATATTTCTTCAAATTTGTGTATACGCGAGAAATGTTTCGGCATCTTTCCTATATGAGTGGCTCCCCTATTGCTAATGAGACCCAAATAATGATAGTCCATCACGTTAAAGTCTGCGGCATGTACAAGATTAGAGTGCGTCATGCAAGTGAGACTGAGATATCTCTTTTGTTTTCCTAAAGATATTAGAATAACACTCTTTTTGTGGCCTAACAATACTGTCGACGTCCTTCCTGACAATCCCGGGCCCTATTCCCGATCATTTCCATGCCTCGTATCTAGTATGTTACCCCACCAGATCCATCGCTGCCTACCCCGCCGAGTTTCCAGAAACTCGGCCCCGAAGTCCGTGGAAGAATGAAGGAATAGAAGTGAATGTCATTCTTTGGGGATACCCATTTCTGTAATATTCGAGCGACTGGGTGGTGTCGTGTTCCTATATAGTACAAGCGGGTATATCCAGCGTGACAAATTATTATATTCGTGTATCACATATATCCGCATCACGATGACAACGTCTCAAGTAGTAGAAAGTCGAGGTTCTCTCCTTGGACTACCTACCTACCCTGATGATCCGGAGTTTACAGGACTAACGGCATTGGTGACGGGCGCAAATGGGATTTCCGGATACCACATGGTTCGAATTCTCGCCGCATCACCCGACCGCTGGAGTCGCATCTACTGTTTGTCAAGACGACCACCCCCTCCAAACTTCTTCGAGGACTTGGGCGATGGAGCATCACGTGTCAAACACATCTCAGTAGACTTCCTCTCAAGTCCTGTGGAGATTGCAGAACGCTTGAAAGCTGAGATTGACAAAATGTACGTTACAGTTCGGTGATAATCAGTAAAACAGAGCAAAACAAACCCAAAAGCAAAAGGAAAAAAAACGGGACTATAACTGGATCTGACATCACTGAAATCTATAGCGATCATGTGTTCTTCTTCTCCTACATGCAAACCCAGCAGAAGGGCAATGTTCTTGGGATGTGGTCTGATGCAACTGCATTAGCTGAGCTGAATGGTATGATACAAAAACCGCCTTTTAGATGAGGTCGCTGACAATTTATGCAGGTAGCCTTATCAGGAACTTTTTACATGGCCTAAAAGAGGCAGCTCTCCAGCCAAAGCGTTTTCTACTGCAAACCGGCGCTAAGCACTATGGATTCCATATGGGACCGGCGACCAACCCCTCATTTGAATCTGATCCTCGCATAACCTTGGAAGATAACTTCTATTATCCCCAAGAGGACGCATTGGAGCGCTACTGTAACGATACTGGCGCGGCGTGGAATGTCGTTCGTCCATCCTATATCATTGGTGCCGTCCGTGACAGCGCTTTGAATTTCATGATTGGCCTCGCTATATTTGGAGCAGTCGAAAGTCATCTTGGAAGACCTTTGAACTTCCCCGGTGATTATGCGGCTTGGGATCGCGAGTACTGTCAGAGTACCGCATTGCTCAATGCCCACTTTCAGGAATGGGTCGTACTGACTGACACCGCTGCCAATCAGGCATTCAACATCCAAGATGGACAGAATTTTACCTGGGGACGCTTCTGGGCGTATTTGGCCACCTGGTATGGTACCACTTGGCAACCACCCGCTGATGACGAGAGCAAGTATAAACAGGTCCGATGCCGACACAAGAACACACCGAGAGGGTATGTCAAATTTCCCCTCACGGAGTTTTTTAGCTCTTATACTAACACTATAAACGCAGATATGGTCCTACCGGCACAACCCGGTCCACTTTCAGCTTCTTGGAGTGGTCTGGGCGCTTGGAGGTTCAGAAGGTGTTTGGAGAGCTCGCCGAAAAGCATGGGCTTGTGCTAGAGCCTTTTACCGAGAAAAACAGAGCTCAGATTTTCGGAATGGTGGACTCTGCAGTATTGGGTGACTGGCCCCTTTCTCTGAGCATGCGCAAGGCACGTAAATTGGGATTTTTTGGCACTGCGGATTCTTATAGGTCTTGCTTTCAGGCGATGCATAATCTTGCCCGACTCAAGTTAGTTGTTCCGCCAATGGTCAAGGAATACGTCGAATGATCCGATTTGTCTCTCTAGGAGGAGAATACAATATATCACTAGACCGAAATGATTCAATTCAAGCCAAATCGTGAATATTGTCCTGTAAATACTAGTAAGTAGTAGTTTGAGATGCTGTATATCTCGATGTCATGGAATTTTAGGTTCGTTAAAGCGTGCACAGGCACTCTGGTTGAATTTTCCCGATGATCGCTATCTGCCGTACATGAAATTGAGTCTCGGCCTTAAGAGATCTGATAACCCCGCACCATCTCGATCCGGGGTAAAACTGGTACCAAGGTTTGAGATCGGACCCCAGGATTTTACTCTTGATTAGAATCTGTCTAACCAACATCATAATTTCTCGCACGTTCCTGCGTCTTCAAAGATCGGAGGTTTCAAAGTCTCTGCGGTGAGGCAATACGCCGCTCTTCCATCCAAAGAACCCGGTTGGGGTAATATTGCCGCGAGAATGCACGCGTGTGAACGATGCTACTCGCGCAAGACCAGATGCGACCGACGCGTTCCCCAGTGCAGCTCGTGCCTAAAGAGTCGATCAACATGTCAATATTCGAATAAACGGCGTATTAGACAGCTTCCACAGGAATATTTGGAATCCTTAGAGGCGCGCCTGGATGAGCTGGAGCAGGATAATAAGCGGCTTCGAGAGCAACGGAGTATTACATCGCCATCTCCCTCCGCCATAGATTGCAGGGAGTTAGAAATACCAGATTCTTCTCTCCAGTCAAATCTATCGAACACTCAGTTAAATGCGACCGACACGAATGACGCGCTCCAAAATACTTCCCCGACTCGGTCATCTGGCTCTCTACATCGAACGCCGTGTGAAGAATCGCGGTATTTGGGCTCAAGCAATGGTGTTGAGTTTATCGATGTCGTTGAGCGAGCTGTAGATTTTCCTAACGCTGGTGGTCTATTTGGTCGAGTGACGGCTTATCGCACCAATCCAACTCGAATAGCTGTACCGTCTTCACTCCAATCTGTCACCCTTGTGGATGAATCTGTCGCAATGCCTTTAATCAAATCCTACTTCGAACACTGGCATTTGACATTCCCGCTATTGCATCGGCCTTCATTCATGCAGATGGTCGAGCAAATATACAACGATACAACACTTTATCGGCGCGATGCTGCCTGTGCATTTGCCTTCGACATTGTGCTCGCGCTTGGATCAATCCCATCAAAGAGAACGGCACAATACGTCAGCGACGCAGAGTCACATTTTGTTCGTGCATTAGCTCGGCTGGATGGACTGTCCGGATTCCGGGACATCAGGTTGTTGCAGGCATTTCTACTCTATTGTAAATATGGCATTCATGCCAGTCTCCGTGATACTTCTAGTGAGATGTGGGAGCTTCTTGGTAAGGCTACACAGCTCTGTGTTGAGCTGGGCCTACATAACAGTCCCTCTGTCTTTTCTCCAAAATGCGATATGCATATCACTGGGCCTTTACCGTCGTCTATACAAGTGGAGATGCTGAGACGGTGCTTCTGGTGCTATTACAATTTGGAAAGGTACGATCACCCCAACCGTCCTAGGAAGCATATGGATATTAATATTCAGGGCAGAATTGTGAACATCTCTCTCGGGAGACCCTTCACCCTACATGATGATGATATTCATGTACCCTTACCTTCGACTCTAGATGACGATGACCTTGAGAGGTCCCAAAATGCTACAGATCAGAGTTCCTCTATCATCACACCTTTTCTCCATCATATAAAGCTGCGTCGCATACAGTCAAAGATCCATCGTTCGATGTACACCAGTCGTGCAGTTCAAGATCTACCTTTACACGAACGACAGGCAATTCGAGGAGATATATTCCATGAACTACAGGTCTGGCGCAGCGATATTCTACGTCTCCAACTTCCAGGCAATTCCAAGACCCCATCTGTAGTTGTTTCCTCCAACTTCCTTCATTCAAGTTGGTATCAGGCTCTATACAATAGTGCATGTCTAATGCTGTTTCGACCCTCGACCACATTTCCAGCTATGGAAGGTCATGAATCCGACGAGGAAGCAGACGATGTTCTCCGATTAATTTGGGAATCATCTCGTCAAGTGCTAGCTAAATATTTTGATCTTCTTCGGTCCCGTCATTTGAATTACTCATGGGTTTGTCTGTACACAATCTTCATGGCGGGTTTAGCCAATGTGTATAGCATAGGATGCTGTGCCCAGCGATGGAAGCGTGGTATTCTGGCATTTCTTCCATCGTATCTAGATGTTGTCTCCGATGTTCGAGACTGTTCAAACATTCTTACCGCTATCTGCGAAAAGTGGGATGATGCGCGAGGCTCATGCGATATTTTTAATCAACTAAGCATGAGCGCCTTAAAGGAACTGGCCACGGCAAGCTTGCAGCCCATTACAGCGGGTGTACAAGATATCCAATCCGACAATGGCGCGTGTCGGCGATTTTCTGAATCTATGCCAGTAACCAAACGACCTCAAGCGGAAGGGACAACATCAAGAATGGAGACGAGGTCAACTCAGGTACAGCATTCCGGACCCCCACTACATGAGCCAATCGCCCTTCCCAACATAGGACAGCATACCAGCAATATTTACTCTGAGTTCGACCCGATAATTGATTTCCAGCAGCTATTTCAAGGTCTTCAGGATTCTGTTCACGCAAACGATGTCATGGATTCCAACGAAGTAATGCAAGGGTTTTCTCAGGAGTGGTTCGGGAGGTGAGACCATTTCTTGTTCATTGTCAACTTAAATTTACGGATTCCATAGTGTATACATATTTTTCTCATCTGACTGGAGCAACATCGAATTCCCACCAGTGATCTGGCATATCATAATATTGTCTGTGCGGATCTGCTTCAAAGTTTGCATATTGCATGACTTAAACTACCCCCTCATGCCGTAATTCCGAAACCTTTTCGGCACTAAATCCCAAATCCAATAAAACGTCCTCGGTGTGTTGGCCAAGGGATGGAGGACCTTCTCTAATAGTTGGCTTTGTATGACTGAACTTAACCGGCATCCCTGATCGATAGTTCTGCATTTAGTACAATAATTCTAGGCGACTTCCGAGCCAGATATGCACTCACCGATTACTTGGATATCCCCAGAGACAGATGCAGGGTTCTTGATTGTTTCGATCATTTTCCTAGCGATGGCCTGTGGATGTGAAAAGACCTTTTCCAAAGAATTGATAGGCCCATAGGGCATGCCGCTGCCTTCAAAGACCTTCTCCCAGTCCTCTGTTGTCTTTGTCGCGAACGCCTCATCAAGTATCTGCTTCAAGCCATGACGGTTCTGAACTCTGTTTTTATTATCAATAAAGCGAGAGTCATTCCCTAACTCAGACTTTCCGATTCGTGCGCACAAGTTCTTGAACTGTTTGTCATTCACGGCGCCAATTACTAGATAAGAGTCTTTGGTCCTGAAAGCCTCGTAAGGAACGATTGAAGGATGTCCCGTCCCCCAGCGCTGAGCTTCCTTGCCAAGGTTCATCCAAGACATGCCTACATTGCACATTATTGAAACTGTCGTTTCAAACAAGGATGTATCAATGTGCTGCCCGAGCCCGGTTTTTTCCCGTGCAAACAGGGCAGACAGGATTGCGCCATGAAGGTACAGACCTGTGCACATGTCCATCAAGCCAACACCTGGCTTGGTAGGAGGCCCATCCGCTTCGCCAGTGATATGAAGCAAGCCGCCTTCCGCGGCTCCGATGACGTCGTAACCTGCACGCTGTGCGTATGGGCCACTCCCACCATACCCTGCCGATTATCGGTTAGAATGAAATTTTACACTCTTAGTGCTCTCCTAGATAAGACTGACCAGATATACTTGCTAAAATGATTGATGGGTTCACCTCCTTTAGGGTCTCAAACCCCAGTCCTAGTTTGTCCAGCTTCCCGGGAATGAAATTTTCCACGCTGGGATCGTTATCCTCTATTTAGCAAGGGTTCCTTCTAATGGTGATCTGTGTTACTTACACAACATCGGCCTTCTTGGCAAGCTCTAGTGCAATATCCTTCCCCTTTTCTTGCTTTAGATTCAGGGAGATTGATCTTTTGTTCCGATTTATCGTATTGAAATAGAGTGACGTATTTGTACAATCTGATTTCCAGAACTTCTCTTCGCCAGATTCACGCCATAGGCGTGTATCATCCTAAAAGTTCACTATTCAGTCCGTGTAAAATCAATGGAAGTTTGGAGTTTTAACACACTCCACCATTTGGATTCTCAACCTTGATCACGTCTGCACCGTAGTCCGCTAGAATCTGTGTACAGAAGGGACCCTGTTTCAAATGTCAGAAGAGGAGAAGTCTGATGAGTCATGCTATAGCACTCACTGCTAGTACTCTCGTCAAATCCAATATCCGAACACCCTTCAAAGCGCCACCTGTATTCCGGCATGACTCTGTGTGGCTTGCACGTCTACATTGAATCCCTTGGACATTGGAATGCGACCCAAGCTTAGAGTTCGTTCGAAGGAGACGATACATTGAGATATAGTCCAATGAAATTGCGAAAATTCAAGAGGAAATCACTGCAGAAATAATTATTTCGCTCTGTATAAGCAATCCAATGGTGCGAGATTGATTCACGGTTGGCGTGTATATGGCTCCCTATCGATATCTGGCTTGTTTGATCAGTGCTCAAATCTCCGGTTTCCGTATTCTTCGAGATTCTGGCGATCTTCCCGTCAAAAAAAATATTAAACTAGTCTCACGGATTTCCCCGTTTACTCAAGCTCGGGTTCATGACTATGTGGGTATATTAGTTGTGCCTCGGTACAGTCCGTCCGAGATCATTTTTCGTATGCCGGACATTCAGGCCAGAACATTTCAAGCACACGCCGATTATTACCTTGACGATCGGTTATGTGACTTAAGTTGGTTCGGAGACCTGCAATTGAGCTTTTTCCGTATCATACACTAGTACCAGTGCTCTACATTGTCAACTCGCGGCTTCGGCCTTTCGGACCCGAAGATAGTATAAGGTTTGGTATTGTCGGACTAGCGCCCGATGCCTATAACAACCTGCCTCGGTAGTGCGGACTTATTCAATACCCATTGATGTAGCGCACATAATCGCCATACAGCCGATTGTATTATGCACGCTATATTAACTTCATGATTAGAGATGTACTACATAGATTGAACCTTCATTCAATGGTGCGATGGCAACATTTCGATTGAGTACTTCGGTAAGAGAGCAATTGCCCAAACACTAAGAATTCTTCTCTCATATACTAATAATGGTGAACAGTTGTGCTTACGAGCTCACAAGTTTCGTCCAAGGGTGGTCACTCGGAATGCATCAGCATCAATTCTAGGCTATACCAGTGTCCGCAGCGCTCACGCGCGTGCGACAGAATACCTCCAGAATCATGATGCTGATCTGACAGAATCGCAACAAACTGTCCGCGAGGCAATTAGCAAAATATGTGCGAACTACCCCGATGAATACTGGCTCAAAAAGGAGGAAAGGAAAGAGTTCCCTGTCGACCTTCACCGTGCCCTCGCCGAGCATGGCTGGCTGGGTATTTGTATGCCGTCAGAGTATGGCGGGTCAGATCTAGGCATTAGTGAAGCCGCAGTAATGATGCAGACAATCTCCGAATCCGGAGGAGGCATGACGGCAGCTTCATCGGTGCACATGAACATATTTGGTTTAGAGCCCGTGGTCAAGTTCGGCACAGATGAACAAAAGAAGCGCTGGCTTGAGCCCTTGATTGCAGGGAAAGAGAGAGCTTGTTTCGGAGTCACAGAGCCGAACACGGGACTTGATACTCTGCGGCTACAGTCTCAAGCACGCAAAGATGGTGACTCGTATCTTCTTTCTGGGCAGAAGATATGGATCTCGACCGCACAGAATGCACAGAAGATCCTGATTCTGGTGCGAACAACCCCACTTGACCAGGTCACCAAGCCATCGCAAGGGCTTTCCCTCTTTTATACGGATATCGATCCCTCTGTGGTAGAAATCACCGAGATTCCCAAGATGGGTCGCGCGGCGGTTGATACAAATACTCTCTTCTTCGAAAATTGGCGCGTCCCCGCTAGCGATCTTGTCGGGAACGAAAACGAAGGCTTCAAAATTATCATGCATGGTATGAACGCTGAGCGAATCCTCATCGCTGCGGAGGCTGTTGGGCTTGGGTACGCGGCTCTACGTAAAGCAGCAATTTATGCCGGAGAAAGACACGTATTTGGTCGTCCGATCGGCAAGAATCAGGGAATTCAGCATCCACTGGCTGATAGCTGGATGAATCTCGAGGCCGCCCGACTCATGATATACCATGCGGCTCGTATGTACGATCAGGGTTACGCCGCAGGTGAATATGCCAACGCAGCCAAGTACCTCGCTGCCGAAGCGGCGTTCCAAGCTTGCGAGCGGGCAGTCATGACACATGGAGGTATGGGTTATGCGAAGGAATATCATGTTGAACGGTATCTTCGGGAGGTGTTCATTCCTCGTATCGCTCCAGTCAGTCGGGAAATGATCTGTAATTATATAGGAGAGAGGATATTGGGGCTACCTAAATCCTTTTAATTATCCATGTGGAAAGTTCAAGGTGTATCATTCGCGAGAGCAACTTTGGCAGAAATGTCCGTGTGATTCAAAGTAGAATTGGTTCTTGAGCGAAATTGCAATCTATAGCCAATTTCTAAAGCCCGGATCAATCTAGCGAAACGTCTAATGCGGCATTCCTCGCGCATGGTATACCAAGATCTCACAGCCAAATTCGAACAGAGGAATCGGCACCACCAGTCCCGAGAACATAGGAGATATCTAGATCTTGGTTGATCTGCTTGGGCCCCCACCGAACACAAGTTATAAAATGATCGGAAAATCCATCAAATGTGTTTACCAATTGGCCGTCTTGCAACAGATCCCAGATGCGAATCGTTCGGTCATCTCCAACACTAGCCAGATATCTTCCACTGGGATGAAATGCAAGTCCTCGGACCCAACCCTCATGGCCAACCAATGTCTTAATGAGGATTCCAGTATCATTCCAAATCTTAATCGATTTATCCCTACTTCCAGTGGCGATGAAAGACGAGCCTCTTAATGAGACACCCAATACTGCGGTAGGAATAAGACCACCTAGATAAAGATGGCTCGAAGCTGGAGCAAAGGTACAGCACTCGATATAGCTTTCATGGCCGGACAAAGTCGCTTTGGGTTGGCCGGAAGATGTTTCCCATACTGTAGCGGTGCGATCATTCCCACCGACTACTAGACATGCTCCATCAAATGAAGGGGAGATATCACGAATCCAGTTCCCCTCTGTATGAATCGACCTGACGCAATAGCCGGTAAGGGCATCCCAAATGCGAATTGAGGCGTCGCGGCTTGCAGAGACTAGTAATGTGCCGGTCGTCGTCAAAAAGCGGACTGCTGAGACAGAATCATCATGGCCGTATAGCGTGCGAACATTTGAGTAACAATTATTCGGGTCCCATATCTTTATGGTGAGATCGTTTGAGCAAGATGCGAGTAGAGTGCGTCTCTGTGGTCTACCGAAATCAAGGCCTAGAACTGGTCTCAAGTGACCATTCAAGGTGTATTCCAGCGTGCCAACTTCACGATTCCAGATTTTGATGGAAAAGTCATCGGATGCTGAGGCTATTGATGGATGAACTGGATGGAATGCAATACAACTTATCGCTGCTCGGTGGGATTGCAATGTATGTGTAGCATGCATATCAGGCAGGCAGCTTTTCGGGGTCCCCCCAACACCAACAGGTGCTACATTCTCGAGTTTTGATTCAAGGTTAGAGACTCTAGATTCCAGGTCTAAAATCTATGGTTTTCATGTTAGTGTATCCTTTCTTTAATCAAGGCTGATAGGTATGTCTCACCCTCCTTTGTAACCGCATCACGTTCGTCCACTTCCGCGCCAAAAGCCCTTCATACTTCTTACGAGCGACATCATTAAAAGTGATGTCAACTGGAAGCTCTTTCTCCAGAACAGCAACACTTTGAATTGCATTCACAGAGGACAGGTACGCAATCATAGACTTGTGACTGCGTACATATATCAGCAGGAAGCATTGAAGTGAATGATAACCGAAGGGCCAACCTACAGCTCTCCTGCCTGCTTGGAAGTCAGAATGCAAGTCATGTTTGACACTGCGTGGGATAATGATGTTTTGGATGGGATTGAGATGATTGAAAAAGATATACAAACTCAACTACGCACATTACCGTCGCACAGGACCTGCAGCCGAAGTCGCACACAAAAGATATGTTCTCAAACCCATATCAAAAGGAATCATTGCATCGAGATAATTTAATTCGACATGGCGGATTTATTTGTAAGACTGTGACACGCGGTGTCGCAAATTGCTACCATTATATGCTGGGTCATGTTGATTTTTATTGTTGTTTTTTTTCTTGGGAATTGTACAGGTCCGAGCTGAAGCCAGCGGGTGACTATATGTGATATTCTTTGCTGTATGGGAAATTCGTGTCCCCCAGATATAGCGTCCGTCATAGGTACCACGTATCACAAAGGTGTGATCCTTTAGTGTATCAGAAACAGGTGGATGAAATGAGAAAGAAACGCCTATCGCCGTGCAATGCAAGTGCAAGAGAAAAGAAAGGATTGGAAGAGCCCGATGCCTTAAGCCTTGCCCTTTTTCTTGTCCTTCTTTTTCTTTTCCGGGCCAGCTCCAGAAGCGTCTCCTTGCATGCCTGGCATACCGGGCATACCGGGCATTCCAGGGATCGAAGGCATACCAGGCATGCCTTGCATATTCTGCATCTCCGCCATTGCTTCTTTGAAAGGGTTATCGCTAACACCACCACCGCTATAGGCAGGTGAATGGAGGGGCAAGATGGTTCCGATCTTCCAGCCACGCGGCGCCTGGGGTGCTTCGGGAAGCTTCTCGGGCATCGGCAAGCCACGAATGCGAAGTCGGTACGGAGATTGGTCGGTAGTTGGGTGGGATTTAAGATATTGCGCAACAAGGATGAAGAGATGATGCTCTGCAATGAAACAAGTTAGTACCACTCGACGCGCAATTGATGGAGGGGAAACCCTCGCCCGACCATTATTTGCCGGAGGTGTTACAATCACATACTATTCTTGATCTTGGGGTTGACCAGGCGGCCATTTTCGTCTTTGAGCAGTACACGCACTCGACCGGGGTTGGCCCAATCTTTGGGATGCAGCTTTTCGGGCTCCAGACCGGCCTTCAATCCCAGCATTTGAACCGCATCGACGATATCTCGAGCTAGTGGATTCTCGACAGCGAGCTCTCCACCAACCTTGCGGCCTTCGGCGCGGGAACGAGTTTTATCAAAGTAGACCGGGTAAAGACATTGGAAGTGCCTAGGAATCTCACGCTGAGGTTCCGGCACCTGGGTCATTGGCGGGGTTGGGGATGGGGTTGGGATTTGGTTCGGGGTTTCCCTTGTCGGAATTGAGGCGGGCGCAATGATGGTGTCTCCGGGGAGAGAGTCTGAGGGGGCGATCTCATCAGGATCAGAGTCCGATAACTCTTCAACACGAGCGTATTGCGACATGGCGAATTGGAACACTCGATCTAACGTTGGTTGTTCAAGTTGGAGGGGGTTTTGTGGGGGATGCGAAAAAGCATGGAAGAAAGTGCGGCAGTTTGAAGTGTCCTCTGTTGCTTGTGGGCGGAGAAGATTGACCAGTTGAGGGATGACTACATACTACATATAACAACAGAGAAACACTATTTGAGCTACGAACGTAAACTGTTATATGATTTAATAAATCAATTGGTTTCATTATTGTAACTAAATACATATCAATTAAATTTAAAGTTGTGCGGATGAATGAAAATACCCATTACATGGTGCTACATATATGTATACAATATCACCATCTACCGCAGTTATTAGTACCGGCTTTTCTGGAATCAACTCAACCTGGAGAGCGATATCATGATATACTTCACTTATTCAGGCATTAAATGATTTTCACACTAGCTTCATGCTGTTTAAAACCAGAAAAATAGAACTATTTGACCCAAAGAGTCGGTTGGGGGCCAAATTCCTCGGTGGCGATAGTCAACCAGCTTTCTTCTCGCCAGATGATGCCATGTGATGACCTTGGGAACTGATTAAGTTGTGTGTTAAATCTGGATATAACCTCGGAGATTATCAATTGGATAGCCGTCTGGTATTTCCAAGTTAGCCCTCGAAAGTTCGCGCGATGTAAATTCAAAACGTCAACATTCCCGGATTCGGTGGAGAAGATCAGCAACCATGGAAGTTCAAGATGTGGAGGACTGGAAACACATAAGACCATGTTCATCTACCAAGTAATCCGGGGACCTTATTATCAACATACTCAGATACTATTCATCAGCCCAACAGAGCATCTAGTACATAATCCTAGCTATACAAAGTGGGCTTATCATGATGTCTCCAAGCCAGTTCCAGGTGACCGACGAATCCTGGGGCAACCATTACCATGTAATAGCCTCGAATGACAGTGGGAAACACCATTTATTCATCGAGAACAATCCGTTTTCTAAAAGCCCATATGATATGACCATTCACGACGGTCCGAATATCGAGGGGCGCATCCTTGGGGTCTCCAAGTTTCGACAGTTCACTTCCAATTGCGACGTGAAGTTGGATGACGATAAGGAATGGATACCGATGGTGAAGAAAGGCTTGATCTCCCCAAGCTACTCCTTCGAGATGTCCATCGACGGAATCAATCACAAACTCTCCTGGAAAAAGACACGATCCATGGGAATTGGCGCCAGTGCTTATGGAAACTCCAAATTAGTGGACGAAGAGAGTCAGGCTGTACTCGCAGTCTTCTCTTCTGACCCGCATTCTTTAGTCACAGGTCAGTTGGACATTTATGGTGACCATGGCAAAACGTTTGGACACATGGCACTCCTTACGGGTCTAGTCTTTCGAGAAAAGCAACGACGTCAAAGCACTAGAACAGCTCGTGCGGGTCGGGATGATGTTTTTACTACTGGAACAGCCATCGGTGGGGCTGGAGGAGGAGGGTGTTGAACAAGAGCAGACAAAGTATCCATCCACGGTCGCATTTGACTAACTTGAACTATGGAGGAATACGCAAGCATCCATCGAGTCTCTGTATATAAATATGTACTATAATATTTTCATTCACTATCTATCTTAAAACTGTCTGAAGGGTTATTCTTGCCTATTTGAGCCAACGTCATTTTCCATCTCCTTCTCCCCCACACGTTCCATTTATCCATCTTAGACCATTTCATGCTGTCCAAGTGGGGACTTGGCAGGAGACAAGTTCTCCAATGGGAAATTAGAGCCCTTCCTCATGAAGCAATTGGCCATCTTGCGGTAGTATCGACACGACAAGGCCAGTCTTGGAGCCGACGATGCCGTGTCGTTGGGAGGAAGGAAAAATTACTCTCCGTGTCGGAGGAATTTTGCCGGCGCGATCGAGCCGAGGAAACCGGACATTCATCCGATGTCCGTAGTACTCTGTACGGTAATAGATGGAGAATACGCAGCTTAGAAACCCCCTTCTGGAGATCGTCAACTATAAAAGGACAAAAGAGGTAAAAAAACGTGCCTTGGAAGCAAATAGAATCCAATGCTAAACCAAATGCAGTGCCCGACACCTGCACAGTTTTGGTAACTGGACACCGAGCCACACATCGGTAAAAAAAGGCTACATGGAGTATAGAAATATCGGGGATTAAGGAAAGTAGCCGGTTAAAAACGGGTAATAAACATGACATCACGAATCATATAATGAGCCCATAGTACAAGAGGGGTAACAATTACTAGATTGACGTGCGAAACGGGGTAGAAGTGGGGGTTTAGGAGATTCGGGGGAGAAATTGGCCATGAAGTCCATTGACGGTAGACTATTCATAGGTTTAAAACAGAAGCTATCTACTGATATCTCAAGCTAAACCGCTATATTAAGAGTAGAATACATCTATTTCTGCAGTATGTCGCGATTGTCTTCTGTAGAATCCTAGGAGAAACCAATTCTTGCTCTCTGGGGGAGGAATTGTCCAGAACACGACTCGGTGGGGACCACTCCGATGGAGGGGCAAAAGCGTGGGGACGGGTTGCTACATTGTACGTGGGATGTATCCATTCTTCCAAGGTTCAGACCCCCGCCGGAGACACGTCGCCAATTTATTAGACGCGATCTCCCCAGCTTTGCGACTTTGTTGCTTTTCTTCTTTTCTCAATTCCCTGCTTTTACAACACATCTAAAAAAAAAGAACCAATTCCACTACATAACTATACACCATGTCTCTCGGCAAGACCTTCACTCTCAACACCGGTGCTAAGATCCCGTAAGTATACTACTTGGATGAGCATTAGAAAGAGAAGGTTACTGACACACTTTTACAGCACTCTGGGTTTCGGCACTTGGCAGTCCGCCCCTGGTCAGGTCGGCGAAGCTGTCTACCAGGCCCTTTTGGCTGGTTACCGTCATCTGGTATGTTGAGTATTCCCCATTCATTCCTTAAAGAGGTGATACAATATAGTTGAAACGCAGCATACTAACATTATTCTCCAAAGGATTTCGCTACCATGTATGTCATACACAATTACGTTCATCGCGAAGAATTCCGATCCCAGGAAGACGGAATATACTGATCAATTCTCTTCTTTAGCTACGAGAACCAGCGCGAATGTGCTGAGGGTATCAAGCGCGCATACAAGGATGTCCCCGGTCTGAAGCGCGAGGACCTTTTCATTGTAAGAGACAATCTGGACTGCCCTTCGCATGTCAGTTGTGACTCGTCAGGTGACAGTGACTAACCTTTTTGTTACTTTTACTAGACCTCCAAGCTGTGGAACAGCCAGCACAACCCCGAGGTCGTCGAGGCTTCTCTGGATGCTTGTCTCGCTGAGCTGGAGCTGGAGTACCTTGACCTTTACCTTGTCCACTGGCCCGTTGCCTTCAAGAAGGGTGACTCCTACTTCCCCCTGGTTGCTGGCAGCAATGTCGAGGGCGGTGATGTGGAGATTGAAGACAAGGTCTCCATCGTCGACACCTGGAAGGGTAAGTTCAATGCCATATACCAACAGCATAAGGTTTATCACTCCTGGAAACTCACACGATGACTATCTAGCTATGACCAAGCTCCCCAAGAGCAAGACCCGCGCCGTCGGTGTCTCCAACCACAGCATTCCTCACGTTAGTTGAACCCCCCACCCCCATTTTATGGAATATTTGTTTAGGATACGAACCCTCTATTAACACCTTTTGCCCAACAGATTGAGGCCCTCATCAAGGCCACCGGTGTTACCCCCGCTGCTAACCAGATTGAGCGCCACCCCGTCTTGCAGAGCAACGACCTTGTCAAGTACTGCCAGGAGAAGGGCATCCACATCACTGCCTACTCTGCTTTCGGTAACAACGGATTCAACGTTCCCCTTCTGATCACTCGCCCCGAGGTCCTGGAGGTCGCCGAGTCTGTTTCCAAGCGCACTGGCGAGAAGGTCACTGGTGCCCACGTTATGTACGTTTGAGATCCCGGGAATAATCTAAATGCTCGCGGCTAATATTCCCTTTACAGTCTTGCCTGGTCCCAAATCGGCGGCAACAGTGTCATCCCCAAGTCCGTTACCCCCTCTCGTATCCAGGACAACTTCCGCGAGATCGAGCTCACTGCCGAGGAGGCCGAGAAGGTCAGCGCTCTGGGCAAGGACCGCAGACGCTACAACACCCCTTACACTGCCAGTATGTTACGCCGTTTGATCCATTTTGAAGATGAATGTATTACTAACCTTTTTCAACAGACGTGCCTCGCTGGAACATCGACATCTTCGGCGAGCCCGAGGAGGCCGCTGCTGGCCACAAGGTCATCGTTTAAATGCACTCCCAACTGTTTTATGAATATGAGGACATGAAAAACAGCGTCTTGCTTGAAGCAAAAGGGATCAAATAGAATTGGGGATGTTAAAAGAATGTTAATTGAATACCCAGCGTCGTTCCCATTGATTGATTCTTCTCTATTTTTATACGTATATGTACTAGATTGCCTCTGGTTTCACTAATTGCCTGTGATTAGCGCACAAAGTAAAATCATACAATATGAAGTAAAATTGGGTTGTAAACTATATACACAAAGGAGCTTTGCTTATCCGTCTTATGTCTCAATGGTTACCTCCATGGAGTGATCTTGCTAACGGTAACCATTGTTGACACAATAAGATGTAAGATGTCAATTGAGTCAAGCCCGGCCTGCAGTTGACGCTTCCATATGACCGATGGCATTCTTGTCCATGCTATTCACTGATTCACTTCCATCAGGGTAAAGATGATGGACGTTTTGCTGTGGCGCCGCTTCCCCATCGCCCATCGTATCATCTTTCCAACCTTGCTCCGCATCCGGGTCAATGCCATCGAACATCTCATTGATTTCCTCCAGCGTCTTTCCTGCCGTCTCCTTCAGACAGAAATAAGTGAATGCAAGTATGAGTATATCCAATAGGCCAAATAGTAAAAACGTGGCCCATCCAATTCCAGCCATAATGTAAGGGGTCGAAAAGCTCCAGACAAAATTGAAAAGCCACTGTGAGCCAACCCCAAACGCCACACCTGGCTCGCGGATTCGGGTCGGGAATATTTCACTTGTGCACGGCCAAGGAAGGGGGCCCCAGCTGAAGTTATAGGCGATGATATCAAGGTATATCAGAGCAACGGTACCAATGCCTGCAGACGTGACAGCCCCATCGGTCGGGGGGTAGTTCTTGACGAGAGCCGCTGTGGCCAACATACAAACAGCCATGAAAGCAGCTCCTCCAGCAAGCATCGGACGACGTCCGAACCGGTCGGACATGAAAATGACAAAAATCAAACAAGCGACGACTTTGATGGCACCAAAAATTCCAGTAAGTAATAGATTCTGCTGCCCGGGGCCAACGAGAAGAGAGAAGAACTGCGGGCCGAAGTAGGCCAAGGCAGTCGATCCGGTCGACTGCTGCGCCAAGAAGAGTCCTCCGCCGATCAGAAGACGGTGGAGGTTGGGGCCTTCAAGTAATTCGCGTAGGTGGAAGCCCGCCGTGACATGACGCTCCTCTTCAAGACCTCGGCACATTTCTTCAAATTCTTCATGTACCGCCGGTCGATCGCCAGCACGGATCCACACAAGACTGTTCCACGCATCTGTCGTCCTACCATGGGCCAGGAGCCAGCGTACACTTTCATCAAGAGTAAACATGCCCAGACCCATCAAGGCACCTGGGACCAGCTGCAGGCCAATTGGTAGTTGCCACTGCATGGCGCTAGCGGGCATTTTTTCCACCCCATAATCAATCCAATATGATATTAGAATGCCAATCGTGTAGGTCAGTTGATAGCAACTACCCAGCTGGCCACGGATCTCTTTAGGACTCATTTCTGACATGTATATCGGGATAACGGTAGCAGATGCACCAACTCCCAACCCACATATCACACGTCCAATATAGAATACCGAAAGGGAATGCGTGTCGATAACTTCAAGTACAACGCCAATGCAGAAGACGATAGAGCAGAGCATCATAGCGATCCGCCTGCCCCACCGATTGGTCACAGGCCATACAATGAAACAACCAGCCAATGCCCCAGCCTGCTGGATACCAACTGCAACGGCACTGATACGAGTCTTCTGCTCCGCAGTGAATTGAAATGATTCTTGAAAGGACTCAAAGGTAAGAACGCCGCCTGGAAGAATACATACGCGTTAGAACAGAACAGTAAGAGAAAGGCCGCACTGATATTGATTCCAATAACATACCAATGACACCAGAGTCATATCCAAACAATGCACCACCGCAACAGAGCACAGTGGCCAGCCAGTATGTGCGCCATCGAGCTTTTGTCAGGCGTAGAGCTTCCATTGCCGGCTCCTCTAGCTCGGAATCCAATGCAGGGGATTGATGGTTGAGATTCTGGGGGATTTCCGAGTAGACCGCGGAACAAGAAGAATTGAAATTCCACCAGCTAGTCAGTCTGGCCTGCCAAGCTGAAAAGAAGGACTCAGGAGAAGAGGAAGTGGGCTGGGTAGGGGATGATGATATAGGGCTAGAAGTTACATGGTCGGTCATGGTTACGGAGGGGAAAGGCGACTAGGCTCGAAGACCTAGTCAAGAAGACTTCCCAAAAGAGCGAATGAATGTCTACTGCCGAAGTGTAAAGTCTGGGTCTGATGCTGCATCTGTCCAGTTCGATCTCCGCATTCGCTCATGCGGGTCTATCTGGAGGCGGTGAATTGCTCATGTAGCTTGAATTGCGCGGATGAGAACGTCATGGACTGCCGAGAGCCGATGTCAAGGCTATATCAGAGAAATATCCGGAGTGGAGTCATCTTAATCTGTTCATATGCTTTGGTGAAAGTTGGAGTTAGTATCTGACAGTGTACGTAATAATAACTTTCATGCACAAACTATAACAAGTGTCTGGGTCGCTTCCGCGAGCGGGTTAACGTGGCATTGTGGTATGTATGCAATACAGGGATGGAACCACATTACAAGGCCAAATATCCCACGTACGGCGTTCCCCGCACGTAATAATACAGCCGAATACACCAACCCGGGATCAGGCCATGTATCCACCGCCGATCGGTATTAGCGGCTCCATCGCAGCCGATGGCCGAGCGACAGCAGACAGCATTTGAGGGATCAATATCAGATATCAGATCTGGGATTGGAGTGTCAGAAAAGACGAAGACCCCAGACATATATCTAATTATAAGCATTGATTCCTAGGCATCCTCAACTCCTGAAGATAAAGAAAATCAACATTCAAGGGTTCAATTTTCTTCGATCTTGAAGAATTTATTTCTATTTGTTGGTATCATAACCTCATGACTTGCACCCATTGGCCAGTCCGTGTCATATTTACATGCTTGTATTAATATCTCGGGTGCCCAACGGGGGCGACGAGAACTTATGACTTACGGTGCATGGCACCAGCGCCACCCTGAATTGGTTAGTCTAGACCTAATGCGCAAGGAATATCAATAATGCAACTTACCTGATGACTAGGGAAAATCAGGGTGTCCGCAATGACTACGTTCTCTCGTCGGCCAGCTGCAAAAACTACAACCTCGGCAATATCATCACCAGTTAATGGCTCGACACCCCTGTAATCTAATTAGACACCAAACATGGCTTGACGAATTGGTACAATTTCACTTACTTGTAAACAGCATCAGCCTTGGATTTATCACCGTAGAAGCGGACTACGGAGAATTCCTGCATTCAAGTTAGTTTATTTGCTCGGGATATTCGCGTATGCAGAAAATGGGAAAGACATACGGTCTCAACCTGACCAGGGTCAATTTCGATGATGCGGATTCTGGTGGCAAGAAGCTCCTTGCGAAGAGAATTGGTGAAGGATCGTACGGCAGCCTTAGTGGCACAGTAGATACTACCACCGGCGTAGGGCTCCCGACCAGCAATACTGCCAATGTTGATAATATCACCCCGGCCGCCCTCAGAGCGCTTTTTGAAGATTGGTAAGATAGCCTGGGTCATGTTGATAAGACCGGTAACATTCGTGTTGAACATGACATTGATATCCTCGGAGGCAATCTCGGGTGCTTGGGCGACTCCCTTAACCAAACCGCTATATTTCGATCATGAATTTCAGTTGCTGTGCCGCGATACCCCGCACTCATCCCAGGATCTAATGACTCACGCATTGTTGACAAGTACATCAATCTCCTTGAATTCCTCAGGCAGGGATGGAACAAAGTTCTTGATTTCCTCCGGGTTGCTAACATCCAGCTTCACAGGAAGCACTTGAACGCCATCGCCAACCTCCTCCTTGATCTCAGCAGCAACCTGCTTGAGAGTATCAATGCGGCGCGCGGTGAGAATCAGCTTCAAGTTCTTTGGCGAGGTGCGGGCAAATTCCTTGGCGGTGCTCTTGCCGATACCAGAAGAGGCTCCTGTTACGACAATTGTCTTGCCCTCGAGGCGCTTTGCCATTGCTGATGCCATACTGCGTCGGATGGATAGAGGGTGAACTGCTCGGCGTAGAGGTGTGGCTTTGAGGGACGAGGTAGGGTTGAAAATCGAGCTTGGGGATCGAAAGAAGTGACGAATTGAGTTTGTCGAAGTCTTGAAATGGTTCATAGAGACAAAACTGATTTACTTTCAACAACGAATCGCGCAGAAAACAAAAGAAGCAATACAGATGGCGTGCGGGGACGTTGGCTCTGGCGTCATGTCGGGTTATGTAATCGGCTAAAAGTTCGGCCTAAATGCAGGATGCCGAGGGTATATCTATACCAAAGCTTGATTTACGCCGACAGCGAAGCGATAAGGAAAGACAATCTTGGGAGGTCAGTGGGTAGTAATATGTGACTCATAGTAGTCAATAGCCGGGGCCTGGAATGCAATATAGAATAATAAAAATGGGGGTCTGTTGATTAATATGCAATATAAAGTTATGTACAGAGTTTGTCCAGAGGCAGACTGGAAAGTCGTGCGTATCTATACGGAAATTAATGATACATAGGTAGTGGAATGGGAGGGAAATATAAGAGGTGTCAAGATCACTCCCTTAAACCCGAAATTGAGCTTTTGCGGTGTTGTTTTTTACCAGAACTGAATTTGTCATTCCAGCCACCCGGTCCGGCAAGCTCTTCAAACGCCCGGTGTATTGGTGGCGCATCCCAAAAGAAGTCCGGATTCCCTTGTTGGCGTGCTTTCATGGCTTCCTCTCGTTGTTTAACAATTTCTCCAAGGAGCCGGCGGATTCGGCGACTTGGATACAGACCGGCGTTATCCATATCACGTAGAAATGCCACCACTACTGGGAGGTCATTGCAGCTGTGCCAGTAGAATGCCATCAATTCCTCGTAGAGAGTTTGCGATGTCCCCAAAAAGGCTGAGGTGCGGCTGTGCTCTTTGACTGCAGTTCGAAATTGGCCGATAATTTGGGACTCGGGGAAATGCGTGCTGAGCATTCGAAATGCAAGAAGGAGTAGTTGCGGATAAAGCTTTGCAACCACGAGGCCCGTGGGCACAGCGGCCGGGATGTTCAGAGGGCCAGAAACGGGAGCCGGAGTTTGTGGTTGTTCGACTAGTCCATGTGAATGAGAATCCAGATTGTTGGTAGGCGCAGGAGCTCCAGCGCCAACATGGTCAATCATAGAAAAGATCCGTTGCCTACAGGCCTCCCAGAGACCCGAATCACCTTTCCCTTCTCCAATAACTCGAAACAGCTCGGACTCGATTTCTCTCGACTCCCGTTCAACAATCATATCGATTGCCTCTGACACAGAAACTTTGGGGTCTACCCCATTACTTATATCGGAACCCGGCAACCCCAGTTCACTGAGACTGATGCCTTCTAATTCATCGACATGCCCATCCTGTGATCGATTCCGATGTGTAGATTTCTGACCCTTTCGGCTTTCTTTAGCCTTTGGTTCTTTAGAGCCAGCTCGTTCATTCGTCAAGATTGACTCAAACACGGTCATCAAATCTGTGAGATTCCCACCCTCAGGTGAGGGAGCTGAAAGCTCTGGTCCTGGTCTTGAATCTTGTTGGGTCACTTGCTGGCGCTCTTGTTCCGATTTGAGATTGTCTTCTTGTCCAGCCTTCAAGCGCGCCAACAATACCCCAAACGCCTCCCGCTCATTTCGAGTGATTGTATTGCTCTGGATTTTGGAGAAAGCTTGCGATTTGGAGGATTTCAACTTGGTCGGCTCTATTTTAGGTGCTGAGCTGCCTCGCTGGCGTAGATAGCTTGTGCGTTTCGGGGGGTTGGCCGGGGCTTGTTCGGAGGTATTCTCGGTGGTATTATTCGGGTTTGCTGTAGATATATCATCGCTATTGCTGTTCTGTGTTCCATCTCCTCCAGTGGAGTATTTGTAACGTCGTTGGTGACATGGTGACAATGATCGACACAACGGCATAAGAGTGCGAGTTTGGTACAGGAATGCAGTGGCTGAAGTCGATGCCGACAGGAAGTATACTTTTGAGAGACTAGCCATTGAACTGTGTTTCTGATTCACAGCTTTCTCTCTGTCTGTTCATCCCAATCTTCAAAAAACACTTGAAGATATCCAGTGATTGCTGATTGCTGTTGTTCACTTCGAGTTCGACTTTCTTTTTTTCCCTTAATGGAGTCACCTGACCTCGCGTTTCAATCAACGCGTGCTTCCCGCATCGACTCATTGCTCTCTCACTTATCTTATTTTCATCTCATCTATGCCCATTGGGGTTCGCACATGTAATCTATCGCACATTGACTTTTCTCGTACTGTTACAAAATGACGACTAGTGCGACAAATGGCTTGTCGGAGATTGAGAGACAAAGACAAGCCAATATCGCCGAGCAGAATGCCTTGCTAAGAGAGTTGCAGCTTGGTCAGTCGGGGAATTTTGCAAGTTCCGCAACACCAAAGACCGCATCGTCAAGCAAAAGCAAGAAGAAGGCACCACCCAAACGCGTGAAGGAAGAAGAATCTCCCGCCCCCCGGCGGCAGTCGTCTCGTCTCCAAGGGCTCTCAGCTGAGAGTGAGGTTGCGAAACGCAAGGCGGAGGATCATTACGAGGCTGCCAAAGAGGCTGAACGCGCAAAGAGAATTCGCCGCACGGACTCCTTCACTCAAAATGACATGTTTATTGCAGGTCAAAAATTGAGTGGGGATAGCCTGATTGGGACCGATGTGATAGTCAAAGGTGTCGCCGAGCCATACTTTCGTACGTTCGGGGATGATGACATTGAGAAGACGGCTGATAAAGAGCTGAAGGCTCTTCGAGAGGAGATGAATGGCCTCGAATTATGGGACAAATGGGATCCGCAAAGTAAACAGCTCCTGGTTCCTACATTGTATTCCTCACCAAAGATGACTTCAGCTGACCTGCTATTTACAATCTTTTCTAGGAATCAAAATCACACCCGAGCGCGTCTATACTATGACATTCCATCCTTCCGAGGCAAAACCTTTGATCTTCGCTGGCGACAAGATGGGTCACCTTGGAATTCTCGATGCGTCGCAGGAAAAGGTTGAAACAAAAGTTGAAGATGAGGATGAAGAACAAGATGATCCAGATCCCGAGTTAACTACTCTTAAAATCCACACTCGAACTATCAGTTCTATGATGGTCAATCCGTCCAAACCCACATCGCTTTACACAGCGAGTTACGACAGTTCGATCCGAGAATTGGATCTTGAAAAGACGGTTTCAGTGGAGACATATGGGCCGCAATCAACTAACATTGATGAGGCGATCTCGGCCATTGACATGGCTCCCACTGACCCCAATGTTCTTTACTGGACTACTCTAAACGGTGGATTTGGGAGTTACGATATCCGAACTTCTAAGGATACGGCTTCGTCATGGGAGCTTTCGCAAAAGAAAATCGGTGGATTCACAATATGTCCATCATCACCACATTATTTCTCCACAGCGAGTCTAGATCGATTTCTTCGAGTTTGGGATATCCGAAAGCTTTCTCGAAAGGAGCCTGTCCCTGTTGCCGAGCATGAGAGCCGTCTTTCGGTCTCTCATGCAGCTTTCAATGCCGCAGGTCAAATCGCGACATCATCCTATGACGACACGCTTAAGATCTATGACCTCGGGGCGAAGGGCCTCTCATCTTGGACTAAGGGACACACACTTGAGGACGCAGACTTTCGTCCCGATACTGTGGTGAGACATAATTGCCAGACTGGCCGTTGGGTCACAATGTATGCTATCAACCTCTACATCGTTTGGACAAATTTTGCTAATTTTATCCTTTTCATCTAGCCTGCGGCCTCAATGGCAATTGAACCCTCAATCGCATATTCAAAAATTCTGCATTGGGAACATGAACCGTTTTGTGGATGTGTACAGCGCTGGCGGTGACCAGCTAGCCCAGCTCGGCGGTGATGGGATAACCGCTGTTCCAGCAGTTGCTGTCTTTCATCGGAGTAAGAACTGGGTCGCCGGCGGTACAGCCAGCGGAAAGCTATGTCTTTGGATGTAGATGTAGAATTCCAACATGTCTTGACACTGTTGACACCAGGGTTCGAGAAACCTTATGACATGTCCCAGTGGATCATTATTGTCTAATTTCCAGTTCTAATTGTGGAGTTCGTGGTGGTGTCGGAGGCCTGCTGAGCTTATTTTAGCTATCTTGTAACTCCAATGTACATTTGACGCAATGGACGGTTAATCTTTCTGGCTTGTCCGGATTGGCATAACACTTGCAACGAAAAACGGTTGATGACCTAGAGGTAGTATTCTAATATAAATAGTTTCTTAAGTGGGACAGTTATGAGTTCTACTAGGGAAACAAAAAGCTACTTGGGGTGATCTAAAGTGAAATATCAACAGGAGAATTGTTGAGTGAGATCCATTAACGTGTACATATGTACAAAGAATGATTAATTTTGTGCAGCTCAGTGCCTTCCAATGTCCACAAGGCCTTGCTAGACGAGGATATGTAAAAATGAAGATTGATGGGCTTGGTCAGCTAAGACTCAAAAGGTACTGCCACCCATGCCTGCAGCAGCTCCTCCAGGAAGGAGCGACGGACAGATACAGCCTGGTGGAACACTAGGGGTAGACATCCATCCCGAGGGCGGAGAGGGAACAGATCGCCCCAGGGCACGGGCGAGGATAGCAGTAGGACTGGAAGCTGCGTTTTCGCGTGCATGAAGCAGACCAAAGCGAAGGAATACCTCGCATAGGGTCACGAGAATGGATATAACAATTAGCACAATGATAATCCATGTTTGATCTAGAACGCATAATCGTTAGTAAATTGTCTATGGACGGTTGGGTATTCCATATCAATACATACGAGAAGTTCGGTTGTCGGCTATTGAGTCGGAAAGAATCTCTGCAAGATCAAGGAAAACTTTGCAGCGTTCGTTAAGCACTTGGATACGTGGTTTAATTTCCAGGTACTCCCGCACAGCGATATAGAGGGGACAAAGAGTCGGTTCACTCTCCCAGAAAAAGTTGGGTACGTCGAGCATATTCGATGCTGTGAAGTTGAAAATTAGTCAATAAGATCGTAGGTAAGATTCCACTCCTGAGGGTCACATACATAGATTGACCTCCACTCGGCTTTTGAAGAGACGACCCAGAATTCGGAATACCTCTTCACGCTTCATGCCCAGTTTGCCGGTCATGGCGAGACGGCGAGGGACATCCTTTGCATCCGCCATTTGACGGGCCATTACCTCCTCAAAAAAGCAGAGCTTTGTGCTCTGAGAAATACCATGACTGATGGCTAGCTTAATCATATGATCGCCACTGCGGAGTGTAATCATATCATTATACACGCGAGGGCGTGAGATCTCAGTCGAATACTCGAAGTGGAACTCTTCGGTTTCAAAATCCTCTTCATGAAGGGGCATGGTAGCAAGTGGGATGGGTGTCCCAGTCGCAGAAGAGGTTGCGAATGCTAAATCTGCCAGCAGATCTTTTTCTTGTCGCTCGGTGAAGTTCCAGAACACTACAACACCATAGCTGAATACGAACATTTCCGCAACGTTGTAAAGGGTTCGTGCAGGCGCGGGTGGCTTCGGCGTGGGTTGCGAGACCGGTGGTGAGGCAAGGTCACGCACCAAAGTGTGACTGTCATCAGTGCTATGACGCCGACGACGAGGAGGAAGATCGGCATTTTGAGTGTCATCGGATGCTAGCTGAGAACCATCCTGGAGTGAATCCAATTCTCTATTTGAATCAGTGGAGGTGTCCGGTTCACGATTATGGTTCTCCTCTTCGGAGATGTGTGGCATGAATCGGTCCGAGTGATCCTCTCGGGAACTGTGATCATCAGAGTCGCGAGGAGATCCCTCTGGGTGATGCCCATCGTCGAGACGATTGTGACCCCCAACTGAATGATCCTCAATCTCGCCAATGTAATCATCGTGGTGATCGCGAAGTTCATTCCGTTCAATTTCCTCGTCGAGCAGGGACCTTCCACCAGGAAATTTCACGACGGGGCTACTTCGCAAACGATAGCCTTCATGACCTGGGAGAAGAGGAAGATGATAGGCCGTGTATAGACAGTCGTCGTACAATTTCGTCCGAGCGCCGTGCCACTCTTTTACGAAAGACGCGACAGAGCCCATTTTGTAAGCCTGAGCAGTGCAGTAGGCTGTGACGCGGGCAAGTTTCTCTGCACGACGAGCTTTAGGAAGACGCTCTGCATAACTCTTTGCTCTCTCGGGTGCAATTCGTCGTTTTCTCAAAATTTCCTCCTCGGCCATCAAAGGCGCCATATCATTGTCAACGCCGAAATCCCCGCCAAGTCGCTTCTGCGACAGCAATTGTCGTCTCACGGTCTCCGGATCCAGTTTCCTCTCCCTTGCAAGCCGGTCAACAAGCTCTTCATCCACAAGCTCCGAGTCATCCTGCACGTCGTCGTCTTCGTCCTCCGGGCTGTCTTCCTCGCCGACACCGCCGGCATCGGGTAAAAGGACCAGCTTCTCGCTGACCTTAGTCGTTCGTGGCGGGAGACGCGGTTGCGCTGCCAAACGACCTATGGTACCAGCAGTACTAGCATGGGATCCCGCGGATCCACTGGCATTGCCCATCAGCCCACCAGATGCAATTCGGCGTGCTCTCGAGGTTGGCGGCGGCTGCCGTTGTTGCATTGAAGGGACATCGGAGGCATATTGGAGCACATTGTCAACTGTAATAAATCGAGTGGCGGGAGATCGCCTTCTTCGAGGTGTTGATGCGGGTTGCTGGTCACGGGAATCTGTAACCTGAATGCGCGGACGGCTTGATTAGCTACCGTTTCTTCCTGCATGTCGGAGAATAATTGCTTCTGCAAGCCAAAGCTCGGAAAAGAATGGTGTAACATACCAGAACAGTCGGACTCCGCTGGCTCGTACCTCGGCCACGAGCTGGGGGAGTCATAGTCAAGGGTTCTTTCACTCGAACCTTGCAAGTGAAGATAACGGACAGGAGGGGCCTGAATGATGAATGAGAAGATGGAGATTCGATCTTTCCCAGCTTGAGACCCGTTACGCTAGACCGTATATGGACTAGCGGGAGTTGGACGGTCTGACGTAATGCGCCTTCTGTTTTAGGAATCCACCGGTCTTTCCTTCCTAACCTAATAGATGCTTCATATAGATAGCAGAAGTTAGCGTCAATCTTTGTTTAAATACTAAGCAGTAGGGCCAATTAATTGGTTGCTGTAATGAGTATTGAATCATCATGTTCAATTTGCAGCGTTTACTATCTATGCTCTATGTACCCAGGCATGGTTCGTAACACTACCTAAAAGTCGGATTTTTCTACTTATTTTCTTTCCAGGTACTTCAGGTTATAGAATCTCCAGCTCCAATGCGCGTGGCTTTATATTTATATACTTCAAGTTCAAGTTTCACCAAGCTGCGCTCATTCGAGTTATCTTTTTTGAGCTCCTCATAATCAATATCAAGGCCAACTTCATTAGAGCTGGTCTAAAAACTTCCACCTGCAACAAATTGAAGCGATATAGAATAGGAAAGAAGCCGGATGATATGTGGTGATCCACTTGATTGGAGTGCCAGGTAGCCCAGGCTGTACTAAGATAGCCAACTAATCGAATCGGTTAGTGTATTGTGTTCTACGTGTATAGCTACCAGCTCAAAACGCTAAATTGTTGGACTAGTACACTTTAAGGGTTAAACCAATAAATCCAACAGAAAGCTCTAATTTTTCTCGATCGCGGGGTCTGGCCTTGGATCCACGCACATGCATTTAGTCTTTTATTGCAAATTGGGAAGCCTCGGATAGCTGCTAAACATTGAAGATGTTAAGTTTAAAGATCGGCGAGATGTCCGAGCCATTCGGAAACGCAAGCGGACGAAGATCTGTCAATAATCTCATGACTCGTATCCGTTTTCCATCACCAGCCACGAATCAAGGGATAGAAGCATTCCTACGGCTCAGAAACAGAAGAACAAAGAACCCGTGGAAGTGAGAAAACTAAATGATTCGAATCAATCTAATACCGGCAACTTGTGGGTGGTTCGCACCAAGCATCACTCCGAGAACCACAAAGAGATGTGGAGATCGGCTTTCTGTCCCGATCCCATGAGTCAATGGCGGATTTTTTCTTTTTTAATATTCGGTACTCTGTACCTGATTCCTCCCAAATTGGTAAGTCAATGCCCCGCAGATGTCAATTAATCCCCCGCTGCTCAAATTTTGTCACGGAGCCGGTACGGCACCGGTTGACTAAAAAGGTAGAACTTGTTGATCATGAGGTTTTGTGCACGATCGAAAGGATCTGATTTGCCCAATAAGTCAACATTGAACTTGATTTCTGTTTAAACCAAGATGCTGCCCAAGGTTGTTGGGCTCTAGACACAGAAATGGGTTTGAGAATGTAGACCAGTGTATGTCGCGATGCTTGCGGTTATACAAAGAATTGACCATGTATTTCCCGCATACTGATGCCCTTTAACTTCGAGATCGAATTCGGCGTTCTTTGCGAACGGCCCCATGTGTATTTACTGTATAGAGTGTTTTGGGTTGCCACCAAAAAATCTTCATAGTCTTGGCTTTACCTTCTGCGTTGGCCCCGGGTGCTCTATGACTACAATTCCTACGAACCCGTCTTAACCGAGAAGACGCTAAGCTATCGGCGGATCAACGCCCAAGCCTGCCGCATTAGAAAAGACTAGGCTAGATTTCTCAAAATAGTGTCCAGATCAGTAACCTGCGCACAGAGTCTTCTGTCAGGTGTAGGGCGCGGAGAAGCAATAAGTGGACATGATGTGGAGCCCTCGTCCACAAAAGTTCGAGTTTTATTTGCCTCTTACTCCAACTTTGTGCAGTGAACTCTGTCAAAGTGGAGACAAGTTGGTTTGACTTTCATATTTTTCTTTACTGTTACAATGCTCTTATAGTCGGCCATCCCACCTGGATCGGCGTCTAGCGCATTTTTTCCTTCTTGTTTGGTGGACAGCTCACGACGGTACTCATAATGTCGGACCATTTTGAAGCAGAAGAGAACCTCCAAAAGGCTCTTTCAGCTACTGGTAAGCTAGAAAAATAGCATTCTCGTGGGAACAACACTCAATATTAAACATTATGCCAGATGATGTAGCTGTGTCTCCTAATGAGTCACGCCGTGATTCAGATGAGGATTCAGAGGTTCTACATGAGCCTATTCAAGAACGATATGAGAATCCATCATATTCCCGTTTCCGACGTGTCGCGTCTAAGACGATTGTCTCTTTTGGTCCAAATGATCCAGATAATCCAGTCAACTGGAAAAATGTATGGCAAACCTTACTACCTGAGACTATTTCAGAATCTAGGAGAAGTCTCATTCATGCTAAAATAAGAACATCGACATGCTAACGGCATCAATAGTCTCGGAAGTTTCTAGTGCTTGCAGCTGGTGTGATGCAGGTAAGTGTCTAATATTCAATTTACGACAAGGACCATAATTAAATATCAATCTGTTCCAGGTTATGAACAGTACCATTGCTTCCTCAATCTGCAGTAATGCAGTGCCCCAAATTGCAGCAGAGTTCAACATCACCAACCAGCAAGCCCTCGTCTTGCCCATCTCTATCTTTTTAATCGGTTACATCGTAGGTCCCCTAATTTGGGGACCAAGCTCAGAGTATTTTGGACGCAGGCGCCCTCTTCTCATCGCATACTGTGGTTTCATGATTTTCATGTTAGCATGTGCAGTGGCACCCTCGTATGCATCACTACTTGTGTTTCGACTCCTTAATGGAATGATGGCTTCTTCGCCAATTGCTACAGTTGGTGGGCTATTTGCTGATGTTCATGACAACCCTACCAAGAGAGGTCGTCTGATGGCGTACTACATGGCTGTAAGTGGAGTCTTATACTAATCAATCATTTGTGAGTAACTAACGTTCTTCAAATTTTAGTGTACCACGTTCGGACCGATCGTCGGTCCATGGGTCTCTGGATTTGTTGCTGTTGTAGACTGGCGCTGGTGTTTCTGGATTGGTCTCATTTGTTCCGGCGCGACGTTTCCCTTGGCTATTTTCATGCCCGAGACATATGCTCCAGTTATCTTGACGCGACGCGCCCAGAAGATTCGAAAGGAGACTGGAAATTCTAATATTGTGTCGCCATTGGAGCTCGACTCTCGCAATCTCCGTCAAATGATTCTTCTCACTGTATCTCGACCATTCCGAATGATCTTCCACGAGTCTATCGTGTCTTTGACATCCCTTTATCTCGCCCTTGCATATGCAATCTTTTACCTTTACTTCGAGGCATATCCAATCATCTTCCAAGGTTAGTTCATCGTGGCTATCTACGTATATGCAACTAGCCGAACTTACATACTAACCCAATCTTATCAGATTTATATGGAATGAGTGCTGGTGTTGCTGGTTTAATGTTCTTACCAAGTAAGTCTACTCTTGCCTTCAACAGTCTGAGGACTCATCAATATGAGAAGTCTCTTCTAACATGACAATAGTTGGTATCGGAGCTGTTCTCGCCTGTTTCGTCTTCATCTGGTATGACGGATATCTTGCTCGTGCAAAGGCCCGAAATGCACCATGGGCTGCAATTGAAGAATACCGTCGCCTCCCCCTAGCCTGCATCGGCGGCCCCTTATACGTCGTTTCTCTATTCTGGGTTGGTTGGACATCTTCTCTAAACATTCATTGGGTTGTCCCGTTCTTATCCGGGATCCCCTTCGGAATGGGCTATCTGCTCATTTTTATGGCAATGCTGAACTATCTAACCGACGCCTATGAGACTTTATCAGCCAGTGCCCAATCCGCTGCAAGCTGCACGCGTAGTATTTTCGGAGCAGTGCTGCCTCTTGCTGCAAAGCCAATGTTCAATCGACTCGGTATCCACTGGGCATGCACTCTGATTGCTTTCCTCAGTTTGTTAGTCTCCATCATTCCATTTGGATTCATCCGATATGGAGACCGGATCAGAGCGAATAGCAAGTTTTGCCAAGAGCTTAAACGTATCAAGGAAGCCGAGCGCTTGGAAATTGAAAGAGAGGAAAATGGACAAGACGGTTCTCACGATTTAGAGAAGGTACCTACTTCTCATACTGGGCAGATTACAAGAGTCGATACAGCTCGAAGTCACGCCGCCTCGATCATCTGTTAAAGAGATACAACCACGAAATCTTTTATGGAATACAGATACTTCAATCTGGATGATTGCATCTGAAGTGAAGGCCCCGGGTCTTCTATCGATTTGGTCACTTTGATCAGGTTAAAAGTTTTTATTTCATTCGCGCTTTTTGCGTTTTGCTTTTTTGTCTTCTCTTCAGCTAGCGCAGCTGAAGTATACCCCTAATCTTCTAATCCGGTTGTGATTGTAGTAACCGGTTTGGCTTTGCACGAGACGACTCTTCAAAGAACCCCGGAAAACACAAACACAAGGTGTCTATCTTCATTTATTTTCTCCATGTCAATGCTTTGTTTTGAGCGTTCTCGTCTTGCACTTCGCTTTCTAGGCATTGCTCTCCGGCATCACGCCTCATTTACGCATCATGAGATTGAAGATACCAACCAGCTCCATAGGTCTAGTCATAATAATATTAGAATGAAGAACGATCTGATTATTTCAAATGTGCATATCTCTTGAAAAAAGTCCCGAATCCCTGTAATTTTGCCACATCTACTCCGTTTTCAGTCCTACCTTGCCAACCCGGCGCAGCCCCCACGCACTGATTGCCGTGGCAGCCACGAGGAGGCCAAAACAGGTCCAAAAAACTGCCCGGTACCCAACCATAAGCGCACCAGGGGAGCTTTTGTCTTGAAAGGATGATCCGTCAGTCACGCTCGCAGAGATGATAGCAAAAATCGTCAATCCTATCGACGTGCCAAATTGAGCGACCGTGTTGAAAACCGCACCCGCGAGTCCTTGAGTCTTCGGTGAAAAGGAATCTGCGATGATCAGGTTCGCGACAGTGAAGATTGCTAAGCAAACAAAAAGGATTAGTTCAAATGATAGAGAAACAAAATGACGAGAAAACGAAAAGGTCTATTACCATCAGCAGACAATGGCCCCAGTAGCATAGCCCAGAAAACGCAATACCACCATGACCACTTAGGGTCAATGATAGCCATAAGCAAAGGTGATCCGGCCGAGAGAATGGAAGTTATAAATACGAGATAGTTAGCCCGGAGACGGTGCACCAGTAATCCAGTTCCGAGATTGATGACGACGCCGATAATGACACTTGGTAAGAATCGTAGAGCTGCTTGGATTGCTGACAGTTGCTGGACTTCTTGGAAGAAAAGACTCATGATTGTTTCCATGCCATTAAGAACTGCCCAAGAGAACAGAACCATGACGCAGATTGTTGTGAAGGATGTATTGCTCCACAGAGAGTTCGGGATCAATGCCGGCTTTCCTGATTTCTCTCGCCATTGCATCCAACCCCAGAATGCGGGTATCATAGCAACGGCTGTGCAAAGCAACGCAAGATTTTCGGGCTTGCGAATACTTGATGGGTGATCTGTGATGTTTCTGAAAGAAGAATGATATATTAACTCTGTGACTTAATAACAGTAAAACACAGGATGAGACAATGGACTCACGAGAAAACATAAGATATGATGCCGAGACATGCGCTGGAAAGAAAGATCCCAACCCAATCAATCTCAGTTCGAAGTCGGCTGAATGAGAAAGGCTCTCGAGGTTTGTCCTTTGGCAATTTGAAGAAATTAACGATTGTCAAGATAAATGTTGCGCCTGCACAAAGGTAGTAGCCGAATCTCCATCCCAGTGCCGAATCTTGGAAAATTCCACCTAGTACCAGCCCGATGGAGAATCCGAACGGTTGACCGAGTCCTAGACAAGCAAATCCAAGATTCCGACGCTTTCCTGTTGGCATACTGTCCGTCAGAATACTGAATGCCGTGGGAAGGCACATAGAAGTCGCAATGCCTTGGAAAGTACGAAACACAATCAACTCAATACCAGTCTGTGCCAAGCTGCAGGCCAGGATGAACGCCGACAAGAGGAAGCATCCGACAAGATTGATGGATTTGTTCCCCAGGAAATCAGCCAATGAGCCCGCCAGCAACAAGCAGCACCCGTTCGCGAGGCTATAATTTGTGGTCAATTTATGATATCTCCCAAAGAACGGGACAAGATAGTAGAACTCACGAATAAACTGAAGCAGGCCTGTCATTTTGAAAATAGAATCGTGAGTTAGATAACTTGCTAAGCTCACAGTTTTATTTTATCTCAAGTAAACATGAAAGCGACTTACCATAATAATAGATTGTCGGGTAGATTCAAATCAGCCGCGATACCAGGTAAGCACACTGTGAGGAGTCCACTACTCATGCTGCCGACGAATGTGATTCCGGTCAGTGTGGTAGTCAAAATGATTGCCCTCGTTCGAGAAAGCTCCTGATTTGGTGAGGATAATGGATCTTCGATCTTCGATCCCTGCTGTGAGACCGGAGTCTGCCATCCTTCCAGCGAGATACGGCTTGAGTCATGCATCACTTCCAGTGGCACATCGCTTCGACTGTAGACTGTGGTCGCCATGGTTTGCACGGGGTCAGGTGACCTGTAACCAACTCAATTGCAACAATTGCACGATCAGCTTCACAATTAGAGAGTGAAATAGAATGGAGTGTATCCGGTGAAACTTCCTGGGGGAATCTGCTTATTAGACTTGGCTGTTAGTCATAACGCTGAGTGGGGCTACGCCTTTGCATGACAGGTGGGGCTTGGGCCTGGTTGGGCCTGACAGCGCGCGTCGGAGATAGTACATTAGAAATGAAATGACGGTGAAGAAGAATCAACAGTCGTAGAGGTCCAATTGCTAGGATATGAACTTCTGAGGGGATAAATATATATATAGGTTCTTTGAATCATTAGATTGATTGAGTCTAATTAACAGACAACAAGGAAGAAACAATCGACGAAAGAAAAAAAGAAAAAGATACTATGTAATAGGTAAGATCTATGGTGGAATATGTAAACAGAAAATAGACATAACAGTGAAAAAAAGATAGTAAATCCATCAAAAGCATACAATGGATGGAGGAATTTATGTAGGTATGTGAGTATGCGGGTATAGAAGGCAGTTAGATCTTAGACAGTGGCGGTTTATCTTGTTTTAAGCGCACAACACCCTATGACGACGAGTTAGCTTTGGAAATGCACATATAAACGAATCAAAAGAGACATACCTCCTGGGTGCATGTTGCAATCAACGTCCCATTCTGTGACCAGATCTTTTGGATCGCCAAACCGCGACCTTCCCCGGCCCATGGGCTCTCCATTTCATGAAGCATCCACTCATCCGATCGGAAAGCCCGTGGATTATGGAAATAGATTGAATGGTCAAGACTAACCATCATACCAACTTCTTTATGGTCAGCCTTACTGGCCTCACTCAGCGCTCCTTCGAGTCGGCGTCTCAGATCTGCAGCTTCCTCCTCCTTCAATTCCTTAAGTGCCTTTCTAATATCTTCATCATCGAGATCCGACGGGTTCTTCAGCGCTTTTAACAATTGTTCAAGCTCGGCCGGGGAGGAGAAGCGAGGAATATCATGCACGCGGGAAACGGTGCCAATAAAGAAGCTGTCGGTGATATAGGCCAGAGCCGAAAGGTGTGCTTGGAAACCGCCCTGGTCAGAGATACGGCCCCGGGCCCGAACATGTCGTCGTACTCTCTTATCTTCCGGGTTCTTGGTTCCTATTGAATTGTAAGCTATTGCATTCCCATCATGCGAGAAACGACATACGGTTGACAATTCCCGCTCTCTTAGACTCGAATGGCCCTCCCCCCGCATCGCTGAGCCCTTTCACCGTCTTGGACGTCGAGTCTTCTGGAATTGATGTATCTGGCATGGGGGCAGCGTGATTCAAGGTCTTCTCGCCACCACTACCAACCCTACTGAAACTCAGGGTGGTGGTGAAAATGGGGCGGCCCCGTTGACGTGCCTGTACCGTTCGAGTCACAAAGCTCCTTCCATCGCGCACGCGCTCAACATGATATAATATAGGTAGTTCCGAGTCGCCCGCAAGGACGAAGTAGCAGTGCATGCTGTGGACGGCAAAGTCGGCGGGGACGGTGCGCATGGCCGCGGATAAGGACTGGGCAATGGCAGCACCACCGTAGATTCCTCTGGCACCAGGTGGATGCCATAGTGGGCGCGTATTCGTGAAAACATCCTATATACAGCAATCTCATGTTAGCTGTTCAAGTTTTGGTAAAAATCGTAGCAGGGAAGGGAAAATGTTACTGGGCCGAGGTCCACTACTGGTGTCAAGTCCAGCACATTCTCGATCGGGGCCTTGGAGTTATCCTGCGGCGGAGAATCAAAGAGAGTACTGTGTTTTGTCATGGTCGCTGTATTATGTTCAAGAAGACAATGCAGCAAGAGCAAGAGCAAGAGCAAGATGGTTGTAGGAAGGGGAGTTTCAGCGGACGGCGGCGATCTCCAACATTTTGTGATCAGCGTAATCAGCCAAGTTCACCAGCCGAGGTCCAACGCGCTTCTATGCCGGGGCTTGGCACCACAGCACCAGCCCACGCGTTAAGAACTTCAAGTTCTTCATGCACAACTGTACCGTGCTTATTTTCAAATGACAACGAAGCACACATTATTACTCATTTCAACAGTCTATCTTACGATCCACACACTTTCCCACAGTTCAAGTTCTACAGAGTTTCAATCGTTGGAGCGTCCTCAGGAATACTTATAGCTTGGATAAGCGTCAGTATTTGGACAGGGCCAATGTGATAAGCTCTTTTCCTGGGGCGCTTATTTCAACAGTCGGACTTCAACGACCGCTTGAAAAATTGATTAGAGTCTGGACATGACTGTCGCAAGTCCCGATGGCATCCGATCTCTAGGTTTTTGTCCTTCTATGGTACCAAGATGCGTCAGACCAATGTTTATGAAGCTGCGATTTTCATATTCCCATGAAAACAAAATACTGCAATGATAATCCATGCAGAAGCAGGAAGTAGTTTGATTGCTAACATACTAACATTCCGAAGAACTCGAGGACTTATGAACTTCATGTGCTCTTTTCGAAAAGGACATAGCCGTTGAGCAGGTTTTGAACGATTTGAACACAGCCTTCCTTGAACGAAACAGATATGATATCGGAAACACGAGTTCTATTCCTGAAAACTGACAAGGTTGATTCGCGATGTCATGAAGACTTTGATGTTTGCCGATCCGGGGTCCTAGCTTAGCGAGTGGCATACATGAATACGAGATCAGCAACTCAGCCTCTGGCCGATCACCAAGATGCCCCCACAAGATGCCACCCAAGATTTTTGTCAGAGTGATTTCAACTTGAAGAACAGATCAACGCGGCGCTGCTTATTCTTATTGGTCCTTCTATAGTACACCAATTCGTATAGTCAAGCAATGATTTAAGCCAAGAGCGAGCCAAGAACCAGCAGAGTGCTTCATCACGACTAGACTCAAGACGAAAAGACTAGTCACTCAACCTGCCGCCTTAGAGACTTGGCAAGGCATCTTGGGATACCAGTTTCAGCTGTATCGAGCTGTGAAAATGATTCAACTAGACGAATATCATATCTTATACCCCATTATGTGACATTATGATTCATTTTCTTAAGCCGTGCTTTTTGAGGGCAGGTAGTGAATATTAACCTGTTCAACCCATGAACCGGATTTGATTATATTGATAGCGGTGGTATATGTGCATTCATTGTCTTTCAATCACGGCCTGAGAAGAAGCGACGATCTTGAAGTCAAAAATGATGATCACACCCGCAGGCTGCAACTGTTTGGGGAGGGTGCAACATATGGATGGGCGCCAAGATGTGAGTCAATTTAATTTAGCCTCAACCATGTCAATCTTGGTGTGGACACAAGGTTGAAGGAGCCTGGGGGCGACAAGCAGGCAAACATGGCGGATTTGGAGATTTCCAAAAAAAAAAACACGATATAAAGATCTTCTCTGGTCCCTTCCAAATTTATATGTTCCATATTCACCCTTCAAAGTTATCTCAAATTCCCAAAAAAAACGAAAGCTTTCACGTTCAAACCAGACCTACATCATGCGTTTCTCGGTCATACTCCCTTATATTGTAGCCACTGCTACTGCCGTCCCAGCTCCCGTTGCCCCTAAATCCAACAATGTGGCTCGAGATGATTGCGAATGGACCGGTCTGTATTTCCTAAAGAGAGCGGTTTATAGTATTTGTTGCTAATATGTTTTGGTTGATATACAGCTTGTCTTTCGTCACTGACAAGTACCGGCGCATCATGCGGTGAAATTGTAGCCAGTGTAATTGCGACAGCGGGGAGTGATGGGGTTACTCTTCGTACGTGAGTGGACTGAGCATTCAGGCTTTACGTATGTTTATAGTACTGATACATAGTATGATATAGCTTGGCTTCTTTCAACTCTCCCCGAAGTCTCGCCCGAGTGCATTGTCTCGGCAATTGGTGATGCGGTAAGACTATCCTCAAGTAACGTTCTATATCGGACATCGATTAACTGACAAGGGCTGGGTATAGACTGGATGTGGCCCTTGTATTGATTTTTGGTAGGCTGTTGCAGACTTCTAGCCATGTCTACACTTGAACTTGCCAGCCTATGAATGGGTCCAGGCTTGTTTATAAGAGAGGGATGTTTATTGGGTTCCAAGGTTATACAAGAATGACACTTTCCACATCTGCAGGTTAAATAGCCCCCGAATTGATAATTTATCACCGATTGTGTTACGCATGTTCAAATATCCACGAGAAAACAACGTCCCCTTGCCTCTGTTCTTAAAGAAGTAGCTGTAACTCTAGGTGTCTATGCATATTGATCAGGTTTTCCTCTTCTAAGGTGACAACTTGGGAAATTCTGCTAATGATCCTGGTGGAGATATCACACAAGTGGGCCGATCAAAGCAAAGAACGTTCCGAGCAAGCTTTCACCGAGGACGGTAAACTTCTGAGTCAAAGAGGATTAAGGTTATCCTCGGTGAGTTTTGATTGTTGGGGAGAGTCTCCGCCGAGGATCGGAAGGGACTTTTCCCGGTCGCAACTTAAACTCAACGATTCAACGATTCAATTTTCTTTCTTTTTTTTCGGTATAAGCTATTGTTTAATTTCTTTGCCCAGTCTGGTCTCAATCGACCTTGAATTTCCTAGCAGAACACTGCTGCGTGGGGGAACTGCCAAGAGACGGGCGAGTTTCTTATCAGATCGAGAAAGAAAATTCTCCGCTTTAGTCTTTCTCTGTTGAACTTCACCGCGGGCAACTCTGGTTGCACCTGGGATAGGATAGAACAAACCGGAGCAATCTCAGGTTGATCTATATATACAAAGGTGAGTTTATAAGCATGCTTTTGTTTCATGTTCAAAGCAGCGACAGGCCTCGGCAAAGATCAAGCTGAGCGCCGCTTTCGGAGAATGCGAACACCCGCTAATTCAATTATATGCAGCAGCGATATCATATTTACGACGATTTCCCCAATCCGAATCCTTTTATGGTCATTATCAGTTGGATATACATCGTGAGAACGTCTTTCATTGGGAGCACATTCACAGACGAACGAAGAATCACGCACGACGACCACGGTCGAGCTTTACAATGAGCGCGGAAGCCTCCGAAGCCGCAATAAGCGGACCTAAGAAGCCAGTCGCACAAGACATTCGGGAAAATTCACAGAATCAATCGAGTTCCGAAATATCGGATCGCCTAGATCCTGATGAATTCCATGACGAGCATGTCGAACGAATTTACAAGCAAGTCATCACCCCGATCTGTCGCTCGAAGATAATTGTCTAACATTTCACCTTATAGCAAGCTGGATTGGCGGATTATACCCGCTCTATGGGTGCTCTACTTCGTGACTTCGGGCGTTAAGTCCAATGTCGGCCTGGCGCAAACCATGAATGAAACATCCGGTCACGACTTGGCAAGCGTTCTACATCTGACGGAGCATCAGGTATCAACCGCGCTGGCTTTGTTTTATGTCGGCTATGTGGTTTTCGATCTACCATCTAACTTGGTCATGACGCGTCTCAGCCCACATGTTTGGATGAGTCGTATCGTGATCAGTGTTGGCTTGATCGGCACCTGTATGGTAGCTATGAAAGCAGCCTGGAGCTTCTAGTACGTATTGAATATTCATTTTCATCTTGACTGAAAACGCTTAACTAACAAACTTATCTTAGTTTCCTTCGACTTCTTCTAGGTATCGTCGAAGCTGGACTATGGCCCGGCATGACCTACTACTTGACATTATTTTACCCACCATCTCGACTGGGCAAGCGAATTGGCCGGTATTTCACGGCCGGCCAGGTCTCAGCTGCAGTTGTGGGCCTCGTATCTGCCGGCTTTCAAAAGATGGACGGAGACAGGGGTTATGTTGGATTCCAGTGGATGTTTCTGGTCTGGGGCGTAATTACCATTGCGCTTGGCTTCATCCTTCTTTGGTGGTTGCCCGATCGTCCGATCACGCCAGGTGAGGAGCGGCCTCCTCGCAAGTGGTTCATGCGATGGGTTCCAGAAACTGCTCCGGCTCTGAAAGGAAGAGATGCGATGATCCATTACCACGATATGAAACGCGTATATCACTCTCCTGCATGGAGCATGCGTGACCTACTCCATGTTTTCATGGACTGGAGACTTTGGCCCCTTCTGGTCATGTATTTCGGTGTTGTTGGTGTGGGAATTGGTGTTCAATTATATGCCAACTTGATTATTCAAGCTATTAACCCCTCGTTAAATGGAGTTGACGTGAGCTTACTCACTGCTCCAATTTGGATTGTGAGTTTCTAACCTTCCCCAAGAACTTCGGCATCTCACATAACTAACTATCCTCGTAGATGGACCTCATCGCCATTCTTCTGGTGACACCATTTTCAGATCGGTTCCATCGCCACCGCGCCCTCTTTTTCTCCATCCCCACCTTACTCCAAATCCTAGGTCTCCTCCTAACCAGCTACGCCGGTTCCGACGAGAACCCCTGGCCCCGATACGGCGGCCTATTAATAGTAGGATTCGGACTCGGTCCTACTGTACCGATCACCATGACGTGGACAGCGGAGATCTTCCAACCCCGTCATGGCGAAGTAGGAGTAGCCGCAGCTTCTGCAGTTGTCTCCGGTTGGGGAAACCTGGGCAGCATTCTAACCACCTATGCTCTCTATTCTGGGTGGGCGAGTGATGCCAATGCTCCCGGGCGAGAGAAGTACCGGAAAAGTAATTTGGTCATGATTGGCATTCTTATTGCCAGTATCCTCGCTGCTATCTTTATGCAAGTGACTCTTCACTTTACCGATGCGCGCCATCTTCAAGCTGAAGGCCAGGAGGGTGCTGTTGATGGTGCAGCGCGCCGCGAGGTCGAACAGCGTGGGTTGCGGGGACTTGGATCTGGAATGGGGAGATTCCTTCGCCGTGGTAAGGGCAGCCAAAAGTAAATTGCAGTGCATCATACATATACACTGCACATGTGGTATAAATATTTAATTATCGCGCCTTAAATGAGGAACTGAAAAAGTTTGTCATGTGTACATGGATTCTGAAATTGATATACAGAACATTTGCATTCGTAAGGTTTTGTCGCATTTGTGTTAGCATAAGATACTGTCCAGACGCATTCCATTTAAAAAAGTAAAATCTAGAATTTATCTTCATCAGTCAATCTCAGCCCTGTATGTATGCCCAGGTGTTCTGCACAACGGCCGAGATTGCCGAACGGCCACCGGAGCACGATCCAGCACCGACACTCGGCAAAGGGCGCCGTACATAGTGGAGAACACGGGCAATTATCATATCAGAACTCTAACCATGAATAATCCATCATTATCAGTGGAATCGGGGCTCTCCGCGTTGTCCCGCATATCACGTGTGTTGACCCCACCAACTGCATGTTGTTCGCATTCTGTAAGCGATTTTTTTTTCATGAGATTAGGCGAAGGGATCTCGGAGCCAGAAGTCTTTGATTCGAAACGAGAGGCTTCGTTGACTGCCAGTGGAGTGTGAATTTCGGATCCAGATTAAGTGGGTTTACGACTTTCCTGAAGAATCTAAAGAGTACAAAAAATCGACGGCCGATAACATCAAAAACTCTGCCGTGCCAAGGTGACATGTGGAGTTAAAGAACAGAGAGATAATTACTATAAGTTTGCTAGCGACTCTTGTCTCAAGGTCCTCAGTGAAAGCTTTTTTTCTTATATTTCTTTGGCCCGGGGCAGAACGAATCGAGATAGATTCCAAATGATCTTTCATTGGGTAATTCAAAATGGCATCCCACGCTGATGATGCATCTGAAGATGAACGAAGCTTTGAAAGCGATAATAGATGGAGTTTGAAGCCTCTGCTTCGTCAAGCTGAGCGCTCCCACAAGCGGATGCCAGGGCTTCGGAAGATTCCATTTCGAGCCATTGCGATAATTGCTTTTATAGCATTCATCAACATTATTGTATGGGTTGCAGCAGCCATCGTACTGGTGAGTTAACTTTTAATCGTGCACATAAATCAAATATTCGTACATAATATTAACACGTTAATAGCACTATCATCCGTATGTCCAGTTGTCCCGGGATCGCTGTACCTTCATGCATCGAGTTTTGTTTTCTAATCTTAATTTTTGTCCTTAGATCGTTGGTCTCTACTGCTGCACTCGCATATTCCCTTGGATTAAGACATGCCTTTGATGCAGATCATATATCTGTAAGTATTGATCCTGCAGACTCACTAAATGGCTCAGTAAGCTGACTAGATAGGCCATTGATTTAATGACACGACGACTTTTGGCAACAGGGCAAAAGCCTGTCACTGTGGGAACATTTTTCTCTCTTGGTCATTCCACGTGGGTTTTGAACGAAAGACCTAATTATGCTGAAATACTGACTCATTTAATGACAGAATTGTAATAATCACATCTATTGTCGTTGCAGCTACTGCAGCTGCTGTATCTTCCCGCTTTGATAGCTTTAGTACTATTGGTGGAATCATTGGCAGTTCCGTCAGTGCGGCATTTTTAATTCTTCTCGGATTAATGAATGCCTACATTTTGTACAAGTTGATTCGTCAGATGCAGAAAGTATTCAATCTGCCAGAAGGACAAGAAGATGAAGCTTGGAAGATTGAAGGTGGAGGACCATTATTTAATATCTTGAAGAAGATGTTCAAGCTCATTGATCGGTATGTCACTTGCAAACATGCATAATCATCCTCATCTCTGAACTAACAATTTCTTAGGCCATGGAAAATGTATCCTCTTGGCATTCTGTTTGGCCTGGGCTTTGACACGTCATCTGAAATTGCATTACTCGGAATCTCCTCCATCGAGGCCGCAAAGGGAACCTCCTTCTGGGTTATTCTGATTCTGCCTGCATTATTCACTGGTAATATTACCCCACCTGCATTTCGACAAAAGCAGCCGTATTGACTTCTTTCTAGCCGGAATGTGTCTCTTAGATACCATCGACGGAGCCCTCATGTACTCGCTATACATCCAACCCGCAGCCAACTTTCTTCCATCCAAGCCAGACAGTGTTATTTCTGAGACAGGATCAGATACCATGGGCGATGAACTTCCTCAGTCGACAGACAACCACCGGGACCCTGTGGCGTTCTTGTACTACTCGATCGTTCTCACCGTCTTAACTGTCATCGTTGCCATTGTGATCGGTGTAATCCAGCTTCTTACCATGATATTGAGCATCACTGACGCCAAGGGTAAGTTCTGGGACGGTGTACAAGTAGCTGGTGATTATTATGATGCTATCGGTGGTGGAATCTGTGGCTGCTTTATCATATTCGGAGGTCTGAGCGTTATCTTATACAAGCCATGGCGCCGTTGGATGAATCGACGCCACGGACGTCCTGACTATAATGACGAAGAGTTCTTGGGGGATGATACTTCTGAGCCCAGAACAGAAGGTCCCGGTGTTTTATGTGAACCAGTGGAGGGTGGCGTGCATGAGGGTGAGGGTCAAAAGACCACTACCGTTGGAAAAGGAACCTCGTCTCGTGTGACAGCGACCGAGGAACGTCTGATTGAGGACGAAATCGTATAATTCATTCTACCAGACAGGTCTTATGAATTACAATGACTACGAATGTCATATCGGCTAGCCGTTGAATTCCATCGGTCCGTGTAACTCCACGCTCAACTTTATGCGGCTTTCAATCCAGAATCATAAATGGATAGAGCGGTCAACGCAAAGATTATGGTCAATTTAATGAGATTTCCCGATCCTTTCTAGCGGTTCATACCGTAAGATTTATCTGTTGCACAACATATTTCAACATGAATGGGGCGCATGGGCCTAGTACAACTTGAATAGAACCTCTATTTCTGTTACTACTAGTAGTACTATACATTATTGTTTGAAATAGCTTCTGAACGATCCACCCAACTACTAGTACTGGCACTTGGTGCCAAACCATAGCCATAATCAGTCAATCAGCTATTGCTTTCGAATATTGTCTTAGAATTCAGTGACTGAGATCTCGCATATACATTTCGCTCCGTGAGACGTGTGTTACTCTGCTCTGCTGTGTTAGTCCGTTCGATCTTGGAATAGACACTGGCTTGAGACTCGAAGCTTTTAAAATAGGTACCGAGACAAACTTCAAGTTTACACAAAATACTCGAGTGTTCTAATATTATATAAATTCAACCCCAACATCCTCCCACGAAGTTCAAGTTCAATTTTGCTGCAAGTTAACTTCGAGCCTTGGAAGCCCCGGGTATAATTACTCCTTTACTCAAAGTCCAAAAATTTACAATCAAGCACCTCAAAATGAAGTTCCCGATATTATTTCTTCCATTAACTGCTCTACTGGCATATGCAGCTCCAGCAGATGTAACAGCGGATCCCAACAGCCAAATGACCGCCTGTTTGGTATGTTTTTTTTGGATTGTCTTGCTCTTTCAAATTAACTTTGCCAGTTGAATGTCGTCGCTGATTCAAATTAAAATACAGAGGGTTTGCAATGAACAGGCTGCTCAGTATGCGGGATGTTTGAAAGGCTACGTTGATAGCGATTGCACCTGTCCAAGTATACCGTACTTGCACTTTCTGATGCGATGCTTAAAGTACGGTTGTCCAGCATCTGACTGGGAAAGTACGTCTTCCAAGGCTATATTGACTATTAATATATCTTCAATAACTCACATTTTACGCAGTTTCCAAGAAATTACACATTGAGGTCTGCAAGACTCCACTTGAAGTAGTTTCACTTGACGCGGTTGACTCGTTCGTGTTTTAGGCTATCTCATTGAACATAATCTGATATAATTAAAGCAGTCAAAATCTCAATGAGGTTCTTCTTCTTCAGATTTCCTTTATATAAATACTTCAAAGCCTGTAATATCGCAATGGGATATGTAAAAACACACTTGGGTCTCTACTCTCTATTGGCTCTCAGGAATGTCAACGCCTTAGGCATAAACATTACGTCATTCGGTACTCGGGATCTTCACATAACGCTAACATCAACTCTCATCCCATCTACATCTGCAAGCTATGCAAGAGCTATGCCCACGTGAATATATAGGATCACAGCATACTTTCGCTGGGAAGGAATGACATGAGCGCGTTCTACGCGTCATAGTCATGCTATTAGCAACTCCAGCTGTCAATAGATGCGGCTTTACTGCCAACTCACTGAGCTTTAACCTCCTAAAGGCCCTATCATTTGACAACTCCTGAATGATGGGTACCAGCAGTGAATTAAAGAGTATATCTCCTGAGTTAAATTCCTCTGAAACGATACAAAAGAGTGTGTTCTCGGCTCACCCTACGATCTTCATTCTTCCAACTCACGTGTCGCTGGATGAACTTCATGAAGTTGAATTCCGACTCTTCGAACATGGAGGAAATTTGACGTATGACATTGCTGAAGCAGGTCTTATCTTGGGCAAGATCGGTCGGAAGAAGCGTGCAGCGTTGGAGCTTCGCTCACGTGGACTATTCACGGAGGAGATACCCGACCTTAACACCTCGCTACCATCAATATCAGGAATTGATCAACAACCTCCACTTAAACGTCAAAAAACGCAAGACTCAGAAGTTGTCGTGAAGGCGTCCACTCAAGTCGTGGACCTCTGCACCGACTCTGAAGTCGAAGAATATTCGGAAAAGGGTCTTAACGATTCATCTCAATCTCCAGAATTCATAGCAAAGAATGAGGGACAAGTGGTTACAGTGCTCAAGTTGGATTGGCTAGAGCAATCAATTGAGAAAGGCGAACCTCTACCGCAACGCTCTTTTCTGATTTACAAAGGACGCAAAGTTATCTCTACCCCCCCAGATGTCCCGAAACCACCTTCAACCGCGGTAGCCAGTCAAATCATGAAAAGGGCAACAGAAGATGCTTCTGTGGTGAAATATCCAACACAGAGCCATTCTTTTCATTCTCGACGTTCCAAAGGCCCCACAGACTCAACAGAAAAGTCAAGTCAACGAAATCCACCCACGCTCTATCGTCAAACTACATCTGAGCATGATGAAACTGTCTCCCTTCCACCTCAGCCGGATTGGGTCCATGATCAAGTTGGATTTGCATGTATGCGTTCTGCGCCTCTCCATTCTCCAAATGAAGAATTCATTTCTCAACTTGTAAAGATCCGCAGAATCCGCGAACTCACCCTTGATGAAATCGGAGTGCGAGCTTATAGCACATCCATTGCCGCCATAGCTGCATATCCGTACGTCATAAAAAGACCTAGCGAGATCCTCGCTCTTCCAGGATGTGACGCGAAAATCGCAAATCTCTTCGCAGAGTTTCAGCAGCATAGGCGCTGTAGCCATTCCGACAAGGACGGAAATGTTGCAACGGCAGATGCCCTCGATTCCGATCCAGTCCTGCGAGTCCTGAACACATTCAATGGGATATGGGGAGTCGGTGCAAAGACCGCCAGAAACTTTTACTATTCTCGAGGCTGGCGAGATCTAGACGATATCGTTGAGTTCGGCTGGGACTCCCTCTCCCGAGTCCAGCAGATAGGCGTGAAATTTTTTGACGAGTTTCAAGCTGGTGTTTCCCGTGTGGAGTCAGAAAATATCGCATCGATTGTGAAGCGTCATGCGAACGATGTGCGACCGAACAAAAGTCGAGAGATCGAAGCTATCATTGTTGGAGGATATCGACGCGGAAAGGAGTTGAGCGGCGATGTAGACATTATATTGACTCACCATGACGATGCAGTCACCAGGGGGCTTGTCGTGGACGTTGTTGCAAGCCTTGAGAAGGAAAAATATATCACACACACGCTGTCCTTGCATCTCACCGCGACCTCGCGCGAACAACAAACTCGACCCTTAGAGAGAGACGAAACAGGAAAGCACTTCGATGCGCTTGATAAGGCTTTGGTGGTCTGGCAAAGCCCAGAAGCCGGTAACAAGAGCGCAGATGATGTTCAGAAAAAAGATGATAAAAAGCGAAACACCAATCCTCACTGCCGTGTTGATATTATTATATCCCCCTGGAGGACAATCGGATGTGCGGTCCTTGGTTGGACTGGTAGTACCACGTTCCAACGGGACTTGAGACGGCATTCTAAAAAGGCGCATGGCTGGAGATTCGATTCCACTGGTATCCGTGAGCGCAGTTCGAGTGGCCCAGTAGTGGACTTAGAACACAACGGCAACACCTGGGAGGAAAGAGAAAGACTTGTGATGGAGGGCCTAGGAATCGGATGGAGACCACCAGAAGAACGATGCTCCCGATAGTAAATGATGATAACTTTTTTATATCCTGTCACATACTTGGACATAACGCCACACATACAATGACTGGATTTGACCAAATCTGTATGCGCCTATACATATGCACATGTTTGCATTATATACGGAAATTTGATCCATTTTTCGAATCTATATCTCAAATAATTCCATGAGATGACCTTTTTTTTTTTGGCGTTTATGTTCACCGGCCTCTTAAACCAATCATTGCTGCGCATTAAATTTATATACATATACTAGTTATACGCCCCTCACGATGACAGACACAAGCAATTCAACAGAAAACTATTTGGAAGCATCTTAGGGTGAAGTCATTTACATACTGAGACGACTAACGAACTCGCCAACTGCCTTATTCACTTCCACGGGATGCGTGCAGTTCAAAAAATGGGCGCCTCCCTCAATCGCAACTAAACTAGCATCCGAGGACTGCGAAAAGAGTTCGATCTCCTCCGTCGCATTTGCCAAAGAGTATACAGCATCTTTGGTTCCCTAAAATGGTCAGTCGGGGTAACAAGATAAATGAGCCTAACAGAGACATACATGGAGCCACAAAACTGGACAATTGATATCTGACAGCCGGAGGTGCAATCCTCCCCGTTCCGCAAGGTTGATCGCAGCCATTCGAATACGGCGTCGACCATCATTACCGCGATAGCTTGACTTGATAGAGTCGACCCAGTATTGACGAACATCAGCATCGCATTCATTGAACCCGACGTTGATCAATGCATCACAATACACATTGTCTGTTTCGAATTCAGGTGTAGGAGTAGAAGTAGTCCACTGCTTCGCAAATCCAGATACAATCGTCGGACCATCCCAACATTGAAGTTTACGAGATCGCTCCGACTCGGAATCCATGGAAGCTCCCAAGGGAATGATTCCGATAATCTGAGGGAATCAGCAAGAGAAGGTCAACAATTAATTTTACGACATTACCTTGTCTGGCCGTAAAAGTGCCATTTGCACAGTAACCCAACCACCCTGGCTAGTTCCCAATGCGAAGGCACGCTCAATTCCTAAGGCTTCCATCACCTGGAGATTCATTTCTGCCGTGTCCCAGTAGTTCCACTGTTCGGATCCAGTTCGCGTCTGGCCATGACCGAGCAACTCAATAGCGATCAAATTAATGTTGGATGCTAAATTGTGGTCATCGAATTGTTTTCGGTAAAGCTCCGAGGTTGTGGTAAATGCATTTATCAAGATGAGGGTTGGTTTCGCAGGATCATATGCTTTGGGCATTTGATATGCTGCATCGATTCCACCGAGATGCGGAACATGAATCGTCTTAGTATTAGCCATGACAAGGATTTTTACTTGACGTTTCGAATGAATTCCTCCAAGTAAAGAAAATATATTAACAATCTATCATTTGCGCGCCCAAGTCCGTATTTATTCCACTCACTCTTGGCGTCTACAATAGGGTTTTCGGGGAAATAGGAGATGACCGGACCACGGGAGCGAAGATCCACTATTTGGAGGCAACATATTGATCTGAGGGAGGGGTAATTCGGATTTCCAAGGCAAGATCATCGGTGAAGGAAATGAAAAGTCAAAAGAACTTGCATAATATCCATGAGATAGTAAGTGGTATGTATACATGATGTGTAGCGAAATGATCGCAAAATTCTAAGCAATTTCCAGCGCTAGATATCCTCAGCCAGCTCCACAATCGGACCAGTAAATCGTTTCTTTCCCGCAAAGACATAATAGTATACCGCGCCAAGGAATGCCCAGCCCATAGTCACGACAACACAATAATTCATATTGTTAGGAGTCACCGGCTCAACGGTAGGGAACGTGCTGAATACCATCGCGAGGACAAGCCAGAGCAACGCGAGTACATTGATCACAGGTCCCCATCTAGGTCCAAGATTAAACATGCCTGAACCTAGTCCCCGTATAGTTGACGAAGATTTTCGTCGGCCATAGATAAGCATAAATAGAATCGGTGAAAAATATGAGGCATACATGCCCAAGATAGCCATGGATAAGACCGCGTTAAAAGCAGTTGTGCTCCCAAGGTAGATTAGTCCCAGAAGCATTTGCAGAAACCCGACCACCAAGATCATGCGAACAGGCACTTTGAGTGTGGGATTCACATGTGAGAAAAAGCTAGATGCTGGTAAACCACGATCGCGTGCAAAGGCCCAGGCTGTACGGCTGGTCGAGGTTGTGCCGGCGGCATTAGCAGCAAGGGCAATCAGTGTGATGCAGAGAGCCATGACAGACGCCCCAGCGGGTGAGCCAGTTACATTCAAGAATAGCTGCATGAATGGAAAACCGGTCTTTGACTCAAGAAGGTTTTCGAGGTTGCCCAAGGAGAACAACAATACGATCGTATAGACTAGTCCGATCACTCCATTGATAGCAACACTACCAATCATTGCCAGGGGGACATTCCGAGATGGCTTTGGTAACTCTTCGCTCATATGACAGGCGGCATCATAACTAAAGTATCAAAAGTGAAAGGTCAGCTATCGGGTGTTCTAATAATTCTCGGTGCGAAGGATCCATACCCAAGAAAGGGGTATACGGTACTGAGCAATCCCACCAACCAAGAGACTCCATCATTTGACCAGCCACTGGTGTTAGAGAACTCCTTGAACACGTAATCAGAAGAGTGTTTTGACGACATCGCTCCGAGAACAGAGACGATGGCGATGAAGCCAAGAACGTGCAAAATTCCTATACCATGCATCAGCCGATGACCCCATGTCTCACTTCCTGTTCGACTTACCAGCGGCAGTATTAGTATGGGGTAAAATCTTAGAGCCGAAGATATTCACCGCGGTTGAGTAAGCCAAAATCAACCAGTAGAAGAGCATTCCTTGCCATCTGGTAGGGATATATGTGTCAAGATTATTTATGGTAATGAGCGCCTGCAATTGTAGTCCTGACGCGAATGCTGCAGAAGCCGCGAGGACGAGTTGTCCACCGATCGAAATCCATCCGGTGAACCATGATGCTGTAGCTCGATAGGAAGAAGGCGTGAGACAGTGGACCCAATGGTATTGGCCTGTAGTCATTTCGATCAATCAGTAAGTGGATGAATAAGAGAAAAGGGAAGATGTGGGCGTCTCTTACCACCTGCGGTAGGATATATCGATGCGATCTCTCCTAGTGACAGAACGATGAAAATCGTTCCTATTAAAGCAATAATACTGTAGACAAGACGAAAAATGAGTTTCGAGATTATGAATAGGAATCTCGAGTGGAAACCTACTAATTATAAAATAGGCAAGGAGCGCCGCCGTTCGTTAAAGCTGTTGCAACGACAGAGGAAAGGGCCTCCCATGTTGCCATCAGCGAGATCTGAAGACACACGATAGACCATAATGAGAATTCACGACGGAGCTCTTGTACATGACCAAGGGCAGCCAGCTGCTCCTCATCGCTGATGGGTTTCTCCGGAGAAGCCACTTTGTCTTTCTCTTGTAAATCGGGATCGGGATATGAAGACATCGCCGCTCACAACACACGGATGGGCATAGAATTCAATATTATTCAATGTTTCTTTATGCCAAGGATCGTATCCCCGGAAAGGGGGTCATATTAATCTTATAGCGGCCGAGTCATCACGAGATAAGGAATTGGTTACGAGGTCAATGGGCGGCACTCAATCCGCACTCACTCCCCATAGCCTAGGCAAGGATCATCATGGATAGCTATAATTGGGGTCTTATCACCATTATCGTCGGTGGCATTACAGTTTTTTGTTGCCTACAATGATTTGTGCTGGGTTATCGCCACAGATCCACCTCTTCCCCGCATTCTTCGCATTCAATATTGTTGCTTATCTCCGCGCAGTCGTTCCGCGTTTCCTTATTTGCACCGTAGCTTCTCAGGAAACGAATCATATTGCCCTGGAGTGTAAGTTAAGGATCAAATACTGAATTCGTGAAAAGAAAGCCAAAGCCAGTGATTCGTTGATGAAAGCCACGAATGCGTTCCTGTGCAGCATTCCCGTATAAATAATGGATGCTCGGAATCGGAATGTTCGATAGCTTAGCCATCATCATCTGGTTTGTTATCAACGGAATAGATAGTGAATAAGTACCGTGAGAATCGCAATCGGACTGGAAAGACTTACTATGAAAGCACTATTCATAATTGCTCTAAATAAATACCATACCTCCTTATCCTAGCGCCTCGGAGAATCCACCTCGAGTTAGAGAGGATATAACTATACTTCATTCTCAAAATTGCGGTCTTTCCAATTACATATCATCTTAGACATTATTGCTCCAGCTCCACCTCTCCGCATTCCGCTAAACCGAGTTTGTTATCTGGCGGAACTGTTTCCATAAATGACGGACAAAGCCCGAGTGGCCCAGTGGTGATTGGGCAGTCGGGAATATCTGTTAGGTAATGCTATGAGGAACTTGGCGATTCCGAGTTTTGACGTGTGGAAACTCGGAATGGATATAAGTGAGATAGTTTATCGGAACTACACTTGGCTGTTGATGCTATCTGGTAATATGGAGCACTTGGGGAATTGTAAGTCGCAGAGATAAGAGTATTTGGGGCTCAGTTATTACCAAAGCTGTTTATCAGTACAGTTCAATTTAAATTATAGCAAGTTTATCATGATAAGCGAGCTCTACAGTATATATACTAGTACTGTATGTACAATGTAGTACTTGCTCGGTTTGATTCCGCCGTTCCGAGGCTGCATCGTGCCTTCCCCACATTCCTGCTGCTTGCTCTTTCCCTCAAATCACGGAGGCTATATATAGAATAAGTCGCTATTGGTTTTTCCGTGAAAATAAACTCTCCCACTTAAAAGCCCGCTACATATTGAAGCACAATGATTCTTCATCCCCTCGCTATCCTCTCCGAAGAGGAGACAAATTTGGCCCGTGATGTCGTTAAAGCCGCCCACCCCAACACAGTTATCGACTTCCGCGAGATTTACCTGCAAGAACCCCCCAAAGCCCAACTCCTCGAGTTCCTGGCTTTAGAGCACGCAGGTCGCCTTAGTCCAACAACCACTCGCCCACCGCGATTAGCATTGTGTCAGTACGATGTGATCGGCGCAGATCGAATCCCTCAATATCAAGAATCTGTCGTGGACTTGGTTGCGCGGTCGCGTATCGAACATATCGTCGTGGAGAAACAGCACCATGCAGCTCTCACATTAACCGAGTTTGATACATTGGTAGAACAATGCATGAAATCACCATTGTTCCAAAAGGCTCTGGCAGATTTCAAGTTGCCGGAGGGTTTCGAGGTCGTCATTGAGCCATGGCCATATGGAGGTCTGGACCTCGCAGAGGATAACCGTCGCTATTTCCAGGCCCTATGCTTCGCCCAGGACAAGCGATCTGGCAATCCCGACTCGAACTTTTATTCCTTTCCTCTCCCGATCATCCCAGTGATGGATGCCCATACCCAACAAATCATTCGAGTTGATCGACCTGCCACCGGCGGCAAAGGAGACGGACTAGTCGAGCAGACATTCAAGCAGGACATTATTGGTCACTGTAAACCATCTGAGTATGTTCCCGAGCTTCTGCCTGAAGGAACTCGGAAGGACCTCAAGCCATTGAACGTTGTCCAGCCTGAAGGTCCCTCTTTCCGCGTCACAAATGATTCTCTTGTGGAATGGCAAAAATGGCGCTTCCGTGTTGCCTTCAATCCACGTGAAGGTGCCACTATTCATGATGTCTGGTATGATGGTCGCAGTGTGATGCATCGCTTAGCGATCAGTGAGATGGTATGTCTGAACTCCCAGATGCGATGATTCGTCCCAAGACTAATTATAGATTAGACTGTCCCATATGCCGACCCTCGACCACCGTTCCACCGAAAACAAGCTTTTGACTTTGGCGATGGTGGTGGTGGAAACATGGCAAACAATTTGTCCCTTGGCTGTGACTGCCTTGGTGTCATTAAGTATCTCGATGCCGTTATCACACAGGCAGACGGGACTGCTCAAAAGTTGCCAAATGCCATCTGTCTTCACGAGCAGGATAATGGCATTGGCTGGAAACACTCGAACTGGCGCACCGGTCGGGCCGTGGTCACTCGAAACAGAGAGTTCGTCGTTCAGTTTATCATCACATTGGCCAACTACGAGTACATCTTTGCGTACAAGTTCGATCAATCTGGTGGAATAACAGTGGAAGCACGAGCCACCGGTATTCTGAACGTTGTGAACATTGACGCTGGCAAGGTAAGCGAATACGGTAACGTTGTCAGTGGTGGAGTTCTAGCCCAGAACCACCAGCACATCTTCTGTGTTCGAATCGACCCAGCTATCGACGGTCAAAAGAACTCCGTTGTGGTGGAAGAATCCCATCCCGTGCCTATGAACGCCACTACCAACCCCAATGGCAACTTCTACAAAGTCACCAAGGAGACCGTTCAACGGGCTTCCTGGATTGACGCTGCTCCGCAGCTTAACAGAACCATTAAGATGGTCAATCCTCATAAGACTAATCCAATCAGCGGAAACAATGTTGGGTACAAATTTATCCCCCTCGCAACACAAACTCTTCTTGCCGATCCTGAATCGGTACAAGCACGACGCGCTCAGTTTGCCCAACACCACGTCTGGGTCACTAAACACTGTGAGAACGAGTTCTACGCAGGTGGTCGCTATACTCTACAAAGCCAAATTGAAGTGGGTGGCGTGGCAGATGCCGTGAAGCGTGGCGATGCAGTGGAGGATACAGATGTCGTTGTTTGGAATACATTTGGTATCACTCACAACCCGCGTGTCGAAGACTGGCCAGTAATGTAAGTTTTATATCATACCCTGTCCGTCTTCATCAAATTATCGAACAGAAACTGACAACGATAGGCCTGTTGAAATCTTTCAATTGATGATACGCCCTGCAGACTTCTTCGTCGCCAATCCTTCCATTGATGTACCATCCAACAAGAATGGCTCATCTCGGTTGGCTGACTCAGAATGCTGCAGAAAGTCACATATCTAATATGATAATTTGGCATAATGGAGGCAGGATCAATGTATCTTAGAAATGTGACCAGGAAAATCACCATATACCACTTTTCATCTTTGACATTTTATTCAATACTATTTAATATTCAGGCTCATTCAAAATTCAATATATGCCCCCATGCCCAAGATTCAATCGTTATTTTACGTACATTATGGATATAAGAATTCTTCTATGGTACGGGTAACTATGGCTGGAAATTGATACTTGGGACAAAAGCTGTCTCAATTATTCAGTCTTTTCAATTCTTAAGACATCCACCAGAGACCAGAGACACATGCACTGATCTAGGTATCAAAAAATCTCTGGAGGCGACTCTTCTCTAAGCTATATTTCGGGTCTTAAAAGTTCAACGACTCATGGTGTGTTCGGTCCGATGCCGCATGACATCATACCTCGGGGCGTCGGAGCCACCGCAAAGTGACAAACAGGCCATTAAGCATAATAATGCGCAACAAATGGTAACGGAGCGGAGCTTCAAAGAAAGACATTCCAAAAGTAGCACTATTAATTTCAATGACTAGCATGCGCCGAACAAACACCGAGTCTGACTCTGTTTTGTCTGTGGGTATACAATGATCCCATCCATCCGCGTTCGGCCCGCCACTCGGGGCCCAAAAGTAGCTCCGACGCCGAACAAGCTGCCTCAAGCTCCGCGTCTTAAATCAACACTGAACCCTGCTTCTTCCACCTCTCGACAAAAGAGCACACAATGGCGAGTGTGAGAGTAACAGCAGCATTTCTGTCGCGTAAAGCGATCACCGCGTGCCGGCCGCATGTTTATCTGGGAGTTCGCTGCACCAACGCGCGGCCACTCCTCTCAACAAAGCAGAGCACTTATTACTCAACAAGTGCTCCAAAATTCTCTGCGCTTGCCCCGAAGATTGAACGCGGTGGATCTAAGTTGTTTAAGGATGCCGACGCCGCGGTCGCAGATCTCAAGAGTGGCTCTACTATCTTGAGTTCCGGCTTCGGTCTTTGCGGGGTTGCTGGTGAGTGAATAGGCGCGCGGAGACATGGCGGAGATAGAACATTACGCTAACATCTAGAACCTATAGAAACAATCATCAATGCCATGCATCGCCGTGGTGCTGATCAATTGCACTCCCTCACGGCGGTCTCGAATAATGCCGGTGCCGCTGGCAAGGGCGGGCTCTCAACGCTGTCACAGAACGGGCAGTTGGATCGGCTGATTCTGTCATACTTGGGCAATAACAAGGCGCTGGAGAAGAAGTATCTATCGGGAAATATTGCTATTGAGCTATGTCCCCAGGGTACATTGGCCGAGCGTCTCCGTGCTGGTGGCGCGGGCATCCCGGCATTCTTCACGCCGACTGGAGTTCGTGAGTAACTCTAGGCCTACATTGAAATACCTATCGCTAACATGACAAAGATACTTTTATTCAAGAAGGGAAGATCCCTGTTCGTATGGATGAGTCTGGGAAGGTTCTGGAGTCAGGCAAACCACGCGAGACTCGCGAATTCAATGGCAAGACATATTTGATGGAAACAGCTTTGACGGGTGATGTCGCTATTCTGCGAGCTTGGAAAGCAGACGAAGCCGGTAACTGTGTCTTCAGGTATGAACTCAATTTCCAATGCTCTTATTCGGGCACCCTGATACTAATGTCGGCTTTGTTAGATACACAACCAAGGCATTCGGCCCGATCATGGCAAAGGCTGCTACACTTACTATTGTGGAAGCTGAGAACATTGTCCCACTTGGGTCTATTGATCCCAACGACGTCGATCTCCCTGGTATTTTCGTCGACCGTATCGTGCCTGCAACAGATGAGAAACATGTCGAGATTAAAAAATTGCGAGAGAGCGAGACAGACGACGTGAATGGCACAACCAAGAACGATGCTCAGGTTCAAAGGGAGCGTATTGGCCGCAGGGCAGCCAAGGAGCTTAAACAAGGATATTATGTGAACCTCGGTGTTGGTAAGTAATCTCGAGCTAATGGTGTGGTGCAAACAACTAACCAAGCGAAGGTATCCCAACACTTGCTCCATCATTCCTGCCCAAGGAGGTGAAGGTGTGGATTCAATCGGAAAATGGAATTTTGGGAATGGTGAGTTCATTACCATTATATGAACAACTTCAAATTTGAGCTCCTGCTAATATTCTTTAAGGGACCATACCCCACCGAGGATGAAGTTGATCCGTAAGTTCCCACGACTAGCCATGAAATTCCGCACTCTAACATCCCATAGTGATATCATCAATGCCGGCAAAGAAACAGTCACATTGGTTCCCGGTGCTGCGACCTTCGATAGCACAGAATCATTCGGTATGATCCGTGGTGGCCATGTGGATGTTTCAATCCTTGGGGTGAGTGCGGCAACTTCCAGCGATAAATGTCTCCATTACTAACAACTATATCCAGGCCCTCCAAGTTAGTGCCAATGGTGATTTGGCCAACTACATGATTCCCGGAAAGGTTTTCAAGGGCATGGGAGGTGCCATGGATCTCATCTCCAACCCAGACAAAACTAAGATCGTGGTGGCAACCAGCCACGTCGCGAAGGACGGATCTCCTAAGATTGTCCAGAGCTGCAGTCTCCCTCTGACTGGTGCTAATGTCGTGAGCACCATTATAACTGACCTGGTAAGTCATTTTGAATTCTTGCACGTCAAAATCTTCACTAACAGTGCCCTAGTGTGTCTTCCAGGTCAACCGTGCCACGGGGGAGCTCACACTTACCGAGCTGGCTCCAGGTGTTGAGGTCGAAGAGGTGCAGAGCAAGACTGATGCTAAGTTTGCTATCGCGAGTGAACTAGGAATCATGGATTAAACATTATGAATGAAGAGCAAATTGTACATAACACGTTTCTATTGGATATCGATCAACGAATGTTACTTTATAAGCTATAGAGTACACCAACCGATGTTACGAAGCTGAAAGATGCCCACTACTAGTGGAACCAAGTTTATTCTAGAAGCTGGAGAAACATAGATTCAGTTCACATCTGAATCTCATGAAAACTATAGCGTATACAAAAATCTATCCCAAAATCCCCAACTCAGCCAAAATCGCCTTATTATGCTCTCCGACTTTAGGAACCGAGCCCATCTGAGCACCATATCCACCTTTATCACTTGATTTCGTGGATCCAGGTGGAAGAAGGGCTTTCACATCGCCGGCAGGGGTCTTTACTTCCGTCCACCGGTCACGGGCTTTGAGCTGAGCATGCTTCCAAACTCCCTGCATATCATTGACGCTTGCATTGGCAATCGATGCGCTATCAAGTCGTGCAATAGTCTCCTTTGCAGTCAAATTTGCGAAAACGCCACAAATAATCTCTTTTAGTGCATCTCGGTTTTGCGTTCTCAGTGAATTGCTAGAAAATCGGCTGTCCGTAGCCAACTCAGGCTGAGAGAGGACACTCTCACAGAAGTTAACCCATTCTCTTTCATTTTGAATTCCCAACATGACTGACTGTCCATCTCCAGCTTCAAAGGGTCCATATGGATAAATGGCGGCGTGTGAAGCACCAGCTGGTACCGGACCAGGGGCGTCATTAAATGTATAGTACATTGGAAAACCCATCCACTCAACCATACTCTCCAGCATCGAGATATCAATACGGCAGCCCTGGCCATCTTTGCCGCGTTGAAGAAGTGCAGATAAAATATTTGTATACGCATACATTCCAGCAGAGATATCGGCAATAGATATTCCAACTTTGGCTGGTTCTTTCCCGGTTCCAGTGACAGAGAGCATACCGGCTTCACTTTGAATCAAAAGATCATATGCCTTCTTGTCTCGATAGGGCCCATCCTGTCCATACCCTGAGATATCACATACAATGAGAGAAGGATGTTTTTCTTTCAATGCATCATGAGATAATCCCAACCGCGCTGATGCGCCCGGCGCCAGATTTTGGACTAGTACGTCGGCGCGCCCGAGAAGTTTCATAAGTACTTCATGGTCCTTTGCATTCTTCAGATCAAGCGCTAGACTCTCTTTTGACCGATTAGTCCATACAAAATGAGACGCTAGGCCATCGACGCGTGTATCATATTGACGGGCAAAGTCTCCAACGCCTGGTCGCTCGATTTTAATGACTCTAGCCCCGAGATCTGCTAATTGCCGAGTACAGAAAGGTGCGGCTATGGCTTGCTCCAGGCTGACGACAGTGATACCTGCCAGTGGAGCTGGACGGTGAGATGAGCTTTGACTAGAGTATCGTAGACCGAGCTGCGGTTGTGGTGATGAGAAGCGCACGATTGATCTTGGCCATCGCAGGGCAAGACTAGGGGCGATGGGCAACTTCATGGTGTAATTGAAAAGAAAGGAAATAGATAATCGAAGAAATTAGATAGAAATGACTTCGTCGAATTATAATGTCCATCGGATTAAACCTTGGAACGTGGCTGGTGATCACCCCCGGTTCGACAAGTGTACGTCTGTATCCTAGTGGGGAACCCAAGTCGGCTATATGCCGGCTACATACAACTGGACCGAGAGGTCCCTGGGGAACTCGGCATTGGATATTACTTCGCCGAGTACGCAAAGAGACCAATAAATACGGGAAAAGGCGTTTTCAGGGAAGAGGAATAATAAAGAAGAAAGCGGAAGTGGTGCTCATAGTAGATCATGTCAACTAAGTATCATACAAAAATAATTAGGTGACGTGGGATTCATAGACATTCAGCCGAGTTTGAAGATTAAATTCCTAATCATGTTATTAATATGAATCGCCATAAATAGGAAATATTGAGACTATTTGAGGTCTTTCTCTTAATCTATTCGCTTAAGTTACCAGTCTTAGGCTTCGGTGACAATATTCTAAACTAGCATCACATATACTCGTGAAGCCTTACGATTTCAAACTATCGCGAAACCTGATCTTCACAACCTTGGAACCGTGCACTTTTATTTTCATATTTATTAGCCTTGCATGTTATCACTTATAACGTTCTCGATTAAGTTTACTACCAAATCAGGCTTAGTTTCGTAGTGAGCCGCACCTAAAACGAGACACGGAAGTCTGATATGATCCACGTACCATATCGATGTGGTTTCCCATCTCTTCTTAATAGTTCTCAATATCTCATATTTCACACCTCTCTAATCATCAAACACCATGAAGCCACTTTGTCGCCAGTTGAAGGATCGATATGAAAAGTTGTCCCGCATCGGCCATCGTCTGGGAAACTTTGACCGACGCACTTACCGACGATATCCTCGCCCGCCTCGGTATTGATCTAAGTCCTATGGAAATAAGAACTGGGACGACTTCGCCCTCGGTTATAGCTTACTTCATCCCACGCGCAGATTTCCCCAGCTCCGAAGACATTCTTAGAACGAGTCTCGATATACGCCGTCATTATGATAATATTCTTGAACATGGCGATACAATCGATAGAAAAATCTCCGACTCCCAGGGAGAACTCGAAGAAGATACGCAATATCAACAACCCGTCATGTTTCCCGGGATACTACTCGATACATTTTTGAATTATATGCACTGCTTTGATCCCACACGGAAGTCATTTTGGTCATTTCAATGGTGAGTCGAAACTTTAGTATACAACGGATGATAGATCTTCGTTAGTATATCTGCTGAATAGCGTTGACTTTATACTAGGCGATCATGTTATGGTTGGCATGTAAGTTGGACACTCGAAAAACATTCAAACAAATTCAAAGCTGACACTTGCATAGTCCAAACGGGGAATGATTCACCACGGCAATATTTCCGTCAAGACAAAATAGAGCATAGTGAATGTGATCGGGAAAAGTCGGTGAAACTCTCTCCTGCCCTTGCCAACGCATACTATAATCCGAATAATGAAGAAGGTATTCCTGTCTCCTTTCCGACCTGTCCCAGCCATGGGCTTCACTGGGACACGATTTCCGAAATCGATAATCGTCGACCTTTTGTCATGGAAGTGCTATTCTTGATCGATTGGATCTTATATGGATTTATGACCCAATTCAATGCACTTTCCAAAATGCCATATGAGGAAAGTCTATACAATTTCAACCATATTCTCCCGGTTTGTCATCCTATTTATACGAGGTAGACGGACTTGATTGAGATACTAATGAGATTATTCAGAGAATGGCGGTGTTTTTTGACCATGAAGGTCTAGCACGGGTAATTTACGCATACTTTGATGGCAGACTAAAAGTCCAATTTACTAAAATTTTGGATTTTCGCGGCCTTAAAAAAACACCTCCGCCAAGCGGAAGCTATAAAGATGTGCTTGAGCAGTCCATATATCACGAAAAGATGGACATGTTGCTGAAATGGGCATGGCCAATTGTTCAAGGCGATACTAGTAAAGAAAGCCTTTTACCTGGCCTGGGTATCAATATTGAAGATGCTAATTGGGGTGGGGATGAGGATGAGGATACGGATGAGTATGTACAAGTAGCAGAGAAGCAGGGGAGAATCCCCTGAAATATTCAAGTCAAGTTCAAGTTAATGGTCCAACACTATTCTGCATTCCGTACTAATAGGTACCGTACGGATGTAGTACATTAACAGTAGTAAGTACAACTAAAATATACTACATCACCGAGCCTCAAGTGCACGTGCAGCATCCCTCCAATTCATGCAAAGAAAGCATGACAAAATAAATTCGCGACAAGGTTTTGGTGGAGAAGATAGTGGAGCATATGAAATGAAATGGGGGCGGAAAATGCGGGCATGAAGGTTTGTTGACCCCTTATTGTAATTGAATCGACTTTTCACTCCCATCTGATCACCAAAAGTTAGCCTCGATGAGCAGTTTCTTGTAGAAATAAACTACTTCAAAGATAGTATCCAGACTAAGACAAAGTGACTCGAAATAGGTGGCCAACAGTGTAGAATGTGGCGAAGCGATGGCGCATCATGAGCGCTGCAGGTTGTGACTGGTCAGTTCGACGATCTGCATTGACATTGCCCCGTTGCCCACTTAACCCGTCAGTAACTTTGTTGCGGCTAAGTGTCCGTCTTCGTGGACTCCACCTCGTGCACCGGTTTGTCTTGAGCTTTGAAAGCTGAGGAGTTTTCTCCCCCGCCATCCCTCGTGGATCCGGCCCCTTCGTTCGCTTTGACTTGAGGAAGACTCGAGCGCTATTAAACTGGCAACTGCCTCATGAATAACGTTCTCTGCATCGACAGAGCTAGTCTAATAGCCCCTCGTCCATACTTTGACATGAACGCCCAACATGCAATTTAGTACCACTCCCTCCGAGTACGGTGGACTGTTTCCACCGCCAAAGCAGGTCTTCAATATCAATCGGGTTTCGAGACTCTGGAGACTGTTAACAATATCTGTTGCGATCGTTCTTCTGACCGGGTATGTTTATGTTTATGATTATGTTTGAAGCTAGAAACTTTGTTGCCTGTTGTCGGATAGCTAACGCGCATTTCTTTGTTCTTCTAGATACCTCATGCTAGCAGTTGTTTTCGGGGACTCAAACACAGATGTCCATATCGATGAGACCACAACAATTGTCATCGCTTTATTCTTCATCGCTCTCTCATACGCTGCCTCTCTCGCGATCGCATTCTTCCAACGCCAACGCAAGCTCTTCCTCCTCCATTCATTATTCCTGTCGGTTCTCCCTCTTTTGCATAAAACGACCTCTTTTACTCACAATACCTAGACCATATACTATAGTCAACCTCCTTGCATTGTTCAACGTTCTCCTTAATATCTTCGCTCGCAATTTACGACCGCTATCCCCGCTCCGCGTTGTCGCAACTGGTCTACCGAGTGCGTTCATTTTGATATACGGATGTGCATCATTGTTAATATACCTTGAATTCGGGTCCATGGGAAGCATTCGGGCTGCTGACGGAACGCCATTGCTCAACGAAGAAGAAATGCAACGCCGACAACTTGCCCGGTTACTCGAAGAGCGATCCGCGCCTCAACCGTCACCAGACCTGGTCCGTAGTACATATCGACTGGAGATTCCTACCTTAGACCCGGTTCAAAAACCGTGGGATCGAAATGAAGATCAGCCCTTGGGGGTTGTATCACGCCCTCAACACACAAACCAATCGTGGAGTAGTGTAAGCCAGTCCATGATTTGATGCAAAGTATCAAAACCTCTGCCTGCATTCCAATCAAAAAGCTTTAATGGGGGAGACAGAAACACTCCCAGGGTTGGCCGCTCGCATTTTGAACTATTTAACGTGATTAATCTGGATGTCCCAGCCGTATATTGAGAGCGATATGGTTTGTGAGACAAAGGCATATGCTCTGTTATTGTCATTCCATCTGGGTCTTTAGCGTAGTCTTGGCGTGGACTTTTTTTTTCACGGCGTTTTAGTGTTTGCTAGGTTCCCTTTTGGCGTTTTCTTAACTCTAAATATAATGTGCTGGGGAATGATTTAGCTTACGGTTGAGAATCTAAAATTCGTGGTTCTTTCAAGGGACAGTTCAACTTCATCTATACTTCTCAGTTCTATCAATCAGATAGAAAGTATGATTGATTTGAATAAACCTACCAAATATCTCCCACCTATAGGATGACTGGCCCAATCAGTTATCCCATAGATACTACTACTGAGGGCCGTGCATTGGTTAAGTTATAGCTGAACTCCATTCAATAGCAGCATAGCTAATTATCAGCACAAGAAGGGTCGCTTTTTGAAAAAATCAACGAAGATGAGATGAAATTCTGAACTCGCTAAAGCATGTAACAAATTTGGGGAATACAAAATCCAAAACTGACAGCAGTTGAACATAAAAATAACGAAGAGTCAGACAGCCGCCCACCTTTTTTCTTCCGATGAAATGCAAAATGAGACAAAACATGGTGTATATCAATCTTTACTGCAACAATCATCAACTTTTCCGTTAGATCTTATCGTGTCATACCTCTACCTTCTCCGAAGGGTCGCATTGAGAGGCTTCCTTAACTCGAATATCATAGTATTCCAGTACTTTCTTTCCCCATACATTCTTGCCTTTATACTCTCCGACATGTTCAGGCCAAGTTTTCATTTCCATAGCCAAATTCTCAAACTCTTGCATCGGAAGCTGGCTAATGGGGGTCAAATAGGTTTTCACTCCGAAAACAATTGCACCTGTTCTGGGCAGGCGACGGAATGTTTGGCGCTCACGACGAATGATTATCTCGTCCGGAGTGGGATTACTGAGTTCCTTTTCACAAAGAGAGCCTGGTCGATATAGTATTTCGAGCAGATCCTCATTTGGCCGCTTAATCTCAACAAAGTAGTTAGATCTTTCCATTGACGATGCTGGCGTCAAGCGCGCAAGAAATCTAATAATTGTCAAAGAATGTCCAAGTGTGCCGCGCGAACTCTAGAGAAACTTACTTGCTAACAGAGTTGGATATCTGCTGGTGCCAAAGTGGAACAGGGCCATGTAATTGAGAAATGGTCCATCCAATTCGGTCCTTCACAGTCCATCCCGTTGGGAACAGACTTGCGCTGGCCGCCCTTTGACAGTTTAGTCGACGTCTCAGGTTAATGTCCAAATTATGAAACTCACAGATAATATTCTCCATCCTCATTCATCATTAAGACACTAAGGTCCTCCATTGTAAGTCTAACGGCCGCCTCCAGCACATCTGTCATATCACCAGCTTTTGTCTGGCTCGTAATCTTGAATTTTTCTTTCGTTGCTCGATTCTCAATCCATGATTCTTTGCCTTGAACTATCCGATGAAACATGCTTGGGAATCTTTGACAAAGAAATTCCGATACCTCCTCCAGCGTTTCTTGGCAAGCCTCGCCTGACTCAGGCAGGCATTGCAGCACTTGGTCTCGTTTCTCACGGAGTAATCGATCTCTCACTCGATGCTCGTCAATGTAGTTTTTGTCCAATGTAAGCCAGTTCTGGGCGTCTAGCCTGCGAATATCCATCATTATCCGATATTTTTCCCGTCCTCGAATGGGCTGTGCCGGGTACGGCGCCAGCCTTTTGAGATCTGATGGCCTATGAGAACATCCATCTCGACTTTTCAACGGGTTTCTCAGTAAAGACAGCCAGGTCCGGCAGTCGTGGTGTCGTTTTTGATACCCCACAACAAGCAGTAGTATCACAATTGAAAGTGTCACCAGAGAGAAGGTTGTCATACTTCTTCCATGCGGGCAAATCAAACAAGATCAAGATGGTAGGTAGTGATGAAGAATGATTTGAACTCAAATTGAATCACGAGACAAGTAACTTGTGTAACGAGAATTGGGTCTTGTATGATAGGCGAGAATGGAAAAAGAAAAGAAAACTGAGGAAACTGCTAGCTATAGAAATACAAAAATACAGTTGGAGGAAGGTTTTACATAAATACCCTTTGCCTGATGACGGACAAGATGACCTAGTCAAGATCAAGGCAACAAACCAGACCCAGATAGAACCGGCTGATCACCAGACGGTTTGAAAAAATAATAATAATAATTAAAATAAAATTCAAAAAATGGCTACGGAACTACCGTGATACGTCCAAGGATTCCCCGCAAAAAAAATTTAGAAAATTAAAATTAAATAGTAATGATAATAATTAAAGCCTCCATTCGTCTTTGGAGCCACATGATCATTGACCTCAGCTGGGGATCATCAGCAACTGGAAGGGACAGGGCTGTGCTAGCAATCATGGTCTACTCCACCTGGTGTCTCGGGGGCTGGTGGATTCAGTGAGATAGGTCAACCAAGAAGCGGGTCATTGAATCTTTCCAGGACGGAATTGGCGCTTGGAGAAAGTAATGAAAAGACGGGACGTGCCCAGGGCAGCTTGGGGGTCATTGAATCCGCTAGGCACGATCTAGGCACCATAATCATACATAATCGTCAACCTCACGGACTATGTCCGTGCGCGGGATGGCCCCTCTCTCGTGAACGTGGGTTTGCCGAAACGAAATCGGGAAACAAATCTCGAGACCAGGCATGGTGCAACGGACCCGGATAGCCTCGGGGGGGATACCGGGTTTGCCGCAGCTGATTCGCGACCGCGAGAAGCGAGGTGCTCTAAAAGCATCAATCAGCTCATATGTGGCATTTTAGGGGAGTGGGAACAATGTTTGATCTGAGTCACGCCTAGTGTCTAGCCCCAGTTCTGGATCGTCCAAGCACAGTGGTCGTCTAGTAAGATGGAAGATCCGACTGGCTCAAACTTCGATCCAGTTCCTGTGCACATCACACTTACAGTTAGTTGACAAGCCAAACAGGTTGTAGGGTTAGCTGGACCGATGGATCAACCTGACGTATCACGCCTCCTGGGAGTCGTGGACTATTGTGGGGTGGTTCCTTCGTAGTGGGATCCAGTGTCATTCAATTCCGCGGCCCCGATACTATAATGATGTTTCTCATCGTCGCTTTGTTTTTTGTTTGAGGCTTTAAGGCACAATGATCTTCGTTAGGCTCTTTCCCCCTCAATTACCCAGTGCCACTCCGTATACTAGAGGCAGACATAAGGCAGGTATGCAGGTCCATGGCGTCTCTTAGCCTTGATTTCTTTTTGGATCTTTCAGGTTTTACTGTGTCTCCATTATTCCTCCGTTAAATGGGTGAACGGGCGATCACCAGGTCCAGAATGCCTTCTCGCCCCCCTCTCCGCCCCAACTTTCTCTTCGTGCTTTGTTTCACGGTCCCACTTGAGTGACTCCACTCTGGGGTCGCTGCAACCGCTTCCCCCTTTCACGCAAAGCGCGCTTGCCGCAGTACCCTACAAAACAACCAGTTACATAGACAATCGCCACCACAATGACTAGGATCACAGTTGAAAGTCTTCCATGGATTACTATTCGGTGCGACCTTTTTAACTCAAATCTGGAGAGTATGACGGGCGAGAATATAGATCCGATCCTAGAAAAATTATCCCAGGGTGAGGCGAAGATCGCTGGGATTACCAAATGGACTATGAACCACTTTCGTGTGGGCCAATTAAAGTCGAGATATTACAATATAAAAAGTATTAGATTCAATGAAACACTCATTGGCCCTTTTGTAGCAATGTCCGCCAGAAAACAAGGGGCTGACCCTCATTTCCCCGGAATGGACCTATGAGCATCTCTATATTTCCCATTCATGATATCACCGGACTTAATTTTGCTTTTGATTCTCTCTGGCGTGACCACGAAGTACATGTTTCCGAGGAAACTTACCGCATCGTAGCCAAATTTACAAGTAGCCTCGTATACCATCTTCAGTAGAAACCAAAGGCCCACCCGGCTCGGCTACACCATATGGGTCAACTGATGTGGATACGTTCGATGATAAAAAAAATTCATTCCGTGTTTGACAGCGCTTTGCTTTTTTTCGTGCATCCGCGTTTAGAGAGACCTTAGTACACTCTCCTTGACCGTTCTTTTGGTCGTCGGCGGGCCACATCTCAATGTCGCAAAAAGCAATGTACCCTCTGACGATTCTTATTTTATTATTTTCTTCTTCTTATTATCGATAGACTTTAATTGTCGATCATTCTTTCCAATAAATGGCCGAGGCAGACGGGATGGGGAAAACAAATCCAATATTGGCTGTACCTAATACTATATCTATGAATTACTATAACCTACTTTGTCAAGGTGCTCGATATGACCAAGTATTCGTCATTGGGGAGTGTAAATAGTGGATAATTGATGTTTCAACTGAGAATGACAGCCCAACAGTCGTTTAATATGTCTATAATAAGTTTGCCTTGTAGGCAAGAGGCAAATTTTACCCTGGTCGTGACTCAAATGGGAGTACATGCATGCATCCGATGAGAGCGCACAGAGCTCCGCAGTATAAGCGACCCCAGACCTATAATGAATCGGTATCAGCTGCCTAATAAAAGTAGCGGTGGGGCTTTCAATTGACATGACAGAAGCTAATTATTGTACTTTGGCTCGGAAGGATCAGACACATAATACCTGGGGTCTACGTGGTTCCATGAAGTTGTACTAACATGTAACCCGGGTTCATTGAATCGTTTGAAAAGTAACTAAAGATGCAACTGACGCTTTGATCGGGGTGACATTCGTCATGGTCGGCTTTGGGTCTCATGTCCCCTGACGTGAGGCGAGTGGCGCTAAACTGGATGGGCCAGGACTTCATGTATTTTTAGGTATGAAGGAAAATACCTGGGTATTGATTGTATACTGTTCAAAGGCGTCTAGAGATTCAGCCTTGGGCGGAAAATGCAATGGCTAGGCCTCACTTGAATGGGATCGGGCTTTCTAGAATTGCACCTTGACTCATCTGTTTTAGGTGTATCAATCAGGTCGACAGTACCCCTACAGCACGAGATATCGTCGTCGATTCTGGTAAGACACTCTAGATTCGATATTCGATATTATGTCCCTAGCTCGCATTGATTACTAAGTTGCAACAACCAATCAGTTCTACGTTCAACACAGAACTAGGGAAATCATCACGTACAGGATTTAGCACTCAGGGATTCCCCGCCAAGGGAACAGGGAAACACTTCAGCAAAGGAGCCATAAGTAGCCTCCTCCTAACTAGGCGACCAAAGAATACTTACTATATAATTAGAACAGTACACTAGGGGCTAGATTTAACACCTACAATATGCGAGACCGGCTATGTAGGAGTGTCTCCACACAACACACCCTACAGTACAGAGCACTGCACGCCCTTTTGCTCACCGTAGTATTCGTATTACAGTTATTCTCTCCCAATATAGGAAGGCAAAGAGGGTTGTGAAGTATTACAAATACGGCAGAATCTACTACCATGCCCAAAAAGGCTTAGCGTGGTGCTCAAATGTCAATGTAGGGTGTAACTAGTGGAGCCGACCTCGGAGAATGGCTGGCATCTGTCAAAACTGTCCTCTCCAGCATAAATCATATATTTTTTAATTATCTCTGCATATTTCATACAACATAATGGCCGGCAAACCTTCTATTCGTCTGGCAACGCCAGAGGGTGAGTGACCAATTGACCGCTTTGACCCCATGCGCTTCATTTCCGCTTTTAGCTATTCCCCGAACAATTGAAACTCTACAAGATGAAAAACTCCCCGAGTCCCGCAGCTAATGCATATCACCAGATGTTCCGCTCATTCTCCAGTTCATCCGTGAGCTTGCCGATTATGAGAAAGCCCTGCATGAGGTCGAAGCCACCGAGGAGTCCCTCCTAGCCACCCTTTCCTTCCCCGGTACCCCGCCACAGCGCGGCGCTGTCTACACGGCTCTCATTACCCCACCACCCACATCCGAAACCCCCACTCCAATCCCAGTCGGCATGGCCATGTACTTCTATAATTACTCCACCTGGCGATCTGCCCCGGGAATTTACCTGGAAGATCTCTATGTGCAGCCCAGTGCCCGCGGCCAAGGCTGTGGTATTCTGTTGCTGAAGTACTTGGCTAAACAGGTTCTCGAGGCAAACGGTCGCCGTTTGGAGTGGAGTGTTCTGAAGTGGAATGAGCCCAGCATTAAGTTCTATGAACAGGTTGGCGCGAAGGGTATGGAGGAGTGGATGAAGATGATGGTTGATGGTGATGCCTTGACAAAACTTGCGGACGGTGTATGAGATGCCAGATCCCAATATTTCCATGTCCGTTCTATATAGCCCCACACTGGCAGCTGGCGATTGAAGACATAATCTCCAGGGCGACTGATGCATAAACCATGTTTGAAAAAGACCATGAATTAATCAGATAGTGGGATTATGTTAGATCATAATGATTCAAAGCAAAGCCATTAATATTATTCATTACTGCGCTCATAAAAACCTTGAAGTGATCAAACTATCTAGTTCTAGTCCATCCAATCTATAAAATTCATAACACATAACAATCAAAAGCCAACTTTTAGATAACGTGCTCCTCCTTTTCATCCTCCTTGGGGATTCTCACCCAAATCAATGTGATGAGAGCTGCAACCACTTCAGCAGCCAAAGCAAACCACCAAATAGCCCGGAGTCCATCCAAATCAATATTTCCATTGGATTCACCAACCTTGTTCCCTATGGCATCCCCGACAGCTGTCATAACTGCACTACTCAGGTTCTGCATAGTCACAAGCAGACTACCAGCGCTGCCTTGGTAGGATCGACGAACATTACTCGTGATGTATATAGAAGCCGCCGCAAAGGAGAGATCAGGGCCAAAGGTAACTAGGGCGATTCCGGGAAAAGACAAGGCCCAGTACGTTGTTCCCGATGTCTGGGGTAGGAAGAAGGCGGGGCCCAGTGCAAATGCAAGCATGGCAGTAAAGTAAATGTAGTGACCTGGTACAATGTGCAAGGTCTTGCTCACTACCCATGTTGCTAAGACACCCACGATAGCATTGGGAAGAAGGTAAAGTGCCACCGTCAGGGGACTGTTTTGTTGAACGCGAAGCATAAACTGCACAGCAAAGAATTGCCAGCAGCCGGAGAAGGCGCCATATCCGAGGAAATAAGCAATCATCAGGGGTGTGAAACCTTCCGTCTCCCAGAGACGAGTAGGAATGAGAGGACGTGCCACCCATCGTTCAACAAAAAAGAAGCTAATCAATAGTAGAATACCGACAATGACCAGCGCATATGTGTATGGGGACCAATTCACGACAGATCCCTGGGTGAGACCGAAAAGAAGACACACACAGCCAGTAACGGCAAAGCTTGCTCCAATGAAATCAAAGTCGCGGATCGTCGGTGCCTCTGTTCCCACGATATCTGCCATGGGTTTCAGTGGAGGAATCACCATGAAGGCAGCAACTAGACACATTCCAGATATGATTGCATTGGAACCGAAAATCCAATAAAGACAGGACTGAAAAGCTCCGCCCTGGATACCACCAAGCCAAAATCCAAAGGGCGAGGTAGCAGACATAGCTGAAAAAACTTTGTTCTTCCGCAGACCAGGCTTATAGATTCGGCCAAGGATACTCATCGAGGCAGAGACCAGAACTCCAATAGCGAGACCTTGCATAGCTCGCACAATATAGAACAAAATGACTCTTTCCGGACTGATCGTGAACACCCCCACGATATTCCAGACAGTCAACCAGGCAAATGCGCCAACCATAATCATCCGCGGTGGTGTAAGATCGCTCAGTGAACCTGATATAACGACTGACAAACTCAATGGAAGTGTATATGCACCGAGTAACCATGGCAGCTGACTATTGCTGATTCCCAGCGCTATTTTAAGCTTTTCTTGGTTCACAGTGATATCGCCCAGTAAGAAAGCAAAGAACATCAATCCAGCAGAGCACACCAGAATAAAGATCATTTCAGCAGTAAGACTACCTAGTTCAGGAGGGACACCTTGCTGCTTTGCTAGTGTGGGTGATCCCGCTTCTTCCGCAAGCCCGGGCATATGCTTGATCGAATAACGAGTACTCTTCTCGCTTCGCCGAGACTGCACATTTCTGAGATCCTGATGCCCCGAATGCTGCTCGGGCATACTAGACATAGTACGGGATAGGTTCTCGAGCGCCTCACCCATATGAGAGTTGCCACGAGTCCTGGTGGTAGGGACCGTATACAAATCGGTGACATCCTGAGATTGTCGGTATGAAGCATCATCATCTTCTGAATTTCTGCGAGTAGAATCCATAGTTGTCGATAATGAGAGTGTCGAATGGACTCTAGAGTTGGCAGCAGTCGATCCCAAGTCCTCGTACGCAGTGTAAACATCATTCTTGATGTCTCCACCAGTTGCATCCATAGATGTGGGTGCCATAGTTGCTTGTAGGGTAACCCAGTATCAATGCTCCGATTTTTCCTCAATTATGTATGAGATTTGCATTTAATTTTCGACGAGAGAATTGGCTTCACAGTTCTTTATCTTTCAAAAAGCTTGGGCGATGAGAAGTTTTTAAAAAATAATTCGGACTACAAGGTGCGATCGAGCCCATAGAAAAAATTGAGTGGGCATGTGGATCCAACCCTCACGTCAGGCGAAGATTTTTTAAACTAACGGAAATCATTATCCGACTACAAATTCAAGCTCCTAAATTACTGAATTCGGGCACTTTTAGGCAAAAAAAAGATTCAGAGAAGAGATTGCGTTATCTTTCGGCTTTGTTTGACAATCATAATCCTAGCATATATGCATGAGAACAGCATCTCTTTCACCGATAAGCTACAACTAGATCCAATCAAACTTGTCGCCCAAGTATTGATGAGCCCGAGCATCTCCAGAACGAGCATGGCCCTCAAAATTCTCCGCGCGTGCAGATCTCCCACAAAGACGACCCAGTTCGCCACTCTCGTGCTCCGATGTTACTTCTTGATAGGTAACAGTTTTCAAATACTTACCCACCCATAGACCGCCAGTGTATCTAGCTGCACCTCGAGTTGGGAGAACATGATTGGTTCCAATGCACTTATCGCCATAGGAAACACAAGTCTTTTCGCCTAAGAACAAGGCACCGTAGTTGGACATCTTCTCCAATGCCTCGCGAGGCTTTTGAGTCAGAATCTGGACATGCTCATATGCATACTCGTCTGCAAGCTTGTATGCCTCATCCAAATTTCCGACAACAATGACCTCTCCAAGACGATCCCAGGAAACTCCAGCAATATCCGCGGTCGGCAAGACTTTCAGAAGACGGTCCACTTCCTGAATGGTCTTCTCACCAACAGCTTTCGAATTTGTAATTAGAACCGCTGGTGAATCAGGACCATGCTCTGCCTGTGACAGGAGATCTGTAGCTAGTACAAATGGGTCTGCATGTTCATCGCCGACGATAAGGACCTCTGTCGGTCCAGCTGGGAGATCGATACCAATCTCCTCTCCAAAGAGTTGGCGCTTGGCCTCTGCAACGAACGCATTACCCGGTCCAGCAATGAAATCCACCTTCTTCATGGTCTCAGTCCCAATAGCCATCGAAGCCACAGCTTGGACACCACCCAGGACATAGATATCGTCTGCTCCAGCAAAATACATGGCAGCAATAGTATTAGCGGGGATTTTCCCTAGAATAGGAGGCGTGCATGCAGTAACGTGAGGAACTCCGGCGCATTTGGCAGTGAGGATCGTCATATGAGCTGAGGCTAGGAGGGGGTAGCGGCCACCAGGGATGTATCTATAGAAGGAGTCAAATCAGATGCTCGAAGGTATTAAAACATGACGAGGAAGTAAAGACTTACGCTCCAACTGAATTAATCGGGATATTCTTCTGACCCAGATGCACACCTGGTCGAATCTCCAGCTCGAAGTCTTTAATAGAGTCTCTTTGCGCCAGGGCAAAAGTCCGAACATTTTTTTGAACCTGCTTAATATCATCGATGATCTGCTTCGGCACAGTTGAAATGATTTGCTGTATTTCCTCCTCTGAGAGCTTGAAGCTTGCGGGACTCCATTTGTCGAACTTCTCAGAATAACTTCTCACGGCCTGATCACCCTTCGCTCGAATATCATTAATAACCCCGCGCACGATCGCAGGCGTATCTACCGTTGATGCAGAGCCATTGTTGGCGGTGTTGCGTTGTTTGAGCTTGAGAGCCATGATGACGAGGCAGGATGTACAATTCTCAATAGTTTCCGTTCGTTTCAATCTTAATCTTTCAATTGTCTCTTCTTATAACGTTTGTAAAGCACAAGATTCGTCATAGCAAGCTCCAAAGTTTCATGGTTACCATCGGACTCGGCGCCGATTCCGATTATCGTCCACCCCGCATGGTCGGTTAAAGCGTGGGGGCCACACGCCTCGGTATGTGGAGGGTATTGAATATTCTGAGCTTCGAATAACTTCACTTCTTGCAAAGTTCAGTTCCATCTAGCTCGCCATTGCAGTTTCCCGGTCTCTCCCGAATCACTTTCCTTGATTCTGTTGTTGTCGTCTTCCTAAGCGGGCGCCACTGTCTGCTACCGATGCCGTATGGTTTAAACACATGTTGAACTAATATCTTCAATGATCGGACTACGGATACGAATATGGAAGTTTAAAAGAACTTATCATATAAAATGAAACCCCATGCATTCATTTCTTTCCTGGGGTTCCTTTTAGACAGTCTATGGTCTATCCCTGGGACTTTTTAGGCACTGCCAAGGAACTTGATATAATTTTGAGAATTTTGAAATCATGATTGATTTGGGTATCAAGTTGAGATAATTTCATAATATACATTAATATCATATTCACCCTAACCCCTTCCTGTCAAAACACAGTTTCCTAGATCACCCATCAGCTGAGCCAGGCTTTGAACCAACGGCGGAGTAGTCTCTGAGTTATCGACGCGAAGAGCTCGCTGTCCAATTTGCATCATCAATCCAGGCTCCGACAGGAAGACTGGTCCATTTGGACCTTCCAAAGCGGGTTGACCACAGCCCAGAGTCACGAACTTTGACACATCAGCGACTTCCTCCGCATCAAGATAAACTATCGGTCCCTGTGTAGATACTTGAGAAGCAGGGCTACCCGTGAGTCTTGTATTCTGAGCCTTAGAGACAACGCCATATGACCAGAATGCCAGGCTTGCATAGTAGACCCCAATGGCCAAGAACCCCGTCAAAGATCCAGGTGGCATTTGACGAGCTGCGCGAATCGTTTGTCCTGCATGCCAGACTGCACGCCGGGAGTCTGGACTCGCGATCCATTCTAACGCAGAATGGTATACGCGACGTGCTTCTTGTTTGTCTTCCTTTCCTGCAAAGAGTTGGAGCTCTTCGAGTGACATGTAAAGTAACATAGAGACGACCTCGCTGACTAGGGTAATTTCAGGGAGGGCTGGGGCATGAAGCTCAGAACGAACCATTCTAAAATGCTGGAGAGCCTGGTTGAGTTCTTGTTGGCGAGAGTTGGTTACAAGCGCGTGCCAATGCTTGGAATTGCTTGTTGAGATAAATTTTAGACTATGGTATTCATTCACCAGGGCAGAGATACCATGTAAAAGAACCAGAGTTGAGAGTTGGGTGTCGACTCGATTCTGGAATATAGATAATTGAGCCATGTCACGAAGAAGATCCGCTAGTGATGGTACACGCTCGGGGGTGACTGTTCGGTATAGCTCTCTCCATTCCTTGGCTGTTTTGGCTTCCCATAATCGACGCGGCGCGGGTAGTGGAAGCTCCAAGTCTGTGTATGATATCAAAGGATTCACATTAAGAGCAACTGCAATTTCTGAATCGTGAACAAACATATGATAGACAAGTCTAGAAGAGAATAAGCAAAGTTGTACAGTTAGAATGAAGGGTCACATCTCACCTTTTGAATGACTCCTGTTCAATCCACTCGCGCCATTTGCGCTCCAGCACATCGTCCGTATCTTCAGCAAGGGGGATTATTGTTGCATAAACTGATCGACGAAATCGGAGACCACGGCGAAGCATAGTTACCAATGGTTGATTGAAACTTTCTGCGATTTCAGTCTTCCTCCTATTGCCACTCCAAAGACCAATCCAGAGACATAGGAAGTTGGTCTGCGACGTCCGCAAGCATCGTGTCGCACTATTATCATTTTCATACTGCATTTTATGTAAGAAGCAGAACAATATCAAGTAGGAATAATGCGAAATACCTTTGTGGGCAGATACATCCGCACAATTTCTAAGAGGGCATATCCAAGCTTCCTAATTGTAGGAATAGATGACCTGATAGCTCCTGCAGCAGCCAACCCCGCAAGAATGCTCGGATGTTCACTATTTGGCCGAAACGTCGCTCCGTGGACGAATGAAATAACACTCTGGTTTTGGTACTGAAAGAACTGTTGAATAAGCCCATCTAGCAACTCTGTGCTAGGAAAAGACTTTGTGATCTGATGCAAGTTGGCCTCCCGACTAATCTCTAGTACGAGTCCGAAAATCAAGTCGCGGCTACTCGAAGATAACCGTTCGCACAATGTCTGTCTTTCGGTGGCGCCTACGCCCGGGCTATCAACGGCCTGAGGAATAGACAAATTTTCATGATCAATAAATGCACGATCTTCTCGAAGAGGCCTCCATGCAGATAATGATGATCGGTGGTAAGCCTCGGCTCCAATTCCAATGCCACTGTCTGCATCAAGATTATCTTGTTCGTTCTCATCGCCCGCCATCAAACTGCGGGAGTTGTACATGTCTATGAGTCCGAAATCGCCGTCCGTTAAACTGAAATCTAAGGAGAGGTTCTCGAGCACTCCGTATGGGGTAAACTCGGGGATGAAACTTGACGGATCAAAGGGATCGTTATATCGACCAAGGGAAGAAAACATCGAGTCGGGGATGAAGTTGGGAAAGAATGTGCCGTCGACGCTAAATATCCCACTTTCATGGTCTGTAGGTGAAACTGTTACTGTCAGCTAATTCCCGTTGAGAGTTCGGAAGAGACTATCATTCGTACCGCCATATTCGATTTGAGTCGGTTCAGCACATGTCGGAACCTCCGGGGAGAGTAATGGGTCAAGTGGTGGTCCTTGGGGGGTCATCAAGATAGTATTTGTGGGTTGGAAGTCTTCCATTGGGGTCGGCATTGGCGAAAATAGAAGAGAGGTACTCAAATCAGCAGGCGGGTTGTTGGGATTCTGCATATCGTGTTCATTTTGTTGAGGCGATTCGGGAGAAGAGTCTTGTGAGATATCCTGCCAGTCACATTGAAGGTTCCGTTCACGACACCGTTTACAAGGCTTTTCTTCGTCACATTTGAGTTTCGAAGCAGCACATGTCTTACAAGCCTGTGATACTCGACTTTGTTTTGCAACTGATGAGCTTCTTTTGCGTTTCCGGTCTCTATCATGTGCATGTCCTGCTGCATGGCGCTTCAAGAGATCCCTGCGTTAACCCGATAGTTTAGCGATATGATTAATCTTGCTTAAATCAAAGAATCAAACTCACGGACGAGCAAACCCCTTATCACAAACATCGCAAACATATGGTTTTTCACGAGTATGAGAGCGAACATGGCGAATCAAATGATCCGCGCGATTGTAGTGGCGTTTACAAAAGCCACATTGGAAGTAACCCCCGTCTTTGGACTTGACAGGGGATTTGGAGTCATTTTGCTGGTCAATGGTCGGGGAGGATTCACCAAGCATGGTTACCTGAAGTCAGACATTCGTATAATGCAGGGGATGGATGATGTTAAAGGAAGAAGAGAGAGGGGAGAAGGCAAGAAGGGGAAAGGGCGCGCGGGGAATCTGGGGAACTCTCGGTAGTGTACGAAGTTCATGCGGCCCAAGGTGCAGAATTCAACTTGATGAATTATGGACCAACCATTGATTGGGTTAGTACAATTGTCATAGCTCATCTATTTCTACTGGGGCTAATGAAGCTCCAGGGTACGTCTCGGCGACGATCACTGGCGTCTCCGCTTAGTCAACGCATAATACGAATCCCCAGATGCCAACCCCACAATGCCTCCATCGTTTCCTCTGGGGATTTTTAAATTGCTAGACTTGATTCGCTGAAATTGCCGGTTGGCTGAAATGGATCCATGTACCCTACGCCCTTAGTCCCCTTTTTATTTTCGAGAGTGAGGGGTATAGGATCTCAACATCTCGAAGTGGCTTGGTGCTTACGCAGTCTCGACTTCGGGATGTGGGGGACCACTTCCGACTAGTCCGACGAGACTCGAAAATGGCAATGTATGAAGCCTTGGGGTATTGTGTGCATAAAGTTGTATGTAGCTAATAAATCCTAATGAATTCAACACTTCCTGGCCTCGATATAAGCTAGAATGAGGACACACCTGCTAGAGGAGTAGGAGAATCTTGGTAGGTGTGGGTATTAGGGGAAGCAGATGACTTCTCATTCATACCTAGGGGTTGGCCCAATAAAACGGCTCGGTGTTTGTCTCTCAGTTGGTGGCGAGCGACGAAACGCTCACTTTGCCACCCAGGTTGTCCACTGAAGGTAGATAATCAATTCCTTCAAGCTAGTCACCGAGGCTTCCAAGTCTAGGTCGTCATTCATAAGTACAGCAGTCAACGTAGAGCAAAGTTTTTGGGAGACAGTTCGCACAGCGCGTCCGCCGAGGGAATGAACAGGGGCCGAGGTAGGAATCCATTCCGTAGTACATCGATCGATGGTCGCTGCGCTGTTTCCAAAGTCTCGATAATCAATGAATGGTTCCAGTAATTGCTCGATGCGATCACGTAGAGATTGAAGAGAGGAGAAGTCTCCTGCGGCCAAAGTCTGTAGTTCATCCGAATACCGGTATACAATCATATCCGCGATATTCTGCCAGTCAAATGCGTTGAGAGACGGACTGTGTGTATTGAGTAGGGCTGTAACATCTTCACGAATGGGATGCAGTTTTTCGATCGGTATATGTCCCAGTTGGGGGAGGGATGCATTGTCGGGGAAAAGATTGAGCCCATAGGTGTAGGCTGAAACGAAATGATCAAAGTCAAGTCGAACTTTCCGCCCGAGACGCTCATCGAAGCGGGTAGATAAAGAGTTGAAATCGCCGCCAGGTCGAGGACCTCTCGGCTTGCCGTGTCCGGGACCACCTGGGCCACCTGGGCCACCTGGGCCCCGAGGACCGCCTGGATGGCCTGGACCACCGGGAGATTTCTCTTGTGGCTTTGTCTGAGTAATGTATACTAGCTCGAGGTCCCGTTCAAAGTTGCAAAGGATGATCTCAAAGTCACCTTCCGTACGGGCGATTCCATCAATTCTATCACCCCAATCTTCCTTGGCCATGCGGCATGCCTCCTTCGCTCGTTGTTGCTCTTGGGGTGGTCCACCAAGAGAAGGCCCATCCACAGGTCGTTGTCCATCAATGGTATCATTGTAAAGAATTCGATCTTGAGACTCGGCTCCAGCTCCAGGGCCAGCTGACATCCCGTCGATGTAAAGTAATCGGAGATCCCGTGCTGCCGCGTAGGTATGAAGATATCCACCTTCCTCCACTTCTGTTGCAGTATCCTGCGCGTCGTTAAGCGGTTGCTGTCCCGGAGATTCGATCAGGCCATCCATATTTCTCGGCTTTCTCCCCCCACTGCGATGCGCGAAACCCAGAGAATGTTCGGGTTTAAAGGCGAGCCATTCGGTGCCTTTGATTGGGTCTTTGAGGCCAGTTCCGTGATAAAACTGGGTGCCTTGTGGCACACTAGCTAGGAAGAAAGACATGCCATTGTAGTTAATTCCACTTCCCCAATGTCTCAAAGTTGACTGAATGGCGTTGAAGATATGGTTTGCGTTTTCCACTTCTTGAAATTCGTTGTTTGCAAGAGACGAAGTAAACAAACATGCCAACGCGGGCAGTACCCAGGGCCATTCCTGATGAATGCGCATGGCTGTAAGAAGCTTCTCTGACGTGTATCTTGTGAAGAAAGCTGCCAGTGAAAACAAAGTCCTTGGATGGGGGATATGGGGTGATTATCTGACTTCGGAGATCGAGTACCCGCGCCTGACGATCTCCGAGATGACCCACTTTACGGCGTTAATACCCCGATTGGGTAGCAGCTTACGAATCTTTTACGAGTCCTTTTGAAGCTGATGCTAGTTTGTGTAGTGAGTGCTATTAACTCATGCATGAAGCTTCTGCAAAGAGGTAGCTTATACTGCAGGTCGTATAGCCACAAGCTGCAATGTGGGCCAAGCATCATCACACATGTATTCCAAAGTTATTAATAGAGACTTGTGAATTTAAGAACTCCGATGAACAAGTTTTGAATGGAAGATGATTTGTATAGTGGTAATAACCGTGAGTTGTCTCCATTAAAGCAGCAGTATCAGGCACGATCCAATGTGCAGACGCATATGTACAGACAGCCTTGATTAAGGGGAAAAGAAGCGTGCCCAGAAGTGTAAACAACAAGAGGAATAGAAACAAATGTAAAAGCAAGAATTAAGCCGAGGATTTTCCCCACGCCGATTAAATGCTCGTATGGATGACAATCAAGTATTTCGGGCAGAGTCCTTCAGGTGAAGCAAGACTCTGGAATATGCCCATGCTCGTGTCTCGTCTCTTCGTGTAGAACAGATCGTTGAACGCCGTCCCACCAGTACATAAGAAAGCCTTTCATAAAGGAACAAAGGAAAATGACACAAGGAAAAAAGAAATAAACAGAGGAAACCGTTGCGCCAGGGATATCCAACTCCAATCCCCAAAGACAAAAACCTCAAATGCGTTCAGGAAACAAAAGAAACCTAAATAACAACCACATCGCCTTCCGCGTCTGCCGGGTCGGAGGCCATAATATCACCATATTTACCAACCGCAATCATCATTGGGTCGTCTTCCAAATCAATTGCGCTGTCATCATTGTTAGGCGCTTGGAAGCCAGATTCACTGAGGCTTAGATCTTTCTCTGCTGGAATGTGTTTCGCATCGGCATCTGAATCACCGTTTGGGGCCTGCGCAACTCCGGGGGTTTCTGTGTTGGGGTGGGATCGAGCTTGGCTGGAGGATTGTGCATCAAATGAGTTGCGGTTTGAGGTCGTGTTGTGCTTCAGATGAAAACTACCCATACCCATCTGCTCTGTGCCGAATGTGAGGTTTTGGATTGAGGCAGGATTGCTTCGCATGAAGCCACCTTTCTCTGCTTGCCAGAGCATCATTTCATGGAAAAACACTTTCGTCATCCACCAAGCACTAAAGCTAGCTGCTCCACCGAGAGTAAGACGATGCAAGATGTTTTCCCACAACGCATCAACCTTTTCAATAATGCATTGCGATCGGTGGTTGGCGAAAACTGCTGGAATGCTGAGAATGAACTGAATCCATTTGTCTGGGAAGTTATACTCGTCACCACCGGCTGTGTCAACTGGTAGTGGGTGGGCTTCAATATCTTCCGCCGAATCTGGCTTGCGGTAAAAAGGCAAGGTCCCAGCGGGATCATCCTCGGACACAGGGGTCAGCAGAGCGCGAACATCGTGCTTGAGAATTTGCTCAGTGGCCCGTGCTGCGCAGACTGGAATGTTGGCCTTGGAGATCATTTCCGCCGGGTCTACAAGAGACCTAAAATCAGCCCACATCTGATTGCGGTTTTCAGGATGGCAAAGCCAAGCAGCGGCGGCGTTGGCAGCTTGGTTGACATCAAGCATGTGCTTTAAGAGGTTGCAGAATATATGGGCCGGGATCAAGCGTGCGATAGACACATGGGCTGGTTGTGTCTTGAATGTTTCGGCGATATGCCCACAAAGTCGCTGAGATATAGAGCGGAACGCATCAAGCACAGGTTTGGGGACAACTTGTGTAGTAAGAGGCGCGACGAAAGGAATCATCTTCTGGTACATAAGCCAGTCACACTCCTTAATCCATGGGGCAAGATTTGGGTGTGTTAAGAGTTTTTGAACAGGAACAGTCAATGTCCCGTGAAATGCAGAGAAATACTTTAGAAGGTTTCGTTCTTTACAGAATCGGAAACTGTCGATGACCGAGATGCAGTGGGATCGGTAAAGGGCTGCGAGGGCATCTGCCACCTTTAAATCGGTGTTGGCGGGCAAGTGACCGCGAATATCGGGTAACGTGAGGGTATCATTATCAACCGGGGGTTCATCTGTGGGGAACTGAAGCATTTGGTGGATCATTCTGCCAGCTTGCTGTGCAACGTTGTCGGCAGTAATGGTGGAATCTGACCCCGGTAGACCGGAATGGGTATCGGCCGGGCAGCCACAAGTTGGGCCGGGAGAGTTGGCAGGAAATCGGGGTGCAAAAGAGGTTGTCGGGGAGGGAAAGACGGCCGAGTCAGCAGTGGGCTGAGGGATACTGATACTATATTAACCGTTAGTCTTCTTGAATATTGACTTCTCAGTAGATGTCTGTTGTGTCACCGTACCTGCGTGAACGCATTGCACTTGCGGGCCTTTCTGGGGCCACTGAAGGTGTCTGGCTAGGTGCGACATGTGTATTTACTGATGCAGCCTTCTGTTGCTTTTCCTCAATGACGGACAAATCCACGTAGTGGTACTTGGATTCTCCACGAACACCGAGACGACGAGTCTGAACATTTGGGAAGATGATCCGCACAAGCTTTCCAAATGAGGCGGGGTTCAGAACAGACACTCGCTCTGTCCCACACTTTTCTGCATAGCAGCAATAAACCCGATCTCGCCTTACCGAGCCACTACTCTTTCGACAATTTTCTCGCAACCTGCAGAGGAATAGCTGTTAGTCATTCCGTCACAACAATTCAAAATTTAGGCAGGGATTATTGCTTACCAGATCATAGCGAATACCTGCTTCACCTTCTCTGCTTTACCTCCAGCACCCTCATGCTTCATCACCTCAGTGGCCATCTGTTTTAATGTGTATCCTTCATACTGACGAAGGAGTTTACGAAGCTCGTTGTCGTTTGCAAGCGTGGAACTTGACCCCCTCTTCTTTTTTCCTCCTTGCTCCGAAATTTCTTGCTCCTCCATAACTTGCTCGGGTATATGATTTTCAATCCCGCTATCATACATAGTCTGGTACTGAGGAACAGCAACACTAGGGACACCATTGGAACCCATATCCTGCGGGATTGAGTGGTGCGAAAGCGTATGGTTGTGCATAGGATGGGTCGGGAAATCGTCCTGTCGAGCCATTACCGAATGGGCATCTCGTAACCCTTGATCCATAGACGCGCCATGGGTTTGATGGGCGAATTGGTGGTTGAATCGCATGATCATGTCTTCAGGGTTACCTCCGAACATGTTCTGGGCATTGGCGACCTGCGAGGGCATAAACTGGGGGAATGCATCGACGTGTTGGTCTTGGGTTTGCTGGGTTGTGCTCGAATGGATACTGGCAGTTGAACCTCTTGATCGAGCACGGTGGCCAGCTCGCGAAATTGTCTCCGATCGTGATCGTAGGGGGTCTGCGGTCCCTGGGCGGCTATGAGGACCCATGTGTTGTGTTGTTTGTGAGATAGCGCTTCCTTGCGACGGGGCGCGTACTATCATAGTTGATGAGCATGGGCAAGGGTCGACTACAAGGAGATCAAGTGATCCTCACCTAGTTCAGATGGCATTCTGGTTCCGGTTGGTGAATCAAGAAAAAAGTGGAGGAAATCCGTCACCAGGGAGATGACCGGCCCTGCACACACAAGGGTCGTGTGTTTTTCTTTTCTGCACACACACAGCGACTTTGACCATTCGATGTTTCAGATGCCAACCTGGAAATCCTAGCCCGGATCTATTCAACAAGAAGTCCACACGACAACCGTCCCAAAGTCCTATAGCTGTCGTTGGCCGCGTAGTGCAAGTTGAGTCGTGGGAGGATAAACAGAGCAAGCCGTTCCTCAGACAACGTTGTTTGGGTAGTCACGTGAGTGGCTCAGGTAAGCATTCCGCGCCAAACAAAAACAAACCATCACGTCGAACTATGCAGCACGTTACAGATATGGGATGAAAAGCATGTACATGCTATATTTAGGCTGTCTATCTGACTGTCCTCTTGTTTGTATCTGTGAATCATAGGCTCTCGGCTACTAGGTGTTATCTCTGTCGGTCGGCCATCATTATGCTTACAGATTCAGCTTGGGGTTTAAAATCGTTCCCCATATGGTAGAACAAAGAAATTAGTTAATTTTCAATCCCCTCTCTCTCAAATTTCTTCGGAGTTCTTTGTTAGATCGCCAATGCCCAATACATTGACAGTTCGGCAGCTTCCAAGATTCTTGCATTCATGTACGTCATGCACTTGGCACCAACAAAGGCCCTTTTATAACATTGTATTGCTTATTCCTTCAAGCGCATTGTCGGCTTCTTCATATGAGCAGTGGAAGAGAAATAATATAACAAACAATAGAGCCATATCTTGCTGGTGAAGTACTATGTATTAGTCCACTGCCCAGGTTTGCAGGTGTCTCACCAAAAGTTGACTTGAAGAGGATCTGCGTACGGATATATAAAAATGTACGAAACCGTCACGTATACTAGAGCCCGGAACTTGAAGTTCAGTATTTACAGTGTAGAATCAATAACTTGAATGGAATAGAATATTAAGAAGTACTACTAGTATAATATAGCAGACCACAGAGGATGGGAGGGAGCAATTGGGGGTCCACAGTATATACTAGAGTATATATTGCAAAAAGGTGAAGAGATTGCCCCCGTGAACACGCGATCTCTCCAGGGCTTGATTACAAGCCAAGCACCTTACAACTTGGATACGAGGGCTAGTAATAACGCTGGAACTCCGAAATTTGCGAGCCTGGCTACACAATATTCGAACTGATCGTTGAAAAATAGTTCCCCAATGAAGGAACCTCCGTAAGGGACGGTATTGTCCTCGGCAAGTACAAAAAAAAGGAGAAGAAAAAAAGGATGCCCCCGGGGTGGATCGAACACCCGAATCTCTGCATTACAAGTGCAGCGCCTTACCACTTGGCCACAAGGGCTGGCTATAGCAAATTCCGGGATTGTTCATTACATAACCACCATGAGCACAATTCTTTTTTCTTATAGCTTTTAGTCCAATCCCTAGCTACCAGAAATGGTAAGGCAATACGAACTGGAGTTTAATGTTGGAGCTTGTCCTACCTCTTCATGTTTGTACATCCAAGCTAATAGATAGTTGGCGTGTAAGCATTTTAACTGCTCGTTCAACTGGTTCACCATAAGCGACAAAAATTGAAGAACCTTTGGACCAGAATAATGTCACCACTCAAATTTAGCTAACGGAACATGGATATACGCAACATTGAAGCATTGATTGATATGATATGATATGTGTATAGATACTACTCCCCAACAATTCAAGTTCAAATGACCTTGATCAAGTGGGGCTCCAGATCGACGCAGATTGGATCTGTAGTCTCGCATACGTATAGATCTATAATAGCCACCACAGCCCCAGTACAACACAGATCTATTTTCAAACATGAACCGCCCTCTATTTCGCCAAATCATAACCCCTCCCGCCAAGAGAACATGCCCGCGTCATCCGATTCGGCATTTCAAGGAACAAGTGGATCTCTCTAACGCCGCAACACTGGAACGGAACAGGAACCAGAACCAAAACGTATGGAAATGGATGATATTGGTAGTAAAATGGCGATCGACGCCAAGTGTCTCGTGTTGAGTTTACGCGACATTTTCTAGTATCCATAAGGCTAGTAGGGCCGTGATGTCACTAAGAGGCTAAGAGGGAAAGCGCGAAGGAGTGAAGTCGCCTGCAATTTTCATTCCCGATCTTTCCCCCTCTTTTTCCCCACATCGCAGTTGAGACTTTGCCCAACCTCAACACAACTATGCAGCGACTCAAGGAGAAGCTAGGACATGGCATTGATCATTTGGAGGAGTCATTCAAAGGTTGGTTTTCATTGATTTGAATCCCCCCCCCCCTTTGGTCTCCCTTTCACCCCCGCCCTGTCCCACGTCAAGATAGCATCGTCTCCGAGTCTATAATCTGTCATCCCCGCAACTTGAAGCTAATATTCTTTGCGCCCCTGCTTAGACCACAACCTTGAGGATGTTAAAGCCTCCGCGGTCCACCTGAAACATAAAGTCGGCAAATTTTACAACGTCGTGAACCCTAACCACCGTCACGATGAAGAACATGAACAAGCCACGGATCGCAAACGCACCAATGTCGCAGAAACCCATCGCTTCCAGTCTTTCGCACCTATCCATGAAAATAACAGGGTCAAGTGGTATGTTGATGGACTTGACTACCTCTGGGCAGTCTCTGAGGCCCTTGAAAAGGCCACCGAGACCATTTACATCGCCGATTGGTGGCTGTCACCCGAACTGTTTCTTCGTCGCCCCCCAGTCAAGCACCAGGAGTGGCGGCTGGACCAAATCCTCAAGAGACGCGCGGAGGCTGGTGTGAAGATCTATGTTATTGTGTACAAAGAGGTCAGGATGACATCCAGAGTCCATGCCGTGTTTGAAATGTGAGATCTGACCAGCTCGATCTAGGTCAACCAAGCCTTGACATGCAACTCTGCGCATACAAAACATGCCTTGCGCAGTCTTTGTCCCGAGGGCACACCTGGCCATGGCAATATTCGAGTCATGCGTCACCCCGATCACAACGTTTTCGAAAATGGAGCCGACATGACACTCTACTGGGTGAGTCTGCAGTAATACATTCTTCATGTATACGTAATATATCTAACATACCAATTGTCTAGGCGCATCATGAGAAATTCATTGTAATTGACTACGAAATGGCGTTTATTGGTGGGATTGATCTCTGCTTCGGTCGTTGGGATGCTCGCCAACATCCACTCGCCGACGTCCACCCAGCCGGTCTAGAAGACGACATCTTCCCCGGCCAAGAATTTAACAACAACCGTATTATGGACTTCCAGAGCGTGCAGGACTGGCAAAGCAATGAAATCAGCAAGGCTGAATACGGTCGCATGCCATGGCACGATGTAGCCATGGGATTGGTTGGTGACTGTGTCTACGATATCGCGGAGCATTTTGTTCTGCGTTGGAACTTTATTAAGCGTGATAAGTACAAGCGTAATGATAAAGTTGACTGGCTGCTTATGGAGGGTCGAACGGGCGATGACGAGGACATTATTGCTGTCCAGCGGCCTAAGTATCCTTGCGGTGACTATTTGCAGCATCCGCTGACGCCGCTCTCGACAAAGTCTCGTGGGAACCAAGGATCTGTCCGAGCACAGATTGTGCGCAGTAGTGATGACTGGAGCAGTGGTATTTTGAATGAACATAGTATTCAAAATGCATACTGTGAGGTGATTCGAAATGCTGAGCATTTCGTTTACATTGAGAACCAGTTCTTCAGTATGTTTCCACCTCCCCTTAACCTTGTGGATAAAAGCTAATTGTTACAAGTCACGGCTACTGGGGACCAGCAACATCCTATTTACAATCAGGTCGGTGCCGCCATCGTTGATGCATGTGTCCGAGCTGGCCAGGAAGGTCGCAAGTTCCGTGTTATCATTGTTATTCCTGCCATCCCCGGTTTTGCTGGTGACCTGCGTGACAATGCTGCATCAGGTACCAGGGCTATCATGGATTACCAGTACAAATCAATCTGCCGAGGCGAAAACTCGATTATGGGCCAAATCTCGAAGGCAGGCGTTGACCCGAAAGGTAAGAAGCATCTCTATCCCTGTTTCCTGAATTTTACAGATATTAACTTAGAAATAGAACATGTTTTCGTCTTTGCTCTACGTGCTTACGATCGTATCAACAAAACCCCTGCCCTCGAGGAACTGGAGAAAACGGCCGGCGTCACATACCAGGATATTCAGCGTGGTATTGCAGAGTCTATCATGGGTGAAAGTGTGCATCCTTCCATTGGCCAAGACGGCGACAGGCATGAGAAGAGCTACGAAATTGATCCCAGTCTCCAGCGGGAGAAGGTCGCGAAACTCGAAAAATTTGAAGAAGCAGTGGAGCAGCACAAAGAGCTGCGAGGCGAGGCAAGCAGAGACTCCGTGGCTCATACCACCATGTTGAATGGTGGCAAGATGTCCGACGAGTATTGGGAGGGTGACCCAGAAGCCGAGAAAGCCAATATCGTCCAGGAAGAGCTGTATGTACACGGCAAGGTGTGCATAGTGGATGACCGCATTGTCATCTGTGGCAGTGCTAATATCAATGACCGGGTAAGTCTGCATCGAAGCCGAAGTCCACCGGGGAAGAGGAGAGCAAAGCCGGGACATTTGTCATGCATCTCTCCCATTTCCCTGCATATTGACAATGATACTGATGCTGATCTTCACCGTATAGTCCCAACTCGGCTCCCACGATAGCGAACTCGCCATCGTAATGGAAGATCAAGATTTCATCGAAAGTGAGATGGATGGTAACCCGTATCGAGCAGGCCGCCACGCGGCCACTCTGCGTCGTCAGCTGTGGCGCGAACATCTAGGTCTCCTACCAGCACAAGATTATGACGCAGCGAATGAAGCGAATGCCCAACCACCAGATGTATGTCTAAATGAGATTTTAGAGGGGCCGGAGAACGACTTCGTCACCGACCCGCTGGGTGATTCGGTCTGGAACACATGGAGAGAACAGGCTACTGTCAATACGGAAATGTATCGGGTCCTTTTCCGGGCTGACCCAGATGATCACATTAAAACCTTTGAGGACTATGATAATTTCTACCCGCGTGGGGCCCATAAGCAGGGTCACCTGTTCGATCCGTATATGCCGGCAGCTGAAGTTCGGGAGAAGCTCGATCGGATCAAGGGACATCTTGTGTGGCTACCATTGGAATTCCTGGAGAATGCCGAGATGGCAGAACCCGGATTGGCCGTGAACCAGATCACCGAGGTAGGTTTTTGATTCCTTCTTCTTTTTCTTTTTTTCTTTCTTTATTTTTGAGGGGTTCTAATTTTTTTCGCCGGGTGTGCTCCGCTCGTTCGTGATGTGGGCCTTGAATTGTGGACTAATAACTTCGCTAGAGCATCTACACGTAGCATCGACCCATTTTTCGTCTCTTCACGTCTCCATGAGAATTTCATTTACGTTTTCAATTTTTTTCTTTCTGAACTATTTTATTGATTATCGATATCCATATACATACATATTCATCTGCTAGAAACCCCAAAGCGAGGGTCTGGAGTGTATCTGATCGTTTACAATACTGTAGATATTAAGTTTTGGAAATTTGTCATATAGTCTATTGTTTTTTTCCCCCTTATGATCTCCCTATCTTACACGCACATGATGTCCATTGCTTTCTTTTTCTGCTTGATCTTCCACCACGGAGATATTCAAGTTCCAGATCATCTAAATCATCCCGATCTATATTAGGTTACTATACCACTTGAGCAGGTAGTATCATCATGAATGGAGATAATAATGCCAAGTTAAAAAAAAAAAAAAAAACCGGGACCCAGAACCCGGGAAAACTAAAAAAAAAAAGCTGGGATATACAGCTAGGTACCTTACCCACTCCCAAAAGAGGTGCATGGTACTTTTGCCAGACCCACAGACCTCCACAAATTCCACGGCCATCTTTCCGTATGCCACCATCTGGTCCTTGCGTAGAGAGGAAATCCAATGTGGATCCCCAATAGAGTTAGCGGACCCAAGCCCCTGGAAATCCTTAATGCAATTGATTCTTTCTCGTCTTCGGACCGTGACTCTAAGCGAGAAGTATAGTGCGCCTCTCATTTCCATTTCAAGCGGCAACTTTATCCGTATTATTGCTTATGGGATCTGTCGATTATTACTCGTTTATCGCAGCCACTACTTTCTCTGTCTTGCCGGATTCCTTCTCCATCAGCGTGCATTGGTGTGGATCCACTTTAGCCTCCGGTTCGCTTGGCGCCTCTCGACCCGGGCCTAGGGTGCCCAATGGGAATACGAGACTTGGATGAAAAGGATCGAGCATGTCGGTCAGTTCAACCAAGGATTGACTCGGTGTTGCTCATTCATGTCGTGGATTCTTATTCTTATTCTGGAAGCCATGACTACAGTTGGAGTAATCTTGAATGTTGTCGTACAAGGGCGAAATACTATGCAGGAGGAGCATGGGTAACATTATGTGAAGTGAGAGAAGTTTCATATACATTAATGTACCTATACATATACTCTGTAGTGAGGTACTTTACAAGGAGAGACCCTGTGCGAATACCAAAATTGTTAAATATCGATGTAAGGTGTAAAAAGTACCTATGCACATGTAGAAGTACAATGACCAGATCGGGTCAATGGTGGGATTATTCTCTATTCTGATGTCTAGATTCGATCCCACGCAATGACATTTAAGTTCAGCTGCGATATACAAGGATTACCCTATGCAATAGGAATGGTTCCATGATCGGTAATTATTGTTCGCTTCGAGCGGATAAGCGTCTATACTAATAAAAAGGATAGGATTTGAATTGGGATTCGCGCTCATGCACAGAAAATACGGTGAACTGAAAAGATAAAGATCATCGATAATTAATTCCCAAATTCCCGTTTTATTTTGAAATTATGAAGTCCGATAAAGAACAGGTGTAAAGAAACATTGAAAGCGATCAGAATATTAATAAAAAAAGGACTCCATATGACTCGTCCACAAACAGACACCGAAAACCATGATCTAAAGCTTTTTTTCTGTAAAGGACACAAACAAGAAAAATAAGAGAAGCGAAAAAGAAGAAAAAGAGAAAGTAAACTCCATCCGATGCACCCAAACTTTTTGAAAGATGACTTTTTAGAGGACCCATCAAATGCACAGAATCTCGCATGTCGCCAAACGCAGCCATGGGAAGCAAAGTTACAAAGAAGCTTGAAGCGCAGTGAAATGAAAAAAAAAAAAGTCAAAGGCGAAGTTATCTTGACAGGATACCCCGGTCAAGATATGCAAGAGGCTGGAGATGGAAATAGTCAGCGGACGAATCACAGTTGATATCAAGGGTGCATATGAGATAATCTGTACAATTCTAGAATTGCTGGAGGGGAAGAATGAGGGAAAGGCAGAAACTTGGAACTTGATCCAAGGTTGAAACATACGTAGGTATTTTCGAGTTCAAATTCTTTAACCCTTGGCGTTGTGGCAGGCATTGCAGCGACAGTGGCCACAGATTTTGCATCGCCAGATAGCAACAAAGGGGCCCGAGTTGCAATCCGAGCAACGCCAGGTCAAGATATTGCCATTGGTAGCCTGAACAATGACAAAGGTATGACCGGAGCACTGGTTTGCCATGTTGATCAGATGTGTTGATACTAGTATCACTTGAAAGATTTGAAGTTGGAGGGTTCAAATTGATGCTGGAGGATGTTAGATGACTTAAGCTATATCAAACGGACCCGAGACTCTGTCACGCACCAAACTAGGGAAAAAGTCCAGGGCCCGAGAGACTGGAAGCGTCGATCACCGGATATTTGTTCCAAGGACAGGTAAATGGAGGTTCAGATTGTCGAGAAGTATAGGAAGTGAATTGAGTTTCGTAGTTCGTTGAACTTGAAGGCACCAGTTGAAGTAGAGGATAGTCAAGCCAAAGAATGGATTGGATAGAGCTCTAGAACTACTGGACCTAGGGCCATTATATAGCTTTTTTTTTTGATTGGGATGTTTGGTTGAAAGGACACCTCTATCACCTTTTCCTTTTTCCCTTTTTTTTCTTTAAAAATAAATAAAATTATTTTGTTTTCGTTCAGCGGGCCAAAGATGCCAGGTTTAACCAGTCGAGGACCAAAGAAGCCGATGGTCTGCAAAGAACCGATCACGCGCCTTTCCGAGTTGAATGCCGAATCTCCAGGGTTTGGAATAGGCCAGATAGAGTAGGGGGTGGAGAAGGTGGATGGGGAGATGTAAAAGAAGGGAGGTGTAAAAGAACAGAACTAGATCTACTGAGGCACCGAACCTTGAAACATCATCTTGCATGAGAATTTACGCGAAAAGCCGGCAGATCCCAGATCCCCTCCAGAGGACGCGCGATCGCGATCTGTATGCATCGGGGGGTTGCAATTGGTAGGGGGCGATCCGGGAGAGACATTTAATTTGAAATAGAATTTCGGATTTCGAATTAGTATTTACTTTATAATATTTGATTTATTTAATATTCCGTGATTATCAAGTTTGTGTTGCCAAAAGAACCTGTGGGTCTAGTAACAAAGTACCTTCATCCTACATACACCAACTTGGAAACAGACGCAAATAAATACATGATGATTGTAAATCTAAGTACAGTACAAGAAAAACCCTTTCAATTTCCCATATTTCTATTATTATTATTATTATTATTATTTATTATTATTGTTTTTTTAAACATTTCTCCCTTCTTTAACCCCTCGCTGTGTCAGTCCCAGCAGAAAACTAAACCTCGAGCCGCGAACCCGACCAGCCGGTTCTAGATGGAGAAAAGGATCGACAAGACTGGCATATCCAATTGCTCAATAGCTCTACAGAGCTGCCGATCGTGGATCTTGCGGGTTTGTGCATCCCAGCAACCCGGCTTGGGTCCGATCATTTTGACCGGGCCTTTTTTCTTGGGTACTGTACTAGTACTTTTGGAACTGACTATCCTGTGATTGTGGTGATTGTCCTTGAATGTTTCTAATTATAGTTTGTTTTCCTCTCTGCAAAAAAGTGATACATCTGCCATAAAATACCCATTTCTAGCTTAGACTACGCTTGGACCACACGGACCACACGGCTCTTTTTGACTTCTCCACATGGTCTCAGGGACCAATGGAAATGAAATTCAAATGATCTTTACGAGTGACGAGTCCCAGCATCCTCGAATGAAGATCGGCGCGGAAGTACCTCCCCGGGCAGTAGTCTGGTTGTGACCCTCCCATCGCTTGCATGGGCCAATTGTTTATTCCTACTGCGATGCTCCATATGCATTGTGTACCCAAAGGAGACTAATCATCTTTTTCAAACAAATAGAATTGTTTCGTTGCATTTTGTTGTTATTTGGGCGTGGAGAAACCCCATTCACAGCCCCCCAAACAAGCCACGGCGATATTCGGACCTTCTAGACTAGCCAAATGTCAATCAATTGATGACTCCATAGTGCTTCTTCGTATTCTCATTGGTGATCATCCTGTTGGTTTCAGCTCTAGTATACATAGGCCCGTATAGACCCGGGGGTTCTCCATCGTTACCCTCCTTCATAAGTCTAGCCTTTCTGCAGATGCTAAATGGGGCAATTGCAGTAGAGAAGTCGTACGAAAAGTACCAAGTACCAAGTACCTTTTATTATATATATATATATATTAATATTAATTATACGGTATGATTTCATTCCTGCGATCCGTCCCGGCTAGGCACCTGTCAGGGAGAACTCAGCCGTACAATTTGAAACCCGCCGACATCATGGAACCAAAGACCGGATCTTCGAAACGGGAATCTGACCTCATGACCTGTAGATTCTATTGTCTTCATGTTCTTATTCCGACCTGTCAATCTAATACTGTTCCTACCCTTGAAGAATACTTTCGACCCAGTTCTAGACTCGATCGCAACCAGGCCGCAGCCGAAGCTCTTCACGGGAAAAAGTTGAAATACGGGAAGAAATTGACGGGAAGCGAAGATACGGCGATTTGCAGGTTGATCTCGATAGGTAAAATGGATAGAAAATGATGTCAATCGAATGACTTCAAAAAGACGGTGTACACAAAACCAGTTGCGGATATAGAGAATGACGATAATGACTGCGGATCACCAACAAATTCATATATTGACTACTACAACTATGTTTTCTCCGTGCAAGAACTTCAAGTTCTACTTTGATATGTTTGAGGTTGTTCTCTAGCGCCGGTTCCACTGCCAAGGTGCAGATTGCACTGCGAGATGGCACAGTTGATCAACAACCTCGAAACCGGCGCCTTCGATCCTCGGTGGGTCCTGCTCCTCATAGTTCCTTTTCCCTCTCCGAAGAGAAAAAAAAGAAAAAGTACAAGAAGCCATGTCCCAAATGTTTTCCTCTGCCAACGCTCCGTTAAGAACACCTCGTGGATGACGAGATATCCCTGCAGTACCCACAAGTGGACTGCATCGCTGGGTGATCATGTAACAAGATAGATAAAAGACAAGAAAAAGAAAAAAAAAGATACACAAACAAACAAATAAACAGACTACGGGTTGACCGACGGGGAGACGGGCTTCGCAAAAAAAGCGTTCTTTTTTTTGTATCATTCTGGTTAAAAATAGGTATCATTGCCATGAAATCATGAATCATGGATCATGGAGCGCAGAGATCGCCTGCATATCAGTATCAAACGCCGCTTTAAGAATATTGTCAGAATTTCTTTTCCTTTCTTTTTGGGATTTCTTCGTCACTGCCATTTCGAGGGTATGTGATCATCAGTCATTAAGATGGAAAAGGGCCGAAACACTAAAAAGAAAAAAAACAGGATTAGGATGTGCTCGGGGCGAATCAGAGGACTTCAAGTAAGCTTACCTTTCACCGTAGTGATGCCGCCGAATGCTTTCAGCAAGGAGTGTCGAGACGTCAATGACGATCAACTTCTTTGACCGCTTGAGCATTGACGGCGAGATCGGGAAGGTGTTGGTCACGACAATGTGGTCGATGGAGGGACATTCTTCTAACTGATCGAGCGAATCGGCCCCAAACAGTCCATGGGTGGCAATGCAATACACCTTGCGAGCGCCACCACGCTTGACAACTGTCTCGGCTGCCGCGATCCAAGACCCGCTCTTGTCAATCATGTCATCGACAATGAACACTGGCCGATCGCGCACTTCACCGACCAAAGTGATGGTCTTTTCATCTTCGTAGCGACCAGCGACACTAGCCTCATCATCGGACTCAACAGCGTCGAAGGAACCTCCCAAAGCGTGGTCTGGGGGTACTGAGGACGCATTGGAGATCATGGAGTTAAACATGTGGTCAGGGACAGCTTCCGTGTTCTCAGCGGACTTGCTGCTACTACCACCAGCACCGGGTGTGGTGCTGTCAGACTGTGAGCCAGAATCAGGGTGATAATCATCATCCACTAATTGACCCTGTACCAGACGGCCGGTCACCACGTCCCGCACTCTATGATCAGTGTACTCATAAGCAGCCTCCAACTCCGACGGCCGGCGAGCAGCCGGAGGAGTTTCGGGTCGCAATAAAGCAGCCGCTGCGTTAGCAGTTTCCGGCTCCTCGGGGATGGGCGGTGGGGGATTAGAACTATGTAAGTGAAGCTCAAAGGGCTGTTGGTCCTTAGGTAGTCGTTCCTCATCCATAGCATCGAAAAAGACAGTGCTATCAGACATGGTCATCGGAACCTTCGGCCGTCGCCGGTCGGTAGTCACAATACCGAAATTTAATTTCAAGGTATCGGCCAGCGAGGTGACCCGCTTAGTGCCACCAGCATTCTTGCTAACCACGACCGCATCTTTCCAGCCATCCACGTTCATCCTGATCCAGCGGGCAATAAACGGTTCGGCGAAGAGGTTATCGACGGGTTTGCCGAAGAAGCCTTGCATCTGAGATGCCTATTGATGTCGATCAACATCGAGCCCACGATAAGTTCACCCTCTCCTGGGGATCAACAAAAAAAACGCTTAAGGATCATACGTACATGTAGATCCATGGTGATAACATGGTCGACGCCGGCGATGGAAAGTAGATTGGCGAGCATGCGGGCCGTAATAGCGCCACGGTGGCTCTTCTTCTTAGATTGGCGCGAGTAGGGAAAGTACCTCGTCTGCGCGTCAGCATCCTCTGTCATTGATTCAAACAAGACGGGCAGCATACGGCATGACCGCTTGAAAGAATTGTCAGTACATGATGCTTAAGCTTGAGCTCCTCTTCCTCTCCTGGTGAGATCACGACATACCGGTAATCGACTTGGAAGATCCGCCCTTGCAGGCGGATATCATGATCAGAAGCTCCATAACGCTGTCATTGATCTTACTACTGCCACTCTGAATAATGTAGACATCCTGGTTCCGTACCGAGGTGCCGATGTTGACACTGGTCTCACCATTGGCGAATTTACCAAGATCTGCTTTGGCAGGTGAAGTACCCAACCGCTCACAGATAGTATCTGCAAGACCCGGATGGGAATTGCCTGAAAATATTTGCACACCCCGCATGGCGGATGGGAATGAGGAAGGAAGAAAGAAAGAAAGAAGAGGAAGACGAAAAAGCGACGGAGAAAAAAAAACTAGCGACCTGCACGAGAGGTCTGTGCGGCTCTCCGTATGCCCCACGTCAACTCTGATGTGCAGCTGCAACATGCGAACTTAGTTTCTGTTCCGCGTTCAAACATGTCGAAATTTCCCGAGATTCAAGGTGGAGGCTCATTGATTCTCGCCTGGCAGATCAAAGACAAGCATGTGTTAGTAGTGGGAGGTGGTGAAGTGAGTTTTCAAACCCCTCCGAGCTACGTACCTAGATACCCACCTCCGGAGTCAGCTCCGAAGATATATAGCTCGACATGGTAACTCACATATACCCTTTCTTTAGGTCGCCGCCGGGCGCATTGTACACGCCCTCAATGCCGACGCCCGTGTTACCGTTGTTTCTCCTGCCTCAGGCCTAAACGAGGAAGTAGCATACCGAGTGGCCGAAAAGCAAGTGACCCACGTTGATCGGAACTTCGAGCCCTCGGACCTTGATGATGCCGACATGGTACTATGCGCGATTGACGACCCAGAGGCCTCTACACAGGTCTGGAAGCTTTGCAAGGAGAAGAAGATCCCGGCCAATATCGCAGATGTTCCTCCCGAGTGTGACTTCTACTTTGGTAGTATGCACCGCGATGGTCCGCTCCAGATTATGGTCAGCACAAATGGCAATGGTCCAAAACTGGCCAGTATCGTGCGCAAGAGGATCGCACAGGCTTTACCATCTAATATGGGAGCTGCAATTCAGAACGTGGGAAAGCTGCGAAAGAAGTTACGAGAGGTAGCACCCAACCAGGAGGAAGGGCCCAAGAGAATGAAATGGATGTCTGCGGTTTGTGAGTCATGGAGCTTGGACGACTTGGTGCAAATGACTGAAGAGGACATGGATGGATTACTTTCGCATTACCAGCCGAATAAAGTGCCAGCACTTCAAGAGGTGCGAAAATCATGAATATTGGAACTTGAACACGATGCCTACATGTATGTGTGTACCTAAAATTTAGAAAGAAATTATGACAACTGAATGAGTTCAAAAGAAGAAAGTAAATTTTATCTTATACAATACAGCTATGCACCTCTAGAAAAATTGGGGAAAACTGTTAAGCCCGTAGGCAACAAGTAACGAGATACGACAAAAATTGGATGAGACAGGCTAGACAGACAAGTAAGGAAGTAGAAACGCCATGAGCCACCCATAAAACCACAGAAGCTGGGTGAGCACATCTCCGAAGAATCCAAAACCATCATTCAGCTGTTGTGCTATTCTGACGGGATGTCCGTTGAGACACGGAGCTGCGCGGGCTGATCGGGGCGTCTAATGGGTTAGGCGGAGCTATGCCCAGTCGGACCTCGCCGATGCGACGCAGGAGGGCCTGTAGTGAGACGCGAATCTCCGGGTTGAGATCACGGCTCAGAAGCTCAACTCCCAAGGGGTAGAAAGTTTCAATATTTTTATCGAAGCCTTCCTGGGGGAAGCTGTTATATCCATCGATGACATCCACAACAACTGGTCGCCAGGCCACGATGTTGCGGTGCTGGGTATCCTCCTCAAGACGGACAAAGCTGCGAATGATATCCGCGCAAAGTGGAATCAGTGCGGCTTCAGTCTCGGCACGACTGCTCTTCCTCTCTTCCCGCTGATCATGGTACATCCGGAAGAGGATGTGGACATATGTCGCCGCGCTACCGCTCTCCTGCTTCAGCAAGTTCGGGGGCTGCTTCATAAAACCCTGTTGCCAGAGTTGCATGCGCAATTTCTTGTCCTCATTAAACTTCTTGGCGAACTGGTAGCTCTTTTTCAACAAGCCCATAAGTCGCAGAAGCTCATGACTAGGAATTTCAGCATAAACATTGTCATTGGAGAAAAGCTCATGGACCGTTTCTATCATCAGCAATTGCAGAACACAGTTAGTGATGATGCGATTGAAAAATCTACGGCGGGCCACGGTGACAGCAGCTGGCTGTTGTTGAGAATCCACCTGGGGTCGGTAATCCTCGAGCTCGGCACGCGCCTCACTCTGGGCTGGTGGATCGCCACCATCCTGAAGCGAAGATGTGCTTTGAGATCCATTGGGCTGGAGAGTGTCAGGTAGATCGCCACTCAATGGGTCTGATTCCGGCAAGACTGCAGCCTCACCAGCGAGAACATCGCCATTGGTAGCTGTTTCTGTCATTTTGGTCATCGAGGCTGCCGCAGTGAACAGCTCATATGCGGTGGTCTTGCTGAAGAGCTCCACAAACGCACCAACAATCTGGGTCCAGTGTTCCTGTCGGAATTTAGTGACGTTTTGGAGAATGAGCTGCTGCAAGCAATTACTGCCAATGCGTGCAATAGTATCATTTTCCTGGCATATGCACAGGGTCAACAGCTCTAGGAAGCGACCCAGCATGTATTCGAGTGCATCGAAGTAGTGAGTGAAGAGGGTAATCATGTTCCGCAGAGCTTGAATCATGGTAGTTGAGAGCCAGACAGAAAGATCCTCATGGTTGGGAACTTTGGACATTTCGGACTTGGACTGCAGGACTACAAAGATGGGACAAAGCAATTGACGCCAAAGGACATCCCAGAAGTCTCGGGGGAAGTCACCGCCATGTCGAACCAAGGTTTCGAAGAGATATGTAAGTGCGCTTGGGAATTTGTTAGCTGTTATGCGAAGATTAAAGACGTGAGTGCAGATAAGCATACCGAGATCGGACCTCGAGGTCATCACCAGTCATTAGCACATCTTGGAATGCAATCAGAATGGGATACCAGAATTGCTCCTCTTGTGACTGGCGAGTAAGTTGCTTGGCAAGGTTAGTTCCCTCCTCTTGGAAGTTGGGCGCTGGCCCTCCACGATGGGAGAGCGGGCACTCTGGAGTGCGTAGCATCTTAGTGACCGTTGATTTAAGAAGCTCAATCGCCTGCAGGGACTTCTTCTGGAACCGGGAGTTTTTGGAAAACTCTGTCAGACAAACAATGAGGTCTGCAAAGGCGCCCTGGGTGATGACAACACCAAAACGAGTATTATAGATTTGATTTACATGGTCGAATGCCATATTGACAATGCCCTCTGTTGGTACATGTTAGCTTTGTACCGAAAGGGACAGTTGGAGGAAATGTAACTTACCGTAAGGCTCCCGAGCAGCAACTGTGAACACACCGAACATAGTCTTCCATCCAGATCGAATATTGTCACCACGGGCCTGGATCATTTGAATCAGGCAACGGAGAATCATATCCTTGACAGAGGCAGTAGTACTGTTCGCCATGACATGCTCAAAGGGCTTGAGGAAGTCCTTTTGAAACTTGAAACCAGGAAGCTCGCCAATCTCCATGAAACGCATAGAAAGCTGCCGAAGAGAATCTAAAGCGAAGAACACAACGGTAGTGTTGGTGTGACAACCAACCTGGTTGAAGTGTTGACCCAAGACCTCCCAAATCTTTGACCACTCAATCCTGACCCGAGTCATGTTGTAGTAACTGATCTCGACCAGCTTCTGAAGGCTGTATGTTCTTGGGGAATCGCTATGACCGGAAGACTGGATTTCTTGCCAGCTAACTTCGCTCAATGCGCGCACAAAGTCTATGATAGCTTCGTGCGAGAGATTGGCAGTGTTGGTGAAAATGCGGTCCACACTGCGAACCATATCTGCTGATCGACTCTCCATAGCAATCTCCATACGGAATGCCGTAGGACCATTGACCGAGCGCGTACGCTTGCTGCGAGTGCTTTGCATAGACTTGCGAGGGGAGTCTGCTGACATTGTCGGTGCTCGAGATACATCGGGCAATGAACCTTCGTCTACACCATCACTCAACAATTGTAGTCGATCAAGCTGGCTGACACAGGTCAAAATCTCACGCCATGAGGTGCGAAGTTGATTGCCTTCAGTAGTAGCAACATCAAGGAGTGCTTTAAGTGCTTCAAAGTTCTTGGGCATCATTTCCTTTACATTACCGAGGTTAGTGAATTTGGCCAGGGCCGTTACAAAGGCGACACGGGGTGTTTCCAGATCGAAGGCGCAGCTAATGCGAATGGAGAGTTTTAGTCCCTCCATGCAAAGCCGGATGGTCGCAAGGCTTGAAGTATCTTGCATTGGCGCTGATAATCCAGACAAAAAGGACATCCATGTGACATTCAACATCGATCCGACATGTCGACCGGAGGTAGCAGGAATGAAGCGCGAAAGTGCATCGCGGACTGCGGTTTTACGCTGAGCCCGGATGAGAGATCGGTATAATTGCTCGGTCTTGTTAGCCATCTCTTCGGATGCCTGCGCGTACTTCTCTCCTTGGATGTCTCGACCAACTGTTGCAAAGACTTGCCCTGCTCGGGTCGCTAGGCCAGTTGGGGCAGCAGTTTGAATTCCAATCCCCGCAGCATGTTCTCGCTCAGTGTCCAGGACAATTTCATTACTCGCAATTTCATCGTAAATGGCTAATAGGTACTCAGCCGGCAGATCTTGGTTGTCATTGATACCACGATTGTTCTTGATGAATTCCTCCTTGTTCATGCGACGACCCTTCATCTTGGCACTGTGTAGATCAGTGTTGAGCAAGATGACCGAATAGGCCAGCACGTAGGCGGTATCGGCATTGGCGAAAGCATTAGGGTTTTGAGTTGTATAACGTTCCGCAAACTTCAACATAAATCGATCAATCTTTTGGGCTTCTCCAGGCAGACGGAAATGCTGCAAGAAAGACCGCAAGGCGTCGACAAACCGTCGCTTGACAAAGTCCATCTGATCAACAAAGTGATGCATGATCTCAATATTCTCAGCATCACCCTCACCCAGGTATTCACCCAGCATAGCCTTGTCTAGGCGGTCGTTCCGTAGTAAAAAGCTCGCAATATCCTCAGGGGAATTAGAGCGAATAAATCCTTCTTGCAAGAAAAATTTGATACCACGCTTGGCCTTGAAGTTGAATTGCTGGACGCCGTTCATCAGAGCGATTTTTCGCTGCTTGACCTTTTCGATTTGGTTAGGGTCATCGTCCGGCACAGGCGTGGACCTGCCAGTTGTGACTCCCTCAACTGCATCAGGACGCGGCGATGCAAGAACGCTTGTATCCAGCGACTCGCGAGAGTGATCAATTGACTTGGAGGGAACAGAAGAAGCTTGAGTTTGCTGATCCTCTGGGCGCTGTGCGCCCCAGCTGTCAAGAGACCGCAAGATTTCCACGAGAGACTCGAGAGCCTGTCGCTTCAAAATATACTCCGACGGCAAGTGTGGCACAGCAGGCTGCGGGGGAGGAGTGATGTTGGCACTAGTGAGGGAGGGAGGAAGAGTACCGCGTTGATGCCACTCAGCTCCAGCTCCGGTCATTTTAGTATGGCTTTCTTGAAATTGATTCTGTTGAGAAATGCTGGTGACGACTGGCACACTCGCATACCGCGATAATTGTTCGATCACGTTTTGGAAAATATTTTCCAATGCCGTACGGTCACAATCGTAGTTGAGATAGATCTCGACCAAAGCCCGAGGATCACTACCCAATCTCTCGAGAATCTCCATGAAATACTGCTTTTGGAAAGAGGGTGCAGCACGCTTTTCAAGGATGGCCAAATAGATCTCTTTCATGAAAACCTCAAGCTCCTTCTTCATCATTACTCTCATGTGCGTGAGCATCAGCCAGAATATCTCACAGCACACTTTGAAGACATGGGGAACCGAGCTGGAACCATTTCGGCTCAGGCTCAGACAGAGATGCGGTCTGATGGCTTGAAGAAGTGTCATGGCGTCGGGACTAGTGGAGCTGTTTTTTATGGCGGCAAGAGGGGATGTGAAAGTATTGGTATGGTTGTTGATGAGATAGTGAATGAGGTGCAGCGAAAGCAGTTTCGACCGCATATTTTGGGACTTGAGATCCTGCTGTTGGTCATGACCTAGTGGTTTGTGGCTGAGTTTACACAGAGCCCGGACTACCAAAAAGGTATCCTTGACATAGACCTCGTCGACCTCATCTTCAGCGGTGTTTTCATCTTCTTTATCCTCAGGGATGCCGGTGAGAGATCGCGTCGAGGAAGCGCGTGCAATTCTGGCACGAGTGACCGTAGTGGGTGCATTATCATTGACATCTGATACCTCCTTAGGCGACTCGAAGCTTTGTAAAGTAAGTTTCTCGGCAGTCGGCTCCTTTGTAACAGGTTGATCAGACTGGTCGGGTTGATCTAGCTGATCTTGCTGGTCTGCCACGGAGACCGAAGCCACCTCGGAAAGTTGGCCTTGATCACTAGCTGACGCATCCAGAGTGGCTCCTGAACGGTCGATTTCGCGAGTTCGAAGCTCCTTTAGATCTAGTCGTACCCGTACTCGGTCAAACACGGTGCTCACCATCTGTGTAAGGGAGCCTTGCGCAATCTGCTGGTTCTGACTAGATTTGGAATATATGAAGATATTGTATATCTGACGAACGGCTTTGAGGAGACCAGCTCCATGAACCACGATCTTATCATTCAAGACAGCAGCTAGCAAGGATTTGATGATCTGTTGCTGGATCTCATTGGGTGTGGCTTCATTCTCGAAACAATCGCAGATTGCATCGATAGCCCTTTCGATCAAAGGGGTTCGTTCGGGAGTGGCTTCATTCTGGGATTCGGCGGAAGGGAATGCGAAGTAGGAGTAGGAGATGAGCTTTCCAATGCAGTCCAGCGCTGTTACCTGCAGGGGCACACTCAAGCTCTTGCTTGCCAAGTGAAGTGGGCGGAATATAAGTTCTGGATCAATGCGATCCGACTTTATATTGCTCAGAGCCACCTGGACGGAGTCCTCGAGTTCTTTGCTCCTCCGAGCTTCCCGCGAGGCAGCAATGGCATCGAGTGCCGTCACAATGAACACGGTTGAGCTGACAGGACCGCCGCGTGCTGTCGCAAAGGTGGCAGTGGTGGACCGAGAGTCTGAGCGCACTCTTGATTCCGGCGGATTGTCCTCACTGGGTTGAGTTTCATAAATTTCGGGGGGTGCGTCTTCGAGGGTGGGTGGATCGGCCTCTGCGGTGTTATTGTTGTCCTCCTCCACATTATCCTTCGGCGGAACCTCAGGCTTTCCTTCTTCCTGGTCTTCATTTTGGGGTCCTTCCTCTTGTTGTTGAGTTTCTTCCTCTTCCTCCTTCCTCAATTCTTGCCATTCTGCCGTTTCGGATAGGTTCGGCTCGTTCAATGTCAAAGACGGGAGAGCTTCATTGGTAGTATCCACGGGAGGCTTTTCGGAGTCAGATGCGGGTTGATGGTTTGGCTCAGAGCCAGAGTCGACGTCCGCCATTGTCAAGGAGACTCCAGACGGAGCGATTGAATTAGATCAAGCACATCGAACGGGGGGAAACGTTCACTAGAGAGAATAGAGGAACGGGACGATATTCAACAAGCATATGGGGGCGCTGCGTGTTCACTTCTCTCCAAATGGAGTTTAGACCGGAATCGCTCAGCCACGCTAAAAAAACACTTACATAATAAAATTTGCTGAGGTCAGCTCTGTTCCTACACGTGATCACCGGATGTATAGGCTCACTTACCGTTTTGGGAATCAGGGCTGCAAGTATATTAGACTGTACCTGTACGAGCCGATGAACTTAAAAAAATGTATGAGTTTGAAATATAAAATTAGACGGAATAAAATATATGTATAGTTTCAAAACATTCAAATTCAAAAATTAATCAATTGGACCTCCTTCAACACATTTTCTTCATCTATTCACCCCCCGCTGGACGGTTATTGGTGGATCAACCATTATAAACAAGAAACCGCTGAGATGAGACGACTCCATCACCTGACACCACGTGACACCCTTCCCGGTCGTTCACCGGGGCTCTTAGGAGCTCAACGAAAAGTTTCCCGCGAAGAGGCCGACTTTCTCCTCCCCAACTCTTCAATTCCGGCCCTCTACGTCCTCCTTTTCGCGCTGGACTTTCCTCCCTCCATTCATTCTATAATACCCACGTCGAGGGCCTTTTGATCTTTTCGATTTTCGGCATTTTTAGCCACGATGGTTGCTGCTGTTGCTAGAATGCGCACACCCAGCGCCATGCTCATGGCCCGCGGTGCCGCCGGCTCTATGCGCCGTCCCCAGGTCTCCTACAAGTTCCAGGAGGTGATCCAGTATGTCGTTAAGAGTTATTTGGGCTTTGAAGAAACTGTTACTGATGAATTCTTTGCGCGCAGATCGCAATTGCCTGCTATGTCCGCCCTCGCCCGTTACTACGCCTCCAAGTGTATGGCTCATTGAAATTATCTACGAAATCCTACCAACCGTTCAATTCTTTCTAACAATAAATGTATTACAGCCTTCCCTCCCCACACTATCATCAGCATGCCTGCTTTGTCCCCTACAATGACCGCGGGAAATGTCGGCGCTTGGCAGAAGAAGGCTGGCGACAGCATGCAGCCCGGTGATGTTCTGGTCGAGATTGAGACCGATAAGGCACAGATGGACTTCGAGTTCCAGGACGAGGGTGTTCTCGCCAAGGTTCTCAAGGAGACCGGTGAGAAGGACGTTGCTGTTGGCTCGGTAAGACTTTTCCCGAGGGTTTCCCATTGATTTCCGATATCTAACATGTATCTTTTCTCTTATCAACAGCCCATCGCCGTTCTTGTTGAAGAGGGCGCTGATGTTACCCCCTTCGAGTCTTTCACTCTGGCTGATGCCGGTGGTGATGCCGCTGCTCCCGCCGCCGAGAAGAAGGAGGAGCCCAAGAGCGCTGAGCCATCGGCCCCGGCCCCCGCGTCGGAGCCCGCCGCTATTGAGCCCGAGACCTCCGGTGACAAGCTTCAGCCTTCCCTCGACCGCGAGCCTTCCATCTCCCCCGCGGCCAAGGCTCTTGCCCTCGAGAAGGGTGTCCCCGTCAAGGCCCTGAAGGGTACTGGCCGTGGTGGTGTTATCACCAAGGAGGATGTTGAGAAGTACAAGCCCTCCGCTTCCGCCGCCGCTGGCCCTGTCTACGAGGACATCCCTCTCACCTCCATGCGCAAGACCATCGCCAACCGTCTTAAGCAGTCTGTGCAGGAGAACCCCCACTACTTTGTCTCCACCAGTCTTTCCGTCTCTAAGCTCCTTAAGCTCCGCCAGGCCCTGAACTCCTCCGCCGAGGGTAAGTACAAGCTGTCCGTCAACGACTTCCTGATCAAGGCTTGCGCTGCTGCTCTCCTGAAGGTTCCCCAGGTCAACTCCAGCTGGATTGAGGAGAACGGCCAGGTTGTCATCCGTGAGCACAAGTCCGCCGACATTAGCGTTGCCGTCGCTACCCCTAACGGTCTGATCACCCCTGTCGTCAAGGGCGCCCACGCTCTTGGTCTGTCCAGCATCTCCAACCAGGTCCGTGACCTCGGTAAGCGTGCTCGTGACAACAAGCTCAAGCCTGAGGAGTACCAGGGTGGTACCTTCACCATCAGCAACATGGGCATGAACGCCGCTGTTGAGCGCTTCACTGCCATCATCAACCCCCCTCAGGCCTGTATCCTGGCTGTCGGCACCATCCGCAAGGTCGCTGTCCCCGTTGAGACTGAGGAGGGTACCGTTACTGAGTGGGATGACCAGATCATCGTCACTGGCAGCTTCGACCACAAGGTTGTGGACGGTGCCGTTGGTGGTGAGTGGATCAAGGAACTGAAGAAGGTTATCGAGAACCCACTCGAGCTTCTTCTGTAAAAGTTGCCAACCCAGGGACTTCTTTACCGACATTTACACTGTAATTTGTATTAAAATCTCCTTTGCCCCTTTAGACCCGCATCGGTCCCTTTTGTCTTTGATTTAGCAACTACAATCCATTTCACATGTTATAAGATATAATTTTGTGCCAATTTGATCCACAATAGTCCCTCCTAACTCCACAGTATTAGTGAACGCTTACTCTCGGATTTATATGGGGCTGAAGCGGGATGTGATCGGAGTGAATCGGGTGCATGCTGCCTTCATGTTAGTATCCAGGTACTCTTAGTGCCTCGTATATGCCACAGATCAGTATCAGGTGATTGTGATATTTCATCTGCTTGTGTACTACAGTACCCCCGTTGAAGAATCCCACTCCTTGTGAAAAGAACGTTAGAATCAGTTGTATTGCTCATGTAAAACTACAAAAGAGCTATAATATATCATTTCAATCTCACCACACTAAATCTTACACTCTTTATCATCTCCCCGTAAAATCACACCCCTATTAGCTTCGTTTAGAAACTGTCCAATATGTCAACTGGTATGGTAGTAATATTAATTCAAGTTATACACCTCAGGGCTTGAATATAACATTATCTAGGCCTCTGGAAATATCTTAGTAGAAGTCTTACCAGAAACGACTAGGCCGATGTTTGGAAAGACCATTGGAAAGACGTATAGTGTAATATAACGTTGAACGCGTATTACAAACCCACCGCTTCTAGCAAGGAGCGGGATTATTTAGGTATCGGGGTGACTGTAGCACTTCAAAGTCTTTTGCTTTTTGTTTTTCTTTTTTGTGTTTCTCAATTTCCCCATTTTCTTCTTTGAGTCTCTCCATATTTAGGATTTTGGATCCTGCCATATGCCCAGGTAAATGACGGAATCTACTAAATGTTAGACATCCGTGATGCTTGAGTTGTTCTTATTATCCTCGCTCCAGGTAGTTCGACCAATACATTTACTACCCTTCTTTGCCTGTACCCTTGGCTACGCCTGTGCGCGCTTCTTTGGCTATATCTTCGCCAATTAATCGGTTCAAAAGTGTCGGAATTAGTGCTAATCAAGACCAGAGCATAGGACCAGGTGTCAGTTTCCCTCCAATTTGATCGGCCCGTGAAAGCTACAATGACATGCGCATACTATACGATATATTTTGTCGAAGACAGGCCATCTAGAGATCTCCAAAGCTTCACTTTGGCCCAGAAAAGCTTCAATATCATCGTATCGTTTCCACCTTGGCAAAGTTATGGATACATCCATGGATATTGTTCTTGAGTATTAACAAGTCCACGACCCCAGGAAAGTAGATTAAGAATATCACGGTGGTCTTGCTACCCTGAAAACCATGCTTATCAATATTAAATGAACTTGCAAGTATCTCTTGGAGTGGTATGCACCCGTGGACCCACTTGAAGTGATCAGTATAAACATGAGTCGTATCTTCTTCCATCCATCTTCCTTCTTCCCTTCCTTTTCTGTTTTCCTTTCCCTTTGATTGATTCCATTCTTCTTCTTCTTCTTCTTCTTCTTCTTCTTCCACATCTTCCTCATCTTCATTTTTCACCATTCTGGTTCCCTTTTACAGCCACTTACCATCGGTACCACCCTCAAACAACTCCCATACTCACATCACAACCCCATTCATTGAATACTGCAACAATGAGTCCCAACAAGAAAGTCACGAAGGCGTCAACCGCCACCAACCTCACCATGGGTGATGTCAAATTCACCCAAGAGGAGGTGAGAACCCTGGCTGCAGCCGTCAGATTTGGCGAAATCCAAGTGAGTTAAAATGAACAATCATTAACCCAACTCGATCTACACTGACCTCAGGCTTACATCTCCAAATCCTCAGCTCAACCCCGACGAAATCTCGAAGAAACTCGGAATTACTAAGAACGCCTGGGCTCTGCGCTGGCGCCGCGCAAGGTTAAAGCTTCAGAATATCCCGCTCGGCACCGCTGATTCTCCTCCCGCCAACCCCGGGGCAAACCGAGGCGACAAAATCGACACCATGATCAGAGAGAATGCGGAGATGGTCAACGATACCGCTGAAGACTCCGAGCAGATCGATGAGACTGAGACCGCTTAGACGGTCGCTGCTGCGCTCAGCATTCTCCCTTTCGACGAGAGATTGCGCGATTCAGTGGGAATGATGAGGAGAGGTGGAGTTTCCTGCCGCTGACACCTTATGCCTTCGTTTTATGTTATGGGAGTTAGGGCTTTGCTTTTCGTGGATTTTATCAACCGGTCACTACTGCGTTCAACGACACTTCTTTTTTGCGACAGGAAAACGCGCAGTTCATTGGGATGGATATTTTGAGAGGAATGTTATGCGTTCGGTTCAGGGGAGTTGGGGTTTCTTTTGAGTGGATTTTGTGATATGTGTCAATGATTCCTTTAGCATATTTACTAAATAAGACACAATTCTGACCGGTACCAGTGCAGTCAATCGCGCATCCATATGGTATACCTGAAATTTGTAGTTCAGTATAACAAAACACGACTTGCTCCACCTGGGCAATGATAGAAATATAAACTTAACGCTTTGCTTCCCACCTCGGAAGCGCTCCAGGGCTGGCAAGGCCTGGGACCGGCACCTCAGAGCCGTAAAAGCTCTGGAGAGTTTTGACTAAAATGTGAAAATGATATAAATTAGCGGGAGAACATCATTCATCAAGTGCCGAACCAATAAAGCCCGAGGGTTTCATTACCGTGATATCCATGTAGCGGGGGGCAGCAGGTACATCCCGCCCCAGCAAAATCACCCGCAATAAGCAAGTACCACACATACTAATTCCCCCCCGGAACTGATCCCGGACTACACACCCGGGATGCGCTCCGGAAGCGCCTTGATAGATCAACCACAACCTATATAACAGATCATCATCCCCGCGCGGGGAAATAGACTTCAACACCGTGGCACAGAGGGATCTTACCAAAGAACCAAAAAATGGAAAAAGTCGACGTGTTAATCTGCGGCAGTGGATCAGCCGGTCTCAGCGCTGCAACCTGGCTTGCCCGTTACGGTATCCGATGCAAGATCCTCGAGCGCCGCGATGGTCCAATGAAAATGGGCCAGGCAGATGGTGTACAGTGTCGAACTGTGGAGATATTCGAGAGTTTTGGCATTGGAGAAGAATTGCTACGAGAAGCTTATCATGTCCTTGAAGTGAACTTTTGGGCAGATGATGGGTCTGGCGTCATTAAGAGGACTGGTCGGACGGCTGACACACAGCCTGGACTGTCACATCAGCCGCATGTTATTTTGAATCAAGCGCGGATCAATGGGTTGCTCATTGAATTGATGCAGAAGCATAATAATCAGCAGATTGATTATGGATACAATGTCACCGATGTTCAAGTTGATGATGCATCTGCTGGTGATTTGGATGCGTATCCTGTTACGGTGACTGCAGAAAAGAATGGCAGGACGGAGAGCTTCCAAGCCAAATATGCATTGGTAAGTACCAATTTAATATCCATGGATGTTGATTTCAAACCCTCGATGTATTAGTACGCTGATTCTAACAATCTCAGGCATGTGACGGCGCCCACAGCATTGTCCGCAAAGCACTCGGATACAAGATGATCGGAGATAGCAGCGATGCCGTCTGGGGCGTGATGGACATGATCCCTCGAACAAGTTTCCCCGATTTCCGCAAGAAATCCAGCATCCGTTCCAAAGCAGGAATCCTCCTGATAATCCCTCGAGAAGGCGACAACAACAATTTGACCCGATTCTACATTGAACTTGCACCGGGCACAAATCCCAAAGAAGTCACGCTAGAGAACCTACAAGAAAGAGCACAGAAGATCCTCCAGCCATACGATATTGAAATTGCCGAGACAGTCTGGTGGTCTGCTTATGCAATTGGACAACGTCACGCCGATGTCTTCCACAAGGACCATCGTGTTTTCCTAGCCGGCGATGCATGCCACACGCATTCACCGAAAGCCGGACAAGGTATGAATGTCAGTCTACAAGATGGGTACAACATTGGATGGAAACTCGGCGAGGTTTTAACGGGCCGCGCACATCCCTCTATACTCGAGACGTACGTGTTAGAAAGAGAAAAAACCGCCATCGATCTGATCAATTTCGATCGTTATTGGTCTAAATTGTTCTCTTCGGCAGCAAATACTACACCTGGCGAGTTCCAAGATGGGTTTATCAAGGCTGGAAAATATACGGCTGGTCTGACAGCTAAATACGATGTTTCGTCTATCACTTCCTCTTTCCAGGCTACGAATCTTGCGTCAAATGTTGTGGTTGGCATGCGATTGCCCAGTGCGCAGATTGTTCGGGTCTGCGATTCCAAGCCCTTACAGCTTATGAAGACGCTCAAATCCGATGGGCGATGGCGTGTGATGATTTTCGCCGGAGATCTTTCGGTAGCAGGGAGTCAGGCAAAGCTAAACACAGTGAGTCAATCGCTCCATTTCGAATTCAATTTCAAGTCAAAGACGCTATCTAACAAAAAGGTAGATTGGCGAATACTTTTCCTCTCCCAATGGGCCAAGTCACAAATTCACACCACCCTCCCAGGATGCAGACAGTCTAATTGAGACTCTTGTCATCGGCCATGGAAAGCGACACGATATTGAAATACACCAGATTCCCGAATGCTTCTATCCGGTAGTAGGCAAGAATCAAACTAGAGGTAAGTGGTCGCACAATGTACTATATGATGATCCTCGTTACTGACTACCTTTTAGATTTACATAAAATATACTACGATGATGATAGCCACAATCAAGGCCACGGGCACGCGTATGAATTCCTCGGAATCGACCCGAACCACGGAGCCATCATCATTGCCCGACCCGACCAATGTGAGTCTGACCTTGAACACAATATCAAACCCTACATATGCAGTCGCTGATTAAAATTTCTCATTTACAGATGTATCCGCCGTCCTGGGTCTTGATCAGTATCAAGAAATCGGGAATTTCTTCCAAGGATTTCTTCACCCGCAAACGTAGGTTAGTTGGTCCCACTACGTGGAGAATGCGATGGATAACTAAGACGGAGAACGTCATGTGGGTGCTTCAGCGAGTAAATTGTAAATATACTATACATATTTTTGTGTCAAATGCATGACCAACCATATCAAATTAACTCAAGAAAAGACTTCAATAGATGAAATGTATTGTTTGGTGGTGGGAGAAATCTGGCGCGGGATATAGGCACGTCAGTGGCTGCGGGTCACGCTGTTGCGATCCTTTACGGCAACTTCAACATGGGGAATAGCTGGAGCTAGCCAGGATACTATATTCCTGAACATAATATATTTGTATAAGGGGAAGTAGGAACTATAAAAAATAAAATATCCATAAAAATAGAGTGTTAAGTCCAATATCAGTCATATTGTATAGAATAACAAGTTGGTCTAGCTCCACCAAATCAATGACGTGATGTCACACGCCGAAGCTTCCAAGGTTTCACGTTCTCGATCGTATAAAACCCTCATCCCCCCCTCTTATTCCCTTCTGATCGCTGCCGTTAATTTCCGATAACTGATTTCTCCCGCACTTTAAACATTTCCACCAATTTAAATCACAAGAAATCCTTTTCTTCACTTAACAATCTCATCATGTCTTACGCCGACGCTGCTGCCAAGGGTCCCAAGCAAGACCCTGAGGATGTAAGTACAACCTAACATGTGACATGTTCATGTTCCCCGGCAAAGTCATCGTATAAGCTAACAAGATGAGCAGGCGTAAGTCAAAATTGACCATAACACTATAGGACATAGTATACTAATCAACCTATAGCCGCGCTCCCTACGTAGGAGGTGTCTACAAGGACGAGTCCGAGAGCACCGCCTCCCTGATCGACGTCGACTCCCCACACGTCCAGACCGTGGAATCTGACTTCCTCGAACAAGATGTCCAAACCACCACCCAGGCAGAGCGATTAGAGCGCGAAGCCGCAGAGGCTGAACAGCGCCGGGTCCGCGAAGCCGCCGAGAAGAAGGCCAAGGCCCGCAAGGGCAAGAGCAGCGGACTGGGCCCTAACTCCGACAACCCCGTTTACATTACCAATGCTGTTATCGGTACTCTGGTTGGAGCCGGTTTGGGCTTTGGTGCTTACCGCAAGCATGTGGAGGGCAAGTTGTCCTGGGAACTGGTTGGTCTTGTCTCTGGTGCTGTGGGCGCATTTGGTGTTGCGGATTACTTTGTTAGCAAGTATGTCTTCCTCTTTCTCCAGAATCACCGCTCAGATTCAGGAGTGAGAATACTTTTATGATATTATGATATTTGTGCTGACTGTTTTGTCTTTCTAGGTGGTTCCTGCAGAACAAGTACCCTGCCAAATAGAGTGCAGCTTGTTGATTCGAACTTTCTTTTGTCTTAACCCTTTACCCTTACCTTTGCTTCAATTCTTTGTTTAATATACCATCTCTGCTCTTCTGAGACTTTGCATTCTGTATTCTTTGGCGAGAACGGAGTCGGGTCGGATTGTCGGGCTTGTATCATTATAGCCTCAACGATACCATTTTGACATGAATGCGGTAGCAGTGAATCCTTGATACAATAATTAGTTGGTAATCATGATATTGACCAGCGAAAGAACATTTCAATGTAAACATAAATCCACCGTTGTGTAACAACCAGCAACTTGAACAGTAAAGGCGTGTCGAAGGCGGTCAGCGGCCAAAACACACATGTGGCCTCGATGGGACCAGCTTGACCTTGAATCGTGTTCCTTCTTGCTTGGAGGTACGCCAGGTTATACATTTCAATACTGTTGCCCACACTTGGACTCGCTCATTGTCGACTCTACATTTTACCATATCTTGCAACACCCCCCGCGTCCAAGTGGCATCTGCCACCATCTTACCACGCCACCATGGTATGCATCAACCCTCTCGTACATATTAACCCCGAGACCCTTGCTCATGCAAACAGAATTCCCTCTTCAATTCCGCCCTCAAGCAGTCTTCTGCCATTCGCCGAGACCTCGATACATTTTCACAGTCACCTGCCACCTCCTCACCCGCCTTACAAGGTATGTGCATGCACCTCAATACCGTAGAGAGATATAGAGAGAAGGGACAACTAGCTGACTCGATTCGCTTCAGGGCAAATTGCCGCATCATTAGCATCCCTCTCGCGAACAGTGGATGACTACTCAGCTCTATCGAAGAAGGAGTTGATCCCCGAGAAACAACAAAAAGCATTCGACCGAGTGAAAAACTTCCGCAGCGAACTCACAGACTACCGAACACAATTCGACCGATTGCGCAAAGAGCGAGAAGATGCAGTAAGGGCAATCATACATATATGCAGAATTCTATTCCCTTGGCCCGTCCCAACTAACCTTTCTTTTCTTTAGCAATCAACCAACAACCGAAGTGAGCTTCTAGGTCGCCGACCACATCACGCCGCTACGCCTGAAAACCCCTACGCACAGTCCAACCTCCCCCAGGGCTCCTCCTCCTTTGCACCATCCTCCGGCCTAAGCTTTGGTGGCGGCCCAGCCGACCAGACTCGAGAAAGCCATGCGCTACGCGAACAATCCTTCTTCTCCAATACAAACACTCAAATAGACGATTTCCTAGACCGGGGACGTGCCGTTCTAGCCGATCTAGGTCAACAGCGAGAGGTTTTAAAGGGCACACAACGGCGATTGTATAGTGTGGCTAACACATTAGGTGTCAGTGGAGATACTATTCGTATGGTTGAACGACGTGCTCGACAGGATAAGTGGATTTTCTGGGGTGGAGTGGTCATCTTCGTCCTGTTCTGCTGGATGGTGCTGCACTTTTTGCGGTAAATGAATCCTGATACTGTATACTGTATACTTTCCTTCTTTTCTTTTGTCCATTCTCTGTACGGTGGTCATTTTATTCTTTATTATTCTGGATTGGGGTCTTGACTTTCCATCAGCGACGGCGTTTTGATTGTTGGGAACCTGAACAATGCGATTATAGCTATACTTTACCTTGATATTCTGTATATTTGATTTTGTCACATGTAAAACCTTCAGAGTATATTAATCCAAGTACATAAAAGGAAAGAAAACAACTCCAATTCCACCCGACATGCATCGCTGATCCAATTACGATTCTGCCCGACTGGTGAGGATCGGCTGAGTGCCGGGATGTCGGAAGTGCGTGCTAGAGTGGATCCCCAGTTCACACCGGCCCCAATCTCTTCTCTTCCCCTTCCCTTTCTCCCCTTCCTCTTTCTTCTTCCCCATCCAAACTCCATCTGGACAGTAGACATCATGTTTGCCGCTCGTCAGACCTTCAACCTTTTCCAGAAGCGTGCCTTCTCCGCTTCGGCCAGCCAGGTAATACCTCCTAATCAATACATTTTCATTCCCATTGGCATTGTCATTCCTATCATCGCGCTAACACGTTTCCTTTCTAAAGGCCTCCAAGGTCACCGTCCTCGGTGCTGCCGGTGGTATTGGTCAGCCTTTGTCTCTGCTGCTGAAGCTCAACCCCCGTGTTTCTGAGCTCTCCCTCTACGATATCCGTGGTGGACCCGGTAAGACTTGCTCCTACTTACCCTTGTTTTCGTTTTGCAATCCTCAACTAGAGCTACATTGTCCCAATTGCATTGACTAACATGTTAAAACAGGTGTCGCCGCTGATCTGAGCCACATCAACGCCAACAGCACCGTTACTGGCTACGAGCCCACCAAGGAGGGCCTCCACGCCGCTCTCAAGGGCTCTGAGATCGTCCTCATCCCCGCTGGTGTTCCCCGTAAGCCCGGCATGACCCGTGACGACCTCTTCAACACCAACGCCTCCATTGTCCGCGACCTGGCCAAGGCCGTCGCTGAGGCTTCCCCCGATGCCAAGATCCTGGTCATCTCCAACCCTGTACGTAGCGATAGAAGCGATCGCAACCCCAGACTCCACCAAGAAATTGTTTAAACGAAGTATATTCTTTTTCTCTAACAAACATCTAGGTCAACTCCACCGTCCCCATCGTCTCTGAGGTTTTCAAGAAGGCCGGTGTCTACAACCCCAAGCGTCTCTTCGGTGTCACCACCCTCGACGTTGTCCGTGCCTCCCGCTTCATCTCCCAGGTCCAGGGCACCGACCCCTCCGTCGAGAAGGTCCCCGTCGTCGGCGGCCACTCCGGCGTGACCATCGTCCCTCTCCTGTCCCAGTCCGGCCACGCCTCCCTCGCCGGTGAGGCCCGCGACGCCCTTGTCAACCGTATTCAGTTCGGTGGTGACGAGGTTGTCAAGGCCAAGGACGGTGCTGGTTCCGCCACTCTCTCCATGGCTATGGCCGGTGCCCGCTTCGCTGAGTCTCTGCTCCGCGCTGCCCAGGGTGAGAAGGGTGTTATTGAGCCTACCTTCGTTGACTCCCCTCTGTACAAGGACCAGGGTATTGACTTCTTCGCTTCCCGCGTTGAGCTCGGCCCCAACGGTGTTGAGCAGATCCACTCCGTCGGTGAGATCAACGAGTACGAGCAGAAGCTTCTGGATGCTTGTCTCGCTGACCTTAAGAAGAACATCCAGAAGGGTGTTGACTTCGTTAAGGCTAACCCTTAAAAGATTGTATAACAAATCATTATCTCTTCTTCCGGTTCTCTCTTTGTGAGCCATTTTCTGTGTTGCTCCGGAGCGTTTCTGGTATCTTTTGTATTTCTAGATCGATATGATTGATTTAATGAATATCGGTCTACTCGTGACATCGATGATGACAGTCTTCTTCCTCTTTTCCTTAAGTTGTTCAAGTAAATTGTGTCAGTGGCACACGTAAGATAGATATCCATGCATGCAATGCATCTATCTCCACATAATAAGCAATCTCGTTTAGGTACGCATGATGCGTGCATATCTGCGTAATTCCAACCAACATCCTTCTATCTGCAGCTTGAGGACCCTTACCACTTGAACTTGAACGTTCAAAAACCAACATGGATGTAATGTATGTGGGGGGATGTACATTAATTAGTTCTACGATCACTGACAAGAGAATAATGTAGCAGTCGGGCGGCTACTTATCCTTAATGCAGCAGAGCAGCAGAAAAGAAAAGAAAAAAAGAAATAGTCCCAGAGGGACCCTCGACTTGGGCGTTATTAGCACCACGCTTTAACTGAGTTATGGAACCAGGTTGTTGAAACGGTTGAATTCTTTACATCTATAGGGCAAGCATAATCCTATAAGAGAAACAAGTCAAGTACGGGCCCATAAAAAAGGACCAAAAGATATGAAAAAAGATTTCCGTCCAAAAGTGCACGTGTGGATTTATTAAGAAGAGCAAGAAATGAATACATTCCAGTCTCGATTCTTCACTTCTCTCCATGTAAATTAAATCAATAACTCCCAAATTCATAAAGCACCAATTTGACCCATACTCTCTCTCCTCTCCTATGTGTAACTTCGCATAGCATCCAAATAACCAGTACCCCCACGTAGATCCTGATCAAAAGTCTCCGCAACATCAAGAACTCTCTTAATATGATCCATAGACAAGGGAGTCTTTTCATTAACGGCCAATGCCTGAGCTGTCCGAACTGAATTTTTGATCTATGAAACGTCAATGTCAATAACTTACAACATAGAGGAAGGCATGAAGCCATAGTAAGTGGGATAGAAAGTAGAAAGTATTTACCTGTCGTCCGTTCAAAGTGTGTCGTGCCAGTGTGTCATAATCATCTTCGGTAAATTTGGCCGTTTGTACGCCTTCGATTGCCTTCACACGTTCAAGGAACATCTTCCAGATGCTTCGCTTTGCGTTGGAGGCTAGGTCACCGTAGCGGAGCGCAACGTGGATACGAGATTGGAAGGCATCGTCAAAAGTTTCAACACGGTTGGTGGTAAGGAAGAGAATACCCTGGAAGTACTCGAGGAGACGGAGGAAGATACTAACCAGGGCGTTGCGGTGGATGTCGTGAATAGTTCGCTTCTCAAGGAAGATATCTGCTTCGTCGAGGAGGAGCACAGCGCCCCAGGAGTGCGCGATATCGAGGATCTTGTTCAATTCTCCCTCCAGAGAACGAGAGTCGGTACCTAGCTCTCCAGCACTGACCATATAAAGTGGCCGGTGGAGGAGCTCAGCGATACCCTCCGCTGTGAGCGTCTTTCCTGTTCCTGGTGGACCGTGGAGAACAGCAACAAGACCCTTGCCCTTGCCTTGGATCACGTCGTCGATATTCTCAGCTGCATGGAAAGTGTGAGATTCGACGAGGGCCTTGACGATGGACTTTTGATTTGCGGGAAGCACGAGGGAGTCGAAAGCATCCTTATCCCATTCGATGTCGCTGATACCCGAGATAGTAAATTCAAGCCACATCTTCTCTGCAAAGGCAAAACCCAGCACGACAGGACTTGCGACGAGGAGTTCTTCTTCTGTGAATTCACGGCCAAGAGTAGCTCCTGCACCTTCAATGGGATCCATGTTCTCCTTTTGGATCTCGAATCCATTCTCGTCCACTTCAACCTTCACCACGCGCGGAGTGCCATCATCACCCTCGATAACCTTGTACAGGGTCCGTGGAGTATCGGACTGACCACCATTATCAGAGTCGGAGTCTGATGCACCACAGCAGCAGCCGCAATCACTATCTCCGTCTCCCCCGTCGCTGGTCCCTCCATCAGACAGATCAAAAAGATCGGGATCTTTGGGCCGGACAGTACTGATGGGGTAATTGGGATTGATGCGGCGATGAATAGCTGGGTCAATCATTACTCGGCTTTCGATATTCACTTTGCCTACTTGACGCTTTTTCTTATAGAACGCCATACCCTTGTGGAAGCGATAGTTCATTCCACGCAGGGCGATAAACCGCTTACCACGTTCCACAAGACGGGTCCGTAGTCCCTCTGGATCACTGTGATATTGCAATGGGTAACAGGTCAGACTAGTGATCTTGCGTGCACCTTTGAAAGATTCAACTTCCGCGGACATGTTACCGAACCCGAAGTCTTTCCCGTCGTACTCCAAGTACCGACCTTCAACATCGTACCATTGACCCTTCATGAATGAAGATTCCTTGACAGCGTACTCAATCTTGAAAGCACGAGGCTCATCGGTATTTCCATAAGTAGGCGTGTAAGCAATCGTATTGGGTTTGTATAACGCCCAAAGCAAATCGAAAGTAATCGTATTAGCCTCAAGAAGTGGGTAAAGTGTCTTCTTGGTATCCGCATAGTCTGCATCCAGATACTTGATCAGCACCTTCAAGTGAGCTGCTTTGGCAGCGGCTGCCTTGCGAGTCTTCCGTTTCTTATCGTTACGTGATTGACGCTTCATGTCCTTCATGTACTGTCTTGTCTCTTCTAGATACAGGAACAACATGTTTGGGTCGACTACCGCGGTCTCTTGAACAAGGCTGACTCCCTTCACGCCGTCCATGACTTTCGCAAGTGATTCACGAAGGGGTTTGCTTTTGATGTCGACTACTGTCTCCAGATATTTATTTTCCCAGTTGAACCTGCGACGGACTGTGAAGATGTACTGGTCCCACTCGTCGGCGTCATGATCTTCCACTGTTTCGGTCAACTTGTACTTGTGGATAGTACTGTCCCATACTGGAGTGATTTAATTGAGTTAGTACTCTCTGTGCATTCTCAATCAAACCGCGAAGGTAATAACAAAGACGAAGGACATAATAACAATAAAAATGAAATTTGAACACCACCAGGATACAATGGATGAAAGTAGAGAGATATGGGAATGAATAATGAAGTCACAGAGTCAAACCGGAACTTACATTGATCAACCCGCTTGAATGCCACCTTCGAAGCTGGCTTCTTCTTCTTCGTTCGCTTTTGTCGCAGAGCATCAGAGAGAGGATCACTCGATCCCAGATCATCACTCGCATGATCACGCGATCGCTTATGACGTTTCTTCAGCGTAAGCTTAGCCACCAATTTTCGCAATAACTTCTCATCAAGCGATGAGTCCGAATCATAAGTGGACTCAGAATCCTCATCCGAATCAGAATCCTCATCCGAATCAGAAGATTCATCCGAATCGCTAACATTAGCAGTTCCCTTCTTTCCTACTCGTCGCTTCCCCTTCTTCTTCTTCTTCTTCTTCTTCTTATCCTTCAGCGCCCGCTTAGCGCGAGCCTTCCCCCGGAGCCGATGTCGCTTCCGTCGTTCTGTACCTGACTCACTAGCGATTTCCTCCCAGTCGGTATTTTCCGAGTCAGAATCACTTGAGGAGTCTGTAGAGAAATCCGAGCCAGATGAAGTGTCATCACTGTCAACCTTCTTCTTTGTTCGTTTCTTCTTCTTTCTGGCCCCGTCTGCCTTCTTGTCTGAGTGTGGGTGCCGCTTGCAATCGGCACTAGTCTTGCCATTGCCAGTGGGGGCGATCTCGGATGTGGGGACGGTAGTAGTTCCTGAATCTTTGACCGCTACTTCGGCGACGTTGGGCTGGACCGAGCCATTTACGCTTTTCACATTTTCGGTGGAAGGTTCAACCTCGCGTTTGGAGTCGGCGTTGAGGGTGGTGGGTTCAGCCATAGTGGAGCCTGGGGAGCTCAGGGAGCTTGGGTCTCTCTGGTGGTCCAAGTGGGGAAGTGGATGGAAGTGCGGAAGCTAGTGGAGTTCAAGTCTGAGAGTAAACAAGAGGAGGTCATGAAAGAATAAACATGAAACTCGGGAAAGGGAGAAAAAGAAATTTCAGCATGGGTGGGAAAGGAAGAGAGAGAGAGAGGAAGAAAGAGACAGTCGCAGAAAGAAAGACACAGTGGGTGAGACGGCGGACTTTTTAAGTCTTTGGCCGGCAGGAAAGCCTCATTCAGTGTACACGATGCTGATGCAGATCCATGGATACTAAGAAAAGAAATAAAACAAAATAGGGCAATACTTATCAAAAACCAATCAGGATCTCCCACGATACGACTGCGCTGGCGATTCCCTATATGTTGGGACTATTAAACTTGCTAGACGCTTCATGCTTCATGCCATCGTGCGTTGTCATTTGACAAGAAAAGCGCCGCGGCTCCGCCTTGTTTGTTGGTCTTTGTCTGTGACACCGGGGGAAATCCCATGTCAGCATGCATGACGTGGATAGGAGGAAGATCGTATTGACTGGATTTCTGGTGATTTCTGGTTGTGTTGGCAATTATTCTCTGTTGATATCCTGGCATGTATAGAGTCATGGGAGCCTTACTAGTACTATACTACGCAGTTACGCAGTTACCCACTTACCCAGTTGGAACGCCTGAATTTCTGTTCAGTGGAAATAATATCTCATATTACTGTACGAACAGGTCATCCAAACTATAATCTAGTGATCAACCTACATAGTACGTGAATCACATTCGCTTACAGATCCCGGCGCTTCCATCACGAGTCAACCGCTTGGTCCAACAAAGTACCTTCAACCCAGCTACTATTACAGACCCGATAGACAAGAACTTCCCGAAGAGTATAGTTACTATACGTTTAATTTCAAACCTTTAATCGAGAAGTAGAATGAAGCCTGGGGTTTCGAAATTCATATCCAGAACACGCCTAGTTGGAGATGTGAGTCTGGGCGCATTCACAATGGAGCCGAGCTCTTACAGTGGAGAACGGATCGAAGATGCTCCACTTACAACTGAACAGGGGTTCGATTGGATCACACCGCTCAGCCACAGGCACTAGAGCTGGTGGAATGCATCAATGTTTCATATTTTCTTATCGTGAGGATTTACTCTCTGGGATTCCAAGGTTGTCTTCGGGATAATTTCCGTGTCCATAATACTACGGGTTGTATAGTAGAGACTGGTATACTCAGGAATCAGACAACTAAAATTGGATCAAATATGTAAATTTCACCCACAAAATAGCTGGCAAAAGCTAAGACCTAGATGCTTGAAGCTTCCAGTTACCACCAGGCACAGCAGCAATACCATTCACAAGCTTAACCTTCTGCCCCGTCTTCGAAACCAAAGTCCCACTAGCCCCAGGTAACTTAACAGTCCCACTAGTAGCAGAAGGAACACTAAACGAGAACTGGCTATATCCCCCACTAGACTTCTGAGCACGCTTCAGCGCGACCGAGAAGATCCCCTTCTCGGTCGAAAATCCCGCATCCACAGACGTCAAATTACCAAGCTGCGGCGCGATAGTCCAAGAACTACCCGCCGGCCCCGTCAACTGAATACCAGCCGTATACGCCGTAAGCGCATAAGTAGGCCCAGTCGACCAGCCATGAGCATGTGAAATTCGCGCATCATCACTATAAGGCGCATAATGAATAGATCCATCAGTCGAATAACCCTCGATGAAAGTAGATTGTGTCATCTTCGAGTCTAGCAGCATGTATCCCCATTGTAGACGGAGAAGATCAAGTGCTGCATCAGGTCGACCAGCTAGATAGTGTGCTTGGAGCTCGAAGCCGCCGATGAAGGGGGAGATGGTTGCGCCGGCTTCGGGCGCTGGTGCACCGTATTTACCCCAGCGGGCTTTTAGAGCTTTGGAGATTGTTAAGCTTTGAGATGTAGAGAGTGTCAGGTTTGCCTTGACGGCCCAGGCGTTGCCATCTTGTGGATGGAGTGTTGTGGTTTGGTTATCGCGATATAATCCTGCAGAAGAATCCCAGAGGAGCTTGTTGGCGGCGGATTTGATGCCAGCTGCGGTGCTGGCCCATTGCGTTGCCATCGATGTTTGGTTCAGATCTTGTGCTAAGTTCTGAGCGTCTTGGAGGACAAAGTAGAGGATTGCGTTGGCTTCGATGTTCTAAAATGTGTGTGTTAGTTGTCTGTAGATGAGTAGAAAGAAAAATAGAAAGACAAATGCAAAGACAGATAAAGAGACATGTAGAAAGGCAAATGGAGAAAATCATTTTTTCCAAATACTCGAGGCTTTGCTAGTAATTTCAAGGATTAGATGAAGATGCAACTTACATGCGCTCCCATTCCAAAGCGAAGCCAGTCAGCACTCAAAGTGACATTGGCCAGACCAGAACTATCAACCGACTCCAAGGCCCATTTGACTCCGAGAACGTATTGATCCCAGTAGCTGGAAAGCCAGTTTGTGTCGCCTGAGTATCGGTACAGGAAAGAGAGACCAATCAGGTTATGAAGATGATATGTGTAGCTCACAGCAATGCCAAGAGGTGCACCTGCATAGGGAAGTTGACCATCAGGTTGTTGCAAGGCGAACAATGACTCGAGACCCATCCGAATACTATACAAATCACCTGTGCTGACAGCAATACTTTCAAGCGAGATAGCCATATCTCCAGGCCAAACGAGTCGGTCGCGCTTAGCTCCATCGGTGATAGTACTGCTCCCATTTGCGATGGTCTGGTTACTGTACCAAGGGTTTGTCTGTGGTAAAGTAATATCCCCAGCTTGGGACGTGATAGCATCTCCATATTTAGGATCAATAGTACACAGCTGATTCGTATATGCACCCGCATACCAGATTCTATCAATCAGTTCATCGTCAGAGTGGAACCATCCCTTATAATCTCTGAGACTCTGAGTTGGCGCTGCAGTGAAATTGATGTGAAGGGATTTCAGCGCAACAGTCGCAGTCGTGTTGCTCACAACCGTGAGATAACGGAAGCCACCACGCTGATATTTAGCTTCAGGTGTATATGTTCCAGGTCCCTTTCCGACATTGAACCATAATGGAGAGTCGTATCCTGAGTTCCCAGTAGCATCCGAGTACTCGCTACTGATCCAGAGATTGGATTCAGTGAATGTAACGCCCAGAAAGGCTGCTGAGGACGAGGCAGAGCTGACATCCAACGATACCAGACCAGCAATGTTCTTGCCAAAATCGTAGGTAACAGAGGAGATGCCTTTGAATGTAGTACCCGCACCAGAAGTCTGTGTTAAGGACTTCGGATTTGTCACTGACCCATTGAGCCCAACGACCGAAGTGGGGATCAGGTCCCGGGAACTTGGAGCCAGAATGTACTCTTCATATGGCACACTAGCCACCGCTGCCAGCGGAAGCAGTAAAGAAGTCAGCAAAAGCATGACTAGAGAAAAAATAATATTCGCCCGTTAAATTCACAACTCTTGGATCAGAATAATCATTTTTGGGTAGGATTCAAGATCACCTTTATACTCAGATAACTAGAGCAGGGTCCCCATAGACTCCAAGCAGGATGTCATCATATTGCAAGTAGTGCAAGATTTCAAAATCGACATCTCGGTGTATTTCAACCCGTGTGCGGAGAACAGCCTTCTAGTTCTTTTATTCGATGCAGCCTAATGAACTTTGTCACTTTAGTTAGTCGGTTGATCAACAGTCCGATTATGGTTGCATTGGCTGACGAAATGTGGGGTTTACCCCGTTTCCCCACATCACTATATTGCCCCTGGTGGCTTGTTTTTCTTCATCAGTAGATTTCCCGAGGTTTGAGCGAGATGCTAAATTGAGCTTGATAGAGGGGTTTTATGAATGTTACATTGATATAACTCTATTCTTTTTCTTGGGCTGTGGAGCGATATTTTACTTTTCCTAAATGATCGCCCAGGCTATTTATGGACTTATGTTTGCAATCAATGTTCTAAATGGTCGAAATCAATTAGAGCACCAGATAGTGGTTGAAACTTAGTAAGTTGTAATCTTTTTTCATTTCATCTACTCACGTATGTTTGAATTGTTTCCACCCCTTTTCCCATTCTCCTCAAGAGTCAACACTGAAAAGACTCACTTAACCAAGTCTTTTTATGATTAGACGGCGGTATTATTTGCAACTCAAATGACAACAAGCCGATCACCACAAAGTAATCTCATTCAGACAGCTCGGGGCAATATGTCTGAGTTGAGCAAGGTAAACCCAGACAGAAAATTGCTGAGAAGACCTAGTCTTCCATTCCACATCAGCATGACATACTGATAGAAACTCGGTCAGTTTCTTCTGAATTCAGTTAGAGGAAATTGCGCCCTGCAAAAGGTACTTATGCAACTGGTAGTGAACCAACAGGCCGGCAATTTTCATCCGTTGGCTCTTCATCTCGTGTGGTTAGCCTGAATGGATATAAACTACAAAGTAAACTAGACCTATGCCGGGATGATTTTTGGGCACAGACCGGCTACACACCCACTCACAGCATGAAGACCAACATAACTAGACCCTTTTTACACACCGCGAACAGACCGCGAACATGGCTTGTTTTTAGCCCCAAAGGCGAAAAGGGGGTTTTTGAGAAGGGTTTTTTGGAATGAATATTTCGAAGCTGAACTACACACACCACTTGCTTGCTTGCTTTACGTTTCGAAGGACCGATTTGTCCCTCCCAGGAAAGCTTTTAATAGACTCAATCGAAGAAAGCATGTGGTCTCCCCGATCACAGTAGAGTTGAGTCAAGCGGCTCGCTGACTACAGTTCAGATCCTGTTGCATTTCCGAACAATTTGTTTGACAGCCAACCTCGAGCTTTGGAAGAGTTCTTAAGGTCTCCATCATCATCAATATTTTCATCTCGAGAGTCCAGAACAGCCATTCGCGACGATAAAAACCTGATCTGGTGGAATCTGCTCAGCGCGATTAATGATGGCTGAACCTGGAAACCACGGAGGGTTATTCGACCCCTATCTCAACTTCAGGCGGCGCAAGTGAATATATTGAAACCACGGTCACAGTGGTCCTTCATGCCAATAGTTATTTATGATCCTTCAAGTTGGAGAAACGTGTAACGGAATAGGCCTTCGGATAGGCAAAAGGGAAAATTGGCAAATAGGGTAAGAATTCTTCAGACCTTAGCCACAACCTTCAAAATTCGAAAAAGCTTTTTTTATGAGAGTTTCTATACTACGCGATGTACCTGTTTCGCTTCCGCATTTGGACTAGTTAGTGCAACTGGAGCTCTCGCTATCTGAATTACGTAATGCTTCGTCGCGTGTTCTCCACGACGCGAAAACCTCCTTTTCTTGACTTCTCAAGACCCGCGATGCAGGTCCCAACAGTTACTTTGGTGAGATATCCCAAGTCCCAGGACCTTCGAGTGCGATAACTGGAGGAGGGAGCCTATTCTAACCTGATCGTTCCCTTTGTTCTAGGAAGATCTCCAAGCATTCCATGCCCAGCACTTTCCTGGGCATGAAACTCCAAACGCACCTGCAACTCAGCCTGTGGACAACGATGAATATAACGAAGAGGCCGGTGAAGAGGAGGACCTAGGATATTATCCTGATGGTGTGAAAAGGACCCTCACCGACGAACAGATTCGGATATTCAGACACAGCGAGATCCACGCCTTACTGCGAGCCAGTCAGCTCGCGCAAGATGACGCTGAGTACGAAGCTAGGCGCAACCTTCCCGAGGAAGGGCCAGTAGGCGAAGGTCAGAGTAACAAAGTCCAGGAAACACCCGAAGTGAAGCAAAAGTCCGTGCCCACATCAAAAAAGCCCAAAAGAGCAGCTGAGCACATGCACAATGCTGTGCCGGAACTGGATTACGAGGAAAAAAATCAGCCATCATCACCTAAGAAAGCTCACAAACAGAGTGATAACATCTATCCCGGTCGAAGGATTGTCTCTTACAATGACTGAGGGTCGCTCAGAATTGATCGTACCCCGGTATTTTGAAGCCATGCTCCAAACTAACAGCGACCACTTGGCGACACAACAAAGGCAGCGGCAGCCTTTTCAATACGAAGAAAGCTGTTAATATGTGACTGGTGAGTTTTAAGCAATTTTTTTACATTTCACTGCACCCAAATCCCGCCTGTTATGATGAAACAATCCGTATAGTCATCCTTAGTCGGAATCATGCCATACCATCTCGAATGTGTAAGGCTTTGACGACTTTAATCTTCTCTCTGAGGGCTTATTCATTCTATTTTGATTTCAACGATGCATATAACTCAGACCATGTGACTAATGGCGATATAAGCAGGAAAACCCAATTCAACGAACTCATTGAAACGACATCTCATTCCCAAAACTAACACTCAATTTGCAGCCCATAATGGCCCCAGGAATTGAGAGCCCATGTTAATACCCAAAATGACCCCATCCAAGTCCTGCAATAACCAGTTGTATCGGCCCGACTCAAGAGGCATTCCAAACTTTGCCTGCCCTGCCTTTGATCTGAAAGTGCTCATTAAACAATGGCACTTGGTATAAAAAATCATGCCGCCACACCCGACGATAGAAATTTGACATCATTCTAAATAATGGCACGATACTATCAAACTCCTGTGTCGTTTGCCACCGCTGGGGTGGCGATAACATACAGGAAACTGTTGATTAATGACTGCAAAGAGCTTCATCAATAATACAATTATTCCCCCCCAACTTTTCATAACTGCACGCTGTTTCACTATATTAAAATATTCTCCATATTGTCTTGCAAGACCAGCCCGGGGTTCACGTATGTAGTCGTAAACCCCGTATATCCCTTCATCACTCACGCACAACTTCCCACGGTCACTAGCAACGATGGAATAACCTTACAATTCAAGCGGATCTGACGGATCTGACGGATCTGACTTATTGGTGGATTTGAGATCAAGTCCCCGACGCAGCCTGATTCAAGTTTCAAGCTCCATTCTAAAAGGCTTGAAAATCGACTCTCTTTGCAAATAATATCACCAGGGCCCTGCCTTGTAATTCTAGTTACAAACGCCTCATCTATATCACGTAGAATAAGATGAATATGATCTAGATTGCGTACACTCTGCCACTTCGCGCGATTGCGAAACCACTGGATATTGTCTTCAACGACATGCCCTTCTTGTATATGGCCTGAGAAAGCCCGGTGGATAAAGTCAGTGATGGCCTCGCATGATCCTGTGTCCGGGTCTCCATTCTCGTCAGTGTTGATGGGCGTTTTGGTCCAGGCAACAAGATGAACCATTCCCACTTCCAGAGCATGAGGCCAATCATTTCGACGAATGCAGAAGTCAGATCTGTCTACGAACGGGGTACGATTCATAAATGTGAACACCGACTCTGATCGGTGAAGACTTAGGTACCAATTTGAAAGTAATATGTGCTTGACTATGAATTTTAGGACCGACCCGTATTGCTTGTCGTTTTTGATATGTCGGTGCCACATAATATAGTTGAATAGGTCTGATGGGGTGCGTCGCAGAAGAGACATGTCTCCACCCGCTGAAAGGAGCGAGCCATCCAATATCAGTATAACTTTGGAAATCTCGAGGAAAACAGTAACATGACACGGACTGACCGATTATTCTTTTATTATCCTCCCATGAATGAGGAACAAAACCAGCTTCGGGGGTCCGCAATACTTGCAGCCAGTTTCACTCAAGTCAAAAGGTGGATTCTTAATAATGTCGTCCAGATTCGGGCTAACAACCATCTTGACAGATTTGATAACAACCTTGTGTCTTTGACTGACTTATGAAATAAATTTCACCAAGCTTAACTATCAGGGTAAAATGTAGTCGTTCGAAATGAGTATGAGAAATAGGGGCGTTCAGGTTGTACGAGCCTCCGCCAATTCCAAGTTTGTCCGACACTTATTCAAGTTGCACAATTTTCAATCGACTCTGCGTGAACCGCGTGTTTGGTGACACCAACATATCGATACCTTCAAAGGGAACTTCTTCTCTAGAGTAAGCTTGCTTTGGTCATACCGGACATAAAAGCAATCTTTCATCCTCTATTGTCCAGTATACGAGTGTATGCGAAACCCGCGTGTAAATATTTTAGGTGAAATATGGCAGAGGTTTATCTGATATCTACTATTCACCCTGCTGCAGGTAAGGAGAAAGAGGTCAGTATTAAGCCCAATGGTATGCTATTTTACATATAACTACTAATCAGAAGACAATCATAGACTCGGGACATTCTCTGTCAAAGGATTGATCAAGTTTGTCCGGTCGAAAGAGGCTATTATACATTCATTCTCGCCGAATTACCCATGCCAAATGGTGGGACCGAGTTCAACGTCATTGAACGGTAAGCATCTCCTTGACATAGTTTACCTCAATCCATGTTCGAAGATCTTAGTTTCCTGGCAAAAGCCAGGCTCTATATTTGAAGGCAAAGCTTACAGACTGCAGATGGATCAAATCCGAGACTCGGTATATCGAATCTTAAAAGATGTTGAGGGAAAGAACATTCTGGAAGGAAACGAAAAGATACTAAAAGTGGCATTTGTTGCAGAATTTCCGTCGACCTAATTGAAAATTGTAGCAGATATTCGCAGTATTAAAAATACTCAATGCTGTTCCTCAGGTGGCAACTGGACATGAACAGCAGCCTCAGCACATGATCTATTTGCAGCATTCTTTGTAGCAATGTATGAAGTGACATGCCCCGGAACCTGAGCCACTTTATTTCCATCACTTGCAACTGGTTCTCCATATGTCTCCCAGACAGGGACCACACCCGTCCAGATACGACTAGTAACATCTCCATTCTCCGTATCCTTACGATCATCAGATACACCTCCATCGCGAATCTTCCCACTCCCATCGATGATCTTTACTTTGAGAATAACAGTTGACGACATTTCTGCTCGGTCGGGAGGCACTCGCGAATTATTCCAACGATCTGACACAACTGAGTTGGTGATCAGTTCCATTGCCCAGAGCTTTTCCTCTTCAGATGTGACAAGTTTAGCATATCCATGTAAGATCGCAGAGCGGTAGTTGTAGTTATGAGAATTTGGAGTGAGAGATAGAACTATCCCGTCCACTCTACTCGTCGCGATGCAGATAGGAAGGCCCTCTCCATCCCCATCCGAATTCCGCGCCAGGTTCATAATCCGCGAACTAACGTAGCCATGAAGATAGCACTCAAGAGTCTCATCAATTGTTGCTGACGGATAGTCAAATGAGCCCATTTGACCAATCATCGGTAGAATGGTTGGGAATGGGTCATCGGGGCCCGGATTGAACGATACATGCAGTACCTTGGAGTCGTTGACAATAGAGTGAATTGCACCCGAATCATATGTAGCTTTGCTAGTGTTAGCTATGATTAAGAGTTCTTTGTTCTTCCCCAGTATCACGAACCACGATGCTTATATCGATTCACGGTATTTGATGCCCGCTTCGGGTATGTCAACGTCCGGCCCATTTTGTCAGATTTATTGCGCAGAAGTCACAAGCACCGAAAGATAATAGAATATTACTTCCCACTTGGATGTAAAGTCTCTCTTAAATGTCAGATATTACGATTATGGTGATAAAGAATACAGAATAGGGTAAACTTGCGACGCGCTTCCAATTGCCTGTTTTGGGTATGTCCAGCCGACCCAATATCAACCCGCCACATGCGATTGGTCCCGTATACTTCGGTAGGCCAATGCGCGCCTCTAACGAGGCGGGGTTTTGAGGCTGCCTAGTAGGTAAGATTCTTGAGTATACTTTGAAGCAGTAATCTGCTTAATTCTGTTGGTCGCAAATTCGATGATTCTCGATGTTCCCACCCAAGCGAATAAGCAAATCGGCACAGCTGTTGGCTATCATCGCTATCCGAAACCTACTGCAAATAAGGCAAAGAGATCCGTTGGTGCATTTGATGATCGACGGACTACTATAGACAGCAGGATTAACTACAGGGAGTATCGATGTTTGCAAAATGCAGTTTGTACTATTATCCTATCACATTAAGCACTCTTAACGCTTCCTATAATCGGATTATCCCGTACTTTAGTATGTTTCATGTTGTAGTCCGGGATGTTTATTGTTAACCACCTACCGCATCAAATTTCGATCCAGTAAATTCTAGAATGGTAGCAATATTTTAATTCAAGTGTTGCAAATGACGTATGAAAAAGATAAATTCTACAGTATGTGGCTGTTCAACCTTGGAATGGGGGTGTGATGTTTTCCCAAGATAGGTGCGGCCTTCAACAACTAAACCATAATTGAACAGCCGAAAACTAGCTATACCAATTTCAATTCCGATATGCTCTACACGATGAGACAGAAAAAGAAACTCGACTTTCCCTCTCTTCCACCGTTTTTTCTTCTTCAACCCTCACACATTTGGAATATTCATATCAAACAGCACTGTAACTACCTCTATCAACATGTCCGACCACTGGAGCCACCTCACCACAAAGCCCACCAGCACAACGCCTGGATACCTTGGTGAAATCTACTCAGGCGAAACATACAGACCTAAATCTGGTAAGTTATTCTTCGTCAAGAAATAACCTGAGACTCAGAAATCTTATGAACTGACACCACACAGAGCCCTACTATGGTCCCAATCACCAACCACTGCCCGAGACTTTTGGGAAAGCAATGTCGCCCACAGAAGTGAAATATGTAGACAAGAGTCGCTGGGTTGCTATCAAAGAAGCATCCTGCGGATTGAAACTTGCCACCTTCATGACATTCTTTTTCATCATTGGCTGCACGATTGTCATTGTACTGATGGCTGTGGATATAATCCACGTACCACGTCGAGACCCGATCACGAAGACACTTAACTCGACGGATGTTGACTGGAAAGGACTCAATTCAACAGTCACAGCTTTTTCCAAAACGTCTGTTGTGGTATCGCCACCTGCCACTGCGGTCGTTATTTCTGAGCTTTCAATTGACGATATGGGATGTATTTCTAACGCCCAAGTCGGATTCGTGACAAAAGTTCGACCCGCACCAACTAAAGTGGTAAACACCCACCATTAAATATGTATCGGTGTGACGCAAGCGTTGAAAGCCAAGTTAATCGTGTAATATGAAGAAATTGATGAATTGGAAGTGATGTTAGTTGGTGTTTGGTTGATCATTTTATTGTCCATGTGTCGTTGTTTGTTTGCAATTCTGTTCATGATATTCCAAGTTTAACGGTGTCTGGTTTGTCCGCTCTTCTAGAAGTTTTTATGTTTCTTGTCTGCCCTTTCTTTTATACACTTTCAATCACAATAAAGATCAATAACATTTCGTATCATACATCTTCTAATCATACAAGCTCCTGTTACTAGCCGACGGGTCTTGAAATTTTGATCTCATTCACGGTCGATTTGGGGGCGGTTTGTTGAACCATTTCAACTGCGGAGCTATGAAGCTATGCTCCATCTTGAACGCGTCTGTGTGTTCTCAAGCACCAGGCCAGGGCTACCGAGCCACACCAGCTTGCCGGATATCGCAAGTTAGGTAGGGGTGCGCGGAATTTCCCTGTTGTGAACTTCTCGGAAATGTAAAAAGAAATGAAGCATGGGCACTGCATGGTTATTTGTCCCAGTAAAAACGAAAAGAAATGCGGTCATATATGCCAAGGTTGCAAATACCACGAACCCTTAATGCTGTCATCATCCGGAATGATCGACCATGTAATTTATCTTCTGAATCAATTCCCCAATACCATAAGGTTTATGGATAACATCATCCATTTTGGAGCTGAGAAGTTCAGCGTCCTGTTCCGCTCTAGCATTCGCTGTCACGCCGAGTATCGGAACATGGGAGCAGCTATCCTGCTCCGTGTCACGGATTGCCATTGATGCTGTGCAACCATTCATCACTGGCATCTCTTGGTCCATAAGTATACAGTCGAATGTATTTTCCCGAGCTGCGTCCACTGCTTCTTGTCCATTGGTTGCTTCTGTAATGTGGAAACCTGCGGATTTCAACTTCTTCGAAAGAATCCGCCTGTTTATGATATTGTCTTCAACCAAGAGAATGCGATAGCCCGTATCTCTCTGTTCGCGACCGATATTATTTGAGGTTTTTTGATGGCGATCTACCTCTTCTTCCGAGACCTGCCTTGCTATATTACCTGAATGCACAGTTCTGTGGTCTGGAGTAGCTCCGGGTTCTGACTCTCCGACCCAAGTCACGTGTGGATTCTCAGAGATGACGGGCTGTTCGGTGGTTTGATTTACCCCACTGACTTCGTTCCCCAGTCCTTGAATACCGGAGACGAGCTGATCAATTTGAGAAGTATTATCCCGCCCAGATTCATCACCACTCCCTGGATCGGCCCGGCGCACCTTGAAAAAGAACCCAAAAGTGCTCCCATGCCCCTCTTTCGAGCTTACCCCGATTTCGCCTCCGTGGACATGACATAGCTTTCGGCAAACATTCAAACCAAGTCCGGAGCCACCGTAAACACTCTCCGTCTTGGGAGTCGCTTGGTTGAAGCGTTGAAATAGCTTCTTCTGGGCGAGATCGCTGATGCCGATACCCGAGTCCTTGACAGCGACCATGATATATACGATCTCGCCAGACCCCCACTCGGGCGTATTTGTTGCATCTTCCTTCAATGCTGCCTTCCCGGAGTCAAAGAACACCACGTTTGGTGGATATGAGGTAGGTCTGTCTATCGCTGCTCCTATCGAAACTCTGATCATCCGCTCATTTTTTGATTGCGATGTGAATTTGACAGCATTCGACAGTAAATTGACAAGAACCTGTCCCATCCTGTCGAGATCAGCCATGGCCCAGTCAATTTTCGATTCATGATAAGACAAATCGGCTTTGTATTCGAACTCGATATGCTGCTTCCGGAGCTCGGGTCGAAAAATAGCAAGTGGCTTTGCCAATTGCTTTTGGGGCTGGACACTTCGTGGTGATAGTGCGAGCATCGAAGCATCAAGTTTTGAAAAAGTAAGAACATCATTGACGATTTTCTTCTGATGGGAAACGCAAAGACCGATCGTCTCTGCGGCCTCGGCAATGTCATATTTTGGGATTTCGGTCGCCTTCTGGTTTACAGCCTCAAGAATATCCTCTGTGCAATGTAAAATGGCCGAGAGAGGATTTCGGACTTCGTGACTGATCATATCGATGAAACGCTCTTGCTGCTTCTTAGATTCTTGTGCCGCTTCTGCCGCCTTCCGTTGAACGATCTCAGCAACCTTGGTTGATGTTATATCCGCAACTGTACAAACAAACCCGCCCTTTTCATCCAACCCGAAGCATCGAAGGTCTGCACTTTCCAACCTTTCTAGAATAAGTGAGCACCATAAGCCTTTCTCGTCAGAGATACGGTATTCAGTGCGAAGTGTGCTTCCATTATTTGATGCTTGCTGAAACTCTGCTACCGCTCGTTTATAGTCATCTTCGCAGACCGAATCTAGCCAACAATCACGGAAATTTGATTTGAAGCATGGTATTAGCTGTTGGAATCGACGACTCGCGGATATCAACTCGTATTGGTGATTGAGTACGGCTACTCCGTTCGGTAGGATTTCAACCAGTTGTTGTGCTGAAACATTTGCATCGAAACTCAAAGACATTGAACTTTTTTCCGGGAGATAGTCACAGTCTAGCGCTAAGCTTCAATGGAAGTACTGAACGGTTCAGGCTTCGAAAAATCGCGGGGTACGTTGGGTGGAGATGGATCAGTCGGATCGCACTGTATGCGGATAGATTCAACGTCACTCGGATACAAAGGGCGATGTTCGCTGGGTGAATCGGACTGGCGCTGCGTACTCGTGAGAGATGATTATAGGAACGGCGAGAGTTGCGATTAGAAAGTTCAGTTATGACTTCAAGAACTTCATCTTATCCACTTAGCATTGGGCGAAGGCGAATTAGCCTATGGGACGCCGTTGGGATTCCTTTTCCCAAGTTCTGATCATGATGTCATTGTGGAGTGCGACCAGACACTTTTTGCCCTTTTCGGACTCACGCGACGTCGGAAATTCTAAATTCCAATGTTTCTGTGGGTTTATTTTGTCTCTTAAGTCCAGAGTAACTATTAAAATGTGATGTCGATGCCGCCATGCGGTAAAATGCGGATGAATAAAGGGAAGTCACAATTTGTAGTGATTGTGCTTTGCCTCCTCTGCCATGGCTGGCTAAATATTTGACTTTAGCGAGATTGTGAGACTCCAAAAGACTCCATTTTCTTCAAGTTTTGAAGAACTTTTCAAAGGCTATACTCACGAATCAACCATCATAGGAACAGGGCAAATGCCATCCCCAGCATACTTAGGCAAGTAAAGTATGAATCATTAACGAAAAAGGTGCATTCTCGGTCAAGACCAGTACCAAATTGACATATCTTTACCCACGCATCTCTTCTTATTCGTTTAGATATTTGGCACTGGTCTGTATTCTGAAGCAGTTCGCAATTAAGCAACTTAAAGCGCCATAATGTTAACTTCAACAGCCTCAGTCGCGCTCGGACCATCTCCTTGATTAGTACAATGGAGAGACCCCGGGATTGCCCAGCATATCTATTTATCCACCAATCAAAGCTACAAAATGAAAAACATAGGGACATCTGGAGTAATCAAACCCGTACATTTAACCCATTGCCGCCCACAAATCTGTCCATATTGAATAGATAGGCCGCAACAATGAGTTTCACGAACCCAATCATTCCGGGCTTCAACCCTGACCCTTCAATCGTGCGAGTCGATGAAGATTATTTTCTAGCCACCTCGACCTTTGAATATTTCCCAGGGATCCCCATATATCATAGTAGAGATCTGATTCAATGGAAATTAATTGGTCACGCATTGACAAGAACTTCTCAGCTTCAAATCCACACTCCAGAACCCGGTGGTGGTATCTGGGCCCCAACATTGCGTTACCATAACGGGAGATTCTATGTCACTGCTGCGAGCTTTTCTCGTTATCGCCCACAAGAAGATGATCGCGTCTGGCCGCAAGGGTTCTATGTTCAAACCACAAATATTTGGAAAGATAATTCTTGGTCGGACCCTATTTATTTCGATCAGGTCGGATTTGATCAGGATGTAAGTGAGCCCTATCATTGCTATAAAATATGAGAAGAATGCCGTCTCGAGATTTTAATTAACAATCATGAAAGCTTTTTTGGGACGACGATGAAACCGTTTATCTTTCATCTACTTATCGAAAACTTCAACCAACTCCTGGTGTCAAGCTCAAGGATTTCGCCGTTCACATTTGTACCGTTGACTTGTTAACCGGCCACTCAACATCTGAGCCAAAACTAATTCGCGAATCAAATTCCGGGGTAGCAGAAGGGTCGCACATCTTCAAACGTGGTCGCTACTACTATCTGCTCACGGCGGAAGGTGGAACCGAGAGTGGTCATTGCGAATGGGTAAGTAGAAGCACTCATGGCCCCCTTGGCCCATGGGAGCTTGGACCGAATAATCCTCTTTGGCGCAATGGGCTAGACGATGAAGTTCAAAATACAGGCCATGCAGATCTGGTTCAAGATGCTCAGGGGCAATGGTGGGCAGTACTGCTCGGAGTTCGACCCGTGCGACGAGACGGTCGATGGGAAGAGTCTGTCTTCGGTAAGTCCCAGAAACTGCATAATTTTGAATATTTGCTAATCAACTTTTAGGTCGTGAGACTTTTCTCGTTCCTGTTCACTGGGAGGATGACTGGCCCATCATCAATGAGGGCAAGAAAATCGCTCTTCAAGCAACGGGGCCTGGCCTGTATCGCCATGTGATAGATCTCGCCTGGCGAGACGATTTTCATGATCCCAAACTACAATTAGGATGGTATAGAAAGAGTAAGCTTTATATCATGCTCTCCAAGTCCAGTGTAGCTAATAAACGCAAGATACACCACTAACAACGGATTACACATTAACCGAGCGACCTGACTACCTTCGACTATATGGAGGACCATACAGTCTTTCTGTTCCATCCAGCCCGACAATGTTCTTGCGAAAACAGACCCATCCATTCTGTACATGGGAGACAAAATTGTCTTTCGTCCCGACATCTGCGCATACCGAAGCGGGGACTGTACTATGGTGGAACCATTTCACGTACAGCTCATTGGGACTGCGTAAGATTGGGGAAAATCAAATTATTAGATTTCGTTCATCGGAGGATACAATTGTGGAGCATAAGTTATCGTTAACAACAGAAGTTGTACTTGTTGTTGAATGTGGCGATCAATACCGATTTGGATATCGCGAAGCAACAAAGTCTGATATTATTTGGATTGGCACTGTGGATAACCAGATTGCAACTGAATCACCACCGGTAGGGGCACCTTTTACTGGAATGATGCTTGGGCTTTATGCATTTGGCGAACGGCAGCGATGTCTGGCACCAGCGGATTTTGAATATGCTGAGTTTCGTTAAGAATCCTAAGATGTGGATCGGAATGAATTGATCAAATATTTTCTTAATCTTGCATATGGCAATGTCAACATCATTGAATTTCAATTATCATATCAGTGGCCTGATATAGTGGAGGCTGGAGAGGCTGAAGAGGTTCCGGGAATACCGTACCGTAACTGTTATGACAATACACTCACGCGCCTGTCCAGGTGTGTGGAGATCTCCGTAACTCCGAGTTCTTCAAACTCTGCCAAGATGCATTTCTAAGCAAAACCATTGGTTCACACAACCCAATCTTGTCGTCAGTGGCTCGCATAAAGACAGGCTTGCCTCCCATTTCCTCTTTCCCCTTCTCCCTCAGATCACTCTCACGGCATTGCTGACATCCTAGCGCTGAACCCGACACAATGGCTACTTCTCCACAGCCTAAGACCCCTCAGTCGATCCCCGATGCAGACGAGGATATCAAGACCACAGACGATTGGGCGGGTCTCACCGATCCCGCAGAGCGTCGAAGGCGCCAAAACCGAATTAACCAAAGGGCGCGCCGTAAGTTGACTTCCGCTTACGCGCACAATATAACATACCATGAAATCAGGATTAAGGCTTATTCTTCATATAGGGAGACGTCAACGTTTACAAGCCAACAAAGATGTTCATCCCAAGAGCGTGATAACACCTTCACCGTCTCCACCTTCCTCGGCTATAGTTCCCTTAGGTCTGCCGCTGAGCCAAACACTCGAGGAGGTTGGTTGTATGAACTCCGCTAGGCGGCAAATACTTCGCCAATTCGCTCAAAATGCATATCAAAGCTATATTCACGGCTCCCCAACTGCTGACCATCTTTTAATGTTGACAAAAGTCAACGTCTTTCGAGCATTCGCGCACAATATCCGCCTAATTGGCGGTGATCTCAACCACATGAACGATGAGGCAATATCAATATTTAACAAAGCACTACCATCACCGCCCGACGGATCACCATCAGATCGAAGTATAGACATGCCAGTTAGTCTACTTCCTACAAAGATACAAAAAACGATCCCCCATCATCCATGGCTCGACTTCTTTCCTATCCCCAAAATGCGAGATAACCTCATTCAAGCTGGCGATGACTGGGATGATGAGGAGCTTTGTCTTGACATTATGGGATTTTGGAGTAATTCATCATCTACTGAAGCGGGTCTTTTAGTCTGGGGCGATCCTTGGGATGTCAGGAATTGGGAATTGACTGAACCTTTTTTGAAGAGATGGCAATGGGTTGTAAGGGGGTGTCCGGAGATAATGAATTCCACGAATGCTTGGCGAGCAAAACGTGGGGAGAAGTTGATTTTCCGATATATATAGAAATCAATTGAGCTGAAGCAATTCAGATATTGAATAAAGCTATAGTTGTATACATTAGAATCTGTGCGACATCATGAATTAATTTGTCTAACGGGTGGATTGCTGGTGGGCCTTGGTATACCCGCCAATGCAAGTTGCTGACAGGCTTTAATCGGAGATACCTTAAATCAGCCAATAATATTGGCCAAATGAGGTAATTTAAGTCCGGTTAAAGACCCTGGAAGATGTAAAAGTACAGTACATACGTGTATTTACGAGACTTGCAGACATCAATAGACCCTCCAGGGCTGACTTACTTGAAGATCAATACATGTCATTATCTCTGAGAGAGTATGTATGAGCTGTTAAGTCGGAGTTTCATTAATATAGACGATGAGTCAAACTTAAACATCGAATACGAAAGGAAGTACAAAATGGCTTGGCACCTGAAAGCTCGATGAGTTCCAGGGCAACAACTTTAACCACGGAATCAAAAAGAATAAAGTTGTCAAGCTGCTAGTCGGAGTACTCGGTGGTAGGAGAATAAAACTGTCAGAGCCGTCATATCTGTTGTCAAAGCTCTTCTTTACGGGGTTTGGAAAGCAAACTCGCAGAGATTACTCCCAGAACTTCAGAAAAAATAGGGATTTCACTGTTCAACTTGTTCAAAATTCATTGGCTGAGGAGATGTGATAAATATCCATTCTAGCTTTGCTAATTTATTTTATTAAGAAAAAAAAACAATCTTGGCTTATCTAGCTCGCGTGTGAGTCTGTTAATTTTAACACCTCTAGAACAACATGTTTTAGTTTAGCCCCCAACTCTGGAAGGCCACCTTATCTTATGAGCCTCAAACCTTAATATAAAAGGGTCCGCATGGAACGCCTAACTGACAATGCCCCACACATTCTCAGGACATCATATCTCAATACAAAAATATGGTGAATAATCATCGCTTTCGCATTTCTCTAATATTTCTTGGAATCCTTTCTCTTTTCTTTCTAGTTGCTCCAATAACAGCAGATGGCCAGGAAGAGGGTACGTCCCTATATGCGTATCGAAGAGGCTGGCGAACTTGGTACAATAGCCTACTGGTACCGCCCGACATGGCTTTTCAGGCCGAGGACTTCTATAATGATCCTCTGTATGAAGAGGCAGACCAACACGGGACTATGATTCATAACCCGAAGAAGGTTGCCATAATTGGTAAGTTGCCTATTCCACAGCGTATGAGTGATGTGAAATAAGATGAAGTAAGACTTATTGAACTAGATATTAGTTGGGAAAGAGTAAACTTGTGACTGACTCGGACTACAATTCAATTATAGGCAGCGGGATTGCGGGTATATCTATTGCAAATTCCTTTCCTCCAGACTCGAACATCGTTTATACACCACATGCAACTGTCTTTGAGCGAGAGTCCTATATTGGAGGTCGAGCACGCACGGTTATGACATACGACAACTACGCAGAGACGGGCCATGAAATCGCAGTAGGGGGTGATGGGTTCGATTACGATGACAGATGGATCATTTGGGATAGCAGAAGTGTAGGAGTAGATCTCACCAGGCTGAGCGTCCACACCAATTATCGGTTGGACAGTGTTGGCGTGTGGGATGGAGAGCAATTGAATTTTGGTAAGCCTGATGGACGTCCTTCGGATTCAGATCTGATGCGCATGGCTTGGCGTCGGGGTGAACCTTTAAATCTCTGGGAAATGGTTGCCAATCAATTACGGGATAAAGGCCTCAATGACGAGAAAGACATCTTGGCATGGCATGCAGTCACCACTGCACTGATTAATCAAAACAAATCGCCCAAAAACACGCCAACCGAAGCCGATTTACGGAAATTTGCAAAAGACTGGGGGCTCACATTGCGCCCAAAGAAAAAAGCCGAGGGCGGAAATGAGCGATTCCTAAAACGAATGTTACGTATGTCTGAATCGTCTTTGAACCTCAATTCCACAGTCACTCGTATCAAAAGATATGAAGACCTCACATTTGATGTGCACTGGTCATACAAAGCCCCCAATGGGACAATCGAAGAACACATCGATCGATATGATGCGGTCATTATTGCTGCACCTTTCTATGAAACCGGAATTGCGATTGAGCCCCCTCTTCGCAACCCTCCAGAGAAAGTGGATTATACGCACCTCCATGTCACAAGTTTTATATCTCGCTTGCCTTTAGATCCAGAAACTTTCAATATGTCTCCAAGAGATGAGGTGCCACCGAATGTATGGCACATACCAGATATCGATTTGAACCTAATCAACGAAAGCTCAATATCTTCAAATTCAATCTCGCCACCACCCTTCATCGCCCTGAGGACAATAGAGGCAACTCATCGTGATGGTTATTTTCCAGAAATTAAAAACATATACCGCATCATTTCCGACCAGCCAATCACCGACGACGATATTGCGAAGCTCATCATAAGATCGGGGGTGGCTCGAAGAAATGTCACATTTCCGGACCAAAGTTGCTGGCCGTTAACTCCAAGCAGTGAGTCTCTATATACGCCTTGGCCCGTCTCTTACGACGGACACGTTAGAAGAGCAGGCTGTGTGAAAGAGCCCGATGTTCGTTGGATTCATCGGCAGTACTGGGACCATGGCTCGCCCAAGCTAAATGATACTGCTCAGAAAAATAGGAGACAGAAGGAAATTGCTCCGCGGTTATTCTACATTTCAAGCTTTGAGGGAGTCGACGGGGCTTCTATGTCGCAGAGCATCAAGCATGCTCAGTTGTTGATAATGGATTATCACGCGGCACATTCTATAAATCGTTAAGTTTGCATTCCTCATGGCCAAATTTATGCAATCCACACGCGAAAATGTATAATAAATATCACTTTTACATGTGCACGCGTTATTTGGCGTTTGAAGGAATGATGGAATTCAATTAATAGGGGTCAGATGTCTCTTCCAAGGTTTCACCTGATCTATTTCTATTATTTCTTTAAAAAGTTCCTCATGATTTTACCATATCATCATACTATGTAGTGTCTTGTCACAAGGAAAGCTCCCTTTGACATGTGAAACTCGGGTCGTGTTCTTATCTGATCCGATCCAGTTCGCAGTTTGTGCCTCAGGTTCCGAGCCGCTCAACTCCGATGCCCACGGGTTGATGTTTAAAACAAGCAATTTGTCTCGAATATCATGAGACAAGAAATGAAAATGTTGAATTCAGATACTCTGCCTACTGACCCTCCATAACTTCCACTCTTTGTGGGTATCTACCAAGACAAACTAACTTACAATATGCATACACATTGATACTCAGCCCATACACTAATAAGCCAACGACAGGCAGTTAAGATGACAAGACATACCTAAAGCTCAAAAGTGTGAACAGTAACTTTGAATTTCCTTCAGCCGAGGCTCATATTTTGGGGAGTTCGACCTTCTAGAAAGTCGGTAAATTATTTCCAATGACGCGACACCGGCCATTACCGCGACTCCTGATCAGGTGCTCAAGTGGCGATCCCTCTACTGCGTTAATAGGCTGAGACCCTAAGACCCGACTTCGGTGACGCCAGTCTAGGTAAGCTGACCCCGGGAAGGCCCCAGCCGACACCCACTCGGCTTCCCCCGCAACCCCCTCTAATGGATGGAACAATGAGGGGGAATAGGCATTGGCAAGATGGAGAAATGAACTAACGAGTCACAAATGAGGGAAATATCCCAGTAAAACCTCTAGGACCATTCTAAGATCTGTGTAGATTAAAGAAAGAATCGGCGAAATCGGTGATCTTCGGTCAGAGTGTATCGTCTCTGATTGGCTGATGTTCGGGGCCGAGGCAATTACCGCATTGGGGGCTGCGAATCCCTCGGTTTACGTCGCTCATTCATGGTTGTGCTGGTCTGGGGCCCCATAGTTATAATCTCCTCCCCCAAGTTTCAGTTCAGACTTCTTCTTTCGTTTTATCCAATCCGACCCTTGCCAATTACCCTTTCCCTCATCACACAAAATGCCATCTCCTCCACCCGACTGGGTCAAGGCTCTGAAGCCTGCAGGCCCGCAGGGTTCCGAGCTGCTCGCTCAAGAGCGAGCCCAATCCAATGTCAACGTTGAGAAGCTGTCCGAGTACCTTCACACCAAGGCTGCGCTGGAGAGGCAAGATAAGCTGGTGGCTCTGCTCCAGCCCGAGAAGGTCTTCGACAAGTCACAAAATCACTCTCTGGGTCGCGTGGAGCGTCTGCAGCGATCACTCGCCAAGGCCAAGCGCCTGCAACAAATAGCTGAGGAGCACAAATGGAACATGGAGGAGCTTCACACTGCCAATGAGCTTATTGGCGAACCTACACCTTATGGCCTGCATGCGAGCATGTTCTTGGTATGTCTCCCCGACGCAGCACCTCCTACAGACACGGAAACAAGCGGCTAATCCCACTCCTTTTTTTTTATTATCTAGGTGACCCTCCGCGAACAAGGAACCCCCGAACAACACAAGCTATTCCTCGAGCGTGCCCAGAAGTATCAGATCATCGGTTGTTATGCCCAAACCGAGTTGGGTCACGGATCCAACGTCCGTGGTCTCGAGACCACCGCCACCTGGAACTCCGACGACAAGACCTTCACCATCAACTCCCCGACTCTGACTGCCTCGAAATGGTGGATTGGTTCTTTGGGTCGCACTGCCAACCACGCCGTTGTCATGGCACAGCTGTTCATCGATGGCAAGAGCTTCGGTCCTCACCCATTTGTGGTTCAGGTCCGTGACCTCGAGACTCACCAACCATTGGAGAACGTTTACGTTGGTGATATTGGTCCCAAGTTCGGTTACAACACCATGGACAACGGCTTCCTTCTGTTCAACAAGGTTAAAATCCCTCACGTCAACATGTTGGCCCGCTTCTCTCGCATCGATAAGGACACCAACAAGTACCTTCGTCCCGCTTTGCCAACCTTAGTTTACGGTACTCTGACCTGGGTGCGCTCCAACATTGTTCTTCAAGCTGGTGGCGTTTTGGCTCGTGGTGTCACTATTGCGACTCGATATGCCGCCGTTCGCAGACAATTCCAGGACCGTGATGCGGAGCCTCACGCTGGTGAGAACCAAGTGCTCAACTATAAGATGGTGCAGGTTCGCTTACTACCGCTGCTCGCATCTATGTACGCTCTCCACTTTACTGGTCGCGGCATGATGGCTCTGTATGAGCAGAACCAGAGCCGTATGAAGGCTGCTTCATCACCTGGCCAGGACTCTCGTGGGGCTGGCCCCGAGGAGCTCCGCGCTGGTGCCGACCTGCTGGCAGATCTGCACGCTACCTCTTGCGGCCTGAAGGCACTTGCCAGTACTACCGCTGGAGAGGGTCTCGAGGTCTGCCGTCGTGCCTGCGGTGGCCACGGTTACAGCAGCTACAGCGGTATTGGCCCTTACTACTCTGACTACCTCCCTACTCTCACCTGGGAGGGTGACAACTACATGTTGACCCAACAGGTCGCCCGCTACGTAAGTATTCGTCCTTTTCTCTTTTCAGTGAAGCCTCTCTTTATGCTAACCATCAATACAGCTGCTCAAATCAGCCCGTGCTGTTCTTTCCGGCAAGTCTGCTGACAACGACACATCCCGCATCCTCCGCAACTACCTCAACCGCCGCGACAAGGGTGCATCTTTCGATGTCCTCGAGGAGGACGCCGACATTGTCGCTGCTTTCGCCTGGCGAACAGCCCACCTCACCTTTGAGGCCCTGAAGCACCGCGACGCCGAGAAGCGCTCATGGAACAGCCTCCTGGTTGACTTCTGGCGTCTATCGACCGCTCACTCCCAGTACCTGGTAGTCAAGAACTTCTACGAGGCCGTCTCCTCACCTCAGCTCGCCTCTGCCTTGGACCAAGACACCAAGTCTCTGATGCACTCTCTCTTCCGCCTCTACGCCCTTTACACCCTCGAGCGCGAGGCCGCCGAATTCTTCTCCTCCGGTGCTGTCACCGTGCGCCAAATCACACTGACCCGCACCACTGCCGTGATGAAGTTGCTAGATGAGATTCGCCCTCACGCCGTGCGCTTGGTCGATGCCTGGGCTATCCCAGATTGGCAATTGGACAGCAGTCTGGGTCGTTCTGATGGACAGGTCTATGAGGATCTCTTCCGTCGCGCAAGTCAGGAGAACCCCGTTAATGATTTGACGTTCGATCCCTACCCCTGGAACAAGGCTCTGCTCAAGAATGAGCCCACCAAGAGCAAGTTGTAAATTTGAGGTTTTTATTCTATGATGTGTTATTTTTTTGGGATATAATTATGTTTTATTTTGGGGTTTAAATAGATTTAAGACAATGCTAGATCTTCTACGGTGATGCCGCAAAATATATGAATAACCTATTTATCTACCGTTCTCTTGTATATTTTCTCGATTATTGAGTATTGACCTCATTTCTTAACTCCTACGAGAGTTCTAGCTGAATAAATAGAAAAATGAACGCCTTACCTCTCCAATGCCGCCAAAATCAACACCAAAGGACCACTTCCCCTAGGACCAACATCCCCAAGGCCAACATCCCCAAGGCCAACATCTGTATGGGATCGACTGAACAGATAGTTCTTGATTCCCCCGAAAGGACGCATTACATGATTGCCCCCACTAATCTATCTCTGGTCGTCCATAGAATACTTATACTAGTATATTTACTGCGGCTATAATATTAATATGTAGGCGCCCTTTCTTGCCACTTTTGGGGAAGACGTGCATCAGAATGGATACACACATCTTTCTTCTCTATATACTTCAACCATGAACCCTCTACTAGTATTGTATCATTTCTCGCAACTGAATCGAAGACACTCCGCTGTCGCAGAGAAATCAGACTAGCCAATGGTGTTGATCTCTGGAAATTTTCTTACCGGCCTCTTTTCATTGTGAATAGGACAAGAGTTAATGCCCTCGAACAGCGTTACAGTCCATTTCGTGGAGTATTCTTTCGCTCATGCTGTTGGGAGGTACTTTCCTATGTCGTGAACTCTCCCAAGCAGAAGAGGCCGCACCTATTCAAAGAGATCGAATTTACCCATCGCCTGTATAACTTGCAATATTTTGCGGAGCAAACACCGTTTGACTCTGCACAGAATGCTGGAAAACTTGAAATTTGGGGACGGTGAAAATTTTCTTAATTTATACAACCTTCACGTTGTATGGAGCAACGTACAGGCTGCATTAGACGCCACGTACCGAATTTCTCTCCCGGTCCCTTTTAAGACAAGATACCGACTTCAAATCGTCAAAGCAAGTGGTGAAACGCTACATTCCCGCAGCGAAATGCCGCAGAGTAACAGCTTCATTTTCACTTCCTTTCATGACTCTATCGACATTTGTGTACGAGGGAATTGGCATAGGCCGGATGAGGGCATATGGAAAAGTCTATGCTACTAAGCTCCGAGCTCTAGGAGGAATTCAACTTATTCGCAGTCGATTCGGCGTGGGTTTTTCAACCATCAAATTCAAGGACAATAGAGTCTGGGGTGAATGGTTTGGCTCATACCATCAACAATCTGATGATGTGCTCCTTGAGTGGGATGACCCAAACAGAAGTTGATCTTTCATTACAGCGTAGGTTGAAATATGTTCCGTCTCTACTCAGCCCCCAGCCTAACAGAAGTAGAAACGCTCCGGGCAAATTTCAGAAGTGATGCTAATGTCGCGAGGCTCTAACTAATTTGCCTTCAGCACAGCTACGAACGAGTCATTTTAATTGAATTTGTGTATTGAGTTTTGGTTTTTGTCGTACTTGCAAGTATATCATGATATTCTCTGACGCCGCAGATCACACATACATGTATCTGTTTCATTATCTACTGTCTACTTCAATTTGAATACTTTTCTCTCGGAAGCCAAATTATTTGAGCGCCTGATGGAGTAAACTTCTTAGTGGGCCAAGGTTTTTAAGATATCTTCAAACAGCGGCAGTCTTCATTTGAACAATGTCATTATGATACTTTACAGTTCCAACAGGCCCGTACATGTATAGATCTCTACCTCTCTCGGTCTAGGCTGATATAAGACCCTGTACTGGCGGATAGAGAGTGACTAAAATGGTAATAGCCCGGCGGTGCGCCCCGGTAGAAATGTAACGATAATTAACCGAGCGAGCGCAACTAAAATGTGGAGTACGATCACAAAGCGTCTTGTTCGTTTTGATTGAGGGACACCTGTTTTTCGACAATTGAGTTATATGCATTCTCGTTTCCTGATGTTCAACTAGCTAACTGATCGGCGTTCCGAATTTGTGGCGTCAAGCCATGCGTTCTTTCTCCTTCAATCGGCGCTACGGCACGCCACGCCATCACGGAGGCCAAGCGGGCCGGGTGCAAGAGTCTCTTGGCGCTATCTGGGAGTAATTAATCGTACATTCATCACTTGATATTTGGGAGTAAGGTAGTTCAATATTTTGCCAGTGAATTTTGGAGCATTCTTTTGAATGGAGATGTTCATGTGCTGGCGACGCGGTAACATGCTCATTCAACTAAATAGTACATAGCACATAGTACATACTAGTTTGAATGTACTTCGCAACTGCCAGATACACCAGGGCTCTAAAGGAGTTGTAAAAACTATAATAAATGAACTTGAAGTTGACTCAGATAGCACTGGAATTTTGAGGCGAGTTTCCGATTGGCCCTCGATAACCCAGATTTGGGAGGAATAAAGACTGCCCCATAAATCCTGTTCATGGATGACCTTTCCCCAGAACAAATACCCAAGACCATAGTATTCTCCCCCGCATCAAAGGTCAACATGGGGAAATTAATGTACATTTCAACAGCTATTTAGTTTCTAAAAGCCCAACTGTCAGAAAAATCATTTAACAAGTTCTCGTATCATGACGTCGGCATGCCGATGCAGCCACCACCAAAAACTGCGGGCCGGTCTACATCCACTCCGTATACAAACTTCAAGTTAAACGCATCATCAGAAACAAAAATCCCTCGGATTAGGAAGCCGGGACCATCTTTTCCTAGAAACGAATCAACCTACAGAACTCGGTAAAAGACCATGATCATCTGAAACCTGACTTACTCCAGTTCCACCCGGTTAAAAAGCTCGATGCATCGGTTAAAAGCAAGTCAACCCGAACCGAGCATTTCCCCTCCTCAAATTACCCCGACGGGCCCTCTATTACCCACATCCCCACCCAATGACGCATCGTCCTTCCCCGAGGTTTCCACCCCCAGGTCTCCTCCACAACACCCCCGGATGATCCCTCCTGTTTTCAAGCCAATGGACCGGTAACAATTGTGCCATCCCGCTACGCTACTCCCGTTTATTGCGTAGCCCAAGCCTGATTAGAGCCACCCCGAGAATGGCGCATTGACCCGTGGATCCCGAAAACCAACATATAAAGCGGTTGAATCACTTATTTTATTTCTTTCTTTTGGAGTTCAAGTCTCGGAGACATCGCAATTATGTATCGGGTCTCGAACATATATGGTAGGTCTTTGTTAAATCTGTCATGGGTGACACTTCAGACTAATTCTTTCTAGTACTCGCCGCATTTGGCACCATCGGCGGAGGGCTCTTCGGGTTCGATGTCAGGTACGGAGCCTTCTTGATGGCCTTATGGAAACATTTTAACCAAGTGGTTTGCAGCTCGATGAGCGCCTGGATTGGAGTCAAAGCATACACCGATTATTTTGGAAACCCCGACTCAAACCTTCAGGGAGGAGTATGTACACTGACTGATCTTTGTGATTTGATACCAATGGCTAATTTTCTCGTCGGTATAGATTACTGCCTCTATGTCGGCCGGTTCATTCGCCGGTTCAATCGCAGCAGGATGGATTTGTGATTATCTCGGTCGCCGCCGATCATTGATGATTGCCTCTTGGATTTGGATCATTGGCGCTATGATTCAGTGCAGCGCCCAAAACGTCACACACTTGGTAGCCGGTCGCGTCGTGAGCGGTCTTTCCGTTGGTATTACTTCCTCACAAACCCCGGTTTACATGTCGGAACTTGCGCCCGCCCGGATTCGAGGTCGAATTGTCGGGGTTCAACAATGGTCTATCGAATGGGGCATGTTGATCATGTATCTCATTGCGTATGGCTGTGCCGTGGGTATCTCAGGTCCTTCAGCATTCCGGATTTGCTGGGGTATCCAGGCTGTTCCAGGGCTCGTGTTGTTCATTGCACTGTTTTTCTTCCCCGAGTCCCCACGTTGGTTAGCTGGGAAAGAGCGCTGGGAGGAGGCACTCGATACACTGGCTCTGCTTCACGGTAATGGTGATCGCCATGATCCCGTTGTTCAGGTGGAATTTGAGGAAGTACAAGAAGCTGCCCGAATTGCCCACCAAGCAAAGGATGTTTCATTCCTAGCATTATTCGGGCCTAATATCTGGAAACGGACTCTATGCGGTGTCAGTGTGCAGGTTTGGCAGCAGTTGCTTGGCGGAAATGTGGCCATGTACTATGTTGTATACATCTTCGAGATGGCTGGAATGGTAAGTTATGACACCTGTCTTGCTCTACAACATCTTTTAACATTTATCAGACTGGAAACTCCTCGCTCTACTCAGCCGTCATTCAGTACGTTATTTTTGTCTTCACGACAGGTGTCATGCTTCCTTTCATCGACAGAGTCGGCCGCAGACAGCTTCTGTTGATAGGATCCGTCACTTGCATGGTTGTTCACGCCGTCATCGCCGCCGTGATGGCCACGAAGGGCCATGCTGTACCTTCTGTGAATGGTAACGCCAATCTTACCTGGGAAATCAAGGGTGGTGCTGGCAAGGCAGTCATCGCCTTCTCATACATTTTCACTGCCATCTATGGGTTCACTTGGGTATGATTAATTCCAAGCCAACTATAATCCCAGTTTCAGTAACTGACAAATATCAATAGGCCCCTACCGCGTGGATTTACGCGTCCGAAGTCTTCCCCTTGAAATACCGCGCCAAGGGAGTCGGCCTCTCAGCATCTGGAAACTGGATTTTCAACTTCGCTCTAGCATACTTCGTTTCTCCTGCCTTCCACAACATCCAATGGAAGACCTATGTGATCTTCGCCGTGTTCTGCTTTGTCATGACCTTCCACGTTTTCTTCTTGTACCCCGAGACTGCGGGACGTACCTTGGAGGAAATCGATATTGTCTTTGACACTAATGTCAAGCCATGGAGGACTGGTCTGATCGAGAATAGATTCGAAGAAGAGGTTGAGAAGCACGAGGGTGGCGTGAAGGAAGTCGAAGCAGTGGATCACAAAGAGGTTGTCTAGCACCTTGCAATTGAACAAATTAAGATACCATATGTGTATGAGATATATGAATACAGAAATGAATTAGATTCAGAATTCAAAATTAATTGAAATCTCAATTTAAGTTAATCTACACGAATTAAACTTGAGATGGCTGGTAGATATGCTGCTTGTCATCAGCTGAGGTTAGGTTAGAGATGTGCCCCCATCATTTTGAGGGCCCACTGCAAAAGCTTCGCCTCAGCCCCCAGATCATACCCATAATTTATGCGCCCAGTACTCAATTTATATGGAGCCCCTTGCAAGGTCCTTGTGGAGTAAATGCTCTTAATGCTTATGATCTTCATTGCGAGTGGGAAAATCAAAGAGCGAAGTTAAGAGATTCCAAGGTCCTCACTTCCAAGGTTGACAGTAGATACTAGTAACATGTTGAGATTGGCAGGTAAATAAAAGATTGTAAAGCTTACAAAGTCAAGAATTTACAAAAAATGAGATATTCATGGGAATAAGTGAAAATTACCAAAGGCAATAGATTGATTAATTAGGCCAAAGCGATTCAGTCTAACGTGGGTATTGGACCGTTCTCGAACAGAAAAAAAAAAGAAAAAACATCATGATGTTAAAAAGAAACAAAGATAGTAAATCTCGGCCTTCCGAGTGGGCTATGAGCAAAATCGTCACAGCATGCCGTTAATTCGGGTATATGGTTGATATATTCAGAAATAACCACTCATTTATTTCTCCTCGCTGCTGCCTCCGTCGCTCTCCTTGGTCTCGGCGACGGTCTCAGTCATATGCTCGTGGTGGTTTTGCGCAGCGCGCTTAGCAGGGTTGCTTAGGGCGCTAGCACGGCGAACAGCGTCGTCCTCCACATCATCAAGAGTGCGAAGCAATTCACCGTTAGGGCCATACATGTGTGGCTCTTCACGAGCAAGGCTGACAATGTCAAACACACTATTCGACTTGCGGAACAAACGATCCATCTCCTCCAGAGAACGGTTGGTGGTCTCGGGGAAGAAGAAGTAGACGACGGGCACGATACAGGCGTTACTAAGAGAGGTTAGAATCGAGATCGGGAATGTTGATCAAAGCGGACGGTGCAACTTACATAACAGCGAAGATAACATAGGTTTTGTACCCAATGCTCTGGAAAGCAACGGGGGTGATCATCACGACCATGAAGTTCCAGATCCAGTTTGACGAGGTGGACAGGGCATTGGCTGGGGCACGAATCTTCAATGGCACAATTTCGGCAGGGTAGAGCCAGGTCATACCAAGCCATCCAACGGCGAAACATGTGTTGAAAACGAAAAGGAAAACACACTGAGCAATACCAGCACTGGTACCCTTGGAATTGCCTATGTTCGATGAGGAGATCTGATCAGAGACGGCCAAAGCAACCATGGATAGTGACATGCCGACAGCGCCCCAGATCATGAGAGTACGACGACCGAACTTCTCGACAGTGAAGACAGCAACCCATGAAGCTGCGAAATACTCCGTGCCGTTGCAAGCTGAAATAAGGCGAGAAAGAGTACCAGACAAACCAACTTGATCCTCAATGATGGTGGGAATATAGTAGGTGATCAAGTTAATACCTGAGATCTGCTGGAACATCTGGTTGACATAGCCAAGCATGGTGCGGTGGAAGTGACGATCAGGACCCATAGTGAACATGTCACTCAGGTTGCCCTTTGCCATCTCTAGCACAGTGGCCTTAATAGCAGTAAATTCGGTATCGAGGAAGAGCTCATCGGTTTCATCTCCCATGAGAGAGCCGAGGACTTCACGAGCCTCATCTTCGCGGCCCTTCAGAATGAGCCAGCGAGGGGACTCGGGCAGAGACATGACGAAAAACAGAATAATTGCTGCAAAGAAAATCTGGAATGCCAGGGGGAAACGCCAGGCTACTTCACTCGGATCGGCGAACATGAGTCCGAAATCGATCCAATAACTGATGGTAATACCACACGTAATCATAGCGCCCTCTATCATGACCATTTGACCACGGCGATGGGATTTGCAACATTCGGATTGCCAGGTGGGTACGGTGGATGTGTTAATACCGTTTCCAAATCCAGTAACCAGACGACCAATAATAAGTTGAGCCAGATCATAAGAAGTGCATTGCAGCAGAGCACCGACGATCATGATAGCAGAACCAATGAAAATAGCCTTGCGACGACCAAGCATGTTACCAATCCAAATAGTTGGAATCGATCCAGAGAAACATCCTAGATTGTAGGCGGCGACGACAATACCCTGGCGGGTAGATTGGTTACTCTTAGCAGCAGAAGACCATCCAGCTGTGTGACCGGCGGTAGTATCGATTGCTGGGAAATATTTTCGGAATCCGTCCAGATTCAACAAACCACCAGTCACACCTTGATCGTAACCGAACAGCAAGAAATCCATACCGGCCAGCAGACCGATGGCGATCTGAAGCTTGGTGCCGGTAAGGCCCAAGAAGCGTTTGGCAGGCATCTTGGAATTAGGATTGGCGAAACCTGTTCTCTAAAGAGGGGTGATGTGTATTCCCCGAGTTAAACAAGGCCGATCCAGTCGGGGAGATGGGAAGGAATGGAAAGTTATCAAGAAATGGTAGGTAAAGGGGAGGACAATCTCGAGAAAAGAATTGTCATCGGCAGACTTAGTGAAAGAGAAGAATAAAATAGAAAACCCCAGAGATCAAGAAACGATCAACGCATCCGGGGGGCCTGGCCGGATTTAAAAAGACATGTCCATCAACAAAGATTAGGGGGCCGTGGGTCTCTCACCCCCTCAAGCCATCTATGCAATCAATTCATGGGGTCATTGAGCAGGGGTCTATTCTCATAGGGACATTTCTGCTCCTGTACCGAGCCGCTACGCCAGAAATGCAACATCATACTATGATTCGAGAAGAAAGAATTCACGAGCTCCACTATAGCCTCCAAGAACCCCATGCGAGCCGACAACGCGGGCCATGGTTGGCTCCGGGGGATCAGGGCCATCTCCAGCTTTGTACAGTATGGCACGGACAGTCGGGGTCTGTTAACGGCCCCCAGTGTCCCGATTGAATATGGCTTCAGAACTTGGATTTCTTACACACGATTCCGAGCCACGCGAGTCTGTAGATCCAATCAGAACGAAGTAATCCGGGGCAAAGACTCGGGGAGACACAGCTTCGGCTTCACCAGGTCCGGTTAGTATAGTTTTGCTTTTCTCTCCGCACAGGAACTAACCAGCTTTTTGAAAGCCCCGCCGATCGTTTTTTGTCCAGTTATATTTCAGCCTGCCTGGACAAGTGGAGCCGCTTATTCTACGTCTCCCTTTCATCCCCGCGACGCCCGTCCGCCCCCCTCGCACAAATTAAAATGGGTCTGGGGAGTTGCCCGCATTATTGTGGGTGAAGAGATGCAGTTTTCCCCAGAATGTCAAATCCATTTGGGCACTTGTGTAGGATTGGGGGCGAGGGTTAAGGAGATCTGTTTGGGTAATTCCGAAATGTATTTGAGCTGTCAACAAGGGTTCTATTTTATTATACTTTAAAGGAAAATGGATTTTAGATTCAGATCTATGCACTTATGATTGTTATGGGGCAGATATTACTAATGTAAACCGGGTGGTACATCCATCTACTCCGTTCTGGCCTCATGTATTAGACGAACCTTGTGCTGCGATCTATGCGATCCCTAGATGAGCAAGTATAGCCTAGGGAAAACCGCGTACTTCGCCTGCAGCTAAAAGAATGCAAGAAATACTCCGTACGACGGACAGTGAAAATTAATTTCCAGAGATCCTAAACAACTTCCACACGTAGTACATTGCGTGGTCGCGTTCTAGTACCACCTCGATCCCGTCCACATCGGAATCGCGGGAAAAGTCGCAAAACTCAACAGTACATCGGCGTCTTGGCGCCTAGATAGACCAAGCCACTGACCGAGGGGCTTGTTTGTTCCTAGTTCTTCTTGGAAAGGGCTTGTCTTGTCTTGGTTGGGCTTGTTTTTGCTTGGACTCTTGGAAAAAAAGTCTTCGCTCAACCTAATTTCGGGCGCAAGGCTTGGCCTTTGTTTTTACATCAAAATCCTGTTCTGAACAAAAGATTCACGGCATAGCATCCCGCCAGAAAGAAAGAAGTCGCGAAATAGAAGGAATAACAGGGGTGGATCGTGATTGTCTAGTCCACGCGGCAAACCTGGACAGTAGAAAAGACTCAACTCCGATTGGGCTACATGTTTGTAACAAGGATTCGAAGAGATTAATATGAGGATCTTCCTTTTCATCATAATAGAAGATAGACGGATTGATCTAATTTCGATATCACATTCCTCTCATTTATCGCCCGGTGTGGTTGCCGTAGCCTCGACTTCTCCTGAAAAAGCTCACCGCGTCAGAGTTGCCAATATGAAGTACTAGAACTAAAACTCACTACCGAATAGCCGAGTCTGCCCGCTGCACACTAAAAGAACTAGGGCTGCATCCTCCTATGTCATTTGGCTCGCCTTTTTTCTGTTTTTCTTTGTTATTCTCCAAGCTAAGCCGTGACTGGTTGTCGCAGATTACCTTCCATGCCGGAACTGCCTCTTATGGTAAGTTGTACTGTCCATCCCCCAGGATTCGGACGCAACCGCAGCGAGGGGCGCAATAGTTTTTGTTCTTTGTTTCGGGCTCACATGGCCTGATGCGCGCCATGTGTGTCGTGTCATGTCGCGTCGCGCCTTTCATCCCCTTACAGAATATGCCGCATTATTCTAGAAAAACAGCTCCAGGTCTTGCCTCTGCCTCCTGACGCCCTGCATCATGGTCACCAGCGGCGCCACGAGCTCCTTCCCGTCCGCCACTGAAGTCATCTAGCGTGACTCAGAGTTTCAACTCAGCCATGGCGTGCGGATCACTAAGGACTGACCCTCGGGACGCTTTGACCCGCGTTGCGCCCCTTGTTGATGGTCGGGCAGAGTCACGTAGTTGCTGGAGGGAAATGGGTTCCTCAGAACACAGTAAATGGTTAGTTTGCGGAGATGTGGGGATATGACGGAGTTAAAGGGGACAGAGGCAAGCCAGGATGGTTATACATCGACTTGAGTCTAAAGGGTCGTTTTCGATCAACGAGATGTTTGATTCTCATGAAGACTAACAAATTGTTTTCCGTGCCAATGAAGAAACTCAGCCTCAACGCGTGCTCTGTCGATCTGTGATCTGTTCGGTTTCACATCGACTAAGCTGGCCCATGTGTTTTGTTTGCCCTTTTAATCGATTTGAACCGGTTCCATCAGGCTACATCGAATGTGGAGCTTTAGTTTGCCCTGCTGCCATTTTACATATTTATTGACCTTTCATATGCAATATGGATATAAGCTCCAGTAGTGGCTGAAATCCCTTGCTTACATGGATGCGGCTCCTCGAAATATGGATAGAAAACCTCATGGCCCCTGATCTGTATTTTTCCCCGGACCATGAAAATGTTGGATATTTAGCCCCCATCTATGGAAGACCGGGTTTCTTTTCATGCGGAGAATTAGATTTCAACTAGGGGTTGTTTGGAGAGCTTCTCTGCAGCGCCCTGTGGTGACACTTATGATTCTGCGCTCTTCCAGGATTTTTCACCGATTGTTTTCTGGGAGCTAAAGATGCATGCATGATGCAAGAAGTGTTGCCCTGTTGCATACATAGCCCTCACCGACGTCTAGAAGGTTCTCACGGGCCTTCTCTTGCATTTTATAATAGCATGCAAGTCATTATACTGGCTACGTGTAGCTGAACTCAAATTCCAAGTAATAGGTTGTTAAGTGCAATGTTCCAAAGTTGGCCAAGAGGTCAGTCTATACTAAAATCTTCATCATGATGACTCTTGGCAACTAAATTATCCCCATTACAAAGCCTCTTATTGCCTAGGAAATGCTGTCATTTTTATGTCGAAACAAATTCGATAGTCTCTATATAAACTGTCGGCTCCGGATATAAAGAAACCACCGCAACCTCAGCGGTATACTAGCCACAGGAGGCTATACATGTATCTCTACCATTATATTATACATCTTCTCAAAAAAGCCATGACTGATGCTCACATCAAGCAACACAATACTTCTGAATTTATAACCTGACCATCAGCAAGACCATCAGATTTCCCACGAATTTTATGATACTCAAGCGTCTTTTTCAGTAATACGGCGCGTTTCTTCCAGCCAGTATTTATGAAATCTGTCTGGTATTCGGCTTCAATGGCTTCGATCCGTTCTATCTGCTCTGGGTCATCTGCCGCGGCTAGTGCAACAACGAGGCACAACGAAACGTATCCAGCACCGAGCGGGCGATAGCAAGAAGCCGCTTTCGCTTCATGTACTATTTGTTCGCAGTATATCGTAGTATCCATTCGTAAAGCTTGGTTATCGGGATTATATGCTCGAATCAGTGCATTCAGAATGGTTAATAAGGAAAGTGTGACAGAATTGACTGCCTGAATTTGAGATTTCTTGAAGACTGCTGTAGAGGAGAATGATTCCGAGTCGGTACAAGGTAATTGGTTCAAGTAAGAGCGGATTGTCTTAATGTCATCCCGAAGCTTGTAGTATGCAGCGCTGATCTCCGCCATATGCGAAACTGGATCACGTAAATATTTGGGCATTTTTGACATTATCGATAGTGTGGTGGTTGAATTTAAAGATTGCGGTTGAATGAAAGCGACTAATCTTTTCATAAAAGCCGGTTCGATGTAGACTCGCGGATTTGAAATCCCTTCCATGATCTGCGGAAATTCTTAGCAAGTGACCACTAAGCATCGAATCTTGAGACGTACAACCACGACGGTCAACGTTGTTATCATTTCTTTTTCAAACCAGCCTTGGCACTTATTCAAATCCAAATTCTTGAGAAGGTAAGCCAGAGCTTCTCCATGGCCAATCTCCGATTCATCTTCGCAGGACCGTAGCCAACTCTAAAATTTCGAATATACTTTAGTCTCGCAAGTTTTTTCTAGCAGAATAAGAAACCTTACCTGGCAAATTGTCATGAGGTAGATCGCACACAATGTATAGGGTGAGCAAGCTTGTCCTGGCTCATTCAATGTTTCTCGAAGAACCCGAAGGCCAGTTCCATAGCATTGTAGCGCATTGGGCGCAACATCTGACCCACGAAAATGTGGGTATACAGCAACTAATGCCTTAGTTGCGGCATCGAGTGCACGGTTACTCCCCAACATTTGGGGAATATCTTTTAAAAAAGCCCCATAATACGACACTGCATACCGAATGTCACGGATCTCGAGAGTTTGAACAAAAGAAGCAGCGACTGGACTAGCCGAAGGCACGAGGATATCAATAGGTTGCGGTGTCTTCAATACTACTTGATTCGAATTTTTCTGCCTCTTTTGTGTTGAATCCGTAATTTTGAACAAATATCGTTGCTGTCCAGCTCCTTCGCAGTGGAGTTTTAGCCGCTGGCACCGAGAACAGCGGGGTTGTAGTTGGTCACACTACCCAAATTAAAGTATGCATTAGCGGAGACTTTGTCAGATCCTTTATTTATCAAGCATACTTACTTTCTTTTTTACCTTGCGACATTGGTTGCACGCTTTACTTGATGGAACACCCGGCATTGTGCCAATTTGATGAAGATCCTTGGTCGGTTCGACACACTAAGTAGACAAAGGACCGAATAAGTTGATTCTTCCTACTTCAGCCAGTACATTGCGAAGAAGAAAAACTTATAAGGTACTCACCCTGATTCTGGTCAGCAACCATCACGCTAAGCTGGGCTGAACTTCGAGGAGATGATGGTCAGTGGCTGAGTGTCTTGGAAGCTTGGCACTGCGGCTTCGGCCCCATTCACGAACCAACGAGCCAATACGAGAGCCGAAGAAGGTTAGATTTGCAAGAGCGCGTCAAATGACCGTATTAGGAAGTGATTGTCGTAGATCTGACATGAAGATTTCAGCTAGCCAAGCTGATATGATTTATTTATACAGGCAAGTATGTTGATCTCAATATTTAAATACAAAGAAAAAGTCTTTCTATAGTTTTTCATATAATTCATCATCAGCCATATCCTGCTAAATGAGATGAGGCTCGAAATATTCTACCCACCTCTTGATTAATCTGAACATTGAGCTTGAACAATAAACACCATCATGGCTTCTTTCGTCTTTCGTCATCCACCAACAGACCCGACAAAAACATTAGTCCATATGCCAGGATACCCGATTGAGGCACCGCCAATCTTCACAGCCGTCGCATCCTCAAATAAACATGTCATGGTTTATGGAGGCTGGGGCGCTGGTCCCCAAGATATCATTGGGAACTCCAAAATTCACGTCGGCTGGTCGAAAAAGAAATTCAACATAATCCTACGCGGACATCCCTTGACTATGAGGGTCGATTCGAATAACAACTTGGTCATTGAAGATTCACCTATGGGGAAAATCAAGTGGAAGCGCGACTGGATGGGCAAGCTTTCGAAGATGGAATGCGCTGGCAGCGAGATCGCATCCCTTGGAACAGACCCTATGACACAGGAGAAAACCTTGAGAATCGCCCGAAGAGATGATAATGGATTTTTGGTTGAACTTGCTGTTATTTCCTATATGGCATACAGAGTGGAACATGCAAAGGGAATAGCCGACCTTGGTCAAGCAGGCGAGGTGTTCGGTGGGGCCATGGGTGCTGCTTAGTGAATTGATTTGAAGAAAGAAAGGAACAAGGGCTGCGAGGATCCTGTATTAGCGAGTGCATAAATATGATAATATTCAAGCTTTCATGATTAACTCATACGACAATAATCTATTCGGAACCTCGTGATAGGTGTTAGTACATGTATTAAGATTTTCGGAGACGATTCATGAAAATCCATGTATTGTATTCTAAGTCGTTTATCCATTTATCATGCTCTGCATTATGTAGTCTATGGTCATAAAAGTGGCGAGCCAAGATGTATGGCCTCAAACTGTGGCCTTCGGCCGGTGGAAAACGGTGAATAGGCCACTGCTGTTGTTTGAATTGGATCCACGCTTGAAGGTCGCCTCGATCTCCTCCAAAGATCGGCCTTTTGTCTCATGCATAAACACTGCAGCAATAGCAGCAGTAGCAATTGAGCACCCTCCAAATAAGAAATAAGCACCATAGCTACTTTTGGAAAGTAGAATAGGAGTCACTAAGGCGACGACAAAGTTTGCCAGCCAGTTCGAGCTGTGAGCAAGTGTAGCTGTTGCTGCACGACATCTCTGTGGGTTCACTTCTGCTGCAAAAATCTTGACACTAACTGCCCAGCTCATTGAGTATACAATGGCGAAGAGATAGATGAAGACGATAACGACCCAGCGACCGGGACCAGAGGAGGGGTGAACAGCATTTCCAGCATAGAGAGCTCCAATAACGAACATGATGGCTGCAAGTCCTATCCCGCCATATATAATGCTCTTCTTTCTTCCCCATTTATCGGCATACAGGGTTGCTGGGATTGTCACCACGAAGATGACAAGAGCGGAGACACCCGAGGCGAAGAAACTCGCATCCGAAGATTTCAGTCCAGCCTGTTGGAATAGTAAAGGTGCATACTATTAAAAGAGAGATGGTCAGAATATGTAGCGGGCAGAAGTGAAATGAAGTGAAGAAAATCCAGGCGGACTTACGTATAAGACGCCATCTATTCCGCTCAACTGCTGTGCAGCCATCATAAACACAGCAAGAATTGTGCGAGACCTAACATCTTTCGAGAAGATATCCAGTAATTTCTCCATGGTACCCTGATTAGAGGGCACACCTCCTTCTTGAGCGGCATTCTCAAGTTCAACTTTTTCATGCTCAGCATAGCTGACACCTAGCTTTTCCCATGTTGCGCTAGCTTCTGCATGGCGACCGTGCATTGACAACCAACGGGGCGAAGGAGGCAATAAAACCAGTGAGGCGACAGAAAGAATCATAGCCAAAGAAGCAAGAAGAATAAACGGAGTGCGCCAGGATAAAGAAGATGTGATGTGTTTTGACGACCCGTAGCAAGTGAAGTAACCCAAACAGATACCAGAGGTGATCACAAGTTGTGGACCAGTTGTAAGGGGTCCCCGATATTTGGTAGGCGACACTTCACATATGTATACCACAAGATTGCCTAAGAACAATCCTTCACCTAGTCCTTCAATTACCCGACCGGCAATGAACATCCCAAGGTTAACAGCAGATGCCTCTATAGCAGCACCAACTCCAAATATGAAGCAACCGATACTGATACTCATTGCACGTCCAAAACGATCAGCAAGATGTCCGGCAAAAAGCGAGGACAATGCTGCTGGAATAAGAATGCTCGATACGATTAATCCATGGATAGTTGAATTCTGGCTTCCACCAAACTGGGCTTTAAAGTCTTTCATATCGGTCACAGGACCTAAATAGTATCTGTTACCATCTTGCCCATGAAGCATTTATTCTCAGTTTAACTCCCTACCTATAATCCCAGTATCCATACCGAATAATATTCCATTCGCGGAGCATAACATGCAAGCCAGAACATAAACGGGCGGTTTCTTCAAATAACTCGCCATAATGTATAGGTATCGGCAACGCCAAGACACGGATGAAATTTTTTCGAGGCCCTTTGTCCGACAACGTCTCTTTAAAATGAAGTACAAAACTAATTAGAAAGGTGAAGAAGCATTATGAAAGCAGAGAAACGCAGGTAGAATAAAAAATTCAGCATTGTGGATTCCTGGGGGCGATTTCGGCAAAAAGCAGATTCTTCCAGCCTACAGATTCCCCACGTTGCTATCTAATCACAAAGTCCCCGTGGAGTGAAAAGTGGATCAGAACGAAAATCGTATCACTAACCGCCGATAGTGGTGATTCAGTCCAATTGTGTGAGCATGTCGAAGTCTCGCGTTATTAGCTCGTACATCTACATGCATAACTCCGTATCTCACCTATAAAGCATCCAATAAAAGATGGCCAACGTTTGGACCTATTTATCTCCAAGATCGAATAATTAAATATCTGTAGTATCTATGTATGATACGGGGGCCTATAGCGATCATCGGCCAAAAGCCGCCTTGGCTATTGTAGTGGGGAAAACCTCCACTCTATCAGGAATGACTCTTACTATGATGAGGTGCCTACGATCTACCAGAATGGAGAAAGGTACGAAGAACAACAAACAACAACATTAAGGAAAATAGAAGAAGAGAGAGAGCTATACTATATATATATAGACAGATACCTACTCTCTAGACCAATTATCTGATTAGCCTATATCCGAGAGTAGGTCAAATCACACAAACATCCAAACATACAAATATACCTATCCAAGTCTCCTCTATATATTTATACTACATTACTTCTACCTAAAATATAGGTAGTCCTCTAACTATATTACTATTCAAAAATCAACTAAATACAGGAAAAGAATCAACCAGCTCTATTATTATCTATATAATCGACAACAAACTTATCCTACTTTATAATCTTAATCTAATATAGTAGTTAATAATGCCCTTAAAGAATGATCCTCTTTTATGCGCTTATATCCCGCTTATATCATTATTTCCGGTGCAAAAGATCCGTATAAGGGGTTTGGTAGTATGGAGCTATTTAGACACCTTGCAGCTAGCTAAGCTCAAGATCCTAGACTGCTGCCTCAGCACCGCACGGCCCCCACTACACCCCCGGGCTGTGTCGTAACTAAGCCCACTTTAGATTCCATTAGGCACATGTTGAGCTCGCTTGGGTAGCAAGTGACTGGAGTGAAGAAAACACACGTGATTTCCATTTTGACATGTCAGTAGCTGTGAACCTTCCCCAGAGCCGCTGTTCCTGCATACGCTGCCATCGAAGACGGAGCTTAAAATGCTGCCTAAAGAGCTTGTGTGCGACAGGTGTTGGAGTACCGTATTCAACACCGAAGATTTCGAGAAACTTTGCACACTTGATCGCTCTCAAATTGACTACGGGTCTACACTGATCCAAGCAACTGCCACAGTTGGTGAGATCAAGAATTCCGTGTGCAATTGGTGCTCTTATATGTGTGAATTTATAAGCGACGATTGGACAACAGAAGATAAAGTTACCATTTTGCTTTCACCCACTCGTATCGCATCCACTCTACCCCTAGGCGGCAATATATTCTACCTCAGCACTGCATGTACGTCTTCAACAACCGGTAAAGATAAGGGCGGCTATAGTCTCTTTATTCATGCTTGCACGGGAGCCGATGACCCCGCAGCGGCTTATGTGACTGCCAGACCTTTGAGGACTGATGTCGATAGTGATGATGCTTGGAAGCAAATGCGAACATGGTTGAAGGAGTGCAAGAAGCATGAGCTCTGCAGCATTTCACAACAGGAGGTTGTTCTCCCGCCCAGAGTTATTGAAGTTAGTCCACCAGAACACCAGCGCCCACGCATTGTTGAGTCTAGTGGCATGCGTGGAGTTTATGCCTCAGTTTCTTATTGCTGGGGTAAACGGCCGTTTCTTGCCCTTACCAAGGCTAATCATGGTCAATTAACGGAAGGGTTGGACATGGAGAGCCTACCACCCACCATTCAGGACGCTATAACAATTACTCGCGCATTGTCCATACCATTTTTGTGGGTTGATGCTCTCTGCATCATCCAGGATAATGAAGAACAGAAGGTTAGAGAGATTGCCAATATGAAGGAGTTGTACTCCTCTTCCGCGTTAACTATAATTGCTTCTGCTGCGGAAAATGTCTATCAAGGATTATTGTATCCTCGTGTTCAACAGGAGACCCTTCACACGATACCTGTTCGGGTAGGGCCTGGCAGATTTGGTACTATGTCTATCAACAAGCTGGATAGCGCATGCTATGATGAGCGACTTGAGTCAATAGCGAAAAGGGCTTGGACTTTGCAGGAGCAATTATTGAGCAACCGTACCCTGGCCTTTACTACACAAACTATAACGTGGAGGTGTCGTGAATGGGTACAGAATTTTGGCAATTCATTATACTTTCCACATGATCTCGACAGTGGATATAACGAAAATGATGAAAAGTATAGCCTTAACCTGCACTTACTTCTACCTGAGGGGGAAGACGCCAACTCTGCTAAAGACAAATGTTTGAGTTGCTGGCTCCGGCTCGTCACGGTATACTCACTGCGAGCCACCAGTCTTGAGCGGGATAAATTGAATGCAATCGCCGGTGTTGCCTCTCATCCATCATTCTCCGAGGTCCTTGGACCTGGATACTTCGCTGGACTTTGGCAGCATAATCTTGCGAGGCAACTTACATGGTATACTTCGGACCGGCATAGAACGCTTGAAGAAGATGAGACATTTACCTTTCGCCGGCCCATCACATACCGGGCACCGTCTTGGTCTTGGGCAAGTCTTGATGGAGGTATAATTCATTTCGATTTCAATTTTGACGACGAAGACGAGGCGCCTCCAGATGTTGTCTGTGAGATCATAGATTGCTCGACAGAGGCAGCATTTCCCAAATTAAACCCATTTGGAGAGATACTGTCGGCAAAGCTCACACTGAAAAGCCCCATTAAAAGGGCCTGGTTCAGTCCGGCCACATCTAATGTTCTCCTACTCCCTGGTCTTATCACATCAATAAAAACAGCTTTGATCCCAGACGAAAGTGTGATGACCTTTGAGCAAGCGTTTGAAAGACATTTGAAGGAGTACTTTGATGTGAATGGAGAGATTGATCGGGATGTTATTAAAGAAGATCCAGAGGGGACATACTTACACGGCACATGGATTCGCAACATGTGCGGTATGTACGATGAGACCGTACTTCCTGAGCCTTGCTTAGTATTATGCGCGGCTATCACTATGAAGAAGGACGCCTATGATGGTTATGGGGTGAGAGGACTGCTTCTTGTCGATGAGAAGCAGGGCAGTGACAACCATCATTTGAAGAGAATCGGCAGTTTTGAGAGAGGCAGAAACCGTGACTTTGAAAATGAATTTAGAAGCGAACTATGTATCATATGATCATGCGAACGCTTCATGAAAAGCCTAATTTGAACCACTCTTGTTATTCTGGCTACCAGAAGATATTTAAGAGACAATGAATTATCTAATTCCAAGGATTCATATCTTCGTTTACTCAACACTTGTACCATGAGATGGTGCGTGGAAGCTAAAATCAAGATAAGAGGGCAGGTATGATCAAACTGTTAGAGTGAAGTTGATCACGTTGACGACTCCATTATCCCTTGGAAAAACCTCAAACGTAAAGACCGTGCTCTTTCCTGCAGCAATGACCCTGACCCCGTGGAATTGCAATTATAGATACGATTCTTTGATGCCGCGGGAGCCAGAACGTGAGCCGAAGGTGAGAATGAGGATACGTATTCGCGAGGGTGGCACCGAGATTGACGTGACTCTCATTACGAACTGACCTTTGGACTGCTACCTGTAGTGTAACTACATGGAGGAGGTCGGCCGGCGGGCATGTTGCTTGGTTTGACCCACTCTCGGATATAGATCAATCAGGTGATTAGTCTGGAGAGTGGGCATCCACCTTTACATACATAGTATAGCTCTCTCTCTTCTTCCCTTTTCCTCAACGTTGCTATTCGTTGTTCTTTACACCTTTCTCCATTCTGGTAGATCGTAGGCACCTCATAATAGTCATTTTGGGAGCTCCGAGTCCTAAAGAATTGAAGCTCTGAGTCACGTCAAATATATACCGTGACTCAACTACTACTACTAAATTATTCAAACTATAATTAGGTATTTGTGCGATGAAATACCAAAGAAATTTGGTCGTGATTGTTCAACTTTCCATCTATAAAATCTACACATCAATAAACAAGCACACGAAGTATCCACTCAAGGAATGATCGGCAATGTAACATAATTGTCACCGAGTCCAAAATGAATATGATTCTGACCCTGGAAGCGCTCCACAGATCTAAAACTCATTAGTAACTTGATCGAACAAGACAAGATGGAACTTGAAGCATATAGGATGAACTTACCGGTCAATAGGCGAATTGTGCTGGAACATACCGCTTCCCTGAGTATCCCCACTGGAGATTTCGAGAACGATCTTTCCACCCTTTTCCACGACAACATTTGTTGGCCAGATCTCGACATCAACAGGATAGACCTCTCCCGGAACCACGGGTCGTACATCTGTTGAATAGTAATCGCGATGCGGCAAATAAGGTCTATTGCGGATATGATCCTTGTTCACATGTCGCATGCTAACGCGTTGCCAACCTTTACATAAAGGTACGGCATCACCTGCTGTGCCGGTATAAAAGACTTCGTTCCCAGCAGGGGAAATGTGTCGCAGGGTGATAAAAAGATCGAGATCTTGAGGCGTCGGTGCGCCAGGAAGAGCACTCATCGAGACGTTCAGATGCGCGACGATATGTCCTGTAAATTCGGTCTCTTTCTCAAATGCTGGAGTGGTGAACTGCACAAGCTCCGGTTTATCCAGGGAGCCAAGTGCATCGTATGAGATCTTTACAGGACGTTCTACAGGTGCGTGTTTGATGAGATCCTTCTGAGATGTAAGGTAGTACTTCGTGTACTGGGTACGAGCAATCGGCCACTCATGCTCCACGCGGCGCTGGTACTGCTTCTCTGCATCGGCATTGTTGAATCCGACGTCGCCTTTGCGGAGTACAACATCCACCTTTGGTGCTTTACCAGTTGACCAGCCGATTCGATCATCACTCTTCAAGAATGCGTCGAGGAAGCTCCGCTGCAATTCGACCTCTTCCTTATAATAGAAAGGAAGATCGTGACGCCCAGTCACAAAGCGCAGATACTTCAGATCCGAGCCGGCATGAGTATACCCCTCCACGTTTCCACGGAGATGCAACAAGATACCACCCCAGTTCGCGACCGAAAGGAGAGGCACCTTGATATCCGACAGACTATACTCTTTCGAGGCATAGTACAAATCATCGCGGTACTTATTTTCGGCATTATCGATATTCTGATCCTGTCGATTTGCCACTAGTTCCTCCTCACTCAGATCTCCTTCAATAGTATCAGGACCCCAGTTGCGTGCTGCCCGTCCACCAAGACCGTACTGGTTACTCACGACCTGGCGATCCCACCAGAACTTAATAAACTTGCTCGACAAGATTCCACCATGTCGGCACCGGTCTCGGTAGTAGTCTGACATCCCCTCCCACGGAATAATGCATGACAGTCCCTTCGGCTGTCTCGCTGCAACACGCCACTGGCTACCAGCAAAGTACGAGATACCCAGTAGACCAACCTTTCCACTGGACCAGGACTGTTCAGCAGCCCATTCAATCACGTCGAAGAATGCTTCGCTAGTACCCCGAGACATGGTATCGAGCTTTCCGACCGATTGACCGGTTCCGCGCTCATCAGCACGAACAACTGCATAACCCTGACTGGTCCAGTACTTCGGATCCGGAGTTTCCCAAGCGGAATGCTCAGACTTTTGCTCAGGGTTGACTTCACCGAAGCTTTGGGCGTGGAAATCCTTGTAGGGAATATCTTTCCCATATGGACCGTAAGTAACAAGGACAGGAACCTTTTCAGTTCCCTTTGGGCGATAAACATTCGCACGTACGATTCCCGATTCATCTTTCAAGTTGATGGAAACATTTTGTTCGAAGATGTAGGGAAATGACTCCTCATCCCGAGTGGCGATATCTCTGATGGTATTCGGCATTTTGAAAAGCAATCAAATCACCAGAACAAGGGGAAGACGAGAATTGAAGAAAAATCAATAATTTCCACAATCAACTGAAGGAAATAACCACGATTTAACTCTCCAACTCCAAAATGTTCACCCACCCCGCTCGGCGGCACTATAGACCACGTCCCCGCAGCGTTGTATGTGGAGCCGAAACCGTTCCGACGCGTACTTCCGAGCATCTACGCCCTCAGACGATCACCAACCGAGAGGACATCTGAAGGGTAAGGCGGGGAAGAGAGGAGGGGGATGAAGCCGAGAGCATCCGGTTGATTTATTTAATATGCTCTTTACCCCTCATGTAGGTAGTATAGACGTTGCTAAATTACATGTATACAAGATGACGGTGAAAGAAGTAAACGGCAACTCAGGCTCAGGCCTGCGTATCTTGATTGTTGGTGCGGGGATCGGAGGTCTCACTGCAGCGATTGCGCTGAGACAGCAAGGACACCATGTAGAGGTATGCACGTCACATTTCTTGCATTAACGCAAAGTGTCATGTGTAATGTGAGCTAATTGTATAGTTATTCGAACGTTCGCGCTTGGCTAATGAGGTCGGCGCCGCGATCCATCTCTCGCCAAATGCTAATGGTGTCTTGCTCCGACTTGGAGTTGATGCGACTAAGTTTGGTGCTGTCGAGACTGAGCTGGTAAGTATTTTCCCATCTCGCGCCAAAGACTTGTTTATAGATAATAATGGCCGACAAATTAGTTGCGAGAATATACTCCAGATGGAAAACCAGTCCACGTTGCACCCATCAAGGAACACGCTAGCTTATGGAGACATGTAAGTCGGATCCAAAGCAAAGACAGCAAGAAGAAGAGCTCTATTTTAGTGATCAAAACTAACTGGTCAGCGCTGGCTGCTTGTGCACCGTGCTCATTTCCACGAAGGACTCAAAGACGCAGCCCAAGGACCAGGTAAAGGCCGCCCAGCCATTCTTCACAAAGCAAGCAAGGTCGTGGATGTCGATCCCCACAAATCCACCGTCACTCTTGAGAATGGCGAAGTTATCAAAGGAGACGTGCTCATCGGTGCAGACGGGGTACACTCTCTGACTCGAACCAAGCTATCCAACAAAGCCCCATACAGCTCAGGAAAGAACGCCTTCCGCTTCCTCATCACACGTCAACAAGCCCTAGATGATCCCGAGACAAACAGTATCGCGCGAGACTTTGGAGCCGTCGATATGTGGGACTCGTCTGACCGGCGAGTAGTGATCTACCCTTGCTCGAACAATGAACTCCTCAACTTCGTCTGTATTCATCCAGACTCGTTGACGGCCATCGATGCTCAGGGCGACTCTTATAATCAGCAGATTGGTAAAGACACTCTGCTAGAAGTGTTTAAGGATTTCAATCCCCAGGTTCGAAAGTTGTTGGAGAAGGCAGACCCACAGACACTTAAGCTTTGGCCGTTGTTGGATATGGACGAATTGCCATCTTGGGTAGAGGATCGCATGGCGGTTCTGGGTGATGCCGTTCATCCATTCCTACCATACCGTGCTTCTGGTGGTGCGATGGCGATTGAAGATGGAGTCTCCCTAGGAGTCATGCTGTCTTCGGGTATTACACCTGATCAGGTTCCTGAGCGGTTGAAGCTATATGAAAAGGCGCGTCATGCACGCGCAACAACCATTCAACAGATGACCCGAGACTCGGCAACATTGATTCCACAGGAGCGAGGTGTGTACCATAGTCTTCAAAAGTACTTTGCGAGTTGATCCATCTGTTAATCTTTTCCTAAACTATCTAGCTCAGGCCATGATTGGATATATCTACGGTTACGACGAGTTCGATCACTCAACACAACTCCTCCGCAAGCATCAGTGGTCTCAAAATCCCCACATGTACTGGCGACAGCCAATTGTGTTTGGCCCAATGCCTGGCCCTCGACAGGATCACTATGGAAATGACCGCGCACTAAAGTCCCTCGAATCAACATTTACAACCGCCTCGATCAAATTCAAAACCAGCCGGACTCTCCTTGAGAATCTCTTGCCCTCAGACCGCTATAGCTTTATTTCTCCTGCAAGTGTTGCGCGTGCCAGTTTCTCCCAGACAACTCTCAACGGAATGGACTGGCTAGGCGGTGGCGGCTACCGACACATCGGATTATACATCCACGGCGTGCAGTATAAAAAGGAGAATGGTGAAGTGCTAAAGGGCACATACATGCCGATCTTATTTGAGAGTTTGGCGGATCCGATCGTTTCAGGACGCGAAGAGCTTGGAATGCCAAAATTATACACTGCGATTGATTTGCATGAACGCAATAATTCCTTCCGATTGCAAACAAGCTGGCAAGGAGCCGTGTGGGGTCACTTTGAGCTTGAAGATCTGGAGGATCAAGATCCTGCCGCTGACAAAGGAACGATCGGTGGAGAAGATGACGATGGCATCCTCGTATACCGGTACATGCCTAAGGTTGGAAAGAAATTCAAGGGCGAAGCAGAGTCAGAATATCCAATCTTTGTACCTCATGCGAACGAGTCCAAAGTGGTACCGTCTAAAGTGACGCGTCTGCGACGAACTAAAAATGCCAAAGTGGAGATCAACGGTCTAGGCTGGGACGCGCTACCTACATTACACCATGTGGTGTCGCGGCTGGCGGAGATCCCGATTGATGAGGTGATCGATGCGAAAATCACTGAGGGAAGAGGGGTACCGGATGTTTCAAGCGCTATGAGAATTGAGTAGGCCCATTTTTTGGTTCAAGAGAGACATCCATGAGGGAAGCGAGGTGGTGGGGGACGGGATGCGGTCCTAGATGAGCTCCATTAGGACGAGTGCAGCAAATCCAATTTTGAATGATTTCTTTAAGTTAGTTCGACCGTTAGCCCAGACTAGGCAGATCCCCAATGATCATCCCGGGGGTATGCAAGTTAACGCATTTGGGTCATAGACACTCATTCCAGCCACCTAGCTCTCTTCGGCCTGTTATCTCCAGGGCTCAGCCATTGCGACTGTCTATGCACCCATGCAAGTCTCGACGCCGGTCAGCTTCTCGGGCGACATAGTGCACGGTAGTGTATGGTAGTGTAGTGTAGGATCCAAAGTCAAAGTTGCGAGTGCACAAATAGTATTCCTCGTAGTGGTGATTCGAAGCAAAAAGACGATCATCCTGCGGCCCCCATTAGATCCATTTCGTAGTGTAAGTTGCTTCCGCTGCCTCCCGTTGCCCCCGATGCCTCCGTAGGCGCAGGCTAAAGCCGGTTTTTCTCTCATTTTCTTGGCTTTTTCCATACAGTTGGGTAAGTTTGGTCAGTGCTTATGAATAGCCACATTGTGCACTCTCCAAATAGCACGTTTGATGGCCTTCCCCACTATGCGACCACATACCCCACCGTTGACGGTTAACAACAAAACAACAGATCTGATGGGGGAAAAGAAGAAGATAACCCTTTTCGAAGACGGAAAGGAAGTCCTGATTCTCAGGAATAATACTCCGGTGGAGAGAAGGGAAGTAATGTGGGGAGGCTAATCCAACCTGGACCTGCATCTGGTCTAGAACAGTAAGAGAGTGGAAGCTAGCTTGGAAGCTGGGAGCTACAGAGTGGATCATGTAAGGGAGAGATTGTCAAGGGCGAGTCAGCCCCGAACTTCTTTCCCTCTCCACTTTCTACCACCTTCTTTCTCCATCTCCCTCTGCCTCTCTCTCTCTCTCTCTCTTACTTATCGTTCGTGGATCTCATCGAGAATCTATTAAAGAATTTCATTCTCGACCAGTTCGATTGCAAATCCTATATTCAACCACCTTCCTTTTTTTCTCTACTCCATCCCCCCCCTCCTCCCCCCCTCCCCCGCATATCTCTCCCCTCAACCCTGTCCAAACAGAAGCAACCATGTACGTTTTGTCATCTTCCGTCATAGTCCAGGTCTAAACCTACCCCCAAAAAAACAAGTACTTGAATCCGGGACTAACCTAACTTCACCCGTTAAAGGAATATCACCGTGAGTGTGATCCGCGAAGATGCGGACTCGGATATTATCAACCTACAAGTCGGCGGAGACATGAACATCGAGCTTCTCAAAGCGATCATCGAAAGCGAAACTGCCATCCCGCCCGCCGCCCAACAGCTCGTCTACAATAATCAACTCCTTCAAAACCCCAACCAAACCTTAGACCAAGTTGGGATCGGCGAAGGTGACATGCTAGGTGTCCACGTTGCCCGCCCCCAACAATCACCAGCACCAGCAACCTCAACAGCCCCCGGGCCTAGCGCCGCACCCCGTCAGAATCAGATCGCTCGCCCTCCCGGGATGCCCGATCCCGAAACGATTCGATTACATATACTTGGAGATCCGCGGGTCCGAGAGGCTGTTCGACGTCAGAATCCCGAGTTGGCGGAGGCGGCAGATAACGCGCAACGGTTCCGCGATGTTTTACTTTCGCAGCAGCAGCGGGAACAACAACAGGAGGCAGAGAAGGAGGCACGTATCGCGATGTTGAACTCCGATCCATTCAACCCGGAGAATCAACGTGCTATCGAGGAAATTATACGTCAGAACGCCGTGACTGAGAATCTACACAATGCGATGGAACATCATCCCGAATGTGAGTCGACCCCCGTTGATCAAGAAAAGCTCGATGACGCTAACCTCTTATTTTATCTTCTGCACAGCCTTCGGTCGAGTGACTATGCTTTATATCCCCGTCGAAGTCAACGGCCACCGTCTCAACGCCTTCGTCGACTCCGGAGCCCAGGTAACCATCATGTCGCCCGATTGTGCAGTTGCATGCAACATCATGCGACTCGTCGACCGACGCTACGGCGGTATCGCCAAGGGTGTCGGAACCGCCCCAATTCTAGGCCGCGTGCACTCCGCCCAAATCAAGATCGGAGAGATGTTCCTCCCATGTTCATTCACCGTCATGGAAGGCAAGCAGATCGACCTGCTTCTAGGACTGGACATGCTCCGCCGACACCAAGCATGTATTGACCTCCAGCGCGGAGCTCTTGTTATCCAGGACCAGGCGGTGCCGTTTTTGGGTGAGGCAGATATTCCAAGACATCTTACGGATGAATTCGAAGACGAGCCTACAGTGAAGGGGTCCGATGGTGCGGAAATCGGTGCACGTACTGGGGCAGTGACGCACCAGGCGAGTGGACCTCAAGGTCAGAGCCAGAGTAGTGCTGCCCCTGGTCCTTCCTCGTCGTCACAACAACCCAAGATCAATATTCGACCCGCGAATCCGGCGTCGCGATGGCCACAAGACTCCATTGCTAAGATTACAGAGCTTGGGTTTAGTCGTGAAGAGGCGGAGCGGGCACTAGAGGCGGCGAATGGGGATTTAGATCGGGCGATCGGGTTCTTGATCTAGATTGGCTTAAAGGATAAGGATTGGCCTCGAGCATTTACTTCCAGGCGTTCAAGGGAAATGTTTGTATTTAGCGGGTTTTTATAATGATGGCACATAAATGAATCAATGTATGATTAAGTGGCTATAACATTTTGTCTCCTTGGCGTAAATTCCTTCTATCATATCTTGTACAGTTGGTGGTGTGTATGTATCTATGCGCGCTTGGACTTGCCAGGCATAAGGCGACCTCGTAAACGAAAGACCATATCCATAGCCATCAAACCACCTAATCCAACTATTAGTCCACCTTCCTTCAAAAGAGCAACTTAAATCAGAGAGTAAGGAATACATACCCAAAGCCACATACGGCGCATACAAATACGTAAGCTGCTGCTTCTCAGCAAAAGACCGATCATCCCAGCTCCACACATCAACCAAGCAAGTCAACGAAGTGACAAAAGCCTGAACACCAAAAACCAGCAAATGAACCGGAACAAGGGGGTGATCTAAAGAAAAAGAAAAACATATTAGTAAGATATCTATGAGACATTTCTTTCTTTATTCTTCCAAACTCAGTTCTATCAAGTATAGTGGGTGTAGTGTTACCTCGGAGTAATCCGCCAATGGCCCATGCACTCAGGGGAACATGGTATAGCAATTCCATCCAGATAAATGTCGTGAACCAGACTGGGGCGGGTTCTTCGAAGAATTTGTCATGGTAGGTGGTTATGTAGAAATCGCGCAGGTTACGGGAGAGGTCTGTTCGAAGCCATGTTGGTTGGAGGGGGACGGTGTCGATGAGGAAGATGATTGGGATGTGAATGATGAAGAAGAGGAGGTAGGCGTAGTCTCTTCGGAGCATGGCGATCAAAATGGGTGACTTCAATTGAATTGTATATCTTTAATTTCAAAGCTCTGGTTAATTCAGTCTCCGTCATTCAGCTCAGCTCAGCTTCGACAGTGTAAACAGGACAAATCGAACAAACAGTGTAAATAGTGTAAACAAGTCAATAGTCAGGTGATCGGCGTCCGATCGGCCGCTAAGAAGAAAAGACGAAATGAACTAAAAACTGGGAAATAAACTAAAGTCACATAAACTACCATATTGCTTTTTCCCTCCCGTTTAAGCTTGTGGAGATCTCGGTTTCTCGGTCCACCGTTACATGATGCCATCTTTGTTCTGGAATCTGGACTTCTCGTACTAATGTCACGTCACACACCACACTCCCATGGTACTTGGTCCGGCCCGGTCCTTACCATAGGACCTTGGGCGCTGGTGGACAGATCCACTTTAGGTGGAAAGGGGGGACTGAAGGCGAAAAAAGAAGAACAAAAAAAGAGAAAAACAGCGCGCCCATATCTACATCCACCTGAAAAGTTATCTCATCCTGCCGTACTGCATTGGGTACCTTGGAAGAAACGGTAAAATAAAAGTAGACGAAGATTAAGCACGAATGATTAAGATTGCGATGTATCAACCTATGATGGCAACAGGGAGTACACTATGTACGGTACAGTGTACCCATCCCATGCAGAGTGCTTAAACCTCAATCTCAGTCCATTACACCAGAAGGACAATCAGGTACGTCCATGCATCCTCGGGATCCTGTGGCATCTCTCTTCCATCTTCCCGTGCGACGTGTCCGTTAAGAACATGCGGGATTTGCAGACCGCATGTTCCCATTACCCAATGAATCCTTCGGACTATCACCACGCGATCGGAATGGGTTCTTTGTTCTTTGTTCTTTGGTCTTTTCTCGTTTTGTTCACCTATTTAGTCTAATTTTTGATCTCACTTTCCCTTGAGGGGTTTTATGATTATTCTTTTATTTTCTTCCATCCTTTGACCCCTGCCCAAGTGGAGTCCCATTCGGTTAGATAAAGACGGACAAACTCTGATATACTGCTAAACAGCCACAGGTATAATTGTATACCGTTGTATTTGTTACTAGGGCTAAACACTGCATGCTAGCCAATCCGATTAGCTGCATCGATCACGGCAGATAATGCAATTGCCATACGGCCTGCATTTGCCTTATCAGAGGCGAGGAAGATGCAATGAGTGCCGTGATACAGAGATGCAGTGCCCGTGATCACTAGGTAACCTTGGTGGTACTATCTATACGGTATTCTATCGTTAAAAAGATAGAAAGATAGAAATTAAATCCCGCGAACCGAGGCTGGCCTCTGTTCGCAGAAACACCCCCCCCTGTAAGTCTAAGACCCAGTAATCCAGTAATCTAATAAACCTAGTCGCCTAATCAACCCTGGTCAATGGCTTAATCAAAGCCCATCCCTTCCCCTGACGACATCTACGTTTTTCCATTTTTCTCCATTTTTCTATGTAGCGGTGAAATACTCTTGATTCTTCCTCAATTCCCAGTTTTGGTTTTAATTGAATAATAAACCCAACATCACGGTCAATCCCCAATCAGATTAGTAGAGACCAGGATCATAGATCGGAACTCACCGGGATAAGGGTGGTCTATGTACTTTGACCGTGATTACCTTGATACCCATGAGCTGTTTACGTACTGACCGCTCATCTGGCGAACAGGCACACAGACCACTTTACCGTGATTCCGGAAGATGAAGGCCCACGAGCTAGCGTTTGAACTATTGCATGGTGGAGAGGGCTAAGACGATATCGACGTAACCATGTGGGTATATAAACACAAATGGAGACCCGAATATCGGGATTCCTGTTATTTGCTTTTTCCTTCCATTCTTATCAATCAGTAAAGATCGAACTCAATTCTTACTGCTGCTATATCTACTTCAAGTTCCGACTGCCTTTCTTTGCTTCTTTTTTATCTCATTCCAAAGCATCTGGGCATTCCAACTTCAAGTTCTTTGAAGGTTCTATTATTCTTCAAATTCAATATGCCCTCTTCCGCTCCTCTGATTCGCTCCAAGGCTACCGGCCCTAATGGCCACAAAGCCGAAATCCCAATTAGCTACGACATCAACATTCCCTATGTCGATGTGGAAAAGCAATCCAAAATCAAAACCCCATACCCAGAATATCTTCCCACCTGGGATCCAATGTGGTTTGAACCACTTCCGGAATTCGAATACTCCGACCCAGCCCTCCGAGTAAAAGACAAAAGCAAACCAAATCTTCTAAACAACACCGGGGCAAAAATCACCGACATCCAACCCGCAATCGGTAGCGTGATCGAAGGAATCCAACTAAACAAGCTAAACAATGCTCAAAAAGACGAGCTTGCACTTCTGATTTCCGAGCGAAAGGTCCTCGCCTTTCCCGATCAGGATCTTATCGATGCCGGACCGGCCGAACAAGAGGCTTTCATGCGGTATTTCGGCAAACCGAACTATCAGCCTGTTTCAGGGACTGTGAGGAATCATCCTGCTTTTCATGTGATTCATCGTGATGGGAATCGAGAGGAAATTGCACGATTCCTCGAAGCAAGAACAACAACTACACTCTGGCATCAGGATGTTAGTTACGAGATCCAGCCACCGGGTTATGTGATGTTGGGACTTTTGCAAGGTCCCGAGGTGGGAGGCGATACCGTTTTTGCTGCGACGGATATGGCTTATAAGAGACTTTCGCCTACTCTGCGCTCATTCCTAGATACGTTGAAGACAGTGCATTCGTCTTCGAAGATGATTCATCACACGCGGTTGACGGGGGGGCTTGTGCGCAAGGAGGCAGTTGATACCGTGCATCCGCTTGTGAGGATCCATCCTGTTACGGGGGAGAAGTGTCTGTTTGTCAATGCGGAGTTTATTACGAAGGTTCAGGGGATGAAGGAGCCTGAAACTAAGTGGATGTTGGATTTCCTGATGAATCATATTGTGACTGGACATGATTTCCAGGCCAGAGTGCGATGGCAACCTAGGACAATTGTTATGTTTGATAACAGGGCTACTACTCGTGAGTTTACCTTTCTGCCAGTGGTTTTCTATATAATCTAAGGCTAACTGATATGATAGACTCCGCTATTGTGGATTACTTGGATGAGGAGTATGGTGCTAAAGCTCGTCATATCTTCCGATTGATTGCGCTGGGAGAGAAGCCCATTCCTGTTTATGACGAGTTTGACGAGTAGAAAGCGTGTTTCTGATAGACTTCCTTGCTTTGCTTTGTTTTGCTTTGCTTTGTTTTCTTTTCCCCGTTATATTCTCCCTTCGTTATACCTTGCTGTTCTTGCTTTCTCGCTGTTTATGATCTTGGCGGGCGTTTGACTTAGACTGTCTATTCTGCTCTCGGGCTTAATGTTAATGAGTTGCGTCTACAAAAGAAAGATTCTTAATCGTTTTGTTAATGAGAGAAATCTGCTATTCATTTGACTTTCTTAATTTTTTCCAAATATTCCTTAGATCTTATTCTAGATTTTATCTGGGAAGTCATCATGAACAATTTCAATATTTGTCAAATGATGCAGAATGCTATCATTCAAAATGCTGTATTCTCTCATTATACTGTAAATCGGAGGAAAGGGTTGATTTTTTTCAAGGATTCATTAAACCTCCGAAACGCCACCTAGAGTTACAAAACATGACACTACCAATAAATCCTTCCGGAGACAAAGAAGCAGGAAAATGGGAGAAGAGATGTTAGTTCATAAGGTCCAAAATTCGTTGCCGAAGGATCAAGCTTTGTTCCATAACATCGGATCCGTTGGGCTGACCTCCTTGGTGTAGCAAAAGAAGGGTCTCGGAGATAGCCAGAGCCATATGCTCTGATCCGAAAACCATCCCGCCTAGTCGCATGCTTTCGTGGAACCATCCATTCAGTAGATACATCAGATCGGTGGCGATGTAACGACGGTTGTTTCCTTGGAATGGAGCTTCGTCGGTGTAGTACATAGCTTCCAGCACGGTATAAATCGACTCGTGTGCAACTCCCAGATCGAGGAACAGATCGACAACCCAATGAGCCGGGCTAACGTGGCGCTGGTGCTCCAACGAATAGCGTTCAAGCATGGGGACTAGTTCGCGAACGGGGAACACTGTCTCCGAGAGCCGGAGCCGACTGCCAAGGCTGCGAACTTTCTCAGCGACGGCTTCAAAGGGTTGTGGAGACCCTTGCTCTAGCGTGGCAGCGTGCAGATCGTGAATTAAATGGTGCCAAGTGGCCTTGATATCGGCGGCATTCCGGTGATCGGCCAAGGCGAAAATCTGCAGGCAGATGTCATAGTAGCTTCCCGAATCCGCGTATTCGTTGAAGAGCTGATATTTAGTCAGAAAGATGCAGGAGAAAGTTTTGACGGCTCGGAAGAAGTGGGGGTGTTGTTCCATTAAGGGGAAAGGGGCCGGCGGTTGCAGGGATGCCGAATTCAACCTAGTCACGTACCTTGCTAATATCTTGGACCGGTCCATCCACATCGCCTAAAACTTGAGCCCTGCGTTCCGGGGCGATCCGATCGTCGTCTTTCAATCGTTGCAGGAGTTCATCCTGGATGTTTGCGACATCAATTAGGGTAGAAATTTCCTGCAAAAGGCGCTGTCGCGACTGGCGCCCCACATCAGGTGTGTAAGTGGAGGCATTGGCACGGGCTCGGCCTAGGTACTCAATTCGCCGGCTGAGAGGTAGCGTGAACCCGCTCTGCGCTAGCTGGAACTGAACCTTAGCGGCTTCGAAAAACCGCTGAGACTGCGCATAGTATCGCCACAGGAGATCTGCATGAGCAATGTCATCAGAGGATTTTCTCTCCAAATAGGTGACGACGAATGCAGATTGTGTCTGCAAGAGACGATCACTCCAGCCTTGTTCCAGGTACCAGTCGTAAAGGCTAGTCAGAAATACTTCATCAGTGGAGTCCGAAATGACAGCATATGCCTCGTTTTGACGTTTGGCAATCTGCGTCATCTGGCCATCAACATAACCGGGGTCTGATGCCGCCAATGTATCAACGGCGATGACAACCTTGAAAATCAGATCGTAACATTGCTTGCGGAAATCGTAGGCGTTCTTTCGGGGGTCCTGTAGAGTTGTGAGCGGGTGTGTGGCGTCAAATCTGAGGGGGCTCAATACTTGTTCGGGACGCGCTTCCATAATCCAGGAAAATGCGAGGTTCGCTTTGTCGGATCGAGCAGCAACGGTAAGAGCTAGTTGAATTGCACCTGCATAGGCATTAGCACTGAGTTGACATCAAGAAAAACGAAACAAAACAAATTCATGCGGCTCATGGGTGACCTACCTGCAAAGAATTGATTTCCAATATAATTGTCCACGGCAGACACGAGATAATCCATAGGGAGGTTATCTGCTACTTGCCGGAAGAGAACCAAGCTTTCATTCAAAAGATTACGCCCCAGTTCAGTGTTAGAGCCGGCCTCGGTGGCTCGCTTGAGCAGTTCTTGTGCTTTGAAAATAACAACATCCTCGGCGCTGCAGAAGCTACCACATCGACGGCGCAGAGCATCAGCAACAGTTTCAACATTGGAACCCTTAGCAATGTTTCGGTTCACAATGCTTTTGACTAGATCCTTGGCAATATCGTTGCCCTTGCTAGTACTGAACAGTTCCTCGAAAGTGAGCTTCAGGAACTTTTGCTTAGAGTCTTCGGGTAGCGTGGCTACGATCTCATCCACCCGCTCATCGAAGAGAACCAGGACAAATGAAATACCTTCAATTGTGTGCGAAACCAGCTGCACCAAGGAGTGCAGGGCACGGTGTTCACCCTGGAGGGCAATCTCTTCTTTCTTGTTGGATACTCTTGAGAGAGCCTCGGGTCCACTGAGCCCCTCGATGAAACTCTTGTTGGTCTTGAAGAAATTCTGGAGGGAGGAGAGGTCGTGCTGAATGGTCTGTAGTTTGGATGCAGACACCGATGCAGAAATTGTCAAGGCGCCGTTTGGTGCCTTGCCTACCGTGGCGATTTCTCTCTTCCAGATGGATCGCAGAAGACGGGACAGGTACAGGGAGATACCAGCATGTCGGGGTGAGGGGTTGACAAGGTCAACAGCGGGAGTAGTGGCGTCAGGCACGGCGTTATCATTCATAGCAGCGCGGCCACCAAAATCAATAAAAACCTTGCGAGCAAACTCCAGGACATCCGGGTCATTAATTTGGGTAAGTCGCTGGTCCGAGGAAACCTCTACACCTTGCCCACAAGCCACTGCGAGAGCAGTAGCCAGCGTCTCGGAACGACCATATGTACGAATGAAGCTCTTGGCTTCACCCTCGAGGCTTTCTTGGCCTGTACCCCCGCCACGAACCAATGAGGCGAAAATGTCCACCAAGCGTCGCCGTCGGATGACATGGATTCCTGTATTTGTGAGAATGGCGACCTCAGCCGCCGGGTGATCGAATTGAATAGCCAGCTCGTTACCAAATCCTGCAGTTGATGGTGGAGGAGGGGAGCAGAGACCAATATCCTCAGCTCGGCCGCCAAGGCTCATCCAAATGGCAGATTCGCCGGCCTTCCCAGCCAATGCATTTTCTTGGGACTTGGCAACTCGGCCGGAATCTGGAGACGAGATAAAAAGACTATCTGCCTTTTGAGTCGCATCCTGGCAGGTGAAGCAGAAGAAGTATCCAGGCGGGAAGCGATTTGCCAAGCGCGTAGGTGACAAGGTGTGGATCGGGAGCTTCACGCCGAAATTTGGGAACAACCCACGCATCTCAATATCAGCAGAACTGTCCACAGGCGGGGTCTTGACGTGTTGAGCCTGCATGCTAGTAGGCGCAGTGGTGCCATTTGGAGCGGGAGCCCAGTTGTACGCCGCTGTGGCACTGAGATAGATACGGTATCCAGTAGCAGTTGTAGCGACAAGGTGATAACGAGATGCCTCGGCGGCAGGGATGGGGCTGATAGAGACAATCTTGACCTTAGGATTGAGTGTTTCGTTGGATGCAATGATATGTCCGATATTCGAATAGATGTCAGAGGCATGTTTGGTGATAGCCAAGGAAAGTGTACCGTCCGATTTCAGGTGGAAAACCCGAACAGTAGACGCCGAAGACAAAGTGTACAAGAGTCTCCGACTCTCATCCACCACCATCTGCTCCACGTGCTCCATAGCCCGCTGAGCCAAGTTTGTAAAGCTCAGTGAAGGCGCGAATGCCGTAAGTCGAGAGCTGGTGTGGTTGACCTTCGCGCACCGACCTTGAAACCAGCGCTCTTCTTGTTGATATGTCAGCTCGTACACATCGTTGTCAGATGATCCACCAAAGAAAATGCGACCAGTAGAGTCAGAAGAAGCAAAGACATGGATATCTAAGCCCCGGATCGAAACTGCCATGCCAGTTTGGTATAACGACACTTGCCGCCCACCAGTTGGGGTACTCTCGACACCCATACCCAGCAAAATCACATCGGCGGTAGTCGATACCACAAGCAGATGAGTGATTGCTGGCAAAAACACCCCCGCGCGCGGCTTGACGAGTTTGACGGAGTTGATGCTGTTTGGCTGTTCCTCAAATCCAACCAATTGAGGGTTCGGGTGTGTGAAATCCCAGATGTAGAGCGCGTTGTCAATGGCCACCCACGCGTGGTTCAGCTCGGCGAATAGTCCCATGCTTGTTGATACTTGAGCGCGATTATATTGATCAAAGATCTGATCGGGAATGTTGTACATTTTGACCTTTTGGAACGGCGCCCATGATTGGGAACTGGGAATGTCATAGTCGGATGAGAATCCCTCTGTTCTTCAAATTAGCATTTTCGATCCCGACCAGAGCATAGCTTTTGAGAATACATACGGGACAGATAACTATCCAAATCCGGGTATCGCGACTCTTGGAATAGTGTATCATTAATGGTGCGCGCACCTCGCTCCTCAGTGCTCAAGTTTTGGTTTGGTGTCGGCGCGGTCGCAGGCAGCTTCGGGAGGGTCTGGGGAGGGGATTGAGCATTTTGTTGCTGTGACTGCTGTGGGTTCAGTTGAGGAGGAGACCTAGGATCATGTCTAGGCACAGCTGGTGTTTGCAGGTAAGCTCCAGGCAGGGGTTTCTGCGGCGTTGCCGGTGGCAGGTTGGATTGAAGAATTGGATAAGACATTGCGCTCAGCTGGGGGAGTAGAGAGGAACGGGGACTCCCCGCTGGAGAAATAAGCAATTAAAGCTGCAGTATAATCGAAAGATGCCCGAATGTTAGGAGATAGGCAGCGAGATACAGTTGGTAGATTGTAGAAATTGCGGGCAGCTTTGGAGATGATTGGTTTCAAGGTTCTTTTGCGAGGTGAGAGTCAACAATTCCCGTGCACAGACCACTCGTGATCTTCCGCCTTTTCTGCAGTTGATGGAGCTTCACGATCTCAATCTTGAAACTCTACAATCTGCAACTGCGCAACTCAATTGTCACTTGTTTATTGACTGGAGCTTATTTAATTTTACCAATTTGAAAAGCTCTACCTCTGTCCATCATGTTTCGAGCTCTGCGATTCACCTCATCTGCCCCTCTGCGCCAAGTGCGATGGAACTCTACGGCCACCACACCACCTTTAATGGCAACATTGCGGGCTGATCTTAAGACAGCCATGCGTGCCAAAGACACTGCACGGTAAGATTTGTTGATTAAATGCAACTGGTATTTATGAAAGGTTTGGTTGGCTAAACAATTACAGACTCAATGTCCTGCGTGCCTTAATCTCCGAGACCAACAATGCCGCTAAAACTTCCTCCCCCATTCAAACCGATATACAGCTTCTGTCGTTGATTCGCAAACGTGCTGCTGCTTCCACTGATGCTGCTCAACAATTCGCCACTGCGGAACGTCCCGATCTGAAAGCCAAGGAGGATGAACAAGTCACCATTCTGGAGGAGTATGCCGGTCAAGTCAAGACATTGTCAGCGGAGGAAGTGGAGGACATTGTGTCTCAGCAGATCGCTACCATCAAAGAAGCCGGGGGTAAGCTTGACTTTGGCCAGGTATTGAAGACTCTCTTTGCTCCAGGAGGCGCCCTAGATGGCAAGCCAGCAGACAGGAAAGAGGTCGCTGCTCTTGTCAAGAAGGCTTTGGCTTGAACAACTTGAAGCCATGTACAAAATATGTAATAATAAAGGTGTATAATAATCTACGAAACGCAAAAAAGGCATTCTTCTCTCTTCAAATGCGCATTCAGTTGGATAACTATGAATTAGAATGAGAATAAGAATATAAAATTAAGAAAAGAAGAAAGCCATGCCTCCAAGGGAAGTCATAAATACCCCCAACCACCACCATTTGTCTGGATTCATGATCTCTTCTTTGATAACCAAGTTAAAACCTGGTCCTGACAATGAAGAAAGGTCCCTCTTCTTGTGCGATCCAGTTGGTGTTGGGTTCAATGTGTTTGTAGGGAGCATCTTCGGAGGTTTGTAGTGCAAGTACATAGGATGCATGATCTGGCCATCAGCCTGGGTGAGATCGAGACGAGTTTTGCCACTGTATGGATCAGTAGAGACCGAGAATCCCTGCGGGGGTTAGAAATCAAGATAAACAGCAGAACATGAAGACAAAGATTGAGGATCCCATCGCTTACCTTGAAGTGCTCCGTGTTGTTATAGCGAGTGTAAGTGCCAGTGTCTTGATTGCAAGGCTCAGAGACCAATTGCCGACCATCTACCTTAATGGGGGTCAATGTCAAGCTTCCATCGGATAACAAGATATAGGATCCATGCTGCCAGCGCAAAATTCCAGAAGGACAGGATGGGTCGGTCGCTGTCAAACCGTTAGTATATCTCATGATGTATACAAATGCGCGGGTTCCACAGTACGATTGGCTATAGCGCGAAAGAGCGCCTCTTCATAATGTCCCTCTGAATCAAACGAGTATGAAATGCCAGTCAAGTTCGGCTCGAGGAGCTTATCATGAAGCGGATCGTAGAATCCCTATTTCAAGTCAGAAAGTAGCCTGGAAGTCATCTCCATCTGAAGTACATACGGGCCCGGTTAGAACCTCACGGGATTTTGTAGTCCAAGTACCAACCAAATCATCCACATTAGCGGCCGCGACCGACAAAAAAAGACCCCAAATCCAAATCATGATGATTTTCTGTCGAATGTCGAATGTCAAAAGGAAAAAAAAGGTGTTCAGACCAGAAGCCATCGAAGGGCTGTAAACAATCCCTTCATTCAAGTGGGGACCAAACAAGGCCTCAGCATACCGGTGTCCACCCTTATCATTATCGGCTGGAATGAGGAACCTCCTCACCTCTTAACCTTTTCCCGCGGGGATCTTAAAACGCAACGATGATGGCTTTCCAGACTGCAAAGCGCGATTTGCGCAAGCATATGCGGGATGCATTGAAGAATATGTCTATTGCAGTGATCAGTCAACAATGTTAGCTTTTTTCTCTCTCTCTTATGGTGGTGCTCCTACTGTACAGCTTCCCCAGCTAACCCGTTGCAGCCGGAGTCGCAACCAACAGATTCCTATCGCTGCCCGAATATCAGAATGCGAACAGTATCGCCGTCTATTTATCGATGCCAACCGGGGAGCTTTCAACTCGAAGCATTGTGGAAGATGCATTTAAGCGCGGAAAAGATGTCTATATTCCGTACATCCATACAGTGGAAAAAATGTCGGTCATGGACATGCTAGCGCTCGAATCCATGAATGAATTTGAGTCATTGCAGCCCGATAAATGGGGAATCCCCTCACTACAGCCTACACAGGTGTCTGGTCGTCGCAATGGATTGAAAGAAAATGGCTTAGATCTGATTGTCATGCCGGGCATGGCGTTCGACCAGGAGTTTCGACGGCTCGGGCATGGTAAAGGATATTATGACCATTTTCTAACAAGATATTCAGAGTTGAGCAAAACGATGCCTTTCCTTGGTAAACAAAATTCAACCCCCTCTTGTATTCTTTTTTTCCTTGTCCAAAATAACTAAACTCCGTTGCTAGTGGCCTTGTCGCTTCATGAGCAGATGGTCGAGGAGGTTCCGGTGATGGCGCATGACTGGCGCATTGATGCGCTCGTGATTGGTGATGGGCAATATCTCGATCGCCGAGTGTAGAACAAAAAAAAACGATTTAAACTGCTTGGATCAGGGAGACATTGTCACCCTTAAGGAGAATTTGGCCTGTACGCAGCAGCAGCAGTGTTAGCAAGACAAAGACCCACAAGGTCATTTTTTGATAAATCGATTGAAATCATACCCAGCGGCCTGCGCTTCTCCTCCTCAGTGTTTGTAGCCTGGCGAACCTCAACGGCCTCGTCGACGACCAGATTCATGAACTCATCGAAACCCTGAATACGCGTTGCGTTAGTGCGGAGCCGGAGACAAGAGTTGACCGCAGATTCATATAATCACGTACCCGAATCTTTCCTTCAATTCGGAATGCCAGCTGCTCGTAAAGCCAAATCGAAACAGTGCTGCGCTTCTGCAGCAAGCTGAAGATGAAGTGGATAGGTGCCAACAATGTCTTGCGGCCTGCCATGGTGAATGTGAATGGTGAGTCTGAACTCGATAAGGTGATGGACAGCAAGAAAGGGAAGTCAAGCTCTGCGTCCCGTGATTCGCGGTAATACCATTACGCAAGTCACGGGCACCAACATCCCACCTTCTCTCTTTCTCCCACTCATACCGCGACAAATACACCCCTCCCCTTTATCTTGATTCCAACCACACTCGCTTTTTACGTCTTTTTTCCTTTTCTATATTTCTCGGGATATTGCTGAGTTGTCAACGTTCTTGCGAATTGCAATCCCTTCCCCCGATATGGCCAGCAAGGATAGTGGGCAGGCATTCGCCCCGGTCCTGGCGGCCGTCGCGACAATGCAAGGGAATGTGCCTAGGTCCGAAAAGACCCAAGCTCATGAATTCCTTGAGAAATTCCAGAAATCTGTACGCTACATACCCCCTTTCAAACTTTAATCGCAGAAAAGAAATTGGAAAACGTGGAACTGACACCTTTGAAAAGATTGAGGCATGGACAACGACACATGCTTTGTTACAGTCACCCGACGTACCAGTTGAAGCCAAACTGTTTGCCGCGACGACATTGAAGGGAAAGGTGAGCGCCGGGCTGATTGCTCATTGATATATTTTTGCTGGGTGTTTTTCTTTGTTATTATCAGTCGTAAGGCTAACCGATTAGATCGTGTTTGATTTGGACCAACTGAACCCAGAGTCCGTTCTAGCGCTCCGAGACTCCGTCCTTGGCCTACTCGTGGCTTTTGCCTCCGGTCCGCGACCTATTCAGACCCAACTATGTGTGTGTTTGGCAAGTTTGGCGATTCAGATGATCGCATGGAAAGACGTATTGGCTGTCGTGGGAACAGCCTTGGGTAGCAGTGCGGGGGATTGTGTACTGGAGTTTTTGAAGATTCTTCCAGAGGAGGTCACAGAGGGTCGCAAAATCAATCTCAGTGAGGATGAGCTACTTTCACGAACAAAGGAATTACTGGAGGACAATGCCGAACAGGTATTGCAGCTCATGATTCAGTATGCTCAGTCTTCGCCATCGGCTGCGACCAACCCGCGCCTTCTGGACTGCATTACCTCATGGCTCCGCGAAATTCCCGCCTCAAAAGTTGTCGAATCGCCTCTTATGGACGTTATTTTGAAAGCTTTGGACAATGATGTGTCGTTTGATGCTGGTGTTGACTGCATGTGCACCCTTTACCGAGACACCAAGGACGTTGACGAATCCCTCCCTATCATTCAAGCTCTTTACCCACGATTGATGGCGCTCCGACCTAAGATTGCCGAAACTGCGGAAACAGAGGACCCGGAGGCGTTTAAAGGCATCACGAGAATGTTTTCCGAGGCCGGTGAAGCTTGGGCAGTTCTTATCGCACGACTGCCAGGCGAGTTCCGAGGCTTGGTTGAGGCTGTGCTTGAGTGTTGCGCTCGCGACTGGGAGCGCGATGCTGTTTCTCTGACTTTCATCTTTTGGTATGAACTCAAGCAGTATATTACCCTCCCTCAGTATGGGGATTCCCGCCTCAACTTCCAGGACATATTTTCCCAGTTGGTCGACATTATGGTCAAACATCTGGAGTTCCCTACCCCAGATGAAGGAGAGACAGATCTTTTTGGTGGTGACCGAGAGCAAGAAGAGAAATTCCGCCAGTTCCGACACTCTATGGGCGATGTTCTGAAGGATTGCTGTTCTGTTGTGGGCGTTACTGATTGTCTCGGCAAGATTTATGCACTGATCCAGCAATGGGTGGGCAAGTATGCAGCTCAAGCCAGTAATGAGCATGTCCCACACTGGCAGGAGCTGGAAGCACCTCTTTTCGGTCTCCGTGCAATGGGTCGTATGGTTGACCCGGAGGAAAGCACAGTGCTGGGTGAATTGGTCAATTTGATCGTACAGATCCCAGACCAAGAAAAGGTTCGATTCCAGGCCATCATGGCCCTTGCCCGCTACACGGAATGGACCGCACTTCACCCGGAAACACTCGAAGCGCAACTCAACTACGTAATCAGCGCTTTCCAGCATCCTTCTCCGGAGGTCATCCAAGCTGCTGCTCTCGCCTTCAAATTTCTCGGAACGGATTGCCAGAAGCTGCTTGGCGGCCACATCGACCACCTCCATCAATTCTTCTTGTCCGTGCTTGACAAGCTCAAGCCTACCAGCCAAGAGGAGATCACCGAGGGTGTTGCGGCTGTTGTGTCTGTGCAACCTATGGACAAGATCTACGATTCTCTCAAGATGTTCTGTGACCCAATCATGCAACGAATTATGAACCTCGCCAACAATGCTCAAGACGAAGAAGGCCAACGGGCCGTCGCTGATCACTTGCAGCTTATTACTATTTTTGTGCAAGTTGTCATTCCTATTGTTGCACCGGGCGAGGAGAACCCAGCCGTCAAGTATTGCGGCGAAATCCTGCCTATCATGACCACGATTGTTATGAACTTCACATCCTCCACTCCCATTTTGGAGCGCGTGTGCCGTTGCTGGCGCTATATGATAATTTCTTACCGAACCGCTATGATTCCCCTGCTTCCTACACTTGCTCAAAGTATTGCCAGTGGTTTCGAGGCTTCGCGGGAAGGTTGCTTCTTGTGGGCTACCGATGCAGTTGTTCGCGAATTCTCTGATGGTGCCGAATATGTTGATCAGGCAACAAGTGATGCTGTCTTCCAGTTTTATGAGCAGCAAGCTCTTGCATTCCTGCGGATACTGAATGATCTACCCCCAGAAAATCTCCCCGATGGTAAGTCCACATTAATATCTTTATAGATCCATGCTATGAGTTCTTCAAAAAGCTGTTTCTAACTACTCCCAGTTATCGAGGACTTCTTCCGGCTGTCTTCTGACGCCACCCGCTACTACCCTAAGAAATGCATCAGCTCATCCCTCGCCGTTCCTATCTTCTCCGCGGCACTTAGTGCTCTCACGCTCCAGCAGGTTGATCCACTTATCGCCACTCTTCATTATTATCGCGACCTATTTAGTTTTGCATTCGATAAGCCTATGGTTTCCGAATTTACCAGCCCTGAAGGCAAAGTCTACTCCAACCCACCCGAGATCCGCGATGCTGTCAAGGCTCTCCTCGTGTCCCAAGGTCAACTTATGGCTGAGCGCGTGCTCACCGGTATGATGTTCACATTCCCCGGCGACTGTTTCCCAGATGCATCAGGGGTCATGATGACACTCTTCGAACTTCTTCCACATGAAACCGGATCCTGGTTACAGAACACACTGCAAATGTTACCCCCAGGATCCATGAAACCAGGCGAGGCCGAACGTCTTTTCAAGGGCATAGCCGATAAGGTCCAGTCTGGTGAAACCCGGAAAATTCGAGTGTTACTTCAAGGTAAGTTTTCTTTATCTCGTGCATTCGTTTCACTTTCATCTTTCTTTGTTCTAACTTTATCAGATTTCACCAACTCTTACCGCCGCCGCAATGTTGCCCCTCGCGATGGCCTTGGTCGATTAGAGGCAGCAAGATTCCGATTCAGCGGATGAAGCATTGTTCATGTGTACATTTTTCCCCTTCTGATCTTTCGAGTGTTCCATCGTTGGGTAACTCGACCAACATTTGGAAACAAAAAAAAGAAGCCCCCTCCCCCGAGCATTTGCACAACAGGTGTTGGTCTATCTATTCTTCTTACGCGATATGTGTCATGTGTGGTATGTTAAGATGGCACACGAAATTCAGTCATGCTCGTGATGATTTATGATCCGCTGGCTCACGCCGGCCGCCAGATCCACTATTCTTGTATTCAGCTGGCTTTTCGACAATGCCTGGGTCCTCGGGGATATGAACGAGTGGGCATTTTTCAGTTAAGCGCCTTGATAACTAGGTAGAAGTTACGAATAGCCAAATATGTCGGCTTGTCCGTTTTTGTAATCGGTAGCCTTCTGATCAGTGCTGGAAACAGACATAGAGATAAGTAGCCTTAGAAGATAGAAAAAAATACGTAGGAGTCAATACAATTCATTTACGAATATAAACTGCAGTATTGAATACTCATGAGCCAATCTACTTTCGTTTTGACGGGAAGTTTGTGAAGAAAATCACCAATATTTAGGTTAAAAAAACCCATGGATATATTCATATATCAAAGAAACTAATATATACAAAGAACTTGGATGAATATTTCAGACATTCAATCACCCATCTGAGTTGCGACGAAGGGGAATTTGTTCCGCAGGAAGACTGCTTTCCTCTACCTCATCATTTCCCTCTTCAGTAGGGACATTCTTATAAGAGCTGAGGTGGCGACGACGACGAAGAATCCGCTTCACACCAAACACCACACCAGCAACACAAGACCCAACCAAGACCAGAATAGCAAGGGCCTCAACAGCATGTAAAATCGCATAGACCTTGTAAACAGACTTAGCAACCTCCTTAGTATCAGCGTAGATCTGATCCTGCGACTTGAGATTCGACGAGGAAGTCCCATCATCAACGGGTTCTTCAACTTCCCCATTAGGAAGATAAAGCAAAGAAGGATCATCAGGAGAAGGCGATGATCCCTCAAGCTCAAACCCAACGGCAGCCCAGTTCTCTGGAATATTTGTCCGCTGGAGACCAGATGTACTCAGCACGTTTCCTTCACCATCAATCGCCTCTACGGAAACCCAATCCATAAACCCGTCAGCAAGGTACATGGTCTCAAAGTCTGATTTGGAGGTATATCCGATGAAGATGTTCTCGCCGCTTTCATGAGCACGAGCAAAGAAGTTCCAGCCCGCGATATCTGTTGCGCCGTTCCAACTAACGTGGATGATGGTCAAGACATCTTCGCGATTTGTACCGTAAACAGATGAAACAAGGTCAGGAGTAGTATTAGGACGGCCGATCCAGTCGAATTTGTAAGATCTGTAGCTTGAGAATCGGTCAGATGAGAACTTAGCCCACATGAGCAGGTCACCGTTCGGTGCGTGCTCAGAGTGATAGCCCCGTTCACTCCATCCAACGAATGTATTATCATTCGGCAGTGACTGGACATTACCACGGAGACGGGTAAGTCCTCCATCCGGACGCTCGATACGTCGAATTACCCGTGCTACCATCGTAGTCATATCAAGCTCGATGTATAAAGCTGCCGAGATACTTTCATCAGCCTCTCCTTCGTCAGAGGCATTATTCATCAATGAAATGACATGGTGTGTTTCATTCGACGAGATGAATTTGACATCATGCTGTTTGTGGAAAATGAAATCCATATCGAAATTGCTCTCGAGTCCACCGAGACGCCACATTATTTTGCCTTCGGAGCCTGAAATCCCGTAAATGGTATTAGTGAATCGCATGGAGATTATATAGTCGCCTGCATCGTTTTTGTCGACAGCGTTAATGTGAACGTAATCCGAACCAGGCGCGCCAGATGGTGAATCCCATGGTTGTACCTTGATGGATTCAAAGACTGAGATCTCATTGTGAGAATCCCATTCATGGACAACTTCCGAAGACTCAATATCCAGTTCCACGAATCCACCTGCCTGCACCCAACCTTCCTCTTCCGGCCGGCCGAAGGAAGCAAAGCTAACCAATGAAGGTATATACGAACAAGCTAGGGCCGTTTTGCCTCCATCCAGAATATTAAATTCGTGCATATTGAAGGCATCAAGGTCATTTGTGACTGCAACTTCGTGCTCGAGCTCATATTTGTTGTTAAGGATCATTCCGCTTCCCTTTTCGACGTCGGTATGTTGAAGAATAAAAGATAGGTGGGGCTGATCGTCGATATTCCAGTTTGCTTTGAAGTCGAAGACATTTCGATTATCGTAAAGCGGGGATCCAGCCCAGATGAGCATCTATACATGGAAGTGAGTAATGGGTGCGGAGCAAAAGATTCCCAGCACATGAAGTAACTTACGCCGTCATTGTCATAGATATACGGTCCAACCTGGTATTGTTGATATCTATGCGTTGATGCCTCTGGGTTGATTTGACCATACGGCGCAACGAACCAATATCCAGGTAGTTGTCGATCTCGGTCTACGTGGTGGACCTCGAATTTCAATGCCCTAACTTCGGGGAGCTAACCAGGTGCAACGGAAGCATTAGAGGCATTCTAAAAGTGTCTCTTTCCATCCCATGTATCACTCACCGTGACGAAAGAGGAGAGGTCGCTGTCTCTCTGTGCAACAGAGCCTTGCAGTAGGAGCACAAGGGCGCCAAGTAAAAGCATCATGATAGGATTCTAGGTGTGACTACTAGCAAGAAACTCCTCTCATGACACTATATCGATTCAAATTCCATGAAAAAGCGACCCCGGGCCGCAGCGAGAAAGGACAGTCGTGAAAAGAGAGAAAGGTAAAAAGAAAGAAAGCGAACACCAGCTGAAGAAGAACCCAAGCAAAAAGAGAAAAAAACAGAACACGGAATCGTCAGCTTTGAATAGTGGGCCAAGGATACTAGTAGCATCTCCGAACCGCCAAGACCAGTCAGTGTCAGAACCTCAAGCAAGTAGTGCCGAGTCCCGGCTTTAATGGACCCAAGCCCTAAGGAGGGCGCGTATGACGACCATCTTAGATCGGAGATAATCAAGCATCTGGAGATGATAGGGTTCCGATTGGCCAGGAGGATGCGAGACCGCGTGTCCACCCTACGAGTACATCCCGCCCCCTGGACAGTGGTCTGAGAGCACAGCATAGAATTCGACAGGACCAAAATGGGATCAAATTTCAGCCACCACCACACCATAGAGAACTAGGGGTTCTGCATCAAACTACGCGTCTTGTGGGGCGTGGCCGGCGTCGGATGTGGGTGGGGCGGATTCGCTTGCGTATGAATAGAGTCGATCATTTCAAAGTTGATCTTCAAAGAAGGACGGACTGTAGATCAAAGTCCAAAAGTAACAAAGTGATTTACGAAGTGGATTTAGGAGGTTACAAGGAAGATAAATGTGTACGTATGCAGGGGCGCTTAGTGTTGAAAGATGAAAAAGGACTTGTCAACTTCCGAATCATTTCCGATGCGCCAAGCTTCTCCGCTCAATACAGCCCTTTATGGAACACGCGGTCGCTTCAGATTGAAGAGTGGGCGTCCACCCCTTTGCGAGTGCTTCGAAAAGTTCGAGCTGGATCAGGTTAAATATCTTTGTTCGTTATTTGAATCCAGACATTGCCAGTGGTATATGTGCACAGGTTCCCCGAATCCTACCCGCACAGCGGCTCCAGGGGATCATTAGGCTACTCGAGATCAACATCCTCTATAATACGAATGTCCAGGTGCACTGTGTATTTACTATATAATAGAATGAGTCCCAATGGTTTTGGTACTGCTGTTATGTTATATCAGGAATTTTTTTGCGTCTTACTTCCTTTATCTTCAAAATTCCCATTCTATTATATATGCACTACCAATTCAGCCTCAAATTACACGTCTGACTTTATTTAGACCTGGTTAATTAGTTGATTATATAAAAAAAGACCGTATTTCAAGTTATCGTGCATGTGGCTTGTGCCTAGTGGGCTGGCCTCCACAAATTCACGCTGTACATTACTGGTACATCTAGAACATTGGAAGTCTCTTTGGTCTATCAACTGGGACGAAAGCCATAGGAACTCTTCAGTCTCATTGATTGGGGGTAAAGATGTCCAGGGCTATATATACGTAGTATATATGTAGTACTGTTTTCCGAGGTTCAAGTTGTACATATAGTGGGCAAACCATTTGGACAGTTCCGGAGATATACAACGTTCGTCAGTAACTTTGGAAGTGGGCCACTTCTTTAAAAGTTGAGATAGATGCATCTATGTAATTTGTGTGACGGGAAGATCATTTTCAGATTTTGCTCTAATTAGTTTCTTAATTTAAATCGGATACTAGTAGTATTTTGTAGGTGGATGCGTGGATGTACATTGACATCTTGGCTACATACTAATTATGGGGCTCTGCAGCGGTAAACCGTGCATTTGACAGTATATGAATTCAATTATTCGAAGCGCATTGGGTCTTCTGACTTCAAAATACCCATTGTACCACTACGTACGTATATGTATTTTCTGTAGGTCCCTGCTATCCAACTCAGGATCTGGGGGACATTTTACTGCCAGGCTGTACATATTATCATTAGCCTGACCATAAGTGATTGGACTTGGAACGCCATATGCCATCACCTGCATAAGGATCATCGTTTTATACATCCTGGAAAAGATTCAAGTACTCACTGGCGCATAGGTGATATAGACTCATAGATAGTCATCAAATATAATATACCCTAACAAAATCAATATACAGGTACATTGCCAACCATGGGGCTTTTTAACGAGAGTTTTCCCCAGGTCGGCGAATATTACCTCCGCCAACTTTAACCAACCCCACTCTGAGTTCTCCGCACTCCCCGGAAGTCTTTGACTCGCCATTCGAACCCATCGCAACTTCCAAAAACCCCCTTCATTCCACTCGTGGTTGATTGTCTAGCCTCTGCCGATCCAAGTTCCACGTGGTCCTGTGATCGACATACTTTTCACGCTCGCCCTCGTGCTATGGCATCCAATGGCGCTCGCCGTCGTTAAACCAGACTTCATGGCAGACACCGAGGAACAACCTAGCAAGCGACGCCGACGCAGTCGTCGTGGCCCAACCGATCGCAAATTCGAATGCACTCATGAGGGATGTGGCAAGAGCTACTCCCGAGCTGAGCATCTCTATAGACACCAGCTGAACCGTACGCTCCCAACCCAACTCTCTTGCTTCCCCCCCCACCTTTGCGGCGAAGCAACACCACTCAACTAGAGACTGACTGGAAATGAAAAATAAGACGCCCCAAAACAGATCTTTCGCTGCGATTTCCCAAATTGTTATCGATCCTTCGTTCGACAGGACCTTTGTATCCGGCATCGCGAACGTCACACCACACGCGGGTCACAGCTACAGAAACGCGACTCGTTCACAACAGACAGTCACGATGACCTGTCCAAGTCGCTAATGCCGGTTTCCTCGCCTTCATCTCCTGCCATAACCGCCGCGGACTATCCATTTGTGACCGACCCAGCGTCGGGTTCAAAGTCACCACCGAGCACATCCTACCCACTCTCGACCGGAATCGAAACCACGGGCGTTCCAGTATCCGGCTATAATGACTTTCGCGGCGATTTCAGTCAAACGGATCCTATGATCGATCTCGATGCGATGTCGAACGCATACCCAATATTTGGAGGAGAGACTTACAACCGGTCCCCATTCGCCATGGCTGACGACTTTGCGGCTTGGTTGTTTAGCGAACCACTTGCGCCGCTGGGGTATGGGATGATGCCGTTTTCACAAAATCAGTTCTACAACAACGAACCTTCATATAATAATTTCTGCTCCGTTATTCCTCAGCATCCCATGAGTGTGACCAGTATCCTGGACTCAGGGTCGCTACCGGCGATCATCTCTGAAGAAAAACGCCAAGAGTTGCTCCATTTGATGGCTACACGATTCAACGAGGCAGCATATTCAGCTCAGACCAAGCGCAAAGAAGCTTTAATGGAAGGGGACCTAGATAATGACCGGCATGTCTTGAGTTTGCGCATGATGCAGACTTATATTGGGTCATATTGGTATAATTTTCATGCGCAACTACCAATACTTCATCAACCGACATTTGCAGCAGATCGCACACCGAACTTACTATTATTGGCTATTATGGCTATTGGTGCTGCTACACTTGACAAAATTCACGGTCAAGCTTCTACCGAAACAGCCGCTGAGTTGGCCAGCTTTATTGCGTGGCATTTGCGTTGGGAAATTTTCATGGATCCAGATTTTCGGCCGCCTGCCCGACTTTGGATTTTTCAAGCGTTATTGTTACTGGAGGTCTACGAAAAAGGGTTCTCTACCAGAGCGCTGCATGAACGTGCCCATATCCATCATGATACCACCTTAACCCTGATGCGCCGGGGTAGTTCTTTGATCGGCAGATCATCATTTGATACCCCAGAGGCTAAAGAAGAGGATGAGTCGTGGTCGCACTGGATCAAGGCAGAGGCAACACGGCGAGTGGCCTTTGCTGCATTTGTCCTCGATTCAACCCACGCGACCATGTTCGGACACTCAGCCAAGATGGTTGCCCATGAATTGCGATTACCCTTACCGTGCGATGAGGCGCTGTGGGCTGCAACCAGTGCTGCAGAGGTAGCTCGCGTACAATCCAGTCTACAATCGCACGGTGTACGACCAGTGATGTTTCTGGATGGGCTCAAACAAACACTCAACGGCCAACCCGTTCGAACCAACACCTTCGGTCGGACTATCTTGATTGCAGGACTGTTAAGCGTAAGCTGGCATCTGAACCAGCGAGATCTCCAGGTGAGCTCGCTTGGAGTTGGTCAAACTCTTGGTGGGCGAGATAAATGGCGAACTGCGCTTCTCAGGGCATTTGACAACTGGCGCCGCGACTATGACGAGGCGCTAGGTTCTTCTCCAACAAGCGAATCCCAGTCGCGCGACGTCCTCCACGGACTTGCACACATGGCTTCCCATGTTGATGTTGCGGACCTTCAGATCTTTGCCGGTGCCGATCGGCTTATGGGTCGCTCCATCACATCTCGCGATTACAGCACCGCTCGCGAAAAGACTAATCGCTGGGCAACCAAGGCGTCCGCTCGCGATGCCACCTTCTACGCGTTGAAGTTCTTGTCCGCCTGTTTCGCAGTTGATGACCCGACCGGCGAGTATATTGCACGAGAAGATTATCTCCTTAATCGACCGTGGGTAATGTACTTCTCTGTATTGGTCGTGTGGTGTTACGGATTCGCATTGGACGGACCCCTACGCCCAGCGCCCACATTGGCTTCCGCCGCGGAACGAAGGCAGGACATGCAAATGTTTCTCCAACGCGTCGGTGGGCTAGGGGAACCGAATGAGCTAGAGGGGATGAAAGGACGAAATATGTGTTTGGGATTGTTGATGGTGGTTCGAGACTCATTTTCAACTTCACGATGGGAGTTACTAGGTGAAGCGGCGCGGCTGCTGGACAGCTGTATCGCGAAATTGCAGTCGTAGCAAGACGATGAAACGGGAGGATTCTACTTAATTATTATTCAAATGTAACTCTATATACCATTTCTCACAGCCATAGTATAGTATAGTAATGTATGATCTCACCGATCGCACCAAGTCCACCCCGATCTAACAGTGGAGTTCTGTTGGACCGTTGCCGCAACAACCACCGTCGATCCACCCATCCAAATTCCCACTTCTCATTCCAAACCTTCCCCCCTACCTTGCTTTCCCCTCAATTCCGTTGCATTTCCCACTCCAAGCCACTGATCCCACGAGAAACACAAGAAATCCTCCATAATGGTGCGTACCCAGGGATGTTGACGAATTGCCTCTTCCGTCCCATAGTTTCCCCGATTGACTTTCCGCCCCCCTCACATTCACATCTTCCCTCCTGATCTGCCCTGTCATCGACATCAATATCAACATAAACACCATCCACACCAAGATATACCCATCACACCCTTTTAACCATGGCTAATAAACACGATCAGGCCTCTACAAACTACAAGGAAGCGTTCTCCCTCTTCGACCGCCGTGGTACAGGCCGCGTTTCCGGTGATCTCCTCGGTGATCTGCTCCGCGCTTGCGGACAGAACCCTACTCTGGCGGAAATTGGTGATCTGGAGAAGTCTGTTGGTAGCGACTGTATGTGCAGGAATATGAATCGGATACCAATATCCATACCTACCCGCTTATAGGGATCGATGCGATGAACAGTAACTAACGATGGATGAACACAGTTGACTTCGATTCCTTCTTGAAGGTCCTGAACCGTCCCGGTGGTTTCCGAGAGCCCGGCGAGCCAGAAGAATACTGTCGCGGATTTCAAGTGTTCGATAAAGATATGACTGGTTTTATTGGTGTGGGACAACTCCGTTATAGTACGTGAACTTCATTCGCTCCGTTCCCCAATCTTGCGACGCAATCCTATCCTATTCACCAACGGATGAAGAATATTCGGAAAACAAGGAGCATATATATTCCATCATCGAAATAAGCTAACCAGTTCCTCTATCTAGTCCTCACCAACCTCGGCGAGAAAATGTCCGACGACGAAGTCGATGAGCTCCTCAAGGCCGTAGACACCAGCTCCGGCGAGATCAACTACACCGATCTTGTGCGCACCATTCTGGCCAACTAAGCCAAGCAACCGATACCCCTGCAATTGCAACAGCAACAGAAATGCAATGCATTGCATACCCTTCTTATCTTATTCGATTTCGAACGTCTTTGTGTTATGAATGCGCACGCATCACGGTTATGGAACATGTCTTGTCTTATCTTGGCGAGGAATCGGGCTTCTTCTTTACTATTGCTTCTTGTTTCTTATTTTGTTACCAACTTACCACTACTACCTACTATTTCTGTCCTGTCCTGTCCTCGGTTCGGTTCTCGGCGTGAGGGGAAAACTCTTGTATTGATTGACTGATTTCATTTCAATCCGCGAATGGATTTCTGTCCATATTTGTACACTACTGTGTAGTGATTCAGAACTACTGCATTTATGTGTATTATCCAGTACTTAAAGCGTAGAAGAAAACGCTTAGCAGTGTAAGTAAGCAACGGATTTTTAATGTAATACCTGAACCTGTGAATTACTATATTAGGTTAGTTTTGCCTTTTCCAGTTTAGCGCTCTAATACGTCGTTCTATAAGCTCCCACCTTCTGCTGCTCTGGCATAAAAAGCTCACCGTGCCCTTTCGACCTCTTTTCTCCTTCGTCCCCTCTCTTCAACTCCTCTATCTTGCACTTATTGCCTCCAGAGTGCGGCTAACCCAAAAGAGGCAATTCCGTCATGTCCCTATGCAGGGTTGTCTCTTGCGATGGAGCTTACCCCGTCTACTCTGGCGAGAGATTGCATCAAGTCGAGTTGAGTAATATGTCATTTGATGCGTTATTCGTAAAGTTATAAGGTTATTTTCGCCCCCCAAAATCGTAATATTCCCTTTTGTAAGTTGGGTCCTCTCCGGAACTCCGTGTCGCGACATCCATTTGTATATATGTCTTCATCATGATTCCATCCTGATCCTGGTCAGGGTTATTAGCAGTAACAATGGCATCCTGACTACCCAAGGTCGTATCCCCCAGCCCCCGACGTCGATTACTCTTTAGAGGGTTTCGTCGATGTACATAGCTTGCTCCGGGTGACTGCGCGTTACTTGGGTATTTGGCAGTGCTGGGTCCAAATATAGATGGCGCGTAGGCTTTAATCAAGACGGAAATTGAGGGAGCGCAGCCGCAGAAGATAGCTATCGATAGAAAAATTAGAGAAGATATACCCATGGAGTGAGATAGACTTACCGATGTAGGCCTCGATCGTGCACCAGTTGAGCGAGTCAGCCAAGTCGAGGTAGTAATTTTCTGTGACTGTGGATAATTTTGTCACAGAATTATAGCGAACACAGGCCGCCAGTTGCAATATGTAAGTAGATTTTCTTTGGACGAAACAAATATTATTACACACCAGCAATGGATATAATACCCAGTCCAAAAATAGCCATAATAGCCCCCTTCTTGCGCCAAGTCAATTGTAAGCTCCAGAGCATGGGGACTGGAAGCAAGTATATCAAAATATCCGTCACAATATTCAAGACACTATTAACCTCATAGAAAAGTTATTGTAGGCCCTTGGCCATACATTTAGTCGATGTTGGGTCGGTCCAAAACAAAGATATAGGGGTACAGCTCACTAATGAGCCGATGAAACTTGCAATCAATAATCCAGCATTGATAAACATAACAAAGAAGACAGTCCAGCGCATATATTTTCGAGGATCGAGACGGAGGTAGAACCATAGTAGAGACATTTTTATCAGACCCATGGAAAGTATATAGAGGATACGCGTTATGAAGATACACTAGTGATGGTCAACAATCGTATACCGATCAGGATAATCGGAGTGCATACCTTCAACATAGGCACCGTGTCACTTTGCTTTATAGCAAGCCCAGACTGTGCGATTCCGTAGTTGGATCCGATCATAGTTGTTATTGGTAATCCGAAATTGAGTACCTGATTGTATGGGACTGAGTGAGGATTTTCGACGATATGGCTTAGGAGTGGCTTACTGCGCCAATTGTCATCAGAACTAGACGTTTTTATTAGTGCAACTCCTTCGCCGGGATCAATTGACTTACTATCATCCGTCCCAAGTGCGTTCAACATAAAACTGCGTACATATATGCGCAACGCGATTACAATAGAGTCAAACACGATAAACCCAATTCCCACACCGAATATAGACGCATGCCAATTTCCCGTCATATTGGCTGAAGGCGCCGTATTCTGGACAACAGTCGTTTTTGAAGCGTGGTAAAGGGACAAGACTCGAGCGTGGCCAGGGGCGTCAACAAGCTAAGTACCTGGGTATTCGCCGCCATGTAAGACAATTTGTCACAGTGCAAGGTGAATTGCCCCACAAACGGCAGCATGAATTTGCATCCTGCTCAATTATGCGTACATATGCAACTAACAGCTATTCATGGAGAAAACCGGGATTTTAGATTGGCTGCCAAAAGGGCATGTTCTGCGAGCAGCTGTGTGGGACTAATGGACTTTCATGCATCGAAGGATTCATTTCGTAGCAACGAATAGTAGACTTGGGGCCATTGCGCCTATCAACCTGGAATTTTACTCAAAGAGGCAGACGGCCAAACCTCGGTATCTACCGCCATCGGCGGGTTGCGATTCCTTAGCGAAGTGGTATTACATATTATATTGCGGCCCCAAAGCTCCAAAGGGGGTGGAGAATCAATCGATCGACGACCACTTCATCGGTTAGTACTGGCGCGGACCTCGGAGAATGGATCATAGTGCTAAAATTCAACGAATGGCGTCCAAACACTCCCGTCTACAGTATTCAGGTTTCCGCTGGCTGACCAGCTCGACTGAATCATGAGCCTTGGCGGATCCAGGGGAGTGGAGAAACTCTGCACTAGGGACAATTTAGTGACAATTGCTTCCTAATGTATTGTTTAAGGTCGAGGGGAAAATTAGTTGACCAATGGCAGTGTTGACCGAGGCGAGGTAGGGGTTAATGATGTCGCTCTTAAATGTGCATAGCCTCTCCTGACGATCAAGCGTGAGAAAGAACCAAAGTCCTCGTACCCTTTGAGATCTATTCCAGGTTTATAATACATAACCACAATGGCTGAATCGAAGAACGTCGCATTGGTCTTCGGGGCAAGCGGTATCTCCGGGTGGGCCGTCACCAAATGTGCTCTCTCATACCCTACGCCTACTACTTTTGACAGAGTGATTGGTCTGACGAACAGGCCGTTGACCTTGGATAAAAGCGGCCTGCCGAATGATCCTCGATTGGAATTGCATTCTGGGGTGAACCTGCGGGGAACGCTTGACGAGGTCCTGTCCCAGTTGCAAGAGAAGGTCCCCAATTTAGAGGATGTCACTCACGTCTATTATCTTGGTAAGTGAGGCAATTGCGTGGCAACAGAAATTATCTAACTTCTAAAAAGCCTACTTCAATGCGACTGCATACTCCGTGGATGTGATGGCCATCCGGGATATCAATGAAGGAATGACCTACAATGCCGTCTATGCTGTTGACCAATTGTGCAAGAATATGAAGTTCTTCGTTCTTCAAACGGGAACAAATGTATGTCTGAAACTATTTCAAACCCAAGTCAATGGCCCTAATTAATTGTTCACAGAATTATGGTGTCGCTCTTTTTCGGTTCCAGGAGCACATCGAAATCAATCCTCCTCTACGCGAAGACAACCCACGCATTCCATCGCCTTGGGGAGACGAGATCTTCTACTATGCCCAGGTTGATCTCATCAAGAAAGCAAATGAAGGAAAGTCTTGGAAGTGGTGCGAGGTTCGGCCAGATCAGATCGTCGGTAAGCTACCTTACACCTTGGGCTGAACTAAGCTCATTCCCATCTAGGCCACGTCCCCATTCCAACAAGCATGTCCTACGTCGAGCCTCTCGCTATTTACTTGATGCTCTACCGCTACGTGAATGGGCCTGGTGCCGCTGCTGTCTTCCCAGGATCTTATAGGAATTATGTCCATTCACATACACCATCCTCCCAAGATATCATCGCCCACACGGAGCTCTACTTGTCTATCGTAAAGCCAGAGCAGGCACATAGAGAGACATTCAACACAGCCGACAACGTTAACCCCGCACCTTGGACTATTATTTAGCCCAAAATATATGAATACTTTGGTCTAAAGAGTAAAGACGTAAGTCCTGAAGACAAGGCCTAGAGACCTATCGAGAAGTAGTGGTTCGCCCATCAGGATAATTACAAAAAGATTCGTGCAGAGTACGATTTGCGTCCTCGCGAAATTACCAACGAGACCTGGATTTTCCTTTCAGCTGGAATGACCTTCCTAGGCCGTGACCGCGACCTGTGTCTGGATAAGATTCGGAGCGTGGGTTTCACGGAAGAGTACCCAGTCGCACATGGTTATATCAAGGTGCTAGATCACCTAGCTCACGAAAAGATTGTCGCCAGCAAGGACGTTTGGAATAAATAGATCATGTATTGTCTTTGAGTACGGCTGGATAGAAAAGATTCAATTACCCCAGCACATCGAGTTGTATTCAAAGTTGATTGGTCACGTCTAGAAGGGGTTAGATTAAGATACAAGTCAGCCTCAAGAGCTGAAGATGCTAAGTCTGCGGAGTGTAGCATAGACAAGAGGAGGGAGGAGTGGTGGTGAAAAGCAACTACTAATATTTACTATTTGTCACTAAGCATAGCCAGCTGTGCAATTGAGCCAGAGTTATGGAAAATTATTTTATGAACTTCTTTATGTCAATTCATTGATCTATGTTAGTTAGAGATATAATGCTAACTTCTTATGCCAAGCCCATATCCTTGTAGAATGCAGTGGTTTCAGGCGCACGACCCAGGAATTGAGTTAGAGTCGTCATTTCGTCTTGGCTACCACCCTTCTCAAGTACTTGGTACCGGTAGCGGCGACCAGCATCCTTGTTCATAGGGTCATTCTTGAAGACTGTGTAGAACATATCTGCAGAGTAGACCTGGGAGCTCAAGTATCCGTAGTAACCAGCATCGTAGCCACCAATCAAATGACCAAAGGTTGCCTCGCCGTGACCCCACTCATGACCACCAGACAGCGCCTCCATGCCGTCCATTTGGGTGATCTCCTGGCGCAAACGGTTGTAGGTAGCCGAGAGAGGCAGAGCCTCGATGGCGGTGTGGCTCTCAGGCTCGTGCACGGTCATATCGAAGATACCAAAGTGCAGTTGGCGCAGGTTGAATAGAGCGTCGTTGACGTGCTTGGTGCGAATGAGATTCTCAATCACATCATCGGGGATGTTTTCTGAGGGTGGGCTAGTAGCAGTCTTGCCTCGTGCTTGCTGGGCCTCCTTCCATCCGGCAAGGTACTCGGGTGATAGGGAAGAGTAGTGTCGGCTAAGAGAGCGCAGCTGAGAGGGAGTCCAGCACCAGTTCTCCAGCATCTGACTAGGGGCCTCGACGAAATCCCGTACGGTGCTGGTACCGTGGAATCGAGAGTATATGGTCTTAGATACCAAGTCGTGGATACCGTGGCCCAGCTCGTGGAAGAGAGTCACAACCTCGTCATGCTTCAGCAGACTGGGCTTCTTGGGGCCAGGCTTGGTGAAGTTGCACACCAGGGCGGTGGCGGGGAAGCGACGGTTACCCTCACCATCGATGAAACCCTAAACATAGCAAAAAGATTAGCATTCAGCTGTCTAAAGGATTGAAAGGGGTTTTATTTGCATACCGGCTGGAGGTTGAAGTTAGCAGCGTGGCCATACTTGCCCTCACGGGGGAACAGGTCCAGGTACAGGTAACCAACGAAGCCAGATCCTTCACCTTCATCGTTCCACACACTGAAGACCTGCACATCTTCGTGCCAAACAATGTCATTGCCCTTTCCAGTAGGAGCAACAGCCGCGCGGTCCTCGCCAACAATCTCAACAAATTCCAGACCAAACAACTCCTCGAAGATCTTGAGCATACCCTGAATTGTAGTCTGCAAGGGGAAATATTCAGCGATAAGCTGCTGGTCCAGCGAGTAATCACGCTCCAGCATCAATCGGTCGTAGAATCGGTGGTCCCACAGATAGTAGCGGCCATCGGCGTTAGGATCATGCTCCTTCTTCAAGTCCTTCAGAATTTGGATCTCCTTCTGACCACCGGCGGTCAATCGTTTGCGCAGATCACCCAGGAAAGTGTCTACGGTCTCAGGAGTCTTGGCCATCTTGTCTTCAATGCGGAAGGCGGCGTGGTTGGGGTAACCCAGGAGACGAGCAGCCTCATCACGCAGAATAATGGCCTCGCGGAACAGGGGGACGTTCTGGTTGCACTTGTTCTCATTGCAAACCATCATCTGCTTTCGAACCTCGGTGTTTGTAGCGTACTTCATTGTCGGGAACAGATCCGGGTACTTGAAAGTCATCCAGAGCTTGCCAGCGTTCTCGCCCTCGCCGCGCTTGAGGCCGGAGGTGACATCCTCTGGTACACCATCCAGTTGCTCGGGGGTAAACCAGATACCTCCGTTCTCCTCATTCAGATTCTTCTGGAACTCAATGCTCAATTGACTCAAGCGCATCTTGATCTCCTTGAAGCGAGCTCGTTGAGGACCCGCAGGGATACCAAGACCATTTCGAACGAATTCCTTGTGTTCCTTCTCCAGCAGACGACGAGACTCCGGATCAAGATCCTCATTCTTCTTCAAAACAGCATCAAAAAGTGAGAAAACGTCCTCGCGCATCACTGACTCAATAGAGAACTCATCCATGAGCTCTTCCGCCTTGGAGGAAGCATCCCGGAGCTTCTGATCCGTTGAGACAGCTTGGTAAAAGCCTAGGATGTGTGCCTCCAATGCCATTTCGTTGTCATTTTGTGAAAGCGGACGTACCACAGAGTCAAATGCTGCAGTTTCCGGCTTGATGGCGGCGACAACCTTGTCCTGGACATCGCGGGAGATCTTGATCAGGCGTTCCGCATCGGCGACGAGTGATTGCGGGGTAGCTGTGAAAATGGGGGGAGCCTGTGGTGGGCGCCGAAGGTGAGCTGGAGCCATGCTTGAGGTTGTCAAGTATCGTGGTGTAGTACGCAAGTGACCTAGCACAGATGTGAGGCGAGCGGGGAGACGGAGGAAAGGCGCCACGATGAGAGCGATAAGTATGATGAGGAGGTGGTGGCGGGTGCGGAAAGCAATGGTGGGGGGATGGGGGGTTGGTGGTGGGTAGGTAGACGAATAGAAGGTGCGGTGTAGGTTTCAGAATCGGAGGTGCAGCTGTGATGCAACCAAGCTAAGTAGTAAACAGAAAGTACAGGATAGAGGCCTGAGGTGTATATGTATCGTGGCTTCTACAATATGGGGCTGTCAGGTGATCATATACGGAGTTTCCCCGCTTGTTGGTTTTTAGCCTGTAATGGCATGCCGGCACCTAGATTTCATCTAAAGCCCTAGGGTAGCTGTTCTATATTGAAGAAACTACTAGTCTGTAATGGATTTCGAAACGATCATCGGGGAAAACTCTATGTTTGTTTATTTTCCAACGGTAGAAAACCACAATACCTTCCAAGGTTCTATTTGTCTTTCTATTTATTATTCTAATTATTGTTCTTATTTTTAATCATGTCTAATATTTTCAGATGTTTCATAACATAAAAACAATTTTTCTTCTACAATAATATATAGCTATATAGAGTCTACCCTAGCAAACGGGGTGGCTTGTTGCCCTAAACAATTAGAGAGGGAAAGAAAAGAAAGTATCTACCGGGAGTCGAATAGACGTGTGATTGCTTTCTGAGAGTCTTTTGAGGGTAGAAAATATAGTTTTTCTAGCTTCACACCTTAAATGAGGTCCGCTAAGAATAAAAAGAATGGGTAGCTTCTCTTGAAACTTCTCTGTATATTTTCATTTGACAAATGTTCCGAAGAATGTAGAACATTCACTTAAAGTTCACTATAGCCTCGCCCTTTTCTGCCCTAGTATACCGCCTAGTATAGAGGCTGATAGCAACAACACTTATAGACATAGGAACTACAGAACTTCATATTTAAAGGTTTAGTCTAGTTACTGTACTTAGCTATTAGTTTGCGCAATTAAGTAAGGAGCCAGAAAGAAGAAAAATAACTTTCAAATAGAAAAGGATAAAAAATAAGGGTGTAGTCTCTATCAAAGTTATGTACAGACTGTAACATGGAGGTCTCGGCGGAGGACGAGCGGTAAGCAAATGCCAGGCAGTCGCCAGCTTTCCGAATGGACCAATCAGGTTGGCCCGTTGGGAGCGGGCATTCAAATATTCAAATATTCAAATATTCAAATGTTCAAATGTTCAAATGTTCAAATGTTCAAATGTTCAATGTTCAGATGTCCTTACATGGAGGCCTCACCCCGTGACCTTCTTTGATTCATCCAATGTTGAAGTTCTTCGTATTTTGCACCAGCCAATATTCTTGGTAGCTCTGTAGGCAGTATTCTACAAAGACCATAAGCGGATAAAGTGGGCTTTCGGTAACTATTTCTAATTCAAAGGATGAAATGATGGAGAATCGAGTGGATATTCTCCTCAATATCTCGTTCACGTAGTTGTAGAATAGGTTTCTTTGGCTTAAAGCGTTGGCTAATATATGATCGAGGTATTCATCATCCCAGTTGTCGGTCACGTAATCCATATATAAGCTATCAGGCTGATCGGACGATGAAGATTAATTTTTTGGACTTCATCCGGCAGTCTCCTTGTGATTTTCTGTCCTTGAAGCTGAATTATCGCAGGACCAATATGGGTAACCAGCTTACGTCACATCCCTTGGGCCTCCATGTAGATTGATTTGACTGTTGTATGGCTTGCAGCAGCTGGCTGCAGTATGAAGCTACACATTTACAATGGTGCAGATATGGATAAGATATGAAGATGATATAATAATGGTCGTTTCTAGTTCATGACAGATTATCTATGCGAGGGTCGCTTTTCGAACACAAAGAAAAGTAAACAAGAAAAAGGAAAGCAAAATTTCATAACGCCAGAAAACACCAGCCAGTCCACAGGAAATGCAAAGCATGTCGTTTCAATCGAGTACAATTTGAATTTAAGCCGCATCAGCAGTAGGAACCGGCTCAGGGATCTTAGTCACCTGCATACCGGCGCGAATGACGCGTTGGCCAGATTCATCACGAACATACTCGGAGTTCTCCTTGTGGGAGCGCTTCCAGATCTCAACCTCACAGCCTCCACGAATAACACCAACACGCATGGTGGAAAGAAGGTTGTGGGCAGCATTAGAGTGGTAGTAGATACCACCGTTGAACATGGCAGTGGCATCCTTGCCGATACCAGAGCTGATCATAGCCTTACCACCGGGGTGGTCCTTGATGAAGTCGGTGACGTCGTGGACAACACCAGCGATAGCAACGAGACCACGGCCGCTCTTGGCCTGCTCGACGTAGTCATCCCACTCCAGGACAGGCAATTGCTCCAGAGGAATACCCCAGTCCAGCTTGGAGCGCTTCTGGTCAATCTTCTTCTGCAGTTGCTGAACGCGACCCTTCTCGATCTCGTTTGCACGGAACTGCTTCAAGTCGTAGGCGAGACCGAGCTGCTTCATGGTCCAGATGGTCCACTTGGTAGGGTCGTACTGGTGCCACTCGATAGCATTGCGGTAGTCGGAGGGGAACTCGTGGTGGAAGTTGTGGTAACCCTCACCCAGGGTAACCAAAGCGGTGATAACGTGATCACGAGGAGAGTTGCGGTCATCGAAGGGCTGGTCACCGAGCCAGTGAGCCAGAGAGTTGACACAGAAAGTAGCCTGCTGAACGAAGAAGATACGCAGGATACCGGCGTAGACGAAACCGCCGAACCAGTCACCCCAGCCAAGGCCAGCCACCAGCATAGGGAAAATGAGACCCATTCCCAAGACGACCTTTAGGTAGTGACGGTGTTGCCAGATGACGACGGGGTCCTCATTGAGATCAGAGATGTCGGTACGGCCAATACGCTTGGGGTTCTGCTTCATGACCATCCAGCCGAGGTGAGAGTACCAGAAACCCTTGCGAACGGAGTAAGGGTCCTTGTCGGTATCAGTGTAACGGTGGTGAGCACGGTGGCCACGAGCCCACCAGCGGATGGAGCCCTCAACAGCACCACCGCCAACCAGGGCGAACCAGATACGAAGGGGCAGAGTAGCGGAGTAAGAGCAGTGAGCCCAGAGACGATGGTATCCTGATGAATCAAGTTAGAAAAAAGTGATCCCTTGGGGGAAGATTGGAAGATGTCTCAAAGATTTGAGATGAGAACTATAACAAACATACCTGCAGTGATACCAAGACCAGTGAAGAAGTAGTAGACGACGGCCCAGATGGCAGTCTTCAGCTGCAGTGGCACCCATGCGGACTGAACACATCCGTAGGCGGGGATACCGAGAATGAAGAAAACATTGAGCCAGTTGACATGCTTATACCAGTTTGCACGGGTCATTTGAGTATCGGCGATGTGCACCTTCTTGGTGTCCGCTGGCCGAGGACGGGCAGCCTCTGCCTTGGTCGACATGATGGACAAAGAGTGTTGCGTGTCTGTGTATGTGAAAATGACACTGGCTTGATTGACCAAGAGTAACGAAAGGGAAAGATGGGAAATGGGCGGGGGGGCAAGAGCTTTTTTTTTATATGGAAAGGGTCCACTTGGGGACTAACGTTGGGGGGCTTCTGGAAAGGGATTGATCGCCAACGAATATGGGGAGCTCAGCACCCACAAGCGAATGAAGAAAGGACAAGGCCACTTGAATCACAAGATCCCGAGGTTGAAAGAACTAAAAAGAAGTGACGATCAAGTTCAATTCTTGCTTTTTCAGTCTTCTCTTCACTGTGAGTGGCAAGTTTCAATGCTTTTTCCGAACAATGTTGGGTCCCGCCCCAACACTTTGTTGCCTGAGGCAGTCAAGAATTGCCCCATGCGGAAATGCCGGGAAAAGTAGGAAAAAAGAAAAAAAGAAAAAAAGATCCAGAAACATCCAGAAAATCAGGTAAAAAGTCAGTGAAATCAGAGAGATTATGATTGGAAGGAAATAAGAATGGCCTGATCTATCTAGTGGTATCTAGTGGTACGACGTGTCTCCCCATTATACAGCCCTGGACTACCTCAAGTACAGTGGTATAGTTAGTTCAAGGTTTCTATTAGTGAATTAAGGTGCAAGGCCCAGGCCCAGAGCACGTGATCCCCAACAGCACCAAGAATGTGCCTGTTAGTGCTTTCTATACACAGTATGGATCTCCATTCTCCATGTTCCTTTCCGCGGAGTGTAGAATACGGAATAGACGGAGACCGGAGTAGAAAAAGTACATAGGGATGGTAGAACACCCTTACCAGTCACACCTTAACCTATATTGAATTTTTGAATGTTCGTTTTTTTTTTTTCAGGTTCTACGTGTCTCATTCTCGGTCGGTCCCACAGGTTCCTGGCGTGTTCGACTTCTCCTTGCACCCCTGCTTGGTTCCGCCCCCCTGCGCCACTGCCCTACGGAGTTCAGTGGCAAAAAACAACGAAAACGATGCAAACTCTATACCGCCTTTCGTGTACCATTAAGCATCATTATGGACGGACTCGGCCAGCCCAGCGTCATTTCGACTATACAGTCCATGAACGATAAGATATACTTTATCGCTTAAACAAGAAGATACTGAGCGATGATTCAATAATCATGTTCAAAAGTAACCATCTAGATGACGGTGGAGATTTGCGACCGAGGCTTACTTTGGTATCACGAGGAATACCCCGGGGATCACCATAATAAACCCCAGATTTGAACAACAACTTCATCTAGTCGAGAACAACACCGGATTAATGATGAAAAGTGACATCAGTCTCGGTCTTGCTTGAATCATGGCGCTTTTTATTTTCCCAACGGTTTCGTCGGAGCGACACATGCTACTCATATACTTTCCTGGCTAGAACCCGTGTACGCCCAGGGTCAGTATTGCCTAATGAACCTACGCTTCCAACCTAATTATTCGCCTGGTGAATATGACATAGTGCAAGCGTCTAAAGCCCCATCTTTCTAACCGCATAGGAGACTGTTTCGAGAGCTCGGCAAGATTAACCCCGTTCGCCGACCGTCACATCATGCAATATCCAAATGCTTCGTTCTTCAAGTTTTTCGAGGTGAATCCCTTATACCAGGGCACACGAGCACTCTCGTACACCTGAGACCAATCATGTCATATTATAGAACCTCTGAATCAATGATTGATTAATTCCAACCTTCAAGCTACCTGATCCGCCAAGTTCCTAGATCTATACATATACCAACCCTACCACTCCCAATCCATCAGATAGGGCATCGGCACCCTCCATATACAACGGGCACCTCCGCCAAACGAACCAATCTGCATAGATAAAACCCCAGATATCGATGATAGCGGATAATTGAATGACTCCACGATCCCGCATCCACACGTGGTACCCGATGCGATCCTATCCTATCATTATCAATCTACGGAGCCCCCCGTAGTACATACTGGGTGAATAGGCACGACCAGACCCACAGACACAGACACACAAGGCATTGATAAGAACACAAAGTCCAAAGTGGAACAGCTCGATATGCATAACAGTAATCCTCATCGCTCACCACGCATATAAGCCGGGTTCTTATCTCTCATCCCCGGAGGAATACTCATGCGCAATCCTTGATTGGTCTCTGATCCAAGGCTGGGCAGATCCACCCAGATAAGACACAAAGTGGATTACTTCTCGTCCATTGGGTACAGGCCGCATCCTGGGCAACTTTAGTAGCAAAACTAAGTTACTCGATACTCTTGCTAATGATAATCGTAGGGAATTCCGAGACCTTATCCTTTCCCCACACTGATATTTAGACTTTTTTGCTTTTTTGGATTGACTTCCGTGTTTTTGACAAAAAAAAACATCGTCAAGATTCTCGTCACGATATTTTATATAACCATCTCGATTCCCCGGGTTGAGTGTGGATTTCAAGTTGATCTCTAGTACGCCTAGAACCTTAGAACAATCCACTTCTTCAACTTACTCAGCCCATTATGGATGGTCCCGACCAGATTGGACCCGATCAGTCACCGAAACGCACATATCGCGACAAGCTAGGACGCTTCGTGAGAGCTTTTACTACTCGGTATGTACTCATACTACATCGAATCTGTCGATCTATTCTGGATCACAACTAATAATCCCATTAGGAAGGGACTCATCGGCGACTACGACTATGCATTTCTCTTCACACCGAAACTCCCCTTCACCAAGCAACAGCGCAAATCCGCCCCATTCTTCGGTCTAGATGATAATGTCCCCGTTCTCCTCGCCTTGATATTAGGCTTGCAACATGCCCTTGCCATGCTGGCTGGTGGTAAGTCCCTACCTAATCACAACATTATCCCATTTTCCCTCCCAGGTCCCAAATTCAATATGTACTAACATCATTTCCTATAGTAATCTCACCACCCATCATGCTTGGCGGTTCAGCCGGCGCCAACTTCGGAACAGAAGACTACCAGTACCTCGTATCTACATCATTAATCGTATCAGGACTCCTCAGCGCAATCCAAATGACCCGCTTCCACATCAAAGGCACAAAATACTACATCGGAACCGGTCTACTATCCGTAGTAGGAACCTCCTTCGCCACCATCACCGTCGCAGAAGGCACATTCACCCAAATGTACGAAACAGGATACTGTCCCACCTCGTCCGACGGAACAAAACTCCCCTGTCCAAAGGGGTACGGTGCACTCCTCGGCACAGCATGTCTTTGTTCGCTTCTCGAAATCGGTCTCTCATTCATGAGCAGTCGGATTCTAGCACGTATCTTCCCACCAATCGTTACAGGTCCAACGGTTCTTTTAATCGGTGCTTCACTCATTGAATCCGCCATGCAAGATTGGGCTGGTGGTTCCTCTTGTGCGTCTCCGCGCGCAATGTGCCCGTCTGCTGATGCCCCTCATGCTTTGATGTGGGGTAGTCCGCAGTTCATTGGGCTTGGATTTCTTGTTTTCGTGACTATTATCATTTGTGAGCGGTTCGGGCCTCCGATCTTGAAATCTTGCGCCGTCATCGTCGGTCTGCTGGTCGGCTCCATCGTCGCAGCAGCATGTAACTATTTCGAGTCATCGGGTATTGCTGCAGCGCCCGTGATATCCTTCGCATGGGTGCACACCTTCCCACTATCGATCTACCCACCTCTCATCCTGCCTCTGCTAGCATTATACATCGTTATCACGATGGAGTCCATCGGCGACATCACAGCTACATGCGACGTCTCCAGAGTCCAAGTTGAAGGACCGATGTTCGACTCCAGAATCCAAGGCGGAGTCCTCGGAAACGGAATAACATGTCTAATCGCAGGCCTAATGACAATATCACCAATGTCCGTCTTCGCCCAAAACAACGGTGTCATCGCATTGACAAAATGTGCAAACCGCACAGCCGGATACGCCTGTTGCTTCTTCCTCATTGTGATGGGATTATTCGCCAAATTCGCCGCAGCCCTGGTATCTATCCCCAGCGCTGTACTAGGTGGCATGACAAGTTTCCTGTTCAGCAGTGTGGCTATCTCTGGTATTCGGATTATCAGCCAAATTGACTTTACGCGACGAAACCGATTCATTCTCACTGCTAGCTTTGCGATGGGTATGGGTATTACTCTTGTCCCGTCGTGGTGGGAATACTTCTTCTCTTATGGTGGTGATGACCGTGCCTTGGAGGGATTGTTGAATGCTGTTGATTTGGTTATGGAGAATGGATTTGCAGTTACTGCTATTGTGGGTGTTATTCTGAACTTGATCATTCCTGATGAACCGGATGAGGTTCCTGTTTTGGATTCGGATGATTCGGAGGATCAGGTTGAAGAGTCGAGTGAGCCTACGACTACGGGCAAAATGGAGCCTGTGGCTATATGATTTCATTTCTGTATTTATGTTTTGTTACACATCTTTTAGCGTTGGTTGTATATCCCAGAGGCTATGTATATTGAATTTACTATACGCACTTTTGCAATTGCATTAAACACATCAATCTCAACTGATACTACTACCATTTATCTAAACTACCAACATTTCTAAAAAATATAAATAATCCATCATAAAACTTAATCATACATAGTACCACACATACTCCAGAAAATACTAGTAAAGAAATACAACGTCCAAATAACAGCACTAAACCCCCTCAACCACCTCCCCAGGCGCCAACATCTTAATATACCGATGCACCCCCGTCTCGCGCACAACAACCTCATTACCAACACTCAACCCAAACTCCTCAACAGCAGGAACAAGCTGCATCCCAAGACAAGCATTCGTACGATCCCCCTCATCAATCCTTCTATAAGACTTCAACGCCTTATCCGGCTCACTCTTATGTCTAACCCCAGTGACAGGATCAACATTCGGCAATTTACACCGTATAGTCCGACAAGCCGCATGAATCTCCACATCAGCAATAGAGATCCGCTTCCACGAATCTTCCGCAAAGGCGCTAGGACCTTGAATGATTATATTCGCGCGGAAGCGTAAAATGCTTAGATTGGGAATTGCGTAGGCGCATCTAGATGCGACATCTCGATGACTTGATAGACTTAGTAGGTGGATGGGGTATGCGTCTGCAAAGGCGGTATTAGGTTGGAAGCCTAGGGTTTCTTGTCGAGGGGCGTTGCGGAAGATATGTCGTGTGTGTTGGGGGCTGGCGCGGAAGAGAGAAATAGGTGATTGTGATTGTGATTGTGATGAAGTGGGGTTGAAACCTAGGTATTTATGTAGAGATGGTGGAATGAAAGAGGCATAGTTGAATGCTAGAGGTTTGTCTTTCCAGATTTTGACGGGGAGGAGGGAATAGTTATTGTCTGAGTTTTTGGGCGGAAATAGAGGGACTGAGAAGGCATGTCGTGATTTGATTAGGTGTGTGACTGTGCCTATTTTTCTGAGGATTTGTCCTATTCTCGTTGCTGGTTGAGGGCGTGGGTATGAGATTATCATAACGCCTTGAGATTGAATTTCCGGGAGCTTGGGATCGTACTCTGGGGATGAGGGGTCTGGAACCCATAACTCGGGCTGAATAAGAGCCAAACGCTGATATCCTGCATTTCGAAGAGTGCGAGTATTCCAGCCCTCAGCACCATTCTCAGCAAAGACAAATTGGCGATCGAATTTGAGACCTGTAGGCACGACATCGGAATTTTGAAGCTCAATCCCAGCGCAAGATTTTAAAGGGTAGATGAACAGCGCTTTGATACGCCAGGAGGGCAAGCCATTCTCATCTTTAGTATTTGGAGGAACACCATGGCTATACTTTGAATTGAATTCGTCGTGTAGATTGCTCTGGCCTGGTGGAAGACCGAGACGTCGACATCCTTTAGGACGGAGTAGATGGGTTTTCCGACGAGACCATGAGATGAATATGGGGAGACAGCAGATAATTAAGATATTCCAGGAGATGTACTCGAGATCGAGGTCAAGATCTCGCAAGACATTATGCCATGACGACATGAGGTTCACCTGCAGGGAAATCGGTATCAAAAGTATACAGTACGATCGTGTCATATCTCCGTGAAAGCCGAGGGAACTCGCGATTGTGCGTTGGACCCACTTGATCCACGCAACTTTGACTACACCTCACGCCGTAGACAAGACGCGCTGGCGAGAAGTTCAGGCACGAGAATTCAGCGCTGGATTGCGTGCGGTTAATTAAATGTCATTGTCATAGTATTCTGCTTTGCCTCGATGTCTGAATGATTCCTCACCATGGATGCCATCACGGACCTTTTTGGGTTCGACAACCAAGACACGCGTAAGTCGATACTTTACGCGACGTAAATATCCTATACTAACTATTTGAAGAGCCCGTTGTCTCTATATCAGCCTCGCAGTCATTAAACGAGTCTGAGTTTTCTAGAGAGCCCATAACAACTGGACTACCGCGTTTCGATCAGGCGTTGAATACCGCGTCTTTCGACCCGCAACGAGCTGGCGGAATCTTGCGTGGACAAATTACAGAGGTTTTTGGGCCACCAGGAGTGGGAAAGACTGCATTGGCGTTAGTTTTATCATGGATTTCCCTCTTTTCATATCGAATATGTCATTGACTCCATACAGACTAAATATTGCCTCCCATGCACTCCGCGACGGTGACAAAGTCATCTGGATCGGTATGATAACCATGTCCACAGCCTAATGTACAAAAAGCACCACATCTAACAAAATCAAAACCAGACACAAGCTCACCACTCCCCAAACCACGACTTGAAGAACTAAACCCATCCACAAACACAAACTGGGAAAATCTTATCTACTTCCGCACCCCAACACTCCCCCACCTCCTCGCCTTACTATGCAACCCACCCAAAGAATTCCCACCCCCAGAAACAACCCTACTAATAATCGACTCCGTTTCTTCATTATTTCCCTCCTATTTCCCCAACGCAGCCGAACTAAAAGATCGCCAAACACAAGGCAAAATAACGGACAAAGCCCAGCTTCAATGGCTACTTAATCGCAAATGGAACGTCTCATCCGATTTAGCAACTCACCTTGCACGGCTCGCGAGTCGAGGAATCGCCGTGTTGGCTATTAATCAGGCACATACGAAGATTAAGGGACAGCCGAGGGCGACGCTGCAACCTGTTTTAGCGGGTGGGGGGTGGGATAGTAGTGTGCAGACGCGAGTTGCGATGTATCGGGATCTTCCTGATAAGCGATATATGGAAATTACAAAGAGAGCGGGGAAGACATTTTCTGTTAGGATGGCGGATATGATTATCGGGTTTCGAATTGATACGGTTGGTGCTTTTCGGGCTTTCTGTTGTTGTTTGGATTCTTCGTTACTGACGCATTTTAGGATGGTCTTCATGAGATTGTTGAAACGGAACAGAGATCACCGGAGCTTTCTCGCAAGAAGACGGCGCAGCCGATTGAAGAGACGCCGTGTCGTAAGCGCAAGGCATCCGATGAAATTGCGGATAGCCAAGATGAAGAATCCGATGAAGAATACGATTAGAAGGAATCTTCGATTGATTTCATCCGAGTTACGATCATAACGATGAACGATAATGATGAAGATCGCATCTTGCATTATTATTACATGAATTATTTCATTTTCTTGTTTGTACACCGTCGCATCATGAGTTCGATCTCCCCAATTCCCTCCTACCCGACCCCACAAATCCCTTCGCTTCCACCATCCTGTTCCTAGTCATTGCAGGAAGAATCTCCTTCGGTTCCGGCATATGTTCCTGCTCCGGCTCTGTATCATGCTGCTCAACATGAATCGTAATCTCAGGTGGACGCGGATACGAACAAAGAGGCAACGTATCAGCAATAGCAAGGGAGATAGGATGTCTCGACCCCTGAATAATATCAACCAAACGACCCAGCACCGCAAACTCAAGCTTAAGTTTAAGCGAGTAAATAAACCCCTTAAGAACAATCTGAATAGCATATTGATTCGCATACTCAAGACCCAACAATAACAAATCCATCGCAACAATAGCACAATTTATCCCAATAAGCTGATACATAATCGACCGCGAGTCAGGACGAAGTTCCGCATCCACTCCAAGCCGAAGTAACTTGACGGTATGTACCACGTAAAGCGTAGATATTAAAGTCTCCTGAATCGTGAAGCCGGTCAACTGAACCTTTTCCATAATGTTATATCCCCATACCCAGGCCATATCGCCCGAATGGACGATATTAGCCCCATACGTCAAGACGGTAGTGGGTACGTGGAGCAAGAAGAAGTTGGCAATGATCATCTTCAGCACGCGAGCTAGTGTCTTTTCATTGCGAAGCACGAGATGAAGGCGCGAGTATAACACGACCGATTGTCCAGTTACCATTGTCCACCAGCCGACTGTTAAGACAGTCACGGAAAGTACTGAGTCGGCCTGGGTGAAAAACTTCATCATAAAGCCGATTGAGTATGGCACTATCCCGACACAGGCAGAGACCAGTAGCGACCAGAAATAAAGGCCTCGCCAGCGACGGAATGAAGTCGGGACTAAGATGATGAGTTCCAGGACATTATAGCATGATAGTCCGATGAAAGTCACTAGGACCATTTGTAGGATATTTCCTTCTGCTGCGAGAGCTCCGGATATACCATTTAGGAGATCCTCAGGAGACGACATAATTTATTCGAAGCTTTTGTCGCTTTTGTCGAGAAGAGTGCATTGAAATAAAGCGACACCAATCAAATCCAGTAAGGAAAAAAAGCACTGGCAATAGGTATATCAAACGAGCCAGTAGACTCGACTCTGTAGAGCCTACTTCACCCTGTCTGGTATGCCCACATTCTCCAAACTGGACAGTATATTGAATTGAATTGGAGGGAAGGAAACAAAATTCAGATTAAAGAAAGAGAAGAGAAGAAAAGAGAGGAAGAAGAACAAGAAGAAAGTCACCTGGAGTAAGGCTGGGCCAGATGTAGTACAGGATGTACCCACAGTACCAACAAATACAAGCAGATGGAATAAAAAACTCCAGCTTGCATGCAACCTTGGAACCGTCCAAGCCACTGGGTAGAATTAAATTGTTTAAAAAATCATTTCTCTCTCATTTTTGGCCCCTACAGTCCGTGCACAAGAGCGGGTGTACAATGGAAAGAGGAGAGCGAATCACTAGTTCAGTGATAAGTGACCCGAGCCCTGGGGTAGAGGGAAGTTTAACGCCATGGTCCAAATAGCTCGGGTGTTTTTCGCGGAGAAACTAGGAGCCAAAAAACCTGTCAAAAACCTTCCATAACAGGATGAACTTGGCACTTCCAGTACTCCGTGTATGTACGGTATTAACTCGTATGGGTTTGGACCAGCCTCGTCCCGGATTGCTACTTTCAGTTAGGCGGGCAGCTGGGCAGGATCCATGCTAGACCATGCATCTCCCGGGTTTCTGGTTCAGCGTATATATTGTTTACGGGATACGTGGAGAAGGAATGGATACAGAGTTTGGAAGGAAGCGACAAATCTCAAGAAAATGAAATTACATGAGTCCAATTTCAGCTGTTACGAGGTGTCAGATGGGGTGAGAGTGGAGATACAGGATTTGGTGGATTGGAAAAAAGGTCTACGGTGCGATGCTGTTAACCGCGGTACTTATCCGGCCCCCAATACGCGTGTGTACATGTGTACAATCTGGTATGTGGCAGCGGTTGTCCTTGAGATTCAATTCTTCACCTGCTGATTTGGATGATGTGGCTGATTTAAGTGATTTGCTATGATCAAACAAATGGAAAAAAGACGTGTCATTGGAGTTCTATCATGTCTCTCATAGGTTGGTCAAGTAGTCCTCGATCTGCTCCTTGGTCAACTTTCTGAACCGTGGGCCTTGGGAATCCTCCACACCCTCGAAGCCCAGCAAGTGATCTGCGGGCGGGCCAACAATGCCTGTTTCATGTTAGTCAGCTTGAGAAAGTAACAAAAAAGAATCAAGCCAAGCTAGCTAAGGTAGGAACGAGAACTCACCAATTTCTATTGTGTCGCCATTCATTTCACCCTCAATGGTCTCCTTGAGTGTCAACAACGCAATGTGAATGGCGTCTTCCAGCTCCAAGCCCTCGGTGTATCGTTTTTCCAGGAAAGTCTTAGCACTTGTCGCATGCTTGCCAATGGCCGTCGCCTTCCACGGATAGTAGCTACCGCTAGGATCAACCTGGTACAGACTAGGTCCACCCTTAAGGATACCACCGGTCTTACCAGGTGTCTTCTCCTCGGATGAGCCCTCCTGAACAGCCTCTGCAGATTCGGGCTCAACACCCTCATCCCAACCGGCAATCAACAGACTGACACCGTACGGCCGCACACCACCAGACTGCGTGGCTTCTTGAACCACTCGGGCGACATCCTGTACCAAGATACGGGTTGGAGGATACTCGTTATAGATGCGCTTGTAGCCTGTGTGTGAGACCTTTCGAGCCTTGTCTACCAGCACACGATAATCGGGGCCCATGCCAGCGTAGACCATGCCGATGTCTGGAGTGATCAGAGAGATCTTCGAGAGCGAGGGGGGATCGATGAGTGGCGATGAAGACTTTTTCTCGGTGGCGAGGACGATGCCATTAGTGGCTATGAAAAGGAGATGGTTAGCTTCACCTTCTGGATTAATGTTCTGATGGAGATAAAATGTTCCCATACCTTTGATACCGAGGGCTGTGACACCCTGGTTGACGGCATTTAAAGCATATTCTAATCAGCCATTGTTAGTCTTCTAAGACGTGCCACATGTATTGGCTACTAATTCCATCTTACCAATCTGTACCAGCTTACCGCTGTTTAATCGATGATGTTAGCTTATTGGATCAATGCTGGGGTGTGTGAGGTGGGCTTGGGATCAATCATTTACCTGGGCGAGAAGGTCGTAAGGGAGAATGAGTAACGGTCCGCCATGATAATGTGTATAGAAAAAACAACAATATCACAGAAGATCGCAAAAGAAGGATAAATAGAAGGAGGTTGGTTGGGGTGGATTAGCAGGCAGACGGAGGGTGACGTTTGACGCGGATGCTTAGGTAGCTGGGAGCTGCTTGCTTGCTCTGTCAAGGCGGTGAGTCCGATCGGGTTTAGTCAAGGTCGGACTTGCCCACAATTTCTTCCTTCCTCTTCGCCCTTCTCTCTCCCTTCCCTCTTCCAACAACTTATCTTCCTCTCTTCTTCCTTGTTTTGAGCAAGGACTGATCTCATTCGAAAGAGATGGTTCTTTTTAACAATTCCAATGGATTCCCCAAGCAATGAGCAAAGCTCACAAGGGGCAGAGTCAGAATCATCTTCTCAACGAAGCTACTCTCCACGAACGTGTCGGATTTGTCTGGAGACAGTGTTGCCGACTTTTCAACCTTCGGAATTTTTACAAAGACCTCGCGTGGTTTATGAATCCGAAGATCCAGAACTAGGCCGTCTACTCCGTCCCTGCAAATGCAAAGGCTCCTCGCGATATGTACACGAAGGATGCCTCCAAGCATGGCGACATTCAGACCCTAAATACCGGACAAAGATCTACTGGCAGTGCACGATTTGTGGTTTCCAGTATCGACTGGGACGACTGACATGGGCCCGCTGGATTAGTAGTACCGCGACACAGATTATTTTGACGCTAGCCATTCTTTTACTGGCCATCTTTCTACTTGGATTCGTTGCTGACCCCATCATTGACCTTTATCTCGGTCCCGTGGACGACCTTTACGATGAGCTGGAGGACGACGCTTCGTGGACGGAACACTTTCTGAAAGGGTTTGCTGCGCTAGGGTTATCGTCGTGTCTGAGGGCGCTATTCAGCTTCTCGCCGATCCATTGGAATTTCCGTTCCTCAAGCATCATTGGTAATAGTCGCTCCACTGGACGCAATCGAACAGCCAACTTAACATGGCTAGTGATTCTGGCAGGCGTGATTACATTTCTCTGGGTATGCTGGGCATCTGGGCATCGTAATGCTGACTACTCCATCAACTAACCTACATATTTACATTTAGAGTGTCTACAAGGGCGTCCGTGCCTGGAGCAGACGTACCCTCCAACGGGCAGGCGAAAAGGTCATGGATGTTCCTTTACCAGGGGACGAATATGAAGATGTACCTGAAGAGCCCTCCGCCCATCCTAAAGCCGAGTAACACCGATTTTGTTTTGTTTTATTTTTCATCTCAGAACTCGCACTACTTAAGTTACCGTGCTCCTTTCCAATGAGACGTTGATTAGTCGATGTGCGAAGAATTTTCGTTGTCTTCATTAACTCTTGTGTGAAGATCTGAGAGACGGTGTCTGATGGCGTCTGGAACGTCTTGTTCTGCTTGTCAACAGCCTGTCTTGTTAATCAGAACTTCACCTTGGGGAAGACAAGACCAAAACCTCAATTGTATCAGAAAGCAAGCTTCTCTTTATGAGATGATCAATATGCATTTTGGGATTGAGGAGTTGGTAAATACCGCTGTAATTACATTCATGGAATTTAATTCATTATTCTTTTCTAGATTTGTTTCTTTTTTTATTTGAATATAATCTCCTTTTACATAATTTTGTGCACTTGCTTTTCCTTTCCCATATTCCCCTCTCTGTTTATTGTGCGCCGCCTTTCGTTCCTTTACTTCTTTCACTACAAACTTGACGTCGCTTACTTCACGTTGCCTCACCCCCAGTCATTCCTTTACACCATATGTACTCATTAACTGTGCAACATGGCAAAGACCCCTGTTTCATCCCTGCTAGACGCAGTTCGTTCGCAACTCGTCGTTGATTCGGATTCAGATGGTGCATTGTCTCCAGGCCGCTCATCTGAGAGGTGTGACCCAGTCCGGGAAAGTGAACTCACCCACGCACACAATCCACGCAATCGACGCAGTATACACATCTCACGAAAATCAAACAGCTCTTCGGAGCCCTTTCCAGAGTACGAGGATTCCCCACCGATGGACGCAGCCGATGAGGCCTACAAAGAGGCATTCACAGCAGTCATGCAGGAAGACATCAGAATCCATACTGTCGAACCTGCCCTGGAACCACTGTCAGAACAACCCGTGAAGAAGCAATGGGTTCTGGATGAGATGACGAAGTGTCTCTCGAACCCACAGCTTACCGAAGACACCAGGATGCGATTCATAGCTCTGACCAACATGGTTATTCGTCTGGACAGTGCCCTCTTCTCCGGGCCGATATATGACTTCCTCAATCCATTTGCGACAGCTGAGGCCCAGAGCATCGCAAGTTGCATCCTGGACTTCGCCTCGTGGACGAATAGTCTGCTGAAGGAACTTGTGGACAGGGCAGACAACGTTTGGAATGTGCTGGAACTTATCCTGGAAGAGGACATCCCAGAAATTGTACGCTACCAGCGCATGGTACGCTTGGTTTCCGCGTATGTGAACTTCTTACCTCTTGCCTTCCACCTTTGGATTGTAAGGTCGAGATACAAGGTGTAGCTAATTGTATTCAATAGTCATCTGCAGAAGACTCGGCGTCTCGAACAACATTTGCTTCAGTTGCTCCTCGATCTGTACGATGAATGGGTTCACAATGATTTTCTCCGACTGCGCAACGCTCAGATCGTCCAAGAAGCCCCACTGGATAACAACCGGCTTCATCTGACTCGGACACTTCACGCCATCTGGGACGTTCTGTCCCGAGCAATCGAGAACTATGACATCTATCGCGCCTCCTTGAATGCCATCAGAGACAAGTTCTTTACCACGCCCGATGATACCGCTGGGTCTTCGTCGTTCATATCTCTACGTTGTTTTCAAGACTGAACCTAGGACATAAGATCACATAGGGAGAAGCGAAGCGAAGAATTGTACGATGTAATGAATGATGCATGTAATAAATCACGAATGATGCATGATGTACCATGTACCATGTAGGATACTGATGTACGATACGATATTGCCCACTCCGTCAGTTTGACGAGTTAATCAAGAATAAAACATGAACAATTGCACAAATTCAACCCCTAAATTAAACATAAATATACAACTTGTGCTCTCAAGCAGTACTATCCTTATACGGCCCCAACTTAAACAACTTCTTAGCATTTTCCCTCCCAATCTTCAACCGATCCGGCTCCGACATCTCAGCCTTATCAAACCAATCACACCCATCCTCAAAAGTCTCAAAAGGATAATCAATCGAGAACAAAATCCTATCCGCCCCAACCTCAGCCATACAAAAATGCAACGTAGGGGTCGAAAAATGCCCCGAAGTAGTAATCCAAAGATTCTCCGCAAAATACTCCCTTATAGTCTTCTTACACGTCTCCTGCAATCCCAACAGCTTCTTTCTATCCTCAAACCAGTGATTAATTCTCCACATGTCAAAGGGGATATGTTCTCCGAGATGACCGAGGATAATCTGCAGCTTGGGGTGACGATCAAAGACTCCATTTGTAACCATTCCTAGGGCGTGGAGGGATACTCCCTGTGCAAAGGAGAGAGGGGGTCCAACGAGCCATTTTCTATCCGCCCAGAGCTTTTCGTAGATTGTTCCGGTTGGATTGCGTGGGTGAAGGTATAAGGGCACATCGAGCTCTGTGCAGGTTTGCCAGAAGATATCCCATTTCGAATTATCGTAGAAGATCATGTCGTCGCCATCCGGTCCGGCGCGCTGGGTATCGTTTACCAAGGCACCGAGGAATCCGTACTTTGTTACACAGCGACGGAGTTCCTGTGCTGCTTCTTGGGGATCGTGCATGGAGAGGGTTCTATCGTATCAGTTAATATTGGTATTGGAACTTGTTGCTAGGTGTGGTAGGCAAGGAGCTGTAGAACTTACGCAAATGCAGCGAACTGATCGGGGTGCGCCTTCACCTTCTCGGCGATATAGTCGTTGATCTCCACTGCGAGGGCTTGTGCATCTTTCGCGTCCCAGATATCCTGTACACCAGGTGCAGTGTAAGAGAGAATCTGAAGACCAACACCATGCTTCTCGGCGAAATTCAATCGAATAGAGTCCACATCTGTAATCTCGGCAGTGTGCTTATCGACATCAGTGGCGAACATACCCGCCCACCACCTCGTCTTCTCCTGGAAGCGGGGAAGCGCAAAGGCTTCTTCGAGTGCGATCTTGCCGAGCATGGTTGTTTTCTGTTCTTTTCGTTTTATTTCAATCAAGTAAATGTTCAAGATGAATAGTGACACAAAGAAGAACTGGGAAAGAGCGGGCTTAAGAGATAGTTAAATGTCGGAATTTAAGCGGTTTACGTTCTACTCCGCATTTAAGCCCTGCGCCGTCGGAAGGTGGCTTTTATCTTATCAGCTGTGGTACTCTGCACTTATCCTGGGGTAGCTATGGTGACACATTGTAGTGGCCGTACTGTTTTTCGGATGTTGGATGCATGGGTTATCCGACGGTGACGCGGTCCGCTGCACTGAGTACAGTATGTGTTTAATGCACTGGCGGCTCGAGATGCGGGGCGGATCGACCACTTCTCCGGTTGCCGAGCCGATCTCTATCCGACGGTTCAAGCTATAGATACCCCAGAACTTGGAGCTAAGATACTCACAAGGGCATTAGAATTTCTAATGAAACTGATGTGGATTTGTTCGGCTAAAGCGGAATGTCGAGTCTTGTATCATAGGTTATAATCCTCCACTCAACTTGGATCGGCCCAAATCCTGAGATTGGACATGGAAATCGAAACCATCTCCTTCAGATTTCCAAGGCGAGCCTTATACTTGATGTATGTATATAAGATAGAGTGTGGAGCATAAAAAAAACGTTTAGTGTGAGCGACATACTCAACCATCAATTTCTTCTGTTTATTCATAATCTAGCCGAATCATAATGCACTTAAGGGAGCACATCTACACTTGATGGCAGGTTCCATTGAGCGGTCAGGACGTCATGCGGGGTGTACTTTGATCCTCAGGCTTTGTAGAAAGCCGTGTCCCTCAACCATTTTCAATATTTCTCGTTTCAAAATGCATATTTCAGGTCTTTATTTGACACTCGACAACAAAGCTCTTATTGTTGCTCAGCTTGTTTATGATGGCCAAAACCACAAGAGTGTACATACGTTGAAGCATGAGCCCTTACCTAAGCAAGTATCGAGCAGTCAAAATGGCCTCCTCAAATGAACATTTTCCAGCTTTGAAGTCACGTCTTTAAACTGACCCATGTCAAAAGGTCTAGGATATAGAGTCTAGATGCTGAAAATGATTACGTTGATCCTTGCTCATTCCCAAAAGAGAACTGTGACAGATGATCCTTTGTCTACCATGCTGCACTCGACAAAGCTCACCAATCATTTTCAATCCACCAAGAGTTCCCTTACACTAGCTCGCTTATAGTTCATGCAAAGATGCATTCTCTTTGACAACCAACGGAGTACGCGCCACATTAAGAACTCCCAAAAGCAAGAAAGCCAAATATTCGCCTCGTGTTCGCTCTTTGTTCCTAATTCCCCGAAATCTCCTTTTAACAGTCATGATCTTTCACCATCCTCGAGTCTCTTCGCATGACATGACATCTAGAGATGGCGGAGAAAATCGACCCATTCGATGACTACTCATCTCGCGATTTTGTGCCGCAGCCCCAGCGAACAGCAGGGAATGCAGCTGAGCGAGCTAGGCGTAATATAAACGCTAAACTTTCTAATCCACTGGCAGGATTCAGTCATACTGAGCTGCGAAAACAAGGTCGTGTATTTGCTTTAAGCCATGAGATAGGAGATGATGAGGATATTCGGGCCTTCGAACTTGGCGCGATTTTAGCACAGGCCCCGGAAAGATTTCCACGTATCGATGCACTTTGTCCTCGTGAGAAAGCAATTCTGCGTCATGAGGTTGAACATAAATGGTCGCAGCCATGGAAAATGTATATCGTGATCGCATTATGTTCTCTTTCTGCTGCTGTTCAGGGAATGGGTATGTCAATCAACCCATATTAATAAGATAAATACTGACCTTTCTTGTCTCAAGATGAAACCGTTGTCAACGGAGCTCAACTATGGTATAAGCATCAATTCGGAATCGCCGACGACAGCGCTAGAAGTACCTGGCTCCTCGGCCTAATTAACGCAGCTCCCTACCTCTGCTGCGCTCTAATAGGTTGCTGGCTCACAGTCCCATTCAACGACTGGTTCGGCCGTCGCGGAACAATCTTCATCACATGTATGCTCAGCGCTCTCTCCGTACTATGGGGAGGTTTCGCGTCAGAATGGTGGAATTTATTCCTCTCCCGATTTGCGCTGGGCTTTGGTGTTGGTCCAAAATCAGCAACTGTGCCTATTTACGCTGCTGAAACGGCCCCACCCGCTATTCGTGGTGCGCTAGTTATGCAGTGGCAGATGTGGACGGCTTTCGGAATCATGTTAGGTTACGCTGCTGATTTGGCTTTTTTTCGGGTCCCCGATACCGCCACTGTTGTTGGGATGAATTGGAGGATCATGATAGCTTCTGCAATCATACCAGCTGTAATTGTGCTGACATTTGTCTTTGCCTGTCCTGAGTCTCCTCGTTGGTATATGAGTAAGAATCAGTATTATCAGGCTTATCAGTCTATGTGTTGGCTTCGGCATCACAAGATCCAGGCTGCGAGAGATATCTTCTATATGCATACTTTATTAGAGGCAGAGAGGAATATGAAATTGGGGCAGAACAAGGCGTTGGAAGTTATTCAAGTGCCTCGAAACCGACGGGCCATGGTAGCGTCTGAGATTAACATGTTTATACAGCAGGTAAGTTAAAGAGAATAAAGCCAATGGCACTAAATGAAATGAAAGCGAAAAGCTAACATTGTACTACAATTTACTAGTTCTGCGGTAATAACATACTTGCTTACTACTCATCAGCCATATTCATGGTACAGTTCCCCATCATTTCAAATGAACGATATTAAATCCTAACAATAACATTTCATCACAGGACGCCAACCTCAAAGCTGAATCCGCCTTACTGGTCTCCCTCGGCTGGGGAATGGTCAACTGGCTCGGTTCAATCCCAGCAATCTACATAATCGACACCTACGGCCGCCGCAACCTCCTCCTAACATCCCTCCCCCTAATGTCCCTCGCGATGCTCTTCATAGGCTTCAGTTTCTGGATACCAATAACAACAAAAGCCCACTGCACCTGCGTCGCAGCAGGAACCTACATCTTCGGCGCAATCTACGCCCCCGGAGCTGGTCCAGTCCCCTTCACCTACTCCGCAGAGGCATATCCGCTCTATGTCCGATCACATGGAATGGCACTAGCAACAGCCACAACGTGGTTCTTCAATTTCATTCTTGGAATCACATGGCCGCCTATGCAGAATGCGTTTACGCCACAGGGTGCGTTTGCAATCTACGCTACGTGGAATATTGTTGGGTGGTGGCTTGTTTTACTTTTTGTGCCTGAGACGAAGGGGAAGACGCTTGAGGAGTTGGATCAGGTGTTTTCTGTTCCGACAAAGTTTCATGCGCAGTATGGGTTGAGGCAGGTTAAGTATTTTGTTAAGAGGTATGTGCTGTTTCGGGAAGTTAGACCGGAGGTTCTTTATGAGATGCAGGAGGCTAGGTATATCCCTGAGGATTTGGGATATAATAGTTGATTGAAATTCTCGGGTTGGGAATATAGATATGGGTGCATTATGGTAGTCGAAGATTGGGAACTTGAATTTGAAGTTATGATGATTTGAATGAGCGTTATGAATCTGGACGCAAGGCGAAGGACATTCTCTGTATAACTCAAGCAATGTCTTTTATTATATCAGAAGGAGAAGATGTCTTCAGTATCTCTATTAGTAATTATTGTTACAAAACGTTTGTTAAATTCGATTAGGTATAAATTCTGGAGATTACTATATGTAGTTCCGGCGATTTAAAATTAAATTTGACACATGATTAAGCAAGGGAACCACAAGCTGCAGTACGAAGATCGGCCTGGCATGGCAGTCGTCGCTCACATACAGTCAACAGATCAGTATATTCTAACCTATGAGTACTGTGGGTCAGAAAATTGTCAGGCTTATTACAAAGTTTTATCATCGCCATTGACATTCAACTCCGCGAATGGAGTACTAATATTGTCGAATGATGCCTCCAAAACAGCACCGGTTGGATCTCCATATGTTATTTAGACACCACGTCCGGATAAGGCAGATGGGTCTAGCATGATTATCATGAATGCAACCTCAGGCTCCGAAGTGTTTGTCAATGACGATTCGGCTGGTCAAAATGGTTGGAGGGTGGTAGATATTAAGTAGTGGTCTGCATATTCACGATCTTTGAGAGTTATTAATGATGCGGATGAGAGGCGCTTGCTTTTGAGAGCTGGAGGTAATGTGGTGGCTGATACCTCATGTCACTGGGTTTCATGTGGTGTGATTGATCTTTCTGTTTTGCTTTGAATGGTGGAATCAAGGAGGGCCGCATGATGCTTATGCCTAGACGGTTCGAGGCGAATTTCAGCGCGAAGTCAATTATGTTCAAAACATCGAGCCATTATTCTACGTATGAAAAATTTGATTTTATTCCGCAAGTGGCTTTGCGTTCGAAGCGACTGAATCCATTTGAGATAGGTCCTGAATTTAAGAACAATATCTAGGCATTTATTACAGGCCCAGAGGTGCTATCCCCCCCCCGCAGTTTCTCCCTATCTTTAGTGTGATAACTTGTTATAAGCTCTCTAGTTCACCCATGATTTAGCCACACAGCTATTGCAACGCCCAGGGCAATCAACGAGGCTAAAAGTACCTCGCATGGAACTAGCATGCCAATCATTGCCATACTTGTTAGCGTAGCGAATATGCCGCCCGCTGGAGTAAAGCCGCCATACATCCACGACTGAAAGGCTGCCGCTAATGAACCTGCCACATATTTTAGCTGATGATATCAAGATCTGAATAGATCCCACAATTAAGAATCAAAACGTGGGTTATACCTGGCAAAATACCGACTGGGCCGAAGCCCAGGCAAAGAAAAATAATCATTAAGACGGTAAAGGTAATCCACCAGGCTGTGATAGCAGCCAGTATGTCTGTAGCTAGCTATCAGTCACCGAATTACCTATCATATCACGACGTTGCTCACCAGGACGTGAAAGCCATTGTAAAATCTTCTCGGAAAAGTCCTTCCACGACCAAGATTCCATAACTTGTTGTATCCATGTCAAAAGAAAAGAACGATCCTTTGCAAACTGACCGAAGCCAGCGCTAAGGATGTCAGGCCGGGTGAAGTTGAGGTTAGCGACAAACAGATCGAGCGGCGCCATTCTGATGGGGAAGGTGGTGATGGAAATTTACGAACGGAAAATGTCTTGTGAGAGATGTAGAACTCTTTATGTATGGTAATAAAAGTCACTCAAAAAGATAAGCGCCCAAGTTTACAAGGGTGGCTGCAGTCATTGCATACGCGCCCGATGGGCTGTGCTTTTCAGTGGACAAACGAACACGAATTCCCAGCCCATTGTGGCTTGGTTTGTTTGTCTGAATTTGCCTTACAAAACAAGCAATGGTGTCATTGCAACAAGATCCGGTACTTCATTGGTTGACCGACAAAGTAGTTTGATATACACTATGTACGGGGCGTGTGAGCCTTGGTGGGTCTCTTGCGCAGGCCGAGTGATGTTAGTACTTCAATCACCGCAAGATGGGGCCAGTATAACGGAGTTGGCCTGTGCAATCGATTGATCTAATATGTTTAAAAGATTTCAAGAATCAGCTATTATTTTGATCAGTTTATCTTGAGTACATGATTATTACTAGGTGACTTCTAATTATCGACTAGTCCAGATTCGGCTTCCGTTCCAAGGTTCCTGCTCTGACTGGCAAGTGTATGCCTGAGGCTCTAACACGCGCCCCTCCTTCCTTTTCGGGTAGATCGTTAGATCATCCTTCTTCACCCCAAAGTGTCTTCCCGCCAAAAACGAAACCATACATCCCGAGGATCTTCTTTCTCTTCAAGATGACTCAACCTTACTTTGGGATCTGAGATGAGTCCCGTTACAATGTCCTCAATCCAATCGCGCCTTTTCTGGAAGTGGCAGTGGCGGACACAGTTACCAAGCTTGGTTGGCATAGGAGATTTCAGACTGTGAGGAGGTACGGCTTGCATGGCGATAATCGATTACATTATGGCCACATTCCATTTGTTCACAAGTATTATCGAGATTTCTTTCTTGGTATTCTCATCGATGAATACAATATCCGACTGAACATACAGCAACAGGAGAGAATCGAACGAAAGATAAACAGTCTACGTCCGCCACTGGAATCTGACGTTCTATACAATGAGGAGCAGCAACGGGATTTAGATGAGGTCGGAATCGATTACAGTGACCTATCACCGTTACTTCGCGATTCATCGGGTGTATTACACCAGGAGGAACCAAAGACTACTCAGATCCCGGTGTTTCAGACGACCCTCTGTCCACGAGTCACCAAATTCCACGAAAAGGGTTTCAAAATATTACAACACAAACTTGACGAGACAAACCATCAACGCAGCCAGCTTTCACGCAGGCTATACGAGATGGAGACCATGCTCCCGGACCTAGTCAAGCAGAACTACGAATCTATTCGAAAAGACCCAAACGGGTACATGCGAAAGGAGTTGGTGAAGGATTGTGCCGATCGAGGTGGATGTTGCGGTCACCGATTGCGGATGTTGTGCAGCGCGTGCCAAAAATGTTTATAAAAAAGGCATTGGTCATTGTACGGTCGAGTGCTTTTGTTGTGTTGGCTTTCGAGGTTTCAGACTGTCTTCACAGGAAAAGAAGGATACACTTAGGAGAATTATGATGATTCTCAAACGTGATACTGCGACGAATTAAAATGGCGAACGCGCTAAGTAGTTCAATGAACATCATGCCCCTTGATGCCGAACTGCGAGATATCTATTATCTAGTATCCCCCTTGAAACTTGAACCCATGATTGATTTCTCATTTTTGCCCCTTTTCAGCCGACAGAGAATTAAAATACCTTTTAGTAACTTCAAGTACTATTTAGGCCCATGGGATATCGCCAAGCCAAGCCTCAATCCTGCGATCTCAACATCGACGCTTAACGGTGACATCGACGATATAGTAACTTCGAAATGTAATCTTTCCTTCTCTTTGAATAAAACTACTGGCGTAATCTAAAATATTTGGAAAAATGTCATTTCTCCCTTTACCTTTCTGTATGTCTTTCTACTTGCCTGTCCATTGATCCATCATGATGTAGAGCTTATAATACAGGTAGCGTTGTAATAAAAAGTAAATATTTTCTAGTATGGCCAAGGGGTTTTTTCCCGATGATCGCTATGGGCCCCCATATCTCGTAGATCCCGTCACTCCGAGTCCTTATTGCCATGCCACAGTCGCGATACGAAAGGAGTGCAATTCCTGTCATCAAATTATTTACTTTATCGGAGAAACCTCTGATCTTGGTTAAGACATATTGATCCACAATGCTTGAATATTGATTATTAGATACAATGTTCCAGGTTCTCTACGTCTGCTGTGTCAAGGCAAACATTTTTCCAGACACTGTAGTAAACCTAATTCCAAGGATCAAATCTAGTATCATTGCCTTCCCAGCCTGTCAAGGTTCGAAGACGTCGATTAACTCCGGGTCGAAGGTATCGATACACGATGATCAGGGATTTGGAGTGACCACCGTTGGGATCATCACCGATCAGTTCGTTGCAGACCCTGAAAGAACCTCCATTTCTGGCAGCACCCTTGAACTTCGACAGCAAATCCTTGTAGTCTGAGGTTCCGGAATCATAGTAGACTCTGCTGCCGTATGTAATAGATAGGATCTGGACGTCATCATTTTGAAGCTCGTCGAGAATCTTATGATCAATACTGCTCCTCTGCTCTCTCAATTCGTTGATTTGAGCGTCCTTTTGATTTCGTTGCTGTTCCATGTCACGGTTAAGTGCCTGGAGCCGTGTATTCAAATCTTCGCCTTGGGCTTTGAACTTCCCCATCCACTCGTCACGCGAGTGTTCGGCCTCTAACTTCTGTCCTTCAAGAAGTTTTATTTGGGAGGTAGCATTCTGGACGTTTCCTTCAAGAGTTTGAATTCTCAAGGCAGCTGCTTCCTCCCTTTCGCGGCGTTCACGTTCCAGTTTTTCAGCCGCCTGGGATTCTCGAAGATTGGCAGCGGCAATGGCTTCTCGCTTCCGGCGGTCATTTTCGAGAGTGCTTTTGCTGGTGAAATCATTCGGGAAGGCAGACTGCTGGCCAGACCGATTGCTTTGATATTTAGGGGCCACCATGTTGACTTTTGGAGCGAGAAGAAGAGCTGGGATCTTTTCCTTCTTTTTGTGTGCTTGTGATTGAAGAGGAGTGGAGTAGAGTGTGGAGTGATAATTCTCATGGGAGGGCGAGGGGACACCTTTTATAATGAGAAACAGGAAAAATGGCCACATGCTGCCATGCTCGGCTGAAATGACCGTCTACCGATCTTGCAGGAACCTGAACCACCGCCACCTTTTCTTCGCATATTCTTACCCCATACTTCGCTCCAAATTAGTTCGTCTCGCGGTCACCGACTGATGATCCAGCTGGCTTTCATGAACCTATCTTAGTAGGCATTCGTGCTTTTTGGAATAATGCGATTTATCGATACGCCAAGTTTGGATTCACTTTCCAGCTAACACGCAAAATTCTAAGCAAAGGATTGTCGGTTAGAATTCTACCGATTGACTCTTTATTTTGATTTTGAAATACTTAAAGTGTGAATTATGCTGACTTTACAAAGAATGCATTCCTAACTGACTAAATCCAAGACACTAAATATGATCAATAGTTTGATGCATCAAAAACTCCCAGGATCTCTCCAGTATACTTGCGCCACAGCAGAATTCCTAGCGGTTTGCGGGGCCATTTCTCCAGCCTTGACCACGTTCCTGACCTGCGGGATTTCTCTTACTCTCAGCAGAGGTGAAGTTCACAGTGGGATTAGCCTCGCTCGGGTTATTATGGACACCAATGGAGGATTTATGACGCTCAAAAATCCGTTTCTGGGAAACCGGTTTCTGCCCGTCAACTTGTGTTTTGATAATGACTTTTGGTCGAGGCCGCGCCTGGGTTTGAGGCCGCGTTTGGGAAAAGACTGCAAGCAAACTCGTGTCTTTTTTATTGTCGACGACCGAATTGTGCTTGCGGGGCTTCCTCCCGACGATTTCCTCTCGCCTTTCCTCGGATTTGTCTTGTCCCTCTCTTTCAAGGGGGCGGTCATGTTGAGAGCTGTTTGGTCTGCCCTCCTCCTCTTCATCCAATTCCTCGCTTTCTGCCTCTTCAACCTCTTCGACGAGTCTCGCTCCTTCGGGATGTATTTCGAGTTCATCGAGGTCATCAGCATGCTCTTCGATTTGATTGAGGACTTCCTCCACCCGTTCAATCATTGCTTCAGCCCTCAGGCCCTGATCAATTACCTCGTCCACTGGATTCAGATTTGCCTCGGGCTGGCCAGGAAGAACGGGGTCATTTTCAGTGGGCGCGAGGAGGTTCTTCGGCTTGAAGTCCCTGGCAGCGTTTCCGGTGGCACTAGACTCCATGGCTTGGATCTTCGCCATGTGCCTTTTTAGCTTTGCTTCTTCGCCCAGGTACACAAGCTCTGAGCATTCACTTGGAATCTTTTTGAGATCAGTGTCGTCTAGAAACACTTTAAGTTCATGACCAATCTGTGCCTGGCCTGTGCTGTGAAGTAGCTTGCCCAGATTGCTTAATAGACTACCTAACGGCTTGTACGGTTTGGGTACATTTTTGGCGCTGCCCTCAAGACCCTTCATAACAGCATCCGTGACGTCGTTGTCATCAGTAAAACGGTGCTATACAAAACGTTATCAGTGTGATTCTGTGATTGTGATCATACTTAAGGTTTCTAAAACAGAGCACGTACCTGCCAGACTTTTGGCCGACGAATGCCAAGTCCGACGGATGGATGATAGACAATGTATCTCCGCCGAACGCCCAAGACACCACGGCTTTGACCGTAGCAGAAGGCCCCGTTTAACTTCATGGTAACCCATGGAGATTCATTTTCAGCACCAACGTCACGAGCTATGTCCTTGAGATGGAAGTGAATCAAGTCCGTTTGACTTCTGGCGTATTCATCCTCAAAGAACTCTGCCGCAATGAAGATCTTTGTTTCACCTATGTAGTTTCAGTGAATGCTTGTTAAACCAACGCTTGAGATTTGAATATCATAATGAGGTAAATCCACTTACCCAGAACCGTCATCCTTTTCTTTCCCTTGTAAACAATGGGGCTTGGGACTAGAAGCTTTTTGTTCGCCACGAATTCTGGTGTAGGCACTTTTTCCTCCAAGATACCATAGTAGCACTTAGCCACGTAATAGGTGTTCTCATACTTATTCCGGGCAACCTCCCAATGAATTCTAACCTGCTCCTTAGCGGAAACAGGGAAAGTAATCCACTGGGAAGATGTTGCGATGTTGGTGAATTTCAGGACCATAGTGACGTTGGAACACGGAATCTAGACAGATGGAAGATAAACACGGACAAGGTAAAAGTTGGAGTATTTACTATCAAATTGAATATTCCCTTATATTTCAACTACAGAAAAACGAGCATTAACAGTGTGCTTAGAATAAGCTATGGTAAAATGGACTTTGCAAGCGATCGGCAAAGAACCCCGGGTGCATGATGCATGTGCTCCACCCACAGGGGGCAATAGTGACCATCGGGAAAAAACCCCCCTAGCCATAGATAGCAGATCAAGTGGAAAGACAAGTAGAGAAGCAAATAGAGGAATGCCTTTTTCACCGATGATCGATAATGTCTCTCGTACCTGCTGCGCTCAACTCTTCAGCAGCGTCGGATTTTGTTAGAGAGCGGGGCTAGTGGCGCAGCCATGGCATCAGTGGCTCCAATAGCAAGGGGATGCCGCTTCGCACAAATTGCCTGGTATTCGAATAGGTTCGCGAACGGAGCTAGCAGAAGCTGCACGACCAAGCCCGAGCGACAAACTTCTCCACACGAGCTCAGGGGTAGTTTGGCGTCCTCGGTCAGCCCGAGACTGGCCATGCGTTTCTGGATCTCATGATCAAGCCTAGCGACGCGGGCCAGATGTTCGCTCGCCTCTTTCTGCATCTTAACCAGGCCCTCCACTGACGTTGAACCATCCGGCGAGACCCCCGGATACTTTTTGACCTCGCCGTCGAGAGTATTGAATCCCGAGAAGGCGAAACTTGCCGACGATTTGTGTTCTTTAAATGTTTCTGTGTGAGAGACACTGGCGGACCAAAACAATACCTTCACAGTGACGGTGATTTTAAGGGTCTCTTCAGACGAATATTCCGAGCTTTCTGCAGAAATGCAGGCGCCTGCATCGGCGCCAAGTTCATACCCATAAATATAGTAGTCTCCATATCGTTCGCAGAAGCGGGAGTCTCCATCAGGCTGCGCGAGGAGTGTGGAGGCTTCGAGTGAAAAATCCGGGGGGCGGTCTAGAACCACGCGGCCCATGCGGAACGACGCGTTCCGTGAGGATTGAAAGGCCTAGCGCCAAGGGTGTCACGCGTCAACATTTGCACCATTTGAACCAACATCGGGGATAATTCAACACTTACGTTTTTTGTCTCGTTCACGTTCTTGTCATATTCACCGGTTACATTGGCATTCAGGAAAGAATACCCGACAGTGACACCAAGCGAGGCGCTCAGGTGCTCGTTAGAAGATGCAGAACGAGTGGAGAAACCTTCACGGTAAACTCCGACGCCGCCACTAGCGTCAGGAACTATTGTGGCTCTGACAATTGACTGGGCGCTAAACGGAGATGCCGTCGCTTTCCAAGGACCATCTGAGAAGTCTCCCATCTTGGACGAGTCGAACCCTGCCAATAGTGACCTTTCTTCCCGACTCCATGGCAGTGCTATCGGTGCCCCCGCCTCGGTCTGGGCTTGCAGGGTAGGCAATGCGGGGTCGTTCTCGTTCTTCATGATAGTTCAAATCAGAGGAAAAGGATGTGGATGTTGACTAGACTGAGGGTCGCGAATTCCTCCCCTTATGTGTGCACCTGATTATACCACATCGGCTACAATGCCCTTGGAGAGATCTTCTTGTGCACAGTCTTCAGCTCGCCTGGGGGGTTTCTTCTTTTTGGAGGAACTCATAAAACACTACTTAGGCCCTTAAGGTCATTCACATCCGGACAGAACAAATAATCCATTACACATTAGCTTTGCAGTTCATATACCAATCAGTCACAATGGCGCAGCTTTTGGCTCCATACAACAACTCCATGCGGCTTGGTCAAGGCTTCAACTCCTATACACAACAAACATGCCTTGACCAAGCTGTTCTCCCAGATCCAACCTTCGCCCAGTCCGATGCGTTGAGAAGGAAAGCTGGCGATGCTATTAATAGTCCTCCGGTCAATGTTGATACACCTGCCGCCGCCGATCCTGGCACTGACAGCTCAGTATCTGGAAGCAAGTTACTTGATGATGTCGAATCTGTCAGCGATTCGGGCACTCATGTTGATATAATCGAAAAGGCACGACAGGAAGTTTTGAAAGAGTCCAAGAAGGACCCCAACTCTGGACTCATTGTGCCTTCCTGGGTCAAACCTCAAATCGTGACATACTCGTCGCGTTTTGTGGACAAGCTGAGTGATGTGACAGGTCAGTGGCTTTAAGGATGAAAGAGGTGTCGGACCATGGGTGTAGCGAGCTAACACTTTTGTATAGATGCAATGAATATTTCTGGTTCCTTGTCTATCAAAACCGCTACCATCGGTGGAAAGGCCAATGGTTCTTACGTCGACAGTGACAAGTTCAAGTCCAGTGATATAAATTTCCATCTGCAGGTCAAAGTTACCAACCAGGTCGTTGAACCAGGTAACTACTGCATTTTCAACAAGATTCCTCAAATTCACCAAGAGAGATTCAACGAGATTTACGGAGTAGGTTCCTAGGTTGAGAAGTGCGGGCATTAAACAGAGCATTACTAACCTTGTCATCTCGAGTACAGGATACCTTCATCTCCGGTTGGGAGTCTGGTGGCGAACTGAATGCCATTATCTCAATGAAAATTGCCGACAAGTCCAAGGTCTTCGAAATCAAGGCCCACCTTGAAGCAGAGCTTACCACACCTAGTCTATCTGGTGCTGTCAGTGGCAATTTCGAGATGGCCAAGAAGAACATTACTTCGGATACTGAGACAACCATTGCGGTTAACTGGTCAGGGGGTGGCCGTATCAAGGACCCCACTGAAGACTGGAGCATTTCCAGTTTGAAGAAGGCTGCCGCTGCATTCCCAGATTTGGTTGCAATCACTCCTCAGCGTACTTACGCAATTTTGACCAAATACAGTGCCCTTGAGAGCTTCCATTTGCAAAACCCAGACTTTTCGCCTCTTGACTATGAGAATGCGGGTGTCTACACTGGCTCCTTGCTAGACAACTACATGGATTACAAGTCTCTCTGGAAGCAGATTTCATTTGCATCTTACGAGTTGGAGAGCAACCGTGCCACCATCGACTTGGCCCAGCCTTCTCAGGATGTTTACGATCTAGCCAAGGTCAAGGGTCCACTGCCTCCTGGAAAAAGAAGTGCACGAAAGCTTCTTCAAGCTAGTACGAAGGGAGCCCTTGCAGTTGCACAAGAAAAGGACACACCTGTGCCGTCTAACCCGACGGAAACTGAAGAGTCCGTCCCAGTTTTCCCAGCATCGTTTGCTGGCCTGATCCAAGCTCGCAAGTTGTGCCGCATGGAAATGGCTAAAATCGTCAGTGAAGTTGATGCCGTGGCCGAGGACCCCTCGGTCGCAACTGATGTAACTCGCGACTCATACTTCCTTAATCCATTGATCTTCAAGCAGCTCGTTCCGGTAAGCATTTCATATCCCGATTTGATTCAATTGCATTCCATTTCTAACAACTGTTTCCATTCGATCTAGATTGTTCGCTCTCTATCAGCTGAGAATGCTATTTACGGTGTCAAAGATCCCAGTGCCACAGTCATTCTGGGTTATAACCCTCCTGCTCATACAACCACCGCTCTTGTTCCTGTTTATAAGTTTAACCTCCCCATCGACAAGCAGGACCACCGCTTGCAGGCTTCCATTAGAAAGTGCGCGGCCAAAGCAGAAGACTATCGCGTACATGGCACTGCTGGAGAAGTTGAGCAAGTGCACGAAAATGCTAAGATGTTCAATGCATTGGAGACATTGAACGCAACCTTCTGCCCAAGCAGTATTGGGGTTTGGGCCCAAAATAACATCGTGCAGGGTATCCAGATCACCTACACCAAAGGAGACAAGATTTCCTTCGGAGTATGCAACGATAAGGTTCCAGCCTCTCATCAGCTTAACCTCGATATTAAAGTTTCCGAAGCGGTTGTCGAAATCAACATCAAGACTAGCACTAAGGACAGTAAGAAGTACATTGCTGCAATTAGCTTCGCGACAAATGCCTGTCAACTCCTGGACACCTTTGACGAAAAGAAAGCAACAGCCGAGGACAAAATGGAGACATTCCGCTATGTGCGCTGTGATGACCAACCATGGACGCTGCGCGGATTCTTTGGCTTCGCTGACAACGAGCATCTGACCAGTCTTGGTGTTGTGTGGGGTAAGGACAGCTTCGTCCCCACTCTCAACTCGCTCCTCCCATCACCACTGTGCAGAAATCTACTCGGAATGAACCAGGCTATGCAGAAAGATGTCCTTGGTCACATGGCCCGTTTGCAAAACAGGAACAAATTCATCATGGGCGACTTTGTTGCCACTGGCATTAGCTCTGAAAAGCCGGTCCTCTTCAACGCTCTCACCGATGTAGAGAGTACCTGGACAATCGCCAAGCTTGGCTTCGCCACTGCCAACAGCGGGCCGGGCCAGGGCAAACTTAGTGGTCTGAAGGTCTCCTACACGAACGGTAGAAGCCTGAAATATGGTGCTTATCCCGAGAAAGATGAGGATGCTTCTTGGGTCTGTGAGGTTAACTCACCAATTGTGACGGCAAAGCTTGTCACCACCAAACCCACCCATAACAGCTCGTTCATTAACTCTGTTGAGTTCATACTCGCTGCGGATAACCTGGGCCAGCTCCCTGGATGGCCACTAGATGTTGGAACTGTACGTTTCTTGAGTGATGAGGGTGAGCAGAGCGCGAGTGATTCCCCTACATTAGTGGAGTCTGCACCAAAACCTGGTAAAACTATTTGGTCCATGAAGGGTTTCTACGGCGAGCATAGCTGTGAGCTCATTACTCAGCTCGGTATTGTCTGGGGCCGTTCTTGAAATGTTGGATATAAGCCACATACTAAACATGGTCAATTCTCAAACTGCCCTTTGCCTTAAACAGCAATGTGGTTGGCGCTAGGTACGGGGGCGCATCGCGATTATCAAGAAAAACCCCCATTTTTGAAGATATATCTTCGAGATGTAATCGTTGTTTCTTTTTAAATGATCTCACTAGCATAATCTCCAATAAGGAAAAAAAAACATTTCTCTATTTACCGTTCAAAATGTCTTTCTAGTTGTCCTTCCACTTGGTTTTCTATCTATGCAGATCTTACAATACAGGTAGTAGCGCAAATATCGAATCTACAAAACAATCCAATTAACGTTCACCTCTTTACGCTTGGGCAGATATTCGTCATATCCCCTCAAGGTCAGCACAGGGGGATTCTCGACTTTGATCATCTTCTCAGGCTGAAAAGAGTCCCCACTACCGGTGACCATCAAAAACACACCAAACCATTGACCGCGTCGGTACTGGAGATGAATAGCATAGTACCTCCCACCCACTCCGTAGATAGCTCTGGCCATCTGGGGAGTATGGTACTTGAGCTTGCAGCTGGGTGTGGCTTCGCGAAGAGCAAGCTTCAATCGCAATGTTCAGACAAACGGCTATCTAGGCCTCCTTTTGTCGGAGCAAATATCTCACCGGTATCATGTATGCATTATAATTCTTTCCCCAGTATGCCATAATTTCCCAGTCCCATCCAAATTTTGCCCAAGGCAGCCAAATATGCTGATAGGAAGCATAAGTATCGTAATTTGCTCAGCAATTTCGGACTTGGGCAAGTAAACTTTCAAGGCTTCTATGTTGAGCCGCATTTGCGTGTCAGTTGATACTACCTGAATGCCAGTGGACCTCGGAGGCCTTGACAGCGTTTTTGGTTGAAATTATTCTTGCCGTACAAGTAAATGTGACATGCCATAATAGTTTATGCAGGTTTCTGTGTCGGGTCCAAAGAAGTGACCCGCACATGGTCCAGACGTTTCCTGTAAAGATATCGCCTTCCCTCACTCACCCTCCTCTCCTCACTCACCCTCCTCTCCTCACTCACCCTCCTCTCCTCACTCACCCTCCTCTCCTCACTCACCCTCCTCTCCTCACTCACCCTCCTCTCCTCACTCACTCTCCTACAAAGATACCACACCGCACAGGTGCTCTTCTATCATCATCATCATCCCCTCCGGATCCTCTGACAACCAACCGATCGTCCTGCCTCAGCCTCGCCTTTTACGCAACTCCCATAATTCGAAGTGCCTCCTTAAGACATTAAACAGGTTACAGAGACAACATAAGAGAAGGAAGAACCCTACTTCTAGCATGGTAAGAGTGCCCATGTGGGCCCTTCATTCTTGTTGATTTCCCTTCGCTTCGTTCAATACTAACTCACTAAAGGATTCTCAGGGCTCCAACCACGCGCAAGAGATGCATAGCTCCTCTGCTAATATCCATAAGCCTCTACTCAGTCAAGAGGGTTGCTCACCTGACTCATCACAAATTGACTTGACCTCCGGCCGCCGATTTCACCCTGAAAATGTGTACTCACAACAGTTCAGCCAAGAAGAGATTGAGTGTCCAAATGGAGACCTTGTTTATCTTGCATGCCCCGGATCAAAAGAAAGGTGCCGCGGTTGTGGTATTATTGCGGACTCGTTCCATGCGGACTGCCTTATCATCGCGATTGATGGGGCTTGTTCGAATAATGGCAAGGATGAGGCGCGTTCCTCGATTGGGGTATTCCACGGCTACGATAACGACCTCAATCTATCCCGCACTTTAGACGGCTTTGACCGTCACACAAACCAGATAGCTGAGCTGGAGGCTTGCTTGGCAGCTCTGATTGCTGCAATCAGAATCCAGACAGAGTGGAGCCAAGCAGGCGACCTGCTTGATGCAATTGTAATCAAGTCCGATTCCGAGTACGTGGTACGGGGCCTGACTGAATGGCTCCCGAAGTGGAAGGGAAATGGCTGGAAGAATGCCAAGGGCTTGCCAGTCGCGAATTCTGACCAGTTCAAGAAGATCGAGCTGCTGATTGATTATCTCGAACGGTACATCTCTGTCAAATTTTGGATAGTGCCCCGAGAGCAGAACAAGATGGCAGATAGTCTCGCAAAAGCTGCCCTGAAATAAAAGGAAACTGAGCAGCAGTGTCATGCCATATGGACTATCTCCAGATATCTTCTACTCTGGAACCTGGTGGTGCTACTATGGCCTTCGAGAGTGTTAATGCAGCCCACATAGTGTGCCTTTGATATCATGTCCCTTAGTGCACGATTGATGGACATCGTGATGCGGTAGCTTAGCGAATCCGAATCCGAACCATCCAGATATTGTGAAGTACCTTGTGAAACATATGAGCTATGTACTGTCAGAGCCCTTTCCCTTGAGTAGTCTGCAGCCAATCTTTCACTTCAAGTTTCGAATATTGTGCTTCATACTACTTTACCGTACAATATTCCATTGTTAGCATAAGCACCCGCTAAGGTAAGTGCCAATGGTTCTAAGCTACGCGTCAAGCAATATACTATCAGGACCAAAGTACGTCGCACTAGTGTGATATAAAACCGACAACACACTATATAGTAATTCCTTCATATTATACTAGTAGTACCAAGATATTCTGATAAAGTCATGATTACCTGGGTAAATTTGAAACATGAAGTTTTCACAGATGGACTAAGCTACAATCGAATGAGATTGAATATTTCCATTCCTCTTCATACATCACCGCGAATACTTGAAACATCATAACTTTCTCTACTGAGAAAGACCCCTCTTCACTAGGTAGTCATGGAAGAGTGTATGTATAAAATAATGTACTATAAAACTCCTACTAGTACCTGTGCCTCTTAGAAACGTTAATATTCCTTTGATAGTTTGTTCTTCATTAAGTTGAAAATAGACTGATCATAACTGGGAAAAAGAAAAAGAAAAAGAAAGATGGAACTGAAAACAAAACCAACGCCGAGCTCCGAATCCGCCATCCCATTTAGCTCGAACGTTTACAATACTTATTTCGCCAAGCAACAGCCTTGGGGCTGTGATGAATCTTCAGTGCTTCTTCAAAAATCCGCTTTATCTCATCGTGCTCCTTCTCCTCTCGCTGTTTCCACTCATCTGCGTCTATTTTGCTCAGATCCTCATAGAAAGCTGTACCACGCCAGCCTGGTAAAAACAAAAGCCAGCGACTTGGTCTTATTGTATAGGCGTTTAGGTCATCCCGTCTAACCCGATATTCGATCCCTTTGCTGTATAACAGGCTAAGATAATCATGCAATGGCTGTTCTAATTCAGCCAACACTTTATCAAAGTCCCATTCCACCCTCGCTCGCTCATAGAGGGGTATTCCGGCGCATTTTGGACATTTCATCCAGAAATGATTGCCGGTAGGATCGCGTGAGGAGATATCAGGAAGGCCAATCCATTTGGAATATAGCTTATACTGAGCCTTTAGACATTTATATAGATCAAGGTGAGATTTTATGGAAAAGTAGAGGGAAATTATTCTTAGAAGCTGGCATGTCAAAAAATGACAAGGAGACGAACCGCATAACGCCCTGTCTGCCAACCTGAGGGTCCTGAATACCGAAACTTGGATCTTGAATGCTTTGAAATTTTTGGATCACGCTGCCTCAACTGATCTTTCCGCATTTGCTCGCGCTGGGCTTCAAGTTGTTTGGTTGAGTTTCGGTGAGCTTGACGTCGTAGCTGGTGCTCTTCGCGTCGCCTGGTCGATTTTTTGTGTTATCGAGGCCTATTAGGTCGGCCTAGTTCCTACGTCTCGTCCATTTTGACAGTTCCAAAGTATTTGGCGCGAATATTGGTAAAAAATTCATAATAATGAAAGAAAGAACAACAAGAGCCTAAGGGGGTTTGTCTGCCTGGGATCGCAGAAGTTCCAAAGTTGTTTATGGGATTACGTCATCGAAAATTATTGGCTCTAGTAGATATAATGTACAGCATCTTCCCGTGATATAGAGATAGAGCGCGTTTTGGTCAAAAGCTTCAGGATTCCAAATCCCGAGGACGAGGCAACCAACACAACAGAGAACTTACACCCCGCAAAGGCTCTGTTCGTGATGGTGATGCTTGCCTCATCTGTTGGACCTGTGGAAAGACAGATAGGAATGAACGAAGCCGAATTTGGAAGTGGTATCTAAGGAGATGAATGGTGAGCTTCGAGTCCCTGACTTGACAAACTTGAAGCATTCTCCTGCGAGTCCTGTGTTATTCATGTTATCAATCCTGTCTTCGTTAATCTTCAAGTTCCTGTTATTGATTTGCTGCTTCCATGTATGTCTTGTTTTGCTAGCACTAGCTGCACTAGCATGCTAACATCTTGATTATTTAAATTTATGTTTTAACCCCTAAACCCAAATGTTGTAATAGTGGATCCACCTTAGCGTTTGCCTAGCTGCCTTATCCTTGTATCGTGTGTATTTGGTTTACAGAGTAGTCTTATGAAGCATTTTAAACACTAGGAATTCTCGGCATATAATGTTTTGTTTGTTGGCTTGTCGAGTCTGTACTGTAGTGATTGATACATAAATACCACATTCTTACGGTAGAGCCTAGCTATCGAGAGAACCTTGAAAACACCTTAGTTAAATTCTATCAGTCCCTCAATGTGAGTTCCCGATCTCGTTTCTTATGATTTAGTAGACCTTATAATTATTATGAAATCGGGGTTTTTTTTGGCTTGATGCTGCTATTAAATCCTTGGTGGTAACTCCAGAACCCTTTGTGAGGTAAATCAAACGATTAGGGCTCATCCGAACACAGGTGCAATGGTATTGCTTATCGAAAGGGGCTGGTTCAGGTTGATTTACTAGCTTGGGAACCCTGCCCAAAGAAATGGTAACTTGTAACTCTAGGCTAAACTTTGTACTGATTTTTAACAATAACTTGGTTGGAAAACCATAGGCTGTTTTAAAAATTTCATCTCCTCCCAGTACATCCATTTATGTCACGAAGAGAAGAAAAAAAAGACAACGAAAGAGCCACCAAAAGCTTTGATGACCCAATGATTCAATCTTTTTTTAGCGCCAATTGGAGTGCTAAGATAAAAAGCGACTTTGATATGACGATCCACACTATCAGCGGGATATTTGCCGTGCGCGCTTCCCCGCTTATACGGGGGATAGATGCACCGACACATTTACCATTTACGAATTCCAATTCTCAATCATTGGCAATAAATCATAAGCCCATTTTACCAAAACCCACGAGTACATACTCATATTCAAAATGATCGGTCATCCTCCAATCAACTATTGGAACTATGATCCTACCACAGGCCAAATCGATCTCTCGCGAGGAGCAAAAGAGAAGACTCTAGACCTACAGACAACGACAAATCCTATCCGATTGGACACCAACAGAACAGCACTAGTCATTATAGACATGCAGAATCTATTCTTGTCACCCCATCTACGTCCAGCCGGGATACCAAAAGATGAGCAATCACCTGGACAAAGAGCTGCGAAGGCGTTGATAGACGAAGGACTTTCGGCAGCGAGAACTGCCGGGATCCAGGTCATCTGGTTGAATTGGGGACTTACGGAGGAAGAACTGGAGACTATGCCACCTGGTGTTATGCGGGCATTTGGGATATACGAGACAAAGACAAAGACCTCAGCAACAGCTGATGCCTCGGTCATAGAGGATGAACCTCCAAATATGCTGCGAAGCAGGAATCCGAACGTCTACAAGGGTCCTGGACAATCTCTTGGGCTGATAACCCTGGACAATGAGATAGTAGATGGTGGAAGGATGTTGATGCGTGACTCATGGAACTGTGCCCTCTATCCACCCCTAGAGAAAGAGTTTCTCAAAGGTTCTGCTCCCTCTCCAGATCATCCCGATGCAAAAAAGGATATCATCATAAACAAAAATCGAATGTCGGGTCTTTGGGGCTCTGATCAGGAGTTGGAAAGGTTTTTGGAAGTGGAGGGTATTACGAGTTTGCTTTTTGCGGGTGTTAATCTTGACCAGTGTGTTGGAGGGACGCTGGTTGATGCATTTAATAAAGGGTATGATTGTATTCTGTTGAGAGATGCATCTGGGACAAGCTCGCCGGGATTTTCGGAGCAAGGGTGGCATTACAATATCCAGAACTGTTGGGGATTTGTGACGACTTGCAAAGCTCTGAAGGAGGCTAAATCCAGCTCATGAATTCAATTAGTACCTAAAGCGGTATCTGAAAGGAAACATGTTTTGTATAGAATTGACAATACTTGCTTTTTGAATTGCAATTGAACTTGGAATAATTTGGGAGAAAACGTATGCTAAAATCCCAATAATTGTTGCCGAATCAAGCGAGCTCTCGTACCTGCTTCTAGGTATGCGAGTACCCGTCGCAGTAAGCTCGACTGCAGATCTGCGAGCAAATTTAATCTAGTGGGCCTCTTTTATTATGAATGAGTTATTGTCGCAATATCATTCGCGCGGATGTGCTCCGCAGGAAACTACATGCTGGTGACTTGCAGCATACGCTATTTACGACAGAGATACAAAAAAACCGAGCTTGAGGGAAAGATATTGCAATATTTTAAAACGAATTGTATTGTTTTTGAAAATGAAGTATCGTGTCGTAGTCTTGTTCAAAAGTGTTCCTGTACTTTTAAGATCATTAGCAACGATCCAAACAAAGTGTTGAATAAAAAAACACGGTGATAAGCTTCATCAGATAGCAGTTGAACAATGAAATTCTTGTCCTCATAATTACTCAGAACAGGTCTGTGTGAAATCGCATATCATCATTGAAGCGGGGAGGAAGAAGGCATTGAAACTCACATTATTAGTTGGTTGCGACTCGAGTTGATATTATTCCAACTCAAGTCGCAGATTAGGGTGCCAATGATGATCCCGTACCTTTCAACGCAATGCTGGTTCAAATAAAAGATCCCAGCGTTGCATGGAAGGGCGTGAGAAGATTCATCACAGCTACCTGCAGTCTTGATTGAAACCAATGGCGAGTGCCGCGATAGAATCAATCGCCATCAAGACCAATTGATCAAGGACACACATGGTGACAACCCATTCTCAATTCTCATCATTTGAGAAATCCAGAATATTCAGGACTGAATTTTCTGAGGAAGATGAAGAACAGAAGAAATAATGGGCAGAGAAGAAAACTTAAATAGGAATGGGTGGATCCCTCCAAGTGGACATGTTTGCAGTGTTTGTATGGACAAACAAAAAAAGTGATGAGCGTCACATTTTCGCCGAGCTCGTTTAGTTAGTGCTGAGAGTCAGTCATTTGTGATCAAATACCGATTCAGAAGTAAGATTTTGGAATTGAACAGGATTCCAGAAAAATTAAAATCAAAATACTAAAGTTTTCCAGATCATGGCCGATGTTGAGATCCCCAGACCCGAGGAGCCACAAAGTGTGTTGCAAAAGAAAACAGCCCACCTTTTTTTCTACTGCAAGACATTCCAAGCTGACAGTTTTCGATCGGTAAAAAGCTCCTAGAACTCCTCACCAGGGTGTTCGCACCAATGGTCGTGCTTTCAACTCCGCCAATTGGCGTATGAAGGGCGAAGAAAGTCCCCAGCCCGCATCTCCCTCCTCCCCACGAACCAACACCTCTCGTTCTGCCTTTAGTCGGCCTGGATCCCATGTCCCTCAAGCGATCTCCGATGGCCGTCGCCTGTATGTCGGTAACATGCCGTACACAGCTAAGCTGGAAGATGTGCAGGCACTCTTCACCGCCGCTCAATTCCCCATGTATGGACTCTCTAACCTTCTACCGGCGAGTTGGCCTTGTTGAGTCTAAGTCTGAAACTTGATAGCGAGCGTATCGATATTGCCATTGACCCATTTACCGGACGGAACCCATCGTACTGCTTCGTCGACCTGAAAACAAAGGAGGATGCGGAGCGCGCCATGACCGATTTGGATGGCAAGGATATTCTGGGCCGTCCCGTTAAGATCAAGCCTGGTGTCGCCAAGTCTCCAGCAGAACGTGCCAATGAGCAGCAGCAGCAGCAGCAACAACAGTCGCAGCAGCCACAACAGCAACGATCACCGTTTTCAATGGACCGATGGCGTCGTCAGGAAGGCGAGAGCCTTGCCAAAGCCAACAACTTCGATTCTAGTAAACGCGTATACGTGGGTGGATTACCGCGTGTGGCCGAGCCTGAGGATTTGGAGACGAAGATCAAGGTTTTCTTCCAAGGATATAATGTGTAAGTCGAGTTCTTGTGGGATTGGGATTCGTAGATGGTAGACCAGTATGTACTAATCTTTCTCATAGGGAGAATGTCAGCAAGCTGTTCACCCCACACCCAGCTAAGAGATTCGAGCCTGGCGAGCATTATTACTTGTTCGTGGACTTCAGCAGTGTCGAAGAAGCTCAGCGGGCCATGGACACCCTCAGCGGCCAACAAGGACCATGGGGTGGACCGATCCGCGTTCAGCGGGCGCGGGGCACAACGACCAAGCCCGAGGAGCGCAATGGAGCAGAAAACGTATAGAAATTATGATCATGATGGGATGATAAGAAGTAGCTTAAGTTCATATAGACGAAACACACAAAATAAATGAGATCAGAAACCGGGAAAAAGTGCAGGAAAGTCAAGATTGTGGTGTAAATTGAATCAGCGAGAATCGGATGACGTTAGTTATCGATAGTGGAGCCCCAACCCACTCCCCAATGTCCAGACTCACCGCATGATCAACTCGTTTTTTCCCTCTTCCCTTCTGCATTGACTCTTGAGTATTATTTCTACTTGTTCGAATTTCAGTCGATCTCCATCTGTCCGGGGAGAATCCCACCATCCTTCCTCTATCTGCCGGTCTTCATGCTCGAGTAAAAGCGCCTCTTCAATTACTTCAAGTTCCTCCGACGGGTCGGAAAGCTCTCCCTATTCCTCCCGAACCTTTACAATTCGACGCCATGTCTTCAGGAAATGCCGTGGAAATTGACCTGCGGCATAAGGGATACATTGCTAGCGTAAGTTGTTTCATTATCTTCTGGGGGGCATATCTGCCCCTCTTTTCCCCCTCCCTCTAGTCCTCGGATCGGATCGTCTCCTTCGAATGGCGGGGGATCGGGATCCCTGCGCCCCTCATTCTGCCTCGGTCCAGAGTCCTTTTGCCCGATGATATGCGCTTGCTTCTACCCCAATGGTTCAATACTGTATTATCTTCTGCTTGATTCGATCCTCGGGGTGTATTGTACCAATCCATTGCTATTGATTTTGTATTGTGCTTGTCAATATGGCGGTCAAATGACCCCATATGTATCTGCCATTGACTCCCCGAATTACATTGTCGTCGATAAGACCCTTATATCACCGCTGGATATCATCATCTGATCCTCTTTTGATCTCTTGACACGCGTCTGTGCTTCACCTTATTTATTATTTTCTTTCTTGCACACGTGCCCCTTTCCCTTTTGCATCTGTCTATTCATTACCTCTGTCCTTTCATCATGGCATCTAGCTTACCTCCTATCCAGTCCGATGACTCCAAAATATGCGTGGTGATGGTTGGTCTCCCTGCACGAGGCAAGAGTCTCATTGCAGGGAAAGGTAAGATCCTCAAAGCTCAAGTGTGGCTGTGACTTCGAACGTATATCTAACTTTGAACAGCCATGCGATATTTGGCTTGGGTGGGAATCCCTGCCCGTGTGTTCAACGTCGGTAGCTACCGACGAAATAACACCCCGCAGCCACAGGCGACCTTCTTTGATCCCCACAATGCTGAGGGTGAACGTATGCGCCGGGCTGCCGCGGAAGGTGCCTTGTCCGATATGCTAGCATGGTTCCAAGCAGGCAAAGGAACAGTTGCGATCTTAGACGCGACAAATTCCACAAAAGAACGCCGCAAGTGGATTCATGAGCAATGTACTGCGGCAAATGTCGAAACGCTTTTCGTTGAATCTATCTGTGACGATGAAGATTTGATTATGACGAATATTCTAGAAGTGAAAACCACTTCGCCGGATTATAAGGGTCAAGACCCTGAGTTGGCCGCTTTGGACTTCCGAAAACGCATTCGTAATTACGAAAAGGTCTACGAGACGATCGATGACGGCGAGAAGCAATACACTTACGTTAAGCTGATCAATGTTGGATCGACTGTCATTATCAATCAGATCAAGGATTACTTATCCAGTCGCCTGGTATATTACATTCAGAACTTGCACATTAAACCACGATCAATCTGGTTATCTCGAGTGAGTTATATTTCCAAGCAAACAGACAACATAGACATAACAATAAAGAGCCCATTCTAACATAACAAATAGCACGGTGAATCGGAATACAACCTGACTGGACGTATTGGTGGAGACTCTAATATTTCAGAGCGCGGTGAAGCATACGCTAGTGCACTACCAGAGTTAATGCGCAAGTCCGGAATCCCAGAAAACACCAAGATTGTAATCTGGACCTCTACCCTTCGTCGCACCATCCAAACAGCCCGCCACCTCAAAGCCGAAACAAGCTTCGAGAAACTAGAATGGAAAGCACTAGACGAGCTGGACTCTGGTGTCTGCGATGGCCTGACCTACGAAGAAATCGCCGAGAAGTACCCTGAAGACTTCGCCGCCCGCGACGAGGACAAATACAATTACCGCTACCGTGGTGGAGAATCCTATCGTGATGTCGTCATTCGCCTTGAGCCCATTATCATGGAACTAGAACGCAGCGAAAACGTCGTTATCGTCACCCACCAAGCCGTCCTACGATGCATATACTCTTATTTCATGAATGTTCCTCAAGAAAAGTCTCCGTGGATGGAAGTTCCATTGCATACACTGATTAAACTTACCCCTCGCGCGTATGGTACAGAGGAACAACGCTTCAAGGCGGATATCCCTGCTGTATCTACGTGGCGTGGGAAGGGCACATCAGCGAAACATCAGGATTTTCCGGCGGATGGACATGAAGAACTTGGACAAAAGTAGGGGTTTAAGAGGACTTGGTGCATGATTGGCGTTCCAGTTTGACTCTATGTCGGGGTTTATGTGGCTCTGCATAACAATTTCTTTTCTATTTCAAGACGCGTTTTCAGATACCAAAAAATGTTATACTGTAGATATTTTCTTCTTTTTATCAATATAAATAAGTATAATGACGTTTGGTTCAACATCTAGCTCTCTCCTTTCACAAATACTACATACTATATTGCACATGTGGGGGTAAAATGACATGAAAGGCATATACTAGTCACCCCGATAAATAATCCGACATGTGCGCTCCTTATACTTTGAATGCGCGTTTAACATCATATTACACCACACGTCTTTCCAATGGTTTTTTCAAACATCGGTCTAATCGTCTCTCGTAGTAGTACCTTCACTAAGGCTTGAATACTATATTATACCTAAGCTCTGAGGTGTATACTTAATATTACTACATATGGTAAGACTTTACTTAAAGGTAATAGAGGTGTGATTCTATAGGAAGATGGTAAAGAGTGTAAGATTTAATACTAGTAACTATGGATGGTGGGGTTGAAACGACATACTGTGACTCTTTTGTAGTTTTACATGAGCAATAAAATTGATTCTGCTGTTCGTTTTACAAGAGTTGGATTATTTATCGGGTTGACCGTAGTAAAATAATTGACAAAGTATCTAACATATCTATCATAGTAAAGAATCTGCAATAACTAGCCCATGAACTGTAAAAAAATGCAATTTGAATAATTTGGAGGGAATCATGATAAACAGCTCCTGGCGTACCAGTGAATCTTAAATACTGCCTATTAAGCTTAGAACTTGAAAGAAGCTACTCCCGAGGTCACTGGTATGAGGGCTCCCAGTTCATTTCATCTTGCTGAGAACTCTCTCCCCCGGGAGGGCATGAAGAAGCTGAAGGCTCCATGCTAGAGATGAGGTCTTTTATAGAGCCAAGGTCAGCGGGCCAGCTGACCCATCAGGAGGTATCCATATGTACATCAGCTGAGGTAGATGGTCGTCTCAGTGTATACCGAGAAGTGGTCGGCAGTAATGCGGCAAAAACATTGGGCATATTCCACATGGGTTCTCTGCTCCTACCGTTCACAATCGCTGACGATGCCCAACTCTTAAACAAAGGGTCTTCGTACAATTCAACGAGAGAAAGAGTTTGAGTGGAATTCGACACTTGTCTGCTCATGCGAGTATCTGTAGGACCTTGTATGGTTCGGAAAGCATCGTAAATAATCCGAATTGCCCTAATACAAGTTGCTTCGATGGCGTCTCGTTCTCGAGAAATTATTCTCTTCGCTGCGCGAGTCGGAGCAGCATCCATTCTTGTCGCACACTTATCACGGTTGAGCGCCGTTTGTATCATAAGATGATGGAACATGCGTACTACCTCAGGAAATATTAACCCCTGTGCTCGGATGAGTGGCGCAGCATATCGCAGCCATAATTCAAATGCCGACAAACTCTCTTCTCGCAATTCATTCAACAATCCAGCAGTACCGGAAAACGTCCTTGTCCCGGGATGAGCGCAACCGCAATTGCTAAGGATATTGACAATAGGCATACGGCAAAGCTCTTGAACAACCGCTGTATCCCCAGAAGCAACCGCAGCTCCCAGTGGTGTTACCTCCCAGATCCAGCCTTTCGAATTCGCCGGCCAGTAGAGGGGTTCGTTCACGAAGGTTCCAGATGGCATAGCTGCAAAGACTGGAAAAGGATTTGCTGCCATCCATCTCATCAGATGAATTCTTCGAGGGTTTCTCTCATTTATTAAAGCTATCCATAAACTCTGGTTATCACCATTATCATCTACCACACCGAGTTCGTTTACATTGAAACTCCACATCGGAGCTAAGTGATTTCCAAAATCATTTGCTATCTTCGGGGTTATATACCTGGCTACGAGGGCATGTATGTGGGCACCTCCCATCACCAACCCCATGTTCCCTCCACCCCGGATAACGGGGATTGTAGCAGTATTAAACTCCAATCGCGACAGAGCCTCAAGCCTGTTAATATATTGGGCGAAGAGGTCTTCATGATTCCTCGTACGCCAAAAAATAGCAGATTGAGGCCAACTGAGAGGTGCCATGGTCGGACCCAATGCCTGAGGAGCAAAGAGTTCCTCATTTGGTATTCTGCCCAATATCCATTTGGCAAGAGGTACGCTCGCTGGGGACGAACAGGCATGGCAAAAGTAGCTGTGAAACATATGGTTGTATCCGGTGGGCTTGATAACTTCTTGGCGTACGAGAAATTTAAAGCAGTCAGAACAATTGCGGATTATCCAAGTAATGGCAGCCGAAGGAGCCGGTGGGAAGTAAGCCGTTGGCTGGGGCATGAGGTCTCTGCAGGCTTTATGATCATCAAGATGGTACGTAGCGTATTTCATCTTTGCGCGATTTGTGTGAGCGGCGGTCCACCCATTAGGTGTCCCCTTCTTGAGCAGGAGAAGAATATACAATCCTGCTTCTCCCTTGGCTAATTTCACAAGACTGTGGAGAGCATCGTGTCCTCCATCATCAATACACATCTCTACAAATCGGTCCAAAAATACAGCATTCTTAAACAACGCCACCATGGGCGGGTCGACAGCGGCCATTGTGAGAAATTTCCGATTTTGCTTCTGAGACTGATGGACTTTAGGTTGAGACTGAAGGGAATATAAGGGCTTTCCAAAATTGTCTTGAGACGCTGTAGGAAAGCCTTTTGAGATGGAAGAGAAGTATCCTGGATTACATGGAAGTTATGATACCATTTATAACATGAAATATGCCATGGCTCCCTTTCAAGTTGAATCTCGGCCAAAAATATAGTACTTGATATTAAAATCTTTTGATAAAGTATTACCTTTTATGTTCATTCGAGCCTTGAATGATTCTATCCTTTTGTTTTTTCTTCCCGCATGACGGGAAATGAACTACTTGTGATGAATGAAGTTAGAATTTTGCAAGCAGATAGAGAGTATTTATTCTCTTTTAAGGCTTCTTTCAGCTGCATTTTAGCTGTTCAAATGACTTCCTTTACTCGAAGAATCATGAAAGAGCATAAATGGAGTTGTGGCTGAGTCTTTCAAGTCAATTTCAAGGGAATCGGTCGATTTCTCTGGGTCTCTCTGTTCTCTGTAACTTTAGCTGTTTCAAGTATTTATAGGTAGATTACAAACGATGACCGAGGGGGTTAGTGATGTAAAGCCCACAGTCCCAATACCATGCCATTTCAAGGTTATCTATCCAGGTTATTCTCAAGGGAAAACTGTTCGAAAAGAAGTTCGGTCAGGTATCGATACTAAAATCTCAACAGCAACTTCTCAAAATGTCCTCAAGAGAACGAGTAGAAAATGAGTTTCTATGAACCTAACAGTCCAGTGACTAGCAATGGGCTGCAAATCTACTCCGCTGGCCTAGAAAGATGTTACTGGCAAAAGCAGAAGATTATTGGGAGAAGAAAAACGATATTATTCTCGAAGTTTTTGAGATGTGTACTAACACTCGCTAGACCACTACGGGGGTTTCAAGTTCTCAAAGCTTTCAGGTTGAATGTGAACAAAGTACGCCCAGTTATAACCTTGCAAGCCACCACTCTTTGATTACTTGTTTACCGCGGTCCATTCTAAAGTTATATGCTTCGATTTTAATTGCGATTTTTATTTCACCTCATGATCATATTCAGGACTAAGCTGTAAAACTCTACCTCCGGGTATTTCAGTTATATATAATCGAAAGTAGTACTCGATTGAAAGTAAATATATTGGACAATATGTTGAAGAATATCATGATGTCGTGCCAGTGGTTGCTGAAATATGGATATGTTCATTAGATGCCGGCTTTGGATATCGCATATGACCACGTTCAAGCACAGATGCAACCATGCTTTCTTATAATATATGTGGACTTTAACCTTGTTGATTTCACTACCACTTTAATGCATGGATGTATAGTTAGACGGCGAAGACCGTTGATGCCTTAGGCATAAACCATTGGCCACATCATGACTCAGCAAAGACGTCACCTGGCGGAGCTTCTCAACACCGCAAGCACAAAGGAGCTCAGCGAGGGACAGGAGGGATAGATTGACCCCTGTCGGCGCGCGATGTTATCCGCATTCACCGCGCGACCGCTGGTCGAGCTCAAACCACGCGACAAATCCCGGATCGACTCCGTTCTAGCCTACGGCGACCGACTCCTAACCGGCCTAAACAATGGCTCACTCCGCATTTACCGTGTGACCGACGACGGCAAGACCGAGCTACTCCGTGAACTAGAGAAGTTTGCCCGGTACAAAATTGAGCAGCTAGCCCTAGTCAAAGAGGCACACGTCATCATCTCGCTTTCCGGAGGCTTCGTGAGCTTGCATGATTCCCAGAGCTATGAGCTTCAGGAACAGCTTGCCCAGACGAAAGGCGCCTCTGCATTTGCTATAACCTCGAATGTCGTCAATGATCCCGATACCAATGTTCCGGCTATTGTTTCGCGGTTGGCCGTCGCGGTCAAGAGGAAGATTTTGATGTGGGTGTGGCGGGATATGGAGCTGGAGCCAAATACCACGGAATTGAGCCTTGTGAGCGGTATTAAGACCCTTACGTGGGTGTCAGCTACGCGACTGGTCGTTGGCTTGGGATCAGGCTTTGTGATGGTTGATATTGAGAGTGGCCAAGTTACTGAACTGCCGAGTCCAGGGAGTGTGGAAGAGACTGGTCGATTTACGGGCGTTGGCGCAGCAAGCATGAGCTATATTGGAATGGGAGGGATGGTTCCCAAGCCACTAGCTACGAGGCTACGTGAGGGCCAGATATTATTGGCAAAAGATGTGAATACGACTTTTCTTGACGTGGATGGCCAGCCCCTTGGACGAAAGCAGATTCCCTGGAGCCATGCTCCTGTGGAAATTGGTTATTCGTATCCATTCCTATTGGCTTTGCATGATACAGCTAAAGGGGTACTTGAAGTGCGAAACACAGAGACACTCTCTTTACTACAATCAATCCCTCTTCCTGCGGCAAATATCTTGCACATACCTCAGCCGAATATAAGCCTTGCACATGCTGGAAAGGGATTCTTGGTTGGCAGCGATCGTACAATCTGGCGTATGGAAGCTTCGAGCTATGATACCCAAGTCGATACACTGGTCGAGAAAGGCTATCTGGACGAGGCCATTAGTCTCCTCGGGATATTGGAAGATGCACTCTTGCGGGACAAGCCAGGTCGACTACGCTCTGCTCAACTTGAGAAAGCCCAGAGCTTGTTTGCGTTGCACAAGTATCGAGATTCTCTAGATTTATTTACAGAGGTTGCGGCCGCTCCCGAAACAGTCATTCGTCTTTATCCTCGCTCCATTGCTGGTGAATTCTCGGCGATCCAAGAGCACGATGGTCAAGACGGATCAGATCCCAGGAGTTCGGACCCAAAGATCAATGGATCTCAAGCTGATGGCTCTGTCGAGCCACAAGCTACAAATGGAGCCAACGGAGGTCATCTTTCATCGCTCTATGCGCCTTCAGTTCAGTCCTTGTTACGAAGGACTGACGAGAGCAGCGAGTCGAGCAGTGTCCGTGATGAAGAAAAAGATTTGAAAAACTCCGTTCGTGAACTTCAGGGCTACCTGGCTGATGTTCGCCGACGTTTTCAAAAATTCTTGGGTCAAGATGGCACTCTCAAAGCTACTGCACCAACTGAAGCTCAAGATGAAGCCAGCGCTTCTGTTTTAAAACTTCTCGATTTCCCAGCACCCGAAGACTTCCTTACGGTGATTCGGTCCAAAGCGCGCCTCGTCGATACCACACTGTTTCGCGCACATATGTATGCAACGCCATCACTTGCGGGGTCTCTGTTCCGTATTGCCAACTTCTGTGACCCGGATGTAGTCATGGAGAGGTTAGAGGAAACCGAACGGTATAACGATTTGATTGATTTCCTCTACGGCAAGAAGCTCCATCGTCAAGCTTTAGAGCTATTACAACGCTTCGGACAAGAAGATTCAGGACCGCTCAGCGGCCCAACACGCACTATCGCCTATCTACAGAACCTTCCCCCCGATCAAATCGACTTGATTGTTGAATTTGCCGAGTGGCCTCTGCAAATTAACCAAGAACTTGGAATGGAGATATTCTTGACTGATACCGAGAATGCCGAAACGCTTCCACGACCGCAAATTTTAGAATTCTTACAGGAGGTCGATGAAAAGCTTGCTGTTCAGTATCTCGAGCATGTCATCAATGAGTGGAATGATATGAGTCCAGATTTACATCAGCGACTTTTGGTCCTATATCTCGACCGCATTACAGCGAACGGAAAGGATATACAAACGAAGGACAAATTCTTGGAAATGCTCAAGGAGAGCGAGCAATATTCACCAGCCAAAATCCTGGACCGACTCAATCGTGAAGGTAAGCCGCAGCACATATTGAAGCTCACAAGTCTTGGAGAGAAATCTAAAATAACTCTACTTTTCAGACCCCGAATTCTACGAGGCTCGAGCGATTGTGTTCAGCAAAATGGGCCAACACCGCCAAGTACTTGAGATCTACGTATTCAACCTTGAGAATCATGAAAAGGCAGAAGAGTAAGTGCATATTTGCGATTTGCGACCCGCTATTCCTTTTGGTCCTTTGCGCTTCTACTAACACATCAACTAGGTACTGCAACCATGTACATCTCGCAGAAACCACAGAAGAAAAAGAACCTGAACAATCCATCTATTTAACCCTGCTGTCGATGTACCTCTCACCACCACATGGATACCCAGCTCAGAATGGTCCTGCATTGGCGGTCCTTACTAAACATGGCTCTCGGCTACCAGCAGATTCAGCTCTGAGATTAATCCCTGCCACACTACCGGTGCAGGAGCTTGAATTCTATTTCAAGGGCCGAATGCGAGCAGCAAATTCCGTGTTCAACGAGGCCCGCATTGTGGCAAGCCTGCGTAAGACTCGTGATATGCAGACCGAAGCCCAACTCACACTCGGTGAGAATATTCGTGGAGGTGGAACCCGAGCCCGGCATGTTACCATCACCGAAGAGCGGATCTGTGGAGTGTGTCACAAACGGTTGGGAGGGAGTGTGATCAATGTGTTTCCCGAGTAAGAAATCCCCGAAAATTGTTGCCAACTTTTTGGTGAATTCGCATACTGACTTCATACCAGTAACACTGTCGTTCATTTGGGCTGCGCAAACCGAGTTGCAAGCATCGAGTCGAAATAGCCATGGGCTGTCCGTATCACATTTGCTTCTTCTTTTTCATTTTTCATTTTCCATTCTTTATTGTCGTTTTTGATCTGCATCATGCAGTGGGGGTTGTATTTTGTTGTTTGATACCCAGTTGTAGCATTATATCATATCATGATCTCGGTCACGCATCATCTTCCACCACTTCCTCGCCGTAGTTTTCCTCCTCCTTAGCTTCCTTCTCTGAGAGTTGGCCTTGAGCCTTTTTATCTTCTTCCATTCGCGCGGTTAAGTAGACATTGATTTCATCCTGGAGCTTAGGGACTTCGGAGCGTAGTGCTGCCAAGTGGGCTTGTTTCGCTGCAAAGGAATCTTGGGAAGCGGGTGGGATTGTAAATTGGAAGGATTTGGTGGCGTCAGGAGCGGTGTAAGTGGCCCGAAGAGGGGATTCGGCAGCCATGATTTAAATTGAAATGGGAACTCTGGGGAAATAGACAGAAAGTATCGTATTGAGAGTTGGTTGAAACTGGAAGAGAAACCTTGACAGATGCAAAGTGGGTGGGGAGGAATGGAAATCGAAAGATCGGCAACAGAGACAATCGCCTAAACCCAAAGGGGGGAGCTTGTTGATCGTAGTTTGAAACTTGAACCCGTTAATCTAGGCATCCAAAACAACCTTGATCAACCTCCGACACTGCCTCCTTTGACCCTATAATTTGGTCTGTTATATATAGATATAATATGGATCATTCACCATGAACCCGGCCACTCGTTCCTCCAACTCGCCGGGTCGGACCCAACGAGGCCCCGCCCCGAGCCATTATCCTCCTCCCCAACAGCCGCCCGCCTTTGACGACGAAGACGAAGACGACGATTCTGACGACGAATTGGCTCGCCCCGGATCTTCCGGTAGTGATGCCTCTTCCAATGTGACCACCGTATCTGCCGCCCCCATTACCCCAATCAATCCTCCAACTGGAGGTGGGTATTTCTCCCCACACCCGCGATCTTCCTCAGCCACCACCTCGCCTCAACACGCCGCCGCTCGAATGCCTCAAGATCGTCGGCCGTCGGGTCGAGGCCCCTCGATAGAGCTACCGAGACACCATAGGTCTCGAGTTCATTCGCAGGGGTTCTTTGAGCCGTCATTGCCCACCGCGTCGTCTGATCAAATACCGCAAGTCTCGGCTTCCCGCATCGCCGCTCAGGCTGCCATGCAACACATGAAGCGACCGGACGATATAAGACGCAGTGGCAGTGCCTCACCTACTCCGCCACCTCCCCCGTTGATGCCAGCGCCTCTCCGAATTAATCAGCCCTCACCGAATGTCGCAACAACAGCAGCCAATGTTGTGTTCCCGCGGGCCGGTGCAGCGTCTCAGTCAGTGGACCAACCAGAAAGCAAGAAGAAGAAAAAGCTGTTCTCAAAACCAAAACATATCGTTCTTAGTCGTGACAAGTCTGACCCTTACTCTCGAGATCGTGGTTTACCTTCTCCGAGTAAGCTTACCGGTGGTCTTTCGCGCATGGTCAGCGCATCTACAACTAGCGTCGCCGATCTACCATCCAACAACTCCTCTATGTACAACCTCTCCAATGCGTCTGTCAGCACCGTCGTGCCCGCGGGAGATAAGCCTCCGCCGCCTCCAGAAAAAGACACCAAAGACAAGGACAAACATAAACATCATTTCTTAACCCGACAAAAGCTTAAACTGAAAGACCGCGCGGAAGAACACTTCAACTTACCTCTCTCCTCGGCGTCCAGTAATTCACGACCCGCCGATCCCAATGCTCCTCAATCGCTCTACTCCTTTACTAGCCCTGCATCTCCGGCACCAGGTGCAACATTCGGGAAGTCAGTGAGTGGCTTAGATTTGCTACATGGCGGACGAGCGCTCCGTGAAAAGAAAAAAGAAGAGAAAGAGAAAGAGAAAGAAAAGGCGCTCGCCGAGTCAGAGCACACTGAATGGCTGGTCAACGCAGCTGTAAATGGCAGCGCTGCCGCTGGGGCTTCATTTACAGGGCCATCGTCCTTGAATAGTTCGTCTGGTGTGATGGGTGAAGCAGTACTTCGAGAGACACTACAAGGATTTGGATTAAACAACATGTCTCCCGAGGATGCATGGGACTTTTTAAAAGCGAAACTACTGGTCATCTTCGATGGCGAGGATGTGCGAATCGCCATTGAGGATCTCAACAAGCTCGTACTGGTGCATTTGCAACGATGCGTACAGAAACGAACCCCGGTCTCTATAATCGCCGATCTTCAAGAACTTCTTGAGACAGGCTTCGCCACTCTCAATCACAGTTCTCTGATCGGAATTCCCGACGAAAAGGTTGTCCCTCATTTGGTCCAAGTGTGGATGTTGGTTTTCGGTACAATTCTACCCTTCATACAAGCCGTTTTCCTCCCATTAGATCTAGAGTTCAAGGGAGTAGGATCATTGATGACATCGCGAGAATCTCGCGACTTCTGGGGCGTACCGCCACAGGGCGGAACCCTCGACGTACGGAATCTAGTACTGATCGCTTTCCGAGATTGCATGATTCTGAACCGCTACGAATCTCTCAAAGCTACTTTCTCCCGACTTAGCCTCGATACCATTAACACCGGCTTCCCAACTCTCAGTGTAACAGCGAAAAGCACCGGCACGGGTGGCCGACCAGGCACGGCAGCATCACTGGACGCAGGATTCGGCAGTTACAATTCCCAATCCTCAACTTTCCTCAGCAATGTTGCAGACAGTTACTCCTCAGACTCAGTGAGTGCTTTGGCTGCTTCAAATGCGAATTATCGGCCAGGAAGTAGCAATTCTCGCAGTCGAGCAACCTCAAACACATCCTCCAATCCGGACCCGATGATTTTCTCATCCATATCCTCCCCTCCGGCCACCTCAACCAAACGTCCAACCATCATCCACCGAGTCGGGTCTGCCGATTCTTCGCACGTCATCACCGAAACAGTCGGCCGCATGCTCCAATGCGTTAGCGTCATCGCCAGTGTGCAAACTGACGATGTCTCGCAAGAACGAATCGATGTCCTCAGCAAAGCACTGAAACACAATTGGCTCGGTCGCGGACGTACAGGCCGCGATCGCCGTGGCTTTGTCGGGGCGAAGATCCGCCCTGTGATGGTTGGTGGAGCTATATCCTCCCTTCCAGACGATGGGGACTCTCTGACAACCGCGGGTATTAGTATCGGGGCTAGTACGAGCACCGGTGGATCTCGAACTCGCGGAGACTCTTCATCATCAGATTGGAGTGGACAAAGTACGGGTATCAGCATGAGGAGTGGAGGAAGGCGGGAATTGAGTGTTCTCTGATGATGTTAGACCTCCTGCTCTGGTTTCTTTTTACGATTATCTCTTCGACCCTTGCCATCCTCTTTCTTCTCTTTTTCTTTTTCTGTTTATGTTTCTTTCTGTTTTTCATGATTTACGATGGCGGGCACTGGTATCGGACCTGGCGTTTTCTGGCAAGGCGGGGGTGTATGGGGTTCCGAGTTACGGTGGATGGATTTCCCTTTCGGTTCAACGAAGACTTCTACAAATTCAATAAACATCACATACTATCAAATTGATTCTATAGAGACCGTAGTATCTACCAGCTGTGTGAACTAGATAGCATTGGCTCCACGTTCGCCTATACTCGAAGCGCGGCTCGGAGCCAGAGTATCCAATTGGGAGATATTAATGCCTAAGGTGTAGACATCTTACACTAACCAGGCAACACCAAACTGAGTTTAAGGCCTCCAGCTCTCTCACCCCTGTAACCGTACACCGTACACCGTACTTCCGACATAACCTTGAAAGAAATGGATAGGGATCATGATATTTGTACGTAAGACTTAGGCTATCCACAGAGCCAAGAAAAAGAGAATTTTAGCTGATAATTTTTACATTTACAAATACTACAGTACATAGTATATAGCAGCTCGGAGATGTCCTAGCGGATCACTTTATCGGAAATGAACCACGGAAAATCCAAAATCAGTGGGACTAATCGAGAACTAGAAATGAAAAATGGAGTGTTAGCGGAGCACGGAAGATATACAAAGCCTTAAAGCGACCCGTATCCCGTCTCGGGAGTTGACCGTATGATCTGCAAAGCTATGTCCAGCTTAGCTGAGCTGACCTTGACCTTGACCCGGAAATGATCGTGTACGTATGCACTGCACTATAAGCAAACTAACATACACAGACATACATACTAGAATCCGGGTATAATTGCAATTATAAGATTGTTGCCAGACCGGTGGCTATTTCCCGCCACCGGAATAACCCCTCAAACCGCAGAATAGAGTACACATATTGCATTTCACGGTTATTTTCAAGGTGAATGTATGACAAAACGCCTCTTTCGTGCCGAGCCACGTTGATAGGACTCCATGATCCTGTCGCATCCTTGTCGCAGATGTGGAGCGGCGGATGATACCGAATCTGTCCAAATCCCCGTGCTGACCATTTAGGAGGGGATGAGAAAGCCGCACACGCACACGTCTTGCTGCTTTGCTTTGCTTGCTTCTGCCCCTGCTTTGCAGTGCTTTGCAGGCAATTGCTAGTGGTAAATAACATGATACAGTCACGGAGATTCAGCCTTTGTACTTCCGTCATTCTTGGCTAAACTGCACCCGTGGACAACTCTGGGGTCCTATTTCTCTCTTCCTTTAACCCTTGACAGGTTCAGGCTCAAGATTATAGTTTTATGTAGTATTTACGCTCCGTCCACCTCGCCAAGAGAGTATGATGTGGATGTGGCTGTCGCAGAGCCTAGATACTGTAGATCATAATCATGATTGACCAGGAGTATATTGGAAAGAGTATCAAGTTCGGATCCGATCTATGTTCAAAGTTTCTATGTCGCCTAGTTCGAGTTCCAATTTTGGAGCCCACGATACAGTAGTTACTAATGCATCTTTGACAGATACAAACTCAAGTCCTGACCCTCGACCTCGACCCAACCTCCTCCTTGACCTGGGTGGGGTTACATCAAAAACGGCCCCCGATAAATAGACACTAAAATCTGCAGACGCGGATAAGCGAGCGGGGGAATTAATGTAAATGACGACTCAATTCGACTTAGAACAGTCAAAGCATCGCAGCCGACCGATTAATGTTTCATAATAACATATGGTTTTATCCGGAGTATCTTTTTCATTCCATATCATCCTATTCTCCATTCTCCATCTGCCGTTCAGCCGGTGGATGTTCGGCACCGACACACGCAACTCACAACGCGGAAAATACAGCAGATCTCATAATTAGGAACCACCGTGGGGGCCATATTATCAAAGGGCCTGAAACCTAATAACATGCACACATGGACAGGTACATCCAGATTGTATGTACCGGCGGACCAGCCAAGAGCAGTATACACTTCAGCAAAGTACATGGAGATAATGCCCAGTGGAAACATGTGGATCCAAGTGGGCGTATTCAGTGAGCAGCCTCAGATCGACCACTGACCATGATGCAAGTGGATTTGAAAGGATTTTAGCCCTGTTCAGTGTTTCCCCATCTCGTGCTTTTACAGGTTGAATCCATGTAGATCTCGTCAGAAAACAATTGTCCGCCGAAACACATCAGGGATGCAACGAGGCAGAACGCGGCCTAGGAAATTCCTTCTGCGCAAGTTTCTGGGCTGGAAGGATTCCCTGCAACAATTTCCACGCGAGTGGTTGGTTGCGCTAGGAATTATGATTTTAAAATTATATTATTGTTTTGGTACTTATTGCTAAATATTTTGTATTTTATTCGATTTTATTACTGTCCATTCGGGCTTGGTGTGCATTTTAGTACGTCACAGGTTTCCTTAGCTGCTGTTTACTCGCTATTATCCCATTTATTATTATTATTCTTATTCACATCCCCTAAGCACCTTCTTTTCCTTCCTTCCTTCCTTCTTCCTCAAGGCTTCCTTTGTCATCTACGCCGTCGGATGTACCAGGGTCTCTTCCCATAGCGGTACAATTGAATCGCAATGGAGTCCCCGACCTCTAAAATCCCATACTGGCGCATGATTTTCGACCAAAACGCATTTACCCAAGATGTTATCGATCACCATCACGAAGGGTCCGGAACAGAGGAGGATCCATACCAGGTAACATGGTTAAATGAAGATGCGCGCGATCCAATGAACTACTCGACCATCCATAAATGCTGGATTACAATTCTAGTCGGTATGTCTACGCTAGCGTCGGCGCTGACCTCCTCTGCCTACTCGGGGAGTTTGGTTGAGATTATGAAACACTTCACTATCGGTGAGGAGGTTTCAATCGTTGGTATTTCGTTGTTTGTGTTGGGTTTCGCAGTTGGTCCGTTACTATGGGCTCCGCTGAGTGAACTATACGGTCGACGACATGTTATGAATGCCTCGGCGTTGGGACTAACTGCTTTCACGGCTGGATGTGCTGGTGCACAGAATATCGAGACATTGCTCATTCTTCGATTCTTCGCTGGATCGATGGGTGCTGCGCCATTTGCTGTATCTGGTGGTGTTATCGCTGATACTTTCGATATTAAGACGCGTGGACTCGCTAGTGGATTGTACTGCGCTGCACCTTTCTTAGGTCCCTGCCTGGGTCCTTTTGTAGGTGGTTTTTTGTCTGAGAACTCGGGTTGGCGATGGGTTGAAGGTCTGGTCGCTATTGTCTCTGGAATCTTGGGAATAATCACCTTTTTCTTCTTGCCTGAGACCTACGCACCGGTGTTGCTGAGGAGGCGTGCTGCTGTTCTTTCTGCTCAGACTGGTAAGGTATACAAGAGTAAGGTTGAACTTACCCAGGGCAAACAGAGTCCTGGTGCTCTGTTCAAGACTACTCTATCGAGACCGTGGGTTCTTCTCTTCGCCGAGCCTATTGTTCTTCTATTGTCGATATATCTTTCCATTATTTACGGAATGTAAGTGCCGAGCCAAGTCCAACATGAAAACCGAAAAAAAAGGAAAATTGGAAAAAAGAAGCATCAATCTAACCGATTTTTAGTCTATACATGCTCTTCGCAGCTATGCCAATCGTCTTCCAAGAAAAGCGCGGCTGGAGCGAAGGTCTGGGCGGTCTCTCCTTCATGGGTCTAACAATCGGCATCGTCTTCTCAACACTAGCCACCTTCCCCATGCACTCCGCCTACACCAAAACAACAATCGCCGCAAAGGGCGCCCGCGTACCCCCCGAAGCCCGTCTCCCCGGCGCAATGATCGGCGCCATCTGTCTCCCAATCGGACTATTCTGGTTCGCCTGGACCAACTACCCCCACATCCACTGGATGGCTCCCATAGCCGCAGGTGTCCCCATGGGATTCGGAATGGTGATGGTCTTCCTGCCTGTCCTGAACTACCTAATCGACTCATACACCATCTTCGCCGCATCAGTACTCGCCGCAAACGTATCGATGAGATCACTCTTCGGAGCTGCATTCCCCCTCTTCACGAAGGCTATGTATGATAATCTCGGTATTCACTGGGCTTCGTCTATTCCTGCTTTCTTAGCGGTTGCTTGTATGCCCATGCCGTTTTTGTTCTATAAATATGGTCCTGCTATTCGTGCGCGTGGTCCTTTTGCTTCTGCCTCTGATAAGTTTATGGAGAAGCTTTATGCTAGTGGAGCTGCTGCGGCTACGGCTGCTGCTGCGGCTGCTGCGAAGAAGAAGGAAGAGGAGAGCAGTCAGGCGCAAACTGATGAGGGTCTTTCTGGGGGTGAGGCTGAGACTGAGGCTGCTAAGGATACTGAAAGTACAGATATTGAGGTTGAACCTAAGGAGACGCAGACAGAGACACAGAATGAGGTTACAAGGGAAGCTCACAATGAGACTACTCAGAATACTCACATCACCGAGACTACCGAGACTACCGAGAATGTGGTGGTAAACAGTGGTTCTGAGACTGATGTCCCGCATGTTGAGGCTAAGTCTCAATGATGAACTGAGTTATTTCCGGAGATCTTGAAAAAGGCCCGGGGTATTTCTTAATTTAATCACTTATACGAGTTTGTAAAGTCCTGCGAACTGTTATTGCCAGGCATTCATGCACATTTAAAATAATAGAAGTACGAATTGATGCCCATCATATTATGATTGAAAGTTGTTCGTGAGTATGCTCAAGCAGTGTGTACAATGTAGGAAAACAAGAGACTTAGATCAAAGGACTTGAGATTTATTAGAATTCGAAGAACTTACATCTTAAAACAAATTGTTTGTTGTACAGTGAATGCCGATTTCCACCCTTCCCTAAACTCCCAAGTGACATTAAACACCAACATCCCCTAATAACGTACAATTCTGCCCATAGTTCTGAAAAGATAGAATCGACCTCTAACACCATGAAGATGAACCAATCTTGAGCCCAGATTAATGCCAAAGACACCACAAAGACCTTGGCAGTAGATAGCTTGATAGCCCCATAGCTCAACAACTTATGCAAACATTTGTGCCATTCACAGACTCATATGAGCTATATCCTTCGCATCCGGATCTCCCAGCTCTATCTTTCCGTTTGTATTCTCATCGGCAATCGCACCCATGCTAAAAGGATTGAACTGGGGAAGACCTCCCATGGCACCTACGTATACCATTTAGCATAAGCACATCACAGCCAAAGAAGGACAGAAAGAAAAAGAGAGATACATACCACCTTCAAAGCCCGGGTCCTCGTGAGGAATATCTCCCAAAGCTTTCTTAATTCCCCAATAGCGACTCTGCAACGCAGATCGCGTGTGCCCATGATTGGTTAGCTTGTTGTAGCTCTTTTCAATCATCTCCCAGGTGCCGCCAGCATTCTTCAGTTCAAACAGCAAAACATCTGCACCAGAGGCAGCGGCCCAAGTCTTCGGATACGGAATCCGCAATCCGATAGACCTATCCGTCCTGTTGGGTGTAGGGGTTCCATGACTAGATGCGGTCAAAACAGGTGATCCTGGGGTTACAGGAGAACTGGATTTGGCATTTTTTCCAACAGAAGTCTTTCGAACTCTAGGTGGAGTCTTGTATGCGTGCTTCGTGGCAGATGAACCGCGCGCGTTATGTGGAGATTTATTTACGGAGTGAGAAGAGCCGGCTGCTGAATTAGGGCATGACTTTTTCGGAGTTGGAGTCCATATTTCAATCTCCAAATTTGTTTGGGTGGGGCGTTTATTCGGGGTTGAGGGTGCGGTGACCTCTTGCGTGCTGCCTGCGAGCTGGGTGCCTAGGAGTTGAAGAAGGTCTTTTGGGTTTTTGGATACGGCGCGCCTTTGCTGTGCGATGCGAGGGGGGGGAGTTCGGTTGAGTTCATTGGTGCTATTGGGGTTTTTGAGGTTTTTGGTGGCATTGAGCCCATTTGTGCCATTGACTGCATTGGTACTGTTGACTGCATTGGTACTGTTGATCGCCTCGGTCCAGTTGATCCCATCGATCCAGTTTATCGTATCGGTCCAATTGAGCCCATAGGCAGTGTTGAACCCATTCAAACTATTGATGCCATTGGTAGTATCGGTGTCATTGATCATGATGGTATTGTTCAGCCCATAGGCAGTGTTGATCGGATTGGCATTGTTGATACCCTGATATGACATGGGATGGCTGCTCAAGATCATTTCCTCGGATCCTGGATTCGGCTGAAGCTTTGCAAATGGCCGCGGGCTGAATACATCAAACTCCTGCATCTATTTTATATCAGCAAAGTTCTCGTGTTATGAATTTTTGGGATCTTGATTACCTGTTGTAACATGGCAGTGTTTCCTTTGACTCCATGTTCCGATTCCAAGTGGGCGTGGACTGACCTATCGAACCTCTGCACAGCATGTTGAACAGACTCATAGTTCGGGTGTTGCCTTGCGAGTTGGAAATCCTTCTCTGCCTCTGGCAAGTTCGGAGGTGGATCGAGGGCAGTAATGGAAGACGGCACAGGTGAGTTAGGTCGAATATGTGGCAAGCCAAGCATAGCATCCAAATCATCCATTGAGATTGGACCTAGGTCAGCAAGCTCCTCATCTGTAAGAAGGGGAACTGGAGATAGCTCCAGAGAACAATCAAAGACATCAAATGCTGGGTGCTCATCGGAAATCGGCAAGAAACCACAAGGGTTGTACTCGGCCATTTTGACAATTTCGGAAGAACCGAGTTCAACCCAATCGCAGGGAAACTGGATGAAAAGTACAATAAGATTGAAGGAAAAATGGACGCATGGAGTGGTCGTTGATGTGTTGTTGATTTTTTGTTATTGTTGTGGAGGAAGATGAGAGAAGACAAAGTGAGAGTTGCGTATGGAGCGGGATTGGGATTATTTACCTCAACTCTTTACATGTAAACAATCCATGGATGCCTACACAACAACAGTTAATACTAATATAACATTTCTCCTAAATAATCATAGCTCACTCTCCAGAGTTATCAATTAGTTTTTTAAGACGTTCATCATGAGAATGCTTCCCCATCATGTCCCTCTTCCAGTCCCTCCACTCCGTGTTCCTCTCAACTCCAAATACAGCCCATATACCTCCTATCAACAACAATGTCTCTTCCCAAGGAGGATCAACGTCAAGCCCAAAGAATAATCTTCGGAGTTTCTCGTCTTTGCTCATGAGATCAGCCAGCCCAGGCTCTCCCTCTTCCCTTAAGAAGTGAGCCAATGCGAGAACATGAACCGTGAGAGATGACCACCCATCATAGATAGCACCCATGTCTGCTGTTACTAGTGATGGCCCAAAGGATTCCCTAGCAGGAACAGTTCGAGTCATTCGCCAACAAATAATACCGGTAATGTTGAGATCATCATCCACCATTAGATGATCACCTTTATCATCCACATGCTTGAGATAGAATTGCTCTGTTGCGTGTGCATTTTCTACAAGAACCTGGATTTGGTCGTTCAAATACAGAATTACCAAATACACATTGACAGGGTAAGATGGAAAGAGTTGACCATCCGCAATAAGTGCCATATTTTGCTCCACATATGAAGCATAGTAGTACTTAGCTGTACTGAAAGGCCCGGAAGGACTTAGTACAAGGAAACGTTCACTAGCAAGCGCAGAGATTCCTGACTCCGAACATCCTGGCAAAAGAGGCCCGATTCGAGAAAAAGAATGGCGACTGAGCTCGATCAGAATATACGCTAAGCCATTCCACACCTTCTTCTTGTCCTCGTCATCTGCAAATCTCTTCCCCCGTGGTCCTTGTCCGTTCCAGGGTTTGCCAGGCATTTGTTCCATGAGAATATAGCTTACATCCACACTGTTGCTGTCAGTAGAGACACCAAAATCATATACACGGGGAGCAGGTACCTTGGTCATCTCAAGAAATTTCAGTGCAGCATATTCGCTACAAATAAGATAGTCAACGAGGGATTGCGGTATACAGCCATTCATTCGGGGCACTCGAATAAGCCAGACAGAGTTATTGGAAAATCGAATACGAGCATGATAGTTGGCACATCCCGTAAGAGCCCCCTTTCCCCATGCCGGTGTGTGTTCAATCTTGCATCCAACACCGCCACTTAGTTCAGAGGCGCGCTCGCAAAGATGCTTTTCATTGATTTTTGCGCGAAGAGAATTTACTTCAGCATGTACATTGGCTTCAAATGCATCATTTGGAAGGACTAGTAACAGTCAGATTAATTATCGTAGCAGATAATATAGTACCTGGTCGTCGCATGTGTGCGACGGTGGGCCACGATGGCCTAAGCAGAATTGGCGGTTACATCTCTCGCACCGAACCCCTCGGATACATGGGAGGTCGCAACTCTTGATATTACAAGTAAAAAGTCTATCAAGCATAGAAACCATTGTGATTTTGTTAGTTTGAAATAATGAGAGGCGTTTCCTAATAGGGGGTTATACGCCGTAAATAGGAATCCAATCGATCATCGGGGAGAACCCCGGCTTTTTCTATCCATCTGGTGAGTTTGTATTGACAAACATGAGTTGGCCAATAGCATAGACCCTAGAAGCGCCACGGTGACATGCACGAGCCGCAGAGCCCCATGAATGTGGGCCCCTTTACTAGCGCTTGAAATAAAAGCCAATGAACTTGATGGGAGCAACAACATGATACATAAGTATTGGCTGCAAAAGTAGTTGGGCCTGAGCACGCGTCGTATTAATGCATGTTAGTCACCGCAAAAGTACTTCTTGCAGGGATGAAGGGCTCTGGGCACCTGGTGATCCTAGAATCTTCTCTAGTCAGATTTGTCCAGGGAAACGCGACTTTCAGGAAACTGGAGCAAACCCTTTGCAACATCACTGCTTTGTATAGGTAATCTAGCACAAGTCGGCATTTTCGCAGTAAATTCGAACAGTTGAATCCCTATAATTCGAATTCGAATACTGTATTCTAGGTGCTCGAGCTGTCTGATTATGGACGAATCAGGAGGCATTGCTTGGCAACCCTTGTCAGAGGAGTATCATTTACCTGAATCTACATTATGACTTCTCTCAAATGTTTCCGTGCTGCTAGCCACCCTGACACAATGGATACTGTTCTCTGCTGAAGAGAAGGCCAAAGAAAAATGACGGACGCCGAGGACACCGAAGATAAGAGTTTACAGGTTAAACTAAAGCCTCGCAACTTGCTAACGACCGTGATCACATACTCCACTGCAGTGAAAGAAGACCATAATGTTCTTCATGAACTTAGCTACCCAGCCAAGAGAGTTCAATTTTACAATCCTTTATTTCGACACAGAAAGCTGATCAGAGCGCTCGTCGGTCGCCATCTCGGTCTGAATTCTACGTACTCATGTCACCTTGCGCATACAAATGAGCGGTTACATGGAAGCTTTAACCTCTGCATCCACGTGGATGTACATGGGAAAGACAATGAGTTAAAGCAACAAGTGATGATTCGATTCCCCTTACCATATCGGATCGGGGAAGGCCCCTGTCCTGGAAATTCGGATGAAAAGATTCGCTGTGAAGCTGGTACATATTGAAGAGGGGAAATAGGCCTATATCGGAATACTAGTCAGAAAAACCCACAGTAAAACATCAATATCTCTTCCCGGTCCACACAGGATGTGATGAGGTGCCTACGATCTGCCAGAATAGAGCAGGTGCGAAGAACAACGAATAACAACATTGAGGAAAGGGAAAGAAGAGAGAGAGCTATGCTATATACATGTAGGCGGATACCACTCTCCAGGCTAATTATCGAAAGATTAACTCGATACTTATTTAATAGTTTTATATAGTAAAATAGTTAATTTCGATTTAGGAAATATCGGTTCTCTTTATCCTAAGTATCTCTTTCTACCCAGCCCAGAGTATTAGTATTCAAAAGCAATTGTATCAATAGGATAATTAGACAATAATTATATATATATATATTGTATACAACCGGTATATATACTTTTACTAGCTAAGCTAATCACCCTTCTCCTACTAGTATATATCGCACAGCAGGTCGATCCGTAGATTATAGTCGGGCAGTGTGCCACTTGTAGCAATTTACGCCTTGGTATGATAAAAAAGCTACCTTGCTTGGTTGGAGTTATCCAGCGACTACGTTCGTTGGTGTGATCTAAGCTGCGGTATTATATACGTAGAAACGTCGTGGCCGACGCTGATAGGCTTCAATAGCCCTCTTATCGTTGGCTTCTCAACACGCAAGGGTGCGGGGTAATGAGGCTCAATCCTGCCTTGGTAGAAGGCATAATAATAGTTGTCCACTGACTGCAGTAGGCAATAATTACAAATGGAAGCAGTTGTAACGATATCATCAATATTTGCGATTTATAACCATTTTGGACAACATCGCAAATACTTGCAGCACCTTACGCGTGACCTCCGAATTGTGCAGGAACGAGGTCAATCTCCTCGCAGACGAGGCGTTTTCTTGCCAGAGCCTGTTTGGGATATTCTTTCATGTAATCCGCACTCTGCGGAGGTGACCGAACCCATCAATTTTAATTATGTCATAAGTAATCAAGGTCCCTTTGGTCGACCGACAGTCGTCGTAAACGCCGCCCGTAACGGACATTCTCGCCCAAAACTATGGCTCACTGCACTTTGGTGATGCCCAAACCATGTCTGGCTATTTATCCCCCAAAGAAGACACTAGTCACCACGCCAGACCCACGCAAATTGTGGCAAACGATCATTGGACTGGAATCATGCTATATTATAAATCCCTTGTTTGAAAGGAACAGTTACTGCAGGCCCCGATTTTACTTGCGTCGCACCGATATCTTCATTTCATCAACTACACAAATTACTTCGACCGCTCATTTTGACGGAGAGTCATGTATGTTGTTTATAAAGGCCGGGTAGATAGACCAACCATTTTTTCATCCTGGTGAGCTATTTTTTTTCGAGGTTTGCGCGGCGCCATTGATTTTATTCACAATTCTTTTCCTCCTCTTAGGGCATCCGTACACCCCCGAGTGACAGGACTACGTGGCGCAGACTTCACAGAGGTAAAGAATTTAGAGGAAGCGCGGAATTCTATGAAGTCAAAGGGAATTGAAGGATACGACGAGATCGTGAGGTGGGCAGTCAAAAGAACTGATGCGAGGCCTCGGGGAAGATTCTATGCTGTCGCGCTTGGCGACAGAACTGGAATTTTTAAAGACTGGAAGTACGAACTTCTTCTCAACTCCTTTTATCGTGGACTGACATCAAACAGAGAAGTCGAAGATGCAACAAAAGGAGTCAAGTATGCGTGTCAACAGTGTTTTGATACCGAGTACGAAGCGAGAGAATTTATTGACGATTGGAATGAGGCATTTGCCGATATTTGGCACCATGAAATAAAAAGTGGATTGAAAGATGGATGGAGGGCAAGAAGTCTCAGTCTGAATTTGGCTTCGGTCTTGGTGAAGGAAAACCATGAGCCCAGTACAGAGACCGATATGGTCTCTAAATTTGAACGACTCGAAGTTACAAATTAGCAGAATGAATATCAGGTTCATTTGTCTCAACCGGTAATTCATAAGAAGTCCGTTTCATTCTCTTCTACATCAGAAGAAAATAATGCATAACCCGTTATTCTATCCGAACAAAAGCAAGTATTTTCGAAATTTACCGCATTCGACTTCAATTCGCTAAAAGGGGTTTGCCCATTTGGAGCCAAAGAGACTTAGACGCGGAATGCTTTGCTGCCTTCTTGGAATTGGCCTCCGCATAAGATTGGAGATCCTTGTATTGAACCGTAGCCCCCCACCTGGGGGGTTCAAGTACTATTCGCTTCAAAGTATACCGAGGCAGGTAAGACTCTGTATCTCCCATCTCTTTCAAAGCAGTTGTGTAGATAAAGTCATCGTAGGTCTGTTGCGTCTTTTGAAGTTCATCGGAGGACTGATAGAAATCACTTCGAGTAGAACTTGTCTCCTCAGAGTCTCTATTGTTACCGTTATGTTGATCATAGTGGCTTTCATCTCCGAAGACGTCTCCTATCATGTTTGTAGAGCTTCGATGTGATGTTGTGGTCTTCCATATTTCCGCATGGCATCTATTCAGGTGCCCGTAAAGAAGACCCTGGGCTTGGTTCAAAAGGCTGGAGGGTTGGTGAGGGTTTTGAGTGCTCTGAATAACAAGAACACCAATCTTGAGGTAGAATTGTAGCGCCGCTGGCTCTGGGCCTTCCAGGGGCAATAATTCGCAGCCAAGCTCCTTAAGCATCTCATCATATGGTAACAGTTCTATCATTGTAATTCGCCGAATCACCTCTTTTTTTCTTAGCTTCAAGTCAAAATGTATTGAATGAATCTTACCTTAAGTGAAGATACATCGATCAGATGCGGTAGGTTGAAGTGCATCCAGATGCTTATCTGGAACTTAGCCCATTCCAGACCTAGAAGATGAACTAATTGACATTAGGAAACGAATGCGGTGATGAGAGCTCATGAACCCACATCTTTCTTCCGAGAAATTAGACATTGCAAATTCGATTGGGATTTTGCAAGTTAGAACTTCTCATTGATGAACCCGGGGCATTAAATGGAAAGTCTCTCAGACTTGTTATTGCCTTTGTTGTGTCACATTCGAGAGGGGATGTTTTCCTGGCCCGAAATGAAGCGTGAGAATTGTGTTAGCGAGTCAGCTGAACGCCAGTTAGGCCTCCAAGGCAGACTACCATTGTAGTCTAGATTGCTTCTGCCCTAAATTTAGGTTTCAATTTGCATATTATTGGCTCAGTCAAGCAACGAGCCGCATCGATTAGGTATCATTGCATGTGGTCATCATCAGGTCTAGGTAACTTATGCAGAATATGCCTTGGTCCTGACCTCTTCTAGGAGGCTGAGTCCAGAGAAAATCGGTAATCGGGTGTGCTTTTGTGGTCGCACATCTTCATTGAATTGCTATAAGAATCTCTAGAGCCCCACCATCGTGCAAACCACAGGAAGAATGGCCAAGCTTCATTATTACATTCAAAGGCTCAGAAAGTTCGCACGAGCAACGCCGGACCAAGACTGTGAAGATTCAAATATCCTGGTGATTGATAGTTCGAAAATCAATATGGCCCCCCAACGTGTTAATGTGCCCGCCTCGTGCGAGCTTGAAGCAGTTGAGATGCCAAAAGTCTTCGAGATGGACGGCTTCATTTATTTTTACGATGAAGGCAAGTATAATGGACTAGTACTATACCAACTGGATGTTCATACTGACTCTTTTATCAGACATGGCCACTCCGGCACAGGCCCTTCAGGCGCAGGCCACTCTGGCGCAGGCCTCTCCGGCGCAGGCCACTCCGGCGCAGGACACGGCACAGGCCACCCCGGCGCAGGCCACTCAGGCGCAAGCCACTCAGGTGCAGGCCACTCAGGCGCAAGCCACTCAGGCGCAAGCCACTCAGGCGCAGGACACGGCACAGGCCACCCCGGCGCAGGCCACTCAGGCGCAAGCCACTCAGGTGCAGGCCACTCTGGCGCAGGACACCCCGGCACAGGCCCTTCAGGCGCAGGCCACTCAGGCGCAGGCCACTCAGGCGCAAGCCACTCAGGCGCAGGCCACTCTGGCGCAGGACACCCCGGCACAGGCCCTTCAGGCGCAGGCCACTCCGGCGCAGGACACGGCACAGGCCACCCCGGCGCAGGCCACTCAGGTGCAGGCCTCTCAGGTGCAGGCCACTCTGGCGCATGCCACTCGGGTGTATCCTGAAACTGGAAAAAATCATCAGCCATCTCCCTCCCAACTTTTTGAATACCATCGAAGCGAAACAGAGATCGATGACCATGTTTACACAAGCGCTTTGAAAGAAACGGGAGATGCAGAATCTTGCGTGCCTCGGTATACTTTGAAGCGAAAAGTACTTGAACCCCCCAGGTGGGGGGCTACGGTTCAATACAAGGATCTCCATTCTTATGCGGAGGCCAATTCCAAGAAGGCAGCAAAGCATTCTGCCTCTAAATCTCTCTGGTTACAGATGGGCAGAGGGTTTATTGGCAACGATTATGGTTATATCTAAGTTTGGCTTGTCTTTTGTGGCTAATAACTGCTTTAAACTGAATTATTTATTCTTTGAGAGGCTTGCTAGCCGCAAAATGAAGTTTCGAATTTCTAGTCTTTTGTAATCGGCTCTTTCGAAAAAAATATATTCATTCTGCCTTTCGTCTATAGTATCATCGGTTTGTTTTTCCTACCAGGTCTGTGAGATCAGTCACTGAATAAACGAATATATTTCCTGTTTGCCATCGCCTTGGTACAGCTGATTGGCTATTTTCAATGTTCTTGATGGTCCTTATTATACAGTCGTTGTGTTACTTATGCACGGGCGTGAGGCAGTGCAAATAGTTTCATACAGCTAAACAATTTGGAAGGCTGTCTTTTACGCTGATTGACTCATTAGGCTCTCGTATGATGGGTTCTATTGTCACTGAGCTTTTGAGCCTCAAAGCCCATATCTCTGGATACCTAGGGCATGGAAATATGAATGAAAAGATCTAAGATGTGTATTCGCTTGCGAGGCGTCTGGCCCACTGCACTCCGCAAGTCCCGTAAGCCCGCTCACTCTGACCGTGGCTGGATACCGCTGGCTCACAGCCAACAAAAATAAAATAGGACAACTCAGCGATTCAAACCCAGCACGAGGAGATGGTTTGTGGCACCAGCCTGAACAGGCAGCTTCTTTCAAAAACTGGATTGTCTTACGTTGTGCATCCACTACGATCGTTGTGCATGGGCATGGTGTGATGCAAGCTGCGGCACTATGCATGTAGGAATGTCGTGGGCTACGGTGATAGGCTTCTTAGGCCCTCTTATCGTTGGCTTCTCTACCAAGGCAGGATTGAGCCTCATAACCCCGCATCCTTGCGTGTTGAAGGCATAATAATGACTTGGTTAACTGACTGAAGTAGGCAACGTTTACAATGAAAGCCGTTGAAGCGGTATCATCAATATTCGCGATCTATAACCAAATTTCCCAAGCAGCTTTCGCTTTTGGACAAATCAAGAGACTAATACGTCTGAAGATGTTGAAAATGGTGGTGATGTTTGAGATGGAGCAAAGAAATATGTGCTTATGTGTCTTGATGGCGAGAGATATGATTCAATACCTGATAATAAACATTCAGCTGCTGCTTTGTGTTGATTCAGCATTTAATGCCTTGTAAACGAGAAATGCGGTGAATCCTCCTAGTCAGCCCCTTCTCCTCTTATTGAAAGGTTCTTTCCGAGGGCTGATTACTTTCATAGGCGGTCAGGTGGTTATCGTGTCAACAACGCGGGGAACCACCCACAACCCCCCCTTCGACTGATAAAGCCCATTGCAACCGTTACCGATTTCGGCCAAACTGATTGATCCAAGATCTCGTGCTGTTCTAGTAAAAACAAGGCTCCCTTCTATTTTCATTTACATCTACAGATTCATCAAGGGAATCGAGGCAAAACCCTACCGGCCGTCCGAAAAATGGTGGATTCTCTTATTGCCGCTGCTTCCTTGACTGCTATCATTAAAGACTTTAATAGATTTATGTCTTTTAAATTCTTTTAACTATATCTAGATATTTTAGTAAAGAATAAGATTTCCTATAATATTAATAGACTAAAGGACTAAAAGAAATATTTATTTAACTAAAATAGGAAAATTTTCTTTTTCTAGTATCTATTATATTCTAAACTTTCTACTACCCTTTTGTAATGGTTACTAAGTTGTCAGGCTAGAGACCTGTGACTAGGCAAGGATATCGGATAGTAGAGATCATGATACACAGACTGATTCTTGTCGAACAAGAATCGTAGCTATCGTTCGTGCGTTTTTATATTGCTAGGGCTTAGGGCCGTCATGCATAAGCGGGTGTATCGAGGTAGATATGCCCGCGGAGCGGCCATGAATCGGCCCGAGTCGTACCCGAGGGGATTCAGGAATCCCGTGACAAAATAGGCCTATATCGGAATACTAGTCAGAAAAACCTACGGCAAAACATTGATATCTTTCCCCAGTCCACACAGGAAATCAGAGAAATCAGAATCGCAGGACGTGATCAAAGAGTATAAGAAGTGTGTATTCCGTAGAACTAATTGTAACGCGATACTATATAACTACAAGAAACAAAAACATTGATAAATCCGCGACTGTAATGGTCACTTCTGATTGGGTGGAGGTTTTCCCCACTACAATATGCATGGCTCCAAGAAAATTGCCATGATATGTGTGATGAGGTGCCTATGATCTACCAGAATGGAGAAGGCGCGAAGAACAACGAATAACAACGTTGAGGAAAGGGAAAGAAGAGAGAGAGCTATGCTACATACATATAGGCGGATGCCACTCTCCAGGCCAATCATCTGATTGGTCTACATCCGAGAGTGGGTCAAACCGCACAAACGTGCAGACAGTGCAAACATACCCGTCCCGAGTCTCCTCCATGTAGTTATATGTCGGATAGGGGCGAACGCGTATGAACTAGTATAACTGGATACCATTCAGAGAGGGTTGTTTTATCTAGGTGCTCGATCGAGTTGAGCGATCTTGCCTGATTCGTATAGGCTAGTTGTATAGCCCATACGTACGCTTACGTGCGCTTTATATACAAAAACAGTAATATAGGATCTTAGTACGCGCTGATGTGAAGGGCTAAAGCAGAATTTATGTTTAATTAAGCTAGGCCACGTACTATGTATAAAAAGCTTAAAGAGAGAATTACTAAGTAGGTGTTCTACGTGTTAGGTTGTTATAGTTATATATACTACATGACCTTATACCAGGTATTGGCCTATAACAGTATCCCCCCTTTAGGGTAGTCCTCCTTGTGTATATTATAGTTGTATTCGGTCGTCTTCGGGCCTATAATAGAGTCGAAACGGGGCCGAATCGTCTTTCAAAGGTACCTAATATAGAGCAATCTCAAATATTGCTAAGGCTCTACTAGGTCTATTCCACCTAATCTATCTATTTTACTAGGGCTTTATTATAGTATCCTTAACTGACTTTCTTATGTCTTATATCTATTATTTTTTCTACTTTATACTTAAGTTCCTTATTAACTAGTATTAGTAGGAAATATAAATTATCTATAATCTATAATAGAAATGGGTCTAAAGCGATAGGTCTAACTAACTCTATATAGAATATTAGATAGATACTAATAGATATCTCTAATTATACTATATAAGATATAGAGATATCTAAAACTTAATATTAGATATATAGCTAGTCTAGCTTCTTTAATTATTATTATATATATATATTCTATAAATTTAGCTATATCTAATCATTTTTCTTATAGACTAGTATAGTTTGTTATTACTTATTTAATTACTCTTTCTATAGAGTTTATATAGAAGTAATTATAGCTTGGGCCTAATTAGTAGCTTCTTATAGTTAATTTATAAATGTTTCGCCTATGATTCCTGGTTATATATAGGTTTTATAAGGTTCCTTTATCTCTTCTATTTTAATAAGATTAATATAGTAACTATATATAAAGAAGAAGGGGGATAATCCTGTTGCACTAGTATTATAGTTATTAATTACTATAGTAACAATAGGGAGTAGTATATTCTAATTATTTTATATATAGGTTATGAATATATATAAGATTTATTCAACTTCTTAGTTTATATACTCTATAGTACTATTAGATTATAGATAGAAAGTAGTCAATAGTTAATATTAAATTAATAGCTTCTTATATACTATTCGCTAGAATATACCTATAAATTAGGATCTATAATTATTTATAACTACTTATAGTAACCTATAGTATATATAAAAGTAAATAAAGAATATATCTACTATTTTCTTAGTGGTTATCTCTACTATACTTATAAGAATTATACTTTTTATAAGCTGGTTTATAATTACTATTAAATTTATTATATCTATATATACTATTGGGGGTAGTTCTACAATAAAATCTATAGATAATTCTACCTATATTCACTATAGAATCAGTAGTGGTTTTAGTAGTCTATACTTTATATTGTGCTATATAATACTATAGCTATAAACTATATAGTTTTATAAGAAATATTATATATCTTTTACTACTCTTAGCTAGAAGAATCTCTATAATAGTATTATATAGATAGTATCTTAATTAGGATATACTATAATATAAGAGTTATAGATCTTTTATATAATCCCTATATATAGTATCTTATTATCTAGGATCTATATCTATTACTTAAAACAAAATAGCCCTTATTTATCTAGATAGTACTCTAATAGGCTTATTTTTATATTTACTTTAATAGCAATTCACTAATCTCCCTTTTCTAAGACTTTATATATCTTCTAATACTCTAGATCAGTAGATCTTATATTCTTCTATTCTTATTATAGTATAGACTCCTTAAATAAGAATATTTCTTTTTTAAAGTTAATTCTCTCTACTACTAGTAGATTAGGTTATCCTATCTTAATCTATACCTTTTTTAGTAGGGTTTAGAACTAATTCGATAGCCTTTTATCTATAATATACTATAGGATATCTTAGCTTTACTATAAAAGTATATTAAGTCTTATAGTAAGCTTCCTAAAATAATACTTTAGTTTATAGTTAAACTCTATAAGGATATCTATCTATCTTATTTATTATTTATTTAGATATTATACTTTACTAAAGTATCATAGGTTTTTATAGTCTATTATAATAGTAAATTAAAATACTATCTTTAATTCTAGTCTCTACTCTTAGAAAATATATATAATCACTAGCAGCTCTTTATTATAAATCTTATAATTTAACTCTACTAGTAATAGTTTCTAGGAGAGATAGGTATATAAATATAGCTACTTATCTAGCCTATATTATAATAAGATAGCTCTTATAGTCTATCCTAATATATCTACCTCAATAATAGTTTTCTTATCCTCTTTAAAATATACTAGAATTAGGGTATTAATAAAAAGGCTCTTTAATTCTTTAAATACTTATTAATAGTTATTATCCTATATAAATTAGGTATCTTTTCTTATTAATTTCATTAAGAGTACTAAGAGATTAGCAAATTAAGATATAAACAAGTAGTAAAAGTTAGTGAATCTAAGGAAGCTTTATATATCTTATATTAATTTTAGTACTTCCTATTCTTAAATAACTATAATCTTCTTTAGATTAATATAGATTCCTTTATCTACTTATATAATAAACCCTAGATATTTTATAGAATCTTACTCAAACTCTGATTTTTTAATATTATATTATAGGCCTACTTCTTATAGTTTTTGTAGTATTTATCTTACTTTTTATTAGTAATCTCCTAATAATCTACTACTATATATAATAATATTATCTATATATATAGATATAAAATTATTAAGATACTCTTATAGGGTCCTATTAATATATCTCTAGAAAGTTACTAGTATACTAGTTAGTCTAAATAGAGTAATATTCTACTTATATAGGCTATACTATATCTAAAATACTATTTTCTATTCTTCTCCTAGTTAGATATAAATCTTATAGAAAGTAATAATAATATCTAGTTTAGAAAACTATCTGGCCTACCCTATATTCCTTAGTATCTCTCTAATTAGTAGTAGTAGATAACGATCCTTTACTATTAACTTATTTAACCTATAGTAATTAATATAGAATTATACTCCTCTATCTAGCTTCTTTACTAGTAGAACTAGGGCTATAGTAAATAATTTACTTACTTAGATAAAGCTTTTTCCAAGAAGGTCTATTAATATCTTCTATAGGTATAGAAGCTCTTCTTTATTTATACTATAGAGAGGACTATATAGAGATAGTTCCTTAATATTATTATAGTCTTATTTTAAGGTGATTTTATAGTTAATTCCTAGTTAATTCAGAAGTAATTTATTAGTTAACTACTAACTAAAGATATCTAATTACTACTAATAGTATCTTAGTAGCTTATCCTTAGGGTTATTCTATTTCTTTAGATATAGTACTTTCTTAATATTATCTATTATAACTTTGTCGATTTATAGTCAATTCAGCTATTTCTCTCTATAGATAAAGTTATATAGTAATTAGACTATTGACTTCTTAATCTATATTCTCCTTATATTAGTTAGTCTAATTATATAGTCTATATAGTTCTAGCATCTTATCTACTCTCTATTTCTTATAAATATATTAATATACCCTTTCCTTACTAAGTATTAGCCGTTAATATCTTATAGTTAAGGGTCTCCTAATATTATACTATTCTCTTACTAGGGAATAATATATATAAATACTTATTCTTACTAATAGCTATAAATATCTAGGTTAAAGTATATAATCTAGGTAATTTAGTCTTAATTTAGGACTACCCTATCTAGGATCTATATAGATATCCTAATATATAGGAGATTAAATAACTAAACTAATATTTTATTTATAGTTATATAATAATAGTATCTACTATTAACTAGGGCTTATATAAATTAGATTTTATTCACTCTAGTATTGACTAGAAATAGTAATATTTCTTATTTTAGTAGCTTTTTAACTCCTTTTCGCTTCTATTTACAACTTAGAACTAGAGTTACTCTTTTCTTAAATCCTTATTTAAGAAGAGTTTATCCTTAAAAGCTAATATACTTAACTTATAGTTAGTTATATATCTAGCTTTTTTACTTTTAATCCTATAAGGATATCTCTCTCTTAGTCTTTAGTACTATATAGCTAATAAAGAATACTTTATAATAAAGTAGCCTTATTTATTATAATAAAGGTATTTTCCTTTATCTTATTATCTTTCTACCTCTTTATAATTAACTTACTTTACTTATCTACTTATTTCAAACCCTAATCAATAGTATTTCATATAGAATTCAGCTTAATTAATTATAGTAATTAGAGTCTAATCTATTAAGTCCTAGTACTACTAGATATATATATAATATAATCTTTCTAGAGTATTAATACTAAAAATATCTATATTAGTACTAATTTTATAAAACTAAGTAATAAGGTCTAAAAATATAACAGGAATACTATGATTTATTAACAAATTCGTTATACTTTTATTTAAGGATCCTAATAAGATCTATCTCTTTATTTTATTATACTATTTAAAAATACTTATATCTATAAACTCCTTCTCTAACCTAAGAAGGAATTTTATAAAAAGTATACTATTTAACTAGTATATTTAATAGAGACATCTTATAGTATATACTTTAATATTTAGGTTCCTATAAATACCCTTAAGATAATCTAGAATCATCTATAGATCCCTATTATTTTATTGTAATTTTATAAAGGTTCTAGTATTCTTCTAAGCAAGCTTCTTAAGCCTAGAGAATATATATATAAACTAATCTTGGGGTAAACTAATTACTACACTATCGATATATAGTTTATTCTCTATTATTATACACTATATTAGTTAGTTAACTACTTTTCTTCTAAATAGGATTAGATCTAGTAATTATATCTTCAAGTAATATACAGGTTCTAATTATAGGGATTCTAGGGTTAATTCAATTATAATTTATACCGGAGTTAGTTCCCCTATCATCATTATCAATTATAAGACTAATTACTCTATTATAGTTTTTAGACAATAGATTTGTTCATCTTAAGCAATACACTCTTAGTCGTATTATTATATTAATTCCTCCTGTATTATATATTCTATATCGATTCACTTATTCTATTTACTCTATATAGCTTACAATTATACCATTTATTGTAGTAGCGTCTACGCCTATAATAATAAGCTTATAGATTCTTGTATCTTTTACTTAAGGGTCGTATTGCCGAATTACTCTTGATTCAGGGACAATTCATATATGGTTTTAGATTTTTATAATATCCAATTAGAAGCTTTTTATTTGTAAAGGGCTAAAGCAGAATTTATATTTAATTAAGCTAGGCCATGTACTATATATAAAAAGCTTAAAGAGAGAATTACCAAGTAGGTGTTCTATATGTTAGGTTATTATAGTCACGTGTACCACGTGACCTTATACCGGGCATTGGCCTGTGATAGCTGAATCATTAATCTGTAATAGGAAAGGTAGTAATCTTCTCCTGCGGAGTTCGACACACCCCTCCAGCGTGTATAGTATCCTCTGTTCGCTTCTATTTAGGTTGGACTAATCAATCTAGTAGGTCCTTAATGTCCTTAATTCCAAGCTGATGGACGAAATCGGCGTGTTTCTGACGTGGTAGGAGCTTAGTGAGGCTGTCTGTGATTATCTTATTCGTTCCTGTCTATTGAACGATGATATTTTCTGCTTGTACTTCCTGGTGAAGCCAATAGTGATGAATATCTATGTGCCGTAACTTCGTACGTAGCTGAGGCTGCTCTTTCGTAAGTAATCTAACTATCTACTGATTATTGTATTTAATCGACAGTGGGTGATCGGGGTCAAATTTGATAGCTGTAAAGAGATACTTCTATATCTGTATTGTCTTTGTACCCTCAGAGATAGTAAGGAGTTCGGCTTTGGTCGTGCTGGTCGTGACCGTATGTTACTTTCCAGCTCTCTATTCAATTGGTCCTCCGAAAATTATATATATATATGTAATGGTTACTAAGTTGTTAGGCTAGAGACCTATAACTAGGCAAGGATATCGGATGGTAGAGATCAAATAGAACAATTGATATACAGAACTGATTCTTGTAGGACAAGAATCGTAGCTATTATTCATACGTTTTAATATTGCTAGAGCTTACTAGGGCTTAGGGTAGTTATATATTAGTAGGTGTATTATAGTAGATTCGCCTATAGAGCAGCTATAAATCGTACCTGAATTATACCTAAAGGAATTCAGGAATCCTGTAATAATTTATCCTTCCCTTTTAATAATAGTTGACTTAACTATCTATATAACTTGTATTTAATTGGATAATTTATATCTAGTAGTATTATATTAAATAAAGATTTTAGGGCTAATACTACCTTAGGTATCTTTATATATAGATATAAATAAAGTAATATAAGTTTTTTAATATCTTTGAGATAAGAGCTTCTCTCCTATCTTTTTAACTCTTATCCTTTCTCTTTTCTTAGCTCTTAATTCTTAACTCTCTATCTTTTTACTCTTTACTTTTATCTTATTTCGTTTTAATATATCTGAGGCTGCTGCTTCTAGTATTTTTAGTAATTCTCCTTATTGTAGTGGTTATTATATAATTAGAGATAAAGATTAAGCTAGAGGTAGAGATAATAGTAATAGTAATAGAGATAATAGGATTAATAGAGATAATAGAAGTATTACTAGTACTTCTACTAGCTTATACCCTCTTTATAATCAAATTGCTTACCCTTCCTTTATATTCTATATTAGATATATTACTAAAATAGCTCTTTGCCCTTCTAAGAATATTATTCCTAAGATCTATTGTAACTAGGATTATATAAACTTAATTACTTGTATTTTATATAAAAAGTATAGCAAAAATTACTTTTAGATAAGGTTCTTCTCTAAGTTATATTTAATTTAGTATTAATTTATCTTAGATATCTTATAGAATTTATAATAATTTATATTAGCTTTAGTTAATCCTTAACTAGATATATAAAGTTTAAAGTAATAGTACTACTATAATAGTTATTAGTAGTATTATACTTACCTAGGGTAAGGAAAGTAAGACTATAGCTATAGGGGGATCTACTTATCTTCTAGTATCTTTCTAGAAGATAATCTCTGTTTATCTTTCTAGTTATAAGCTCTATTTTAATTCGTAGAATATAGACTAAGCTATAGGGGTATATATTATATTTATTACTAAACAACAGAAGGAGTTAAATATTAAGGCTAGTTTACCTCTTACTTAGCCTCTTTACTATCTTAATAATCTTTTATATCTATAGATTAGTAATACTAGTTTCACTCTCTGGTAGAGTAGTATTTAATCCTTCTTTATAGAGGTTATAGTAGGATATTAGTATAATATAACTCTAATTAAGATTGTTTTAACTCTAGTTGTAATAGTAATAATTACTAATATTAAGGTGCTTATAGTTTAATATAGAATTCTATAGTAATTTATTATTTTTGTCTTACTTATCCTTCCCTTTTTTAATTAAATAGCCTTATCTAGTATAGCTTTTCTTTATCTAGTATTAATTTAAAGGTAATTTAGAGGGGTTTCAAGGGGTTTTTAGTATTATTAGGATACTATTTTATAAGCTTAGTTTTTCTTAAATAAAGCTATTATATCTCTTATATTTTCTAAGTGTTCTACTAGTTCCTATTAGTTATATTCTAAGGACTATCCTATTTATTTCATATAGTAATATAGTACTCTATTAAAGACTTTTTTATCTTAAATCTCTTTAACTTCCTATTCTTCTTTATCTTTAAGTTCTGGCATTAGTATTCACAAGTTATTATTATTTTAGCTATTCTATAGTTTAAGAAGAGAGATAGAGAAGATATTATATAATCTTAAGTATTTTTCTAGTAATACAATATAATAGGCCTAGGTACCAATTTTTACGAGGATATAGAAGGGCCTGATTCAATAGGAGGATAGTTTCTTTTCTTTAGCTTTAAAGTAGAGGTTCTTTATTAAAAGGAATATAAGGGTTCTTACTTTAAAGTCCTTTAGCTTATGATTTTTATTATAGGATCTCTATTATATTTCCTATATAATTTAAAGCTTATTTATAGTCTCTTTATAGATATTCTAGAGGTAATTTACTTATTCTTTAGTATTAGAGGCTTCTTTCTTAAGTATTTTATTAGGAGTTTAGATTTAGAAATTAGGGTTATATCTAAATAATATATAAAAAAGGATCTTATTAGTTAATATATTAATAGTATTATTATATATAAATTATATTATCTTAAAAAGTTAAGCCTAGTTTAACTATTCTTTATCAATAAAATATCTAAGATAATCTTCTAAAACCTAGTTAAGTCTTTTTATTTATCTATTAGTTTAGGGATAGAATATAATAGAGAATTATAGTTTAATCTTAGAATAGTAATAGAGTTATAACTAGAACTTATTTATAAAAATAAGCTCTTAATTAGAGATAATCTTCTTTAGGTTTCTATATTTAAGTTTAATTTAATTAAAAAAAAGTTTAGTAAGATCTCCTATAGATATTATTATTAATATAAAGAGAAATTAAGAAAATTTCGTAAGTTAGTAGATAATTACTAGGATTATATTATATTTCCTTCTTTTAAAGATTATAATTAGAAGTCCTATAATAAAGTCTATACTTAGTTTTATAAATAATCTATAAGATATAAAAAGGGGTTAGAGTTCTCTATAGGGATAATACCTAGGTACTTTAACTTCTTAATATATTAGATATATTTTAATATATTTTTATATATCCTTTAATAGATATTCCTAATAGAATTTCCTTTTTAAAAGTTCTTCTATATATATTCTTCTAAAATATTCTATAAGTTATTTATTATAATAGAGCTTAATTAGTTTTCGCCTTAGATTCTTAGTAATAGGAATATAGAGATATCCTTTATAATATAAAAGTTTTTTAAAGTTAATACTCTAATACTTTCTTTATAGAATATCTTCCTAAATTATATTAATTCTCTCTTAGACTATCTTATCCTTATCTTAGAGTTCTTTAATTAATAATTTTAGTTCTTTTAGGAATTTATCTATAAGTAGATCTTTATTTATAGTTATAGTAGCTACTATTCGAGGGGATATAAACTAAGAGTAACTTAAAATCTTATAATATATTATATTATAGCCCTAACTTAGGAAAAACTTAGTTATATTATAGTTTTAATTTAGGAAAACTTCTTTATTATTCTTTAGATCTAAATAATTAGCTTTATTAGACTTATTTATAGCCTCTTCTAGATCCTTCTAATTTATAGGGGTAGTAGTATTATTTTAAATCTGGTTTAGCTCTAACTTTAGGTTACTAGTTAAGCTACTTATAGTTAGGGAAGGGGATAGTAATAGACTTCTATAGACTAATATAGTTATAATTATTAATTTCTACTTCCCTCTACTTTCTTTTCTAAATAGTATTATATTAGTAGTAAACTACTATATTTTTATAAATAATTTAGCTATAATTCTCTTATAAATTAGTCCTAATATCTCCTCTATAGATAGAGGCTTCTCTTTTTTTGGGGTATAGGATAACCTATCTATAGGATTAGTTTTTCTTAAGTAATAATATATTATAAAGTTAAATAGAGTAAGAGAAAGATACTAATATACTTATTTTCTATTAATCTTAGGTTAATCTATAAATAATTTTAGGTTATAGTAATCTATTAGAACCTTAACCTAATATCGACTTCCTTTAAGGTATTAATACTAATATTTAAATAAATAAATAATTATAAATAGCTTTTGATCTAATATTATGTAGTTCTATTCTATAGGTAAGAATTTCTTTAACTAGAAAGTAATTAGATACTATATTCTTTAATTATCTAGTTATAAAAGAATTCTACTTATTCTAAAACCTAAAGCGTTAGTTTTAAGCTAGATAGGTCTCTCTAGATTAAAGTATTATAGGAGAGGCATAGTTGAAAAGGTATTAATAAGATCCTAAAACACTTTCGATTTGTGGTTGTTTAGCTTGATATTCCCTAGTTTTTTCTTATCTTTACTTCTTTTAAGAAGCTTTATAAGTAGTAGTATAATTAAAGAGTAATTTTTAATAAACCTTTAATAGAAGTTATAGAATCCTAGGAAGACTTAAATCTTCCTATAGGATATAGGCTACTTCTATTTTTGGATAGTTTAAACCTATTCTAGGTCTATAGAGATACTATTTTAACTAATAATAAAGCTAAGGAATTTAACTTATTTCTTATAGAATTAATATTTAGAGGCTTTTATAAATAGTTGTGCTTCTCTTAATCTTTTGAGTATAAGATAAAGGTATTCTATATATTCTTCGTAGGTCCTAGAGAAGATAAGAATATTATCTAAATATATAATATAAATAATATTAAGAAGGCCATAAAGTGCGGTGTAGATATAGCTTTGAAATATTGTGGGTGTGTTAGTAAGGCTAAATAGTATAACTATATATTTAAAATAACCATATCTTATATAAAAAGCTATCTTCTATTCTTCTTCTTCTTAAATATAAATTCAATAGTATATATCTTATATATTGATTTTACTAAGGAATTAAGCCTTGGAAAGATAGTTAAGAATCTCTGAAATAAGGGGTAGAGAGTACTGATTTTTAACTAAAATCTTATTTAGACCTTAATAATTAATATAGAGCTATAGCCCTCTATCCTTTTTAAGTATAAATAGGATAGATACGCTAGCTAAGCTTTTTAATAGTCTAATTTAACTATTTATTAAGTTTTTATTAAGATACTTCTATAACTCTATAAGTTTTATCTACAAGAGGAGGTAGATTAGACTATATAGAGATAATATATCTTCTTTAAGTTTAATTAAATAGTTAGTCTTTTTTTATAGTAGTATAATTTTAGAGTTCTATATCTTAAATATATTCTAGAATACTAATAATTCAGGAGGGATTTAGTCTTAACTTACTATTGATTTATTTTCTTCTTCTTCTAGTAGAAGCTAGACTTCTTCTAGGGTTTTAATAATTATAAAGATATAGATTTAGTTCTTATATACTTTTGTAAACTAGTAAGGCTTTAATTATTCTATTGTTTTTCTATTATGTTTGAACTACTATTATTTCTACTATAGGGCTAATATAATTTATATTTCTTAGATAGTTATATTTAATAGTAGTACTAGTAATCTTAATAGATAAGGATCTCTATTAATTGTAATATAGAGATATAAAAACTTTTATTTAGTTCCTTAAGAGTTATATATAGTAATTAGAATAGTCTATATACTATAGATAGGGGTATCTTATTAGTTTACTACTTCTAGAATAGGGGTATTGTGCTTAGTTTAATTAAAGTAGTATTTCTAAATAAATTTATAACTAATAAGGTCTACCTCTATATAGGTATTAATATCTATATATATCTTAATATTGTTTTAGATATAAATCGGGATATAAAGATAAGTAACTGTTCTTATTTAAGGCTAAGAGTCAGAATTTATAGGAGTTAATTTGACTCTAGTGCTTTTCCTGAGTCTTTTAATTAAGTATTATTATAATAATACTAGGATCTTAAGTAAGCTTCTTAGATCTTTGTTCTTAAGGCTTATAGTAGTAAATAATATTTATTTATCTAATAACCTGGTTTGCTATAATTAAAATAATTATTTAAAAGGGTTCTAATAAATAGGTTAGATAGGTTAGATAGATTAATCTTTCTAATAAGTGTATTATTTAGATTATTCTTATTCTAAGAGGGAAATAATTAGGGTTTATCTCTGAATTAAAGGGGATTTAGGTATAACTTAGAGTTATTATAATTTAGATTAAGTCTAGGACTATAAGGATCCTTTAAGTATAGATTCCTAGGACTTTTTTAGTCTTATTCTATACTATTAGACTAGTTTAGGAATAAGTTATTAGGTTATAGATATTTTAAGCTTAAATTTGAATTGTTAATAAATAGATTATATTTATATATCTTTACTTTTGTAAATTCCTAGGTACTCTATACTTCTTTTATCTATTATACTTAAGTCTTAGGAGAAACCTTTATATATTAATAAATATATAGTATTAACTATAGCTATAGTTTTAATATATAATAGTATACTTACTTATCCTAGAAGACCTAAAGAAGATAATATTCTAGATCTATAAGATAATAGTAAAAGACCTTTAGTTCCTTATTAATTTATTAGTAATAATATTTTATCTTATTACTAACTTCTCCAGTATATCACGGGCTAATACCCGGTATAAGGTCACATAGCACACATGACTATAATAACCTAATATATAGAACACCTACTTAGTAATTCTCTCTTTAAGCTTTTTATATATAGTATATAACCTAGCTTAATTAAATATAAATTCTATTTTAGCCCTTTATAAATAAAAAGCTTCTAATTAGATATTGTAAAAATCTAAAACTATATATAAATCGTCCCTAAATTAAAAATGATTCAATAATACAACCCCTAAATAAAAGATGTAGGAATCTATAAGCCTACTATCATAGGTATAGATACTACTACAACAAATAGTATAGTCATAAGTTATACAAAGTAAATAGAATAAACAAATTAATATAGAATATATAATATAGGAGGAATTAATATAATAATACAACTAAAAGTATATTACCTAAGATAAACAAATCTATTATCTAGAGACTATAATAGAGTAATTAATCTTACAATTAATAACAATAATAAGAGAACCAACTCTAATATAAACTATAATTAAATTAACCCTAGAACCCCTATAATTAGAACCTATATATTACTTAAAGATATAACTACTAGACCTAATCCTATTTAGAAGAAAAGTAGCTAACTAGTTAATATAGTATATAATAATAAAGAATAAACTATATATCAATAGTATAGTAATTAGCTTATCCTAAGATTAGTTTATATATATATTCTCTAGGCTTAAGAAGCTTATTTAGAAGAATATTAGAACCTTTATAAAATTACAATGAAACAATAGGGATCTATAGATAATTCTAGACTATCTTAAAGATATTTATAGGAATCTAAATATTAAAATATATACTATAAGATATCTCTATTAGATACACTAGTTAAATAGTATATCTTTTATAAAATTCCTTCCTAGGTTAGAGAAGGAGTTTATAGATATAAATATCCTTAAATAGTATAATAAAGTAAAGAGACAGATCTTATTAGGATCCTTGAATAAAAGCATAACAAATTTATTAATAAATTATAGTATTTTTATTATATTTTCGGACCTTATTACTTAGCTCTATAAAATCAATACTAATATAGATACCCTTAGTATTAATACCCTAGAAAGATTATACTATATATATACCTAACAGCACTAAGACTTAATAGATTAGACTCTAACTATTATAGTTAATTAAGCTGAATTCTATATGAAATACTACTGATCAGGACCTAAAATAAATAGATAAGTAAAGTAGATTAATTATAAAGAGATAGAGAGATAATAGGATAAAGAAAGATATTTTTATTATAGTAAATAAGATTACTTTATTATAAAGTATTCCTTACCAGCTATATAATACTAAAGACCAAGAAAGAAATACTTTTATAGGGTTAAAGGTAAGAAAGCTAAATATATAACTAACTATAAGTTAAGTGTATTAGCTTCTAAGGATAAACTCTCTTTAAATAAAGATTTAAGAAAAAAGTAACTCTAGTTCTAAGTTATAAATAGAAGTAAAAAGAAATTAAAAAACTACTAAAATAAGAAATACTACTATTTCTAGTCAACACTAAAGTAAATAAAATCTAATTTATATAAGTCCTAATCAATAATAGATACTATTATTATATAACTATAAATAAAGTATTAGTTTAATTACTTAATCTCCTATATATTAAGATATTTATATAGATCCTAAATAAGATAGTCCTAAATCAAGACCAAATCATCTAAGTTATATACTTTAATCTAGATATTTATAATTACTAATAAGAATAAGTATTTATATATATTATTCCCTAGTAAAAGGATAGTATAATATTAGGAGATCCTTAGCTATAAGATATTAATAGCTAATATTTAGTAAGAAAAGGGTATATTAATATATTTATAAGAAATAGAGAGTGGATAAGGTACTAGAACTATATAGACTGTATAATTGGACTAACCAATATAAGGAGAATATAGATTAAGAAGTTAATAGTCTAATTACTATATAACTTTATCTATAGAGAGAAGTAGCTAAATCAACTATAAATCGGTAAAGTTATAATAGATAATATTAAGAAAGTATTATATCTAAAGAAATAGGATAACCCTAAGAATAAGCTACTAAGATATTATTAATAATAGTTAGATATCTTTAGTTAGTAGTTAACTAATAAGTTACTTCTAAATCGACTAGGAATTAACTATAAAATCATCCTAAAACAAGACTATAACAATATTAAAGAACTATCTCTATATAATCCCCTCTATAATATAAATAGAGAAAAGCTCCTATACCTATAAAAGATATTAATAGATCTTCTTAGAAAGAGCTTTATCTAAGTAAACAAATTACTTACTATAGCCCTAGTCCTACTAGTAAAGAAGCTAGATAAAGAAGTATAATTCTATATTAATTACTATAGGTTAAATAAATTAATAGTAAAGGATTGTTATTTACTACTACTAATTAAAGAGATACTAAGGAATATAGAGTAGGCTAAATAGTTTTTAAAGCTAGATATTATTACTACTTTCTATAAGATTTATATCTAACTAGAAGAAGAATAGAAAATAGTGTTTTAGATATAATATAACCTATATAAGTAGAATATTACTTTATTTAGACTAATTAGTATACTAGTAACTTTCTAGAGATATATTAATAGGACCCTATAAGAGTATCTTAACGATTTTGTATCTATATATATAAATAATATTATTATATATAATAACGGATTATTAGGGGATTACCAATAGAAAGTAGAATAAGTACTATAGAAACTATAGGAAGTAGACCTATAGTATAATATTAAAAAATCAGAGTTTAAACAAGATTCTATAAAATATCTAGAGTTTATTATATAAGTAGATAAGGGAATCTATATCAATCCAAAGAAGATTATAGCTATCTAAGAATAGGAAATACTAAAATCAGTATAAGATATATAGAGCTTCCTTAGATTTACTAACTTTTACTACTTATTTATATCCTGATTCGCTAACCTCTTAACACCCCTAACAAAATTAATAAGAAAAGATACCTAATTTATATAGGATAACAACTACTAATAAGTATTTAAAGAATTAAAAAGTCTCTTTATTAATACCCCGATTCTAGTATATTTCAAAGAGGATAAGGAAACTATTATTAAGATAGATATATTAGGATAGGCTATAGAAGCTATCTTATTATAATATAGACTAGATAAGTAGCTATATCTATATACCTACCTCTCCCAGAAACTATTACTAGTAGAGTTAAATTATAAGATTTATAATAAAGAGCTACTAATAATTATATATACTTTCTAAGAGTAGAGACTAGAGTTAAAGATAGTACCCTAATTTACTATTATAATAGACTATAAAAACCTATAATACTTTAGTAAAATATAATATCTAAACAAACAATAAATAAGATAGGTAGATATCCTTATAAAGTTTAACTATAAACTAAAGTATTACCCTAGGAAGCTTACTATAAGACCTAACGTACTTTTACGATAAAGCTAAGACATCTTATAGCATATTATAGATAAAAGGCTATTGAATTAGTTCTAAACCCTACTAAAAAAGATATAGATTAAGATAGGACAATCCGACCTACTAGTAATAGAGGAAATTAACTTTAAGAAGGAAATATTCCTATTTAAGGAGCCTATATTATAATAAAAATAGAAGAATATAAGATCTACTAATCTAGAGTATCAAAAGATATATAAAGCCTTAGAAAAGGGAGATCAGTGAATTACTACTAAAGTAAATATAAAAATAAACCTATTAGAGTACTACCTAGATGAATAAGGGCTACTCTACTTTAGGTAGTAGATATAGATCTTAAATAATAAGATACTATATATAGGGATTATATAGAAGATCTATAACTTTTATATTATAGTATATCCTAGTTAAGATACTACCTATATAATACTATTATAGAGATTCTTCTAGCTAAGAGTAGTAAGAGATATATAATACTTCTTACAAAACTATATAATTTATGGCTATAATACTATATAGTGCAATATAAAGCATAGGCTACTAAAACCGCTACTAATTCTGTAGCAAATATAGGTAGAATTATCTATAGATTTTATTATAGAACTACCCCCAATAGTATATATAGATATAATAAATTTAATAGTAATCATAAACTAGCTTATAAAGAGTATGATTCTTATAAATATAGTAGAGATAACTATTAAGAGAGTAGTAGATATATCCTTTACCTACTTTTATATATACTATAGACTATTATAAGTAGTTATAAATAACTATAGATCCTAATTTATAGGTATATTCTAGTGAATAATATATAAGAAGCTATCGATTTAATATTAACTATTAACCACTTTCTATCTATAATCTAATAGTATTACAAAGTATATAAACCAAGAAGTTAAATAAATCTTATATATATTTATAACCTATATATAGAGTAATTAGAATATATTACTTCCTATTGTTATTATAGTAATTAATAACCATAATACTAATATAATAAGACTATCCCCCTTCTTCTTTATATATAGTTACTATATTAACCCTATTAAGATAGAAGAGATAAAAGAACCCTATAAAACCTATATATAACTAGGAATCATAAGCAAAACATTCATAAATCAACTATAAGAAGCTACTGATTGGGCCTAAGCCGTAATCGCTTCTATACAAGCTCTATAGGAAGAGTAATTAAATAAGTAACAATAGGCTATACCAGTCTATAAAAAAAACAACTAGATATAGCTAAATTTATAAAATATATATATACAACAACAATCAAAGAAGCTAGACTAGCTATATACTTAATATTAAGTTTTAGATATTCCTATATCTTATATAGTACAATTAGAGATATCCACTAATATCCACCTAGTATTCTATATAAAGCTAGTTAAACCTATCACTTTAGACCTATTTCTATTATAGATTATAAATAATTCATATCTCCTACTAATACTAGTTAATAAGGAACTTAAGTATAAAGTAGAAGAGATAATAGATATAAGATATAAGAAAGTTAGTCAAGAATACCATAATAAAGCCCTAGTAAAATAGATAGGTTAGATAGAATAGACTTAATAAAGCCTCAGCGACATTCGAGATTACTCTATATTAGATGCCTTTAAAAGATAATTCAGCCCCATTTCAACTTTATTATAAGCCTAAAGACAACCGAATACAACTACAATATATATAAAGAGGACTACCCTAAAGAGGGGATACTATTATAGACCAATATCTAGTATAAAGTCATATAGTATATATAACTATAATAACCTAACACATAGAATACCTACTTAGTAATTCTCTCTTTAAGCTTTTTATACACAGTACGTAGCCTAGCTTAATTGAATATAAATTCTGCTTTAGCCCTTTACACAGTAAAGGTATTTTTATTATATATTAAGGTAAGAGTCTATTCCTTAAAGTATTCCTAGCTACTAAAATAATTATTATTATTATCTTTAAGGTATCTCTTCTCTATAGTCTAGTTATTTTTATAATTAGAATTAAGATATTTAACTTCTATAAGGATCTTTATCTCTTTATTCTTATAGACCCTAGGATTATCTTAAAAGATATATCTAAGCTATAAGAGCTAATTTACTTATTCTTAAAGACTAAATAATTTCTTAAACTTATTAACCTTAAAACCCTCTACTTTCTTATATATTTTAATCTTAGTTCCTCTATAAGCTATAGATAGATTATCTAAGAAAGCCCTAGTATTAATTCTAGAGACTTAAATAGAGAGCTTTTTAAAGTAAGTATAAATTATAAGGAACTCTTCTAGATATTCTAGTTTGTATCTCTTCTCTTCTAGGGTATCTATAGTAATACTTCTAGATCTACTAATACTTTTAGTTATAAGGTTATTAATAATTTCCCTAATCTAGTCTAGACTAGATTCAGCTAGGTTTATATACTAATCTAGGACTAATTCGACCTTAGGTTATCTAATAATAAGGGAGAGAAATATAGTAGGCTCGGATTAAGTGCTATTGTAAGAGGATATAGAGTTTCGGTGTATAGAGGATACTATTATTAATCCTTAGGTAGTTAAGAGAGAAGAATTAGAATTATAATAGTTACTAAGTTATTAGGCTAGAGACTTGTAACTAAACAAGGATATCAGATAGTAGAGATTAAATAGAATAGTTAATATATAGAACTGATTCTTGTAGGATAAGAATCGTAGCTATTGTTTATATGTTTTAATATTGCTAGAGCTTACTAGGGCTTAGGGTAGTCATATATTAGTAGGTGTATCGTAGTAGATTTACCTGCGGAGCGGCTATGAATCGTACCTGAATCGTGCCCGAAGGGATTCAGGAATCCCGTGACAATATATCCTTCTAAGCTCTTCCGGTCCAGATTGTCGGCAAAGGAGGCGTCAGTGAAGAAGGAAACGGCTTTGATTTTATTAGATTGTTGGGGACGGTAGGTGATTACATATAATTATATATAGTAAAGATAAGTAATTACTCTATTAATTGTATCTAAATACTTAGGTCCTAGATTCTTTAGGAACTATATGAGGACAGTAATATATTTAGTAATATCTGGTCGCATTATTATAATAGTATATAGAGCTGATCTAACCTTTTACTGATACTTATAGATCTATTTAGGTATTACTTTATTGTTAAACTCCTGAAAGGATATATTTGGTAATAGTGTTACTATTTATTAAAGATGGGTAAGATAGTATTGGTTAGCTATCGAAGAGATATATAAGTCTTAACAAAGCTAGAGAGCCTTATAGTTATAATCTTAGGTAATTCGAATCCTAAGGAACCAGGCGGCCTTACTAATATCTCTTAACTTCTATTTATTTATAAGCTGTTATCTAAGCTTTTATATCTATTTGGCTTAGGAAGGGTGGTTAATAATAATAATATTATTAATATAAAAGAAGATAATGATTCTATCGCTTATAAATAGATAGAGATCTTCTTATACTACTTGAAATCCCAGCTTTATTAATATCTTTATGGCTTCTCTTTGCTATAAATGTAGGGACTTTCGTAGGCTATATAATATTTTTGTAAGCTTCTAGTATTGTCTAGATTGTTGATAATCTTCTGGTAATTCTATTATTACTTCCTTATTAAGTATACTATTAAGAAAGGTATTGATAGTATTAAATTAGTAAATATTAAGATTAAATACTACTACTAAGATAAAGATAGCTCTTGTTGTTTATGCTGTTAATGTAGCTAAATATTTCTCTTCGGCTGTGATCTTTTATAGATTATCTTATATATAGATTCTTACTTTTAGTTTAATTAAGAAGCTATTACTATTAAACTTATATATATATATCTAATAAAGTAGAAGGATCTAGGTACTATAATTGTTTGGTTATTAAATAACCTAGTATATTTCTTTTTATTTAAGTATCTTTAGTTTAAGTGCTGATACTTCTAGGAAGCCTTCTTAGTAAGGATATTTTATTATCTCTTACTAGTTCTTTAGGGCGGATAGAAGCTTATCCTTATAGGCTTTTATATATAAATAAGTATTATTTAGTCCTATTGTAAAGGTAGAGAGAGTTCTATCTTTATAATTACTATTAGTATAAAAGCTAAATTCTTTTGGCTTTTATATATAACTCCCTATAACGATATTATATTTATCTATATCTCTATTGATATCTCTTAGTATATATAGTATAATTATAGCTATAAGCTTATCTTAGAGTTGATCGGTAGGATCTTATTTATTCTAAATTATTCTATTAGATATTAAGGATAGTAACAAAAGCTACTAATCCCTTTCTTTTAGTTGTTATTTATAATTACTGGTTAACTGATTTAAAGATTTAAACTATATATATAAACTAATCAGAGGCTATTTATTGGTTAGATCTTTTTTTATATCTAACTCTAATTTATTATCTATCTAAGGTATTGCTTCTATGTTATTTCTAATCTATTTAATTATAATATCTTGTAGGTTAAAGAATCTATTCTTATTAAAGGTTATATCTTAGATCTCTTAGACTATTACTTATTGTAGAAACTAAATCTTCTAGATATTTAAGGCTTTATATCTAATAAGATAACCTATTTCTATATATATTTATATCTTATTAATATTTGGAATGTCTTATTTTCTTATATATATATAATAGCCATATACTTTTAGGTTTATAAGGTTAATAGGTATTGGTAGGGAGTTTAATATTAGTATTAGTACTTCCTGATATAGGATGATCTATCTCCTATCTAGTATCTTTATAGGTAATCTATTTAGAATCTATACTATTACTTAGATAGCTTTAGGCTAAAGAGCTTTTAGTAGGTCTGAATCTATTATTAAGCTTCTACTAACTATAATTATTACTCCTCTAGATCTTTCTATAAAGGAATTCTATTCTAGAGTACTAATAACACTATATTCTATTATAAAGCCTTATTTAGCTATATAATCTTTAACTTTATAGCTAGTTGATTACTTATTATTATAATGGAATACCTTGATTAGTAGATTCTACTAATTACTTATATATACTATAAACTCTTTAATAGTATTCTAACAGCTACTTTTTTATTTATATATAAAGATAATATATAAGTATATTCCTACTATATAAAAATAGATAATCTAATAGTATCTATTATAGTCTAGATCTATTTAGATTAAATCAAAGTAAATATATCTAAATCAACTAAATCTTCTTATATTTGGTTATTAGGATATCTACTGCTTTATCTTAGTAAGTTAATAGACTTTATATTTTTCTAGATAGTTTTGTTTATCTTTATTTAATTCTTTAATAATTTATATACCCTTGACTATCTTTTAAATCCTTAAAAGGTTCTGTTTAGCTATATATTCTAGGTGTTGATATTATCTCTCTATAGACGCTTCTGATATTAAGGGTTTCTCTAAGTAATAGATAAAGAATATTAAATATATTAGTATAGAGTCTATAGTATTAATAATATATAAGCTATTCTATCTTTTTACTACTAATATTGGTTTATTTATGTCCTTCTAGATGATTGTGCTTTTGTTTGGATCCTAATAGAACCTACTATACTCTATTTAGTTATATAAGATTATATTTATATAGAATCCTAATATATACTATACTTCTTTAAGATATAGGTAAACTAGAAGTTTCATATAAGGATTATTATTTATTATTATAACTTCTCTAGTTCTAAGGATTTCTATATATATATCTCTAGTTTTAATCTTATTAGATTATAGTAATAAATATTTAAATATTATATGATTATTATAGATATAGACTAAGGCTCTAGAATTAATAATCTAGTTTAATTATAGAGGGCTTATTTACTTAATTAGGAAATAAGATATTATAAATATTATCTCTTCCTAAGTATATGATTTTATATTATTCTTTTTCTTTTTTTGTTGTATCTTCTTAATTTAATTATAATCTGATTAGCTTATCTTCTTAATGTTCTTTTATACTTTCTTAACTATATTCTTATGGAGTTCCTATCTCTCTAGATAAATAGTTTTATTAAGATAGAAGTACTTTAAGAAATAATATCTTAGCAATCTATATAGATATCTCTATTTCTTATCTAACTGCTTTAGCTTTAAAGCTTTCGCTTCTGGCTGATCATTTAGCGTTATAAATACTATCTTTAATATTAATCTTTAGGATATTGTAGATAGGTTAGTACAGTAGCGTTGATAGTCTATTGTTATTTTATAGAATTTAATCTTATCTAGGTGTTTATTTAGCTCTTATTTCTAGTCTATATAGAAAGTATTATCTATATTCTATATAGTATTAAGAAAGTCTTTAATAATAAATATATCTCTAAGTAAGTAATTAGGAATCTTTATAATCTTCCCTTCTTTAAATAAGGAATCCTATTAAGTAATCTATTAATTAATATTAATTAATTAGTTAGATGATTAAATTATTACTCTCTATACTTATTGAAGCTCTTATTGACGGCTTTCTAGCTTTAGGTAGAATATTTTAGCTAGTTTCAAAAGTTTCTCTCTTAGTAAGTCTTTATCTATGATTAGATAGTAATATTTAGTAGCTAACGATTAGGTAATAAGACTATTTAGATATATTATTATCTTTAAGAGCTTTATATATTTTGATTTAGATCTCTTATAGATCCTTATCTTTAAATCCTATACTTAGATCTTATCTTCGGATAGGTCTTTAAGATCTTTTGGTTATCTATAATTATCTTTAAGGACTTCTGGTTCTAATAGAGCTATAGGAATCTCTAAGATCTTATTATTAGGTCTATTAGGATTGATATAGTTCTATATTCCTTCTGAATTTACTACTAACCTGATATATCCTATCTAGACTCTTTAATATACTTCTGACTAAAGCTTCTAGTTAGCTGGAATTATTATAAACTCCTCTCTATCTAAACTAGCTATTACGATCTATATGTTTTCTATCTTAGTTCAATTTAATTCGACTAGGGTATATAGGTAGCTAACGAATTTCGTTCGTAGCGATCGCTTTGCAAATTTAGGGGTAATCTAACCTGTTTGCTTAATCACGGCCTGTCTAAATCGTATAGAGATATATAGTTAGAAACTATTCTAAATATCCAATTCTATACGACGATACCGGGCTTATAACTGTCGGATAGGGGTGAACGCGTATGAACTAGTACAACTGGATACTATTTAGAGAGGGTTGTTTTATCTAGGTGCTCGATCGAGTTGAGCGATCTTGCCTGATTCGTATAGGCTAGTTGTATAGCCCATATGTACGCTTACGTGCGCTTTACATACAAAAACAGTAATATAGGATCTTAGCACGCGCTGAATCATCAATCTATAATAGGAAAGGTGGTAATCTTCTCCTGCGGAGTTCGACATTATACTACAATATGCCTATTCCGCGTCTTCACGGGATTGGGCTTTCGACGGGGCAAACTGTATGCGCTTACTCAGGACGATATTACTTTTTCGTATTCTGCTGACTATGATCCCAGCTCACACTTGCCGGGAATATGACTTGGCTCACCCGCACCTTTCAGTACCTTCGGCGTACAGTGTTAGGATGGCTGGGTTACCCAAGTCCATCTAGCTATGTACCCTATAACATTGATGAAGCGAAGTCTCTTGGGTCGGGCTATATTCTGATCGATTTACATCTAGCCATCACAGGGCACAATGCTTTCGGAAACATGGGAGAATGGCCGCCACGAACCAAAGCTGCGCACGAATTTGTTTCGCTCTCTCTCACGTATGATGATTTCGATGACACGAATTCCGCTGCCAAAGATAGGCTCTTTCATTTTGGATAAAACAGGCCATCTTAAGCTGGGTAACTTCCCCTTGACCCTCGCAATGCACTTTCATGAAAAAGAACGTATCCCTGTTGACATACCACGACATGTCACCTACTCGAGGTATGATTCATACATAAGTGACATCCTTGCATTTCATGAAAGTCGCCTTCGCTATCAGCCGAATGGCGTTCGTGACATCGAGGATGGCTTCTGTCAAACTTTTTTCCACCATGGTTATGAGAAGTGTATGGCCTTGTTTCTTCCGTCGTGATCTTCTGACGGGACCTTTTTTCCTATGCCTCACCGATCTTCACCAAAGCAACACATTTGTGGATAAAGATTGGAATATTACGTCTATTATTGATCTTGAATGGGCATGCTCCCTTCCAGTGGAAATGATGCATCCTCCGTCTTGGTTGAGTAATCAACATGGTGGCTCGATCGACCCGGGTGTATATGGGTCGCTTCATAAGGAGTTCATAGATCTACCGAGAGAAAAGGAACAGACATGCTCCAAAGAGCGACAGTCTTCTGTTCGGTTACATTCTATCTTACATCAAGGGTGGGAAAACGGAACATTTTGGTGCTCGCCAGCACTAAGTGCTCCCGCGGTACTATTTGGAATCTTCTATAACCATATTCAGCCCCGTTTTTCCGAGGCCCATAAAGACGATGAAGAGTTGGAAGAAGAGATCTGGTCGATTAAGATGCAATATTGGGGGTTCAATGCCTTCGATTTAATTATGAGAAAGGTCGAAGAGGAAGAAAAATACGACAAATGTTTGCAGGAAGAATTCCTGGGCCTGGATGGGAAATAGCTATCAAGATTTTCTATCTTTCTTCTCCCGAGCTTCCTTGCCTGCGGCGGATCTCTTAGCAGCATTCTGCTTACGTGCATTTTTTTGAGAAATCCACGTTAGCTTGAACCATTTCGAACAAATTCTCAAATCCCACGATGCTCCAGCCGATTGTCAAATTGTTGGCGTCGTCCTTCCGCTAGTTACAGGACGTGTATAAACAGTCAACAAGAGATGGGATTGAAGGACGCAGGGTAGAGTGCAGAGTAATATCAAGAGTAGGATCACGAGTAGAATTTATATCCATTATGGATTGAGGGGTCAGGTCTATATTGTTCAAAGCTGGAATGGTTATTTGCCTAGCCCGGAGATAGGCTCCATTAAATCAAGCAGTCCGTATCCAACTTCTTCAAGGTTCAATTGTTGAATCAAACAATTGATTGGTCCTACTAGACGCAAAGTATAACTGGCTACAGCACCGGATAGCCAATTGAAAGGGCCATTGATCCAACACTTCGTGACGCTGCAGTCGCAGGAGCTACTGGCGCCTTCAGCCAGGCTCTACCCCCTCCCGAGCTTGCTCGGTTCGTTTTACACCCCTGCTGTTGACCCTGCTGTCAATCCCGCTTTCAGCGTCTGGATGTCTATCGGCGTTGTTTTATTCGTGGGTAAAGTGCACCAAGCCAGACTGGAACTCCACCGATTTGTCAAATCCTCGAAGCTCCCATCCATCACCCCGGCTACAAACCTCTGTTTAATCATGCAGTGAGTGAGCCTCTAGAATCAGTTCCTAGGCCCGTCGAAGTAATACCCGTTATTGGGATTGTATCTCGCAAAGATACGGGATATGCGGGCGTAAAGAACAACAGGGATTCTCAGAATGTCGTGTCGTTGGGTCTAAAAAGTGACGATATTATCGTTCAGTTGTATCATGAACTTGAGCTCTAGAGAATAGTAGGCAATCAGGCAGCCAGGGCGGCGGCCTTAGTAGTCGGGAGCCCTCTGGGATATCAACTTGGAATCTCCTCAGGATGTTCACTGTGTCAGCAGATGATGTATATCTAGGCTTTACTATGTACCTAGGCATCCAAGGATTTAGCGCCAGGCATAAATTCTCTCGATGACGCATTCACTATTCACGGCCAGCCTTCTTCTTTCTGTTCTATTTCTATCATTAAATCCATATTGTATCTTGATATTCTTCCGGTTCAAACATAGATATGTATACTAGTGAGACTGGCTATTTGATAGGTACCTTCAAATTCCCCAAATTAAACATTTGACGATGAAACACAAAGTCTGTATGACGGCCTTGGAGATACTTCTTACAACCCAAGTTTGTGGACCTGTCTAAATATAAAAAATACATGGAGTTAAGCTGTACTGGATCATGATACCAAAAGTGGTGGTGTGATTCTAACAATTTTCAATTCAAAATGATACCAAGACCACTACATCCTAGCTTTGGATTTTTGGCTGTCAATATCAATGAATTAAATTCAAGTCCCAGCGGCTTTCGAACCTGAAATGATCGATCGACCCCCGGAACGAGTAATCTCTTGTAATCGCACCGATTAGTTTTGTACGTAGAATCACAAAATATTGTGGCGGAGAGGAGTTCATAATAACTTGAACGAGGTGGCTTGAAACCTTGAAATATCACGATACCAATCTATATGTACTACCCTTGTGGGCTTCAATAGCGTCATTCACATTCAACTTTGAAGTTCCCGTGGTTATGACCACCCTTGAAGGTTCTAGGCAAATAGGCGCTTTATACTCGGAAGTTATTGCTCGATAACATGAACGTTTCCTTCTTTGCCAACACTCTCCTCAATCCCAAACAATAGACTAAATAATAAGACTTGCCCTCAGTTCGGAGTTGTCCGATAATGATGATGATGATGATGATGTATAAAGCTACCTTCGAGGGTAATATATATAGATCCATTCTTTTTCTATTGTACATATTCAGTAGGAGACGCTTTTGGCTCTCACTTGACCTAGGTGCGGGTAGTGCCACTCTGCACCTAGTACTGCGTATTAAAATTATTATCTGCTTATGTGAGTTTGAAATCAGGTACTGGGATTGCTGAGATTGATGAGAAATGTGTACTACATCTTCATTTAGAGTTACAGACTTGTTTACTACCTTTAACCTGCTATACCCCTCGAAGTTTGCGTTATTAGTACAACACTTTGAACTGAGTTACCTATGGAACCACTGGCAGCCTGAGCCTGAGGTTACTGAGTTGGCAGGAACTTTTTGAATATATAAACCACATTCCACATTCCATTGTACTACACTAATTTAAAGTATAATATGCAGATAAGATCATGATCATGATAAAAGAAAATCATACCACGAACAAGTTCAAGTTGAACACCACACCAAAAGTATAGTATACGCAAGCACAACTGCTGCAGATGCAGTGGCTCGATAAACGCGGATGGCAGGCAGAGCACCACGATATCATGACTACTAGTAACATTCCCAGATGTAGGGGTATTATGGTCGGATTTGGATTAGGTCAAAAGATGGTGAACTTGGTCTAACATGACTTTGGCTGCTGTTATTCCCAGTGGCAATGTAGAGATCCACGCGACCGTATAGTCCACATGAGTGAATGGCATTTCATTCGAAGATTCTCTTCGGCGGTCAAGTAGTACATAAATGAAAATCACTCATGAGCTACTCCGTTCATATACTGTATAGCTTCAAACAGTTATTAACTTGAATGCTACTATGTATCTAAAGTTCAACAAGGTACATAGTCAGGCTTAGACCTACTCGAAGGTAAACAAAGCAGGGAGTATCTTCTATGCATAATTCTATGATTCTTCGCAGATAAATAACTAAGCAATCACTAAGAAGGGTTGAACTTCAGGGCTTGAAGTTATCATCTACGGATGCAGGCAGGGTCAACTCCACGCTACCCGACAAGATAGAACCGGCCGAAGCTAACCCCAACTCTGACTGTGACCATGAAGCGAGATGAGATGATCTAATAAAAGAACAAACAAACAAACAACCTGAACTCGCTTAAAAAAAATCTAATCCTAGCTATGGAGATATATCTAAGTCCTCCGAATTCTCCCTAGCCCGGCTCCTTCTCCCACTCTGGAGGGTAATAAGGAGCGAGTAAAAAAGAAGATGATGGAATTAACACATGATTAATATAAATGATCGAGCCACGATCTGACAGCCGAGGGATAAGGGGAGGAAAGTAAATTAAATTAGATGAATTGATTAAGAAGCCAGCCTGAAATACCCCGCAACTTGGCCGCTGATGCACCTTTAATATCTCCACGCCGATCGAATGATGCATGGGAGACGATCGGCGAACTCTATTTGACCGTTTTTACAGAGAGGGCTTAGCAGGGATGAAGTAGAGGTAGATAATGATGATGAAGTATCACCTGCATTTGACAGTGCGTTATTTGTGTTCAGGGTCATGGTTTAGGGCATCTAAATTTTGGTTGAGGGACATCTTCAAACAGTTATGCCTGAATATGTGGGACTTCTGAATAGCCTCATAAACGAGTTTTTCCGAGTCCATGTGTATCTACAGTATCTCTACGGAGGCACAGGTGCATCTACACGGGCTTTCTCCGTATACGAGTATGTACGAATACTTGAAACAATAGATTGGGTCTAGTAGCGGAGCCGCAACCGTTGAGAATCATGAGAATCAATCGTGAATCATGACCCTGCAGTACAAATGGATGAATAAAAAATAAAGTCCGACTGGAATTTGAGGCGACCAAGTCTGTGTATCCATTGGATTAAGTTTCCAGCGGGGCGAATGTAGCACTGTTATTTCGCTTGATCTATTTCTATTCTTGCTCACGGCAATTTACATGTAATCTCTTTCACAGCAATCTTATTATCTCAGAAAAGAGAATCAGAGTATAATGAATCTTGTGACTCGAATAAAAGGGGCCGGCTCGTATTCCGTCGCGGTGGTTCCGGTGTATCGCGCCCCCACGAGAGTAGCCAGACCATACCAGAGCAGGCATGTGGATCCCGGAATTGGAGGTCTAGTACTCCATCGAGGAGCTGAGGAAGAAAAAGGGGAATCAGAATCAGAATCAGAATTAGACTAGAGTAGGATTTATTAAGAGCTAGAAATTGAGAAGAGCAGAGCAGAAATAAGATTTTCGCGTGATTTTGAAGTCTTATTGCTCTGGATGATGCCTGATGGCATTATTTCGGTGAGCGATAGGTATGCACATCGGGGTGATCGGGATTTCGAGCATGCATGAAAAAGTTCCGATCGTGCATGAAGAGAAGGATTTAATTATTTTTTATTTAATTAATTATTTTCTGTCAGAGCTCGGGGAGCCTGAGCTGAGCACTAGCTGTAGCTCTGGCAGCATGCAGGAATTAGCGTGCGGGTCTGAGCATTCGAGATGTGAGCCACATTGTTCATGTATGACGCGCAAAAGCATTGATTCATTTCGTGCTTGGGAAGCTCACAGACTCGCTTGGAGGAGTGCACGTACTCCGTACATCCTGTACATCCTGTATGTACATTGTGTACCTTGTGGCTCGGCTTCCCCTGCTTGGCGTTAGCCGGGGTTGTCTCTGGGGTGTGTATCATCCCCGCAAAAGACGTAGATTTTAATCTTAAATCTTATAGATTTCTGATTATTTTCGTTTTTTCGGACAACGGTCACGTTCGATGACCTGATAATCTGCTGTTTTCATGGTAGATGACGCCATGATAAGCCTGGGGAAATGAAAAGGAAATGAAGATGAGCAAGAGATGGGCAAAGATGGGTCGAGAGACGGAAGACGGACGGGAGAAGAGAACCGGGGAAGGTGGGGCGGTGTGGAGGGGTAAGCCAATAAGAGTGAAGGGAAAGAAGGAAACGTGACCATGCCAAATTTGATGTCTTAGATGAATTGAACTAGTTCTGTTAGTGTTTAGTGTGTCCCCTGTAGTATGCAGTTTACGAAGTATGTACTACAGAAACAATCAGGATTGATCTGAGATATTTACATCCAGTCTTAATGATTTGATATTTTCATTTTTCTTCTGTTCATCCACAGTATCCATAATGTAGACCACAGCTACTATAGTTACCCGCGGTCCTCATTGTACTCACTCCCGACGTAGACTCCATCCTACCACTACACGCAGGGTCTCTCGTTCCTGGCCCTGACCTGTTGGCGTACAATTGAACCAATAATCGTGTTTCTTTTCGTATTTTCTCTCCGGCCCCTTATGTTCGTTGCAGGCAATGATCGGCAGAGTTGCACGACCGTATGCACCGTATCCATCTGGCCAACTTCACCGTCAACCAATGATACACCTCCTTCCGTCTCCACTGATGCTCGGTGGTCCGGGGTATAGGTTTTGCTTCCACTTCCAGCTTCATCCCCGAGAACCCCTCATTTTGGGCCTCTGGGTCTGCCCGAGTTGGCTCCGTCAATGACCGCGGTCCAAGTGGAGTCCACGTTCCTCTTCTTAGTTTAGCCCACGCTGCACCACACTGGCACTAGTCAATCCTAGTCCCATCTAGTTTATCCTAGCGCAGGCCCAATTCCCGCATCGCCAGCTACCAAACCCTGTTCTGCGGTGGGAACCACTCCAAGCCACCAAAATACAGAAAAGCCAATTTTCATGCGACACATGTGAACTGGTGGCTCTCAAACCCCTGAACAGCCATACACAGTCAATGAAATTCGCCCAAAACTGGGTTTCGTCCAATTGACCGGCTCCATTCTATGCTTTATGCCTCGGAATAACCTACGGCTCCATCTTTTCTCCTCCTCCCAGTACCCCGGTCGGTGATGTCAAAGACGGACAGAGAGAGAGGAGCCTCGACACTAGCGAGCTGCCCGGATTTTGCTTTTCAGGTATTTTTTTTTCTTTTTCTTTTTTTCCTTTTTCTTTTTTATCTCTGCTTGTTTTCTTATCACATGGGGATCTCGGTGTTCTGGGTCTTCTTGCCTCGGACGTCGATCCACATTTCGCGCGTTTTCTTCCCATCCAAAGCTCTCTAGCGCAATACTCAGGTGGAGTGAGGCTTTCCCCCAAAAAGATACCCCAGATGGTCGATCCCTGATGACCCGCCAAAATAAAGAAATAAAGACCTACCGCGACCCGGAAATGGATCCTTTCTTTTTTTTCTTGTTCTCCGTTGTGTTTCCCCTTTCAGGCTCTCCCATCTCGCGGTTCAACCTTCAGCCTGACGCCAATCGTGACTGCGGAACCATAACGCATCGACAAAAAGATATTGGAGTGCCAACACCGACAACATGCGTTTCTTTCCAGTCCTCGCGACTGCCTTCCTGGCCGTCTCCTCGGTCACAGGCGCGTCGCCTGCCGCCGCGTCCTCGTCAGTTGCTGCTACGCAAGATGATACAAACAGCGCCGATGCCAATGATGCAGCCAATAGTGTGGCGAACGCGGCTACTACCGCGCTGAACCAGAATAGCCCAGCTGCCGCCGTCACAACTACCGCTGCCGCGGCTAATAATGATAATAACGCCGCCTCATCTGATGACGAGACAAATGCTGCGGAGACCACTGCCGCTTCCGCGAACAATGCTGCTAACCAGGGTAACAATGATACTCCTTCCGCTTCCACGAACAATGCCCCCGTTGAGACGAGTGCCGCAGCCGCTAACACAAACGGTGCTGCAGAGACTACTGCTGCTGCTGCAAACACCGCTGCTACTTCCAAGGCTGCTGGCAATGCTGCTTCCAGCACTGCTGCCGCTTCTGTTGCCGAGACTGGCTCCGCTACATCCACCGGTTCTTCCACCAAGTCTACTGCCTCTAGCGACTCTAGCGATAGCTCCAGCGACGACAGCAACCTTCTCAGTGGCTTGGAGAGCCTTCTCTCCGGCTCTGGCCTTGGCGACATTGGTACCGAACTGGGTGACCTTCTCAAGGGTATTAGCGGTCTCCTGAACCCTAGCCTGCTGAGCGAGATTGAGGACACCTTCAAGTACCTCTCTACTTCCTTGGCTCCTCCCGTGGACACCAACATTCGCGTTCTGCTGTCTAACGACAACACCCAGGCTCTTGGTGACCTTATTACCAACGCTAACACCTTGCTGTCTGCCAAGAACACCAAGACTCTGAGCAGCATCCTGTCTAAGGCCGATGCCCTGCTGTCCGAGCAGAACCTCAATGGAATTCAGAAGCTCCTGGACAACATCGACAAGGTCAACGACATTGTCGACAATGCCGACACTCTGCTCACTGCTAAGAACGTCAAGTCTATCGAGAGCTTGGTCGACAACGCCAACGATCTGCTCACTACCGATGTTACCAACGCTCTCAAGAAGATTCTGGGCGATGTTGTTACCCTGCTGCCCAACCTGGAAGACTTCCTTACCAAGGAGACTTTCACCGAGCTCGGCAACTTGCTCAAGAACGGCAACTCTCTGCTCACCGACAACTTTGTTACCGAGACCAAGTCTTTGGTTGCTGGTGCTTCCAACTTGTTGACCACTTCCGTCACCAATGCCCTCAAGGAGATCCTCGATGCCGTCGTTCCTCTCCTTCCCGAGGTCAAGAGCCTGCTCACCAACAGCACAATCTCGGATATCCAAACTTTGCTGGAGAACGGCAACTCTCTGCTTACCGACAGCTTCGTTTCGGAGACCAAGTCTTTGGTTGCTGGTGCTTCCAACTTGTTGACCACTTCCGTGACCAACGCTCTCAAGGAGATCCTCAACGCTGTTGTTCCCTTACTGCCTCAGCTCAAGAGCTTCCTCACCACCTCGACCATCACCGAGCTGGAGAACCTTCTCAAGAACGGCAACTCTCTGCTTACCGACAACTTCGTTTCGGAGACCAAGTCTTTGGTTGCTGGTGCTTCCGGTCTTTTGACCACGTCTGTCACCAACGCTCTGAAGGAGATCCTCACTGCTGTTGTTCCATTGCTCCCCGAGGTCAAGAACCTGCTCACCAACGATACTATTTCGGATATCCAGACTTTGCTCACAAACGGCAACTCTCTGTTGACCGATTCTTTCGTATCCGAGACCAAGTCCCTGGTTGCCGGTGCCTCGGGCCTCCTGACCACCTCCGTGATCAACGCTCTGAAGGAGATTCTCAGTGCTGTCGTGCCCCTGCTCCCCGAGCTCAAGAGTTTCCTCACCAAGGATACCCTGGACGAGCTCGAGGACCTGCTCACCAACGGCAACTCCCTTCTCACCAGCTCTTTCGTCAACCAAACAAAGACTCTGGTCGGGAATGCCGACGATCTTCTCACTCCATCCCTGGTCTCGGGTCTCAAGAGCATTCTCAGCCAGATCACTCCTATCCTGCCCGAGGTGGAGAAGCTTCTGACAAAGAGCTACATCGACATGATCGCATCTCTCTTGACAAACGCCAACGACCTCCTGTCCCCAACGTTTGTCAACGAGACCGAGTCTCTGATCTCAGGCGCTCACGATCTCCTCACACCATACGTCGTCGGCGGTCTCAGCGACCTGCTCAACCACCTCGTCCCAGTCGTCCCCAACATCACAACGGACTTCCTGAACGCCACGACACTCAAGAACCTGACCTACCTCCTCGGCAACGGTACTGTGCTCCTGGACACCGCCTTCGTCTCCGATACCAAGAATCTGATCGACGAGGCTGGCGAACTCCTCACGCCTTCTACCGTCAAGTCTCTCAGTGGCCTGGTCAGCTCCCTCGACAAGTCTATGCCAGAGCTCGAGTCTCTTCTCCAGCCTGGTACTATCAAGGAATTGCACACTCTCTTGAACAACGCTGGTGATCTGCTCACTGCTAAGTTCGTAAACGAGACATCTACTATTATTAATGATGTTTCTGGATTGTTGCCCTTGGTCGAGGGTATCTTGAACTCGCTGTAAGCGGGTGAGAGGTCATAGATGTATGTCCCATTTTCTTTGACATGCATGATTATATATATGTATTTACATGATTGAAAGGAACGAACTATTCTCCTGGATATGAATTAATGCGTTTAATGATATACTTTTTCTTCTGGAACAGCTTTCTTCCTATGTAAATTCAACAAATGAAATATAGAATATGTAGGAAAGAAACTGTCACGTGGCCGATCAGTAGAGTGGTCAGGAATTCAACGAAACTAACGAAACTAGAGGGGAAGGGGAGAGAGGAAGCGAGATGGTGATGTGTGAGGCAATATCATGATCATCACCAAATCGCAACATTGCAGCCTCGGGCTCCTTATCTCGATACGATGACCCAGCATTCATAACATAAACTATATGTATTCAATGTAGACTCAAGTCGTGACTGCCTCTTGAACATAAGTTCCAGCATCTAGCCTCGAACGTACCGTGACTCCGTCTTGAAAGACAGCAAACATTAAAAGAAAAAACGATATAGCATAATTCTACCGAACATGATAATCTTCTTTGAAGTCAATCCCGGCCAAAGGCAAACAAAAAGGCTCTGATGAAAATAGTATCAACGTTTTTTCTTTGACCGTTTCTTTATTGACGAACCTTTAATGTGATCACTGTAGTATCTACCCATATTTGATCCTGATGTCTCCCAACCCAAACCCTCATTCAACCACCGTACTTTATCAATTCCTCCGAATCCGATTCAATATTCTTTGCCAATATCACGATGCTCCGAGTAGAATTCACTCGCAAAAGACGGGGCGGAGAGGTAGACGGTGCTACTAAAAGGCAAAGGATCGAGTCTGAGGAACAAGAAGCCTCCGAAGGGCAACTCGAAGAATCACTCGAGGAGCAACTTGAAGATACCACCGAAGAAGACACCACGTACGGCGAAACTAAAAGAAAACAAATCGATATCTCTACTCTAGATCTCGATAAGTCCTATGAAGATGAGATAGAATGGCCGCCTAAGAAAGTCGAGCAACCAAGAAAACGATGGACATGGGAGGGTAATGAGCCATGTTTAGATTTGGACAAGGTACCTAAGGGATGGAGCAATGCTGATCCCGATCTTGATAGGCTGCAAGTGAAGTCCCCATCCACATGAAAATACCAAATGCTAATATGTGAAATGAACAGTGATATCGAAGGGAACATCAAACGGTGCTATGAGCGAATTTCAGAAGGAATAATGCCTGGTATGTTTGAGCAGCGATTAGAGCAGTACAGGATAGTTGAGGCACAGCGAGAGTAAGTTAATTATCCATTATTATCACCATAATAATACCATTTACCGCCAAAGAAAATGAGTATGTTCTCCTAACAAAGAACCTAGAAAACTCAAAATCAATGAACCCGAAGGCCTAAGCTGGGACGTCTACACGCGAATCAACACACTCAAGGAAATAAAAGAAGATGTCCTAGGCAACGACGAGTATGTGCAGTTTGAGCAGGTTCCAAGTATCGACGCATTACTAGAGCTTATCGTAGTAAGAAACTTCAATGGCTTCCTGAACTGGTCACATATTGGTCCAAGGGGAAACAGCTTTCACAGCCACGGCGATTTGATTGGGATGAATTCGAAGCTCTTAATAAAGCTCATGAGGGACATAAGGGATTTTTGGTTGAAGCAGTACGTTAAAAAAATAGACCAAAGTCATTCAATTGGGATCTTGCATTTAAATCAAGATAGATACAGGGTCATCTAACATAGTCTCTACATAGTTGGGATCGAGTCCATCCTTCGAAACGTCAAAGTATCGAAAAGTCGTACACTCAGATCCAAACACATCACCACTGCTACACGTACGATCCCCCTTCCTTACTTGAATAAAACCTTGATACATAGTTACTTGGGTACTAAGTACTGACCTTGTCCCCCATCCCCCTATATAGTACCCGATGTCCCTAAGACTTGTAGGCTACCCCGGTGAGGCACAGATAGACGTCCTCCACGACACAGGTTCTTCAGTAATGCTCATCTGGCAAAGCGATCTTCGCCTAGCAATGGGAGCACTAGGTCCACCCGAGGGCTACCCAGCAGTCATATCCGTTGGCATGACACAAATAGGCAGCGAACAAGGCACGTTGGCCTACCCCGTCGTTGAGGTAGAGGTAAGGCTACCCTCAGACGATGACGATAATAGTCCAATGACCCGATGGACACGGGGGGTTTTCGGCGTTGGGTATGGGACAATTTAATCCGGCGATGCACCAGAGGCTTGATGGACCTGTATTTAGAGAGATATTGTTAATGGGTCGGTGCCTAACAGACAGGGTGAGAATATTTATCCTGATGGGGTATCGGATTTAAAGCTGGGTCGTCTACCAGTGAACAGGGTGAAGAGGAATCCGACTGTTTATTTTAATAAGCAGCCTGCAAACGATGGTGTGGTAGCAGATGTTACGCCTGCAGCTGCGCCAGCGGGTGCACCCGCAGCTATGGGTGGGGGTCGGAGTGGGGCTTGAATCGTGCTCGAGGGTTGATTATTCTGATGATGGGTATATCGTATTGTTTATACTGAGTAGATGAGATAGTATAGTTATTCTTCGTTGATATTGATCCTTTCTTTGTTAATGTCACTATAGTTTCAGTCCATATAGTAATTTCTAGATTTGCACTTAAGAAGTTAAGACTTCGCAACCATGAACCACCGCATTACAATTGAGTCCAGGAATCAACCATATACAATAATATACAACTGAAAACGTGTCACGAAACCGGAATTATCACTGGAATTACAGTCGCGGGAACGCGGGGGCGTGGAGACAAATGAACCAATCCACATCTTGTACGTGACGATCTTCCAAGCCGTGACGAGAATATGGACACAAATTCGGACTTAAAGTGGAGAATGCACCTCATCTATTTCCGAGGCGGTGGGAAATTCCACTTCACTTTCCACTTTCGTGCCCCTCTATCTCTGGGAGTGTGATACAAGCAAATAATGAGCGCAGAATGGTCGAATACCTCAATAGGGTCGGATCGGGCAAGCGGCCACACGAGAAGGGGAAATAGAAATATCCAGGATCACACACATCCACGAAGACCCCGCGGTAAGGAGGAGCCTCCAAGAAAACGTCCGAAACGGGGCAAATATGTTAGTAAAGCATGGTGCGTAGTACTACTATATTCAACTTGAAGGTTCTTTCTTGGTCAACTGCTAAATACTATAAATAGTGCTGATTGCCAGCGGAGAAAGACAAAGGTATCTCCGCTACGCCATTGCAGCATGGTATTTCTTTGATCACCTTTTAAAGAAAGACTTGGAACTCTCTGATGCTTGTCACTGACCATTCAAATATCAATAGTGTGAAGGAGGTTACCCATGCAGCGCGTGTATCGCCAAAGGACTCGACTGTGTGACTCGCAATGCTGAGATTCGCCATGACTCGGCTACTAGTCAATCACAAAATTCCAGAGGTGACAAAGAAGATGTGATATTGGCACTGGGAAATATCCAGCGGCAATTGAATCATATCCTTAAGCAAAATGGGAAATCGACTGTCGCCGGAAGCGAAACTAGCAATACCCCCACGAGCGTCCATAATCCCGTCCAATTTCCAGCTCCATCTTATCACACAGCACAAAGCCAATATACTCCGAAATCAGACACCGAAGTATTCAGCGGTGAACCGTCACTTGTTCATGTTCTTCACGAAATGGAAGGCACACTAGAAAAACTGGGCATAAGAAACAAATTCATGGCATCTCCTCCTCCGAGTTTACCTTTGACTCCGGTTTATTATCAGAGCCAGGTGGAAGGAGAGACAAGCCATATCAAAGCAGTTTTACAATCTCATGGAATTATTCCCGACCGAGAAGAATGGGACGAGCTACTGCACAGTTTCGTGGATGATGTCCACATTCTATATCCCTTTTTGCATCTTCCAATCCTCAAGAACACATACGAAGGCTTATGGGATCGAGTCATCGTTCCATCGTGCAGCAGCTACAAAGATAACAACCACCGTGTCAAGATTGCCCAAGTCCTTTTTTGTCTGGCAACGGGGCGATGCAATGAATCTACCCGCAAAGATACAGAGGGACATCACTCAGCAGGGTGGAGCCTTTTTCAAGCCGGTATGGATGTATTAGGGGATCCGTTAGAGATATTAGACGACTTCTCTGTATCTCTTCCAGCTCTTCAGGCAATCATCTTAGCTGTACGTCTACCTTGCCACTGTGTTGATGTTGAAAGCTGAACTTCAAGTTTGTCCAGGTCATATATCTCTTCCGCATAGACGCAAACAACAAGACAGAGAAATTCTTGGCCCTGGTAGTCTCACACTCACACCTTCTGGGTCTCCACCGGAAAAGAGTCACCGATGACATGCCCATCTTTGAAGCAGAGATGTTCAAACGTTTATGGTGGTGTACATATATCATGGATCGACGATTGGCAATTGATACAGGTCGTCCATTTCTCATCCAGGATGTCAACACAGATGTACCTGTACCCTTGGGGCTTGGAGAGGATTGGTTGTCTTGTCATGCAAGCACGATGCTTACATCAAAAGAACTTAGGAAGGAGATCGAAGTTGAAATCAACCGAGATGTCCCAACTCCCCTGTCCCACATTGCCGCCATGGCCGACTTTTCTCGTGTAGTAGGCAAGGTATGGGAAGCCTATTACGGGGCGCTGGATCGGAATGCCATCTCAACTCCACTTACAGCCGAATATCTTGAGGTTCTTATTTCCAGCACAGTACAACGAGAGCCGTCGAGAGCTTGGTCTGGATCTAGAGAACCATTTCATAGGCAATTTGCCGGTATGGAATGGTGGCTTATCAAACAGAAAATGCTTATGCGTATTGTATGTTAGCAATCCACTTTGACATGATTATTTGACTGATTTTCTATCTTATTACCAGCGATGGACATTTTTGAGGTTACTTATTCGAAAATCCTCACTTGACTCTTCGTCGCTGTTCTCCGATGAAGCAAATGCCAACGGAGTAACCTGCCTGCAGCTGTGTCGCGCCATAGTTCTCGAGTTCAACTATATCCCCGACAAATATCCGAAACACACATTTCCATTTATCAACTACGTTGCAACGGCTGCGATGATTGCCCTCGGACTGATCATTAAGCAGCCAACCTTTTCATCGCTTGATCTCACATTCGTTGTGCAGGCAGCTCGTATGCTTGAGCGATTTTGCACCCAGACCTGGGTTTCTGGACGGATCATTCGGGCCGCCACGAGAATAAACCAAGTAACAGCGTTGGTATTCGATAAGAATGGGAATCCTAGGGAGAGAGCTTCGGGAATCATAAATGAGCCCCGCTGTGACCTTTCTTCGGATCCAATTCATGACAATGGTCGAGCGTCTCGGCGCAAAGGAAGCTTCTCAGATGACTCCCGTATCGGCCCTCCAAATGGAAACGCTAGAGGTCACTTTTTCAATGGCGATAACTATCGTCATTCTTCAAATTCCAACACAATGGCTCAATCACCAAACGTCAATTTTCAATGTGCAAGTTCTGATGACACCTTAGAGGTGCCATCATTTCTTCCTTCAGCAAACAGTGTCTTCATATCATCTGGACTAGAAGATCTAGTGATGACAGACTTCGATTTCGAAGAGGTCTTGCAGCATGGAAGTCAACTCAACGGCAGTTGGCCATGTTTACCGGAATTTCTGGAACCCACTGCGCCACTCCAAGAAGACTCCTCGGATTTCTCTATCATATAAGCCTCTTAGCCTTCACGCTTTCATCTCCTTTTTCCTTAATAGTCTTGATGATCTTATCAAGGGTTGTCGGACGTGTGTGATTTCAAAGACATCCAGACCAACGCAATACCACAGGTAGAACCCTCCACTGGCTTCAAACAAGTATGCATGGTCTGTGCAATGACACATCATCGGACGGCCTCTTCCAAGATTCGGCTGTTTACAGATATCTTGGCCGCACCTATCCTCTGCCTCCCAGGCATCTTCGTATTCGAGATCCTCGGGCTTCAAGCCCCACCCGGGCTGCGGGTCATCCTGATCTGCAATAGCGTTGATTTTGAAAATATCCTGACAGCGAAAAGTTTACTATGGAGTTTGAGGTATTTGAGATGAGTTATGATGAATGAAGAGGTAGGTCGGAAATACGTCAATACCAACAGCTGTGGATGGTAGAAAGCGGTTAGCTTGAAGGAGATTGTAGGCCTGAGGCAGAGACCAACTGTGCCGAATAGGCCCCGAATCATGTCCGAGGCAGATACGTAACACTACTGACTCTATAATATAAGGGACTCAGTGATTATGCTGCTGTGCTATTGTGCTATTCTTTGTATATGCAGACACGACTAAATAATGTCAAATTGGGCGATACGAGTGCAGAGATGAACGTACGCAATGAGTCATTCCATGATGTACCAGTGCTAGAAGAGCCTCATCTAGAGAATTCACCATGGTAAACATTTTTCTAATGGTTTTGCAAAGATTGTTTCAAACCTTTCTTCAAATCTCTTTCTGGACCTTTTTTTAACCTATCTTTGAAATGTTTGGTACTTTGTACGGCCTTATCTTTGTAGAATATTTCAGAATTAAAAAATCCCGAAGCCGCAAAACAGTAATCTAGCATAAAGAAATGACCAAGAGAGAACAGTTTGAAGTACATGATTTACCACCTGAGTCATACTTTCGAACATTCCGCCGGTTCTCAATAGTATTGTTTTCCAACATGCGGAGGGCCGGTCCGAATGGAAATCTTCCATAGAGAGGTTGCCAGCAAAGCCGCAGAACGGGGCCAGCGAGGATCGCATGTTTTGTGACACGTAGGCGGGACATGTCCTTTTTGCTTTTACCCGATCTTAGAGTTCCTCATATCTATATGTACCTGTCGCGAAAGAATATATACTCTTCTTTACACAGTGGGGAACTGACAGATAGGCCAAGTGTATATAGGTTTCTGTATTGCCTCATAGATCCCGCTCGCTGCTGCCGATACATGCAAGCAAGGCACATGCTAGCAGACATCTTCAAGACTTTGAATCGCTTTGATCGGATATAAGGTCAATTCTAGCCTGGATCACATAACTGGAAAGTTATAGTGTGGGAGGTACCTTGATAATACCTCAGGTACTATTATCTTAAATGTCCAGATGTCACCCTTACCTCGTTCGCTTACCTGCGTCAAGCTCCTTGGTACAACTGAAAGTCAAAGATATTTCCTTGCAACAGCCCTGTTCGCCTTGTATTCTAATTTTCATGTGTCTACATCACATGGACGCACTGTGCAAACTCCGCAACGTCTCTCGGCCTATCGATTCGGGAGACTGTGTGGCGCTGTATGTCGACGTGGCCATCGTATGCAATCAAAATCACAGCGAACCATGTCAGCCTCGCCGCTCGCTGACATAAAAATTACAAATAATTTTCAGGATGAAAGGGGGGAATTCGGCACCTATTTTTGTGTTTTTCGAGAAACTTTTCATACAGGATTCGTCTCATTCTCTTGTGAACTCCTTTTTAGCCCCCGCATCTTTTGCCATCCCTTTGAGGCTTGAAAACATGTCTTACTTGACGGCCAACGATCGTATTAGGGCCGTGGAGGCGATAATAAATTATGGATTCCACAACCCGCAGTTTATTGCGAATGCTCTGAAAGCGGCGGGGTCTTCCGGAGCTGCGCAAGGAAATAAGCGACTTGCGCTTATTGGTGATGCTGTCTTGAGACTAGTCTTATATGAACTGGGATATGAAGAGGATCGTTCAATAGGTGATAACCCAGAGATGCCCCCTTTCTTCCTTCTTTGTCTTGTCTAATTATTAACGAGATAAAAGGGGACATGACCTCAGCCCAGAATACTCGGGCGACCAACGAGAACTTGGCCAGAATAGGCTTTTCTTTGGGGCTTAGCGCTTTTATTCAATTGAGCCCTTCGGCTCAGGGTGTCGTCCCAGAGCGTTTAATGGCGACTACCATTGAAGCCATTATCGGAGCCGTCTATCTCGACAGCGGCAGGGATATCATGGTTGTACGGGCTTTGATACGTTTTATGCGGATATAGTGATTATCTTCGGATAGGTTAGGAAAATTCTGCGCCTTATTCCCTGCATTGAACCACCTTTTAACTTCCGGTTCATCCTCAAGGTCACATCTTCCGACGGGGCTTTGTATACCCTTGGCGATAGTTTCTGGCACATGCCCTGATAAAGAGGCCTTCTAGGCCTCTTTATGACGGCATCTGGCAGTTACTATGGTTTCAACAGTGTTCAAATACTCTTACGGAAATAATCTTACGGGTGCTGGCTACTGACATTCGTCTCGTGCGAGGATATGATCAAATCTTTAGGGATAGGAAGCCCCTTGGTACCCGGCTTCCTCTTTCCAAAGATCTGGTCATATCCCCGCGCAAGACGAATGTCAATTACTGGTACATGCAGTGAGGTCTGGCTTTCATGTTGATATTTTATTCTTGTTTTTTCCGGGACGCAATCAGTTTTTTGCTGATGGATTTGCTGGCTTGAGATGTTCTATGAGATCATACTTGATGGCCTCAACGTTACGGTAGCCCAACGATTCAACATCGTGGCATTTTGAAGTTCTTGATATTTTCAATTGCCAAATTTAATCTAGTCATTCGTTTTAAATGCATGTTCAGACTCCAATCCTGCAGTTAGAAGAACTCAATTTCGTACATTGATTGCCAATCGCCCCTGGTCAAAAAGCGATTAACGAACTATTTACTTATTCGAGGAAGCCCTGGTCGCTGTCTGACGCAGAGAGAGGCTTGATGGAATCACACCCGCATTCTCAAATGATCGATAAGTCTCAATCCACGTCTCGAAAGTATCATCGTATCGGTTCCATCCCATTTTGCGCGCCTTGGAAATTGAACTCAAAGTAGGCCATGATTTGCCCAAACTCCAATCAAAGAAGGCCCATGTGCCCCAATCAAACGCATCTGGATTTCCTCCGTACTTCTTACAGACAGCCTCCCACACTGGTCGCTTATCTTTGGCCCAGTCTGACATGGTGAACTGATTCTCAAGTTTGTCTGTTTCACCCATAGCCGCGAACTCGGTAGTTTCGGGCACCTAAAAAATCGAAATTAGCGAGATCCCGCAACAGGGGCTCAAAGCATTATTTATAACTGTTTACCTCAAGGTCAAAGTAATCACCAATTCTTTCGAAGAAGTAGCGCCATACAAAGGTGTCTCCATTTGTATGGTTGAAGGCCTGGTTGGCGGCTTTGGGGGTAGTCAGGGCCCAGACGGACATATCCGCAATGCTGGGCGCATAAGAACTATCATCCACACAGTTGTAGAAGTACTTGTTCCCTGGGAATCTTGGGAACTCCCCGGTCTCTCGACAAATGAGGAGGTACAGGGCTAGCGTGATGGCTTGAGACATGCCATTGTCTGCGAGTTTAAACATCGGTTAGCCATCAATTACCAGTTTGGTACTCCATGAACCTACCTCCGGGTGTAAATCCAATAATAGCGTTTGGGCGAATGATATTGTAAGTCCAGTTTCTCTCTTTTTGCAACTCAAACAAAAAGTCCTCTTGTGGGTAGTAGAAGTTCTGGCCCTTGTCATCGTAGCGTGGATGGCGCTCATCGCATGGCTGCTTCACGGGGCCGAGATGAACACCGTAATTCTATAGAATCGAATGTTAGACATTCACTCACAGTCAGCCAGGGTAACATTTTCTTACCTTTCCACCGGTCTGAACGCAGACTCCCTGGAGCGTATTCCTTGCCACTTGATCAATGGCTGTTAGAAAGTTTTCGAAAAGAGGAACATTGGCGTCACGAAGTTGCTCAAAGTCGTCCGAGTGTACATAGGATGTAAAGAAGGCGTGCGTGACATCGGTACAGTGGGGAGCCAGCTGGGAAGTGATTGTTTCCAAGTCACTCAAGAAGTCGATGGCGACAAAGTGAACGCGTGGGTCTTGCCAGTGGTACTTCAAAGGCTTGCGAGACGAAATCACAATCTTGGACCTGGAGGAGTTAGCTACTTGCTGATAGGAATTGGGCTATTAAATTTAGGTACCATTCAGTCTTGGGGGTGCGAATTAAGTGCTCGACCAGGGCATTTCCACTGATCCCATTGGCTCCTGTCACGAATGCAACCTTTGGATCGGAAGACATCGCTTTCGTTGTGTGTATCGAAATTCGAGAGAGGGAAAAAAGAAGACCTAGCTAATGCGCTCTTCCGATTTCAATTGTGTTGGTATGGGAAGACGCGAGAAAGGATAGACAAAGCATTTAAATAGTTTCATACTTGAGCTCCACTTTTTCGGAATCTCATACCCACAAGATACCCTCTCGGACCCTGACACTGGACCTGATGTCAAATTTAGAGTCAAAAGTTGGACAAATTGATCAACCGGAACACGATCAAGCGAAATCCCGAAATCCCGTTGAGCATTCCGGGCTGCTGATCATGGCCCCACTTAGCGAACAGAGGCTTCGTAGTGGCGCAACTTTGAGGCAGGCTAATGCGATTTGTTAGCAAAACCAAGTTTCGGGCTCTTGGATTAGACTGTCATGGTGGAATTCTGAATTGAATTAATCCTACCGGATTGATGGGACAGCCAAGTAGATCAAGAAACGAAGATGGAAGGACAAATAGATGATGCGGTTCAGTGAAGGTACGATTACGAACAACACATCCATGTGTCCGTGGAACTTTAACCGTTGCGAGATCCATGGTAGTTTATATGCTTGTTTATGGCACAATGCGGCTCATGAGTATGATGGTAGATGTGATAAAAGTGTAATCGGGACATTGATCAAACTAAACTAATATTGTCGAAAAATAATGATGGCTTCGGTTATGGAAGGCTGGTATTAGCCAAGCAGTTCCCAAGCCTAAAGAATACTGAATGTTCTCGTCTCTCATTTAGCATGGGCTTGAAATACAGGGCTCTCTACTGTTTTGTTTTTCTGTCTTCTGTTTCTGACCTTCCGTTTCTGATCTTCTGCTACTGACTTTTATGACCTTATTTCATTCTTTTTCTTAGTGATTTTGAACTTTTTTAATAATGATACTGTGGGTGCTCTTCAAGAGATCATTGCTCCAATTATGATTGCATGTAAATCCGTGGTATACAAAACATCTCGAAATTGGCGCGACCACTTCCACTCTTTGACTGACTCTCGAACCCTTGTGACTTAGTAGCGCTAACACATTTTGGGAGTTTTCCCGGGATACCCCTGTTAGTGAGGATCGTATTGTTTATTACAAAGAATACTCAAGATGTAGTCGACTGTATTCACTTGTAACTCTAGTACACTCGATACCTCCGTGCCCCACCTCGAAAACTCTCTCCTTTGGTACACAAACTCTTGATGAAAATCACTAGTGGGTGGCGCTACGATGGCACCCAATCTTGCCGTGTGAAAGTATGAGCTTATTCACGATGTGATCCGCAGTGGAGATTTATCTGTCTCGTAGATGGCGAAGGCCGCTGGCTGCCACAAGAAGACCATCCTAAGAATGACCTCCAATATAAGAATCTTTGGCAGCGTCAAAGCGCCGCTTAATAAAGGTGGTCAACCACGAAGCATCACTCCGATCATGTTGAAAGCTTTGTGTGATTACCTGCTTGAAAAGCCTGACCTTTATCTTGACGAGATAGCGATTTTTCTGTGGGACGAATTCGATATCCAAGCAACAAAATCGAGTATCAGCCGCGCTCTTGCTTTCAAATGCTGGTCTAAAAAGATCGCCCGAGTCAAGGCTCGAGAACGCAACTTAGATCTACGTGATGAGTATTATCATTTCATTTCGGATTTCCAGTCATACCACCTTGTCTATGTGGATGAGTCCGGGTGTGATAAAAGAATAGGCTTTAGACAAACGGGTTGGTCTCCACTTGGCATAGCGCCAGTTCAAGTCTCTAAACTCTACCGGGATCAACGATACCAAATACTACCTGCATATGCTCAAGATGGCATTGTTCTCTCTCGAATAGAAACGATGTGTTCAGAAGCCTACGTAAAGCTAGTATATCTGACTCCGTACTCCCCCGACTTGAATCCTATTAAAGATTTCTTTGCTGAACTAAAAGCGTTTATTCGGCGCAATTGGCAGTCCTGCGAAAATGACCCGGATCAAGGTTTTGACAGTTTTCTTGAATGGTGCATTGATATTGTTGGAGTAAGAGAGAAAAATGCGGAAGGACATTTCCGTCATACAGGTCTGACAGTAGAAGTGATTTAAACTAGTTAGACAGGTCCCCAGGAACCTATAGAGCCATGATGAGATAGTCTTTGAAGTTCCTACTTCGCAAACTGCTTTCTAGGCTTTGTAGGTGCATCTTTCAATACAGATCAGTGACACCACATAACGTGATCTACACGAGAGTGCTATACGTATGCTACTTCGTGTGTCCTTTATAAATCTATTTAGTAATGAATTCTTTCTTCTGTAACTCTTCTAATATGTGTCAGCATTCAGGATTATTTAAATATCGTAAGCTACATAACTTATGGAAGGGGAAGATAAGAAGAGCAGATAGATTGCTGAACAGACCTTGGCATCTCCTTCACATTTGGCGCTCCAAAGTCAATCAGCTATGAGTACAAAATAGAAATCCTCAGTATGGTACAGCAATCGGCGAATACAATTGTTGTTGAACAATATACTACAGAAGTTGAGACAGAGGGAGCGTATGAAATAAATTTAACCTGTTATAAAATACCAAGCTCCTAAAACAATAGCCGAAACCCCGATTATGATCCCAGACATGATTTTTACCAAGCTGAAAGCAGTCTTTTGAACTAGAGCTATCTTCCTCAGTGCCAGAGCAAACATAGAATCATTTAATAGCTCTTTCTCGGATTGATCGTCGTTTTTCTCGAGATGATTTGGATCAAGATTGCATAAGAAAAGTTTGAATCGCTCTGATACTAGCCCGGTGAATTGGGAGTTTTTGTCAGGCACATTGGAAACCTCAAAAACTTCGTGCTCTTGATTTTGATGCAATTGACTATGGCAGGGGTACTTCAGTACACAGGAGGAACAGAGATCCATACAGGCGCATAGTCTGCATACGAAGCGAGTCCCGGTGATAGTCTGGTTACACATATTGCAGGAGATCTGCCAGATATCCTTTTCGGAGGAAGCATCTCGAGGCAGATGAAGCTGGAACAGATACCGTGCGTTGTCGAATTGGCCAAGGAACAAATAATAGCGGCCTAATTGTTGCAAAATTGGCCATAGAGTCTTAAATTTGGAATTTGGAAGCGACTCGGTGAGTTCGAAGAGTGATCGATGAACAGTTAGCTCTTGAGTATTAGGCGGCGTCAACACCAGTCGAGGGTAGTGCTTATGTATTTCCTGCAGTAGGGTTTCGTGATCAGATGCCCAGTCCATTACATGTCGACCATAACCATCTGGGAGGGAAGGATCAGCACCAGAATTGAGAAGGGCAATAGCAAAACTGATGTGACCATGACAAACTGCCAGGTGGAGAGGAGTTTGCAAGAAGTCACTACGGCTGTTAAGAGCCAATGCCAGTTGTGGAAACTGACGGAGCATATGGAGCATATGGAGCATGTTTTTCGAAGCTGCAATATGAAGAGGAGTACAGCCAAGTTCATCTGCAAGCAGTGAATCTGCTCCAGCATAAAGAAGAAGTTGAACTTTATCAGCATCGCCCCCATAAATAGCCGCCAAGAGAGGTAATCCATATTCACCACCCTGGGCGTTGACATTGGCGCCAGCTCCAAGCAGTATCTGCACTATCTCAGGGCTTCCAATGTGTGCAGCAGCCTGTAGGGCATTGCCGTATTTACCGCCCAGAGCGTTGACATCGGCGCCAGCTCCAAGCAGTATCTGCACTATCTCAGGGCTTTTATGAGTTGCAGCGGCCTGTAGGGCATTGCCGTAGTATCCACCCGGGGCGTTGACATTGGCGCCAGCTCCGAGCAGTATCTGCACTATCTCAGGGCTTCCAATGTGTGCAGCAGCCTGTAGGGCATTGCCGTATTTACCGCCCAGAGCGTTGACATCGGCGCCAGCTCCAAGCAGTATCTGCACTATCTCAGGGCTTTTATGAGTTGCAGCGGCCTGTAGGGCATTGCCGTAGTATCCACCCGGGGCGTTGACATTGGCGCCAGCTCCAAGCAGTATCTGCACTATCTCAGGGCTTCCGTTCCATGCAGCGGCCTGTAGGGCATTGCCGTATTTACCGCCCAGAGCGTTGACATCGGCATGGGCGTCGAGCAGTACCTGCACTATCTCAAGGCTTCCTCTCCATGCAGCGGCAGCAGCCTGTAGGGCATTGCCGTAGTATCCACCCGGGGCGTTGACATTGGCGCCAGCTCCGAGCAGTATCTGCACTATCTCAGGGCTTCCAATGTGTGCAGCAGCCTGTAGGGCATTGCCGTATTTACCGCCCAGAGCGTTGACATCGGCGCCAGCTCCAAGCAGTATCTGCACTATCTCAGGGCTTTTATGAGTTGCAGCGGCCTGTAAGGCATTGCCGTATTTACCGCCCAGAGCGTTGACATCGGCGCCAGCTCCAAGCAGTATCTGCACTATCTCAGGGCTTTTATGAGTTGCAGCGGCCTGTAAGGCATTGCCGTATTTACCGCCCAGGGCGTTGACATCGGCGCCAGCTCCAAGCAGTATCTGCACTATCTCAGGGCTTTTATGAGTTGCAGCGGCCTGTAAGGCATTGCCGTATTTACCGCCCAGGGCGTTGACATCAGCGCCAGCTCCAAGCAGTATCTGCACTATCTCAGGTCTTTCTCCACATACAGCGGCCTGTAGGGCATTGCCGTATTCACCACCCTGGGCGTTGACATTGGCGCCAGCTCCGAGCAGTATATGCACAACACTCTCATGACCTCCAAAAGAAGCTGCTTGTAGCGCTTCTCTATTTCCGTTTATTCTCAGATTCACTCCCTCACCTAGGAGCCATTCGACAAATTCTATACGTCCACCACTGGCTGCCTTGAATAATGGGGTGTAGCCTCCGTGGTTCTTTGCCTCTTGGTCTGCGCCCTTTCTTCGGAGTATTTTACCAATTGTTACATGACCACCTCGGGCTGCCAGGTGAAACGCTGTATCTCCATCTCCGTTTATCTTTGCGAAATCCTCATGATTTGATAACAAAGATTCTATGAGATCCACTAGATTGGCAGCGGCAGCCATATGTAACAGTGTTGTGCCTCTTGGTGGGCATAGTCTGTTCTGCCCATCTAGCATCTGCCCATCTAGCGTCTGATAAATCTGGACCCAAGTACTGAGCACATTTTGTAGAATCTCCTTCTCATTAGGCAGAACGTTGGAACGAAAGTCGAGAGCCTTTTCCGCATGAACAAAGAGATTCGTAGTGGCATAATGAATCAACGGATGATCCTGGACAAAACCCTCTTTGGTTCCTTTGAACCCGCTGGTTCCTGCCGGTATACGGACTGTTGTAAGATAAACCAAACACGTTCGGTAGAGAGCTCCATGGCATTGAGAAACAATCTTGTCCTCGTTCATGGACGACGTTCTCATGCCGATATTATGACACAAAACCTTGAGCCCTTTTGTGCGCAAGAAATCATTGACCGATTGGTGTACCACCTGTACAGTCTCATTATTATCCCAGCTTGAGACTACTTCGGCTAGTCCGCCAGAAAGAGCCTTGATTCTTCGCAGCATATCCTCGTTGCTTTCGATAAATCCACATATCCTTTCCCATCTCTTTGGATGCGGTGTTGTTTGGACATTCTTAGCCACTAATGCGTACCGCATTTCAGTCACAGTCAGGGGTCGCTCGGCCAGATATACCCATTGAAAGAACAGAAATGACTGCTCGCAGTTACTCTTCTCTATTACGTTGTTTAGAATATACACGTAAGTATCTTCCAGGCCAGCTGGAACCTCCTGTAACCAGCAACAGATATTGTGAAACGATTCTCTTTCACGAACCTTCTGCTCGATGAGGGGAATTATAATATGGACCCATTGGAATACACCATTCGCTTGCTGGGTTAATTGCTTAACTAGCATTTCCCTCATCTTCTGGCTGGTGTTGTCTTTGGCCTCTGTCTTGATAAGTTTATCCTGGATATATGTCGCAATGTCTTGCTTATTATGATCTTCGACCTTTATCTCTATAGCCTGTCCACTTTCCATTATAGGATAGTGTCGACATGAGATACATACTTGGATGCATAGCTTTTTTTTCTCAGCGCGATCAACGAGCCGATGAAAATATCCCGCCAGCTGCTGAGCAGATTTAGCCCCAGCCTCGTCAAGAGCATCCACAAAAACCATCACGTGCTGCTGTTTGGCTGATACCAGAATGACACTTGCTAGTAATTCTTCTAGCATCACCTGTGGCCATTCCCACTGACGTTTGCCATACCCAAACTGCTTGCATCGCCGGTCGTATATCTCACGTATCTGAGGACGTACAGTCGGATCACAGTCGAAAATCTGGCTCAGTAAGGATCTAAGCATTCCTAGCGGTGTACGTTGCATCTCTGTACCCCGAGCGGTGAAAAAGAAGTGGAGATGAATAGCTGGACTATCGTCCTGGAAACTTTGAAGCTTGTCGTGTAGGAATACCATCAAGGTCGACTTTCCTGCACCTGGCTTGCCCTTAACCCATAGCAGACCATGTGACTGGCACCTCCAAGACTGGAACTCTTCCAGCTCTAAAATCCACTTGCAGGTATTCGTGTGGCATGGCTCGATATTATCCTTCCGGTCTAGCATCTGCGGGAATGCTAGTGACTTAAGCACCTCTGTCACACTTGTGAGTGGAAATTCTCTTTGACTCATAGGGAGCGAGGCGAACCGTTGTCTATATTCTGCCGTGGGGTCTCTAGTCGCTCTGGGCCGGAAAGTGGCTTCCAGTCAATATTGCCCGGCTTGAAAATGGCTTCAGGTGTTTTACCAGATGAGAAATAGTTATGAGTTATCGGACCATGGTTGGTCCCCACCTGGGTCCCCGAGTTCTCGTCACCAAACGATGTGGAAGTCATGCTTAATAGCTCGTGTGCGATGATGCTATCACAGGCACAGAAGGCCCCAACATTGAGAGGGAAGCTCAGCCCCACGATCAGGTGACTGTCGGGCGCTGAACCTTGGCGGTTACTTCTCTTCTCACGTTACCGGGGGTCGTCTAGCGAATGTGGGGAGTAGCGGGTCCGAAACGGGAGATTCCCTTGGGAGTGGAGTGAGGTATATCTATATTTACCAGCAAGTTCCATTGCTATAAGTGGTCAATCAATGAGCCCTGGGCCGTAACCTAGTTCCATGAGGAACTGAGGATAGTGACACCTCGTCCACTTCGCAAGACCTTTGCTGCTTAATTTGTTTGATTTGTTCGCAAGCTCATAGGAATTCCTAGACTCTTTGGATCACAATTACAACTACAATAGACAACAATGCATTTTAAGCGTAGTTTAATATCGTTTTGAGAATGATACAAGAAGGATTATATCCTGGAACTATTTTTATTTCGAATTAGCTAGTCTTGGCAATAAGGTTCGAAAATCAATCAAAGAGTGTAGGTGGTCGCGCCAGTTTCGAGACGTACTGTAAGGCTCCAGATACTTCAACCAACTTCTTGAGAAAGGCTTTTATCTGTCACGGTCGTCACTGGCAGTGCCAGGTATATTGGAATTCTCGAGAATGAAACAACAAAGACGAATACTTTTTTGGCTATTCGACGAGTATTTTGGGATGTTCGTTTGATTTGATGGTGTATTTGGAGGTTTTGAAGGTGGGAACTGTTAGTTACAGCGTTCTTGGCTGAGTATAGAAAGGGTCAAGTTCTTGATTAAATTTCCTAGGCTGATTATCTCGACGTCTTTTCTAGACAATGTACGTGGAACTTTGCTCCATCAAGGTCTTCCAAGGGGCTCTTTTCAATTCTATTCCATGGATGACATCAAGGGATTTGGGGTCGATCCCTAATGGGGGCCATTTCTGCAGATGTGGTGTCGTGTGATGCAGCCAGACCATGCGGTGAGCAGAACATCGTCGTCGTCTTCCTACTAGATAGAATATGGGGCGATAAACAATGTCTAAATTATCAGCTCACCTTCTTTTTCAAGGGAGCAAAAGCTCAGCCTTTGTGTCTGAACTTGGCGTGTTTAATACTATTTCTAGTGGGAACTCTTCATAGTGGACGCAAGGCCGTGCGAATCCGTGCTTCGTATATCGGAAAATCATCCATCTGCCACGCGAAAGGTTAAAAGTTACTGGGCTTGTCATTTTCTCTACATTGGGAAGCAACTTGATGTTCCGATTACCCGACTTGTTTAGTACATCATGCATTCCCAAATCGTCAGCGCGAAACCGGCGCCATAGTGATCCACTTTCTATATTGGGGGCAAAACTTCAATACCAAGGATTTTGCGATCGAAGAAAGGTCCTATTTACAGCTAAAGGATCTCGATGGATTCATTCCTGTGGATCAGTAGATCGCTTACTTTGAAGGTTTTTACATTGTACATACCATAGTAAGTTGTATACACAGGCTGCCCAGTCCTTGGTGTCTCAGAATGTATGGCAAAACCCGAGTATCTGATGATTAACTTTGAATAGAAGACTAGATTGGCAGTCTTAGTACTCAGACTTCAGGAATTAGGAGATAGTATGAGCTGATTGTATTCAAGTTCGTGGCAAGAACAAATGTCAAAAATAAACTATCTGATCATCTCATCTTACGTGATGATCTTTAGATACGCGACGCATCCTCAAGGGCTGGATTAGCCCACACTGGTCGAGTGAGATAAGCTAGAACGGAGATAAACCATCATTCTTCATATAAACTAGCTAGTAGCGGCTAGACATCGGTCGCGATGACCACAAACCTTCTAGCCCAAGAGTTTGCGCTCATAAAAACTTATTCACAGAAGCACAGTTGCGTCATTACGCCAAATTGGCCCCCGGGGCCCCACTAAGTCTGACTCTGACAAGACCCAGTTTTGGCCCTATTCAGAAAGAAATCAGCAAAGCCATGGCATTATTGTTGTTCATGATTAAGCCACAATTTCTGAAACACCATCTGTCAAAACCAGTCAATCACGCATGACCTTCTCTAGTGCCCCGCCATGAAATTCGTTGGGATCCTGGTCCCTCGCTTGTAAAACCAAAAAACCATTCGTTCCACGCATGGATACCCCTTTTAGCTTATGCAAGAATTCAATAACCCGGTTTTTAAGTGCATTTAATTTCCACCAGTCCTCGCTAAGCATAATTGAATGCAACCCCTCTCTATGCCAGAGAACGTGTTCTGGACACTGCATAATCCTTCAATCCTTCCGGCGTTATGAAGTCAAAGCGTCTTTTCTTGACCCAATCAGAAGAGTCGTAGTATAGTTCCGGCCCCCATTACCCTAAACGAATCAGTCTACTGTGAGGTTGAGTATAAACACCATGGGGTCCAAGAACTGCCCAATGACAGGATTCACAAGCCCCCAAAATATCCTAGCTGGGCCTCTGGTCCCATCTCTACAGATAATTTCATTGGTGATAACATCCTAGTGCCATGTGCGCATTGCCACAGGGTGATGGATGATTTCTAGGCAAAACCTGGCATAATTGGCTTTAAACCATGACCCCGGCCACTTTAGTCTGCATCACTCGTTTAGTGTCCTCGCTGGCTGAAACTGCTGGATCGGTTTTATCGGCTTCACATACACTTTGAAGGACATCAAAGCTCCTCACCAGGGCAGAGCCCGCTAAAAGAAAGAAAACACAAAGGCATTTTGCGTTGACACATCGGTCGCTGGCGGTATGGCGTATCCACCGTCAACTCCCATTTCTTCGGTTTTTCACCAGCCAGATGGGATAAATCTCAACGACAGTGTTCAAAAGAGCATGAATGCCGCCATCATCGCCGCGTTTGTTCTTACAGTCTTGACCGTCGTTGTCCGATTTACGGTTCGAATTCGAAGTGGCTCTAAGCCACGACTTGATGACTGGTTGATGCTCACCAGTTTAGTACGTGTCCAAGCATATACTTTGGGATCAAGTTATTCATAAACTAACTACTACTCTAAAGGGCCCACTCGCTGCGATCTTTGCTATCAACTTTGTCGCCACTCATTATGGTCTAGGGAAGCATGTCTGGCTCGCGACAGTCGGCGGAATGACTAAAATGGAAAAGGTTTGTAGATATCTCGTTTTTGACAGTCGAAGTTGCAAGCATCTAACATGACTCTACTAGTTCCTTTTTAGCTCATTGGTTATCTATACATTTGAGCTCGCTTTTATCAAGGTGGCCGTTCTATGTTTCTATCGCCGTGTGTTCGGAGTAAACTGGTTGAACCATGTGGCCATGTTCTTTGCTGTGGGCTGGTGTATCGGAAGTCTTATTGCATTGTTCCTCGCCCCAGTTCCTATTTCCTTCTTCTGGACGGAATTCCAAGATCCAACCAGCGGTCACAATCGCTACGACTTCTACAACTGGTACATCGGCAACGCTGCAACAAACGTGGTCGGAGACTTCCTCATTCTGATTGTCCCGATTCCAATTGTCTGGGGATTGAAGATGCGAACTGCGCAGAAGGTCATGGTGTCGCTGGTTCTTTTCCTGGGATGCTTGTAGGAAACCCCCCATCGGACCTGATTGCATCACTCGAGTCAGTGCTAACATTTTTGTTTTCTTCTAGTGTCTTTGCCGCAAGTATTGTCCGAATTCACTATCTTACAAAGGTACAAGGGGCCGGTTCCGTCGATATCACATGGACAATGGCACCCGTCTGCCTCTGGTCGACCATCGAGCCCTGTCTATCTATCATCAGCGCCTCACTCCCTACAATCCAACCCATTGTGCAATGGGCCCTCAAGGTGGAACACAACATGTACCTCCGCAAGCATATGCCAATCAAGCGATCGAGAGCTTCGATCCTCGGTCTCCGAAAGAGCGGCAGCAGTATTGGAACCGAGCGCACAAGTGTGAGAGGCTCACCCATGCGGGGTCTGGGTAAGGAAGATGACGACGTAATTCGTCTGTTCACACATGCCGCTCACGTTGAGGCTGGTCCTATGCGTGCTCACAGGGCTACAAACGACCTTGAAGAATATCTGGGAACGAACTATATCCGCGTTCAACACGATGTTCATGTTTCTTATGATAACTCTACTAGCACGTTGAACTGATATTTCTTATTTTTCCTTGGCACGCTTATACTCCCCATGATATGCAAATAATTTTTGGCATTTGAATAATATCCAACAATTTACTATTCTACTTATGTATTTTGCGGCTCGATTGAATATTATAGACTTCCTATTTTGCAGTTTTGAATATTTCTCCGTAGTATTGAAAGACTCATTGTTCATGCAAAGATGTAAAGCACGTAGTTCCATTGGCTCAAAATTCTTTGGTCGAATTAAACAAGCTAAAATATCCAACTCATTCAATATTTATTTTGCAAAAGAAATCCTGATCAGTAAATATATCTGAAGTGAGGGTTCTCCCGATCGGTAATATCCTCGAAAGCATGCGTAAAGTTGACATCAGGGACAACCTCCCCAGATGCAATCTTAGCATCTCGCTTCTTGTTCTGATAAACATAATACGTCCGTAGCGCGACCAGAATAAGAGCACAAAGCCCGAAGCATCCAATAATAATCGCAAAAGCAAGGTAGTAGCGCGGCGCATCTTTATCGCGGAAGATCTGCGGACCAATGGCGTTTCCGCCAGCCCAGAAAACAAAGTTACAGGCGATGACGATGGACTTCTTTGTTTGTCCGGCAACATTTCGAGATACCAAACTAAGCGACAGGGATGAAACGGCAAAGAAAGAGTAGAAAATGAAGTATGCAATGAGCATGCCGACTTTCTTGCTGGAGGAGAATGGGATCCCGACTAGGATTGATGTGCCGATGAGACAGGGTATCAAGGACAGAATCATGATGATTATGGTTTGCTTGAAGTAGCGATCCAGATATGCAGAAGATATCATTGTAATTGCTGTGACGGCACCGACAACCATCAGTAGTAGCTGGCTTGCCCAAGTGCTGAACCCGAAAGAGCTAACGATGATGTTGGCGAAGGCACCGATTCCACCGGATGGAATGGTAGTCAAGAGTTGGATAAGAGCAAAGGCGTAAACTAAGCTTTCCGTTAGTATCAATCATTATTGTGTTTATCAGTCCTAGTACATACGCTGTGGGTCGGTAAAGGCGTCTCGCACTTGCTCCCATCTGAATTGTCGGTTCTGCAGACCAGTTTGGTTCTGTCGCACTCTCTCCACCATCAGTTGTTTATCTTCCTCGGTCCAACATTTGGCGCGCATGATCGAGTCGGGCAACCAAAAGAAAACGAAGATTGCCCATAGGACGGTGATGATTCCATAGCTCATGAAAAGGGCTTGCCACGATTTGATTGGGGAGCTGGCAGGTACATATGAGAATCCAAAAGCCAGGAGACCGCCGATGATATTTTGAAGGCCATTCATCATATACCTGTTCTGGAGGTAAGTTGGAGGATCTTGAGACGCGATAAGACGAATACTCACCAAAAGTTGATTGTGCTAGCCTGTTCTTCCCTCTTGTACCACGTCGCTGACAGGACAATGAAGGTCGGTTGACAGGCTGCCTCGAAAACACCCATGAATGCACGCAGAGCAATCAGTCCCTCGAATGTGTTCATCGCAGCAATCAGACAGATGCAAATTCCCCATAGCAAAACGTTGATCGAAAGCCATTTTCCAATAGGCACGCGTTGAATAATCCAATTTTCCTACCAACAGTATAAGTATCTCGTCTCCCTTCATATTGACTTCGTACGTACCGGGTATTCGACAACAAGGATGGCAATATACACGATCGTAGTCAACCAAGAATACTAAAAGTAAAAGGGGTCAGTGTCTAGTGAGATTCATTCCATCCAAATGGCTCTCACCTGGTTGTTCATGAGATGTGCATCGGTCTGAATCCCCATAATCGAAGCAAAAGACAATGCACCTTTATCCAGCGTCTGCAGAAGATAGGTAAACATCATCACCACCAAAACGCGCCTATCTATCATCTTCTTGAGGCGCTTGTTGGTGGCTTCGTCGATCTCGATGGCGCCGTCGGTGGCGTACTTGGCAATCTCCTTGTCGACTCGAGAGTAATCGGTATGATTCTTCAGGGGTCCTTCATCATAAGCATCATGAGCTCCCTCCACGTTCTCGATCTCTTGATTTTCTGGCTTCATATTGGCCATCTCAAAATCAAATCGTTTATCAAAGCTCGAGAAATAAAAATAAAGAAATAATGCGTTGAGGGGGAGTCTCTGGGTGCAGACAGAACTCTCTTTCAGGATTAACTTTGAACAAAATCCTTAGGAAGAAAAAGTCGAGTCCCAGTGCGAGAAACATAGAGCCGTGGAGTAGGCATTTATCCGGGGATGCGGGGGTGGAGGCCGACGAATGGCATCTCCCTCCCCCGTGGGGAATGCAAGTTCAAACATACGCGAGCATGGGACGATGTGCCCCCCACGCACGGGAACAGACCAAAATTCACCCATTGGAAGATTCAACTCAAAACCACCACGCTATCTTAATACCGAGCCAAGCTAGCAAAGCCTTCGAGTACGGGTTCGGCGCAAAGCCACCGAGCTGGTCCTTTGATTGCTTGGTCGGCAACGGAGATGACCGCATCAGCCTAGCTCGGCTCCACCAAGCAAAGGGTTCGGGGCGACAACAACCCGAGCAAGCTGTTCGGGGGAGATTATCAACACGGACTGGTCCGCGTGAATGAGTGATGTGGGGAGCCGTCTCCGCAGCGTTTAGCCGATGTGATTTTTGAATGATGGTTGGGAAGAGGTTCAACGCGTCACTTCCCCACGCTCTTGCTGGCGTGGGATAATCATCATGTCTGGGAAACTGATTGTGGCTTTTGAAGGGTCTTCGGACCGCGTCAACCTCGTCGGGGCTCATATTCTCGCCGATGCGTCCGACTTTGCTGGTGTTCACCATGCGGGGCGAGCACTGGCAGAAGACTTTAGCCGCGTAACGAGGGGCAAGGCCAATCCATTTCAGCTTGTATATGACGCTTCGGTACATGAATTGAGTGCGGATATAGCTATCATTGTTGGCTGTATCGAGTCATGCAGGATACTCAAGAAACTCTCGAGCGAGAACAAGCTCGACACCCGCGCGATCAAAGGAAAATGGGAGTCATTCATAACTACCGTAGTCGACAACCCAATTCCAGGATGCTCCAAAGCGCTGGTCATTGCGGGAAGCGACAAGAGAGCCGCGATATTCGGTGCATACACCTTATCCCGCCAAATCGGAGTGTCGCCGTAAGTCATCTTTCATTCTTCTAATTCGAGATATTCCAAGACCAAGCTGACCAATGCAGATGGTATTGGTGGGCTGATGTCCCGGCCAAATTCCATTCAGAGATCTATGCCCTTCCAGTCACGACGACCCACGGCGAGCCCAGCATTCAATATCGAGGAATCTTCATCAATGACGAGGCGCCAGCGCTCACAGGGTGGGTTCTGGAGAAGTTTGGCTCCTACAATAGCGAGTTCTACAAGAAGGTTTATGAGCTTCTTCTGCGTCTAAAAGCCAACTTTATGTGGCCAGCAATGTGGCCCGGCTATCCCAATCCTGGCGCAGTATTCTTCATGGACGACCCCGAAAACCAGCGGATTGCTGATGAGTACGGGATCTGTATATCAACATCACACCATGAGCCCATGCAGCGAGCTACAACAGAATGGTTCGAAGAGAAACCCCGGGCAGATGGAACTTGGGATTGGACTAAGAGCCGCGAAGAGATTATTGAGTTCTTCCGAACAGGTGTCCAACGGGCCAAAGGACTTGAGTCGTACTTTACAATGGGCATCCGGGGTGAATATGACCGCGGCATGGCAACGGATGATCCTGGTGCTGTCATAAGAGATGTACTCTTGCAACAACGCGCTCTCTTCAAGGAGGTTCATGGACGTGAGGATGCTGTTCCTCAAGTTCTTGCTCTTTATAAAGAGATTCAAGATCTATATCAAGCCGGAGAGTTTACAGTACCAGAAGACGTAACCCTTTTGTTTGCTGATGATAACTTTGGGACTCTTCGACGATTGCCCAGTGGATCTGAAATGACAAGATCCGGAGGTGCGGGCATCTACTACCATTTTGAATATGTTGGAGCGCCTCGAAGCTATAAGTGGATCAATTCAAACTCTCTGGTAAAAAATTTTCAAATGTCCATTATTAAAACATAAGCTAACTGTCCCCAGGGAAAAACTTATCATCAACTATCTGAGGCTTATAACCGCAATGCTCGAAAGATATGGGTCTTCAACGTCGGCGACATCAAGCCCATTGAAGTACCCCTGACTTTCGCAATGGAAATGGCATGGGACATCAACTATATCCATGAAAGCAGCATTCCGCAATTCTTCAGTAATATTGCCACGGAATATTTCAACGCAGATCTAAGCCCAGGCATTGTTTCTGTGTGGCACGAGTACGATCGACTCGTCCGTCTTCGCAAACATGAACATATTGACCCAGAGACTTTCTCACTGCTCCACTATAACGAAGCAGATGATATAGTCCATCGCTGGCAGCAACTCGTTTCTGCTGCAGAAGCCATTTACGAAAAAGCCAATGAAGAGCAGAAAGTGGCTATCTGGGAACTGATCGTGCACCCAGTCAAGGCCAGTGCAATCTTTACTCAGCTGCGAGTGACTCAGGCTCACAACCAGCTTCATGCGCGTCAAAGACGAAACACGGCTAATAAACTCCTAAGAAAGGCCCTCGATTTGTTCGATGCAGATTTTAACCTTTCTCAAGAGTTTCACTCGCTTCTAGATGGCAAATGGAATCATATGATGTGCCAGGCCCATTTGGGATACGGCGATACCTGGCATGCTCCATCCCGAGATGCTATTTTTGGCTTAGCATATGTCCAGCGAGGTCAGAATAGCAATCTGATAGTGGGCCAGATGGGCGTAGCGGTTGAAAGTCACGAAGGAGTACGAGCTGGACGCATCAACGAAGAAAGCGAGCGCACGCATCCAAGTCGCCGGGATTTGGCTCCTGGTTTAACTTTGGGTTCTATAAGTCGGTACGGTCCTGCAAAGAGATGGTTTGATATCTTCACACGAGGGACACAGACAATTCACTGGACTGCTTCTGTGCCGCATTCTTGGGTCCATCTATCCCTCACTAATGGAACCTTGAGTCCCGATGGAGAGGATGCTCGGGTCTGGATCAGCATCGATTGGGATCGAGTCAATGGCGATTTTGACGAAGAGGTTTTAATCGCTGTGAAGTCAAAAGAAGGCGACTTCGAACTCGTCCATTTGCCTGTTAAAAGTCACAAAGTTCCTCAATCCTTCCAAGGCTTCGTCGAGTCGGATGGCTGCGTGTCTATCCCTTCCATTGGTATGGGCATCCAAGCTCCATACAGATATCATCCCGAGCTAGGCAGAGGAAGCGAAGGCTCAGTTGCCATTGACTACGCCGCTTCCTGCAACAATACCCCTATCACATTCTTGGAATACCCGATTTACATATTCTCGGATGTTCAATCGCCAACAATCGTGCTCTACTTTAACATGACTCTTGATATCGACCCCAGCAACAAAATGTCATATGATATCGGTATTGATGATCAAAGTATTGAGTCGCATATCCTTGTCAAGGAGTCCACTGATAAAAAGGCAAAGCTCCCCGCAGAGGGCTGGCTGGACGCTGTCATGGATTGCGTGTGGAAGGAAACCCACCATCTTAGTTGCCTGGAGGCAGGTGCTCATACAATCCGAGTACGACTCAATCATTCAAATATCATACTCGAAAAAATATGTTTGGATCTCGGGGGCGTTCAAAGCAGCTATCTAGGGCCACCTGTGAGCTTTTGTGTAAAGCCCTAGGCGTTGAACTAACTTAAATAGATCATAGAATAGACTTTCAATTGAAGCCTGCGGGAGCCAAACTTCAAGTTGGACATGATATGTATGCAGAAGCTCATTATGATTCTTCACTCATATGACTCGACGTCAATACGTCCTTGACCAGGGACCCAAGCGCAATCAAAAGACTTTTCGCCATCTTCATAATCATCTAGATTCTGATCCACCCAAGCCTGATAACCCAACCAATAGACATACTCCGGTCCAGGAGCCAACTCTTCAAAATCCATATTGCCAACAGACAAATTCACCGAAGCGTTGATAGCTTCTTCTATTCCAAGTGCCTGAAAGCCATATCCCAAGTTTATCCTGCTATGTGTATCACCCAGTTCGTCCCCGAAAGAAAGACGACCACCATCTTTCGATGCGAGAATGATAGGGCATTCTCGTTTCTGTTTTTCGGCGGGGAGGTTGGTAATCCTCACAGCTTCACGATCAACAGCCAAAAAGTAAGATGGCGGAGTTCTAAATTCGTTCTCTTCGGATTCAAAGTAGGCGATTAGACCTTCCATATCGGGTGATTCAAGTTTGCTGGAAACATCTACCCAGGTGAAGAAGTCATCGTGGAGTCCTTTGGCCAGTAAAGCGGTTTCAATCTTTTGAATCTCGTCCCCGGTCATCGACTCTAATATGAAGATACTTTCCTCGGAAGAACACTTGTTTCTTTGCGTCTGTAGTGTATTAGAGTATTATACAGAAAGATCATACGTATTTTTTAAGGCCAACTTACTATAAGTACCCCCTCTTCCGGGTTCTCGGGAAGAGACACAAGACCATCAATACAAATGTCTTCACCCGCAGCCGCAACCAGCAACATATTAGCCCTATTGATAGGTGCCCGCACAGTCTGAAAAGCGTCTTCGGATTCATCATAATGCACAAGAATCACCGAGTTATCCGTCCGTGACTGCTCATCCACAAAGATCATGGACTCGCTCGTTTCTGCTCGCTTCACGATGGAACATATAATTGAAGATGAAACAGATGTATCCATGAGCCAAGGTACTTGTAGCAGCCGCCTTGGGGAACCTTCCGGGCGATAAGGCCAATCTTGGTCGATTGTGATAAGTTGTTGCATGAATTGATCCCTTTCTTCATCCTCCGTTGGAAAAAGGAAGACGACCAGCCATGCTGGCTCTTCTGAGGAATCGCTTCGATCCTCAAACTCGGGAAGCTGCCAAACTGGAATTTGTGGCATTTCGGTGTTCTTTTTCTTTTTCTTTTTCTTCAGTTCACGTTGAAGTGTTGTGAAAGCTCTATTTCCGGATCACTAGCGTTGTGGGGCCGGCTAGTCCAGGGTCTCGGCCTCCGTCGGTATAGCAGTAAATGAATGATGAATGTATTCAACATTGCAACTTTAAAAGTCACACAAGTTATTATGAGCAACTTAAACCTTCGTGAGTTCAGTATATTCCATTCACCTGGAAAGTTCCGTGTAGGTTCATTGTGTAAATTTTATTTTCTTAAATTTCTCCAATATTTCATACTTAACCCCCCTTTTAAACGTACTCAGAAAGTGTTTATTTCCTACATACGTGTATCTATCAGATGTTTAAGCCCGATAAGTATGTTCGTATCAAGACTTTCATTGAATATAACATTAGTCATACGGTTTAGTCTTTCTCGCTCGTTCTTGCATACATCCTAAATACCCGGCTTGGGGATGATTCATTCGACAGCTGATTTCTTTTTCTCTCTAGACACATGCTAAACATCCCATAAATTGTTCAATATGCTGAACAATGAATACACCGATGAGATTGAAGCAGAAAATGTATTTACATCATATCTGAAACTTAGGAATTGCGTCTAGTACTATCAATACAAGACATTGCGCCTATCCAGTTCAGGTCTTTCCATTCGTCTTTCTACTTGTCTTTCCACTTGGTTTTCTATCTATGTAGAGCTTACAATACCGGTAGTGATATGATAGACGGTAAAGATTATCTATAGGTAAGGGAGTCTTTTGACGATAATCGCTATTGTTCCCCGTATATACCTGAATGTTACGGGCGAGTTCATATGATACCCCCCTGTTGCTCTGGTAGGTTTGACAAGCCTATTTCTGATAAGCTCCACAGTGAGATAGTCCACCCTTACTGGGGCTACGATCCACTCTGTCATCTACAAAGCAATTCTGATTCTCCGTGTCATAAAGTCATCACATTATCGTTTCGTCGTGCCAATCCGAAATAGGTACTCAAGGGGTAATTCGGCCGCAAATGTAATCCGAGGGGAGAAAAAAAGCAGGCAGGGGGGCAAGGGGGGAATAAAAGGCACAAGTGAAATAAATCATCGGAACCCGCCAGATGGAAAGAATCTTGGGCCTGCATAGCCGTGTGCAACGATACTTTGAATATCAATATTGGTACCGCTGCGAGGGCTCCACAGTTTGATAAGGATAAAACGGCCAGAACTGAGAAAATAATGAGAAAAGAACATATCAAGACACGGTCAGAGAACTTACGGGGGTGGATCAAATTTGATGCTGACCATACTCTTGTCCCGCTCAATGAAGAAGCGAGCATATGGTACCAAAACATCGGTGTTAGGGGTAGACAGAGAGGATCCGGGTTGATTGACAGCTGGAGGGGGGTCGACAAAGCTTGGGGGTGGACGGCGTCGTTGAGATGGAAGAGGGGCTTGGCGGCGCGTGCTGCCCGCTCGTCGTGGTGATACGAATCGATGTCGGCTCGCAAAACTGCTCGTTGCATTGTCCTCATCATAGTCATCACTTGGACTCTCATCGTCGGTATCAGAGAGCAGATCATCGTCCTCATTGACCCTTTCCAGTTCAGCAACAGAAGGAAGGATACTATCTTCCTCCCGATCCACGAACAAGTTTTCTTCAACAGTATCATCGTGGTCGGTAGTGACACGAAATTCAGATTGTGGATCATGTGTGCTGCGTTCTGCAACCTCGTTTGTCAAGGCCAGATTAGAATCAGGACCCACGAGCACAGTACGTTCAAGGGATTGAAGAGGATTCCGAGAGCCAGTCAAGTATTCTTGAGACGGTTGCATGCCCATCCGGCGATGGTGTTGGCGACGATGGCGACGATTGGAATACTGAATTTGATATTGGGAAGTACGAGCAAGTGCCTCGTCCGACGACATGGACACAAACACCATGCCTTCTTGAAGTCTGCTTTAGATTAGTAAATGCAATTTCCCCCCATGCCAATTGGAAACCAAAAGTGAAAACATACTGTAAATCTAATCCGGAGCGAGGAGCCTTGATAACAATCTTCTTCAAGCAAAAAGGTGCCTCATCTTTGTGACGTAGAACCAGGTTGCAGCGATCGGCCTTGGTGCTGTACACCGACTGATCATTTCGTAAAACGTTATCGGGGAATGCACAATCGCCATCCGGGTCGTACATCCCTCCATCACAGCTTGCGATTTCCATCTTCAAAGCTCCAGGGACGACTTGGCCTTGATGACCATAGTTAAAGCCACGACTGCCTTCGCGATTATCATCGGCATCCAGCTTACGTCGCTTGAGTCTGCGATCGCGGTCGCGGTCGCGATCACGACCGCTCTGAGAAGTTTGAGGCATGAGAGATGGCGTGGGGAGTGATTCTCGTAAGTCCGGCCGGAAGGAACGACGTCGGAGAGTTCTATTGCTCGGCGGACGGGGCTCTAGGTTTGCGGGGCTCACGGTAGACGGTGGGTTTTGGATAAGGTGTTCTACGAAAGAATTTCTCGAACCTCGAGGATTTTCGACCCCAAACATGCGGCGATGTGTATCCAAGGCAGCCTGAGCTTGCATAAAGGTCATGTTCCCAATCCGGGCTTGATCTATGTAGTGATCTTCAATCTCTCGGTTTAGAGTCTCCAAAGCACGAATGGTGGCATCTGTATCTGTGCGATTGCTCTCTGAGTGAATGAGGTTTCGAAGATAGATCAACCTGTCTCTCGGCCTCGCTGGAGGTTGACTGTCTCGCGGTGTCTCTTCTGATTGGTTTTGATTAAGCAGTTGGTCCAAAAATCGATGGGTAAAACCGCCAAATCGAACTTCAGATAGTATGGTATCCAAATCTGAGTCATCATCGACAGTTTGTCGGGGCAAATCAATGCCTTCCAAGGTTGCTGACTCTCGCTGGGAATGTTGGTCGACAAGATGATTCCAAAGTGTTCGACGATGACTGGGTGGAAGCGGTGGAATATTAGGAGAACTCCCCTCACTTGGAAGGGAAGGTCGGCGTGAAGAAGCAGGTGGATGGTCGTAGTTCTCTGGCTTTAAAGTGGAAGCAAGGTGTGATTAGCTAACATCAAATTTGACGAATAAGACTGATATGAAACGTACCATCCTGTGCGGTTAGTTGGGTTCCGGGAGAGAGCAGAGGGGAGGGAATGGAAGCCACCTGGGCAGTTCGACTAGATGGTTACCAAGAAGACTGTCCAGCAGATGTCTTAAGATTTCATAGGAAATGAGGGAAGCACAGAATTCCCCGTGGCGCCAAAGAAGCAAAAGAAGACCAAGTCGCTAATGCATGATGGACAAGTTAGGCTGGTGTTTGTAGCTTTTCACGTGATTGGAGAGGGGATTAGATCATCGATGTGTGGGGGAAGCTTCACTTGTTTAGTGTTTGAACTTCCTAAGCTTTGTCACTTCCGTCATTTCCCCTTCTTTACGTATACCAGCCTTGTTTTCCCACTATGGCAGAACCCGAGAATAACCAGGATAACCATATCAGTGCTGGTAAGTCAACTTATATCTATTCAGTACAAAATAGTCCCTGAACATGCTTGCTAGATGAGATTGCCCTGTATGACCGGCAAATTCGATTATGGGGCATGCAAGCCCAAGAGAAGTCAGTGGATCCACAATTGCAAAGAATTTGTTATAGATGTACTAATCTTTCTTGCAGAATCCGATCGGCCAATATTCTCCTAATCACTGTGAAAGCGCTCGCCAATGAAGTCGCGAAGAATCTTGTCCTCGCGGGAATAGGTTCCCTGACCATCATCGACCATGAGTCCGTGACAGAAAATGACCTGGACGCCCAATTCTTCATGGAAGAAGTGTATCGCGATGAAGGAATTCTGCAACAAGGGAAAAATGTAAACAGCTCCCATATCCTGCCCATCACGAGCTCTTGCGATAGCTACAGACAGAGACTAACCGCATCTCCAGCGTGCCGAAGTTGCCGGTCCCCAAATCAAGCGCATGAACCCCCGAGTCAAGCTCACCATAGACACGGATGACGTCCGAACGAAACAGCCCGACTTCTTCGCTCAATTCGATATCACTATTGCAACAGAACTAGACTTCAACACCAATGCAACCATCAACGCGGCTTGCCGGCTTGCAAACCGTCCCTTCTACGCCGGAGGCTTACACGGATTCTACGGCTACATCTTCGCAGACCTAATTGCGCATGACTTCGTTATCGAGCGCGAAAAGTCTAACGTCACATCCAAGACCCAAGAAACCCGTACCCGCCGCATCATCAACGTGACCGCCAAGAAGAAGGACAAAAAGGAAGAGAAGACCGTAGAACTAGTTACAAAGCGCGAAACCTATTCTCCGCTTCTCCTGGCAAACACCTCCCCCCTTCCAGAGGAATATACCCGTCGCCCGCGTCTCCGCAAATCAGTCACTCCGCTCTTAAGCTGTCTGCGCGCTCTCTGGGAATTCGAGAAGCTATCCGGTGGCCGACCACCAACATTCAATCATGCCGACCTGGAACTGTTTACCAAGTTGGCGGGACAAAGCCACCAAGAGCTACAGCTAGATATGGCTTCACTTGATTCCGTCTTTTTGCGCACATTCCTACAAAACCTGGGTAGCGAGTTAGCTCCGGTGTCTGCGTTCTTGGGTGGCTCGTTGGCGCAGGATGTGATTAACGTTCTTTCAGCGCGGGAACAGCCATTACAAAACATGCTGCTTTTCGATGCGGACAAGAACATTGGCCCTATCTATTCACTTCACCCTTTGTTCTCTCCCGATATGAGTCTAGAAGGTCTTGCGGCTATCCCGCCTGTTGCAAACCCGATTCCCCTTGATACTGGGAACCCCACTGCCATTCCGTTCCGAGTGGATGGTACCCCTTCTACAACGGCGTAGGTGGTGCGAGAGCGAAGTGCTACCTAGCTCAGGAGACTAGTAGCAATATTGGCGCTTTGGCTTTGATTGAATGGGGTTCCACACGGATAAATCTAGATTGGATCTTTACTAAATTACGAATCATGTTTTTGTACGATAGCGAGAAAAGAATGCATAATGGATTGTTTAAATTTAAGGCGAGTAGCCTGACAAGTTTGCTTCACAGAAAAAAGACCCAGTAAATTGTTTCTATAGACTCCGTACATATGTCCAAAAACCAAGGTACGCTGATACAAGACAGGTCCAAATTAACCATCCATAAATTAAACATTGAGATATTGCCAAGTGGTAGACTTGAAATCCGAGATCGAAATTTAGTGTGCCGACTCTTCGTTGGTCATCTTTTTAGGACCCGTAGGGGTCGTCGCTTCTTCTTCGTCATCCTCATCGATGAGACCATGCAGCTCAAAGGCCTCGGCGTCTTCAATGCGCTGGGCCTCGGCGCGGGATCGAACATGGCCGTTGCCATTGCCATTCATATAAGTGCCGCCGTTAACGTTGGCGTACTTGTGGGCCTCTTGGCCTTCCTCTTCCTCCTGACCCTCGGGCCAGGCATGGGTAGCGTAAATGTGGACGAGCACATTGACAACTAACGAAACTGGTTAGCGTGATTTTCTAAAAAGCTGGAAGAAGAGGCAATTCAACACATACAGAGGTACATGATAAAGGCAACGCTGTATAGGATCAGCACGTAAGAGACGTGAGTAATGCCTGCGTTGTGGAGGAGAAGCATCTGCTCCTCGGTGGCACCCATGAACAAGAATCCAGATGCATACAACAACTAAGATTATCAATTAGCAAATTTCAATCTCAACCACATATAAATTCAAGCAGATTAAACTCACGAATGGCGGCAAATGTTGGAAACTGTTCGGCTCCACACCGGTCATGCTAACAGCAGGCTTATCCGCCAGCACGAACGAGATCTCAATGATACGAGTAGCACCCGCAGCCATCAAAGTATATCCAAAGATGCTATGAATCATAGTACTAATCATCAAGCTCTGCGCATGAGCCGACATAGCATACCCAGTAATCAAAATCACAAGCGCCGGAATAAGGTTCCGCTTAGGACGGCCATTGCGGCTGCGACTCAACCACATGCCCAAAAGTCCAGCACACCACCAAACAACACCCATAGTCGTATGTTGCAGATCATTGTGTGCCCATTCCTGACCCCACCGATGTTCAGTGAAAGTATTCACACAGCCCCAAGCAGCAATGATCAAACTGTCGAAGAACTCCTGGCTCCGGCCTGTCCGGCGGAGCCAGAACTGACCCACCAATAAGAGAATAGTCAAGCAGATACCGTATCCGATGAACGCAGATCCCATAATGAAATGCGCCAGACACTGTCCTAGATGATCATCCTGACAGAAGCCCATTGCTGCGATACCGCCGAAGACCATCTGCGCCCAACTAACGACAGGCATGACCTTTCCGACGATACCGTGTGCAAGGACAAAGATCCATCGAACTCGACCCTGTCCGGCCTTTACCAAGTGTAGTTTCAGGTAGACGCCCAGTGCGACTTGAACGACAAGCATGAGCATCAACCAATTTGCGAAGGAGTGGTGAACATTCTTGCCGAACTGGCGACCCTTATGCGCATGACCGAGGAAGTAGGCGAGAACAGCGACGACAGTTCCGACTATTTGAACAGGGACGTGCCAGCGGGAGCGAACAATCTACATAATTCAACGTGTTAAAGAAGCGGAGGGAGGGGAAGAGGGGAGCACAAAAGTACATGGGACACATACACCAAGAACCATTCCTAGAGGGAACACGATACCAAAAGCAAACCCCATTAAAATCATGTGAATCCAGAGAGTCGAGTCCTATGCAAGTCCAAGTCATTATGGTTAGTATACTGCTATTCTGTACGCCTTCAGGTAACAAGACCCAAACATAGCGATAGCGATAAACGAGGGACCACAAACAATTGGATCCAAGGAGATAGACTCTCCCTCTGGAACATTTTCATGCCCGCCGTGGGCAGTAGCCAGCCCGAATATTAGAAACAGGGCCCATAGGGACCTTTGTTTCAAGAAATCCATGATGACGGGTGATTGAAGAAGTTGAAGAAGGGGAAAAGGGAAAACGCGGCCAGATCCAAATCAGGTAATGGTCAATCCAACACGAATCCGGCGGATCCGATTACTGGAACTTCCAACTTTGACTACAACAAAACAAAACAGCGATTCAGATACTCAGTCATTCAAAAAAGAACTTGAAAAATACCATCTTCTTCTCAAAAGACAATTTCAACGATTTAATTGATGATCTTCCCCTATCTCCGTCGCCTTCAACCTGCTGTTCCTGAATCTCACTCCTTTCACCCGCAAACACTCATTATTCAGCGAAATCACTGATTGGCAGATCGCATCTCCACATGGCGGAGCGGGAAGAACGTTGTGTACTAACTAGACTCAGTTAGATAAAGAGGATATACACTGACAGCCTGACAGATTATGCTCCGATCCTCGATCGCGAAGCTTCAAGACCAAGAGGCCCAATTGGTGAAGGAAATAGCTGAAACGAAAGCTAATTTACGGTATGACTTGCGCCACTCGCGACATAGACCCACTATTTGTACAAAAACCTTCAATTTGTGGGAGGGAGATTGCTGATATGATTTGACTACTTAGGGGTGATCCTACTGCAACTGTCGAGCGCCATATTCATCTCTTGCACGAATACAATGAGATCAAGGACGTGGCTCAGGGTCTGATGGGGATGATCGCGGATACCAAGGGAGTACGAGTGGTGGAGATTCACAAAGAGTATGGAGTGGGTGGGAAGGATTGATCTGTCTGCGTGCGGGATTCTCCGGGGAGGCTTGATATCGTGAGGTGGATGAATGAATGAACGATTCTGTTTACTCTTATTTTAAGCTTACAACATCAACCAACTGAGAATCTTCAAAATCATTCATCATTTGTCTAACGTTCGACATTGCAGACATGAATTGTAGAATATATGATCCACCAACTCCATCGCAAAGATCGCATCTATAACAAAACAAAATCAAAAAGTAGGTACATGCAGGAAATCACCAGTATGAAGTCCAACTGAGATGGGTACAGAGAATCAACCACACGATCAACGTATGGAAGGGCGCAATGCAAATGCCGAAATGCAGAAACAAGATATAGAAAACCAGGAAACCTATGAGATTCCGATCAAGCACTCGCATCCAAATTCTGTAGGCTGACCAGTTCAAAGTACCGGCCTCTCCTCCTCATGAGTTCGGTGTGATTACCCGCTTCAACAATCCTGCCTGCTTCAAACACGTATATGAGATCTGCCTTTTGGATGGTACTCAGCCTGTGAGCAACAGCAATGGTAGTACGACCTTTGGCAGCTGAGTCCAATGCCGTCTGAACTATTTTCTCGGACTCCGAGTCCAAGGCTGAAGTCGCTTCGTCTAGGAGGAGAATCTTCGGTCGACGGAGAAGAGCGCGAGCAATAGCTACACGCTGTTTTTGACCACCTGATAACATGCCTCCCTTGGTACCGACGACAGTGTTGAAGCCATCACTATGGCGGGAAGTTAGCATAGGTGCTATGTAGATGAGGGTAGCAGGTAAAGAAGAAAAGAGTAGAAACTTACGGCAAAGAGATGATGAAGTCGTAGATATTGGCGTCCTGGCAGGCCTTCTCAATCTCTGCATCCGTGATATCACGCGACTCAACTCCAAGCAGAAGATTGTCCTTGATAGTGCCCTGATAAAGAGTGGGCTCCTGGCTAACCAGAGCGATGTGCTCACGATAAGAGTTGATGTTCAAATCGACAATATTCCGGCCGTCAACAAAGATACCTCCGTCTAAGCAATCATAGAAGCGCTCCAATAGGGAGATAGTCGTGCTCTTCCCACACCCACTTGGACCAACCAAAGCGACGTATTGGCCAGGCTTGATCGTGAGATCAAGACCACGGAGAACAGGCTGCTGGGGGCGAGTAGGATAACGGAAGTGAACATCTCGGAACTCGACTTCGCCTTCCATCTTCCAGACACGCTCACCTCTTTCCGACCAGGTGTCAATTGGAGGCTCGCGCTCTAGCAGGATACGAGTCTGAATAGCCGCGTTCTTGGCTTTCCCCATATCCCCAGAGAAAGAGAAGACAGTACCAGCCGATTGAGCACCAAATAGGACCTCAGTGAAACAGATGAAGAATCGGAGAGTATTCATCTCCCCGTTTGCAACGAGAGTACCGCCCCACCAAAATCCAAGTGCCACGCAGAAGAACACCATAGCCATGGAGGCGGCATACATAGTCGAAGATTTGGCAACAGCAATGAGACTCCTGTACGTCTGAGCTTCCAGCTGCTGGTGGAATCTCTCAGCCACGTCAGCCTCCCTTGTAAGGGCCGCCACGGTACGAATAGCAGAAGTAGCTTCGCAGGCATAAGCAGCTGACTCTTGGTAGGCGTCCTTGGAGCGGCTTTGGAATCTAGCAAGCATCTCATAACGGTAGAAGCCACAGCCTAGTAAGATAGGAACGCCACACATGACGACCAGCGATAATTTCCAACCAAATGCAAGGGCAATTGTAAGAGAAGCAACAAGGGTAGTAATACAGGACATGATGGTTCCCAGTGTTTGTCCACTGATTCCAGCAAGGGCTTTGGTTTGAGTTGACAGAAAAGAAGTCAAGGCACCAACGCTGTTCTCCTCACGATCGAAGAAATTGATGTCCTGTCGAAGAATTGCGCGGAAAGCCTTGCTTCGAGCATTGCGAATCAACCGCTCAGAACAGTATGCAAAGGCGATACCCATGGTTGCTGCTGTGAAAAATTGTATGACCCCAGTCAACAGGAAAATTCCTGACCAGAAGTTGACCTCGGAACGGAGCTTAGTGTATTCGCTTGAAGGTAAAGACATGGATGCAATTGCCCGAGAATAAAGGAAAGCCTGTGTGGGCTGACCGCATCCAGCAAGAATTGAGAAGATAAAGCCAACTCCTAATATCTTCCACTGTTTGGCGTTGAATCCAAGAATGAACTTGATAAGTGAAGAGAGTGAGTATTTTTCAGGCTTCTCTGGTTCCTCTTCAGCAAGAATGAAGCTTGATACAGATCCGCGATCATCCTCGGGTTCGAGTCGCATGAAACTGCGGCGTAGGTATTCGGTGGGGTCGACTTGGGGGATTGCATCCATAGTGTTGGAGACATCCTGTGAGAAGATTCCGAGCGCAGCAAAGTCCTCTGGCCGGAGCAACATTGTAGCACGCGAGTTATTGTTGGATGAAGGAGTAGGAGGACGCATCATTGAGCCACGATTCCACGAGCCACGCATTGCAGGATTGAACATCGAGTGAGGTCGCACAACTTTGCCTTTGCCATTATGAGCTAAAGAGGCACGGCGGAACATGCTATGAGCCACGGAGCCGCGACGAAACATAGAAGCTGGATCAGCCATTGATCCACGCCACATAGACTTGATACGCTTAGATACTGTGGTTTGGCGTATTGGCATATCGGGATTTCTTTCCTCGTCTTTGTGGGATTGGGCGATGTATTGTGCCTCGACCAACCGGTGATATTGGCCCTTCATACAAAGAAGCTCTGTGTGGGTTCCCTGTTCCTTAATCTCGCCCCTAGCAAACACCACGATATTGTCTGCGTTCTTGATGGTCGATAGTCGATGCGCGATAACAATAGTAGTACGTCCCTCGGCTGCCTTGTCAAGAGCTGCTTGTACAACACCTTCGGATTTGGTGTCAAGAGCAGAGGTAGCCTCGTCAAGCAAGAGGATCTTGGGGTCAGAAACAACAGCACGCGCAATAGCGATACGCTGTTTCTGACCACCGGACAACAAAAATCCACTCTGACCAACGTTCGTGTCGTAACCATCAGGGAGAGCGATGATAAAATCGTGGGCGTTCGCCATACAGGCTGCGTCTTCGATCAATTCTTGAATCTTCCATTCATCCTTATGTTCATGTGCTGTGCCAACGAGTCCGTAGCGAATGTTTTCCCTGATGCTGGTTCCAAAGAGGATCGGCTCTTGGCTGACCAGTGAAATTTGTTGACGCAGCCATTTCAAGTTGAGGGTTCGGAGATCATGACCATCTAGAGAGACTGTGCCACTTACTGGCAGGTAGAATCGCTCAATCAGGCCCACTGCCGTAGACTTTCCAGAGCCAGAAGGCCCAACCAACGCAGTGACCGTGCCAGAGCGGCATTCAAGACTCAGTTTCTTCAACACGGTCACATCCGGGCGAGAGGGATAGACATGCTTCACTTTATCAAAGCAAATATCTCCTTTGATTTGTGGAAGAATGATGCCTTCGCTGGAGGCCGAGTTTATGGGAGAGGCGCGTTCGATAGTGCCAAAGATCTTAGTCGCAGCAGCCACAGCATTGGTGAAGGCTTGGGCGTTGGGTCCTATGTTACTCAAACTCAGAGATCCCATCAAGATGCACATAAGAATGGTGAGAACGTTCCCAATCTCGATCTTTCCCTCGACTAGGAACTGCGAGCCCATCCAGAACCCAAGACCGTAGTTCAAGAACATCATGGAAAAAAGTGCCGCTATCAAAACACCCACTGCCATCTGCAGGCGCATTCCCCATCGTTCAGCCATTTCCAAGTGTCTCTCATATTGTCGCGCAAGCTTGTCTTGTGTACCGAATGCGGTGGCATTACGGATCGAGCTAATAACTTCTTCGGCGATGGTTCCACCCACACTATAGCAATCTAATGAGAGTTTGCTGTACTTCACGATGAAGCGAGATCCAACACCCATCAGTAACACAATAGCGACCACGGTTGAAGTGCAGATACCAGCCAACCTCGCATATTTGGCGTAAGCAACAATGAATGCGGTGGTGAAAGTGGAAATGGCTGTGATTGTCAGCCCGACTTTCTCGGATAACCCTTCTTGGATGAGATTTGTATCGGCCGTGATACGGGTTGTGATTTCTCCGGTTCCTTGCTTGTCGAAGTAACCAATGTTCTGTCGCAGGATAGCCTGGAGGTAGTTTTCGCGGATCGTTTGAGTGATGTGCTCGCCGGTGTGCATGAAGCCGACCATACTGATATAGACTGTGACAAACTCGCCAATCCCCAATAGTACATAATAAATGACATTGCGATTGAGCTCCCGCTCGAAGGCTTCTTTACTCATAAGGCCATTTGCAACATCTGAGAAGTTGGATGTCATCGAACCGAAAATGACCATAAACAAGGGCTGAGAAACACCAGCGAGAGTTGCGCAGATGGTGCTGATAACCACGATAATCATGTCGCGCCGAGAAGCGAACTTATAAAGACCAAAAAGGGAAACATTGGGCGCCGGTTGATCCAACTGACTCTTGAGTATACGCTTTTCTTCATGAGGGAGGTGGGCAAAGGGGACATCCTCTTCGGCAAGAGGGCTCTTTCCCAGGGAGTCATCATCATCCAACATGTGATAGGCGTCGTTTGGGAGGTCAAGGATCGGGTTTGGAGGTAGAGGTTTTTCCCTGTTCCCATTAAAGTTTGTCTGATTAGGATATTCCACCATCTCGACGGCCAGCGCCGAGACATCGTTCTTGTTATCCGTATGTCCAGGGCGTCGCATTTTGAACGCTGGTTATAACTCCTCTCGTATTTTGGGATAATGGACATGCAGGTCTTCGCGTTTCGCGTGTAAAAAGACCTTGGTGTAAAAGACTGCATGCACGTCTCAGCCGTAAGAGATAATGCTTATAATTGGTTGTTGAAAGGAGTGTCTGTTGAGATAGGAAATTGGCAGTCAATAGGCCTGTCGATTGGCGGCATTGAGAGAAAGAGAAAAGAGAGGCTGTAGGGATGGATAGCGTGGAGTCTACGGCGATCAATCTCGGTAACAAGGGGACCAAGTATAAAGGAAAGGAAATCCCCAGGCTCTCGGGCGATCGTCGAAGTTAGGAATATTAGAAAAAAAAAGTATGAAGCGAGATCTCTCAAAGGCGAAGCAAATGGCGAATGCTCAAAAGACACGGAAAGCAAAGGGTACAGGTCACAAGTGGAGACATTGAACATGGAACATCCAACCGTTGTTTATTGGAAGTGGCGGTTGGTGGTGATGTCTTTTGATCGGCGTGGCGGACTGCTACATTCCAACTGCAAGGGCATGCAGGGGCAGCACTAGTATCCCATCCAGCACAGCTCAACCCCTTGATCGCTGATCAGGTTGTGCAAAACCCGGACCTCACGCAGGGCTAGGACGGCCCAGGGATTTGTACATCTGATTTGTTTCCCGGTGCCCCTTGAAGCCCCTCTTAGACTGCATTTCCAGCCTCGATGGAGTTAGTATCAATTTGACAATCATGCACTGTACTACGGTGACAATAGTTAGAGAATCAACGGTCAAAATAGAATCAACTCAAGATAAAGAAAATAAAATAAAATAAAATAAAGTAAGATAAAATCAATATTGAGCTTATTTCTTCCACAAAACAAGCGGACAAACAGAATATGACCTGTATAAGGTCAATAGGTTTGTAGGGCGGCGAGACGGACAGGAAAACGGATCCGCTCAGCTGCTGGGAAAACCGACCGACCATACAGCAGAGCCTCTGGAGTAGACTAAATTAAATTTATTTATTTTTTGGGGAAACGCGGGCACCCGAAGGAACACTCCTTGGATCTTAGGGCGATGCTACCATCTGTTAGAGACGAAGCTGGAACCTAGTTGGGGGAAGCATATCTTTTTGTATTATCCCGGGACCGGGAGGCTAAGAGCTAGACTAACTAAGAATACCCTGACTGAAACAATGTTGCTTCGAAATCACTCGAAACTAGCCGAATTGCTTGGTATGTAGTAGCATACTAAGCAAATAACAATAGCTTGCCGGATGTATGTCCGCACTATTCAAAAACTGGTATAAGTCTACCAAAATCTACTCGCAATAGCATCAAAGTCGGTTTCAGTGAGCAAAATATCTCCCTCTCCTGGGACCGGCATTCGATCAAAAATGGTAACAAATGGAATGTATAACGGGGCCCCATCAATATTGTGAGGTGTAATGATGACCTCTTGAGCGCAGTATGCTTGCTGTGTGAGAGGGGACTGGTGGTTGGTGGGTGGTATATTCGGTACTTGCGCGCAAAGTTGATCTATGTAAAGCCGAGTAAGAGGCGAGAGAGCACCAGTCGGGGCCAATTGCCAAATTTCAAAATCCAGTCGATTGGGCTTGATACCAATGACAAGTACTAGCCTTACCATTCCTTCAGAGATAGCGAACCATCTTCGTGCATCCTGGCGTAACTGATCAAGACCTTCGCTCAGACCGGTTTCAATGACGAAAGTTGGCCATCCATCTTGAGCTATCTGACAGAGACAACGAGATACTGGAACAAAACAATTGTCGGACTCTTTTCCCTTTCCACTTGTCGGGCGATATGTTGTTGATCCCGCCCATTCACCGTCACCTATTGATATCCCCATGCTGTATATCATCCGATCGATCGTACGCACGACCCGCTCGGTAATAGTATCGTGGGTGGAGCTTGGGACGATTTTGATCAATCCAGATCGCCCTTCCCATTGGAACCTGAAAGAAACACCCAGAGGGGATCGCTCGCTGCACAATCTTTCGATGGCGTGTTCTGAAAGACCGAGGACGACCAACCATTGATTCCAGGTTTCTTCCTTTTGGAGAGACTCAAATATATCCGTTGCAACCTTACGGAGTTGCCGAATATTAGACCAGGTTCGGACAGTGTATCCGGGTGGGAGTTGATCCATGAAACCACTAGACGATCGGCTTATTGATTGTTGACTTGCGAAGGACATTGTGGTAATCGTGCTTGCGGTCAGTGCCCTCGAGGTAGTACTATCTCCACCGTCAGAATATACTGATTCCATGTTGACTGGTCTTAGTCAAGGTTGGGGTAATATGAAGTAAGACGTCGACATACTGGGGGAAACGAGGGAGGGGCTGCGAGCGGAAATTATAGACCTATCTCAATTTCGAGTCGCTCAGGGAAGGAGCATGAAATGGAAAGCGCACAGGAAATTGTTATGTATAGCAATTATTGGGAATGAAATGATATCATTATGCGCCGGACTTGGTTGAAACTTATCCATATTAGACTATATTAAACTTTATTGTTACTGACGGAGCTGAAACCTAGAAGCATCTTGATTCCTTCTCCTAGACGAGAGAGAGCTGGCTATCTAACTGGTGGGGGCTGACAGAGTACCCCGACTGTAACAGTTTCCGTATATACTCGTTACTATGTAGTAGCTAAAATATATTACTAGGGGTCAGGAGTACACAGAGTAGGCTGAAGGTGTATAATACTAATTACTAGGTAGAAAAGATAATTACGCTATAAGTAAGGTAGCTCTAGCTTATACACTAACTTATAATATTGTTCCTTAATTGTTATAAGTTGACATGTAGTTAAGGCGAGACGATCCAATCAAGAACGATCATAATTCACCTGACTATGACTCCGGGTAGAGTGTGACGGACTATCCTTCCTCCGATGCCAAGAACAGACACTTTTCTGCCTCAGGTTCCAGTCACACTGATGAAAATCACCTGACCATCCAAGCGAAAAAAGCCAAGCCCTGCCCGCACACAAACCACCGGCTTTCCCGTAGGTCGACATCTTGTTCCCACTCAAACCAACTCGCCGTCGCGACCAAGTCATCAAGATGCCGGTACGTTTTCCAACCCGTACGGACCTTGCACAATACACAAGGCCTCTTAATCGTCAATTTCCTCATCACTAACCCGTTCCTTCTTTCCACAGAGCCACAAGACCTTCCGCACCAAGCAAAAGCTTGCTAAGGCTCAGCGCCAGAACCGTCCTATCCCCCAGTGGATTCGTCTTCGTACTGGCAACACCATCCGGTAATTCGCCCTGAACACACAGATCTCCTTTCCAATCTTGCACAAATCCCGATTCGAGAACATCAAATTCGAGAAAGAAAAAAAATATTCAGTTTCGTTTCGAGGCCCCGACCGGAAGAAGAATGCAGAACATACAAGACAGAACAAGAAGAATAGAACAAGAACTAACAGATTTATTCTAACAGCTACAACGCTAAGCGACGACACTGGCGTAAGACCCGTCTGGGTATCTAAACGCCCGGACAATTCCCTCCGACCCACGTCTCGAGATTCATTCTTCCCACACACTCTATATTGCACGATGTGTGTCGATATCCCGACAGGATTTTCTCTCTCGACATGACCTTTTCCATTTTTCCCGACTTGGTCGCGCTAGTTTGATGGGGAACTACTCAAGTCCGATGCGACCGTCAGTGTATGATACAGGTGCAATTTGATCGACGTCGGCGAACCTTACTTCGATAAAGCGATATTCTACTGTTTCCGATTTACGAATATCAATCCCGATCTGTGTCATGGCGGGCCATCTTATTTACGGATTTCTTGTGATGAAAATGGAATGAAGAGATGTCTGGTCTTGCTGGAAGTGTGGACTTGAAGGCGGGGCGGTTTTCCTTTTACAAAAATTTTGATGGAATTGAATTGACCTCCCCTTTGTCTTGCACGTTTTTCCTCTGCTTCGTAGCACTGTAGGAATTGGCCATGCGGTGGTTTACGAAAGATTGCCACTGTTTCTTTGGCTGGTGGTACTTGTGGTAAGACTGGCGGAGCATTTTGAAACTCCAGCCCTTAATGGCAGTATTACTTCGAAATCCGAAGTAATAATGCTGGAGTGATAAAGTAGAACTTGATAAGGGTGTTCCCCTCGGTATCTCTAATGCCGTCATATGTGCTTCCAAGGTTGTCAATCGTGCATGAAGCTGGACCCTTACGAAACCACCGCGGATAGTAGAGGTCACTTGTAGCATACGAATTGAGCCTTGACAATTCATACTACGCCATGTTGAGGCTCAAAGAAGGGTCCAATATTAGATGGCCTCTAGGGCTTGTAAAGCCCGTAAGCTCTGGCCTTACTAAAGGCATGAAGATGAAGATGAAGGTATCTTATCAAAAAAAAATTTGTTGATTTGGGGTCATCAAGCCAGTCTGCACGCTGGCTGTAGTTCATAACAATAAACGAGAAGTAAGTAGATGGGAAGGGAAAACAAAATGGTAGTAAGAAAATCAATATTTGTTAGCCGTACGCCGCCAGAGCAAAAAGGCTGATCCCAGGCCTCCCAAAAGCAAACCGGAAAACAAAAGGGCAAACTGGGCTCTTCCGCACCATCACACGAGATAAGATATCCATTTTAAGGATCTAGGGGGAGCTCATGAGCGCAAGTCAAAATAGCAAATCTTCCATAAGGTCCCTACTGCTGTTTAGCGGCTAAAGAGAAAGAAATAAGTTAGTAAATTTCCTTGAGATCAATATTTAAAGGACACAGAGAAACATACTCCTCAGCCCACTCGTTCTCGCGGCGGATCTGGTCTTCCTCCTCAGGAGTGAAGTCGTTCTGGATGTTGAAGGTCTTGCGGATCTCCTCGGGGGACTTGCCCTTGATCATGTTGGCGACAGTCTTGCAGCCGACATCGAGCAGAGCCTTGATGTCGAGGTAGTTGGCAGCCTATAAAATATGGTTGATCAGTAAACCCCGCTCGTAACAAAACAAAACAACCCCCACTTGAAAGAAATGCTTACCAGAATAACCTCGAACAGCATCTCCTGGTCAACCTGCATGAACTTCTGGTCCCACTCATCGATGTCGGTAGTCTTGCGACGGTTGTCGTCATCATCGTTAGCGCTGGGGGGGTCGTTCTTGTGGTGGTCGCACCACTCGATGACCTTCTTGAGGACGGCCTCGTTGACCTAGTGGAGCGATGAGTTATCTGTAAGAAGATAAGAGCGATGGAATAGCACATACGTTAGGGATGGGGATAGCCTCGCCAGAGTCACCAAGATCCTCGAGCATGTTCTTGATCAAGACGGAGCGTTCAGCGACAGTGCGTTCTGTTTGGCGGGGTTGCAAGTTAGTTACTGTCAAGGGTTTATTTGACGCTGAGGAACAATCCCAAGCATCGCGTTTGAATAAGGTATTCTTACCGACAGTAACGTCGACGCCATCGGAGCTGGTAAGGGTGATGTTGGACATGGTGAGTTTGGATTATGGCAAAGTGACGTCTGAGAGTCGGGCGGTTAAGTTAGTTTTGTAATGTTGGGTGATGTTGGGTTTAACGGGAGAGGGGCAGCGGAGGTAATAAGTAGATGGCAAAGATTACATGATTTCTTTGACAGGAAATGTGGAGGGTATAAATACTGACCGAAGAATGGGATTGGGTATTGAATGGGAGGGGATGCGGAGTGGAGAGTGAAGGCGATGGTTTCGTTCGTGTTAGGTGTTAGTCAGTCCGAGGCTCTGCACCCGGTACCCTAGTGTCCGCCCCCAAATGAGCGACGGATGCCTGGATAGTTCTAGGTAACAAGGGTAATTACTTCTTTGAGGGGTTTAGTTTAAAGAAGTTATTTCCACGGAGTTCTATGCAAAACACTGGCCTGTTTGTCAAGTCTGTGTATGAGGATAAAAATATATTGAAGCTCAAAGACTGCAAATATAGCAATAAAACCAGTGGGTATATACATTGTATGGGAGTGCACCTTGCCAGCATGTAAAACGACCGCCTTCTATTTACTAGTAGGGCTTCCAGCTCAAAGCTCAAAGCATTAACTTAATATCGTGAATCAAAAAGCCTATTCATCAATTATTTCAGACTAGGTCAGATCTTCATCAAAATATCTTGCATAAAAAGACTTATACCATTCTTCCTAATACATTCAAGCTATTTATATTCCTTGAAGAAGACAATATGCCGGCAGAAAAGGGCGGTATCTGCCCAATTTATTGAGGCCAAGTATCAATGGTCTCAACTTGAATCTTTGATGGCTGTAATTACAACATAATGCAGATTTAAAATAATCACTAATTTTATCAAATAACACATCTCTTGTACGCCTGATTTATCTCCAGTTATTTTTCTTTTCGAGGCCATCCACAGCTCGTATTCACTGGATTAGGCAAAATCTCAACTATCAACTTTGGCAGTGAAAAGATTTTGCCGCGTGTTATCGGAGTTATCGGAGTGATATCATTGCTAGTCCATCATTTCAAACGCGTCTTCTTTTCCCTTCTACCCATTTCACACCTTGATTATCGCTCTTTTTCTTGTATTAATTTTTGAGACAGTTGGAAATTTTTCTTTTCTTTCATCTTCCTTTTTTTTATTGTCTTGGCCAGCATGTCCCTGGCCCCTCACCATGTGGAGACGAACATACCTACTTTTATTACTGATCCGTGTTTACTTCGCGTTATCCCCTAGCTATCTGCACCCGGATGAGAATTTCCAGGGCCCAGAAGTCTTTGGTGGTATGTTCCTTGCATTTTACATTTTAAACCTGCTATGTCCTTTTTTGTTTCCCCTGTGCCTCAAATATTCATGATCGACACCGATCAGCACAGTCACGCGGATCTGGCTTGCTTGTGAAGAATCCCCCGTCGCAAAAGTCCCCGTCAAAACTACTTGCGATAACCTCCTTTTGGAGTTGCGCGCAACCTATTCTATACACTTGAAATTTCGAGACGATAATGAACTAATACCTAGTTATTCTCTTTATATTAGGTCGCATATTTTCTTATCCTTCCAAGCTTCCCTGGGAATTCACCACCGATTTCCCGATCCGCAGCGTCTTCCCATTATGGCCAACCTACGAGGTACCCATGAGCCTCCTACAGTGGTTCTACACGGAGATCGGGCAAGGGAACCCACCACCACAATTCGTATACTATGCGCTGCGGGGTGTCATGTTTCTCCTGAGCTTTGTGCTCGAGGACTGGGCGGTCTATGAGCTGGTGCCCTCCCCGCGGCACCGGCGCGCGACAGTTGTCCTCGTGGCCTCGTCCTATGTCACTTGGACATATCAGACGCACACTTTCTCCAACTCCTTGGAGACTCTTCTAGTAGCCTGGGGATTAGTGCTGATTCGTCGTATTGTCGAAAACAAGGTTCGTTCCGCAATACCCCAGTATTTCTCACAAGGTTGGATACTAACTCGTCGCCTTCAGCACTCATCCTTCTTCTCCTATGCCGTCCTGTCCTTCATATCCGTGGCAGGCGTTTTTAATCGCATCACCTTCCCTGCTTTTCTATTATTCCCAGGCCTACAACTACTTCCCTACTTCAAGCGCAGGTGGGTCATCCTCTTCGGCGCGGGAAGGCCTTTGATCTTTATAAGATCGCATCGCTAACAAAACAATACACATCAATAGACCGACATCCCTAATCGCTTTCCTCGGCTTTGGGCTTCTCTTCGCCTCCATAGCGATTTTCATCGATACATCCTTCTACCGACCATCCGCCTCATTCCTAGACATCATACGCAACCCAATAATCACCCCTCTCAATAATATCCTCTACAACTCCGACTCGACAAACCTCGCAACCCATGGCCTCCACCCACACCACCAACACTTCGTCGCCAATCTCTTCCAGCTCCTAGGACCTGCATACATAGCCATGATTCTCTCCCTATTCAGCTGGCCCATCGTGCCACCATGGATGCGAAACACCCGCGCCCTCTCAGCAGTCTCCGCAACAGTCCTGCTCTCCATCTTCCCACACCAAGAGCCCCGCTTCTTAATCCCCTGCGTTCCCCTCCTCCTAAGCTGCGTCCGCATGCACCGCTCCCGGATCTTCCTCGCAACATGGATAATTTTCAACGCCGTCATGGGATTCCTAATGGGCGTCTACCACCAAGGCGGCGTGGTGCCCGCCCAACTAGCGATGCGATCTATAGTTGACTCCAACACCGTGGCGCAGGGTATAAAATCACACCCAGACGCAACGGTATTCTGGTGGAAGACCTATTCTCCGCCTCACTGGCTTCTGGGTCCTCAGCAGGGAAACCATACCGGTTTAATCGATACGGTGGATCTAATGGGTCTTCCGGGGTTGGAAATGATTCAACAACTTGATTCAGTCGCTCCTCGCTGCCCATACTCCTCTCCAATTTACCTCGTTGCCCCTACGTCAGCAACTTTCCTCGATACATTTATCTCCCCATCCTCTCTCTCCTCCCCGCATACACCAAATCTCCAACTCTACCGTTTATGGTCCCACCGCAAACATCTCAACCTAGATGACCTCGACTTCGGTGATGATGGTGTCCTCAACACTCTAAACAGAGTAGTTGGTCGTCGTGGGTTAGGCGTCTGGTCTGTCCGACGGGCATGTAAATGAACCTGAACCATCAAGCGAAAATAGAATAGGAGAATACATATTGCGACTACTATCCATCACCCATATACTTTCTGGCATATTTAGCTTCTTGTTTTTTCAACCTTCTGTTTTGACATCTACATTATTCTTTTTATTTTCTCTTTTTCCTGTTCTTTTTTTTTTACCATGCCATTTCGGCTCAAGGTCTGGGTCGATTATATAGGTGCGATATACCTTTCTTTCTGTATGAAATTCGGATCCAGATATAGCTATTCCCATCAGGATGGGCGTAACTTGATTGTTCAAACTTGGACTTAGTTCTTCATATACCCGTTTAAAATTTGTTTCGATGTAATGATTTCCATACTAGTCTGGGATAGTTACGGGGTCTATAGTACATACAACGCTATCTGTACTGTAAGCTCTACGTAGATGGGGAAGCATGGAAAGACAAATAGAAAAATGCTTTTTAAAAATACTTCAAAGTATGCTAGTGGCTTCATTTAAGAAAAAAGAAAGAAAGACTACTTAGAAGATGCTAATAATATCATGAACTGCTTTGGAAAATATTCTTCAACCCTCAAGTCATTTGATTTCCTAACAACTCTCAGACCATTAAGCTATTATCTGAAACCTGAACGCTATCTCTCTTTTATTTTTATGGTTTCCATTTTTCTCCGGTGCCTTTCTCTTTCTGGAGCATCCCCAAACCATTAGGCTAGACGTCTCAAGTAATCATTGCCAGATATCGTTGTCGTGAGGGTATTCCGACACGAAGCGGAGGCTACATTTTGCAGCTCTTGGTTGAAAGCGACCAGAGATCTATCCCTGCCGTACTTAAACAACCGGTAAACACAATTGTCAGACTTTTTCTTGCGGTGATCATAGTTGCGACTTATATCCATGTCCACATTCTCAAAGTTGATGAGCAGGTAGTGGCCGAACTTGCCTCGACTATTTGCTACATTCAACCGAGTTGGGTCATTCAAGAGCCCACGTGCTTCCATGGGGGTGAGACCAAAGATACTCACCGTAGCCTCTCCTCCCTGACACGTCCGCCTTGCGGACCTAGAGCTTTTTTCAAACCTGGCACTCAAGAGGCACCGGCGGAGAGGTTTCAGCAGAGGAAGAAGGCTTGTCAGAAGCACAGTAGTCTTTCCTGTGCGTGCTGGGCTATGGAGACAGCAGAGGGGATCGTTGAGGCGTTCAAGCCCCTTAACTACGGAGCTCTGTCTTTTATTGTGTAAGACAAGTTCGACTTATTCCGCGTCTTCTGGTGGGAGCTCTTCGTACACGTTGACGGGCTCAAAAGAGCCAGGAGATGTGTCATTGGCCAGCAGTAGGTTTATGAGCGCGGCCTGCTCAACTTCCTTCTCGAAGATCTATTTCAATGCTTCGATTGAGGTTTCGCGCATACTATTATTGACATCACAGCGAGTGACCCATAAGTGGATGGGCTTGATCTTCTTGATGACAGTGTAAGAGAAGAAAAGTTGTTCTGGCATCGAGACATAGTTCAAATGTTGTTGACTCCGGGTTTGATTGGTTATTACAAACAGAGACCCACACCGCCGGGGCTTAGCGGGAAAACCCCTTCTTAGCACTATATTCTTACCGCCTAGTATACGCTGTCTACACTGTAAGCTCTGCATAGGTGGAAAAACAAATAGAAAGATGATCAAAAAGATAACTGGAAAGACTTTTGGAAAGACATTTGAGACTATAATAAGCGAATGGTCTTTATTCTCTCTCTTGATGCCCGGGTACTATGGATAGTACCCGTGAACTGGAATAATGAAATAAATTACCAGTGTAGATGCAGGTGTTCTATTTCCATACAATAACACCTAAACGCCGTAACCCGCCTATGGTAACCTTGATTGTTCATAATACCAATACAGGTAATAGAAGTCTGGGCATGAAAACCGCAACTTGAACTCTACAACAAAATGGGACAGCTGAAGCTACATACATGAAATCAGCACATCAACAGCCTGGCGACTTCTGCCTGCCTCGAAGTGATTCCGTATCTGATTGTCTCTAAAGGCCATCTTGAAAAATGCTGAGAGGCTAATAATACGCAAGCCAAAAATATTACCTAATATATATTCCTGATGCAGAGCAACGGGAGGTGAATGATGAGGCATAGTAGTAGTATGAGAGAAAGGCAGGAGAGGAACTCCAAGTTGAAGCATGGTTATATATGTGAGGACTGACCCTGTGTAACACACCGTGACACCGCGTAGCACCATTTGCAACCTGGGAAAATATCGTTATATGTATTTACCAAGAGACCGACCGTCAGGAACAAGCAGCACAAAATGAAGAGGCAACGTGAGTAACCACGCATTTGACGTCAAGAAACCGCCCTTCAAACAGAGATAAAAGAAGTACAAGCAGAGGCGATTTCGAGATCAAGAAACCGAATTTCAGTCACAACCAACCCGCTATTTCGAGTCCTACTCTACTACTTCCCCCTCCTTGAATATACCAAATAGCCCATGGGTCCTTTATTTGCCGTCCAAGGTCAACAAATTGCAGAATGAGGAGCGCCAGTTAGCCTTGAGTTAGAACAAACACGACTTCAACACAAGAGGCAAGTCGAAGAGAGGGATCGAATTCAACGCGACGAGCATGGCGTAAGAGAACGCAGATTCTGAACATCGGCTACATCAACATCGGAATTCCCAGCTTAACTCCGGGCTTGGAAGGTGGGCACCATACGATCAGCACAGAATTTGAAGGAGCGTCATAACTTCAAATTGACTAGGTGCACCTTTGTGAAGCCTGGGTCATGCAACAGATACATACCTAGGTAGACCGGTTCAAGCACCCCTTTTGGGCAATAGAAACCATGCAATGATTTGACTTAACTAATTCCAATGCAGGGCATATACATACAAATGATTTGGGGACATTTCCCGGTCAAAGCCTACAATAAGACAGTCTCGTACCTCGAAGCCCAGCTCTTGATCCACAAGGCTGATTGGGATTGGTGGCGGGATCGACGGGTCATCACGGCAGTTCGCATGATCGGAGCAGCTGGGCAAGCACGGACCATCAGATACTTCAAGGTTGCCTAGGTATATACTCACTCGGGGACCTGGATAAATTGGTACCGAGTTCAAATGTTATATTACAGCCGATTTATATCTAGAAACTTCTTAATGTGTATACGAATAAGAACGAGATAGTACTAACTAGCGAACATCCCATTTTGCCCATTAGGTTAAATACATGAAATGTCGTATCAAAGGGGTAAAGGATGGGGAAACGATATGCAGGTAGACCTTATGGTCGTAGGCCGTTAAGCAGAACCTCGTAGATGCCGACTGAATTACCGACTTGATCTGTATTTGGGGAGAAGAGAAAAAAAGATAGATACGTTGGGGATGGAGGAGAGGAAATGGGGGAAGAGGCAGAAGAGCTCTGCCTATTGTGAAATCAACAGCGACATGCTTGGTATTCATCAGAACGTAAATAAGGAAGGGTGTGGAATCAAAGATTTGGCCGAAGGAGAGAATTACTCCTCATCTTCATCGGGCTGGTCGAAGAGGAAATTGGCGGCAAGCTCCTCATTCTTATCACAGGCGAAGTAAGCCTGGATAACTGAGTCACGGGGGAAACCTAAACGGCAGAGCTAGAAAAAATATACCGGTTAGTATACAGTTCTGACAGGAACTTAGATATTGAATATACATACGCGCTCAATAGCGTCCCGCTCCTCCTCTGTGACGGAGATGGCCTGTGTTCCTGGAGGCAGAGCAGCCTCGTCATCTTCAAAGTCCTCGCTCAACAGCTGCAGGAACTGATCGGAGTTTTGTCCAATGATCTGAGCAATTTGTGGGTTTCCGGCGGCCACTTGTTGCAAGATGGGCTCAAGCATGTGGGGCTGCTGCTGGACAAGTTGGCGAAGTTGCTGGAAGTGGGGGTTGCTTCGAAGGAAGTCAAGGTTGGCAAGGGGTTCGCCACCGGCACCGGCACCGGCACCAGGAGCAGCACCACTGCGAGCAGCACTACGGCCAACACCCTCACCAGCCTGAGCAGCTGCCTCGAACAAGTTCAAGGGCTCCTCGGCCTCAGAACCACCAGTGGTACCGGTTGGGGCAGCAGCAGTGGGAGATGCCTCACCAGCAGCGGCGGCAGCCTCCTCGCGCTGTTGTTGCTGCGCCTGTTGTTGCTCGGCTTGGACGTTATCGGGGATACCCTGATATAAGAAATTAGAAATTGGAACTAAAATCCTCGCAGTTTTGTGTTTTGTTTCTCTCTATTTTCCCCCTCTAGCTTTCCCACCTCTTTCCAGTTCTATAATCTTCTTTCGATGATCCAAATTTCAAACTTACAGTCAAAAGGTATTCGATGGCGCGGTCTGGGTTGAAGAAAGCAGCACGCATGGCGCGATCGATGTCGCTTCTCGCGAATCCCATAGCTTCAATCTGAGCAACAGCTCCCTCAGCCGCGGTTCCCATAGCCAACGCGGAAGGATCACCAAAGTTGGCGGGTTGCCCACTGGGCTGAGTGGCACGGTCGGCAGGGGATGGGGTCGCAGGGACAGGAGCAGCCGATGCAGCAGCTGGGGCGGGAGCAGGAGGAGCAGCAGGGGTCGATGCAGGAGCTCGAGCAGCCGGTGTGGAGGGAACCTGGGCAGATGACGAAGACGAGGCAGCCTTGGGCTGCTTTACATAATGTCAGCGATTCCAATTTCACTTGCAAGAAAGATGAAGTTGCAAAGCTTTGATACCTTTGAGGGCAAGCAAACTAAGAAATCCTTTTCTTGGATGTTGTAAGATTCCACTGTCTTGTCATCCTGCAGAATCTTTCCTGTAAAGATAGAGAAGATGGTCAGAGTTTTGCAATCCAAGACCATACCTTGGTTCACAGTTATAGAGAATCACATACCTGAGTAGATTACCTTCGTTCGCTCGGCATCGTAACCACTCTTTACTTCAGCGATCTTTTCCTTCACTTGGCGAACCTGCAGTACAAAATTAGCCCCGCACTGGGTGGCGTTGAGGAAGTCCGGTGGTATTGATGAGCATCACGTACAGTCTCAGAAGGTTCGACTTCGATCACAAACTTCTCCTGCTTCAGATCCTATATTGATGGAAAGAGATTTCGTTAGAGGTTTTTTTGCGTACAAGGTAGCAGAGGGGCGTTGGGGCCAAGTTTTTTGACCAACCTTGAAAGTAAGCTTCATTTTGGCGCCACTTATGAAGAGGATCGGGTATAGAGAAGGGTAGGGAGGAGAGAATGAGAGTCCACAGAGGTCAAGGGTGACGGGGAAAGGGTAAGTGAAATGTGGTCCCAGCGAATGTTATGGAAGAAGTCGAGGCAGGAGTGACGATGATGATGGCAAGCAGAAGAAGCCCCGGTCTCACCGCCCCACTCGGACAACACTCGGGGATTTCCCACGTAAATTCTATTGTCCCAGGGGAAAGAACTTCAAATCACGGGTTTCTTGGGTGGTAATACATATATTTGGTCTGTAGTCCTTTGAAGAATGCATGTGAGGTTATTTATGGTTGTTTATATTCTTTGAACGGTTAAATCTAGCTCTTGGGGTTTGTTTTTCTGCCCCTCAAGGCTGTAGAATTTAGTTGGAGTTATACTTGGGTAACCCCACGCTGGGAATGGGGCTGCAAGAGGACCTTCTTGGCCACGCTAGATCTTAAAAATGGATTCCCTTCTGCAGAACAGTATATTATTCAAATCTCAAATTTATGCATCTGTGGACCATCAATGTTCAATTGAGTTGAATCCTGCAGTTATCCATGCAGTATGTATCTGGTCTTCTGACGTAGTCACCAGTTGACCCCAAGGAATTCAAATGAGGAATCCAGCCACCCCAACTAAAAAGCATGCTAGTAGTCTTGACAAATAATCAACGCTGATCGTTTCGGTTCATTCGTACTGCTCTCCAGCGACCATTGTTCCGATTGGAGCAGATAATACATACATTGATCGAGCCTGGGCCTCGGGACCGCAGACAATATATACGTCTCAGAGACTAGCCACCGCTATCAATCATCGCTCAAAAATTAACCCAATGAGCACCAAGAATTTCAAGACGATCCCAAGGTTACTCCATCTTTCTAACGGAAAAAAGAAAGAATAAAAAAGAAGGTTCAGGGGAGAGCGGAAGATTTTCCCACAGTCGTCTAGCTCGACATATCACATTCGAAGATCGGATTGTGCGATCCGCCGCATGGAGGAAATGGATTCATCATTTAAATAGTTCGTCGGCTAGTAAGTAGATGTTTGGATAGACGGGAAGTGAAGCGAATTTAATGTGTATCTTACATGTACTTGTAGACTATAATTGTAGTCTAGACTATACCCCGGAATAGTTCAACTTGAAGTTCTACGATGGCATGGATAGATGAACCCACAAATGTGGACTTTTAACCCACAATCTTACTATTCAAATCAATTGAAGAAGCTCAATTTTATTAATTATTAGATCGCTTAATTTTGCAAGGGCCTAAGCTTACACTAAATCCCATCTAGTGTGCCTGGACCCTACGGTAGTTGCTTCTCCCGTCCCCACAGACTTTAATCTCCATACCAGGTTGACGGGTCAGATCGATCTATATTTCACATTTGACATGTTCACCAGAACTTGCATTCGATATGCTCGATATACTTTCCCACACCGTGTACTTCGCCCCGTCCCGCCCAAATTCCAGGGTTTTGCTCCGTCCACGCGAACTCCCTCATGGTCTTAAATATGCGGTCTCCCTCCCCCTGCATGGATTGTCCAGAAGACTTAGTACAGGCCTTGCCTTTCTTCCTTGCCAGTGCCCGTGGATGTCTGAAATTGCCCGGTGAACACGACTCTCTTTACATGTTGCAGTCATTCATTTTATAATACTATCCCTATTATACCTTCATTCTGTATCTGCCTCGACCTATTTACTTCAATTTCGCACCTACCAGGCAATCGCTATCATGTTTTCCATTAAATTGCTATACACGCTAGCAGGCACTTCCATGATATCTCTCATTATCGTCACCATTCTCAATGCTCTCACCTACGGATCAATTCAATCCTTATCCTCACCTACCCGGACAACCGAGTTAGCCCCAGTGGCCTTAAGCGTGATCAGCTGCATGGCAATGATAATGCTCACCTTCCTTGTCCATCGAGAGATCCACCAAAACATCCAATGGCCCCGATGGAAGATCGGTATCTTATTCCTCACAATAACATACTTCATCGCCGCCACTGGTTCAACAGCAGGTACAATGGCCACAACCCATCCTACCCTGCCTTCACTGTGGATTGCACGATCTATCTTCTGGGGAATTTCAGTCTTTACAGAAGGATGCTACTGTGGCTATCTCCTTGTGATTTGCTTCCAGCCCAAGGCCGAGACTGCCTGGCCACGATCTTATACTCTCTCTCAAGAGCTGAAGGCTCTCCCCGAGTCCCCGTCTCCATCTCCATCTCCATCAGTGACAACCCCAACGCAAACACTCAGTGATCCTTATCCTGATATGAACCGCTTCGATACAAGACGGGGTTCACTACGAAAATATCCCCGACGATCTAATCGTTATTCAGGGGGCACATTATGTTTTGAACAGCATAAGCATGCCTCTTTCGATACGACCTCTACTGCATCAACAGCACCTACAACACCCACAGCACCACATCACGACACTAACGACCACCACAACCAACAACAACAACAACTTCAAATACCCAATGAGAACGATACTCGACCTCTCCGAGGCAGCAGCAGTATCCGCAGCCTACCTAGTCTCCGTATCCGAGACCAATCCCCACAGCTATCGCTCGACAATCTCCTCCAATCTCCATCGCCATCAGCATCAAGCTACAATCTGAACCTGAATCTCGACTCCCCCACAGCATCAATGGAAGCACTGGGATTCTCAACAGAAGACCGTATTCACCCTCTCTTTCGCGCAACGAGCCCTTGTCCCTCTCCTACCCCTAGTCCCGGAACGCGGGTGAAGGCGTCCCCCTCTGCCGGACAGACGATTACACATAAGACGGTGACTCGGATGCGATCCGCACGGTCCCTCCGAGAACATCGGAGTGGCTCGCCGTTTTTAAGTGAGGAGGAGAAGAATATGGCGCTTGTTCATGCGGGACATGTGCGGAGGAGTATTACACAGTATGAGAAGCGGTATGATTTGAATGAATCTCCTGATGAGTAGTTTTCCTTGTTCTCCCTCTTTCCCTCTTTTTCTTTTCCTTTTCTTACGAGTGTCATTCTTTGCCTTTCTTTTCCTTATGACTGCGATCTGATTCTTCGCTCTTTATTCTCTTGGCTGGATTTCTTATGGGTTCTGTATAATGTGCAGTGATGATGATCGGCGTTCTGTTTCTGTATATGAGTTTTTTGATCTCCTGGATCCGCCGTGCATACGGGAATGCACGGCTACGACAATGATGATGGATTCTTGGATATATGGATACAATGTTACTTTTCTATTTCTCTTATAACTCAAGGAGTACTCAGTATTCTGATTTTTCTCGGATCTCTCGGTTCAGTAGACTATACCGACTATACGACTGTCGTATGGGGAACGGTTCCGCCATCTTCGGCCGCGTTCGTCTGGTACAAGGTATTGTCACCAAGTGGGTCGGAAGAGGAGAAGAAGAGGCTGAATGGAGATTGAGGAGGATTAATGTGATTATGAGAGGGAGTATATATTTAATTATATATTTAACTATATTTAACTATGATCCTAGGTGTATTCTTTTAAATCAGGAGAGTAATTAGTCCGAGATCTCTCAGTATTTGTCTGTATTGTCGCAGTTGATCATAGACGCGCGGGAAATACCAAAATCCTCTGCAATTTACGACAATTTACAATTTACCACTTTTCTTCTCTTTCTCTGTCTTTGGCTCTACTTCTTCTTTTCTTTATTTTATCCTATTCTCCTCTATCAGAGTTACAGTACACTTCCCCAGCTGTTCCTCTGTTCCTCTGTTCCTCTGATCCCCTTGCATCCCATCAATCGCCACTTGTACTGATCTCTCCCCCCCCCCAAATCCACTTCTTTTACCCGTCAGATCCTGCGTCTCCGAGTAACAGAGTCTCATTCCTCCAACTTCTGGCAACTTTGGTAAGTGAACACCAGCAACCTCATAACTACTATCTCTACCTTTTTATCCTGTACTGTCCAATCCTCATCTCCCCATTCCTATCTCTCATCTCCCATCTCACCCTGTTCTTTTCCCCTGCGCGATTTAATTGTTATTTTTTCTATTCTTTTCTTCTTTTCCCCCCTGTGATCTCCGATCCCATCCCATCCCATCCCATCCCAGCCTGATTGACCCGTAAAAATTCCCCAAGTGAAGCCCAAGTTGGACCTCTCACGCTAAAGTCGGTCTAAATTCGTGTCTTTGTCTTGTATCTCTGCTTCCACTGTTGCCTCTAAGCTCTATCTCTATGCTTATGTGGTGATCTAACTGCCTAATTCCCAATTCGCTCTTGTGGCTAGTTTTCTATTTTTTCCCCCTGTTGCATTAGGTGACGATCATGTTGGATCTCCCTTCAGTCAACCATTCACTACAACACCAGTGAAGTTGAGGCTATTTTTCTGCTTTCTATTTCTGTCCTCAACTTCCACTTTGCTTTTCTTCCTTTACCATCTCATCCTCTTACTACCATCTACCTCCCCGTTTTTCTTGATTCTTTTCTATTCTACTCTCCTACCGTTGAACTTTCATCCTGTCCCTGTTCTTGGCTTGATTCTTTTCCTTTTTTCTTTTCCTATCACCACCACCCGTCTCTTCCTGTTTCAACCTCACTCGTCTGCAACCTCCCTTGCTAACATCGCATCCTCACAAAGACGTTAGCCATGGTGGGCCGACGAGGAAAAAGAGGCCAGGGCCCGGTCCATACCCCCAGCTTGGCCACGCGATCCACGCGCCGTGCTTCAGGTAAGTTATTTCATCCACCCTGCCTCTCCCCTTAATCAAAATTTGCATCTTGCTTTTCAACTTGCTCGATTCCTACTCCCCACTTTACCTAGCCACCAGCCACCACATCGACTAACCTCACCTAGACTCTTTCTCTGCTCCGGCTCCTCGCGCACGCGGGACCGGAAGAGGTGGCCGCGGAGGTGCTCGCAATGTAGCCCGGAATAGCCTCCCAGGCCCGGCATCGCGGGTGCCAGACTCTCCACCTCTCACGCGTATCATCAAACTAAAACTGAACCCTCCCAAATTGGCGGCTGCCTTGGGATTACCACCACCCGAACAGTCAAAGTCGGCAACGGCTTCAGCGCGTTCATCGGCGCAGAATCCGGAGACTCCGCGCAACACACGACGCTCTAAGCGCGCTATGGCTGTTCCGGAGTCATCCAGAAAGACTCGTTCATCAGCTCGAACCAGAGGTTCCGATGAAACCCCGCTTGAAAATGAAAATGAAAATGAAAATGAAAATGAAAATTTCTCTCCATCCAAGAGAATGGAACTTGATGACCATGATGAATTTGAAAATGGTCATGACTACGACTTGGCTTCATTTCCTCCCCAACCGCAAATCACTAAATCTTCTCAAACACCTGAAACCACTGGTCCATCCACCAACGCCATTCAAGAGGTGGAGGATCCTCACCAGACTGAAGATGAGCATTCAGCTCCTTCGGGGACTATGCAACCATCGCCTACAGAGGCAAGTGAGACTACCTCCGAGTTCCTGCCAACAAAGGTATCATCTTCACCGCGCCAAGGGCGAAAACGAGAACGCAAATCAATTGAACCGAAGACCGAATCTCACTCACCTGATCCGACAACAGCCAAGAAGCCCAAGCTGGAAGAAGATGTGAAAAACACCCCCGACATCACACTTGAAAATGGCATCGCAACTGAATCTCCTCCAATTCCAACTCCAACTGACGCCGGTGCTACCTCCACCGACAATGCACTGACTGCTGTCGCCGATGAACCACCAAAAGACGAACCCGCCCGAAGAGGTGGTCGTGGAGGCCGCGGTGGTATTCGTGGACGAGGCCGAGGCCGAGGTCGTGGTCGCGGTAGTCGTGGCGGTGCCATTGGACCATACCGTTCCGCAGTTCGTGCGCGCGGAGGTCGAGGCCGGGGTCGTGCTCGTGCAGCTGCAACGGCCCGTCGCGGCGGCAAGAGAATTGAAGATGAGATTTGGGACAGTGATAGTCGGAGACGATCTCCTTCACCTATTCCTGCTACTCAGGGCATCAAGGATCGCCAGGATCAGCTAGCGGCTTTGTTCAAGAAAGTTGGCCAGGCGCAACAGGTCGCATTGAACAAGTTGGCTGATCATACGATGACGAAACTTGCCCGTGATAAACATGCTCATTTGGACTGTCCTGAGTGGGCTCAGGTACAGCGGGATCTTCTTCAGTTCGAGCGCAAGGCTCTGAACCGTCTGAAGGCAGATCGCGATTTTAAAGTAGAATGCGATGAGAGGGTTTTCCAGGGCCAGATCTTCACGATCAAAAATACAGCTACGGTAAGCAGCCCTGTTTTATGTGAAAGGCTCATACTACTTCCCTCCCTCCCTTAGTTCCGGTTGTCTAACCTGATCGCCTAGAAGCACATCGATGATATCAAGGAAGAATTCGAAAAACTTAGTCGCGGAAAATACGTTGCATGGATGACCGGCCGAAGAGCAGCTGAAGATGATGAACATACTGAGACTGATGGATCTGACCCCCAATTTGAAGAGCCTCAGTATCTTTTCCGAATCGGCAAACCCGGAGCCAAAGAGGTCACGCGAGGCTTCATCTCAGAGTCTGTTCGTGAACCAGAAGGTGCAATTGCTTTTGATCTCGGCGACGACGATGCTTGGGAGGACTTCCTCCAGAAGGTCCGCATGGGTATCGATGTGAATCCTCAGATGCGAGCTTTGGATTCTGGAAATGATGTCGAGCACCAAGAGACGGTTGATCGAGCTATGGGAGTTCTATTGGAAGCCTCCAAGGCTATCAGCGAGCACGAAGCCGCCAACAACATCCCTACCGGCGGCCGGGTTAATTCCATCGACGGAACAGTCGAACAAGAACCACCCCGATCCCTGTTCATTCTCGCTGATATCGCTCTTGGTGAGCCACCACAAACAACCCAGCTTCCTCAGATGCGAACAGACCCAAATATGCCACCTTCTCATCGCCCTCTACTACACCAGCCCCAACATCAACATCAACCATCCCAGGCTCCCCCTCCACCTGGCATGTCTCATGGTCCAACAGATCCACGATCATTCATTTTGCCTCGGCCAACCCCAACTCAACAGCCTCGCCGTTTACTTCCAGCCCGTGGCCAGCTTGGTCTTCCTGACCCTTTTGCTATGAATGGTCCTCCTCAGCTTCCCCCGCCTCCAGGGTCTAACTTTGCTCGTCTTCCTCTGCCTGGTTATTTGCCTGGGCCTCCACCAGGTCATGGCCCACCACCGGGCCATGGTGCTCCACCTAATCAGGGACCCCCAGGACCTCCAGGCCCCCCTTCTATGTACTTTCCATCGCCTCATAGCCATGGACCGCCTGGACCACCGGGTCCTCCAGGATCTCACCAACCCCCTCCTCGTCGATACTAAAGATGAAGTATTGATACACCATCCCGCCTTCTAATTCACATAACACGCCATCCACAACATACAAACAATGTACCATCACACCCATCACTACGCATCTTGAGTAGCGAATTCTCAAAGATGAGGGCTTCTCTACATATTGCGCCTAATTCAACTCTAAAGGGTATCCGATTAATCACAATTGGTTAGAGATATTACTTCATATCCAGAAATACACAAGCCAATCCCATACGATATCCAATAGTCCGAGTTGATCACGGACATTACCAGTCCTATGTATTATCAACAATGACTCGTTTTCATTTGATTGCTTCGTTTCGACTCGAGCACCTACCTACTCGAGTCCATCTGCAGTCCCCAACCCAAACATGCACATGCACATGCACTTCAGTGTGAAGTGCACTGCACCACGACCTCCGAATGTACTTTACCTCTGTCTCTTCAGCGTCGGCGTTTTTCTTCTTCTTCTTCTGGCGTCTATTACCCTGGTCTGGTTAGGCTTCTTGTTTATCGCAGGATTTAGTTTTCATTTTCATATCCCAACTCGAAGAACTTTGTTCTTTATTGCGCCTTACATTTTGATTTTTTCCGCTGCTCGTTGGATCAGTTTTCATCGTCATGTCTTTCTCGATTTCTTGGATATCATAAAGAACATGTTGAGAACATGAAGATGTATGGATAGTTACCAGGAATTGACAATGTACATGGGCACACCGTATTCCTTCTCGTGTACCTAACTGTAAGTGTAACTGCATAATAACTGCATGCAATGCACATGTGTAGATGTGTACTACTTACAACAACCCCGTGTTAATTATGCAGTATTACTCATACACTAACAATAAAAATAATGAACAATAATAAAACTACTTAACAGCCCAACAACTCAGCCCCAAATTCAAATCGAGTCATCATCCTCTAGACCCGTAACGATGAGGCAGAATGACTCAAATAATACAAGTATCCGATACCTAGCCTACAGTGAAACTCACACACAAAATTATGTACCGAGTACATCCAATTCGTCTTCCATCTCCACCAAGCGGGGCAATCAGCCCCTCGCCCTGATTGGCTAAAGCTTTTGCTCTTTTTCAATCTTCATCCCACTTCACCATTTAAGATCTGCCCTCTGCCTCTGCTCGTACAATCTACAGTACAGTCTTTGTTGCCGATTTAGATTCACGTTCGGATCTCCTACTACCTACCTTTCTCTTCAGGATAATACCTGATCTCATCTTCTTTCCGGTTCCTCCGCCGTCATCGTGATACCCACTTGTTCAGACAGACTAGAAATATCCAACATGGCTGTTCGCGCGCAATTCGAGAACTCAAATGAGTGAGTTTTATACCTGGGTCGCTTGATGGATGGATTGGAAGGATACTGGAATGAATTGCACTGCACTGTAGTGCAGTGCAGTCTACCACATGCAGAAATGGAAGACAAGACGACAAGAAAAAAAAAAGCGAAAAAAAAGAAAAATTTCCTAAAAATCCAAAAATCCAATCCATCGCAGCGCATTAATGAAACCACCTTGAATAAAAAGACAAAAGCTAACATGAAATCAGGGTCGGTGTCTTCGCCCGCCTGACAAACTCCTACGCCATCGTCGCTGTCGGTGCCTCCGAGAACTTCTACAGGTATAACTCAACTCAGTGACAATCATGAAAGACAAAACATCTCTAACAACCATTAGTGTCTTCGAGTCTGAGCTTCAGGATGTCATTCCCATCTGCCACGCCACTATTGCCGGTACCCGCATCGTCGGTCGGTTAACAGTTGGGTATGTCTCTTCTCCTCTCCATCATTCCCATCCCACCATATCCATATCCATATCCTAGACAGAAACAAATCAAACAAAGCTAATAAAATCCCATAGAAACCGCAAGGGTCTCCTCGTCCCAACCACAACCACAGACCAAGAACTGCAGCACCTCCGCAACACCCTCCCCGACAGTGTAAAGATCCAAAGAATCGAAGAACGCCTCTCAGCCCTCGGAAACGTAATCTGCTGCAACGACCACGTAGCAATCGTCCACCCCGATCTGGAGCGCGAAACAGAAGAAATCATCGCCGACGTGCTAGGCGTCGAAGTCTTCCGCCAAACAGTAGCCGACAATGTCCTTACAGGCTCTTACATGTCTCTCTCCAATGCTGGAGGTATCGTGCACCCCAAAACCTCAATTAGAGATCAAGATGAGCTTTCTTCTCTGTTGCAGGTTCCGCTCGTTGCGGGTTCGGTTAATCGGGGATCTCCTGTTGTTGGTGCGGGTATGGTGGTTAATGATTGGCTTGCTGTTACGGGTTTGGATACTACTGCTACGGAGTTGAGTGTTATTGAGTCTGTTTTTAGACTTGGAGAGATGGCACCTGGTGGTGCTGGACAGGGTCCTAATAAGGAGAGTATTGTTGAGAGTTTCTATTAGATGGATTCTACTTCAATGTTACTACCTGCTTATTGGTAATGGATATCGCTAGTAGTGGATTTTACTAGTGAGATTTGATGAATGAAAATGCTTGATTTGGATTATATTATCATATTTTTGTCTGAGTACTATGGAGGTTTATGAAAAGTTTTGGGTTTTATTCTTGTTTCTGGTTGTATAGATCGTGGGTTTCAAGGTTATGTAGTAGGAAGCAAGAAGATTATATGCGAACTTGAATTATAGAATACTATTACATGATCTGATCCATCATCTATCTGTAAGTCCGAACAAAACAAACCTGCAGTGATCCAGATCAAAGTCTATCTACCTATTCAAACGAATAATCAAACATGATCAATATAAAGATAAAGGGAAAGGCGACCAACTCCTTAATTGCAACTATGATCGGGGTATTTGACAAAAATACAGAATAAGCATCTCGAAGAGAAGAAGACCAAGTAGATCGAGATGAGCAGAACAAAATAAAACGAAACGAAAGATAATTGGACTGGAAGTTGTTTGTCTTCAATGGGTAGTGTAGATAGGAAGGGGCCATGATACTGACCGCATAAGCAGAATCGAATCAAAATGAATCAGAATAAAATGGGCCAGCTGTATGATCATGCTCATGCTCAATGTGAATAAAATGCGAATAAAATGCAATGCAATGGAAACTTTTATCATACCTTCCCCTCTACATGGGTATGCGAGGGTATATCTTTTATTTCCACGTCTGGGCCTTTATACCCAGATTCAGATCCATCAAGGTTTCCCTTAGGGGATTCCTGAGGAGGAGGCGGAACCGATGGTGGTGTAATAGATTCCTCAACCCCTTTATCTTCCGCCTTGATATCATCTGTAATCGGTGGTGGAGGTGGAGGGGGTGGAGGTGTAGATTTCTGTCGTTTAGAAGGGGAACTGCCTCCTTCGTCGGGGGTAGGTTGGGCCTGGTCCTGGTCCAAGGAACCATCACGCTTGCGCTTAAGCGAGGCATATGCATCATCATCCATTGGTGAAGTCGCTGTGCCTGTCCCGGCAGAAGGCTCGGCTTCATCATCGGACATTCTCACATCGCCATCGTTGTCGCCTGTATCTGGCTTGACGGTACCGCTCTTCTTGGCTTTGGCTGCCTCGCGGTCCTTGTGTTTCTTCGCGGCCTTGTCGAAGAACTCTTTGCAGAACTTTCTCACGGTGTGGGTGTGCTTTTCGCTAATCTTGGTTGGATCTGTTACCCGGCCACGTTTGTAATCGCCGTCGACAAGTCTCCTAGCAGTCTAAGTTGGGAGGATTAGTATTCATGAAGAGCAAAGGGGGAAGGAGGCAGAAAAGGAGACTTACATCTTTGGCAAATCGCTTGAGATCTTCCTTCGGGATCTTGTTTTTATATTGATCCATGACGAACTTGATGTGAGGGTGAAGCTGAATGGTAATCAGTATTGGTACTTGCTCGTTGGCTGGAGATAATAAAGAAAGGAATTTCACATACAGTGTTCTCGTACAGCTTTCTTTGCTTCTGCTCATTAAGCTTCTTCCACCAGTCTCCCTCTTTCTTCTTCTCCGGTTGATCTGAAGGTTGCTGTGGTGTCCTGGGGGTGTCGCTTTTTTGATCTGAAGGAGTCTTGTCTTGGGACATGATTCCATCAATGATGTTTTGCAAAAGCGTATTATTGGTCTTGTTCACAGAAGGCTGAGCAGAGACAGCCGGGGCAATTGGTCGATTCCATGTCACCTCTTTCGAGGCAGAATAGTAGTAAACACGACCAGTTTCATCCTTGGCAGTATACCATCCCTCGGGTAGAGGCTGCGACTGTGGTGGTCGGATATTGCGACGACCACCAGGTCGAGGACGATTGTGATGAAGATCCCGCTGAAGATGGGGCTCTCCTCCCCGCCGACCCTTTGCAAGGTTCTGCATGTGTTGTGGCTCATGTGGTGCTGTATGAGGGGGAGACGCGGAGCGTTGACGCTGCTGCTCTCGGCCAGATTCACGACGCTCGAATTGGTTCACAGCTTGCTTTGGTTGCTCGCCTCGCTTCATGCGTGGGATACGATAGCCAACCTCTAGGTTGGCCCAGCTAGCCAAAAGCGTAGTGGCTTTGGTTGCAACACGCTCATCCTCGCATGTGGTAAAAGGTCGGATGGTATCTTCAATCTTTGAGTCGACGATCTTGTTCCGGGTAAGTCGAGGGAACTTATCCAGGATATCCAAGATCTGCATCAACACAACATTGTCCTCCTTCCACATGGCAAGCTGGGAGTTGAGAATCTGGTAACCGTGCATTTTCACGACTCGATTCCGTACTCTCTCATCATCACAGCGCTGAATACGGCCGAGCAGCTTGACAGCAATCCATTTCTCTTGACATTGCATAAGAGCGGCCATGACCTTGGTCACGCCGTCCTCATCCAGAGACTTGGGCTGCACACTGTCCACGTACTCCTCATCGTCTTCCTCAGTCTTCTTCTTCTTAGGACGGCGTGCCACCACGGTATCCCAAGCATCGGCATCGTCGATACCAAGGGCTTCGATCGTAACGTTCGAGAGTTTCGTAGCCCGTTCTGTCTGAGTCCGACCACCGATAAATCCAGTGCAGTTCTGTTCACCACAATAGCAAGGCTGCGGGTCGGCACCGTATCGATCAACGTTGTAGTTGAAAACCAGCTCCTCGCCAGCCTGTACAGCCCGTTCGGCGAAGATTCCCATCCGCATCTTCTCGCCCACAACCCATTTGTCCACATAACAGTTCGGGTTGCACGAGTGATTACAGAACCGGCCCAAGTTTCCCCGTTTGGTCGCGTCCACAAACTCTCCCTTGTTGAGCGACATGAAATAGAAATGACGGATTCCTTGGGCGTCATAATCTCTCCTTCGCCGTTGAAATTGGGACTCGCCCACCACCTCTCCAACATATTCGTAGATTAATTGATGAGCCTCCAAATTTGTCTCGGCTCGTAATCCATAGCCCTTGTCTCCAGTGTCGATAACCGATACCTTCGCATATTGTTTCTTTTGGAATCGTTGGTTTTGGCAGTCGGGGCCACAGCCGCAGTCACCCACGCACTCGATTTTGGTTGCTCGATTGATGCAGTCGGAGTCTTCACCACACGCTAGGTTCTGGCCGATCTCGGAATCTATTTAAATCCATGATAATAAGTAAACTGTGTATGAAAAGAGAGGTATGGAGGATAAGACTGGAGTAGGAAGAAGAGAGGAAACCGAGAAAGTGAAAGGGTGCCCTTGAACATGCCACGATACCACTTTCGCTCCTCCCAGCTGATGACCCAGCTTGTATCCCTCCAACTCTCATCGGCTGTACATGAAGAGAAGAAGAAAAGGGTAAAAAATTGAATAACGACAAGAAGACAAGAACAACAAGAATAAGAATAAGAACAAGAAGAATCACCTACCCCACTCCTCAGCACAATCACACTCCATTGCATGTTCCGTAAAGCCCATATATTTATTCGCATATGAGCACTGTTCGATCTTCTCGAACCCCCTCAGCGCCTCCTGAGTACTATCAGGCAAATGCGAAAACAACCGCGGCGCCCTCGGCACGACCTTCTGTGAAGCACTCCTCGACAGTCTGGGCGGCTGCCCAGGCTCCTGCTTAACGACGACGTCGCCGCCGACTTTTTTTTCTGTGTCCTCCATCTTCGGTTTCAGATCAGGAGTTGCAGTCGCGCTTTGACGAGGTAAAGGCGACCGAGAAAGGCGCGCAGGCTGGCCATTTTTTAAAGTGTCGGAACCATTGGCGGATGGCGAGTCCATGACTGCCTCGATATCATGGGAGTCCGTGCCATGGGCAGACATGACTGACCCGGACTACGGGGTGGAGGGAAGTGGAGTGAGAAAGAAGAAGATGAGTTGAAGAGATCAAAAGAGGAAGACTCAATTTCACAAATGGTTATTCCTAAGAAACTCAGACGTTATTCCCGTGTCGCGCGCGCTCACCGCCCACCGTCCACCGCGACTAGACTGCGCAAGGGGAAGCTTTCTTTTCTGTCCTGCTTCTGGTTCATCTGTTTTGCTTATTTTTTGATTCTCTGTGATCTGTGTGTTTCCTTTTGTCTTGAGGTATTGAAGAATAATGTTCTGGTCTTGAATTCTGGTTAGAGGTGATGTGGTCAGGTATGACGTTGAATGAGAGAAGAGATCACGAAGATCACGCGTGTGGATATCATTGACTGCCACTGACAGCGTTGAAGGGTCAGTCCCAGAGTGAAAAGATTCATCAGTGAAACTGATTGTTGAATTGTTGAGCTGGCTATAAAAATAGAATCGCATAATCATCTACATGAAGGCAGCTAAATATGCAAATATAAAATATAAGATATAAAATATGATAACTTGAATCTGGGAATAGTAGTGATAGTGAATATAAAGATAACCTCGATACATTGTCCCCAATGAATGTCTTTGTTCTCGGGGTTAGTCTCTGCCCAAGTACTAGGCATAGAAGAAAGAGAAAGAGAATCACAAAGAAAGACAAGGCGAGACAAAAGGCGAGAAAGGATGAAAAATGACATGCAGCTAGGGACAGCTAGGACAGCTAGGACAGCCACCAAATGCAGCTGAAACAGGATGGACGGGGAATGGTGAGTCTGGATGGAGCCTCTGGTCGCTAAGCCCTGCAGAGCCACGTCCACGGGCAGCTACGTGAAAGGTGCAGTACAATGAGTGGATAGGGATGAAGCATGAGGAGTGGGAGAGAAGCGAATGCATAAATTTCAGTCTGGGCGGAAATCGATTGGATGGGAATGAGTTGGATCAGAGTATCAGAGATTCATGCAGTAGGCAAACGGTGTCTGTGCGTTTTCTTTTGGAGATAATGAATTGAGACGGAGAAATAAATTAAATTTAAAATTTAAAATTTAAACTAAATAAGATAATAAGATAATTCAAAAGGGAACCTCGGTAACTGCGTATACCCCGTCAACTGTGCCACCGAAGTACATCTGTGCTGTACATCCTTATGAAGACCCAAAAAGGGGCATTATTGACATCATCATGGATGGATAATTGGATATTGTTTTTATTTTTTATTTTATTATTTCCATGTCCAGTACTGAGATCCTAAAGTACAGAGTACTGTACTGATCATCTCGGAATGATTCCATATTCCACCTGGGTATCCCAATTACTGCGAAGATAAGATCCAAACCACTGGGGTTTTTGGGTTATGTTTTATAATTTCTTTTCTTTCTGTAATCCTGTAAAGGGGATCGGCGGAGGAAGGAGACGACTCCGTACTTTGGGGGATTATTATGCACGAGGCCAGTTCCATGTGTTTCTATGCGGACAGCGAACGGCTCTAGGCTCAAACTATAGCCTCAAGAAGGAAAGGCTCACTGCACAGCGAAGTTTAGATCGGAGTGGACAGTGGACTAGTGGGGCGTACAGTAGGACTATTAACCTTGGAACCTGGAAGAACCTGGAAGGATAGAGGTGTAAATTAGGATACTTGGAATATAGATATAGATATAGAATAATTCTTACTCTGAATATTGATTCCCGGAAACTATATAATATTCTAATTCTAATCCCATCTCTACTCTGAATACTGTGGACTGCTGTGGACTGTTGTGGATGATTAGCTTCAACTAAGTCATGATCCAAAGTCCCGGGCCCCGCGCCACCTATCAGCACCTATCAGCGGGCCCGGGGCATTGCGACCACGGTTTCGTCGGGAAAAGCACTTGCTTCCCGCAGGATGTCCCTTGGCTCTGGAACTGCCAGGGCCAACCGTTTTCTGTGAGAGTTTCTACGACAGAGTTTATGTTACAGAGTTTCTGTTTTGGCCCCTATTCATGATGATTTGCATGATTCCAGGGGTACATAGTACATGCAGTGATGATGAGCCGATGAGCAGATGAAACAGATGAACTGTTAGTCTGATTGATTGGGAGTTGTTAAAAGATGGATCAAGATTTACAATTGTTGAGTATTCTATTTGTTTATTATTATTATTATTTTATTCTACAGTATATCCTCCCATGACTATGGATTCGGAGGAAAGAGCAAAAAAAAAGATTGACCCCACTCCTGCAACCCCTCGATCGTACTTTGGCATATAATAATAAATAGTATTTCTGATAATAATAATACCGTTAGAATTGGTTAACATCGGAAGATTCCAGGAAAAAGTAGATCTATGGAATTAATGTAAATAAAATATGAACAAATTCTTTTCATCCCTAATCCTAATCCTAATCCTAATCCTTATCCTTATTCCTTATTCCTTATTCCAATAATAATAATAATATTATAATAATCCTTAATACAGGTAATAGGTAATAGGTAATAATAATCCCCTGTTTCGAACTCTTCCAGAACACCTGAAACTGCCCCGGGCTCCATCGATCCCCACTCCTGCCCACTCCTGCCCACCGACACCCACTCCGTGCTGGGTCGCTCCTTCCGCGAGCCACTCACCTTGCACGTCTCCCCTGTATCCCGTAACTTGTAACCTGCAACCTGCAGCGCCCTGCAACTGGCAAACCATCTCCTTTTTATTCTCTCCCTCTAGTCATTTGATTTCTTTTTTCTTCTTTTTTCCTTTTTCTCATTTCCTAATTTAATATTGGCCCATTTCACCATTCCTGGATCCATTGAGTTGCTTGTTTGGGTGAAAATCGTTCTATATATAATTCTCCACGAACGACACCACATCACCTCCACCGGAACATCATCATACAGACAAACCAAGATTCTGGGAGCTCCTCTAACCCCCCGAGGTCCAAGTGTCCAAGAAATTACTGGATATTGAATTACACTTTACACGATCTCATCCACTGCCAGTGATCCCCCAAACAGTCATAGTCCCTGCAGCTTTCCCGGTCCAACGCGCGCTGTCTCCTGCGCGATCCCGGCTGTTCAAGTCCCCAGGACCAATTCTCAGCCGGGAATTCCATACGAACTTGTCTTTTACTTCTCTCTCCCCATTTCCACTGGCTGTAAAGCCTCCATTTCTTCTTTCTCTGTCCCTCTCTGTCCCTCTTTTTTCATCTTTTTGTCTTCTGCCTGCCTCGTGGGAGGATGGCCACATAAGAATTCAATCTTTTTCGTCCTTTTTTTTTTTTTTTTTTTTTTTCCCCCCTTCATTTTTATGATTCTTTCCTTTGGTGCTTCTTGACTCTAAGTCTGCACAATTCGTGTACACGATTCTATTGAGAATAAGAAATTGGTGGTGCTTTTTTTTCTTTATTATTTTTTTCTATTTTTTCCCTTTTTCTTCCTGGACCCGCCATTCGCTCCGATTGAATTCTTGATTTAGCTGGGAGGTTGTTTAATTGTCGTTCTTTCTAATATTGCGATTGCACTGCTATTTACTGTGGCTCCTATCCTTTTTTCACGGTCTCAATTCCTTCACCTCGTTCGCTTCCATGGGATATGTCGAATCCACCTGATAGGCCATGGACCGAGGAGGAGAGAGTAAGTTCCAGGTAGCTGCTTAAAAAAAAACACATAACTAACGTGCTCATTAGTATTTCTTGCTCACTGAGATCCTCAAGAAAGCTGGCATCCCATCTAGCCTTCTGGTTCGCCTCATCCATGAACATCATATCCAACCCAGTTGGGGGGATATTCCTCTCCCGCCAGGTACTATCAACCACACACCCCTCCACACCCGCCTTCTCCGGCCAATTTCTATTTTGTTGATATTTTTTTGAATATCAATTTTTTTTTATATATATGAAAATATCGGCTCAATGGCAATCAATCTCGCTTATGATCTCCCCTCTAATCAACTCATCAGGTCGCTCCGTGAATTCATGCAGAATAGCTTTCGATACTATGCAAGCCCATTTCCAACCATATCCACCGGCTGCGCCTGCTGCGCCGGCCACAGCACCAGTTGTGCCCGCCACCATTCAAATGCCTCGCCCCGATATGACTCGGGCCTCTGCACCGCCCGTCGATCCCAACCTGCGCAAACGACCGCTGTACGCCTCCGATAAACCGCGCGCCATTCAACCGAGACCCCCAGCCAGTGTCGCCTCGTACAGCAGTGAAAGTGGCGCATCCGCTCAGCTCTCTCCACGACTAGATGGTGCTCATGGCGAACCTCCTCGGAAACGAGGACGTCCAAGTAAAGCAGAGACCGAACGACGAAAAGCTGCCGCCGAAGCTCGCGGCGAGACCTATCCACCTCCTCGAAGGTCTGGTTCCGGACGACTGAAAATCTCATCGCCTAACAATTCTCGCGCCCTTCCAATTACTTCTTATGCACATGTCCACGGCAGTATCGCGCACCCATTACATGGGCATAGTTCAAATTCTATTCCATATGATCCCTCTGCAGGTCGGCCTTTAGCGCCTGCGCCGAGTTTACCACTGGGTAATATGGATGAACGTCGTGATATGCCTGGACGCGCGATGGGACCTAATTTACGAGAATTACCTCGTCCACAGGAGATGGGCCATCAGATGAACCACCCGCTACCCTCTCCGCATGCTCTTCAACTTGGTCCTCCGGATTCAATTCCTAGATTCAATAGTAATCCCGGCGAACGCGGCTCGTTCAGTGCTATCCCACCAGATCGATTCTCTCCAGATAGCGGTCGTCGAGACTCAGTGACAAGTAGAGGGGATCCGACACCTCAAGGTCCTTTCTCCGAGCCACGAGCAAGTACCACGCCAGGCGAAAAACCTCGATAGCTCAATCTTGTACCTCGGTTAAGCCGTATTCTTGTCTATGAGTAGTCCCGTGTTCAAATTCTCAACTACATTGACAAGAAAGAGATCAAGAAAGAAAAAGAAAAGAAAATATACACAAAAAAAGAACACCAAAAAAGGCCACGAGAAAGCCTCGCCGTACTTCGCCCTTCAAAACAAAACCTCACCACCTACCTCCCCATCCTCCCTCCAAACTGTCCATCCTTCATTGACATTTCTGAATTTCGCAACTCCGGGTTACCCGCCCAGCCACGCTCCCATGAATCCAATGATGAACAATAGAAAGCGTTCATATTGCGCCTGTTTGCGTTTTTGTGTCTGCTGCGTTAGCGTTTTGCCCTCTGCCCTCTGCTCTCAGCGATTCGATTTGACGACTCAATATACGAGATTCGATTTCTCAACCTCAACCTCGTCCTTTGCGTTACGTTCGTTCATTCCGTAACAACTGAGTTCATTCTTTCCAACCTTGAACCTTGGACCTTGGACCTTGAACCTTGAACCCCACTACGACTACGACACTCTCTTTCAATTTTTCTTGCGGTCCTGATCTCCCCTCGCACCACTTATCCTGCAAATGTGTCCATGATCCACGTTCGATGAAGATTACGGCTTCTTCCGCTTGCAATGCAACCTCAGACTTTCAACGATCAAAACGATTAATGTCAGGTAAATTAAATGCTAACGCAAATGCGAATGCTCTGCATCTATCTGTCTATGTTATTGCCTATGCTTCAGCCCAGCTAGGCTGACTTACTTCTTCTATTTCACTTCTGCTCTCTGCAACTGCAAATCTGCTTCTAGCTGATTCATGCCCTTTTCTTCTTCTGATTCTTGCTGCCAGTCTAGCGTGATGTGACATGCTTCTACGAATGTCTTGTGTCTTCCATGGCGAGGCGACAGCTATAGCCTTGAGCCTTTTCTTTCTTCTTTTCTTCCTCTTTTTTCTATCTGCTTCTCATATCTTCCCTTCCTTGGTCCGATTTGGTCACTGATCATATTACATTCTACCGATCTGCTCGTCTTGTATTATCTAATGACTCAAACCTTACCTCATGCTGACGATCAGCACATGCACTATGTTTCTGCTTTTCGTTCTGATCCTACATACTACCTGGATCCACGATTTCGCGCCCTACCCGAGGGCTCATGATACAGATCAACTTTTTTGCTCGCGTTTTTTGGTTTTGGTTTTCTTCTTCTTCTTTCTTCTTTCTTCTGGTTATGTCGTCTATCATGACGCTTGTAAGATATGGATTGATATTTAATGTACAGCCGAGCTTTGCTCTTTCATCCATACAATCTATTCAATGATTATTCTGATCAAATACTTAGAAATATGTAGATATTGTCATGATATATATCAAATATAAACTTGTTCCAAGTTTGTGGCTTTTGGTTTCTTTGCATTGTACACAGTAGGAATCGCTGGTGGGTACTAAGTATACCAGGCTCTATGTGGTCATGTACTCTGGACTCGGACTATCTAATATAGACACTACGAAATCACTAGATATAACTCAATACAAATATAAGTACCACGTTCATATCCAAATCCACAAGTACGTACTATCCCATCCGTACCCTCATCTTCTTGGAAATCAACCCTGTACTCCGCACAGCCACACCCCTTACAGACAGACAAGAATCAATACGAACGTAGAACAAGAAACAGACAGAAAATCAAGAACATCGTGTAACCATGGTCAGTGGATCAAATATACAAACACCAATAAGCGCCAACTCTCATGTACGTGTATGCATCTCGCTGAATTTGATAGATCATACATAGCGTGGGGAAAGTCGAAGCAAAACTCGACGATGAACGGGGCTCCGATCTACTGCAGTCTGAGTCTTAAAATTTGTATTCATTATGAGACTGTAGAGGCGGTTTATTTATTAGAACTGGGAGAACTAATATCTATTTGTGATACTGGAGTATATGCAAAGAGGATAAGTCCTGCGAAATTGATTCATGAATTTGTACAGCCATGCGAACTGAACTGAACTGGTTAATGCGCTAGACCAGATCGAGGAGATATGCAGATGCAAGTTTACAGGAAACGCGAAAATACAGGGAAGAAGAAATAGAAAAAGAAATAAAAAGACAAAGAAATAGAAAAGGAAAAAGTAGAGGGGCAGGAATGGAAATGAAACTTTCAGGCAACCAGAATATCGAACAAGTTATCATATCACGGGTGGCTCCAGCTCGTTCCTTGTCAGCCATCTTCTTACCTTGTTGAAATTGAAAATGATGATCTCATTCAGTGAGCTTTCCATGCGCACGACTGAGAATTTTTCGCAGTTGAGCTCTGGAGTCTTCACCAGTAGAAGTTTCCGTGACAGGCACACCTGTTGCTTCGAGAGATGAAGATTCCGGACCTGGAATAGATTGTGGTCGAATTGTCGAGGCAGGTGGATTAGAAGGCCGGCGCTCAGTAGGAGTAGGCTTAGGCTTATCCTCTACTACTTGATCTTGATCTTGTTGTGACTGCAATGGCTCCGAGTCTCCGGCTTCTTTCTTCTGTTCGATCTGGTTGCGAAGCAAGCTTACAGCCGCACTAAATGCTGAGGCTGGGCTGTTTTTGCCTCCTGGGCTGAGCGCTGGCGAGGAGAAGAATCTTTTAGTCCCGGTTTGCAGGTCAATTGCTTTATCTTTGGCGAAATGCATCACATCATCTTTGTTTTCGATTCGGCGTGTTAAGAAGACCTTTGGGCTTGGACCGGGGAATGTGCGATTGGAGCTGGAGGAATTGATGCGCTCGAGCTCGTTCCGATAAGCTGTTTCATAAATGTCGAATTCGGCAGCACCGGGAGATTCGCTAACCATGTGCACGGGTTCGATCGCTGAGTCCTGATATAGATCTTCGTCCATACTCTCTGGCTCGGCAACTAGAGGTGCGGGATCCCTCCCGATGTTGAGATCAGTGGGTTCCTGTGAAGAGCCTGTATATGTTGACGGGCCGATATGGAGGAATGTGAATTCATCCTCTAGTGGATCCCTAGCATGGCCACGAGTTCCTTCAATGCTACGCTTGGTAGTTGCTGAACTGGCTCGTGATAATGGCAGCGGCGATCCAGACTGAGAATGTGAATATGCTTCATGTCCGAAATCAGGCTTACCCGGGGACCTCCCATTATGAATTGACCCCGAGTCTTTCCTTTCTGGCTCAAAGACTCCACTCAGTCGTTTGCTACCACCAGGAGACTGAGTTGGCAAGGACGAAAAGCTCGCTGACTCACTGTTCCGTGAGCTGCTTCGATGGTCTTGTGATTCCGACGACAACAAAGGATGTTTCCCCAAGATCTTGCGGAGGCCACCGCCAACCGGTCCCTGATTTGAGGGAGTATGTTCTTGAAGTCCAACCGATGGGAAATCATCATCGGCGTCCATCTCCATAGGTGGCTCAACAAAGTGGGCTTCAATATCTTCACCCAGAATACTTTGCATAATTGGAGCTCCTTTGTTCGGGTCGACTAGCTGTTTAAAGTTCCTGACGGCTTTCATCTACAAACTGGGTTAGTAAAAAGAACCCCGGGGGGGGGGGGGAAGCCATCTTGAGACTAATTCTAGAAACTTACCAGCGTCATGACATGGCTTATGCTTTTGGTAATAGCGGCATTCATTTCGGCCTCGGTTGGCGGCTCGACATTATGAGCTGTGTTTTCTTCTTCAGACAAAAGAGGATCGGTTTCATCCCTAGTCACCCACGAGTGTTCCTGAACAATGAAATCAGAACGGTCCAAGGCATTGCAATATTGACAAGACTTACCCTTAACTGAGGCATAGTGATTCGTTTTGCCGGATCCTTTTCCAAAAGACGATTGATCAAATCCTCGAAACGTTCATCGTGCTCATCATCGCATTTCACTTGATCGTTCCTGATACTCTCATACAACTCGAAAATACTCGCCTTCTCGAAAGGCAACTTGCCATACCGGAGACAATAAAGGGTAACACCCATAGACCAGATGTCAGTCGCTTTCCCTGACACATCGCCATGTCTCACAACACATAGCTCTGGCGGAAGGAATGCAGGTGAGCCAGCCGACTTGGCCGTGAACATATCTGAATCCTTTGCAAACATTTCCGAAACGCCAAAATCCACTACTTTCAGCACACCGTCGTTGGTCACAAGACAATTGTCTGGTTTAATATCACGGTGCACAATCCCTTGCGCATGCAGATATTCGATCCCTAGAATCAGATCGCGAAACCAACATCGACATTGATCGTCATCATAAGGGTCAGCTTGTTCCTCTAAGCCGACTTTCATGACCACGCCCTTCTTGCACATTTCCATGACCATGTATAGGGAGTCTTCGGTCGGGTCATCCAACACCTCAATCAACGATACCAGATTGTTGTGGTTGAGTTTCTTCATGATCGCAATCTCCTCCTTAATCAGATAGAGTGGGTTTTTGGCAGTCTCGCTATCGTCCTCAGACGGATGTCTATGCAATGGTGAATTGGGTAAGTTCAATCCAGTGCCATGTCGTCGAGGCCCTCGAGGTCGTCGCAACATATGCGATTGTGCGCGTTTCTTCAATCGGGATTTGGAAAACTCTTTCACTGCCTATTATACGATATTTGCGCACATGGTTAGCCACCATTCTTCTGCAATCAATTCACACTTCAAGATCACGATTGCAAGTTCTCTTGCTCATTGCCCATGGGATTCAGAACGGGTAACATCATACAAATTCATTCCCATATTGATCCGCCGCCAAATGGACAGCGCCGAAAGATCCTCGTCCAATCTCTTGCTTAATTATGTATTGATTGATGTGATGCTCAGCGGCGCCATCGTCTTGGCTCGTCGTATATTGGGAACGGGCGTCCAGTGTTTCCTAATTACAACATGATCAGTCTTGTCGAGTCTGCCATGTACCAAAAGTCACCATAATCTACCCACCTTCACTGGACGCCTGGATCTGGGGTTTCTTCGTCGATGTCGGTCAAGACTTTCGTAAGACGCGGCGGAACTAGATTACACAAGAATTTGAGTCAGACATCTATGGCGACTTGTGAAACAATGGTCCTTTTTTGTTTTCTTATATTTTTCTTTTTTCCCCATGTTTCTTCTGGCGTTCGTTCGGAGCTTACTCAACTCGGGTCGGAGGTGGTCGTGGGTCTCCCGACTCATCACCTGGTGATTCCAGCCCAGGTTCCGCAGAGACCTGGCCTGGAGTCTCGAGGTGTTCATTCATTGAGGGGACATATGATATTGCGAAAATGGCTTGAGAAAAAAAAAATAGAGGCGTTTGCGTAAAAGGGCAGTGTGTGTGGGGTAGAAGAGGGGAGAGAAGAGCGGGGGTCGAGATAACGTGTGATGTAGGCTAGGCGCTGTCAGCCTTACGAGAAAGTTTGTTTTCTTCTAGATTAACGTGTTTGACATGCAGGGATGATCAGAGAAGGCGCTACTCTATGCGCAGTCGGTCATCCAGCCCTAAATTTGGTGACACTAAGACTAGAGCAGCGTCCGAAGTCTCAGGCAACGTCGTTTTGCTGTTAATCATCGGATCTACCTTGAAGCTTCACCGCCCCCGGGTCCCCTGAACATCAACAAATTCCCCGTTGGCCTAATACTCTCTATCCACTTCAAGGTCCGCAATAATGACTGTCTTTTCTTTTTACATCTTCGACCGCCACGGTATGTACTCCTCTGATGAATCGCAACGAGATAATCTGCTAAGGCAATCTAGCGGAATGTATCTACAAGCGCCGCTGGCTTCCGCGCCCGACCTCCATAGGCGGGAAACCCCAGACCCAAGCTGGGCTCGGACAAACAGTACGGGCGAGCGATGACGATGCAAAGTTAGTCTTCGGTACGGTGTTTTCGCTGCGCAATATGGTGCGCAAGCTTGGAGGCGAGGAAGACAAGTAAGACCTATTTCTTCAAGGGCCACGCCCACCCCTGACGGGCGAGACTGAGCTCCAGAGTGTTGACATGTACGCCCGATCGGAATAGCTTCGTTTCATACACGACCAATCAGTACAAGCTGCACTACTACGAAACCCCAACCAATATCAAATTCGTTATGTTGACGGACCTCAAAAGCCCAAGCATGCGCATCGCCCTGCAGCAGATATATATCAACCTGTTTGTGGAATACGGTTCGTGAACTCCATCCCATCAAGATCAACAGGCGCATTATCGCATTCATTCTGACTTGAGCTTTCTGTTATCAGTGGTCAAAAACCCATTATCTCCAGTCGAACACCCCGGCGGCGTAGGTGTGAATAACGAGTTGTTCGAAGAATCCCTCGAACAATTTGTGGTATGTAATATCTTTTTTTATACATCACTATATCGCCCTTTTTTTGTTGACTTGTTTTCTGATCTGCTAGCAGACTAGTGTTCTAGCGTGATCCAGCGATCTCCCTGATAAGCAGTTTCAAGCTTGCTAGATCAATGCTTGGGGTAGGAGGAATCTACTCACTTACGGCAGCTTTATGAAATGGCCGACTACCGATTCTCCTCCGTCATTCACGGAAGAGCTGACGAACCAACCCCCTGAACGATAACAACGACACCTCACACCGTAATCCTGAACACCCTTGATGGGATTATATGGGTACCTGCACGGGCGGCATATCCCCAATCCCAAGAACTCATACCGCCTCTTTCCCATTATCGTGGCTTCCACTGGATGCGCCCGGTGTCCCACGTGGCGCGCACGCGCCAATACTCGGCCGGCTACGGTCAGCCCGCACAGGTCCACAGGGAAGAAATAGCTGGCTATTGTATAGCCAAGGAATAAGGGTGAAAGGGAGTTGCGAATGGGCCAGCAGAGATAAACAGGGGGCCAATAGAGCCTATCTTGGTACAATAATATTCCAAAGTCAATGCCAACCACCACAATGGCGAGCACTTATACCCAAAACAAAACAAAATCAGATAATCCTATATGATAAACATTGTTCTTATCGAAGTAGGAAGTTTTTTCGGACTATATCTTTGGAGCTGCAGGACTTCCTCGGAACCCTTTCATCTTTCTCTTCCCGTTCTCCCGATAATAATCACTCCAGGACTGTTACCATAGGAAATTACAGCATGCAGATAGCCGCAGCGTCAATCCCTCCCGAGGCGACCAATCGATAGGACCAAGTACACCCAATTGCTATCTGCCAAGAAAAATAAAGCAGATTCCCTTGGATCCGGGCCGTCGTGGCCCATGCACGCCCGAATTCACAGCTATCAGTGTCCCCTGAAGAGGCACATGGTGAGATTTCAACGCAGATGACTGGTAATTTGTGATTTGGAAGATTGAGAGAATATGCAACAAATTTCCTAACTTCAAATTTCAATGAATGCCCAATGCCAGTGTATCTGTATGAGTTGTCACCGACACTTGTCCGTCCGAGGCTATTAAGTAGAGTCAGAGTCTTGGAATGGTCTAGGCCAAAGGCTATGTTATGTCTTGTTATAACCAGGTCTACTAATGCATGGGATTCATCCTGGGGTGATTCGGTATAATGGTATTACTGTACATTATATTGTTTCTAGGAGCTTATATGATATGATATTATTATCCTATTCCATTCCTGCAGAGGAATTGCCCCTCTTTGCGCCCTTAAACTTTACGAGGATGACACGGTCATACTGTACATGATGTATACATCAATCCTTCAGAATAGTATTCAGTATCAAACTAGACGATCTGACTAGCTTCATACCGACCTTGGAATCTCATGTTATAGAATTAAAAACATGCAATGCCAAGATGTAATGCTCGGGTATCCTAATTAAAAAAAAAGCAAAACAAAGAAGCACGGCCACACATGCATGCATGTCGAGCTCAGCTCAATTCGAGGGAGAAGCAAAGCTATTCAAGCTTGTCTCCAAGGTAGAGACTTTCCTCCACTGTCCCGTCCAGAGTCCACTGGTATCTCGGACCATCCCGACGCCAATCTGCACGGATCCGGTGATTGACATACTGTACCTTGTGTGCGACGGAGTTCATTTTGCTTTTTTACTTAGTTACCTTTTTCTTTTCTTTTTCTCTTTGTATCTATCTTTGCTTCTTTTGATCTCGTTTTCATTGATAATCTCTTTCTTGGCCTGATATGTTATTGGATAGATTGTTCAATTGAATAATGAGGCATTTGTTTAACCAGTATCTATCTCTACAGTATACCTAAGTGTAGATGTGTGGACGGAGCAGATGTACATAGCAGACGGCCCAAGTGCAACCATCCCCTCATTTACTCGTTTAAGGAGAATGACATTGAAAGGAAACAAGTAAAATATACTAAGTGAAAAAAAAAAGAAAGAAAAAGAAAAAAGAAAAACATGTTTTGGTTTTCTATTTCCAGTCTTTTTCTCTCTTGTGTCGTTCTAACCCCATCTTCCAAACTGGCGGTCAGAGTATGCTTAGTATGCTTTGGATCGGGTACATGCTCGGGACCAGTGGAACGCTTCCATTTCGGAGGGGCTTGATTTCTATTGAAAGTCACCCGCGCTTGTGGATGGTGGGGTCTGTAGGGGCTGTCGTGTGCAAAAGTCTCCTGCTACGAGCACGGCTTGTGAAGATCGGAAATTGCTTTTTCAAGTTTAATCGGGAATCTACCAGGGAGAGGGGGAATGCTTGGTAAATTGACTAGATGTGAATTTTTTGGTGGGATGGTTTTAGTACTACTTGAAAAGTAGACAGCTATCTCTTGTAGACACCCACAGCTCTCAAGCTATGTAAGATGAAGGTAGACAAGTGGATAAGATCAATGCAAATGCAAACTGTTGGGTAATACTAATAATGTATGGGGCTACTGTAGTTCCCACGGAGATGAGAGGCGGATAGCCCCTCTTTGTTTGGGGGACGATCCCTCCGATTGGCGCGAGAAAAATGCCTCGTAGTCTGTTCCGAGTCTTTGAGAGATTCCCTTTCTGTTTCTCTACTGGTTCACCCTTTTCTGTTCTGTTCGCATGTGGCCCCTCTACTTAGGTCTATTTCTCGGTTGCCGAAAGAGAACAGAACCGAGGTTGAGATATCTGGGTTCCGCCGTCTACCATAAGCCTGAGACCTACTTGGAGTAATACTGTATATTCTTTAAGATTAACCTGGCTTCTCTAGCGGGACACTAGGATATTCGAATACGGAGCACCAGGCAATGTAGGCCAAACATGACCTCGGCCTGAAATCGGAGGGGGAGCTTGTTCGCACATTAGACTGTTTAGCTTCGTTTTACCCGCATTGCACCCCACTCACCAATACTGTATAAAGTCTCCGTACTCCGGAGTTACCAGTATTAAGTATTTAAAGTGGATGTGGATGTATGGATCCATGTATGGACATTACTTGTCTTTATTCCTTCCTTCCTTTCTAACTATAAAAGGTAAATAGAATTCAATCCCAAATTCACCACAAAAGCAACAATAAACGGCCAAGCGCAACTACTGTACGAATGTAGATCAATCGTAAACCACCCGTGCTATCCTAATAGGCTCCGAAATATCACTCACATGGTCTTTGCGTTTACAGCATGCATCTCCTCTCCTGTTTTGCTTTATCTCGCATCTACAACAGCTGGTTGGACAGAACTGTAGTATGTTTGTTGCTCATTGTGTTTTTGGCGTCAGGGTCAGCGTGGACTGGACTCCCAACACGAGATGCCGTCATTCAGCCCGGATGACGCTACTGAGACAGCTTCCGCTGACGGATACACTTTGTCCGGGTTGACGGATGACTCCATCGCACAGGGACCCCACGCTGTGAGCATCCCGATGGGGAGATGCGCATGCTTTTAAAACACCCCATTCCATTACGTCGTAGAGATCATCCATCCAGTTGTGGGATTGTGCCTGTGCCAGTGGTGGATTTGTGTTCCTTTTTGGCGAAAAGCGGAGTTTAATTTACTTGCGGTGCTTTCGGATGATTCGCGGGGTGAAAAGTAAGAGGACATGGATTGTGGATGATCATAGATGATCAGTGGGAAATTTACATGGATTATATTGGTTACAGATGGAGGGGCGAGTCTTGGCTTTTATCTTCACTGTATATCATCATCCTATCTATAGTTGGGGGCAAATATGAAGCTATAAGAGAGTTGGTTAGATACTAGGAGTATCTATACTACAGTAAAATATGAGAAAACATGTCTATGTTCTCGTGTATAGACTGGGAGTGGTCTCTCTCAGAGTCCCAGTATTTCCATTTAACTTCTACACGGACTCCTACGTAGTTTCACATACCCCGTACAAGTCTCGAGGTGGGGCAGAACGAGGAGAGCGCTTAGACAACAAAATACCCAGTATTCCGCGGGGGAGATGGCTTGCTCGGGGAGGGGAAGGACCTCTCAACTTACACATTTGCTAGTTTACTGGATCACCTTGCTCGGGGACCTGTCCTCCCTCGCAAGTAACAAGTGGCCATGCGAGCGCCACACAATGCACCCAGCACATCGGCTCTTGCTGCTGGTGCGGGGCCGCAATCGAATCAAATGCTAGTGGGTTCGTCGTGCAGACGCCATGCACAGCCTCACTCGCCTCAACCTTACCATTAGAAACACACTCAAAAAAGACAAAGTCAGCCACTCATAGAGGGTAGAAGGGACGCCTAGGATAGCCAACATGCACTGTATGCATATTTACTCTTTAGATTTTAGTTTTCAATTTATGGATTTTATTTTATTTTATTTCATTTTATTTCGAATAGTAGGATTATTTTTGTCCCCCTCTTTCTATCTACTGTACAATTCAGCAACTTTCGACGTCACTGGGGATTCAATTACGTGGGTTTCCCACTTCCCATTTTGTATTTTACTTGTACACAGTAGAAATCAAGGAGGGGGACGTCATCGGGGCGGATCGGCCTGGTGATTGTGTTTAGGGCGTGGAGAGCCTGGCGAACATGGCGAACATGGGCAAACCTGGCCGACCTCGCAGATTGCTTAATCTTTCTTCCTAATGCTAGTACCTATGTAGTTGCAACACGGAAGAGGGAAGATCCAGCACCGGTACCAGGGATCTTCGAGCCCACTATAGTTAGCAGAGCCGGTTTGTGGGAATAAAATATAAAATTGGAAAAAACAAAAAAAAAACAAAACAAAAATCACTCACCTTGGAAACCCGCAATATAAGAGACACTAAGAACTCCAAGGCTAAGGTATAGGATATGCAGAAAGTCGACGAAAGTACCGTGAACTAGAGAAATCTACCTTTCTACACAGTAGGGCAGGAGGGCATGCGCCACTCGTGGTACTCGGTACCGGGAATGTACCAGCTGTACGGGCAGTTGTACCAGGGCATTGCATGATGTTACTGCAACCATCTGGGGGCCCTTTGAAGAATAACTGAATGCTTAACCTCAGTATGGTAAGTTTCTCAGCATTTACGGATATGACTGATATGAAACTTTTGATAATATCACCTGGCATCTAATTCTAAGCAAAAAGACTAACTAATTATAATATCGTATTGGTCATCAACAAAAAGCCCCCATGGAATTCCAGTCGTTTGATCTGACATGGGCTGAGTTATGATTAGTTACGCGGTAAATACACCCACAATACGGGTTGTGTACTCCATCCATACAGCCCTCGAGAATTCATCTCCATATTTTTTATTTCCATTTTTCGAATTATTTGATTTTATTTTATTTTCATTTTCATTTTTAGTATTTTTTTTTTTGAAAAAAATTCCCTTTTCCGCTTTTTTTTCGGAACGCCAAATTAGAATTATTATCGTTACTCGAGTAAGAACGAGAAAGGACCTGCTAGAATCAGTCTTAATAATCCCAGTGGATCACAGTCTGGTGCAGGCTACAGGTTTGGTTTTACCCCGTGTACAAGACCCGTAAGCCCCATACGCCAGAACCGCAGAACCGTCTGGTATTTCAACCGAGTGCCCTCCCTCTCCCGTAGTATCGCCAATTTTATCCCTCATCTCTGCCCGTTTTTTCCCTCTCAGCTTTTTTCCCTTTATATTTTTTAGCCCGCTTTTTTTTTTGTGTGCTCCTTCAAGTCCTCTTACTTATTTTCTTATATGTGACATTTACCCCCAAGGGCCAGCTTTGGCTCCAGCGCTGCTGTGACCTGCTTTCAACGATCTCATCTCATACTTACGTCTTGATCCAAGCGTTTTCCGATCGCATTTTAACGCGAGTCACTGGCGTCACGTTTCCTGCCTGAGGCTGCAAATTCAGGCATCCAATTTCCCTTTTTTTCTCGCCGCTCAACCTCACCTCTCTTCTTCTTTTTTTCTTTTCCTTCTTCAAGGAAACGAATCTTTGAAACTATTTATCTGAGTCTGCAGTTTTGCGCAGCTTTGCCGCGTGCGAGCTCAGCTCGTCTCCCTATACCCACCTGGGGACGATCGTGATTTGTGACTGATCCGACTTCAATTTCTTTTTATACTTCTCCTGATCATCAAAATCCAATGCACAAGACTCCGCCTCCAGCATCGCCTGTTCCGTCTGCCGTCTCCTCAACCGCGAACTCTCAACATTCACATGACCCTCGGGATGGAGACCCTGCGGTAACACGCGCCCTAGCGGGCATGAATCTGTCCGCGGCAAATGGAGATGCCCACATTCTCCCCTCATCGGTATCCTCCCCCGCCACGAAACCACAAAAACCCAATATGGCTAGTCGCATTTCTCGCATGTTCTCTGCCACTGGCAAACAAACCCCGACTCTCAGTACCGTTAAAGATCATGACGCCCACCGTGATCTATCCGACAGCAGCCTAGACAGTGTTCACCCTCCATTCAGTACCAAAGACAAAACGACCTCAGTAGCGTCATCACGAGCAAACTCCAGACCTCCCTCCCAAACTCCTTCCCGCCAACCCTCTCTCAAGAATGAGCCCATCGACAGTCAACCAACAAAGAAGAAGACCGGTACTGCAAAGGAACAGAAAGATGGTGTTCCCCCGCTGAAGCGTTTCGAAATTCTTGCCGAAGCCCTAGGAAATCACTCCCATAACCTCCGAAGTGCCAGACGCCAGGAAAAACTGACCACTTTGCTCCGTGATATGCTCGGCGCAGGACGAAAGAAGGGCGATGACCAGGTGGACGAGACACAACTTTCCCTCATGTCGACTTGGATCGACCAGTTTAAAACCGAGCGAGATAAGCTGGCCGCCGATAAGAAGGGCGGGCCCAATGCAACTGCATCTCTAGTTGACAAATACGGGAAATGCCAAGAGATCGTCGGTCGTGGTGCATTTGGTATTGTCCGCATCTCGCATAAGGTCGATCCCGCAGACTCAAAGGGAGAACAGCTCTACGCCGTGAAGGAGTTCCGCCGCCGTCCTCAAGAAACCACCAAGAAATACCAGAAACGCCTCACTTCGGAATTCTGCATCTCTTCGTCTCTCCGCCACCCGAACGTGATTCACACACTCGATCTTTTGCAAGATGCGAAGGGTGATTACTGCGAAGTTATGGAATACTGTGCCGGTGGCGATCTTTACACATTAGTACTTGCGGCTGGAAAACTCGAAGTCGCCGAAGCAGACTGTTTCTTCAAGCAGCTCATGCGGGGTGTGGAATACATGCATGAGATGGGTGTCGCTCACCGTGATCTCAAGCCTGAAAATCTGCTATTGACCACCCACGGTGCCCTCAAGATTACTGATTTCGGTAACGGCGAATGCTTCCGAATGGCATGGGAAAAAGAAGCGCATATGACAGCGGGACTCTGTGGATCCGCCCCTTACATCGCTCCCGAAGAATATACCGAGAGGGAATTCGATCCCCGAGCCGTCGACTTGTGGGCTACCGGAGTCATTTATATGGCTATGCGTACTGGACGTCATCTCTGGCGCGTTGCTCGCAAGGACGAAGATGAGTTTTATCAACGATATCTGGAGGGACGGAAACATGAGGATGGTTATGCGCCCATTGAGACGCTACACCGGGTAAGCATGCCTTTACTGAAGATTTTATTTTTATTTTTAAGAGATTGTCATTCTAATAATCATCTATTTAGGCTCGCTGTCGCAACGTGATCTACTCCATTCTCGACCCGAACCCCTCTCGCCGTATCAATGCCTCACAAGTTCTCAAGTCTGAGTGGGTGCGGCAAATCAAACTGTGCAAGGCAGGCGAGGAAGGTTTCTAATTCAGTTGGTTTCGGGTAAACCTTCAACACTGATTCTGATTATGACGATGATGATTCTTTTGGAACTCGAACTCGGAGGGGCGGGGTGTTTTGATTCATGATGTACACTTCTCCCTCTCTACACGAGCATCCGAGGGTGGTCATCTTCTTTCTTTTCTTTTCATATTTTGTCTTAGACCCGTCCAAGAAAAAGGAGGCAATAGTCCTTTGAATGCTCCTATAGAAAGGGGGCCCTTTGTTCTTTCGGTCATTTTAAACGGCGCATCGTTATATCTATTTACTTTTTCAGCCCATGTTTCGTCTATTAGCTTTTCCTTTGGATGTCATGTTCCTCTTCCCACGTTAAATTGAACGAAAACTCATGACCTTCTCTTTCCAATACCTCTCTTTTCCTTTTTCTCGTTTTCTTGGGGTCACGGTCTTTTTTTTTCCATTTTTCTGCAAGGGTTCTAATGTTGCTTTATGGATTTCGCAAATACCTATGGGCATACGATGTGATGCGATGGCGTTTTCGCTTTGGGTGGATTTGGTTGGTTTTGTGCTTCTTGTACTGTTATATATGATGACGCTCGTTTGGTGTCGAGAACCAAGATTGCCTAGGTAATCTCTTATGACCGACCCAGTCGATGCCACGAGGATGTCTGCTTTTTCTGCTGTTCTCTTTTCTCTTTTCTTTCCTCCCAGTCGTTCAAGTTGTCATTCGGACAATTTCGTACATACTATACTGTACTCTGTACATAGTCTCACGAGATTCAATTCAATTGTTTCATCTCATGGCTTCCCAATCCTGGAATATTACCCTACCCAGCCATAAATTACAGTTGCTGTTTGTCTACCAAATGCGGAAATGACATCAGGTTACAGATGCTCGTGCCGCCAGCCCCATAGATCCACAGCCACGACAGGTTCCGAGTCCGCGCAAATTACAAGGGGACGGTTTCCTTCCGAGGCACTTCCGGTTTGTAAGAATCGGGCCGTATTACCTGTTTACAGCCATGTGGACTAAATCTCAATATCAGGGTTTTCCACTAGAATAATTGTCCATGATTAACGAGGTGACTTAACCTCCAGACTGTAATTTTATAATCGTAAGAAAAGTCCAACACTTTCATCATTTCGGCCCCGACCCCAATCTATTCAGGAATGATCGACATTCCCTTATCAGTTCTGATGCAATAAGGAGAGCCTAGCTGTAGGTGGTGTTTCGCTTCGCTCAATTCCAAGAGAAATCACTTTCTCTTTTTTAAAAATTTGACTTTTCAATTCTGCATATACCAGTATTTCAGTTCATGAAGACTCCTCATATTTTTCAACTAGTGATCTTGGCGCATTTAAGTCTTAGGCATCTGCATTCCTCTCTGTGGCTCTGTATGTAATCCTTCAGCCTTGTATTGCCCAGCTCCGGCTACACTACCTACCTCCAGGCTGGCCAGGTTCTACAAGGCACCATATTCCACTTATAGGGCTAGCAACATAGGTGATGACCAGATGACTCATTATAATCCCTTCTACACTGTAATCTCATAATCAAACATATCAAACATATCAAACACCCCAATTTCTCAGCTTCGATTTTTATTTCCCATAACCTCGTAGTGACGTAGCCGCATCCGGAAATCTTACATAACCAACCACCCGCACCGCCACAGTCGGGCAGACTCAGGACTTGGTTACTCCTCTACAACTGGACTGGACCAGAAACCAAACCCAGAACGAAGCTCCAGCTTGCATTGCTGAACCGACTTGACTCCACGCATAACATAACACATTACAATTACATATCCTCCCATCCATACACCCCGCATTTTTTCGACTCCCCCTCATTTCCAAAGTCGCCAATATGTCTTGGGCAGGTACGCAAATCTGATCCCCGCCGGGCTGGGTCTCGGATAGAAATAGGATCGACACTCGACTCGAACAATGACATATACTAATATGGACTATAGGCTTCAAAAAGAATGTCAACCGTGCTACTACGCAGGTGATGATGAAGACTGGTATGTCCTTTACCTACCAACTTACCACCTACCTTACCCCGCAACGAGCTGCGATGCGATGCCCAATCGTAACAAGATGAATAGATAAGATAGCTAACACTTATTCTTGTTACAGGACATGTGGAAAGGACAAACGATCGCGACTATGAGATTGAAGAACGGTACGCCAACTGAAAGGATAATCTACTCCGCGACTTCGGGGATTAATAATAAGCAGACGATACCGAACTATGGAGACGGCGGCCAATCGGCTGCAAAAGGAGGCAAAGGGATATCTGGATTCGTTGCGAGGTGGGTTATCATGTTTCCGGGTCCTGAAAAGCCAGTCGCAGTTTCTTCCCTTCTGCGGGGGTAATGAGAGGATAGTGGTGCTGACTGGTGTGTAGCGATGACTGCATCGCAAATGCGTATTGCTGAGACTATCGATGCCTTCTACGGAGATGCCGGAACTAAGGACGGTGTGAGCCGTAGCTATAAGCAAGCTGTTGAGGATCTGGATGCCGAGACGATCAAGGCTTTAGATGGACCATACCGGTATGACATCCAATAACTATCCATCCATTCCTCAACCACGAAGAGAAAGAGAGAGAAAACACAAGACAGTTTAAGTGAAAAAAAGCTAACAGATCAGAACCACCGTCCTCGACCCCATCTCCCGCTTCTGTGCATACTTCCCCGATGTAAACGAATGTATCAAGAAGCGCAATCACAAACTCCTCGATTACGACGCCATGCGCGCAAAGGTAAAGAAGCTCGTCGAAAAGCCCGATAAGGACGCTACAAAGCTACCGCGTACAGAGCGTGAAGCCGAAATCGCCAAACAGGCATACGAGCAGTTGAACGAGCAGCTATTCACCGAGCTGCCGCAGCTTATTGATCTCCGTGTTCCGTATCTCGATCCAAGCTTTGAGGCACTTGTTAAGATCCAGTTGAGGTTTTGTGCGGAGGCGTATTCGCGAATGGCGCAGGTGCAGCAGTATCTTGATGCGGAGACGAGAGATCAATATGCTCGTGGTGATTTGGATAATCGGGTTGAGGAAGTGTTGCAGGAGATTCGCGATTTAAGTATTGCGGGAACTGTTTAATGAACAGTTGCTGGGATCAATGGTGCATAATATGGGTTTCTTTTTTCCTTTCTACTTCTTCTCTTCTTCTTTTGCTTTCGAGTAGATATATCTCGAGGCTTTCCGGATGATTTTCTTTCATCTCTTTTCTTGTTATGTTCTTTCCAGCCTTTAATGTTGTACATGATCAAACTGGATGATCCAGTTTCCCATTTTCATGTCTGTTTCTATGGTGAAAAAGGAGTTCATTCGATGCATCGCTTGTCAGATGCAGATGCTTATGGGGTATCAAATACGCTCTATCCATGCAAACCCTCTAGCTATAATACAACAGAAGCTCTATCAAGATCAGACATGCTCCGTCTAACCGACCCTCCAATATCAAGGGTATACTGTACAAAACTCACGCCCAAGCTTAGGCTCAGGCTCATTTCTTCTTAGTCGACTCCTGCCCATTCCAAAATAATTCCTCCTCCAAAATCCCCATAACCGGAGCAACAGTCTGATGCACAGCATCAACCTCCGCAGCATCCATCTCCGTCAAAACATAATCCGCAACCGCATTCTTCGCCCGACTATCCGGCCTCCCAATCCCAATCCCAACTCGTAGAATAGAAAGATCCCTTGGCACAATAGATTCTTTTCCACCCTTCTTCTGTGTCTGTGCCTGATCCCGACCCGGATTCGAACTAACTTTCGAACCATGAGCATACATCCCTTTCCCCCTCAGACTCTCCAAAACACTAATCAATCCTCGGTGTCCACGCAAACTAGCACTCTCAGGTCCACCCCTCTTAATCCTAATCTTCCCCAACGGCGCCTCAAGCTCATCATGCAGAATAACAAGAGTAGCAGGGTATCCCTTTCCATTCCCAGCCGAGTTCGAAGAAGGAACTAATCCCTCTAACCAAGACTCAGCCTTAGAAGGAAGTGCAGTTCCCCGCGCAACAACCTCATCCTGTCTCCCAAGCCATTTTGATAATTGGCGCACGAGTTTCGGCCCCGACTCATTCATGTAGCTGGGGCTATACCATGTTGTGTAGTATGCGCCGATCGGCAAGTGGCTTTGACTGTGGCTTACTTCAGCTATCTCAGCCCCTGAGACGCCGACGCCGATGTTGGTGTTATTTTGGGACCAGTTCGCGCGGAGACGGGGCGCTAATTCGTCGAGGAGGAGGTGGCCTGCGCTATGTCTTGTTCTGCGGTAGGGAGCCTGGTTGCCTATTGAGGCTATGAAGAGGAGACGGGTTGGTTGTGTTTTGGCTGCTGAGGCGATGGGAGGTTGCATTTTACTGTCCTGTCCTGTCCTGTCCCTAGTGATATTATGGAGTGTGGGGTGTTGTATCAGGAGGGCGCGTTTTAATTTGTGCGTGTTTAGGCCGGTGAGATTTGATTTGATCCAAATGTGATGTGTAGATTTGGGATGAGGTGCGATTTACGATGTGCGATCGTGTTGGAGGCTCGAGCCCGAAAGATGAAAAGGGCAATGCGAAAGGGAAAAAGCAAAATAAAAATAAAATAAAATAAAATAAAACCCGAGCGAGTGGAAGAGATGTAGATCTAGAAGCTACTAGGTGAATGAATGACAGGTAATGTCTTGCACGGGTTGAATCCCGCGGTGGTTTGCATGTTTGCATGTTTGCATGTTTGCATGTGGATCAGGAACGGGTGATCGTCTCGTGACTTGGAAGAACACAACCGAGAAGGGGAATGAATGCTCAGTCAAGCTGGAGTCTAAGCTGGAGATTTGACAAAATACGAATTAGGGAAATAATTTCCGACTGAATAATCGAATACTGGACTTGACTTGAGACTAACCTATACCCCTAAGTAGTCCTAACTGTAGGGTAAGGCACACTACTAACTACTAGTTAAGTTACATACTTGGTTTAGTTGTATGGTACTACAAGGTAGAATAGAATAGTTTCAACTTTATACTTTACATAGTATATACGTACTTGATACTTGTCATACATGACCCGTGCTACTCATCTCATTAAGGGGGTTCAGAGAAGAGGGATCCATAATCCGGATCCATTGTGATTTCCTTTCGGACCTGCTCGGCTGAAAACCTGGCTGTGTGCAGTGATAGTGGAGATTAATTCGGATCGTGCAATGTCCGAGGTGCCCAGTTGAGAAAGAAATATCGCGGGGACAAAACCGAGAAGAGAGTAATTAATTCAACTTTATTTGCGAGGGACATACTTTGTACTGATACTTCTAGTGTCACCAACTCCAGTTTATACCACGGAGCGTACTAGTAACCAGAGTGTCGGGTCGGTCACCCTAACCCATGTCTCCCGTGAATTTGGGTCCATCTCGCCCATGTTGATGGGTTTAGTTTATACTAACCCTGTATATCCTATATATACTACATATACTACAGATTTGTAGTATAGACTATATTATCTTCATTTTTATAGTATAACTTCACTTAATGGCAAGCTCAAGTACATATCCGAATATACTTCACGACTTCTTTTTCCCACGATCAGACCCCTGAAGCTCCACTTCAGCTGTCAAAATCTGTTCTCCTTTCAAAATTAGGTTATGAATTGCACCAACGCCTCTCCAATTCTCCAAACCATCCAGAATCCAGTTCCCCTTAATTTTAGGATAGGTGCATGTTTCCATACACTCAGTTACCCACAAAGTATGCCACACTTCCACACACTCGCACACTATGTACTTCTCTCTTCTGCACCCTAATACACCATTAAGTCCTGATTCCCTGTAGACCGTGACCCCACCGGTGGCTTGTCAGCTTTCCAAACTGTCGGGTTTTGCGGGAGCTTCATCCACTTGCATCCTGATTGTCGGGTCACTTTTTCCCTTTGATTAGTTGTTCGGGGCATTGACGTACCCCCTCCTTAACTCCACTATATCCCGTTGGCAAAGTTTCTTGCTCGTTATTTTAATTTTTTTTGTCTTAAGTAAATGTATTTCTAATGTCGTATTTACGCCCTCCTTTCTGGCTCTTTTTCCTTTTCTCCAATCTAGCTTAATCCTCAGGCTCAGGACCGTGGGGTCTTTCTTACTTCAAATGTCCCACCTTCTATAATTTCTAATTTCTATTCACTTAATTCCCACTATTTCCTTCTCTATTTCGGTCCCGTCATGTCATGGACGATACAGCCAAACAGCCAGAGGAGGACCCCGGCCCTTCTAGTCCTCGAGACCCCCCAGTGCTTGAAGTTGGAAGTTCGGAGCCAGAGCCAGGGTCGGAATCAGGATCAGATCTATACTCTGACGGAGAATCAATGTGAGTATTTCATTCATGCATGCATAGACTACACAATACACCATAGTCACAAGGGAAAGAGAACCAATCCACTAACTAACTCATAAATAGAAAATCAACCCGCTCCTACTCATACCAAACCCTCCCCCGCATCGAAGAAAATGGCCGCCGATACTGCGACGAGTCCTATTTCATGCCAAACGACGAAACAGAACTCACCCGCCTCAACATTGTCCACCAGATTTACCTGATCCTCCAAGAAGGCCGTCTAACCCTAGCCCCATTCACAACCGACTCTCCCCGTATCCTAGACATCGGCACTGGCCCAGGAGACTGGGCTATCGAAATGAGCGCCGAATACCCAAACGCGACAATCATCGCATCAGATCTCGGCGTCTTTGACTCAGGCATTGCCCACGTCTCCCTCCCAAACGTCGACTTCCAACTCGCAGACGCCCAATCCGAATGGACATACCATGAACCCTTTGATCTGATTCATATCCGTGGTCTTTCTGGTGCATTCAATGATTGGCACGCTATATACCATCAGGCAATGTCTCATCTGAAACCGGGCGGATTTATCGAAGTAGCAGATACAGATCCAGGCGGTGATACCATAACCGTTGAAACGGGGGGAGATGATGAAACGCCTTATCTACAGATATACGCATCTGCCCTTCGTACATCAGGACATACATCTGGATGTCCGCGAGACCTACAACATCTCGAAAGAGAAGCTTTTGAAACAGCAGGATTCGTCGATGTAAATGTTATCGAGCGGACATTTCCGATTGGTCTTTGGCCGGAGGATATTCATGAGAAAACACTGGGTAAAATGGCTCTCATTGCGTTGTTGGAGGGGTTGGAAGCTCATGCGTTGCGTCAGTTAACTCGCTTGGCGGGGTATACTGTTTCCGGGGCGAGAGACCTTTGTGAGAAAGTGCAGGAGGAGGTTCTTGCTGCGAAGAAGATAACGGCGAGGGTGCGCATTGTTACGGCGCAGAAACCCAATACTTATGCGCAGCGGAGGGGACAGGTTATGGCTAGGACAATGGCTAAAGTTAGACTTTTGAATGAGATGTCTATTGGGGAGGAAGAAGAAGAAGATGATGAGGACGAATATGAGGAGGAGGAAGATGACGAAGAGGAAGGATGAGAAGAAGAAGAAGTTTGATACCTCGGATTCGGAGATACCATGGGATGGATGGAGTTAAAATGTTTTTTGTACCATATGCATGCCAGTGGTTTGGGTCTTTGTTTATAGCGAAGGGGTTGCATTGCATTGCATTGATCTGGTGTCGATTTGTAAATATTTCAACCTATGAGTTGAGTTGGATCGTCACGTTTATCTGACTCGGAGTATTGATATACACAATTGAAGTAATAGTTGAGGTCACATGCAATGAGATTGAGACTGAGCAGGTTAGATAACAGTCATCACTCAAGATGAGAAGTCACGGAACCTCTTGTCTCTTCTTCGTCTTGCTGAAGTAATCCCCAACCGACGTGGACTGGCGAAGACCCTTGATATGATCCCTTCCCATTTCTTTGACAGCCTGCCTCATGTACTTAGCCACGTTTCGCCCCATAGCGAGAGAATCAACTTTATACCACTTCCCAGTCTTGCCATAACTGTTTAGCTCCGCTTCTCGGGACACAGAATGGACATCATCATCTACCCTTACTAGCTTACAGCTTACTGCGTAAGAATACGAGTAAGGCTCAAGAGCCTAGGAGTATTGAGAACGACATACATTCTTCATTCCGCCCTAGCGTGGAGCATGACTCTTTTGCCATACGATTCGTCTCTCAACTGGAAATGGGCAGCGACACACGAACAGCATTAAGCCGAAGTCATGCACGCTTTCAAGAAAATTTCAGTCGACGTAATGTTCATCGCTGATGAAAACCTTCTTATCAATGCCTCTACATTTGACGCCCGGTGATCCTCAAACGATGATTTATTCACATCAGATATTACAGTTACAGTCGGACGCCCGATCACGCGAGCGGTCAGATAGTTTAGATAGCTTGGTTTCCCCTATGACAATAGATCATCTTTCCCATCTAAATACAGAATTAATGCCCAGATGTCCGTCTTAGGCATGGCTACTAGCTAGAAGTTCTACAATTGCTTCCAGATATGGATCTAGTAACATTGTATTCATTTAATGTATCAAATATGTAGAATGCCCAGCAATAACAAATATTTTAATACTCCTAAACCCCATGCAATAAAAAGGTCAAAGATAGAAAGAGACCTTGAACCCGTCCACGGATATAAACATATCACAGCTGGAACTTTGTTCGCACCTTCTCCATTCCTCCCTTCCATTCCCACTCTTGTCCACTCGCGCGCTGAATACCCTTATCCACACGACGGAGCTTCAGAGTAAATCGAGGTCCAAGCTCTTGCAAACCAGTTCGAATACCCTCAGCACCTGCGATCTCCTTTCCATCCGCACCAACAACAGCCTTCTCCGTCTCGCGCTTCTCACGGAAGACGTATCGATGACGGCGAACGAAGATGTAATCACGCTGGTTGTGTAAAGTGACGACCTGTCTACCCTCAAATTCTGGCTGAGGAGGGAACAATTGTCGGAATGCATGAGCGGTCAACAGACCCAGCGGTGTGCGGAAGTTGTTCAAAATCAGCTCAGGCCAATGATCTGTTGAACGACCGTGTCCAGGCAAGCGTTTACCCTCGATCCAGTTGCTAATACTGAAATGGAATGTTGGGCCAACAGGCAGGTGGACCATAGTTAAACCGCAGGGTTTCTTCTGGTCTTCGTTGAGAACCAGCAGAGTGGTGTAGTTGCGATTGGAGGCGAATTTGGAAATCTCACGGATGGAGAACTTATGCGAGTATTTGTGGGCTGAGCGCTTGACATAGTGACTGTTGGGGAAGAACTCGGTGAGGGTTTCGGCTTCTTTGTGAAGGGTCGAGTTGAGAGAGGTTGTGATCAGAATCTTCGGGGAGGGAGGAGCCTCGGAGGTAAAGAGAGTAGGGAACTTGGCGGCAAGAGCTTCAGGCGCAAGGTTCAAGTTGACACTTTTTGTAGACTGTGTTGGGCTGGTGGCACGCTCGGTAGCAGTGGGAAGAGTTGATTTCCGTCCGCGACCGGAGTCCTTCTTTTCGTCGTTTTCTTCGTCCTCGTCCTCGCTATCGCTAGAAGCAATCATACTGTCGACTGACTCGTTGTCGGAGTCTGCTGCGTCGCTGTCATCCTCTCCTTCCTCCAATGGTCGGTTCAATTCGTCCTCTTCTTCCTTCTTGGCCCGTTTGATACGCTCGACGTCGACACTCAGACCCAAACCAGTTTCCTCGGCATCGTTGTCTGCTTCATCCCAGACTCGTTTACGGTCCAAAGTCAAAGGAATATTTTCTTTTAAACGCTGTTCTCGCAATTTGGGGTTCTTGGCTTCTTCCCTCTTGAATCCATATCGCTCGGCTCGGCGCTCAGAATCCTTTGCTCTCTTGCGCTTGATGTGCATCATCTGACGACGCTGTTTGTTGGCGGGCTTAATATCGCCCTCCATACCGGGAGGAGGTCTCCCTTTTCCTTTGAGACCCATTATTGCTGGGTTGAATAGGTTGATAATAGCAAGTTGTCAGCTTTAATACTCTTCTTCGTTCGCCGCAAAAAAAAAAAGAAAATAAATTATCTCGGAGATCGGAGGTGGAGATTATCCGAGCAATCGGGCGCCCCGGCCACGATATTGTTGATCCCTTTTAATTGGGAAATTTCCCTGATAAAAGGGAGAAGTGGGAAGGAAAACAAGATAATAGAGAGCTCAATCTCAATCCATTCTTTTGTTTTGTATATTATTGTTTATTGATTGGTGTTTCTTTTGTTGTAAACTGAGTCAGGCAGATGTGCCTGTGATTGATTGGATGACTCAATTGCTGCCGCGACTTTTCCCCCGCTACTCTACTTTTTCCCCTCCGTCCCTCATCAGGTCTTTCACCTCTTCGTTCGCGCCCCCGAAGTCCTCGAAACGAAATCCCAAGATGGCTGCTGTTGCCACTAAGACCGGCCAGGAGGTCGACCGGACCATCCTCGACTCAATGCTTCGCCGTCGCATGTTTTATACCCCCTCCTTCGAGATCTACGGTGGTGTGTCGGGTCTCTATGACTATGGCCCACCAGGAACCGCCCTGGTCGCCAACATGACCGATCTGTGGCGCAAGCACTTCGTGCTGGAGGAGGATATGCTCGAGGTCGATACCACCATGCTCACCCCTCACGAAATTCTCAAGACTAGCGGGCACGTGGACAAATTCGCCGACTGGATGTGCAAAGACCCCAAGACCGGCGAGATCTTCCGTGCGGATCATCTCGTTGAGGAGGTTCTCGAGGCCCGCCTGAAGGGTGACAAGGAGGCTCGTGGCCAGAAGGTCGAGGTTGACGAGGAGAAGGAGGCCAAGAAAAAGAAGAAGAGCAAGGGCGAGAAGAAGGCTGTCAAGCTGGAGGATGCTGTTGTCAAGGAGTACGAGGAGACTCTGGCGCAGATTGATAACTTCGGTGGCCCCGAGCTTGAGGCAATCATCATCAAGTACGATATCCGCAACCCTACCACCGACGGCCCCGTTCAGCCTCCCGTCGCCTTCAACCTCATGTTCCAGACCTCCATCGGCCCCAGCAGCAATATGCCTGGTTACCTGCGTCCTGAAACCGCTCAGGGCCAGTTCTTGAACTTCCAGAAGCTGCTCGAGTTCAACCAGCAGTCTATGCCTTTCGCCTCTGCCTCCATTGGCAAGTCCTTCCGCAATGAGATCTCTCCCCGCGCTGGTCTGCTGCGTGTGCGTGAGTTCCTCATGGCTGAGATTGAGCACTACGTCGACCCCGAGGGTGGCAAGAAGCACCCTCGCTTCGTCGAGGTCAAGGACACTGAAATGTCTCTGCTTGACCGCCATGTGCAGCTCTCTGGCAGCACCAAGGTCACCAAGATGACCATCGGACACGCTGTCGAGACTGGTCTGGTGGACAACGAGACTCTGGGTTACTTCCTGGCTCGTATTCAACTGTTCCTGCTGAAGCTGGGTGTTGACTTCAACAAGCTCCGCTTCCGTCAACACATGGCCAACGAAATGGCTCATTACGCCGCTGACTGCTGGGACGCTGAGCTCCAGACTAGCTACGGCTGGATTGAGTGTGTTGGCTGTGCTGACCGTAGTGCCTACGATTTGACTGTCCACAAGAACAAGACCGGTGCTCCCCTTGTGGTGCGCGAGACTCGCTCTGAGCCTCTGCGTATCGAAGAGTTCCAGATCGATCTTGAGAAGAAGAAGTTCGGTCCCCGCTTCAAGAAGGATGCCAAGACTGTCGAGTCCGCTATCGAGGCTCTGTCCCAGGAACTGCGTGAGAAGCTGTCTCTGGATCTGGAGAAGGATGGCAAGATCGAGATTGACGTCGCAGGCGTTGGATCTGGCAAGGTTGAACTGGAGAAGGATCTTATCAAGATTGAGAAGCGTACTCGTGTTGAGAATGTCCGCGAGTACACTCCTAATGTCATCGAGCCTTCCTTCGGTATTGGCCGTATTATGTACAGCATGATTGAGCATGTCTACTGGTCGCGTGCTGGTGACGAGGCCCGTGGTGTAAGTTGAATCCCTTGCCATATATCATGGTTTATTTACATACTAATCAACAACTTTTAGGTCTTGTCTTTCCCTCCATCTATTGCCCCCACCAAGGTGCTCCTGGTACCTCTTTCCACCAACCCCTCCTTCAAGCCCTTGACCCAGCGTCTGACTGTCAAGCTGCGCCGTCTTGGTGTTTCCAACCGTGTGGATGACTCGTCTGCTAGTATTGGCAAGCGTTATGCTCGTAACGACGAGCTTGGTACCCCATTCGGTATCACTGTTGATTTCCAGTCCGTCCAGGACAACACCTTCACTCTGCGTGACCGTGACTCCACCAAGCAGGTTCGTGCCACTGAGGACGAGATCCTGCAGGCTGTCAAGTCGCTGGCCGACGGCGACGAGACCTGGGAGGATATTGCCAAGCGTCTGCCAGAGTTCACTGGTCAGGAAGTGGAGTAGATGCAGTAGACCAAGTCATGATCTCTGTTTATTAAAAAATTTATACACCTTTATCGCTTTTTGTTCACCCAGTCCCAGTGCCAGTGTCCACTCTAGCTCCCTTTCTCCTAAAATTGGTATTATGACTGTTCCTGTCCTGAGTCTAATGTCTATATCATAATAAAAAGCCCAAGTAATTTATATGACAAGCTTTCCCGGCATAGCCCAATCCGGCCATCCGCGCCAAGAATCCGGGGGAGTCGAAACCTCCGATTCACGATTAGATCTGTCCTCTTCCTTTCTTGCTCCAGGCAAGAGAACAGAACACAAAACGTGGAAATAAGTCAATATGGCACCTACAATCCACACAGCGAAGATCACACTCTCCTGTCCCCTGTTTGCAGCAGATTTCGACCCGCGAAACAATGGTCGCTTGCTTGTTGGCGGCGGAGGCGGCGAGGGCCGCAGCGGAGTTGGAAACAAGATCGTGAGCTATGAAACTTGATGTTTTCTTTCAGAATAAAGCTCTAACCTATCTTTCTCAGTCTCTTCTAGATACATCACATCGAAACGAGATCAAGGAGGCCGTTGAGTTGAACCTATCGCGTGATGAGGACTCGGTGACGTCGTTGGCTGTTGCGCCCCAAGTTGGCGATGAGGAGTACTCCCTGGTTACTTATGCTGGTATCAATAGCTCTGTTGCGGAACAGAAGAAGAATAATAATCAGCATATGCGCGCCTTCCGATTTCATACCCCGCGAAAAGTTTTGAATGAAGTGGGGACCGTCGAGGAGGGGAGCGAGAACGAGACAGAGAAGAAGGACTCGAAGCCCGAGGAGGAGATTATCCCTGGCAAGACGGAACAGCTATCTCGTACATCACTGTTTCGATTCAAGAGCGGTGCTGATGCAGGCGATGCTTATCAACGAGTGTTGAGGCTCTCGCCGTGGAAGGAGGACACAGAAGGTGACAAAAGGACACCAGCACCAAGAGTCGGCGCAATCACGACTGGACTCGCACCATCAGGCGAGATTGTTTTCTTCGACGCGACAGAATCCCCAGCTCAATCAGATGTTATCGGCCGTATCCGCCTCAGCAGTAACGAGGAAGCAGAGGATGTGGATTTCGCCAGTCTCGAATTCGATCCCGAACAAACCAAAAATGCCCGTGGCCGCTTCCGAGTAGCATATACCAATGGAACAGATGTTATGGTCGGTGAAATTTCATCCTCGACACGTTCCAATGCAGCCCCAGATGTCAAGTCCATCTACACTATCCCCCTACCCAGCAGCGGTGCTCGTGCCCAACGACCCAAATTCCGTGCTCTACGCTTCCTCTCTCCCGATTCCATCCTTCTCCTACAGAATGCCCCCAACCGCAGCGGAAGCGAGCTACTCCTTATCAAACTACCGAACAACACAGATTCACAAGCGCAAGCTAAGATCGTACGCCGTCGCAAACTCCCCCGAACAATGAAAATAGCTCTCGGTCTCGATATCTGTGCCCTCGGTACCAACCCAGCCGGTCAACAACAGATCATCATCGCAGCCAGCGGTAGCGATAACTCCATCGCCCTGTTCACGGTAGAATACGGTCCAAACCGTGGCTTCGAGAAGATTCACCCATTCTCAACTCTCCGCGACGTACACCCATTCTCAATGACAAAATTGTGCTTTTCAACATTCACTCCGCCCGCACACCCCGTTACACCAGAAGTGCCTCCTCAAAAGGTCAAACTCGCCTCAACGAGTATGGGCAACACAGTCGTCGTTCATACTATCCCGCTTTCTCCATTCCCGGCTTCTTCCCGCACACCACGATACACGCTTACTCTCCCCGGCCCCTCTGAGTTCATGGAACTAATCGCCTGGGTCTTTATATTGATTTGCTCCTTCAGCGCAATCATCTTCGCTCTTCTCGTCTTCGTGGAAATGCGCGGCGGAACACCGCCTTACCTCGGTGTTCAGAGCTGGTTACCGGATAACATCCGCAATTCCTTCTCAGAAGATTACATCCCCCCGAAAGAAGGTCAAGGTTCATACTTTGATTACATCCTTTCTCCTCGTGGTACACCTCCTACAGTGGAAAGTACATTCCCCTCCCCAGATGGAGAAGATACCGAAAACATAAACGCAAACGCCCTAGAAAGCCTCAAACAAATTCTAGACAAAGTCCACAACACCGGCGCCGCACCAGCAGATATCGAACCCGAAGCTCCACGCTCATTATCAGTAATCGTCCGGTGCAACGAGCACGGAGAAACTGCCGAACAAAGCATTTTGATTGAAACATCCTCAACAGCGCACCATCAGCAACTTTCCGCGGCGGATGATCTTCGGCCTTGGAAGGATTTAAGTGGTGTTGATCAGGCTGCGTGGAAACGTCGTCTTACAGATGCCGGTCGTTGGGCTGCTGATGAGGGGGAGTCAGTGTTGCAGGGTGTATTGTTTAGTGAGGCTTGTGGACAGTTGAGGGGGGTTGTTGGCAATGGATTACCTTGATTTCATCAGTCGGGGTTTATGTGAATGAATGTTAGGGTGGATATACGACTTTGGGATTCTTTGGATTTTCTTTCTTATTTTTTTGTTTCTTTTTCTTCTTTAATACCTTGCATTGACTGGATCTTGTTGCAGTATACTGTGACTGACTGGTTATTTCTGATATATGACTCGATGTATGATGGTTCTTTTGTATATCTGATTAATTTATTCAATGTTCGGAATAGACGTCACTTAAAGAAGAGCCATAACTTGGATTACCACTCCGGTTACATGTTAGAATATTAACAGTATTATGATGTAGTGTAGTCATGATAAAATGATTCGACACCAACTCAGCCTCACATTCCAATCTTATGTGCCGTATGACTGACCTACTCTAACCCGTATAGCAGGTGGCAAGTATAGCCAGATAAGAAGTAATTTACCAGTATTCCTCAATTCATTCTGAAAACTTGAACTAAAAAGGTTATCGCTTTTGGTGACAAGAGCCACCAATTATAGTCGAATCGTCAACGTCAAAATCGTAGGAACGAGCAGGAAAAGTAGAGTTAAAGACAAAGACAAAGACAAATGGTATGAGTAACGGGGTCTCTTTGCAGGATAACAGGACCGTGAGTGCATAGAAACAGCATCAATCACGAATACAGAAAGGAGTCATAACTTCAGAAACGCCGGATTACCCACGCCTAGTGGTTTGTATGATGTGCAGAAGGGAGAGAAAAAGGGAAGGGGAATGGAAATAACTCAAATGGGATGGGAGGTCAAGGTCTTGCAACCGAGGATGGTGAGAAAATGTGGCCATGCAGTTTCGGTTCGTTCGTAAAACATTCATTCACAAAACGCAAAAGAAGAAAGAAGAACAGGAATGTTCTAACCGGAAACGAAACGCGTTAAATGAGACCCATATGTGCGCAGGACAGATGTTCCAAGTCAAGTTGAATAACGGGGATTTAGGAGGAAATGATGATTTGCTTTTTCAACGACTGGTCAACGATGTGTTTTTGCGTCAAGCAAATTTTTTTTTTTTTTTTACTGGCCGTTGACCTTCTTCCAGCTAAGCAATTCAGCCAAGCTAGCAAGGCTGCAGCCAGTCTGCAAGAATTCGTGGGCAAGTAACTCTTCAGAGGTGGCACGGCTGCGGACATCCACGCAGAGACAAACACTCAAGAATGCCTTGAGTTCCTTGCTCAGCTTCTCGGGCTTCTTGAGACGCGGTGTACCGTTTGTAGCAATATTGTAAAGAGCCTTCAAAGGTTCCTCGTTCAAGTAAGGAGGCTCAGACTCGATCAACTCAATAGCCATGATACCCAAAGACCAGCAATCGACCTTAGGGCCATATGGCTTCTGCTTGACAACTTCCGGTGCCATCCAGTAAGGAGTACCGACCATTGTGGCACGCTTGCTCTTGGACTCGGTGAGCTTAGCACAGAAACCAAAATCGGTGATCTTGACGTGGCCGACACGGTCCAGCAGAACATTATCACTCTTAATATCTCGGTGAATGATGTTCTGGCCGTGCAGATGAGCCAAACCTTTGCAAGTCTAAAAGGAAGAAGGAAAAGATTAGTTTCAATGGATTGACCAAGCAGGATGACATGGAGACAAACCTCATGACAAATGGTGGCAATCTGGTTTTCTTGAATTACTTGGTTATTGTCGATCACATCGGTTAAAGCACCACCCTCCATGAACTCCATGACGACCCAGAGCTCGTTGCTTGCCTCCTGCAAGAAGGAATCCAAGAAGTTGACAATGTTGGCATGTTGGCTGTCCTTCATGACAATAATCTCGTTCACGATCAATTCCTTGCGAGGTTGGCTACGCAGGTCCATCTGCTTAATGGCGACCTGGCATCTCGGTCCGTACTGTCGGTATAGCTCATGAGCCACGGCCGATGTTGCTCCCTCCTTCACTCGTGCAACGTAGACGGAGCCAGAAGCACCCTGGCCGATCTTACGTTGCTTGCTGTAGGACTCGTTGGGATTATCCTTCGAGACAACCGAGCGCAAGCGATCCATTACTTCATTCTCAGACATGGCAGACATGCGTACCTCCTTCTTGTGCGACTGCTCGGGCTTCTTAGTCAAGGCGGCCTCAGCTTGGCGAACGCCATCAGGAACAGCCGCCTTGCTAGCGGGCTGCTGTTGTTGCGGTTGTTGCTTGTTGGCAATGTTCAACGGCTTAACTTGCTGCACAGGAGCAGGCAGACGAGTTGGAGGAGGCCCTTGGCCCTGTGGAGGGCGACTGGAAGAGGCCTGAGATCGAGGGTCGTTTGGAGGATAACGCGAGGGCGAGCCGTGAGCATCGCTCATAGAGCCACTGCCAGGCGTGCGAGTGTGAGATTTTCCGTAGGAATTTTGGGACGATGGTGGAGGCGGAGCAGGGCGTTGGGCGGTTAATTGACGGGCATCGGGAGCCGGGCTACGAGAAGAGCCAGGCGCTTGAGGAGCAGGGCGACTGGGCTGGTAACGGTTGTCTGACGATCCACCACCATAACCACCGAGTTCTTGCTTGGCCATTGGAACACGACCTTTTGGTAAAGAGGCATTGTACTCTTGGTCCTCCTTGCGACGAGTCTCCTCCTCTACGCGGCGACGTTCTTGGTCGGCCATCTCTTTCATGCGCTCCAATTGTTGTTGTTGTTCTGTGGCACGGTCAGATGTAGGAGATGAGACGGAACGCAAGGATCCAGATTGTGAGCTGTCAAGACGCTGCATTGGGCCTGGTGGTGCAGGACGAGGAGGTGCAATTCCGCTTCCCATAGAAGTGCTGGAAGGCATCTTATTAGACGGAGCAGCCGCAGGGCCGTTCATTCCTCCGTAGTATTGTGGATTTTGTTCCCGCATCTTGATATCGGAGTAAAACTCCAAAACCTCAATGACTGCCTGAGGATTTTTCTTATAATCCTCCTTTGTAATGGCGGAAGCAGTCAGGAGTTTCTCCCACTCTGGGGGCAAGCCTACGAAAGCACCGGATTGTGGATCGAAGCCAACATGAACGCGGTGACTGAAATTAGTGGGATTACTGACACCACCCATACCCGGGCAACGTTCGTAGATCTTATCAATCCACTCATAGATTTCATCATCGGATTTCACCTCACAGGTGATGGTTTTAGTGGGTAAGTCGCGAGTGATTAAAGCGACTTTGTTGTTCACATCCTTGGGGTTGGCCAATCGGGTAATATCAAAAGCCATCTTCGAGTCTTCGGAACGTTGAACGGCGGTAACGGTCGATAGGGGGAACGACAAGACGACCTTTCCTGAATCTGTTTTCAAAAATTCGATTTTGAATTCGCGCAGGATCAGTTGACGTTGATTCCATGTTGCCAGAAACTTGTCTTCCTTGCAGCGCACGGGGCCTTCCTTCACAATTGCGACACCGCCGGTTTGGGTCCGGGCCAGGGACGGAGAACTGGTGTTGGGGAAAAGCGAGAGATTGGGACCTGGGGTGCTGGGTGAGTTCAAGGTCATCTGGCTGAACGAGGTCGCAACTGGATTGTTGGTTGGAATCGACAACTTTGGGCGATCAGTTGGGGGGCGGGGAGCCGGCCCCGGATTCATGAACTGATCCGCCGAGTACTGGGGACTGTTTGTGATGCGGTGAGCCGAATGTTTCTTTGCGCGGTATGGGATTGGTTGATTGTGTTTCCATGTTGATCATTACTTACTTTCCATAGGACCCCATGGTTAGTTCTTGGGTGTTGTTGTGTTAATTTGAGGGTCAATGTGTTTTAGCGCGCGCGGGGGCGTGGGCGAGGAGCGTTAGGAAGTGAATGCGCGACAAGACCTCCTGAGGCCCGCTGATGAATAGATTCTATGGGACGAAAGCAACCATGAAATTAGCAAACAGTCTCTCTTGTTTGTGTGGTATCACTCGTCCCCTGTGGATTCCACGAGAGAGTGTTGCAGGGAAAAAAAAAAGAGGAGCCAAGGTTCAAAAGATGTGGGTGGGGAGGGAGTAAGTCCCCCCGATTAAGTTCCCACGTTTCCAGGGGCAGGGGTTAATGTGTTGGTCGCTTACTTTGAGTGTGAACGATTCAAGAGCAGTCCTCGCACTGCGAGGATAGCTCGAGGATAAAACACAAAGAATCACAAAACGGTGAAGAAAGAAGAACAGAATAAAAAAAAACGTGGGATACAGAATATGTAGTAGTGGGGGGGGGGGGAGGGGAGAAGAAAGGAAGATTGAAAGGGGCGAAAACCCGTTTGGGGCGGGAATGACTTGAACTCTCTCACTGTTGGCTGTATTGACAGTATGTGTTGCCTGTGCCTGTTACTGCTACTAGCAATGGCCCGTTTACTGTTTCTGGTATTGTTGGCAATACAACTAATACAACCCCCAAAAGAAGAATTAGAAATAAAATAGAAATAGAAGAACAAAGAAGAGAACCTTGGAAATGGGCCCAGGTACTAAGTGAACCCCCCTAATCTACAGAAAACACTCGTCTGCCAATCACCGTAACTGTGACAAGATGGTCCAACTTATAAAGGAGTAGGATCCACGCATGAAAGAAAAGTTAGTTAGACAGGATTAGATTGGGAGGAATTGACGAGATGGATCGAGATGGATCTGGAGATCTATGTTTTTATGTTACTTAATTAGTACTCCAACTACTCTATGGCTGTATACTATACTATACTATAATACTATGCCACTATGCCACTATTCACCATACTACACGGTTCACTATATTAATCAACTCTGGTCAAGATATAATATAATACAGTTTTAAAATATTCATTATTTATCTATACTTACACTATCGTACATACACATACAAGCATAATCACTCCCCAAAGGGATGGTTAAATTTCAACAACCCGTTTAACCCACCCACCCATCCCTCATGAGCCTCGCCGCCCATACTTCTCCGCATAACGCTAGGTACGCCACCTTGCCATTCATTCTTTCCATGCCGCATCTCCTCATTCCACACGCGTGCCTCCATGCCTATCGCCATCCCTTGTCCAAGATTCACCCCGTCAAGACTAACTTCCAACTCTCGGCCCCGATTCTTTTCGCTCAATCGCATGGTGATCGGCGTGCTGAGCGGCAACACGAGGGGCCGAAAGCTCAGGCTACGGGCACAGATAGGTGTGAGCAAGATCGAGGGAACCAAAGGATGAATAATACTCCCGCCGCTACTCAGACTGTAAGCAGTACTACCCGTGGGGGTAGAAATAATGATGCCATCTACCACCGCTTCCGTCAAGAAACGGCCCCCGACAAAGATATCCACCACTGCAAGGTGCGGCTCTTTGCCACGGTGGATCAGCAGCTCGTTCATGACGTACACCCCTTGACCCTCATCGCTTTTACCGCGGATGGGGGTGGTCTCTTGTCCATCGGCCGTAAATAGACCAACCTTAAGCCGGTTACGCATCAAGATGGGGGCGCCACGGGTCGATCCCATGGACTTGCCACGGACAGAGGACCATCCCGTTGGTCCACTGGACTCGCTGGTGGATTCTGACGTGGCCGGTAAGGCTGACACCGAATCTGATGCTGCTTCTGGTCCTGGTTCTAATTCTGATTCTCTTCCCTCTTCCAGAACTGCTGTACGATCTCCGGCCCCAGCACCAGACATGTAGACTTCTCGGAACGCCCGCTTAAACTCGGAGAATTTCCATTCGCTCAGAAACCCTAAGGTACCCATACTAAATGATAGTACCGGGGGTACATTGGAGCATGTAGCAAAGAGCGACGATGCATGGAGGATCGTGCCATCTCCACCCAATGTCACTGTAAGGTCCACTTTATCATGAAACGCGGTTGGGGTATCATCTAAGGATGCAGAATAGACAGGAAACGAAAAGGACGAATGAACTTCAGCGGCGGTTTTGGACTCGAGGATCACTGCGGTTGATGGGTATGCAGAAGTGATATGACTGGTAGACGTGTTAGAGAAAATGAGTCTGAGTTATATGACCGGCATCATTTCGGTATAGGTTGAACATACTTGGCAAATTCAATAAGTGACTCTGTCACAGCTGGGGCGCAGTCTTTGCGCACCAACAAGATATTCCGTGGTGGCGCTGGCCATTGGAGAGAAAGCAGTTCGCCTTGGGATTCTGGTGGAACCGTTAACGTTCATGTCCCTGTTCCCTCTTTCGAATTACGAGTCCCATGATGGGTCACACCTTGATACTTAGGGATTAGACGCCGTGACAAGGCGCTAATATCGCGGATCTCGTGACGTGGTGCAGACGAGGAAAAGCTGCGCCGCAGGAACAGACCGGGGATTTTGCGACGGAAAGCGTACTGCATGGTTGGATGACCGTGGCCTCGGTCGTGCAGCAAATAATTCTAGACTGAGTCACATCCAGACGACTGGCTCTCAGAGTTTACAAGTAAAACAGGGAGAACCAAAGGAATCGTTGGGAGGCAGAATGTAAATGTTTGACAAAGACAAGGCGGAGATGAAGCGGCTGCAAACTAAAGCTCACATGGTGCAAATCAGCAATCAGGCCCCACCGCTCTCTGATCTACGGGAGGCGATAGCCGCCAGAGAGAGAGAAACCTCTCACCATATGAGTCTTTACCGCTTAATACACCGCTATCTGTTCTGTAAGCTCTACATAGAGGTATCGTAGTTTTCTGCTGGTCTGAAATAGCCCAAAATGGGTTTTTTCCCACTGGAAGCTATGATCCCCCGTGCCCACCGCTGTCTGATCCCATTTTAAAGCTTGTCCCTCCACAGTTGGGTTCAACACTGCCACTTTGTGGTCCTTACTTAAATCATAATTAAAATCAAATCAGCTCGGTCTCCTGCTATACCTAAGCATTTCTCTTTTTTCAACCTTCGTTCCAAACCGACATATCATTTCAACAGGTGGTCTTTGAGAGCTGTCGCTTATAGCTGTGCTCCAGTGGATCTTCCCCTCCGATCCCGCCAGCTCCCGCTGACCACAAGACCTAAACCACCCCTCCCCACTGGTGGACCAACTTACATCCACCTCGTCCGTGTGCCGATTGTCACCTAAATACCTTTCCACTTGAGACCGTCTTATCCTTGAGCCCATCCGGGGGCTCATCGTGCGCCATGAGCTCAGCCGAGGTTCGCCAGCGCAAGCCTCCCACTACCACAGAAGCGACCGAGCTTCTTCAAGAACAATCCACCAAACCTCCGACCGATCCACGTCTCAAACATGGAATTGCTATGCAACTGTTCAGGTCACTGTTACTGGCGACCTGGCTCGATGGCTGCTGTATCATCCTCTTTGTGACTCAACTTGTCGGCTGTCCATTGTACATCATCAATAAAGAATGGTACTACATGTATATGGCATATACAAAACAAAGCTTCGGTCTGGTGATCACAGCTCTCACAGAATGGGGAAGCCCGACCTTGTTCAGAGTTAGCGGAGATCAAAGTGTACGAGGCCAGCTTCATTTATCGGAAGATGGTCTGCTGAAGGCCGATTTTCCAGAGCGTCTGGTCCTCATTGCCAACCACCAGATCTACACCGACTGGATCTATCTGTGGTGGTTTGCCTACACGAATGTGATGCACGGTCGAATTTTCATCATTCTCAAAGACTCGCTGAAGTGGATCCCCATCGTGGGACAGGGAATGATGTTCTTTGGGTTCATCTTTCTTGCTCGAAAGTGGACGTCCGACAAGGCTCGTATTGAATACCGTTTGCAGAAATTGAAGACGAAGTATATGGCTAGGTCGAATGGGTCGACTTATGATCCCATGTGGCTGTTGATTTTCCCCGAGGGAACTAACCTTTCTATCAACACCAAGCGACGAAGTGATGCCTTTGGTGAGAAGCAAGGCCTGCCGTCTTTCAATCATCAGATTCTGCCTCGCTCGACTGGACTGTTTTTCTGCCTGCAACAGCTAAAGGGAACTGTTGATTGGGTCTACGACAGCACCATTGCCTATGAAGGTCCACCGTATGTTATTAGGTTTTTCTTAGTTTTTCGCTCATACTGTTCAAGCAATGCTAACTGTCTTTTAGTAAGGGTGTTTACCCGGACAAGTACTTTACTCTCCGATCTACATTGCTACAGGGACGACCACCAACATCTGTCAATATGCACTGGCGGAGGTTTGCTGTAGCCGATATTCCACTGGAAAATCAAACAGAATTCGAAGAATGGCTACGAGCTCGATGGGCCGAGAAAGATAAGCTCCTAGACCAGTATTGGGAGACGGGTCGATTCCCCTCTGACCTAGCCGGCTCGATCGAGACCAAGAACGCCTCACCCGAACAGAAAGTGGCTGTTGATGCTGGATATGTCGAATCATATGTTCGATTGCATCATTGGGTCGAACTTGGTCAGATATTTGCTGTGCTGGTTGGCTTGGCGTTGCTGTGCAAGTTTATAGGCAGTTGGTTTCACTGATTGGGTATACATCGGGACTATTGACTCTCTTCACTCTATCTCTACTTTTTCTCTTGACTTTTTTTTTTCGTTTGGCCAAGACATGACGGTTAAGAACTTAAATAATACCTCGCCTGTGACCTATGACCTATACAAATATGAACATCCTTGATGCTTGAATGAAATTATACGTGAATTGACATGTTTCCAAATGCCTTCTATGTGAATGAATCCGTTGTCTCACAGTACGGGCATTCCTATAGGCGGTGACTGTGGCGGTGTGGCGGTGCGTCCGCTCCAGCCACGCCAAGCATCCAATTCTCTCTGGATCCAGCACCGCGACCTGCGAGACAGCTCCGAGTCACTGGCGCGTTTCATTAAAACGTTTCTCCCAGTGAATTGGCCATTCTTCCCCTCGTCACATTCAGATGGGCAACCTTGTTTGATCATGAGCTAAAGTCCCTCGCTCATCCTCTTTTATATCCTACCCACACCATCGCCCGGTGGACACTCTGGACCTTCTTTTCGCTCATCTGAGCGCGCAATCGCAACCATGGCATCCCTCGAAAACGGCCACGCCAATGGCTTGAACGGTGACACGAACCCTCCTACGAGCTCATTGGCCGCTCTGCGATTCTCCGACATCCCTGATGCCATCGATATTCCCGCCTCCAGTTTCGACAGCGAAGTCGAAGTCAGTCTCCTTGACCTCCCCGAAGACCCTACCGAGCTCTGCACTCTGCTGGAGAATGAGCGAGCAGCAAAAAACTTCTGGGTGATCATTGCGCTTGCATATGCGAAACGAAAACAGATCGACCATGCCATCGATATCCTGAACAAGGGCTTGGCCTCCGTCGCCCACGGCGCCACAAAGGAAAAGCTCGGGCTCTTGGGCTGGGTCTGTTGGCTGCTTATGCTTAAGAGCCGTCAAGCACCCCGTGTGGCGCCAGAAGGTGAACTCTACTCAGAAGCTAAGACAAAGGATCACTACCTGCAGTTGGCTACATCGACATTGAACGAGGCGTCGCGACTCAACCCGGCATATCCACCTCTCTTCCTCGCCCGTGGTGTCTTATGTCTTCTCCGTGCATCTCTATACCCTCCTCGTGCTGTTCGTCCCGGTGCCATCGATACCTCCGAACGGGTGGAGGCCCTGCGTCAAGCGCTGAAATGCTTCGACGAGTCATCCAAGGCATTTGGTGGCCGCAACATCATGGCGATTTTGGGACGTGCTCGTGCACTATACATGCTGGGCAGATATGCTGAAGCCCTGGATGCTTATCAGAAGGTTCTCATGAAAGTACCGAATCTCACAGACCCGGATCCTCGTATTGGTCTGGGATGCTGCTTGTGGCAGCTTGGTTTCAAAGATCAAGCGAAGACAGCTTGGGAGAGATCCCTGGCTTTGGTATGTTTATCAAATGAAGATTAAAGCACCAGGGGATACATTTGGCTAATTTTGATTTTGCACCACAGAACCCCGAATCCAAGGTTGCGAATATCCTGCTGGCATTATATTATCTCTACGACAGCTCTCGCCGGTCGACTACCGATCCGATGTTCGGATCTATGTACAAATTAGCCATGACCCAATACACTCAGAAGGCCTTCAAGATCGACAAAGAATACCCCATGACATGTGCCTTGTTCGGCGGTTACTTCCTTCTGCGCAAACAATATCCGACAGTTGAAACCCTTGCTCGCAAGGCCATTGAACAGACAGATGTTATGCCTATTGCTAGTGACGGCTGGTACCTTCTTGGACGCAAATCCCATTACGAAAATGACGGCGCCCGAGCCACCGAATACTACAACCGTTCCGACCAGGCCCGTGGTGGTGGTGACAAGGGTTATCTGCCCGCCAAATTCGGTGCGGTGCAGATGCAGATCTCGAACAAGGATTTTGACGGTGCGAAATTCCGCCTTGAGAAGATTATTCAGCAAAGCAAAAACCCAGAGGCAATGATCCTTCTAGCAGCGCTCCACGCGGAAGAGGTCTTTGCTGTCCAAAAGGCGGGCAGCAAAGAAGATAAATCGACAGAAGCCAAGCGAGCAATCTCTCTTTTGGAGTCCGTTCGATCAATGTGGAAAGACGAGAAGCTGAATCTGACACCCGATGAATCAGTGCTGGTCTATCTTGCTCGACTTTATGAGAGCACAGCCCCTGAGAAGAGCATGCAATGTCTCGTTCAACTGGAGCAATTGCAGCTTTCCGCTCTTCCAGAGAGTGCTCGACCTGAGGATGTTCAAGATGAAGAGGAAATCAAGAAGGTTTTGCGCGAGTATCTTCCTCCTCAGTTGCTCAACAATATGGGCGCTTTCTTATACCAGAACGAAAAGATTGCTCTCGCGCGTGGCATGTTCCAATCTGCACTTAATGCATGTGTCCAGTCACAAGAAAGAGAAGAGCAGCCCAACAACGACGCCTTGGTCACAACTATTAGCTATAACCTTGGCCGGACTTACGAGGCTGCGGATATGTGGGATGAGGCTAAGAAGGTCTATGAGGGTCTTCTAGAGCGTCACAGCGATTACACGGAGGCCAGTGCTCGTTTGACTTATATCAGCCTGCGTCAGAGCCCTGCCGATGAAGGACCCAAAAAGATGGCTAAGCTTTACGAGACCGAGTCAACGAACTTGGAGGTCCGCGCGCTCTTTGGATGGTATCTCAGCAAGTCTAAGAAGCGTGTTGCCAACCTCGCCGAGGACCATGAGCAGCGCCACTACAAGCATACCTTACAATACCACGATAAGCATGATAGATATGCCTTGACTGGAATGGGTAATGTGCATCTCCTCTCAGCCCGTGATATGCGCCGTGAATCTGAGCAGGAGAAGGAGAAACGCCGGAAGGTGTACCAGCGTGCTGTGGAGTTCTTTGATAAGGCTCTGCAACTTGATCCCAAGAACGCCTATGCCGCCCAGGGTATTGCCATTGCTCTCATTGATGACAAGAAAGACCACAGTACTGCTGTGCAGATTCTATCTAAGATTCGGGATACCTTGAAAGATCCAAGTGTCTATCTCAACCTGGGACACGTCTACGCCGAACTTCGACAATTCTCCCGGTCAATCGAACATTATGAGACTGCTTTATCCAAGGATCGAGCCCGCGATGTACAAATCCTCGCCTGTCTTGGTCGAGTATGGTGGTTGAAGGGCAAGCAGGAGATGAACTTGGTTGCTATGAAGACTGCCCTTGACTACGCACAGCGAGCCCAGGCCGTATCCCCCGACCAACTTCATCTCCAGTTTAACGTTGCTTTTGTACAGAACCAGATCGCCTCGTTAGCCTACAGTTTACAACCCACTCAAAAGACCTTGCAGGACGTGCAAGAAGCAGCCGATGGCCTGAAGGAGGCTATTGAAACCTTCGAGCGCATTTCCAAGGAGAAAAACCCGCCTTACCCCAGCGCGGCTCTCGAACAGCGTGCAAACATGGGTCGTACCATCAGCAAGCAGCTTGACCGTGCCATGCAGAGCCAAAAGGAATATGAAGAAAAGAATGCGGCCAAACTCCAACAGGCCCGCGAGGCTCGTGAAGCCGCGATGAAGCAGCGGGAGGAGGAATTACGAAAAGCGCAGGAAATCGAGATTGAGCGGAAGCGAAAGATCGCAGAAGAGCGCCACCAAATGGTCGAAGAAGCACAATCACAGGCCCTCAGACGTGCGGAAGCAGATCGTGCTCGCGAGGCAGCAGAATTGACTGATGATTCAGCGACTGGGGAGAAGATCAAACGCAAGAAGAAGCCTACCTCGAAGCGTAAGAAGAAGGGTGGCGACGACTTCATTGCTGCTGATGATGAAGGCGATCAGGAACGTGGCAGCGCCGAGCCCGAAAGTGAAGGCGAGACTGCCGCACCTAAGAAGCGCCGCCGTCTTGAGCGTCGCTCAGGTGCTAAAGCACAGAGCACCAGCAAAGCCTCAAGCAAATTCAAGAGCAGCGAGAGAGTTGAAGACTCAGATGATGATGAGGAAGAAGCCCCGCCTACTCCTGGCGATGGCGAAGATAATGGGGATCTCTTCGGTGAAGGCGACGGCGCCGATGAGCCCATGCAAGATGAAGAGGTTGCAGCACCCCGTCGTCGCAATAAGATGTCCCGCCGTATTGCCGATGATGACGACGAGGATGAAGAAGAAGAAGAAGAAGAGACAGCCCCAGCTGAAAACAAGGACAATGACAACGACAACGAAGAAGATCTTTTCGGTGACGAAGAGCCCCCCAAGCCAGCTGAAGATGAAGAAATGGAGGACTAAGCTGCGCCGTCTCTTCTCTACTACGATATTATCCGTTCATTGTGTCCTTTGTGATTTTTTGGTTTCATCCACAGAAATTGTTCAGGCGTCTGGGATGGTTTCGAGTAGCAGGTGATCTTTTCGTGAGATGAGATGCATCCATCCCAAACTAAGATATTTCTTCAATTATTGTGTAAATTAGCCCTTTCTTATAGTTGTTTATTCTCAATACCTTGATATTTACATCCTTTACATAGATCTGTATTCCATTGACTACTGAACTATAATCCATCTACTGTAACCTTTAGTATTACATTAACCATGAATTAATGGTCACCCAAGGCAAGAAATTTGTCATATCAGACCTCGGAACAAAACATCGAGTAATAAACTTGATTAGGCTAGATCTCATGAACATCTAAGAATCAATCACCACAAAGCACACGACCCAGGTGCAACCACAGAGCTTTGTTTTGGACAGAAAAAAAGCATCATGATAGAACCTTCAATACTCCGACCAGCCTTTGTTTTCGTACCTAAATACGTAAAATGCCCCAATTCAATCTTATTAATCTAAACAAGACCACAGACCAGAAGCGATTTAATTAAAATTGAACCCCGATCTATCTCCGATCCATTCATAAGCAGCCCCGGGCCCATAACACATTTGACCCATCCAACAAGCCGATAGGCCAATATTCCACTAAAAGCGCAATTAATATAAAAAAGAATCAATACAATGTCATTAATCAGAGACCCAATCCAATGAAATATCGCCTGTATCATACGGGGAACATTCCGTTCAATTCCATTTAATACTCCGTGCTGGAAATGAGATTAGCCCCGGGGCCCGAATTCCATCCGGCCGACCCAGACCCAGTCTGACGGATTAATTTCCGATCCCTGTCTATGCACTGTACCTGGTCTAGTGTCTTAGGTCTAAGCGTTCTAGTGTGGTCTATCGTATTACGCATCATTTAGTGAATTGTGTAGGAAATGGCGGATCAGATTTGCGCTGATTGGAATTTTGTATAGTTTTTCTGTTGGACTTGAATCCGTGCGCTGAAGTTTATTTGTTTACAAGGCAGGTAGGTATATATAACGATCCGAGGTCCGTATACATTTTGGTTTTGCTCATGTGTGCTAGTAGTGCTCAGTGTAGAAGGTCAAGTTGGAAGTGTGTACGGCCATCGATGATGGAATGTACAAGTCTATTGTTCAAGTTTACTAGTAAGGAAACCAGACTCACCGGGTCTTTTTAGGACTTCAGATGTATAGTATGTCTTCGAGTTTGATACTGAGATAAGTAAGGAAAGACATAAGTACGTACTCCAAGTGATACATACAGATCGGATATCAGACTAGGCTATATGTAAGGACGCCATGCATGCATGTCGTAGTATGTATCTCGGCCAGACTCCGCAATGTTACAGGAATTCATTCCCGGTTCTCCTTAACCTGCTGAGCTGCATGTAAAATACAGGATACAGGTGCAGGGTAGTCCCGATCATGCATGCGGGCTTGTAGTATGCAGCATGCATGTTTCGGTATTTATCTCGTCCGTCTCATTTGAAGGCAAAGTCTAGATGGTTCGACATGCATTGTATTTTATTGAGTGGATTGGGGATGCCCTATAGCTCGGGAAGCTACATAGTTATCTGGCTGTTTTTTGGGTAGATTATTTCAATGGGACGGGGATATACAAGCTCCCAAAGAAGTAAGACCATCTTCGAGGGTCTTGCTTACAGTAGAATTCTCTTGAGACGGGTCCCATTTATCTTCAAACCCTGGAGATATACAACCTGAAAAACAAAACACAAATTTAAAAATAGAGTCGCATCGCCTGGAGCTTATTAGCCAGGAATCATGAGCAAGTATCAAAATATGGTGCGCAAATCACCGCCGCTCTTCATTCTTCTTCTCAAGAGTCAAAGAATTAACATCCGGCGACTTCAAATTCTCATCTAAGTATGAGGGACTATCACCAAGATTAGCGTTAACATTGTAATCGTCTTCAAGCTCAGCAAGATCAGTTTTCTCAGCTGAATTGTCCCGACGAGCCATACCTTGCGCGAGCATCGGCTCAAGTAGTACCACGATAAGAATGGCACTGAGCTTCATTGTTTGTTTTATAGGTAGTAAGAAAGATATCAAGAAGGACTGATGCTACTTGGAAATTACCAACGATGAGTTGTTATTTATGCCTAGGACCGAAGTATCTTTGCTGTCAACTTTGTATGAGATATTAATGGCCTTGTATGCCAAGATCATAGTTTGCTCTTAAGGGCTCTAGATATGCATGGGAACAAATATGGAAGTTGAATATTCAAAGGTAAAACCTAGATACTACATAGATACATTTGTAGGTAAGTACCTAGGTATACTGTACGTACTGGATTTTTCCTGACGGGTGGGGCTACCGCATTTAGTGACCGCCGCTTTAATGAGGTTGCTCAGGCTCAGGCTCACTGAGTAGTTTTCAGTCTGGGCTTAGGCTTAGTGAGGTGCTCCTCCTTGTCACGTGATAGAGTAGTGAGCACTCACTGAGCACTCAGTGATCGTGCTTATGATTTTTCGCTGACTTATCTCATGGATTCTCTAGAGGCATCTATTTAATATCTAGCCTACCATACCTAGTCTAGAGTTCTCCATAATATTAATTAATTTGTTTATACTGAATTTGATGACCCTTTATTTTGTAACGAAAGCACTATCTATTTTTTTAAAAAATTTTGATGTATTTTTAGTACTGGAATTATAAACTTAATAATGTCGAATACTTTGTGATGTGCGGTACGTGACGTGTCGAGCTTGTGCGTGCTTGTGCGTGCTTGTACGCGCTGAGCTTGTGGAATAGGGTGTGGTAAGAATGATAGATAAGTAGAAGTGTGGGATCATCTAACGGTACTTTTTAGTGTTTCCCTGTAGATTACTCACCCCCATGCAACATTAGAAGGTACATTTTGAGTATGAGGGTACGAAAATCAATATCCAAAAGGCAATTACAGTTCATTGATTACGTGTCCGATCTTTGATTTTTGACCATTCTTCAGTGATTCTGTGAGCTTGATTCTGGTTTAAATGATTTACGATCAAAGAAGCTTTGGTAGAATGCGTTCGATTTTTTTCTACGGAAGGGACTCATATTTTCCTCGATTCTCTTTACGAGTATTCATTATGAAATGTTTTCCAGCAGCTTTTGCTACCATAAATTGGCAGCTTACCACAGTATGCTCCATTTTCTCAAGGAGTCGAAGGCTATTGACCCATTGGTTTGTAAGATACCCAAGCTTAAGTAAACGGCTGGTTCTCAGTTTTGGACCCTTTGCCTTGCGCCCGCCTCTGCTGCTGCTTTTCTTCCGTTTGTTCTCGCTCTGCCATCTGGTTGCGTCGAGATTCATTCAATGATAAACTGACTTGTAGAAGATCTGCGAGGTTCGAACTTCCATCTGAGGCAAATAAATCGTGGTCGTCAATTTCTCGGAGAATTCTATCGATAGATTCCCCGCCTCCCGACATATGGAGAAAATTTCCGATGGCGGCGTGAACTTTGATCAGCATCGGGTCGGGCAAGTCCCACTCTCCTGCATGTTTCTTAAACTTGATAGTTTTGCTAATTGGGATGTTCTGTTTGGCTTCGTAGTATGTATCGCGAAAAGTCTTAACCTTGTATTGGTTCACAACTCTGGTCTCCTCAAGTACAAGTCGAAACTCTCCAAACTCCCGGTGTTGCGTACTTGTCAACGTAAGAATATTGCGTTCTTCGTTAATCAGAGTAGAGTCCTGGCAGTATCGTTCAACAGCTGGGAAGTACCTCGCGAAAGTATTCCAAAGGGTCCGATGGCGGGTAACAGATTCTGGGTCATACTTGTCGAACGAACCAAGGGCGACTGGAATTATATGCGCTGCTTCTAGAGGAGCGATCCGCGCATTCCTTGGGGCCCCTTCATGGTTAAGATGAAATCCTGTGATCACGCATCGATTCCCATCTCTCTCCAGGCAGTGTTTTCCCAGAACACGTTGTAGGCTCCGGGTGATAGGGCTGATGTCTAGGCCTCTGAGGTCTTCGATAGAGTCTTCGACGCCTTGACGGGGAGAAGGAGTGATAGCAGGTGTTTTGCCTCCTTTGGCTTTCAGCGGGATCACAAGCGCAGTACGAAGATTTTGGACTAATTGGCGCAGTCTTGGGTGGTCAGGGGAGCCGGCCGGTGTGGTGAGTTTGGCTATGTCATTCGCGAGAGTTGATTGACCTTCAGGAAACGGTTGGAGAACCTTCAGGAAGTCTTTGAGGAACTCAGCCGTGTTGTCCTCGGTATTCAGCTTCACGTAATCATCAAGAGCTCCCAGAGCGCGGTCCATATTCTGGCTTAATATTAGCACCAGCCAAATACAGAACATAAGTGTAGACTCACCGTCTGTGCCATCGTGATAGTGGGACCTGAGGAAGGAATGATATGATTGGGCGTAATGAGAAGTGGGGGAAGAGGGGAATGGTGTGATTGGTTGAAGAGGAAGTTCTGCAAGGGGGTGGAGCCGGGCTTTATACAGTATACAGTCGCGTCTCACCGCCTTCTATCTATGTTTTAGCTAGGCAGTAAATAGAGCTAAGCCTAATTGGGTGTGCAGTAGAAAATGTCTTTGGAGCTAAGCCTAATCTTAAGATGTATATTGACAAGTGTCAGAATATTAGCCAAATCAGTACGGAGGACGAAACCAAAAGTCTTGCATGTCCTAAGTCTACGCTAAGCCTTTTTAGGAACGTAATAGTAAAATTGGATGGTATTGCCTGGTATTGCTCTTTCTCTCTCCTCCGTGCTTAACTCTAGCGGCCTTCCCTATATTCATTACCCCCATCAAGCTTAATTATTTCCTCAATATGACACGGTCCATATGCACCAAGCCATCTCTTTCTAAATGGGAGACTGATTTGAAAGTAGATCCACACATGTCCACTAGCGCTGTGCGTTTTATTTGGATGGCTATCTCATACTGGTAGCCCTCTTTGGTGCGATTGGTGGGTGAACTACATGGGTGGGAGCAGGCTCAGTGAGCCGGGGCTGAGCTGACTGATCAGCTCACTGAGCCTGCGCCTGAGCTTACATAAGGCTCAGTTAGCCGATCAATGCGCCGGAGGCCGTGCTCAATTCTACTCAGTGAGCAAAAGCGGCGAGAGGGTGAGCACTAATCCGTAAAGAGCAACCAAAATTCACCAGGAGAAATCCAGTACATAGGTATGTACTAGTAGTAGATCATGCCACCCCAGATGTCTTTGTCCTCGTCACATGCTTCCAGGCAGCTTAGTTCTTGTTTCCTTTAAAACATTTGCCTCACACGCTTTCTAGTGCTCTGAAGCTACCCGTATCTTCTGTTTATCCTCATATAATGTCGGACCCACCTCCTGACAACGATTGTGCCGGTCGATGTTTACTCCCCATGAATGATGCCACAGAGAACCAAGCTCTGTACGAGCCCAACATTGCATGCTCAAGTGAAAACTTTGAGGACATTCAAAGCTCCATTGTGAATGTACCACGGCGGTGAAAGATATGCTGCATAATACGTGGAAGATGCTTGTACAAACCGCAAAGGTCACTCCCGCCATCAGTCCAGAACAGGATAAGCTCGTACTCCTATTGATTACCATGGGGGCGCTCCGAATTTTCAGTCATCGAACTCAGAGTGGCGAGACGGAAAGCAAGGATATTCCTTTTCCCCGCGACGAAGAAGAAAACGACAGCAACCTTCCGTTTCTTGCGCGAGACCTACAGAACGACTGGATCACCAAATCGCAAGACTTCACTTCCCGTGAGCGTGAAAGTCTGGCTGCATTCACAGCTAAACTCTACGTAGCTGGGTCATATGACAATGAATTGAGTTTTGTAGGTCTATGGCTGCTGAAAAACACACTTGAGGAAGAGATACCTCTGAGAGGCAATACGGATGAAGGTGGTGACAAATCTCAGCATGAGGGTTCAACACCAAAGTCTACAATTGCCGACCTACTTCCCGCTTGCTTTGCGTGGTTATCGAATGCAAATTACAAGCTTGTTACTATGGCAGCAAAGAATTACAGCCCCTCCCCGCCTGACTTTACTACATCTGACCACGGAGCTGAAATCGAGCCTCGAAACAAGGCGGTCAAAGCAAACATAAACGGCCCTGGTTTTAGTCTTTCTCGATGGGTCTTTTGGATACTTCGTTTGAAAGAGCTCACGTCTTGTGCAGACGAAGAGATCTCGTCACTAGCGAAGCAGAGCTTCGATGTGATGATCCATACAAGTTTGGTTCTGGGTATTGATGTTCACGGAGAGAAAAACTATTTCGACAAGGTTCACGAAGCCCTCGATGTAGAGTTCAAGGCGAGAGGAATGACTGGGTGTGTTGATGCAAGCGATATCAGCATCTATTTTGACTGGGCAGACTAGTTCGTCCGATACAAATCGGCGATTTAGCAAACATGATGACCATAGAACCATGCATATTCAAGGAGAGCATATTCCAATACTACGCCATAGTCTCAACTAAGCACCCCATTCCAATTTGATCATAGATCTACAGCCAAACTTGAACTACTCGGCGTACTGTAGATGAAAACGGAAAACCCCCATATTTGAAGTTAATGAACACTCCCAAGACATAGAAAACCATCGCATTCATGAGAAAAAAAGAAACTTTCTAATTTTTCATGAACTCTGTCGAAGATACTAGAATAGCAGTAGAAGTTCAAAGTTGCATACTTGTCCCCAAGGAACGAGGAACTTTCTCCTTCCCAGATATCCGGAATACTACCATGTACGACCCGGGGGGATGGAAAGTAAAGTAGAAAAGTGGGACTTGTCCCTCTTTCAGTGGGTCAAGAGCAATGTCAAGCGACAAGATAGAAATTTCACCTTACTCTCATGGAGAGGCTTTTTTGTTTCGGAAATCTCGCATGGCGATAGTTTTAACTCCGATGAATAAAGTGTTCGAATCAGAGGGCAGTAAAGTAGCGGCTCCAACTTTATTCAGGATAAGGTTAAGCTTGGCATGGAAGGTCAAATTTAGATGCGGCTTTTTTAAGGTGGCGAACTTCAAATTCTGCATTCTAGGAACTCAACTCGGTATAAGGTATTAGTATGGTTCAGCATCACTATATAGTGTTCGTCAGTAATATGTTCATATGTTGATCAATCATGATGAGAAGAAGGAAATGATCTACAGAAGCTCTGTAACCAACCCGAACTGATGAGATCACCATTCCCCATTCTTCCCCATTGATTCCTAAATAGTTAGTGATCGTCAATAAAAGTGTCACCATCAATAACGTCTCGCGCTCTCTCTCTTTAAATAAGGAGTTGCCACCTAGGAAAGCTCTGATGGTCCCGACTTGCCCACTGGTTCGGAACAGGAGTTGTCAGGAGAGAGCTCTTCACATGAGCTTCGGTATGACAGCTGTTCATAAACTTTGAAGAGATTTCCCCACTGTGCGTTCCGGAGTGTTCCTGTTTGCTAGAGAGGGTACTTTGTCCACTTTCAAGCTTGGCTTGTGGTATCTTCCCTGGAGTATCCCCCGTAAAATCAACTATTGCATGCCATTGCATGCTTCACGTAGTATGTCATTGACTTTGCTCTATACCAACTATAGGCCTTGAACAAAGCGGAAATGACACCCGGTGTATGCTCTACCAATAGGCAAAGCATTTCCAGGTCGTTCTCGTGCTTCTTCGACCTCAAGTAAGATGTCTTGTTCAACTTCAGGGACCTCAGGTACTTAAGGCACTGCTTCTTCCCCTGGTCTCTTGTTCCTCTTGATCCTTTCTTTCTCTTCTTTCATTTTATCTTCGTCCTGCTACCAATTGGCAACTTTGAATTGACAAGATCGGACCTTCGACAACCGCCTCGAATCCCACAATGCAGTATCGCATTGCAGCTCTCTTCGCCGTGACGGCCGCCGCCGTCCCCATCATCTTGAGCGGTGACAACGCTGTCGTAGCCCGTTCAGAGGACGACCTTATACGTAACCTTGACCTGGGCCTTAATCTCCTGGGAGATGGAACCACCACTGGCACAGCAAACGCAAAGCGTGCCGACGAAGATCTGATCGGTAACCTCGGCCTCGGTGCTAATGTCGCTGGAGATGGAACCACCACTGGCGTAAAGAATGCCAAGCGTGAAGAGAATGATCTCATTGGCAATCTCGGCCTCGGTGCTAATGTCGCGGGGGATGGAACCACTACCGGTGTCAAGAACGCGAAGCGTGAAGAGAATGATCTCATTGGCAATCTCGGCCTCGGTGCTAATGTCGCTGGAGATGGAACCACCACTGGCGTAAAGAATGCCAAGCGTGAAGAGAACGGTGTTATCAGCGACTACGCCGACTTGGCATCCGACTTTGCCAAAGCCTTTGATAAACGCTCATCTGAGGATGGTGTTAGTAACCTCGGCCTTGGTCTCAATGTTGCAGGCGACGGCGATACTACCGGTGTCAAGAACGCAAAGCGCAATGAAGAAGACCTAATCGGTAACCTCGGTGTCGGTGCCAATGTTGCAGGGGATGGAACCACCACTGGAGTGAAGAATGCCAAACGGTCCACAGATATCGATGTGGGTGGCCTCGGTATTGGTCCAGCCGATGTGGGCATTCCGGTCATTGATCCTGATGTTTAAACTGATTCAATCGTCTGGAAATCTGCTGTCTACGAGTTTGTAAGGTGACATGCCTATGGTTATGATTAAGATGCAACATACTGACTCATGAAATCAATAGTCTACTATTTATTGTGACTCTGAGTCGTTCATTCAAAAAGTTTTCTTTCTGGGCTTGGCGTTTGGGATATTGAACTTACTGGTGCCCCGTATACAATAATCTTAATCATGTCTATAATTTTAACGTCTAATTTGACAAGATAATATGACGTTGTTAGTTCGGTTCTGTTGCTAATCATAGTTCAAGGCTCTGTATAGTCTGCATAGTGACACCTGCTATAGTAACTAGTTCATTTTAGCCCCTATTAGTTCATATTATGGGGCGTTGTGATCGACTATGATGACCCATTGAGCTGGGACAATTATGGAAATTGTAATTGAGATTTTCGAGTAGCCATGGTTGATCACCGTACTTCGTACAGGCTGAAGTCAGTATGGTAATGCATTGTACAATCTAGGAATATGCTGATATCATTAGATCTGAAAATGTAAGGTCCACGTTGATCGCATCAGCATAGATTCCTCGATCGGATATGAGACCACGCGGTACAATTAGCTGGCTGTTAACTACTGAGTAAATTACGTACAGATTACTGTAGCAACAAGCGTGAAGAACATGAGAATCCGAATGAAATTAGAAATAAAATTAGAAATAATCTCATGGATCCTTCCGCTCCGTAGAATACAATTGTACCTGACATAGCTCCTGTTCCTGTCCTATCCTTCGTCCCTGCAGGATAAGAGGCCCGAGGGTGCGACGGGCGAAACAAATACTAATAAAAATCGACACGAAGCCTTATTCGCAAGCGAGAGGCTCGCGCGCCAGTCTCGGGCTAAATCTGACCGTTATGTGTCCCGTCTGGGGCCAAATATGGGTCTCCACGGCCCTAGGGTTACAATCAGTCAAGTGCGACACCGATGGCAGCGAATGACGAAAGATCACGAAATGGTCTGGCCCCCTCTATTTTGACTAGTCTTCCATCTAACTGTACTATCTTATTATGGAGCGGAGGATTGAATGGAGTATACGGAGAATACATTTCAATGATGTTGAAGGCGTATCAATGCCAATGCGCTTTCTATACACTAAAAAGGGGCCAATTGGTATTCCAAGGTTGTAGGACGATCTCTCCTGCTTGAAACAGTGGATAGGGGAACTTACGCCAATCGTGAAGAGTATAGTAAATTTAAATGTGCATATCCAGTTCCTTCGGGAATTCAATCCATGGATCAACATGATGTCGAACTGGTTCTTCTCGGCAGGGCCGTCAGGATTCTCAGGAACCATTAACCATTAACCATTTTAATATGTCCGGAGTACGGGGTACGGGAGGACTACTGTAGAGCATGTAGTAGTAATGCGGGGGCCACATAGCGTTGCAATAACATCCAGGAAGTTCAAATCATGTGCGATTGTGCGATAAGAAGCTTTTACTATAGATGGCATTCTTCACTGGCGATCGCATTGATTCGTGTTCTGTGCTCTGGATGGAATGTTCTCTCCAGGTCTTGTCTTGTCTTGACCTGGACCAGGGGGCCCCATCAGAGGCCGTGAATTGGCCCCGGGGGTTTTCATGTTGGCTCGGGATCGGTTGACGTGAAGTTGGTTTTTTGGCCCCAAGTCCAAGCCACGGGAGATTTGGAATGGGTTCTTTATTTACTTCATCAGGTTTGTGGAAACAAGTTTGTGGAGGATTGATGCATCCTTCGGCAGACAGCGGGCACAGTGAAGTTCGAAGGATGCAGATTACAGTGCGCAAGAGATCCAAATCTCACCCTCACACTTAATCTGAATTGATATGAACGCGTCTGTTGTATCAGTATCGGTATCTCTGTGTATTAGTTCATGTCTGTGCTGCTAGTGTTGGAATTGGATATGCCGCTTCTCTTCTCCGTACCGTCGAGCCCAGTGTCGCGTTGTGCTGTGCGCATGGGCCCTGGCAGGTTCGCCCATGACGACCGGGTGGAGAAGAGAGCAGCAGCAACCCACGAGATAGAACCGGAATTCTCCTCAAAGGGTCAGTCAGCTCCGTAGTCTATATTCAGTACGGAGAACTCCACCTGGTACAATCGCGAACGAAGCGATCGTCCGTAATCAGGAGCCGGTCGCATTTTGTGCTGGGCATGGCCAGTTCTAGACGAGGGGGATCGTCAGGAGTCCACCGATGGTGGGTTTATCGGACGGTGACCGTAGCCACTGAGAAAGGATAACATGGATAAGCAGGGCAAGTTTTGACTTTGGGCGAGTTTTGTCCCAGCCGCGTCTCTGAGACGCTGGCGCCTTTTTCCTTTTCCTTATGGATTTTTGAATTCGTACAGTGTGTTCGGTCGGAGTTCTCTCTTGTTTCGCTGCGTTAGCTTGAACTTAACTTGGGATGGAACGGGCTCCACGAGTTGGTTTCTCTCTCCTTTCCCCACTATTCAGGTGTATCAAGTGGGAAAAACAAACAATCATAAAAAAAGCCAAAATGACGATTTATCGGTTGTGTTCCGTAGGGCTTGAAAATGTGGGCTTTTGTGGCTAACAGAGGCTCGAGATTAGGGACTAGAGACTAGAGGCTCTCTTGAACGTTATGAGACTTGTCACCAAACATTCCCACTAATCTGAAGCCCTGGAGAGATTGCACTTGTATTACAGATATATACAGATATAAATTACACGGGAAGAATGGAAGAACATAATAGCTCCAACCATGGATTCGCGTTGAGGGGAAACATGAATTCCAACTTCCCCCCTCTTCCCCCTGAGTTTCTCTTCTTCTTTTTCTTTTTTTTTGTGTAGATCTACTTTTTCAGGAGTCTAAGATAGCATGCATGTCTTCAAACTTTTTTCATTTTCTTCCGCATGTGCGACCGGTGAGTTCCGGAGAAGTTCAGTGTTCTTGCAGCGGGCGTTGACCGTAGTTGACCAGGGTCGGGAAGGTAAAAAACCTCCACCCGGATGGATACAAAGAGAGACAAATAGGGCACACAGAAACAGATCCGATAACCCACGGCAGTCTCCGATCTGTGATAAGACGGATACTAGCAGTAAGGATCTACTTTTTACATTTTTAATGGTAATTATTGAAGTTGGTGGTGCCCAGGTGGGTATTTTCTTGACTCGTGCCATTTTCTGTAGGGCTACCTAGGCATGTAGAGGACCTAGGTACGGAGTCATGTTGGCAAGAATGTGGCTTTTTTAACTAGGTATCTGGGCAGTACATGAATCTTATAATATGTACTAACTTCCTAATTCTATCATTGAACTGCCGGGGACGACACATGTCCAGATTCCAGATTCCCCCAGATATAGATTACCGTACGATCCAGATGTGAGTCTCTCCACCGGGGTCCGATCTGTGACCGTGTCTATCTTTTAAGCCCTAAGAAACAATACTAAATACCGATCCGGGAAGTATTGTGCCGGGAATCTCATGGGTCCCCACGAACATTGAAACATGTACATCAGAGATTAATTTCAAGAAGAAAACCGTTAGCCAGCCGAGGCTGGCGCTAGTGACGCGGGGAAAAAGAAAGGAAAATATATTAAATTTTTGGAAAAAGAACCTACGAGGCTAGAAACTAAAAAGAAGGACTTGCCAGAGCCTTGGGTGATGTAGTATACTGCAGTTGATATCTCCTGCAGGTATAGATGGTACATGCATATGCGCATTCCACAGATTCCATGTACGCAGCGAGGGTATACGAAACATCGAAGCCCCCAACCTCGGAACAAATCATTGTAGTCCGACATACTGCGCAGAGAACTAGAATAATTATTAAAATAGAATAAATATACTATAGAATCCAAATTGTATGTAATTCGCGCAGTTCAGTCTGATTTCAAGGTGTAATTATCTGTATTTTTTTCATTACAAGCCACTGTCGATACTTACTCGTCGGGGCTAAGCGGGCCATATCCCCACATTTACGCTCAAACACGTTCAGGAAGTCCACCCCTGACCCGGTGCATGACACTAAAGTTACTTACATCCTTTGGGTTTCGGCTCCGTATAACTGGGACTGGATTCCTGGAGGGGAAATGGAGGAAGGAAAAGGGAAAGGAGGAAGATTAGGATTCAATATATTGAAACGGATCTAGATAGTTTCTAAACAGCCATGAAATTTGGTCTGAAACAAAGAAACGGATCTCAAACTAGAGATGTGAACTATCGCCCATCGTCCAAGACAAGATCATAACAAAGAAAGAAATGAGTCGCACGACGACGGGTGCATACGTCTTCACTGTGCAACGGTTAGGGCGTCATCGAATCATGGTGCGGCGCCCCTGAAAAGGTGGACACTTCCACTTCTCTCCAAAAGGGATCCACTTCAGTATCAGTACTTTTACAAGCTCATTACCACCACGAGATGACACTAAAGCGCTATATGTAAGAAACTCCGCCCCGACCCAATCTCCTGGGATTAAAAAAAGAAAAACGACCGAGTCTCATACACCACGGTTGGGTGTGCTTCATGTCTCTTGCCTACTCTTTCAACTAAACCTCCCCTCATTCATATTATTCAATTCAATCTTTCCCCCAATTTCTTTCCTCCCGAAAATACACCAAGATATCATGAAACAAGCCCAATCGCTAGTGCTTCTGCCTATCCGCACTTAACTTGGGGGAAAGATCCTGCCTTGAATCTTTATAAATTTGACCCCCAAATGTATCCCCAATCTATGTCCTTTTCACGTGGGCCTAGCTGGGACGACGACGGGCTCAGTGACCCCCCATCCACTCGCTCTTCCAACGATCCCCTAGAGCACATTGCCCATGCTCGCTCTAGATCTACTGCCCAGGCCAATTCCCATAGTCCCAAACGTCTGTCTGTCTTTACCGGCCGCTCTAGAAGCAATACCACCACTTCTACTTCGTCACGTCGTTCACCCGGTTCCTCAATGACCTCTTCCATGGACAGTCCTGCTTCGTCGCAAGACGAACGTACCACTTCTTCGTTGGGTCTTCGCTCGGATAAATCAGATCGATCCTCGCGTTCATTCCTTGCCAGAGGGAGCCGCATTCTTCGTCGTCAAGGAAGCAAGATCAATATCGTCGCCACGCTGGACGAGGAGGATGAGATTGATCGTGACAGACAGGAGAAACCTCGTGCCGAGAAATCCGATATGTTTGGCCGCCGATCTCGCAATGAGCAACGTAAGTGTGCATAAGAGTTCCAAGGTTGTGGTTGTTATGGTTATCATGATACAAGCAAGCATATCAATTGATATAAAAAGGGGAAATCACTGCAATTAGCAATTGACTAACGGGCTTACTTCGCACGTGCAGATGGCCGATTAAAGAGCCTCATCTCCGATCCATTCGACTTTCATCATCTTACTCATACCAGCCCGGCTCAATTCCAATCTTTAGATCAAACCCGAGAGAATGATCTCGTCACCGAGTTCTCTGTCATTCGTGCTTCCCAGCGTCCTGAGACCGGTCTCAAGGGCATTCGTGCCAACGACATTCACTTCAACAACTTCTCAGCCAATGATTTGACCACCTATGGAACAGCTACTACAGTTGATGAACCAACTCTCCAAAGCCCACCAGGCTCGCCTCCGCAATCGAGTTCCCCCAAATTCCCCGGCCATGTTCGACGAGACTCTCGCATCAATGAGAATTTCTCACGTCCCGTGTCTAGATATCCTCGATCCTGTCCTACAACTCCCCCGCCCCCAGCTACATCCGAGGTGGTTCCCGCTGAAGTCGCAGAGCCCGCTCCAGCTCCCCGTGCTATTGATGAGATTCTGGGATTGTCGACTTCAAAGACGTACCCTGAGGACATCGACTCAGCACACTCATCATCATCTGTTTCTCTCCAGTATGCCCAGGATGTCTCTGATGATTTGTCCGCTCGTACGTCATCAATGAGTAGCCACTATGACTTGGAAGATGTACCAGAGGAGGTGGAGGCGACTCGCATGTGGGATAGCCCTGAGCCTAGCATTGCTGCTCATTCTCGCTCAGTCTCCCAAGTGAGTCAACTGCCGGCTGAAACTCACATGTCCACTATCAAGGCTCCCAAGGGATCACTATCTATCTTTGTTGCCGAAGAACTGTCAAGACAGTTTTCTGAAGCTTTGGGCTCGCCAACTCTGCCACAGAATCTTCCAGAATGTGCACCTGAAACTCCCCCCAAGGACGACCTGCAGTTCACTCCGCCTTCCACCGTCTCCAGCGTGCAGCAGTTCCATTATGAGGATGTGTCATATGACTCATGGGACGCCGATATCGATTACTGCTATGAGCATGCGGCTGAGTCGACTTGCAACTTCGATTGGTCGCGCACTTCTCTCGAAGAGACCCAACAACATCCTCCAATCAGCGTAACCTGCACTGAGGATAATTGGCATGGTGCTCCCAAGACCCGGTATCTCCAGCCAAGCCCATTGAGCACTACTACCCTCCCGACTCCAGAGCTTGACAACAGCCCAGCGCAGTCAACACCTTTCCACTCGACTGCTACCCCATCGTCGACCGAATTTGAGCGGGACTTCATTGTTCGGAACACGGGAGATTACTTTCAACCTGTCAGTTCTTCGATCTTGCCATCCGGATTGAGCAAGCAAATCCCCCAAGAAACACTCTATGAGGATTACCTCGCCGCTGATGCAGAATCAGATCGGCATTTCCCCTTCTGTTCACAAGGGATGATTTCATCTTCGGAGAACAACAACCCCGTCTCTCCCCGGAGCAGCTTTTCTCCAATCAGCAAATGCAACTCTCAAGAGAGCTTGATGCTCTCCCGCGCAGCTTCTATCGTCCGCAAGCACCGCTCGTCGGTTTCCACGACTAGCGTCCCCGAGCTGATTCACAGCCTTTCAAGCAGCCGCGAACTGATGCCTACCGATCGTCTCACTGCTGCTGAAGCTTTGGCTGCCGGTTCAAGCATCAGCCGCCCTGCTTCTTCTACCCATCATCGACAGACTAAGAGTTTGGCCGAGGCTCATATGCTACTCCAGGCGGGTAGCAGCAGCCCCAGCCTTATCAATGAAGAAGATTTCTCTACCTCTTCTGTCTTGTATCATGACCGTGTCAACTCGATCTCCGAGGAAGATATTAGGCTGACCAAGGGCAACGAGGCTCCTCTGCCTCAGGTTCCTCCTAAGAACCCGAACCGGAGAAAGACTCGCAACCCCTCATACTCTCTTTTCCCAACAGCTGCTCACTAAGCGTTGGTATTCTTTTCTTATCACATCAACTCACTACACTAAGCTTCACTTCACTTTTCACCCAATTTTGTTTTCTAAGGGGGAGAGAAAAATATGTTTCGCATATCTTGGTTTCTCTGCTTTTTCGCTCGCTCTACCCCCCACCCCCACCCCCTTTATAGAATTCTCCATGAGTCATGACCTGTTTTTTTATTTGTTTACTTATGCTTTTGATTGGGAGGGTTGTCAGCCGTGTTCAAATTGTTTGGTCATTTGGTCTGAATGCATTTCTCAGCGATCTTTGTTTGGTGTCTGGAGGGAAACGGAAAGCCCATGGAAAATGAGGATACATTGGAAAGGTTGAAAGGATTGGGACATTCGCTATTCTCCGTTTTCTTATTTGTTTATCTTCATGTGTGTGACTATAGAGCCACGGGCAAAATCCATGGTGCACCCATCTTTTTTTTCTATTTTATTTGAATTTCCTTAAATACAGTAGTCTGTATACTTGTAGATCTATATCTGATCCAATCATAATGCGGGTGGGTTGCATCGGAGGCAGATCATCTGACCTCACCTCTTATCTCTTATCGGTCAACCTCCACCAATTCGGTCTTTCGTCTTCGTTCCTTTCTCTCCCACGTAACCATGGCGTCTCCACCGTCGCAGTCGCAGGCTCTAGCCAAGCGACCAGACGGTCAACTAATGCCACCTCCACCTCCTCCAAAACGAATCAAACGTCCCTCAACCGTCCTCGACGAAGATGTTTACACGAGCGCTCTTTCCCATATCATTGCCCGCGACTTCTTCCCGGGTCTACTAGAAACCCAAGCGAAACAAGAATACCTCGACGCACTCGAATCCAAAGATAAAGAATGGATCAAAAGCTCCAAAATGAAGCTTGCCGGTGTCATGCGTACTCCAACTCCAGGCTCAAATGCGCGGAGATACACCGACACCTCATCGGTAGCGGGTACTCCGCAACATTTTCCGTCCGGCCGATCAGACGAGACACCTAGAGATTGGAGAGGCGATACACCGATGTCTGTTGCGTCAGTTTCAACTACTGCCACCGCAACTGATGGTCAAGCCCCGAATACTCCTGATGTCTCGAATATGGGACTTCTTGCTTTCCAAGCCAAATACACTAGCGAGGATAATGAGTCCTTCAACAAAGTTCTAGACAAGCAGAACGCCAAGCGTCGAGAACAGAATGACTGGCTCTGGAACGATAACAAAATCCCTTCTGCACGACAGATCGCTTATCATAAAAACGAGGCGAAGCGCATCACGACTCAGGGTGGGAATCCAGAAACCGCCTTAATCAGAAAAGATGATGTATCTGAACCCGACATCAAGACAAATCTCGACGCTCGCCCGGCAAGACCTGATCATTGGAAATCCCGCCCCGACAATACCCTCATGTTCCTTCCCTCTTCGGTAGAAGATACACACGAGACCCTAGCGCAAAAGGCCGAAGCAAACTCCCGAGCAGCGCCAAAGCGAACCTTATACCAAAACACGAGACTTCTAGATGCCGATGCCGCCGCCGCAGCCGACGCCACGAATAAAGTGCCATCGTCGCCTTCTCTCTCCGCTATTCAAGATGCTATTGCTGGGCGTCCTCATCTAGGCGAGTCGGAGGCATCTGTTTTCCCAGGAGGCGAAACACCACGAGTAAACGGATACGCCTTTGTCGATGAAGATGAATCCGAGCCCGAATCCGAAATGGAATCATCCGAATCTCTCGAGGCAGACTGGCGTCTTCTAGGTTCTAGCGATTCAACACCTAATCCATTCCAACTGCGTGAGACTCGTAAAAGAGAAGCTTTGCATCACCGAATGGTAGATCGTGTTGCGCGGAATAAGCGTGCTGAGAAGACAGCCCGTGTGACTAAGACGCCTGTGTCTTCAACTCCTCGATTCGCTAGCAGTCCACGGCTGGATCTTGGACTGCGCACCTCTACGCCCTCTGGGTCTAGTTCCCACGGGAAGTCGTTGACTCCTGCTGCGCAGAATTTGTTATCGCAGGTTGGAAGTACACCGCGTACTCCGGCTGGAGGGTCTAGGTCTGGTTTGAGAAATATATGGACTCCTACGCCGCGGCGTAAGTGATATTCCTCTTTAGAGGTAGATTTTATGATTATGATTATGATACCACTGGACTGGCGTTTGATTTCATTTGTTCTGTTTGTTGATTTGACTAGTTTTGTCAACCTGTATCACTTTGGTGATAGTTAAAAGGTTCTTGACCAATGCACATATGGCTGGAGCAGTTAGTATTTACCATAGCTCAAAGTACAAAAATAGAACCTTACTTTCCTATTGAACACTTTTGTCCTCTACTTAGTTAAGCTTCGAGATATACTAAGACTATACCCCGAGGTCCTAAGTCCACCGGTACGAGTATAGAGCGGGTAATCGGAACGAACAGGAAACCAATCCTATCCGGCCCGACCTCGGGCTTTTTCATCATGATCTCTTCCTACATTGCCTCTCGGTTCTACCCTCATTCTCACCTAGCAAATAATACTAGTATCTTATAACGCATCTCAAAAAGTAAGTTTGCTAATGGTTATATACCATGCCTATCTCGTTAAACACATGATCTCAGTTGCTGATTATACGCGGGCAGAACATTCTTCCGCCCAAGTCATCTCTATCAATCAAGATTGAAGTCAAGAACTTGAAATCTAGTCTACATTGGAGACGGACTATACTTAAAATATTCAAACATTTTTGATTTGGTGTATATATTCGCAATGAGCATAGACTCTAGTACTACTCCTGGCCAGGAAAAAGTCCCTGGATCATCGATACAAAACTCAACATCGCCACCACCACCAAATGCAAATACAAAGTCAACCCCAAAGAATGAATCCACACAGGATCATGATTTTAAGACTACAGAATCTGCCTCTACTACAACATTAAACTCAACCTCAACCTCAAATCTGATCTCATCAATTCTATCCCCATTCAGCTCCCTTCTCTCGTCCCAAACGCCACCCTCAGAAGACAAAACGAAAGAGAAAGAAAAGGAGCAAAAGCCCAAGGAAGATGGAAATGAAAATGAAAATGAAAATGAAACCACCTCGCCAACTCCCTACTTCACTCCAAACCAAGTCCCAAAATTCAAAGCACTCCAAAAAAAGCGACTTTCAGGTACCCGAACCAAACAACTTTTGAAAGCTGCAGGCCGTGCCTTTGATGATCCGCCTCCTCCACCGGAACTAGGGACGTGCTGTGGGAGCTCTTGTGATCCGTGCGTGAATGATTTGTGGCGTGAGGAGAGGGAAGTTTGGAGGGAGAGATGGGGGGATCGGAGGGTTGAGGCTGATGGGGGTGTTAGGAGGGATTTGGAGTGGTGAACTTCAGATTTATGAGTTTATGGCGTTGCTGTTGTTGCATTGTATTGCATTGCAATCTCTTTTTTGGATTGGATTGGTGTTTAACCTTTGCTTTATACCCTGTTTTTATTTTCAAGTTGCAGATGATTATACATTGGAATAGAGATAGAATATAAATTCACGGAATATATGTTGTCAATGAATATATTCATGACGGCGACTTCATTATGCAATCAAGTTCAAGTTCATGTACTATCACTACAATATTAACCAGCAAGCTCCCCAAATGCAAATTAACATATACACACTTCCCCAAATCCCAAGTTTCGCTCCAACACTCAAAAAATAAGCAGCACCAAGATAACTACAAGTGATATCTCCATTCGAACTCGGCGCCCCATACGAAGCATTCATATAAGAGCCAGACGGACATCCGAATCCCAACGCAGCAGGACAAGACTTAACCATATCATGACAGATATAGTTACACGGAAGAATTTCCTTGTACGGACCCGGTTTAATTTCCGTGTCTATGATAGAATTCCGTGACTGATTCGTTATAACAGACCACCTGAAAGGATCATTCTCAGGTAATGAGGATCCGTTGATGAAATCTTGACCCGCGTTACGGACTCGTAAGTATGTCTCGTTTGAGCTAAAGTCTGCACAGCGCGGAATGCTAACGCTGCATAGCCATTGTTTGTATTCTTGGGCGCAATCTGTGCAGTTGACTGCTAGGGAAAACATGGATTCCTGGGATGCGTTGCATTGAATTTGTTGGAGGGAGTAGTTGAAGTTTTGGTAGTATTTGCGAGTGTAGTTGTCGTAGATTTGTCGGAGTTCTTCGACTGTTTTGTTAGGGTTGGATGGGACTGCGTAGGCTACTTCTTCACAGAATGTGAGATTGAATAAGACAGCGCAGTTATTTTCTTTATAAAGAGTTAATTAGCATGTTGCAGAGTATGGGCGAAGTATAAGTCTTCAAATACGTACCAGTTTTGGTGGTAAAGTTCATCGGTTGCCAGACGATTCCTCCTCCGCCGGTAATGTTATTCCCAACTCCATTCGTACTGGAGTTTCCTACCATTCCCAAAATTCCAATATATGTAGAACTGGATTTAAGGCCTTGAACATAGAACTGCTCCTTGGGCTTGTTTCCTAGTCCTCGACTGGTCATACCGGTGTTACTTGGATTGCTGACGACCGTGGAAAGAGAATTCACTGCGCAGAACGAAGACTCCATGCCGCTCAATGAGGTGTCGTTGAGATTGTGCGCGAACATGGTATATGGAGAATTAACATTCATCCAATCTTTGAAATTTTGAGAGCCAGGCTCAGACTGCGTAAGGTTGTTGGTTACCAATAACGCAGCAGATTGGTCTGAGTCGACAAAATATAAGAACGGATGATCAGCGACCAAATTGTAGTAAGGTTCATCAATCGAGGCTGCTATATTATAGCTATAGGATCCAGAGTACGATGTAGTGTTGTCTGCCACAACACTTATCCAGACATCGCTGTCTGCCTCTATGTCCATGCCCAAATACCCCTTGTCTGATGTCGTGACGGTCTGGAGGGAGTCGTCTTTCCCAGGCCCCGGTTCCTTTAGATCATCGGACTGCGACACGTACATCTTCAATTGGGGAAATGAACCCTCTTCACCTGTAACATTGGTCGAAGGCCTGGTGCATGTCACCAGTGACAGGTACAGTGTCGACGCGCGCTTATTTAATTTTCCATCTCGCCTTCGAAGCTCATCGGCTTCTTGATGCGTTAAATTTGAGCCATCAGAATCCACATACTGAGGCAGTCCTGCGCCCTTTACACCATGTGGCCCATTGATCGTACTGGCAGGCACGTACCAATATTGTATACCTCCAATGTTGATAGTCGAGTGCTGGAAATTGTTGTTTATGATAGACGTAGAGTCAGCAGGAGGGGCTCTCCGCACCAGGTCCAGCCCGATAGAATCCCCCTCCTTCTCATCATCTAGATCATGTCGAAGCTCTAATCCGTTGAACGAGTCCAGCGCAAACGGCAATCCGGCCCCATTGATAATGTCCGTGGCGCGAACGCTGGAGTCCTCATCAGCTTCGGCGCCATCACTCAATATATCCGTGACATGGGCGTGAGTGTGGGCGCGTGGCGTTGTAGCAAATACAGAGGGTATTATAGCGGCAGCGGTGACTACTGCAGTCAGTTGGCACTGCAGGCTTTTGTATAGAAGTCGCATGGAAAGTGGAGTGATGGGTTATGGGAAATGCAGATGCAAATGCGCATGGACGTTGTTTTCGGGAGGGCGGAACTTCGAAACTAGGGATAATTTGTGGTCGTGATAGTCGTTGCCAGCTGGAAGTCATGCGCTGAAAGACACTGGGCCATGGATCGCTGTGTAATCGTGAAAAGGTGTTGTTTGGGAGACGGTGGGAGAAACGTGCTATCGCGGAAATTAAGATGGTCTTATCTGTTTCTGCCTTGGTGCCTGACCGCGCGTTCATGATATCCTGAGGTCAGATCTATAGAATTTATCACATGGTGAACCGATCAGCACAATTTAATGATTCTGTACTGAAATTTAAGAGATAATGTATATATTAATTTTCAAAGTGATTCAACGGGCATTGATTTCTCGAATTTCAATACAATGAGTCTCGCTGTACATGTAGTAGAATCACATCCGCGGACTTGGACATCTCATGCTTTATGGGTTGGAACACGACAAGAAAGAAAAACTGTATATGCAAATTTTATGTTTTTCGTGCATTCGTCTTATTAAGAGAAGCACTAAAAGTGAAAAGAAAACCCCATATGTACCTCGTAGTAATCGCTAACCTTAACCTTGCCCTTATATCCTTTATGCTCTAAATCATAGCGCAATGCGCAAAGGTAAAATCAAACAATATTCATAGGGAACTCCAAGTGCGACCAGCAATGATGGCGGGATGAGCAACAGTGAAAGCAATGCAAGCAATCGAGACCATGGTGGCTTCCAACACCATCAAGTCCACCTCGTTATTGGCCAGGGGACTAGAAAACCCACCCTGCAACTCTGCAACTCGGAAGACCGATCGAATGAAGATAGTAATTGTGGCAAGAGCGAGACCTAGAAAAGTCATTAGTAAGAGTTTACAAAAGCATATATACAGCAGTGATGCAACTTACAGAAGATAAACATCTTCCACTTCGAGCTCTGGCGAAGACTAGTGAAGTCGTCGTTCTCGGACTTAGGGCTATTGCGGACTCGGAGGGCAAATTCACTGGCCAAGACCATGAAAATAAGCAAGGAGAAGACCTGGAAAGCTAATCCAGCAATCATGATGTTGACACCAGTATCGCTCGTGCTGGTATCGCCATCTTGGCCCTGAGAAGCAAGAGCACCGCCAACTGCTTGTAGAATTAAAGACAATAGGTCACAGGAAACGAAGATCGTTGTATATGTTCGTGGTCGGAATCGAGAAATGTTTTCGCCGTAGATAATAACAATTTTTCCTAAGCAGATGTAGATGGCGGCACTGAAGAAGGCGGGTCCGAGAGTCAAGCAAATAAGGTACCTTGTTACACAAAGGTTGTTAGTTAGGGTTCATAATTTTGACGTCAAATGTATCAAGTATCAGCTAATCACCAAAGACACTTACAGAAGGAAGTTGTTAAAGTCGAAAGGGTTATTATGAAGCAAGACTCGCCCTACATATCCCAGGATCTCGAGTAGAAGACCTGGTAGCATTGCGATCATATGGGGCCATGTTCGATACCATACACCCAGTCCAAGCTGAAGCATGAAAATAAGACCAAATAAGGCCGCGAAAAACGCATTGGCGGAGAGATTGGGCAGATAGTCGATATAAGCATCGCTCATCGAGCATGTTGATATGGTACAATTGTCTGGGGTAGACATAGTGAATAAAAGACTGTCAAGATGGATATGATATTGACTCGGATATGTGTACTTCAAAACCAGGATGTTGGACTGGAGCTAAATTCATTATATACACTATCTCTTCGTTGAATCTATCTAGCTTACTTTCTCAAAACCCGAATGCCTAGAATCGTATCTATGTAAGGCTGTGCAAAGTCTTGGTTTTTCCTTAATTTAGCCCATGCTGACGCAGTCAGGATTATACAAACCAGAATCTCAGCCTTCAAACTGTGATAGCCCCCACAGTTAGGCGTACTGATTCAATATGATTGGGTTAGCAACACGGACTCGGACTGAGTTTTCGGGTCCGCGCGCACGTTCGGCGGGTTCGTTCGGATAGATTTGATGTCCGTGTCCGCCGGACTGTAGGTCTTAAGTACACTCGGTATTCATTCTAGTCCGTGTCCGTTTTTCTCTCTCTAATCAATCTAGATCGTATACCTAGTCAGTTCGTGCTAGGCGCTCGCGTATTTCATCATGGGTGGAGAGCCTGCAGCTGAGAGAGTGAAGACGTGCGAGAACTGTGTCAGAGCTAAGATACGATGTCATCACGCTCCAGATGCGACGATATGCGATCGGTCAGTGAAATACTTCTCATCCTAATTAGACATGTACATCTTCTTTCAAAACAGAACTGCGTCTGACGTTTTATGGACCGTTCGATATAACAGATGTCGTCGCTTGAAGAAAGAATGTTTCTTCCGACCAGCTCGACCACGAGCCACTCAAAAGAAGCGCACAAAGTATGAACATGAACTCTGGAAATGACAAGTCACGAAGAAGAAGAAGAGTACCTAACCCGAATCAATCAACAGGCGCATAGAAATGCTCGAAGACAAAATCGATCAAATAATGGGCCATATTAACATTGCTGTCCCCCGACGCTCAGAGCCCCAATATCCAACTCCAAAAAGTGATACTAGCTGCTCCTGCCCAGGTGCCGACGCTATTGATGTAATCGGAAAAGGTCTCATCAGCCAAGAAGTTGCAGTTGAACTCTTGGATCAGTACCGCGAAGCCATGCTATTCTTCCCCTTCGTCATGCTACCCGCAACAACGACAGTGCAAAACTTACGAACCGAGAAGCCATTCTTACTTCTTTGTATACTTGTATTTTGCTCATTCCGCGATGATCCGCTGCAAAAATCTTTAGAAGAGGTTCTAGAGGTCTACATATCGAATCAGGTACTTCATGCGGATCACGAATGCCACCAGCCTTGTTTAGAAACATTGCAGGGACTTTTAATTATCTTAGCTGGGTATGTATCAAAAAAGAATTTACTTTTGTGCTTGGGACTTGGCATTTTATAGAAGTATAGAACTATCTGCTAACAAATAAATAGAACCCGTCAGTTTCACCAACTATGTCGCTTCCCAGGCTACATGCAACTCGCAGTTGGCTTAATGAATACCGCACGACTAGATCGACCCCCGAAATACAGAGTCCCCACACGACTCGATGTCGGTGAGGAATCCGACGAGACAAGAAATAAAACAGGTGCCGATGAAAGTCGTGCTTTGATAGGATTATTCTTACTCAACTCCACGTAAGTGATACCTATGAGTGGACGAATCCGAGCCCGTGCAACGACTCAGGTAAATGGTGCTTATACTTATACTGATACTGATGCATTATTATTAGAGATTCTGTTATCAGACAGAGGACCTGCACGTCTCCCTGGAATCCGTTCATCGAATCTACTGCGGCAGAGTTGTCGGAAAAAGCCGAGTATCCTACGGATCGGTATATGATCTATTACGTTCAGTTACAGCATATGTTGGAACGAATGGATGCTCTTACTTTGACTAGTATTGAGCAGCATCATGATATGGAGCAACATATTCGAGCCTTTAGAGCAGAGATAGAGCTGTATAAGAATCGGCTACCTGTTGATCCAACTTGTGACCGTAAGTACTTCACTCTCCACTCACCATTGGAAGTTTACCTGGTCGATATACAAGATGCTAATAACAATTTCAGCCTTCATCGCAACACAATACCACACTCTAGAACTCCAAATATGTCAAATCAGTCTCATAGATGGCAAGGCCGCCTCCGTCGCATCCGACGGCTTCCTACTACTCTCAAGAAGCGACACCCTCTGCCATGGACTAGCAGTCTCCAAAAGATTCCTCGACTACTACTTGAAACTCCCTCCAACAATCGAAAAGAACTATAGCATTGTCACCTGGCTATCAACCGGATTCTTAATTGCCGCTGCATCAAAATTAGTTCTCGCGGCTCTGAACCCTTCCCTCCGACATAATCGCCAGGTACAAGAACTTCGCGACGCACTTGATATACCGAAGATGCTTAACTTTTTCGTCGATCGTCACGAGGCAGTTGCGAAGACTTGTAAGGATGGGTCGTTTTCACATTACCAGAAGTGGCTTGTGGCTGCTATCACGTGGTTTGATAAGGCGTATCAGGTTGCTCAGTTGGAGGCTGCGAAGATTATTGAGAATGAGGCTTTTGCTTCTTTTGAGGCGTCGCAGTTTACGGAGCAGAACCAGATGGGACAGAATGATCCGCCTGATCCGAATTTGTTCGGGTTGGATTTTGATATTACCATGGAGGAGTTGATGGGGGGTTGGATAGGACCGATACCTGGTTTGTGGGATTTCAGGTAAAAAAAAGGACATCTATCTAGTGAGATTTAGGTGTTACAACACTTCCAATGTAAATAAAGCTTGAGAGCATATGTATAACTAAACTATATTCAATAATCTTCATAGTAAGACAACGACGCTCACGGAGCTTCATGCCAGCACGGAATAGAAGGATATCAACAAATGGTAAAAAATAGATGACAGACGAGAAAATAAGCAAATTCAATCCGAAATAAAGCAAGAAAATCAATGATTAGACGAGTTTCTGCCAGCGAGCAAGACCCATGCTGACAACAACAATAGCCCCCATCACACCGAGAATACCAAAGAACCATCCAAGACCACCAGCATCCTTTCCGGGAACGTTGACGTTCATGCCGAACAGACCACAAATAAGATTCATGGGGACAAGGATGGTAGCAATAAGGGTGACCTTGCTAAGAACCTTGTTGACATGGTTGCCTAATACCAAATTCGTAACGTTGAGTTGAGCTAGGTAATTGGTGTGTGACCGACTGAGCATCTTCTCGAAGTGAGCCAAGTTAGACATCATGGTCACGACGTGATCCTGAATATCACCCAAGTAAAGGCCAATATCGCCACGAGGAGTCATGGAGTACTGCTCGTTGCAACGCTTGGAGAAACCACGAATGACATCCGCCTTGCCACCCAAAAGACGCATCAAACTCATGACTTTCTTGCGCAAACCACCGATGCGAGGTAAGAAAGATTCAAAGTCATCTACTCGAGCAATGAATACATGGTCTTCAATTGCTTCGGATTCGAGCTCTACATCTCGAATCACAGGACCAAAGCTATCGACGATGTCATCACTATTTTTTATAGGTTAGTATATTTCATAATTGAGAATGAAACATGTTGGATACTCACATCATAGCATAACAGATCCAATCACTGCTAAGTGAAACATAGTCACGCAACTTTCCAATACGCCTCCGAACATTTGCGGCATGAGGGTTTTCCTCGAATGAGAAAGTCAAGACACCGTCGCGGAAGACCACCATGTAATAGTTGACGGGCTCCAAGAACTCCTCACTCGTCTTGTCCATTTGAAAGAAGGTACGGAAACAGACAAAGTAGTACTGCTTGAAAAGCTCGACTTTCTCACGAGCTTCTTGCATCAAGATATCCTCGGTTGTCAAAGGGTGAATTGAGAACGCTCGTGAGATAGCACCCAATTCCTCCTCGGTGGGGTTGACCACGTCTAACCACCATACACCACCCTCTGGGCCCAGCTGGAAAAGATCACGGAAGGTGTCTCCCGGAAAAACCAAATCTCCCAGGTCCGCAGCATGCACGGTAGTTTGAAACTCGGAAGAGAAGAATCCGAATCGAGTCGGCTCGTTGATGTTCTGGAGCTTCTCCACCAATTGCTTCTCATCCACAACTGCCTCTTCTTGGGTTGTCTCAGACGATTCAGAGTCAGTTGAACCAGACTTCTTGATCCCATCAATATCCAAGACCTTCTCGTCCGGACGAAGATCATAAAATACTCGAGGGTTCTTGCTCTGTGAGCTGAAGCTTTGCTTGCGACGGTTTCCGTACGTCTTGGCCTTTTGGTTCAAAGCAACAAATTCCTCCAGCTCCTCGTAGTCAATGACAGGAAACCGACCAGGCTCTTCAAACGGATGCGCATTCTCCTCAGGCCCATCCAACACCAAATCTCCGGGTTGGGGTCGAGCGACACTAGCATTGCTAAAGGTCGGGCGCCGGGTGTGAGTGCCACCAGAGACAGTACGCTGTATCATAGCCTCCAAGTCCGGAGGGGCATGGCTATCAAGTGTGTTGGCACGCTCGCGACGACGTGGATCGGCGAAGGCCTCAACTGAATTAGGTGGTGAGGATGAGTGAGCGGACACAGATGACTTCCGGGAGATATTGCCTAGATCTTGCTGGCCCAGGCTAATACGGCGTGGAGTGTGGAATTGGCCAGTTGGGTCGGCGGAGAAGCGGCGACCAATATTCCCTTCCTCGTCTGTGTCGTCCACGACGGCTTGCTCAAAGTCACGGAAAAGAGGGCCCGCATCACGAAGCGCATCTTGAGCTTGTAGCATATCCGGACGTTCCCATGTCTCTCCCTTCGGCCCTACTGGGGTCGCATTGCACTGATTGGCGGAACTCTCGAGGTTGGTGGTCTCGATGCGAGGAGGGTCCATTGAGAAACGGTGATCGTCCAGTTCCGGCACCGGGGTGCTGAATCGGGTGAAGCACAGCTCCTTCTCGGATCTCGGAGTGTCCGACATTGTTGAAAGGTGAATTGTTTTTGGGGTCCCAAGGGAAGCTTTTTCTTTTGGTTTTGGGTTTGTATGTTAAAAATTATCGAGTTTGCTACTTGGCAGCTTTTCACAGCTGCAGACGCAAGTCGGTAAGAGGTCTGTCTATGGTCGACGGCCCTCCATCCACGTTCCAGACCCTCCACAAGGGTCTGGCGTTACCGACACACGTCTGGCTGCCAGTTAGGATGTGGGTGTGAGTTGAATTAGGGGGGTCTGGTGTCGCCCCCGCAGAAGACCCGGAACTTGGGACCCGCGAGAGGGTGGAAGAGAGAGGCTTGGGAGTAGCGAAGTCCCGCCAACTTGAAGGAGTCAGATGAATGGGAGCGCGGCTGCTCCAGGGTTGCAGGTTTCAGTGCAGAAGCACGATATCAAGAGCAAAGAGCTCGTTTAATCACGGGAGGATTTGCAGAATCTTCAACGAGATGACGTTGGATCTGGTTTATCCTCAAAATCAATTGGGGGTGAGTTGAAATAGAGATAAGGGGGGGGTATCACAAGAAGATCCAAAATGAGAATAGGATATTTTCCCCAGTGGAGTCACAGTGGGATTTAATATGTCAAGTCAAAGACAAGTTTAGGGGGGGGAGAGTGGGAAGGGGAAAATAAAAAAGAGACGCTAATAGGCAGTTGGTAGTGGCGAGTTTGGAGCTAGACCGTGGTCTCTGCTTTCGGGTGTCCCGCTTTTCCCTTCACTGTGAGAGTTTTCTCTTTCTGTCCATTCAAATAAACAAAAAAGTAGGAAATTCGATAAAGAAAATGGATTACAGGGATGGTATTAGATATTTATGTGCAGATAGGATTTTTAACTAATTTATTCTATTTTTTATACTATTTATTTCTTTTCTTTTTCTCCCCTTTTCCCTTAGGCCATCTATGTGAAAATTTTCATAGCGGGTCGACGGCGTCCGCCGACCTACAGGTAGGTTTCGCCTACGGTCTGAGAAATGTTGGATTTAGAGCATTTCATTGGCCATGAGGGATTTAAATGGCATCGATAACATATGGGGCCCTTATATGGCACATCCTCGTCATTGCCTCTCCCTCTCTCCCTCTCTATACCCAGTATCTCTAGCTCCATTGGGTAAATTTAATTTTCTCGAGGGCCATGGCGTTGTCCACTTGACTGGATCTCTAGTGGATATCGGCTTGATATACCCGTCCTCAACACAGTATACATAGAATCGATTGAATTCTAAATTTGTTCTTTTGTGTGATGAATATGGCCCCCCCCCCCCCCCTCATTATGGGTCGAGTGATTCTGTAACCAAGTGGAATACTTCTGGGGCCTCTGGGTGGGTATAGTACGGAGTATACTAGGCCATATATAGTGAAAAGCCTCGTGATCGTCTGTTTGATCGGGTATTCTGACGAGTCATCATGGTTTTAGGCTGCATAACTAAAGTTACTAAAGGGACTAAAGTACTGTATATGTACCGAGAAGTGGAGGCATCAAGCGCGGGAGGATCTGGTAATCAATGTTCCTCGTTGGTGCCACTCTAAGCCGGGATCGGCCTAACGGTGGAAGTTGTGGACGGAGGAGGGTATGAAGTACACAATAGCGGGCCTGGGATGTGCTGCATAGAAATTCAGTATAGAAGTACATATACATTATAATGGAGGGGCACACAGATCTCATCATATTCTGGTACAAACAGTAGATTCACACTCATATCTTGGGTCAAAATTACCTTGAACCCAATCCAAATAGTCCTCATCATCCAATCATCGCCATTGTATTGCACCCGCCGACGTCGGAACTGGATTTTTTTCGTTTTTTGGTTGTGCCAAGACTTTTTTGGTCCGCATCGAGTCATACCTGAGAATCTCATTTTGTGTATACACACGTCGGAGTCATCGTTCAGTTAGATAATTTGGTATATACTATTGGACTCAATTGGTTCGGTGTTCCTTTCTCCAGTCATGAATTCCTTTGTCATTAGAACCCCTTGTTCCTCGGCCAACATTGGCCCCGGCTTCGATGTGATCGGCCTGGCCCTGTCCCTCCACCTCGAACTCCATGTCACCATCGATTCCTCCAAATCCTCGTCCAAGCTCCCCTTGAACTGCGCAATCACCTACGAAGACCAAAGCAAGAGCGCCGAGCAGATTAGCCTAGACCCCGAAGTCAACCTGATCACCCGTGTGGCCCTCTATGTCCTGCGATGCCACAACCAGCGCGCCTTCCCCGTCGAGACCAAGGTACACATCATTAACCCGATCCCACTGGGTCGCGGTCTGGGATCATCGGGTACCGCTGTCGTTTCTGGTGTTATGCTAGGTAATGCGGTCGGCAATTTGGGTTTAAGCAAGGAGCGTTTGCTCGATTTCTGCTTGATGATTGGTGAGTATCTTTCTCTTCTGCGTTCAACTTCCTTGTTTGGAGGGGACTTGGGGTCTATCCTAAACTTCTGATCCCTACCACCTATACAATATGACTTTGTATGCATAGGACTAATGACACCTCTAGAACGTCATCCCGATAACGTGGCCGCTTCCCTGTTCGGGGGTTTCGTCGGCACCTACCTGAATGAACTCAAACCTGAAGATGTTGCCCGCAAGGAAATCCCTCTCAGTGAGGTTCTGCCATCTCCTGCAGGTGGCATTGACACCGGATTAGAACCTCCAAAGCCTCCAATGGGCATTGGTCACTATAGAAAGTTTGACTGGGCCCCAGAGATCAAGGCAATCGCCATTATCCCAGACTTTGTCGTCCCCACCGCCAATGCCCGCAACGTCCTTCCTGAATCGTACAGCCGAGCAGATGTGGTATGTTGGGGATAGTCCCGAACCTGGAATCTGACCTATGTACTCATCAAACTATTCTTTTTAGGTGTTCAACCTGCAACGTGCAGCGCTACTGCCCGCAGCTCTAGGTACCTCCCCGCCAGACCCTGATATGATTTTCCTCGCCATGCAGGATCGTGTGCACCAACCTTACCGCAAGACTCTCATTCCCGGCTTGACCGAGGTCCTTCAGCTCATGACCCCGGCTACTCAGCCCGGTCTCCTGGGTATCTGCTTGTCAGGTGCAGGACCAACTATCCTGGCCCTAGCAACCGAACGCTTCGAGGAGATTGCAGACCGCATCATCGCACGGTTCGCCAGCAACAATATTACCTGCCAATGGAAGCTACTGGAACCCGCAAATGCGGGTACCACTGTGTCTCCGAACTAAATCTGATGCAGGATAAATACAATTTTCCACTGAGTCATTAAGATCACCAGGCCCCCTTTCGTCCATATCTGGCGCCGTTAACCATGACGCGCGTGCGTGCAGATGGGAACACACCAATCGGCAGCGAGTGCGAGGCATGAGGTTTGATCTAATGATGCGTTGGTACTGGTCTCTGGCAACTGGTTTGTCTCCTCCATTAGAGTTCGTGGGCCATGTGGCGCCGCAAAGATTCCGATGCTCACCGCTGCTTTTCTGTGGATTGTGCTGCAGGGTGCAGATGAGACATCGGGATTTGCTGCATTATGATACCCTATGACGTGCGAGAGAAGCATTCGGTTCGTCTCGAGCTGCCATAAAATGATATATGGAGTAAGTGATATAACTTGTGTGGGCTATAGCCCTATGCGATATAGATGCATACGAATAGACATCGATGATTTACGAAATATTTCCCGGACCCATTACTCGGTACGATTATTTAGATCGAAATTTGTGATATGAGGGATTAAAGTCATCCAATAAACATACATTGACAATGCAAGTAATTCATTGATCGTGTCCATACTATACGCATAGGATTTTCCAGGCTGTGGGGTACCTGGCTATTTACTTCAACGCGGTCCGCGATCGCTCTACCTGATGGAGCTAGAGCCATATGCCCCGAATAATTACACTTGCCATGGTCAAAGAGCATACGCCTCTATAGGGCTATTTTAAGACCTGTTTGAAAACACATAACCCATCTCTCATTATGTATCAGCTCCGGAATGCCTTACAATGGCCCGTTGTACATAGCCTAGGCGGAAGCGGTGTGCAAATGACACCCTTGCGATAAGCCACCCGCAGCTCCCCAGGTTGGCCACCTTTCATCAGATCTATATTCACAACTCCTAAGCATGGATAATTTACTTGCACCCGTCCAGGATGCCCTGGAAGGTGAAATTGTATGTATTTTTGGAAGAACTGGCTTCACACCCTCATTTCACAGTGGTGGCTGCTAACATTCGCGACAGGACTTCCACGGCCAGCGCCTTGCCGACCTACTGAGCACCGTGTTGCTAGTGATCTCTGGGGCAAGTTTCCCCAATTACTTAATTATACCAATCTATTAGTCTCTTCCTAATATCTAGACTCTACAGATCGTCAGCTTCCTCGTCGGATACATCTACAAAGACATTCACTTGACACTTTGGGTCGGCTTGGGCGGTACGCTGTTCACTGCGTTCGCCGTGGTCCCGCCCTGGCCTTTCTACAATCAGAATCCAGAGGGGTGGTATAAACAAAACGGTGGGGGATCAGGGAACCCGAGCGTGGTGGTAGATGGTGTCAAAGTGGCGTGAGATGATACTTCAGAAGAATACAAGAGCTGTCTGTTTACTGGGAGCTGCGTGAGATGGAAAATCTATCGGTCTTCGATAAATACCATGGCAAATAAGTACCTAAACGCCAATAAAAGAAGATCATCAATTCTTTGCCTTTCAAGTTCAAAGGGTGCTCGTTCATCCCCTCTCTCTCTTCAAGTCATCATAACCACCATTCGAGACCATGTATGCGTGGAAGCATCCAGGCTCCATTGCACTTGTTTCTGGTCTCTTGATTTTTGAATCCGTCATTATCACATTTATCGGCCGTATTTCTGGAACTCCCAGTCACGGTTATCCAGTGGGCACACTTGGCGAGTCTTTAACCATCTCGAAATGCAATGGAAGTGGAATGCATGCTAGACATCATAGTCACAGTCAGATCAGAGATAGCCCCCAGAATAAGTCGTAAGTAAATTACTCACGTTACAGATACCCCAAGCGACAGTGCACTCCTCCGTTGTTGAAGATCCTTGGTTGGCTTGGCACTCGATACCTGTTTGACGTATAGATTAGCTATCGTACCTCCAAACACTCAATCAATCAGCTTGACTGTAAACGGCCCAACGTACACAAGTCCATGATGTGGTTCCGGCAAATAGCACAATTATCAACGACGATATCCCAGGCCCAAAGAGCCACGGCGTTCCACTAGAAGGAAGACATCAGCATCACATCGTCATGATCGTCAACGGCCCCCAAGGTGGCTTTCCGGTACCTTCTTGACTTCGAACTTCTTTTTGCCGTCAGTAGCACCGTCGGCCTTTGCGACAGCTTTACCTTTGGAAGCGGCTGCGCTGGAATCTTTCATCTCGACGTCGGCCATATTTGTCACTGGTTCAGGTCGAGGGATTTGGGTTGGGAGGTGGAGGATGCGGAGGTGGGAGGTGGGAGGTAGATTAGAGTGCTGGGCGGAGGACCTCTCGGGAGGGTTGCTAAGTAGATAGACAACTGACGTAAGGAAATGGAGGTGCTAGGTCAACAAAGAGGACCAGCTTGTAGTTGAGAAAAACTATAAAGTAGTATCTAGTTGCCAGAGGAAGAAAATACCAAAGAAACAAGTGATAAACCAAAAATGAGGCTCCAGTGACTCTGTCCCTCTCAGTTCCCTTACAAACAGAACAAACTCTCTCCCTACGACACTTGGGGGGACCATGGCAGCCAGCAGGAAAAGAATCCCCTATGACCATTTATTAAGCTTTACCGGCTAGTAAACCGCTATCTATACTGTAAGATCTACTTATATAGAAAAACAAGTGAAAGCCGATTGAAAAGATAAGTGGAAAGACACATAGCAAGACGAAAGTGAGTTTTATCCCTCTGGCAGCTATGATCCTTCGTACTCCCACCCCCACTGTCCCAATGTTATGAGGCGGCAAAACCACCTTAGTCATCCGATCCCCGCTGACTTGCAAGTTCCGTCACTTTCCCTTCCGACTCATCTACCTACACTACTTCACCAATTTAGAGACATGTCTTTTCGAGCTTTGTTATCGTCGTTCGCTGCGACTTAGATGCTTTCTTTCTCTTTCTCTATCTCTTTCTCTACTGAAACATCACCTTCTACCTACCAACCATTTTACACCACAACTTCTGACGTTGGAAATATCTTAATATCGTCGACAGCTGCTGAGCAGTGCCAGGACCGGCTTTCTCCTTGATATCCTTACCCCTGCTTTTTCTTAGCGTCTGCCCGTGATTTATCTTCTCTTTCTTCCATCTTTCCAAACTAGGCTGCCTATTTTTCAAGCCAAATCGTCGCCATGTCGACACAATCTCCCCACCCTCCTACCCCAAAGGGTTCTCGCAACAATAACACCCGCCGGCCAGTCAACAAGAAGAATACTACTCCATACGGATCGAAGACCGTCTTGCTCAATACTCCGCCATCCTCTCCGCCGCGCAATATGAGTCCCGCTGGTGTTGCCACCGATTCATCAAATGCCAATAACGTCTATTCCAAGAAGAAGCAGCAACAGCAGCAGCAGCCTCAGCAGCAGCCTCCCCGCTCAGGGAAGAAGCCTAAAGATACTATGAACCGAGCTTCCCCTGCTACTAATGGACATAACGGCCTCAATGGACACCGGTACACCTCTTCTCAATCAAACGGTACCCCGCAGCCAAAGGATAGCGCCTACGCAGGGCCTACCTTCCACGCATCACCTGCGCCGTCGGCATTACCTATTCCCAGTTTCTTTTCCAAGTCTTTACCTGAATCCGACCTTGCGCCAACTATTGAGACTGACAGCGACACTCCCGAGGATGGTGATCTTGAAACGACTCCATCCAAACCTCGATCTCGTCTTCCGCAACCGGCGGCTAATGAACCAAAGCCCACTCCTCTTGATTTTCTGTTCAAGGCTGCTGTGCAGGCGCGTCAGTCCAACAACCCCATGGGCAGTCCTGAGTCGACCAGCCGTGTTTGCTCTCCTCAAACCGATTCTAAAGCTCTTCATTCCAACCCACCGGGTGGTCTTTTCCCATTTGACATGGACTCCTCGGAGCAGACCCGCGCTTCATCTATTGGCCCTTCATTTGCACCCTCTTATCAAGATCGCATGAAGGCCTTGCGCCCTACGAATTCGGGCCCGGCGCAGTCCTCAGAAACAGAAGAGCAGCGACGTATGAAGACCGAGCAACTAAAGCATCTGCTTCTTAATCCTCCTGCCCAGAGGCCAGCATCAGCATCAGTCTCCCCGCCACAAGAATCTCAACACCCTGCCAACTATGGTGCTCGCGCCCGCGGTCATCCCAACATTCCCCACTATGCGACTCCTATGCGAACGAATTCGGGTCCTGCAGCTATGGTCTCTCGGGCCTACTCTCCCGCGCAATACCAGCAAGTGCCTAATATGCCTACTGTGCCTAATAACCCCGGTCGTCCTTCGTATCCATATACGAACGGTCACCATAATGTCAATGGGCGTAATTTAGAGTCACCATTGAGACGGGAAATGCCTTATACCCATTCCAATGGACCATCACCGGGCCCGTATGGCAATGCTTACATGGGGCATGTTTCAGCGCCGAATGTGGCACCTCCTCCGAACAACTATGTTTCGCCCCAGCCGCAGTACGCAACGGCCGCTTTCAAGATGCCCACCAATTCTCCCTCGCCTTCCAAGTCTATTGACACTAAGAAGATGGAGGATGATCTTCGACGCATCTTGAAGCTGGACGCGACACCGGGCATTCAGAGCTCATTTGCCTAATAGTTGTCGGTCTTTTTCTCTCTCTTTCTTTTGCAGGCCTTTAGCTCCATTTCTTTCTATTGCTTTGCTTGTTGATACGAACCTTACTTAGTCTGGTTATGCCTCTCTCTTCTCATGTTTCTTTTTTAATTTCTTGATTGTGCATCTCACTGCACTTCTTTGGCTGATTCATGCGTTTACATGCTTTGATCATTTCGTTACGTTTACTGCATTAGGTTCATAGGGGGCAACCTGGACTGGTCCAAGGTCCTCTCGGTGGTTTCGTTTTGGTATACCTTTCGCTCACGAGGTGCTTGGTTGGAGGTGTTTTTGAGATACGCGGGTTCTGTCTTCTCGGTACATTTTACATTGGGTCGATTTCATTTTCGATTTTTTTCTTTCTTTCTCTTGATGGGAAAGGAAAGGAAATGGTGGTGACCCACGTTTGCATCGTTTGGAGTCGGGATCATTCCAAGTGCTTTGCGTGTCAGGTTGGTTTTGCGCGACGTTCCAGCCGAGGATGGCTATGATATGCATTTCTTTATGTGGTTTCTTCTCATACTGATTCCATCTTTCGAGATGATCACACTCTTTATCCCATTTTCCTATCTTCTTTTCTGTTCTGTTTCTGCAGTGTACTCAACTGGTGAGTAGACTCGGTCGCACTTGATGGGATTGAGCTCACACCATGTTGAGGTCTGTGAGATACCTTCTCTTTTGCTCTTGCGTTGCCTTCTGTGGCCTGTCAGTCTTTACCTACTTTCGTGACTATTTTCGGTGTGAATATCATACCGTCCGCTCCTTATTCTACTTTATGCTACGTAGAAAAGTACTTGTAAGCTAAGAATAAGAATAAAGTATAAGAGATTCCCCGGTAAAAGTCCGTGGAGTGGTCCATAGCAGCCTCGTTTGGGTGTTGTTCCGCTGATCCTAATAAGATCAGGGTCCAAGAACTGGAGAGAGAGACTTGGCAGAGTATATACATGGATATTTCTGTGTATGAAATGACCACAGATCTATACAAATAATGAATTGAATATTCTATAATTCAATTTGACTTAATTCTCCCTCCAAAATAGTCACAGTTTTTCCAGAGCTGACGTGGTCTGGATGTCTTCTGCGTTGCCATCCCCTTTTTAATTCTGGGTCAACGCCACTGAATACTGTCGGCTCCACTTCGCTGACCATTGAGGGTCTCCGGTCTAATTTTACTACACACTCCCTCCACTCTAGAACTTGATTCGATGAGAAGCTGGCAATCGGAGAAATCGTGGTCGATATCATATTGCGACCGATTTGGAACAGTGGAATTGTTGAGAGTCGAAATCACTCCGAGCTTATATTCTACAAAGTTATATACTTGTAATCTCTCTATTATTTTATTTACTTTATAGAAGACTATAGAGTATGGAGGAGACTCTGGGGATAAACTCGTCGATCTTGTCTCGGTTCTGATGAAGCTTAATTGGATGGAGTCTAGACGCCACGGTGGCTGAAATTTGATAGGAAATGTGAAATTACGTAGAATTCCAAGACAAGACACTTTCGAGCCAGGAGAAGTGTCATTTATTTGGATATGGAGGCTCATATGGTTGGTTTCGGGTGGCTGAAGCATCATAATAAACATAGAATCGTAGGTTCCATGTTGGATTGAACAGTATGAATGCGAACATGGAGATATGAGACATTGGAGGTATGAACACGTCAAAGTAGACGATCATCCGTCATTAGATGACTCCATTTGATTCCAAGCATGCTTGTCATTGTCGACATCATGATCTGCATGCCTGAGGAACCTGGATGCGGACAGGGGGACACATAGTACATACAGTTACTAACATAGGGAGACATAGTTAGTAGAGAGAGTGATTATGTACGATGTCGTAGCGGATCCTCAAATCACGGGGAATGGGAAAAATTATTATTCCTTTCTCATCTTCTCCTCCATAGTTTCCCATTCACCTTATTTTCTTGTTTCTTGTGCCCCATTATACATCTATTTCCATTCCCTGGTTGAACTGAACGGGAGTCCGCTTCTCCATGGGTCTGCCCTGATTTCCCCTTCCCAAATCCAAAAAATTTCCCTTACTCTCTCCCCCTCTCTTCCTCAACGACAACACTCCACCATGGCGAATTTGTCAGTTTAATCCCCCCTCATATGAACTGGATGGTAGACCCTTTTTCTTCTTTCCTAGAGAGAGAGAGAGGTCGAAGGCGGGGAACCCAGAACTGAAACTAACCGCCCTGCAGATTGGGGTCAACATGGCGCTCCTTTTGGCATACCATGACCTCCTATGACCGTCATGCCTCTCACGATTCTCCTTACCGGACTGGTCGACACGTCCCTCTCAGTCAAAGTCGTCATGAACCTCTTACATCCATCGCCACCAGCGCTATCGAGTCTCGTCCAGATCTCTCCGGTCCCTACGACGATGAACCCACAAAGGGCGCGACCGTGCAATCCACCGAATTCAACGGCTCCCCGACCGACTTAGATTCTCCGAGCCGCCCTTATTCACCTGGAATGAGATCTACAGCATCAAAGCGACGATCCAATGATCAAGAACCCGGCGAAATTCAAATGCAAAGCTTCCACGATGGCGCTCCGCCTCCTCCACCGGTCGCTCACTCTTGGCGAAAGATCGAACGCTGGTTGGAAAGCAACTACGAAGAATTACTCGATAACCTCGGCGAGGGATGCACACAGAATGATATAAATGAATTGGAACACGAGTTGGATTGCAGTCTTCCGCTCGAGCTGCGAGAGTCATTGATGATTCACGATGGTCAAGAACGTCCCGGTCTGCCTACCGGTGTGCTCTTCAGTGCCATGCTGCTGGATTGCGAGGAGATTGTTCAAGAGCGACGCAACTGGAAAACCGTAAACGATGAATACCTCAGCGCCGCCATGATGTCAACCCCCGTCACCAGCTCCGCTGCTAGTTCCTCAACCGCAGCCCCTCAACAAGGTGCGACATGGCGAAATGATCTCCTCGATCGCCAGGACTCCCAACCACCCGGCGCCGTACAAAAGGCCTACGCCCATCCAGCCTGGATCCCTCTCGCCCGTGATTGGGGCGGCAACCACATCGCAATTGATCTTGCTCCCGGTCCCGCCGGAAAATGGGGCCAGATCATCATCTTCGGCCGTGACTATGATTGTAAATACGTGATTGCTCGATCCTGGGCTGCCTTTTTGGCTACTTTCGCCGATGACCTTTGCAGTGGCCGAGTCAATATCGACGAGGAGACGAACGAAATGAAATTGAAGGTTAAGTCCCAAAATCTTGAACCGGCATACTTGGAAATTCTGCGATGGAGAGTCGACCAGAAGTACGGCCGGCGCCCACCGCGCCGACGTGCTCCTAATGGTATGGGCGCGAATGCTTCCGGGAAAGGCTCTACTCGGGATTCTCCCTATGGTAGCCCAACACGCGCAGAGGAGCGAGGCCGATCCCCACACCGTTTCCCTAACCGCGGGCCGGCACAGAGCCCTAAGACTCCGTTTGGTGTTTCAAGTCCCCTTGCTCGGGTTACTGAGGAAGCTCCATCTGGCCCTGCGGGACCTACGATCTCTGAAGATCCACGAGAGAGCGAGGAGTCGGTTGAAGACTTGCTGGAGGTGTCCACGCCCCAAATATCCAACAAAGAGAATGAAGGATTCCCTGAGTTGAAGGGATCAGAGGCAGACAAGGCCGAGAAGAGCGATGAAGCATCAGGGTCTGGCAATGCACTGGAATCAGAGGTTCTTGGAGAAATGAAGAACGTGGCCATTTAGATTGAGGTCTCTTCGTTTTCTCTTTGTTTTCCTTCCTCAATTCTTTACCTTCTTATTTTCCCTGTTTCCCTTTTCCTTCACTTCGGATTTCATTTTCTCAAGGGCACTGGCGTCTGATGACGAGCTTCTGGATCTACGTGACACTGCTCTGCTTCCGTGTATAGAATTCCCCATGCTTTGTTCTCTCCGGTTTCCGGCTTTGTGGCATCTCATTTTGTAACTTTAGGGAGCTGTTCTTGGTTTCTGTTGCTCATCCTTGTTTTCTGTTCTTCCATTTTCCTCTTCTTGTTTTTCTACGCAAATGGCTCTATGCCTACGGTCTCCATTGATATTTGCCTGTAATTCTATGATGATGCAGTACTAGTTTTCCACTGGTTGGCTCCAGTTACAATTTCCTCATGTCGGACTAGTTCTTCAAGTTGATACATATCCAGTAGATTTTGCATGTATGTACGTACCTGCAGATCGATTTACAAGGTCATAGTCAAGGTCATGGTATCATGCAATCATATCACCCACCATGAACTATGTAGAAGGGTATATGTACATAGTAATTATACTTATTCCCAATCATCATCGTCATCATCATATCTTCCAACCTTCCCACTCTGAATTCCCTTCCTCTTCAACCTCGTCCCCTTGCCTTTCCTCACATCAAACCCATCATCATCCTCACTACCCCCCTCATCCTCATCATCATCTCCCGAAAACTTCGCCTGCACCAAAACCCCCTTAAAAAGCAACCTCTTCTCCAAAACCTTAACACTAAACCCTGCCTCCGTCCCATCCATCCCCCCGACACCCAACCCCTCAAATCCAACAACCCTCTCAACACCAACCCCATCCTTAAACCCAATAACGCAAGGCAAAACCCTTATACCCAGCTTCTCTGCCAAAAAAGGCGTATTCCGCACATCCACCCGTGCAAATTTCACCTCGTAATGTCGTCCTGCTAGCTCTTCAAGTCGTGCATCCATCATCGCACACCGGGCAAAGTCATCATGGGCAAAATGTACTATGCAGCGCGTTTTTTCGGTCGTGAAGTTCAATACACCCTGGTCGTCTTTTAAAGTTGGGTATGTGTCTTCTTTTGTGACGTGGTTACCGGCTTTGGTGGAGCGGTTGGTTTTTTGAGCTGCGAGTTCGGCATTTAGTTGTTGGATTCGGGCCTCGTTGTAGTTTGTGTCTTCCTCGTTTTCGAGGGAGGCGAAGAGCGCTTCGTCGTCTGTGTCGCCATGGTGGTCTTCAGGCATCTTGGGCTTGGATATGCTCTGTTTTGCTTTTTTTGGAGGGGTTGTCACAAGTTGGGTGGGGGTGGTTGCGAGGAATCGATAGCCGTTGTTTTCCCTCTTCTTGCTAGTCTCCTTTTTCTTCTCCTTTTCTTTGTTCTTGTGTATCAATTGGAAAAGGAATTGGCTAGGGCGCCTTGAATTGGTGTAATTGGAATTGATTGGTGATAAGGAGAAAATAGTTTGTAGTGGAGGAGCAGATGATCTTGCCGTAGGTAGCTAGCTCCACATGGTTCTTGGACAGAGTATATTTGTACTTTTTTTTAGATATTGCATAGAGATATAGAGATATGTTTTCTAATATAGGCTTACTGCTATTTATTTTCTCGTTGTTCTATTATGTAGATAGCTCTTATGTTTAGAATATATTAAATTACTGCAATCTCCCTCTGCGCGCCCTAATTTACTCGCGCGCAGCAAATGGAGTATGACTAAGAAAGCGCTAGTCCCCTTTAGGTCATATCTAAAATTAATTTGTATCACGTGACTGCATGTGACTCCCCTGAATGCCCCTGCTGACTTAATCGTGTCTGCGCCGCTTCCAGCCAAATTCCAAAAGTTCTGTTTCCAATTGTTTCTGCTTGCGCGTCAGTGTACGCTCCGGATTTCTCTCTTCTTTGAGTCTGTGCTCCTGTACGGTTTTCACTGTCGCTTTCTTTGTTATACTCTGGTTTTTATTCCTTCACCTCCCGATCTCATCTCACTCCAACCGCTATCATGGGCGAAGATAAGAAGACCGACGACTATGCCGTCGACATGGATAAGCTGGACCAAGGGAACAAGGAATTCGAGGCAGCACCACCACCACCGCAGATTCGCCCGGCTCCTCCCAGCAGCTCGTCTGATAATCCCATCTTTCCTGTGTTGTCGTACTGTGGTTCGTCCATCTTGATGACTGTCATGAACAAGTATGTTCTGTCAGGTCTGGACTTCAATCTCAACTTCTTGCTCCTTATGGTTCAGGTATGTCGAAGGCCTCTTCATGATTTAGCTGCTTTTTAAGCAGTGTTGAGATGGTCACTAATTTGTTAATTGGATATAGTCCCTTGTCTGTATCGCAGCTATTCAAACTGCCAAATCTATGGGTTTCATTACCTATCGTGACTTCAGGAGCGATGAAGCCCGAAAATGTAAGGCGCCCCGCGGATTACTGTTTCACAAAGAATGAACCCTTTTCAGAGTGCTAACTTGGGTATTCAATAGGGTTCCCGATTACTTTGTTGTTGATCGGCATGATCTACACTGGCTCCAAGGCCCTCCAATTCCTCTCGATCCCCGTGTACACTATCTTCAAGAACTTGACCATCATTCTTATCGCATACGGTGAGGTCTTGTGGTTCGGTGGCTCCGTCTCCGGTATGACGCTGTTCTCCTTCGGCCTGATGGTTTTCAGCTCCATTATTGCCGCCTGGGCCGATATCAAGCACGCTGTGGAGAGCAGCGGTGACACCTCGAGCAAGGTCTCGACCTTGAACGCTGGTTACATCTGGATGATGATCAACTGCCTTTGCACTTCATCTTATGTCCTGTTCATGCGCAAGCGCATCAAGTTGACCAACTTCAAGGACTTTGACAGTACGTTTCCCTTTTCCTCAGTCTTCACAGTAATACTTTGGCGAACGCTTTTGAATATGTTTCTAACGGCCTTATTTCTTTTCAGCCATGTACTACAACAACTTGCTGTCTGTCCCGGTTTTGATTGTCGCAACCCTCATTGCTGAGGACTGGTCATCCGCCAACTTGGCACGCAACTTCCCCGAGGCCAACCGCAACGGCATCTACCTGGCCATGATTCTGTCTGGTCTGTCATCCGTCTTCATTTCCTACACCTCCGCCTGGTGTGTGCGTGTCACCTCATCTACCACCTACTCCATGGTCGGTGCCTTGAACAAGCTCCCAATTGCTGTGTCAGGTCTGATCTTTTTCGATGCCCCTGTCACATTCCCCAGTGTATCTGCCATTGGTGTTGGTTTCGTCTCCGGTATCGTCTATGCCGTGGCCAAGATCAAGCAAAGCGCTAAGCCCAAGACTGGCGTTCTGCCCACCTCCAACCCACTTGTCAGTGCCAGCACTCAGAGCATGCGCGATTCATTGCGCTCTTAAAACAAAAACAAAACAAAAAACCTATTGACCTCCCCATAATTGTCTTCTCCCTCTCTTTAAAAGGGGAAAGTTAGCGACAATATTCGTTTTGTTGTGTTCTGTCAACGGAGTCCTTGGAAAACCCACACAACATCCCTTTGCTGAAACCTAATGTGATATTGGGAGTCGCGAAAATCCATTCTGCATGTGACATTATGATTCACGTTTCATTACAGCACTCGCCGGTGCTTCTGTGGTCACCCCTGTATTGGTGCTTGGGGTGCCCAGGTGGCTTTTCTTGTTTCTTCTCTTTTTTTTTTCTGGGAAAAGCTTGCCACGCAGGTTACGGTACGACTTAAAACTTTTTAGTAATTTTATTTCCACCTATTATTTTAGTCGATTCATCTTGCAGGGGCATAGCCTGGTTTTTTCTTTCTCTTTCGAGGCGTCTTCGATGTACATAGCTATGCCGTGTTGAAACAATAGAACTTGTCTTATTGGTTTATTGGTTCTCAGTAATATGAGGATTCTTGAGAACTCATTATTAGTGTAAACCCATTTGAATCTGATTTGTAGCTTCCCAGATGTGCTAACATGTTGTCCATGACGAATCTCGGCGAAATTAACCTCGCCTAAAGAGTCGTGCAGCCGTCTACACAGCGTTGAATTCGAAATAAACTATAGACTGTGGCTCATAATAATTCACGGTATACTCCAGTAATATCTAATATTAGATAGCCTGTCATACCAATACTTAATGTTAACATGCACATGGATGGATGAACACTATACTCTAGCCCGGATCTTTGATTGGCCGAACTCCAAAACCTCCACCTCGGAAACTTCAGGTATATCAAGTCCAGATTCCCATTCACAACTCTCGACTTAACACCAATAAACTCAATCATTAGAGATATATCTCTAATATAAGAATTCTACAATGCCCCGCAAGAAGCAAAAGGGCGCCCCTCCCCGAGCCCAGAGAGCCGGTGGTCCTCCGAAACCAGGACAAACGCCCGTTGCCTCGCAGTCCAAGTCTAAGGGGAAAGGAGCTGGAAATGCACCTAACTCTAAGTCTGGGGGCGATGAGGAAGAGAAGACGAATAAGGCTCAGGCTTCTTTACAGGCTAATCAGAGACCTATTGTGCCGTTTTTGAGGGGTGATCGAATTTTGTTAATTGGAGAGGGTGAGTTTTTTTTCTGTTCTGTTCTGTTCTGCTCTTTTCTGTTTTGCTATACTTTTTTTTCTCAATGTCTATATTTATTCTTTCTTTAATGCTTTTGTTACATATGTATTTTCTCTCGCGATCCGTATGACTCGAATACTGGTATATTCCATTAAGAGTGGATGTATGGAAGAATCACGAGCCATATGCATGGCTCTTCTTATCGATGCTTTTATGTTTACCATGCATTTCATTACATATATTACTGCGATTCATCTATTCATCTCGTTCAAGGAACAAAACTGACAATATCCAGGGGATTTCTCCTTTGCCCGCTCCCTGGCAAAGCAATACAAATGCCGCAAGCTATGCGCCACATGCTACGACTCACAAGAAACACTCATGAGCAAGTACCCGCAAGCAGAACAAAATATCCAAGATGTCCTGCAATCATCAAAGCGAACCAAGTCGCAAGATGAGAATCCAACTCCAACTCCAGACGCAAAAGAGCAGCAGCAACAGCAAAACCAATCTACTGCTCCAAAAGTTCTTTACTCTATAGATGCTCGAAAACTAGGCATCTCAGGCGGAGGAGGCGGCAAAGAAATCAAAACTGGGTATCCTCGCAAGGAGCGCAAAATACCTGCTTGGAAGATTCAGCAACAGAAAGAACAGGGACAAGATGTTGACTCTGACGACAATAGACCCCTGCATAATGGGCCGTGGGACGTGATTTGTTTCAATTTCCCGCATGTAGGTGGGCTTTCGACGGATGTGAATAGGCAAGTTCGTTCGAACCAAGAGCTTCTTGTGTCGTTTTTTAAGGCTTGTGTTCCTCTTCTTTCTGCTGCGCCGGCACCTGTGGATGAAGATGATGAGTGGGATGATGAGGATGAAGATGAAAACGAAGAGGATGATGATGACTCTGAGGATGAAGAGGATCAGTCCTCCGGGAAGGAGGTTCGGACTGGACCTGGACAGATTCTGGTTTCGCTTTTTGAGGCTGAGCCGTATACACTTTGGAACATTAAGGACCTTGCGCGTCATGCCGGATTACAGGTTGTGACTAGTTTCCGGTTCCCGTGGAGCTCTTATGAGGGGTATTCGCATGCTAGAACGTTGGGGGAGGTAGAGGGGAAGAATGGGGGGAGAGGTGGATGGCGTGGAGAGGATAGGGAGGCTAGGATGTATGTGTTTGAAGTTCCTGAGCCTCCCAAGAGGAAAGGGAAGAAGAGGCCGAAGCATGCGCAGCCCCATGCGCACGCGAGGAAGAGAGCCAGAGACGAAGAAGAAGGCTCGAGTGATAGTGAGTGAGGAGTTAAGTCGAAAATAATCGGACCGAAGTAGTGATGGATTCAATGTTGGAAAGGTGGTTTTTTTTTTATATCCACAATATCAAAATCGGGCTTCATATTGGTTCCATTATTGATTGGACCGAGATTAAGCAAATTTCTAAGCAAATTTCATAGTATGTACACTTTCTTCATCTCGCTCTCATCAAAGACCTCACCTGTCGTCGGGTCTTTAACCTGGCCTCTCTCCACTACTCCGAGATTCTTGCTGATTTCCATCAATCGCGACTTACCATAGACCCGGCCATTTGGAAGCACAATAGCATCACCTTCTACGTAACTCTTGGAGTGGTGGGCGTATGGCACTTTGCGAGCCAAATCGTTCAATTCCGTCGAACAAATCGGGCATACCGATGTACTTGTTGATTGGGAATTCGAACTGGATGATGTGTACGCAGAGTGACACAGTGGTGTCTTCAATGCGGATAAGCCGGCAGATAGAGCGATGTGCAAAAGCGGCTGTGACGGTAATGACAGGAGCTCATGGTGGGTTTTCACGAAGAGTTCAGATAGAACCCTCCATCTGTCTTGAGAGAACAGTGACTGTTATGTATGATCAGTTACATAGTTCCTTGAGCTGCGGAAGGGGAAATCAAAAAATGATAAGATCTTTCATACCTTGTAAGGTTCCGCATGGGTGTTCTGGCTGAAAACGAGCAATCCTGCAGCTCGCATGATTTCACTATTATTTTGTAACTCTTGGGTAGGGGTTAAATATTTCCTCGCATGCAGGATAGCTTCAAATTTCTTCGACTGGTCTTGCGTCCGGACTAGTTCAATGTATTGCTGCAACCTTAATTCGAATTCGAGATTGTGCTAGATGTCCATATGTTAGCCACACGCATCCCGTATGATGGAAACCTCCAAAACTCACCTGACTCTTTTTCAACGCCGCTTTATTCTCTCCACACCATTGCAATGCCTCTTTGGTGTCTCCGCGACGTAAGCTCTCGACCACACGCTGGCACTGAGTGAAGACCCCCAGATCGACGAGGCCTTCAATCTCCCGTTCCTGCGCAAGCTGCTTGGCACTCTCCGGATACCCCGATCGAAGCATATGATCAACTAACAGCCTATCTAATCGGACGCGCGACCATTGATCATATTTAACGTCCGCTAGACTCGGGATTTTATGAAGTGCCTCGAGATGATGTATGCGCTTTCGAGATTGAGTGTGAATGCGTCTCTCTTCTTCTTGTAGACTTTCCATCTTTCGCTTCAGGCCCTGCATTCGGGAGATCATAGCATCGAGAGCAGCGAGTGTCTGATCAGGTGTGTGGGTATTGGATAATGAGGCGTTGGCCGCTTCTTTAAGAGCCGGGATGACATTTTCTTTTTCTCGTTCGATAACTCGTTGGACTGTCTTGAAGTTTCTTCGGGCTAGTTCGTGGGGGAGTCGTAGAAGTGGTTGGTCCTGTACAAATCCGCCGGCGGGTTAGTTCAGACTTTCTTATGACGTTGGAGAGCTCCATACCAGAATGAGATGGCTCTCAGGGTTGAGCTTTGTTGAGGTCAGTTCAGCGGCCATATTTCAGTGTACAGGTGGGTCCTGTAGCTCTGGGGTCGTGGAAAGCTCAGGGTTTGCTGTAGGGAAGGTTGGAGGAGGAGTAGTGAGGAGATCCGAAGATCATTGGGATTCTACGTTCGGTTCGGGAGGGGGAAATGCGGAGATAACGGTACGGGTCACGAGATCATCATACAAAGAAATTCCAAGATTCTTGACGACGTTGATATGGATAGTATATTAATCGATATGTAATTTGATAGACACTTTACTTTATTTTACGAATTTAAGAGGCAAAAACAAGGTGTAATCTTTTAGACTAGGAAATCCTAAAGCCTCTTTAAGAAATCATGTGGGGCAAAGGCCGAGAAGTATGAAGGATATAAGGTTGAAGGTTCTATGGTAGAAATGACGTCCTGTGTTGTCGTCCATTTAAAATTCATTCACAATTTCTATACTGTCGTTCTTTCAAAGCTCTCGCACTTACACTCTTGAAGATATCCTTGATCCAGAACAAATAGTGACACCAGTAACTCGAGGTTTGTCTTGAACATCATTCCAATTTTGCATGAATCGAGGCAATATTATTTTCTTAGTTCATAGGGCATACCATACACCATGCCTCAGATAGGGTTGTTCGACATTCCGCCACAGCTCATCTCTTTGGTCTGCAACTATCTATCTCCCGTTGATAACACTTGTCTGACCTTATGCAACCACTCTTTCATGGAATTGGCTCCACATCTAGATACGCTTCTAGGTAGATCGTTTGCTACTGTTCTCCGTGTGGAAGACTTGGCTGAGGGTCTGAGAATCATCCTTTTAACGAGGCTTGTTCGCTATTTGCCCCAGTACTATTTGTGCTTCGCATGTTCAAAACTCCACCTTTGGCGGGAGGTGAAATTACTAGGGCCTGAATTCTTGCACCGAAGGTGTTTCAACCCGCTTCGGACTAAGAGATATTCTTCAGTTGTGCCACTTGAACACTCTTATTACATCTACTCGGACTTCAAATTTCACTGGATACATCTACATCTTGCAATGAGGAGATTTTACCTTGGCCCTTCTTTTGGCATCTCTACAGAATCACTGATGCATACTATTGTAAAACCCATGAACATTGCTTATGACCCAGTAACCTCGTTTCCGCAAGGTGATATGGGACTGATTTCTTTTGAGGCGCGCATCTGTCCTATAGATCCAAGTTCGTGTGTGCGCATTCAGCATATCTGCCTGGTGCAGAGAGATAAAGTGCATCAGAAACTTGACGGGGGTGAATGCGCAAAAGCTTGCAGATTGATTTCACGTTGCCAAGATCATTGCCATTTTGAAGACGAAATCAAGAATCTTTTCAATGACGACGACTTCTATTACCTTATTAAAGAGGGGGATCACAATTCAGGGAAAGGACCCAAAACGGAAAGGAGATGTCATGAATGTAATACAGCCTGGAAGCTTCAGTTACGTGAAGCTGACAAGTCCTGGAAGGACTTAGGTCCGGACTTGGATCCACTCGATTATCAATGGGGGATGAACTTGAAACCCTTTTCATCAGCAGATGGATTTTGGGAAGCCAGCGACCTGCTCGATCATCCCCGAGAACGATTTGAAATGGATCTGGGTAATACAACGCTCGATTCATCCCAGACATTGTCAGAAGAGCAAATGTTTCTTCGGAACTTGTCTTTGCTACAAAGAAAACTCGAAGGGTAATAATGCGAGGTGATGGGTGGGACATGCCACCATGAAAGATAGCAATGCTAGCACTCTGGATGCGATGTCATTTAATTTAATTTTAGGCTCTAGCTATAGATATTTAATAACTCTTAGGGAATATATTCAAAGTAACCTACTTTTGGATATTGCGTCGATATAATCGAGGTAAAAGGGTGTGCACACAAAACGTGTATAAGAGCGTGTGGGAAAACATCTAGAAGCGTAGGTAGGTAGTTCCAAGGTGATAATAGGCAGATATTGGGATCTTATATATACTATCCTCGAGATTCTTACACACAAATTTATTCAAGGTCTACTATGTTTTATGGGGGATGAGTTTCCTAGCTGGGTTGACTATAGTAGGATTTGCTATGCCTATTGTGCAGTTGGGCATATACTTCTGCATGATACTTTACATGCACTGGCCCGCTATACTAATGGGAATATCATATATAGTTACGCAGCTGTTATTGTGGTAAGTAGTCAAACCCCGAAAACATATGGCAGAGCGAATATGAACGCAATAATTCTTTAAATCTTCAAACCGACATTCCCTTTTGACCAAGACTCCGGAAGGCAAAGAACAATAAAAAAGGCACAATATATGGTACAGGAAGTAGACCGCGAGCTAGCAGGGTTTCTTTCTTCCTGGTTATCTAGTCGCTATCATCGCTGTCCTCGGCCTGCTTGGACTTCCGGCGCTCCTTCTTTTCCTTCTTCTCCTTCTTCTTCTTCTTGCGCTCGGCCTTCTCCTCGGCGGTCTCGCCGTCGTGCTTGCGCTTCTTCTTGTCATCGTCGGCACCCTCGGCCTCGCTCTTGGGGGACTCCTCAGCGGCAGGAGTAGGCTCAGGGCGGGCAGCAGGGGCGTCGGTCACGTCCTCAACGGCATCGTAGTCCTTGTAACCAGCCTTCCAGCTAGCAGGGGTCTCCTCGTTGGTACGGCCGAATTTCTGCGAGAAGGGTTAATATAAATATTCCGGAAAGAGTCAAGATCAGATATGATAAGAGGTATCACTTACGTCGAGCTTGCCAGCAGACTTGAGCTTCTTCTTCTCGACAGCAACAGGGCCAAGACCCCAGCGACGGGGGTACAGGTCACGCTCCATGATGCAACGCTTGACCTTGGCGACGACACCGTGGTCGCAAGTGGAAAGCTCCACAGTGGACATCTGGGCAATACCAATGGCAATAGCCTCACCCTTGGTGGTCATGAGAACAACCTCCTCGTGGACCTCAATACCAGCCTCTGTAGAAATATATTAGCTTCATAATGCTCATATGAAGAACTTTTTTTTATGGAATTGCAACTTACCGAAACGCAGGAGACCGGGAATCATCAGCTTAGCACCGTAGCAGACGGCGTTGACAGCGCTGTCCTTAACCACAATACGCTTGTAGGAGGTAAGCAAGCTCTCCAGAGGGCTGATGACCTTGCGCAGGTAGGACTCGTCACGCTGGTTGTCGTAGATCCACTGGGCATCCATGACATCGTGCAGAGTAACCATGCCTTGCTCCTCGTTCATAGCTCCAGAGCGCACACGACGCAGCTCCTGCATGTGAGCACCAACACCGAGCAGCAGACCCAAGTGAACACACAGGGTACGGATATAGGTACCAGCCTCACAGCTCACCCAGAAGACACCGAGGTGACGCTCATTGTCGAACTCGTACAGGTTGCTCTCGTGAATGGTACGGATACGGAGCTGACGCTTGACAGCGGAGATAAGAGGGGGACGCTGGAAAAGAGCACCAGTGAGGGTCTCGAGAGCGCGACGGAACTGAGCCTCGCCACCGGGGATCTTGTCGTGCAGGCGAATGACACAGACATACTCCTTACCGGCACCCTGCTGAGACTTAACCAGACGAGTGGCGCGGTCAATGCAGACAATCAAGCAACCAGTAACCTTAGGATCAAGGGTACCACTGTGACCAGTCTTCTCGGATCTAAAATAATCAATTCGTTTAGAAAAATATTCTTATAACTCCCCTTTTCGCTTGCGATATAATTATATCTTGAGGGATACGTGGGGAAGGGTGGATGGTGAGGTTTACCTGAGGATACGCTTCATCCAAGCCACGACTTCGTGACTGGAAGGGTTGGAAGGCTTGTCGAGGTTGATGACACCGGAGCTGATATAGGACTTCAGGTCACGCTTCAAGGGGGAAGCACCAGCAGGGATGGGAGTGAAGTGACCGGTGCGAACAAGCACTGTGTAGCCATAAAATTAGTCAAATGTTCACGAAGGTGAAGTTTTTTTTCTTCTTCCATCTTTTCCATTCTGGGATACGTACACTTCTCGTAGTTCTTGAGGAGAAGTGGCCATTCCTCGCTGGAAATGTTAGGGCTAATCGCCTCGGGCTTAATGGCGTAGTCCATCTCCTGGTTCTTGACGGCGGCCATGGTGTCGATGGTGTTGCTGTTACAGACCAAAAATTTGTTCGAGGAAATTTTGCGAGTGCGGCAGCTCCAATCCCTAATGCGGTTTAGCGCCCGCATACAGTCACGTGATGTTCCCAGCGCGAAAAATTGGCGTGAAATTTTGCCTCAATGCAGGAATACTAGAGAAGGGGATTTAATAAGATCAATTCGTTTTAAGGGAGGGTTTAATGGAGTCATTTATGACTTGAGGTATTGTATATTCATTCAAGATACTACATGATAGAAATAATCACAGCGAAAACTGGTTCTTGGTCAATGTTCATCAAACTTGATGAGTAGTTAATATTGAAGGAAAATGCTATTTTACATGACCAGTCCTTTAGCGAACTTATGCTTCAGGAATTCTGGTTGGTATGAATTGGATACTATGAAAAACGATAAGCATTGGGCTCGATGCAGGTCCAGGAGTCAAGGATCCGCCTTCATAGATTCTTATGATCAAGACCCTCTTTAGATGCGCTTATTCTTATTCGTTCATAGTAACGCTCTTAATCCCCGCCGAGTCTTCGACCTGTACCTCGACCACTCCAAGGATTCTGGATCGAGGATGTCCAGCCTCGGGACGAGGACTGGGAAGATTGCTGCGGTGCCTGGGAGGCATTGAAGGCTGTACCATACCCACGAGACCCAAGGTTGGGGGTGTGACGAGCGAAAAACCGCCGCACCGCAACTGGCGTGGTGATATAGTTTCGCCCGCCACCGAAAGTTGGATAGATGCGAGTTAGGAAGTCATAGAGATGAGCGGCCACAATACCGGTGAGCTCAAGCATGACTCCAGACGTTCCACTCATGACCAAGGAGACGAGAAGCATCGCCCATGGCAGGAACTCCATACGCATCTTGACGAACCATAACATGGTTTGCTTGCCGCGATTCTCTTGGGCGTAGGTGTAAATGAAAGCCATAGTCAATGCTACATGGTAAGAAAAATCTAGTTTAGTCTTTGCCTTTCTCTCGCAAGGTCAATTGCAGAATAGCTCACCCGAAATAAAGACTGGCATTTCAAGAACGAAGCCTGCGGTAAGCTTTATGCAAAGTTAGCAAGCTGAAAATCGATGATTTACTAGAAAATGACATGGGAATTGGAAGAGATGGAGACTGATGAAACATAATAATAGTATTTGGGAATGAATGATAATAGATGTATGTAGAATGTAGGATGCCCGAACCACCGGCATGAATTAAGAATCATGACGGCTATTGTAGACAAGCCACCATTCCCACACCTCATGCAGCACCAGGATTTTGCGAATTATAAAGTGCTGCACAGGATGCAGGGGTAATCTTCCTCACGTTCAGGAACCGCTTCAGCTAGTTTGTATGGCTGGGCGGGCAGATAAGGCGAGGTGTTTGGCTTGGAAATGCAGAAAGCAAAGAAGAAAAGAACAAGACTCTACTGTGTATGAAACCCAGGTCAAACAAGTCACTTACCATAATTGAAGTTGCTACAAAGATGAGGTAGATGAAGAAATCTCCAGGCTGACTCATGCGAGAAGAGCTGGATTCCAGCTGACTGCCATAGTGATACACTGCAGGCAGGTTAGCAAGGGCTAAGAACAGCCAATGCAGTAGCGAAGCTTCATACTGAAATAGAGATCAAAGAAGAAACTGAGCTTTGGACCTGTTAGTAGAAACGGAGTGACAAATCGCCAGATCTCAGGAAACAACTTGAATATGCGGCCCGGCCAGAAGACAACATAATATCCACTAAGCACGCCGCCATGAACTAGGACGGACTGAACCAGAGTCAAAGCTGTGATTGTTCTGAGGACTTGTCAGTCAAACAGTCCCCATCTTGGCTGAGTCAAATTGCAGCGTACCGAGACACCGGAGGTGCTGCCCAGAAGGCCGCCTGGACTTGGTCCATGGTCAGCTAGCTGAAAGAGATGAACAACGAAAACTAAACTGTCAGAAGACTCGCTTGCATCGCATTGGATGAAAATGCAGCTGGGTGAGTGATCAATGACAATGAAGATGAAAGGGAAAGAGGAAATGAAGAGGTTGAAGGGGGAAGAGGCCTTTTAAAAAAGCGTGTGCAAAACTCCGGGTGTGGTTTATCCGAGATCCGAATGCTTGGCATTGCGTCTATAGCATTCCATACTAGTTAAGGTCATAGACTACAAAGCCCCCAACAAGCTTCACTTTTAGCACTGGATATTCGAGATAATAGGATAAGAAGATAGGTCCTCTGCATTTAATGAACTGAAGTTACCAGGGAAATAAGATTATAGAAAATAAAAAAATGTATTTGAACTGATTCCTGAGGCCCGAGCTCACGGGAAATATATTATATGCGAGAATGTTTCAAAGCTTACCCTTGTCGCAAATGTACAATGCCAAGATCAAAGTTACCTGTCTTACAGTTTAAACTTGTGCCTATGAACCTGAAAAACGTAAGAGTCTCTAATGAATCCTAACCCACAGAGTATATTCTTTTCCACTTGAGATGACCAGCTCCAAAACCCTGATGAACCTACAGTTTGGCTTGTTTGTTTATCCGGTCCACACCGCCCGTGCGAGATCGGACCGATTGGCGATTTGGATTCAATATTGCGGGCGACATCAAGCTAGTAGCTCTGGGAAGCAAGGAGATTCAAGAGCGGGAAAATTAATGCTCTCTTAAAAACAAGCCTCCCCACCCGGAAAATAAGTCTCCTCATACCAACCTGCCCCAATGGATCGTTTAAGGGTAGTTTTTCTTGGCCCACTGGCATCCTTCTCACACCAGGTATGAATAATAATAAAATTGGTTACCCCACATGTGACAGAAACTTGAATCTGTGTCAAACGTACCACCGCTCTCTGAACCCTGATAACTAATTCTTGTTCATAGGCTGCATCTGAGTCGTTTGGTAAAAAGGCTGCCGATCTGTTGCCTCATGTCTCCTTCGCAGACGCCTTTGCAGCAGTACAAAGTCAAGAGGCCGATTACGCTGTGATTCCGTGCGAAAACTCGACCAATGGCTCGGTTGTTCAGACTCTTGACCTTCTTGCGGATCGGAATGATCTATACAAAGATGTCAAGGTGTGCGGCGAGTACTATCTAACCGTGCATCACTGTCTATTGGTACACAAGGGCTCATATCCATCTGGTTGGTCCGGTTATGATGGGTCAATCACAAAACTATACACACACCCGCAAGCCTGGGGCCAGTGTGAAGTTGTGCTATCGAAATATTTCAAGGGTGTCGAGAGACAAGATGTCTCATCTACATCTAAAGGCGCAGAGATTGTCTCTAAAGAGCCGACTGAGAAAAGCGCTGCTATTGCCAGTCGTTTCGCCGCAGAGTATCACGGCGTCGACGTGTTGAAGGAGAACATCGAGGATCGAGCGGATAACACAACTCGATTCCTCATCTTGAGAAATGTTCTTGCCAAACGTACCGCTCAATATGATCTTGAGCAGCCGGAGGCGCCTACATCGCAAGAAAAGCCCGTGCATGAAGATACACACAAGACATTGGTCTCGTTTTCGATAGATCATTCCTTGCCGGGTGCATTGGCGAATGCCCTTTTGATCTTCAAGAAGCATGGGCTGAATCTTACAAGTATAAACACAAGACCGAGTTTGAAGCGGGCTTGGCAATATATCTTTTTTGTGGAGTGTGGTCGAACACCATCAGATGAGAACAAGGATGCGGTTGTCAAGGCACTGACAGATCTCCGAGTTGTCACCGAGTATTGCCGGGATCTTGGAACTTGGAAAGATCAGTTGGGTACCAGTACGTTATAGACTGCATTGTTTCATGTTTGGGATCGATTTATGAATTAGGATATGCACGTGGTGCCAATAATGATAGCATATTGTTAAGACTTTTCGGGTGAACTTGGCAACAAGTTCAAAAATCAAAATCTATCAAGACTTTTATCTCGTCTACATAACCATCGGATATAGTGCCTCTCCATTTTATGTATTTCGATTCATTTTTCAGACTATAGCGAGTGCAGGGAAAGTAAAAGAGCAATATTCAAAATGAACCATTCTGGAACAACCGCGACGAGCAGGGCCCTGAAGAGAAACAAGGCCTCGACTCGCCTACGCACAGTAGAAACAGGCGGCAATTGGGAGACTGACGGTTGCAGAGAATCGCATCCAACCTTTAAAATTGCAATTTACGGCTTAAATTCATCTCAATCACTGAGGTAACCTCAGCGTGTTTGTTAGAGCTTGGATGACCCTGTTAGAAGATTAGATCCCAGAATTTGTTGGAGGAAAGTGAAGGGGATGTTGAAAGAAACGACATACCTCTGGGCAGCTTCATGAAGTTTGGAACGGGCGTGTCGAAGATATCCTTTACGGATGTCTGGATTCCAGTTTCGGAGCCACTTTCATGATCCACGGGGCGAGCCGTCAGAACACTCACCGAGGGAGCTTCTGGCCATTCATCCTCGCTCTCTGCGAGGGCGCTCAGCCGTCAATCTATGAAAGAGAAATGTTAGTAATTGAACCAGAACGACGACTAGAATAAATTAATCACATACCATCGTAGAACTCATCGTCGTCGCTGTAGTCGGCAAGTTGCTCGAAGTTGACATTGTATCGGAGAATGGCTCCGATTCCACCAAAGCCCTTCACGAACTGGTTTCCTTCACCAGATCGGTCGGACACGAACTCCAGAGTGGCACCGAAGTCCTTATAGGACTCGGCAAGCCACTCAATGAAGGTGGTGGACTCGATAACCTCCATCTCGGTTCCACTCTCCTTGTCCATGAACATCTCCCGGTTGTTGGCTTCTTGAGCCTTGGTGGCATTGACAATAACCTCCTCTCCAGTAGAGGCCTTCAGCTGGTAGCGAGTAACATCCAAGTTCTCGTAGACGATCAGAATCTCGGCAGCACCAAGCTCCATGGCCTTCAGGGTGTCCTCGACACCGTAGCAAACCTTGCCGGTGTCTTGACTGATCTCCTCGAAGTACTTGCCAATAAGCTTCTTCTCTTGGATGAACTTGACGTTGCTCAGAGTCTCAGCGGCAAGCTCAATAGCTTGGTTGAAACCATTCTCACCACCATATGAAACGTCGACGATCTTGATAACCTTAGCCTGGAGACGACCATCGAATAGATCGGACTGGTTCAGATCGTTCTTGAAATCGGCAGAACCAGCCAAAACAAGACCAGCTACGTTGACCTTATCGTTGGTGATATAGTTCTGAACAGCCAATTCAGCAATCTTACGCACGTAGTTGTGACGCTTTTCCTCACGTAGACGGGCGAAACGCAGCGCGGATTGACCACCACGACCCTGGGAACAAAATAATTAGTGACCTGATTATGTAAAATGGAAATTTGGAAATATTCCGCTACTCGGTTGAAAACTTACGTGCTTCTTGGGTAGATCAACGGAGAGACGCTGCAGGATTTCACGAGTGTTACCACTCAGGGTACCGAAGAGCGCACCGTTACCATCCATGATAATGAAACCGAACTTCTGATCCGACTCCAGCAACTCACTCAAAGCCTCTGTGTGGAATTTGTTGTCACAAAGGTACAGAGAGGTATTGATGGGCTTGAAGGGCTCGAAGTCAATGTTAATCTTTCGCTCCTTTCCTTCCTGGGTGATAATTTCACCACAGTACACCACAAGACCATTTGGAGGGACCTTGTTATACAACTTCAGACGCTGCTGGGTGGAGGTAATGGCAGAGAGGACGGAGAGACGGTTGACTCGAGACTTGATGTTGGAGGCAGTACCCTGGATTGTATTTTATCAGCATGGTGGGGGTCACTGAAAGAGACTAAGGGAACTCACATATTCTTCAGCCAACATCTTTGCCGCTCGAGAAATCTGGTCCTTGGGCGCTTTATAAAGCATTAGCGCATTGTTGCTGAAATCTGTATTTTGACCGCAGAAAAGAAAAGTTGACAGGTATCAGGCGGGAAAGCATACGAATGATGAGCGAAATCATGGAAGTTCCATTTCCGCGGGCAGATTCCAGACGCTTGACCAATTTCTTAACCTTCCATATCTCAATGTTCTTCTCCACATCGGTTTCTTGCTGGTTGGAGCTCATTTTGGGTAAGGCGAGGGTGGACTACCACCAAAGGGAAAACTGGTCGGCCTTCCTGTCGACGCCTGTCGGGCTCAAAATGGGGCCGAAGGAACAAAGATTTGGGTTCCTTAACGTGATTTCAGGCCTGTAAAAACGATTTCAATTAGGACCTTGTCAATGACTGCCTCCGAATAAGAAGACTTCAGTGCAAAAAGGGAGGGGGGGGTTTGAAGACACGGACCTTGCTGGTTGACGTAGAGTCCGACAGCAAATTTCCTCAGGCACCGTGGAGGGGTTCGGTGGGCTGAGGTAAGCCAGTTTTTGGGCCAGGGCACGCGGGTGACGTTGTACCGGGTACTTGTCGGTGAAGTGGGATCCGGGGCAGTCTTGGTGGTATTCAGTACATACGCGCGCCACGGGAATTTCATTTTATTTAAATTTTTTAATTTTCTTAATTTTTTTTATAAAGAAACCGCAAGTCTAAAAATACAATGAATGAATTCATGGATATCATAGTTCATTGGATAATGAGCAGTGCCTTTCTCCTCTCTTGTTAGTCTATGGAGTTCGGCGTAGTCCATACTAGCCACGACCATTATCTATGGCTGTATGTACTGTAATGTACGTAATAAGATCTTTGCATGATGATCTCCTCCATACTGCGCCACCTGAAACTATCCTGGTCTGGTTGTCCTACCTATGCCCGAAATCGGCCTATATACCACCTAACACTGCATATATACAAAAAATTAAAGAAGGCCACATACTATGCAAGGATTTCTTTACGATTGATATATGAGTTGGATACATTGTTGGCTTTGTAAATACCCGTGGACATAGATATCTTTCCTAGTCTTTCCGATCCTCTTTGTTTGCGTTGTCTGCCCGCTCTGTATCCCACGTCCAATATACCCCGATCGCTATAAGCACTCCCATGACTCCCTCGAAAGGTGCCATTTTGCGCCACTCTCCACCACTCCGGTGAAACACAAAGGCCCCTAGCAATCTTCCGGGTACTGTCACAAGCATCATGGGGATATTGTTCTGGTATGCCGCAATGGTTTGACAGGCCCCCAAGGCTATGGATGTTAAGCTGATAAATAATAAATTAGTTCTCTTTTCAAATAGAGTAAGTATTGTAGGCCCTGAAGTACCTGATTGCCTGGATTGTTCCAGTGTCTATTCCTTGAAAAGGGGAGTTCGCAAGACTGGCGATCGCATTCGGCCGGAGTAGTGTATAGATCCCACTAGCCAGTAGTGGGACTGCCTGGATACCAAAAATGTATTGAGATAGGCGAATACTCCGCAAACCAGAGGATCCGGGGTTAGGAGTGGAACTTGGAGACATGGATTATGATGGGATTGAAATTAGACTTAGGTTCCAAGGTTGACTTGAGGTTGAAGTTCGTCTGACAGATATCTTACCCCATAAGCTAGCCTACATAGTACATATGTACACTTGTGGGTACCCCGGATGCTTTTTTATTTATTCTGCCAGTCCGGAAATATTGCAGTCTATTCTAGGTTTCACGGCAATTCATAAGTCATAGTTTCTTATCTATGTTCAAATCCGTAAGGAATCAATTATTCCTGTTTCGGTTTAACTCGGCGTCGTCTTATCAGGGCATTTACTTATCAAGGCTTGCCAACCCCACACCCGAGCTTGCTAGCTTCGTCTGCGCAATTCCGATCACCAACCCGCGCCTTATCTCTGCTCTTATAACATCTGGACAGAGATACAGAAATTCCTTTCAGTTATTCTCCGGCCTCCTGACTTCGAGATATTGGAGAAATCCCCCTGATTTCACCTCAAACTGCTGCGGAATCTTTGCGGGCTTAACTGGCGAAAGAAATGTCTTCCCGGGTCGCCGAAGACCAACAAGAACCCGGAACAACTCCAAGCCCCTCGAATTTCGCTGCGTCAAGCTCGTATGAACCTCCACGCTGGACCCAAGGAAGTCCAATCGTCGAGATAGAAGGACAGCAACGACAAAGGTAGCCTCCTTCGTCAAAGTCGAACATCAAGCTTGCGTTTCCCACAGAGCTGTGTACTGATACAGCTTCTCTAGATCGTCCTCTTTCTCCCGATTTCGACAAGCAGGTGGTCCGAATAGCATTGATAACTTTGCTCGCTCATGGCAAAGAGCAGCTGGTTTCCCCGAAGTGATACCGCGTCGTTCTTCGTTTGTTTCAGTTGACTCCGACGATGACTTCGATATCGCAACGGGTGGAGGATATGCCAGTAGAGTCTCACGCCACAGATCAGACGGCGAGGAGGACGAGGAAGACGACGAGCAGGATTATATTACACATACAAACGCGAGTCCTAGGAGAGCCCTCCCAACTACGGGGCTTCTTGCCTCCTCCCCAGAGAGAAGTTTTGCTGCTTCGTACGGGTCAATATCATCTCGAGTGAGTGAGTCCACCCGGCGGAATGCTATTCAGTTCCACCGAGAGCAACAGGCCCGGGCGGAAGCTTTAGGACATCCCGATCGAGAACCTCTGCTCCTCAAGCATGTCGAGAATGAAGACGGAACGTACGAAGATGTTATAGTCGGTCAATCTACCGTGCCGCAGACTATCTTCAATTCGGTCAATGTGCTAATCGGAGTTGGGCTACTTAGTCTTCCACTTGCTATGAAGCATTCCGGGTGGTTGATCGGTCTTCTGTTTCTTATCTACTCGGCTTTTTGCACAGCTTATACTGCCAGAATACTGGCTAAATGCCTTGACGCGGATCGGAGTATTGTCACATATGCCGATCTCGCATATATTAGCTTCGGACATCAGGCTCGTCTAGTGACGAGTTTTCTCTTTTGTTTGGAATTACTAGGAGCGTGTGTGGCGCTCGTGGTGCTATTTGCTGATAGTTTATATGCGTTGATTCCTGGCCTAAGCATTTTCCAATGGAAAATAGTGTGTGGAGTGGTTTTGATTCCGTTGAATTTCCTGCCTCTGCGATTACTCAGTGTAACCAGCATTTTGGGCATTATATCATGCACATCTAGTAAGTACTTACCAGACCAAGAAGTCATTTTCGTGAGCAAGAACAGAATTTAACCCCTTCTATAGTCGTTATTCTTATATGCGTTGATGGCTTGATCAAACCTGACTCCCCAGGCTCCCTCCAACAGCCCGCGAATACATATCTCTTTCCCCAAAATTGGGCTACAGTCCCTTTGAGCTTTGGTTTAATTATGGGTAAGAGCGAATTCATACGAGAGATGCATTATGGCAGAGAGCTGACTTGACTTTACAGCACCCTGGGGTGGTCATGGAGTCTTTCCTAATATTTATCGCGACATGAGACATCCTAAGAAATATGCGAAGAGTCTGTGGGTCACATATTTATTTACAGTATGTAAAAGCGATTATCTAAACAAGATGCAAAACCCCGGGAAAGAATCTAACAAGACTTCCATAGTTTTCTCTCGATTCGTCCATGGCAGTCATCGGTTGGCTTATGTTTGGTGATATCGTTCGCGACGAGGTCACAGCCAATATTCTCAGCTTAGATGAATATCCACAGCTCGTGTCCGTTGCCATCATCGTCTTCATCTCCATAATCCCGTTAACAAAGGTGCCACTGAAGTGAGTTGAGTTTCCAATGCCCGCTCGCCCTGCGCCAAATTACTGACAGAAACTTAGTGCCCGACCATTAGTAGCCACCTTCGAAGTGCTTTGCGGGGTTGGACCAAATGCACAGTCTTCACGCGGAGAGGGAACTCTAGCATTCATTCGAGTATTAATTCGAGTTTTGACGGTGATTTCGATTGTCGTTCTTGCCGTGATATTCCCGGCATTCGACAGAATCATGGCCTTCCTCGGGTCATTCCTGTGCTTCACCATTTGCATCATTTTGCCTCTGGCGTTTTATCTGAAAATATTCGGGAAGGAGATAAGCCGAAATGAGCGCATCCTGGACTGGATTCTGCTCATTAGCTCAACAATCCTGGCGGCGGTGGGAACAGTTTGGGCATTCTTGCCTCAAGACATGATTTCGGCCAAATGATAAATCGTTGTGTTGTGCAGCAATTGGTTTGGTTTGGCAGAAGATCATGTTCAGCTGTCGCCCATGATGATGGCGAAGTTATTTCTCTTGTGGCCAGGGTGGAGCATTTCCTTCTTGAAAGTCTGGGGGGAAGAGGCACCCGTATAGTTCCATAATTGATAGATCAGCTTCGAAGTCCGCCTGCTCTGTACGAGATGGAAGCCCAAACTGGCCAAGATGGCGAGAAGTCTTTCTTCTGTAAGATAGCGTGAATTATCCACGCAGGCCACTGGAAGGACAAGAAAGAGAGTTGGAGGAAGGGAGATGGGACAGTTGGAAGTCAGGAATTGTACACAGCGTTTGAGCATATCGCCGCGGCCCACGGGATCCGGTACATAGTTAAGCACCAATGAGAGACTGATGATATGAAATCTTTCTTCCTCTGTAGAAGGCAATGGGCGTTCCATGAAATCTTGTTTCAGGATACCTGGTTCTTGAGAGTTTAGGTCGATGCGAGACACCTCTAAGGAAGGTGTTCTAGAGCAAACATTCTTCGTACTTAAAGCCCCAACTTCAAGTACTCGCAGTTTAGGAAGAGTTGTTTCCCATTGATTGAGCTCGGGTTTGATCCAGTCTACGAGAGTTTTGCTAGAATCGCCACCTCTTTCTCCTGACTGGCCTATCTTGCTAGCAATTTGATAGCTCTCCAAGCCACCATTGGCTTCTATTTGGGCATTAATACTGCTCACCAGAGCATCATCTCCTGCATTCTCTGCCTGGCTTCGCGCCTTCATAAGCTGGTGATGAGAGCGAATAAGAGTTCTGGTAGCCTTGGCTGATAATGTTGCATGCTTGGATTTGACTGTTGGCGGCCGAGTACTAGAAAGGAGACCCGGGCGCTTAGACCGACGCTTGGGAGGCATGGTTTTCTCAGAATTGATATGTGCTGGTGGGGATCAACAAGTTTTCAAAATTCCCGAATTGGCGACGGTGACATGATCATCAAAATATCATCAGAAGTGGAGATTTCTGTCTATCTCCAATGCCCTTTTGATAATCAAAAAATAAAATAATAAAATAAAATCGGATGCGGAGTGTGACTAAGCACAGGATCAGTCAGCAATCACCTGACCCACAGAGTGGTAGGGTTTTCGCTTAGCGAAGCCACTTTGAATTGTTCGACTCTCGACACTGCGACAATCATCACGACAGCGGAGACGACAGCCATGGCCCCTACCACCAAGCAAGGTATGTTATACAGCCTGCGGTTTATGATATGAACATACCAAACAGCGATTTTGCGACGAAACTGTGTGTCGGAGGGATTGTGTGGCATCAATGACAATATTTCAATATTGTATCGAAAAAGTTTCCCGGGAAGAAAAAAAAGAGGCTACAGGGAAGAGCTGGGATTATAAGAGACTATTGGGATTCAACATCGATTATCAACACCTGCGATCACGTCCGAAGCAAATTTTCCTCGTCTTGTTCTTCCTGAAATTGTTATTTGGGAGCCACACAATCTTTCTCCGACTGCAACCCACTTCGCAATATCGAAACCGCACACACACACAAGAGAATCATGTTCGGTAGACTAACAGTTTTTTATAGCTAACGCTGCTGCCAAGGCAGTCGTGAAGGGTTCTTCCGTACGTTTTCTGAAATCCATGAACTGAAAAAAAGACACTACATTCGAATGCAATGGTATACTAATTATTCTGGGGAAATTTAGCTTCACAAGTCCCGCAAGGTTCGCACCTCGACCACCTTCCACCGCCCCAAGACCCTCCAGCTCTCGCGGTCTCCCAAGTACCCCCGTGTGTCGATTCCCCACCAGCCCGTCCTCGACGCCCACAAGATCGTTCTCTACCCTCTGAACACTGAGAGCGCCATGAAGAAGATCGAGGAGAACAACACCCTCGTCTTCATTGTTGATGTCAAGGCCAACAAGCGCCAGATCAAGGGTGCTCTTAAGAAGCTGTACGACGTTGACACCGTCAAGGTCAACACCCTGGTCCGGTAAGTTATCAATCTTTGGCCCCGGACTTGAAAATACCAAGTTCCTATGTCGCGGCAAAACCAGCAATCACTAATACATTTATAGCCCCGACGGTTCCAAGAAGGCTTTCGCCCGTTTGACTCCTGATGTCGATGCTCTTGACATCGCCGCCACCAAGCTGGCTATTGTCTAAGGGAAGAAAAGAAATGGGATTTCTTTGGGTTTGGGCGAACTTTGTTTTCACCGCGGTGATTCTCTATACCAGCCAGTTTCCTTGGCTGTGTGTGCAGCAACGAGGGCTGAATGATTAAAAAAGAAACTTTTCTGATACGATCACCTATGACTTGTATGGATTCTTATGCATTCTAACTACCTTCCCTCGGTAGTCTGTAGCTTTTCTTGCCGCTTTGTATGGCTCAAGACGTAGTATCATGCCTTGCTTGACTTGTGTCTACTACAGCATGTAAAACTTGATAGGCTCGACCGTGAACTATACGACCGTGAACTATGGGCACGAAAATAATGCACATTATAATACTTTGTTTGATTTTAATAGGTTCTTACACGAGGCGCATTGCTATTGACAGATGTCAGAGTACAGCAGACTTGACTTCTCATTTACTATTGAGACTATGTTCTAGCATACATACGCGTCTATGCCAAGTACCTCATCTATCCAACACAACTAACCCGGCCATTCCTATCTTGAAATAAGCCAAAAGAAAGCACAAGATCCATGTAATAAAAGAAGAAGAAAAAAGAAACATAACTATACACAGGAACTCATTCATTTTAACTCTAGTATACAGGCGACTCATACCGCAGCGCATCTCAACCTAACTCAAGTAAGTCCCGGTATGCACATGCACCGTCACGACAGAATCGGAACAATGAAAACATATCCACAGCAGAAACACAAATCCACTATTCCAACATGGATTAAGTACATGGGCCACTGCTAGAAGCGGAGATAGTTGTAGTGGATTGAATTAGATCCAAAGCACGAGATGTAGGAGGAATGGCGAAAGCGGATGAAGCGATGGAAGGGGATCGGGAATTATGTCGTTTAGCATGGCATAGCTTAGTGACCACGCATGTTCTCGAGTTGCTTTAGGATACCCATTTGAGTGTCCATCCAGCGGTCAACGCAGTTAGCTGCGCAGGCCTCTTCGTTGCGGTCGAGAGTCTTGGAGGTGATTCTGCCGGTGACGCACTTCTTCCAGCAAACGTCGTTAAGCTGGTGAACCACTATTGTTGAAAGTATGAATTAGTCTCATCGAATTGAACCAATTCATTAAGTATGTCGTATGAAATCAATTGTCTCGTTGATCTGGTATCGGGTCCGATCGAGTGCTGCAACTTACTCTGCTGGATGTTGGACTTCTGCGCCTCATTGGCTAGGATCTGATTGAGCTCCTTCTTATCGGCATCGTTGAGCTTAGAGAGCTCCAGCTGAGTCTGAGGGTCCATTTCGAAGACTAAAGTTGAGAACAAAGTATATGATAGGTGGAAGGTAAGAGGAGCCGAGAACCGTATATTGTATATGATGAATAGAAAGCTGAAGTGCAGCAACGCAAAATCGAAGGCGGTGACAGTCGGCACAAAAATGACGATTCATGCGGCGTTGACAATGTCGATTACTCTTACCTATTCCTCTCCCCAGCTTTCTTCCTTGTTCCCTTTCTTTTCGTCTTCTGCTCAAAGGATCGCGGGGGTCTCTGTTTTTCTGTTTTTCTGTCCTCGAGTCTCTACATATAGTCAACACCGACATCATGCCGCCTATTCGCAGCGCCCGCAATCGCAAACCGCCGCCAGCCGGCTTCGACGACATAGAAGATACCTTGCTGGAGTTCAGTAATAAGATGAAGGATGCCGAGAATGAGCCTCATGAAGGAAAGAAGAAGTACGAGGTACTTTGGCCTATCTTTCAAATCAGTCACCAACGTAAGTACAGAACGCAACGTAACTCAACTCAGCGCAACGCAACACTTGCAGTTTGCCCCTCCTGTCCCTGCCAAAATGAGGACCATGTTCCAGAAAATTGACGCTAATTATTTTTTCTTCGTTACTTAGGTTCACGATACATCTACGATCTCTACTATGAGAAAGAAGCCATCTCAAAGCAGTTATATGACTGGCTGCTGAAGAACAAATATGCCGATGCAAACCTGATTGCTAAGTGGAAGAAGCAGGGTTATGAGAAGGTTCGTCAACTTTTATTTTCTTTTTGTTTCTAGCGGGCATAATACGACATCGTATTGGAGGGAAGCTTACTAACTTTCTTTTGTAACTTAGTTGTGTTGTCTCCGTTGTGTCCAGACGAAAGAGACCAATTTCAATTCGACCTGCATCTGCCGAGTGCCCAAAGCCCAACTTAAAGATGGGGAGAACATTCAATGTGTCAGCTGTGGATGCCGGGGCTGTGGAAGCAGTGATTAGGAGGGAACCTTGGGAGTGTTGGGAGAACAAAACAAAATAAAAAGCAGGATATGACGTGAGGAAGACTACATCGAGGATGGATGGACATGAAAAATCATTTCTATCCAGCTCTACTCTCATATTTTGATTTTGGGTTATGTACCATGGTGGCGTTTGGGTCTTTGCATTGATGCCATTTTCTATTCTAGTTTCTTTTCTTTTCCATTCTTTATTATCTTGTTCACGACATTAAATCAGTCAATCAGATACCCATCGATATTACCAGAGAGGAAGAAGAAAGAAGAATTACAGCTTGGTAGACAAGTAGACAGTAGATAGGTATACTAGTAATCAAACATTTCAAAATCAAATTGTGCTACACTAATCCATAGCGCCTCCCATGTTGCCTGTTTTTCTCGCAGGGTGTCCGTAAAAAGATAAAATCACAACCCCAATAATCCCGAATCATGAAAACCATCGCTTGCTCATGTACATCTTAGCATCATCATTAAGGTCGTGACCAGGCCATCCTGGGCTCGGTGGTAAAAGGAACAATTAGAACCGGCGTCATAGCGCAGCCCAAGAACTCCCAAACGAAAACACCACCCAACCGAAACCTGGTAACATCCAGAAAGTACCAACTCCGTGGTCCAGAACGCAATAATAAAGAGAAGGAATAGAAGAAAAAAAAGCAAAAAGGGGCGAGGAAAACAACGGATAAACAAAATGGGGTTACATCCAGTGGAAAGGCACTCAAAGAAGAATAAACACTGGTTCAAACACAATAACAAAAAACACCGGAACCTAAACAACGCATGTATGGGACGGGGTCACTCTTGGTACCCCATGGTTTAAGTAAATCATAAACATTCAAAGTCAAATCTCCAAGGGGAGGTTTTGACCTTTCAAAACAGAGTAGTGTTGCTGCGACTACTCAATCCAGGACGAGGGTGCAATGCCTTCGGTTTCAGCATGTCGTCTTTAGCAGGTCCTCCAATTTTCTGGAATCCTTGCAGAAGATCAACACCGTCCACTTCGCCAGAACTATCATTGCTCTCGTCAAAAAGGTGGAAGGAGAAGAAGTCATCTTGGTTGGTGTCGCTAAGACGTCCAATCTCGGGGAGCTTGGACGGGGAGTCTGGGAAAATAGCCGACTTGGACCTCGTGAGAGACGGAATACCAGCACGACTGTTTACGCTGACTGAAGTGATATCAGCGAGAGCCGTGTTTCCGCTGTCAGTCCGTTGGCGCTTCACAGAACGTTTCTCGGGAGAACCATATGCAGCTGATGACATGTGCTCAGGGCCTGGTTCTGCGAAAATGTCAAAGCTGGTGTGGAAATGATCATGAGGCGTATAAGATTCATCATGGAGGTTGAAGGCAGGACTCCAAGGCAAATCGTCGTCTGTTAGCCCCAAGTGCTTAATTGGTGAGTTCACCATTTGTTGAATCTTGCGCCGATGGTTGCGCAAGTTTGTGTTTGGGGAAACTGATGGCGGAGGCTTGGCTGGCTTCTTGAACTTGATCATAGGAGTCAATGGCGGTGGTAGCATACTGACATATTCCCCTCGAAGCGGCGAAGACCCCACGAGAGTCTTGTGCTCTTTTCGAGTAACGGGCTGACCAGGACTGATGTCGTGAGATGAACTGCGGATTCGCGCAATTTCCTCTTCAGCACGACCACGCTTAATGCGCGGGGGCTCAATGTCAAGGTCGGATGTGAGAATGTGGCTAGCCTTATTCGGCCTTAATGCAGATGATTCAAGAGATGAGAAGTAGCCGGAATCATTCATCTGTATCGACTTGCGCTTTCGTGGACGAGGGGCTGGTGTGGGCCCAGCTTGAGTAGGGGTAGGAGGAGTTCCCTGGCGAGCGAAGCGAGGGGGTGCGATTGGAGGGGAAGAGCGGATATTCTGTGGTGGCGATGAGCGCATTGGTCTCGTTGTATGGTGCACATTGATGGGAACGACCTCATCTGCATCATCTTGCAAAGCAGGGTCAGATGCTGGTAGAGTGGCATCGGAAGACAAGTCCACATTTTGTGAGGAGACCTTGGGAGGTGGGGCTTGTTGGGTGAGTTGCGGAGGAACCATCCATGTCGTTGTCGCTGAGCTTTGCGGTTGAGGGATGAGGTCACGTTGAGGAACTGCAGGGAGAGGCAAGCTAGACATGGTTGCACGTCGCACTTGCTTGTCCTTGAGGAACTGAATCTCCATGCCAGGTTCAATTGCCCAGTAGTTGCCCTTGCCAGGGTCATCCTTGGGTCGCTCTTGTTTGATGAACGCCTTGTTTAAGCTGAGGTTGTGTCGAATGCTGTTTTGCCAGCCCGGATCACTGTTTTTATAGTAGGAGAATGTGTCGGATATCCACTTGTAGATCTGTGCCAGTGTAAGGCGGCGATTAGGCGCACGGAGAATGGACATCCCAATCAATGTCGCGTAACTATATGGCGGCTTGGTACCGTCATCTTCAATTGGAGGCATTTCATGGGGTTCGGGCAAGTGATGTAATGGTGCTTCTTCGCGCTTTTGCCTCTTGACGGAGCGCTCTCTTAATGGAGCGGCATCCATGAGGGTTCGCTTCATGGGAAGCTTAGTATCATATGAAGGTTCCGGAAAGTCAGCAAAGCTGCCATTGGATGGATCCTCGGGGTTGAGGTTCTCCTTTGCAGATTCGGGATTAACACTGGAGAAAGTGGTGAAGAGAGCAGACTGTGGCATCGAGGGTTGAGAGTAAATGGGGAAGGATGGTTTCTTCGTGGGGGAGTCGGTGGTAAACATGGGAGGCGCCGGGGCAGAGATAGGGACGAAACCGAGTTTTCGCCCAGGGTGCGTACCCTGTGTGGGCACACCTTTTGTCGGCGATGGCCTGTGCGGGCCCCGAGACAACGGCTGGAATGAGTTTTCGATGGGTTGAAGTGGTAGCGGTGAAGGTTGAAGACGGGGCTGCGATTTAATGGATTGATTTGCAAATGGGCCCAGAGTCGGGGAATTGTGCGCGACGGGCGCCGGACGCGTCGATCCCATAGTCTTTGATAGACAGAACAGAGAAATGGACGTCACAAGTCACCGATAGGGACCATATGACGCGTCGTAAACACTCTCTTTTTCTTTTTTTCAGACGTTCAGCACGAATCGCTCTACTTTCTCCGGGTGCAGGAGTGCGGTACGCAAAAGTCGGGGACAGCGCAGCCGATGGGGTCAGCGCCGAGGGATCTGGCTGTCAAGGACTTCTTGTTGGACCAATCAGAAAGCCAAAGAGGATGAAGATCAGTCAGCCTCAGGCCGTCATGCAGCGCGACTAGTTGGAAATCGTAATCGTTGGGCCACAAGGCGCTAAGACGGCTCAGACACGTCCAATATGAGCCGAGAGCGAATCAAGGCAACTTGCAGGAAATCACCACGAGCACTTCCTCTTCGAGACGAAATAAAGATGGGGTTGGAAGAATACAGAATTTCCAGGCGGAAGGAACAGATGGGTAGATCAAGATTCACCAGTCAATGGCGACAAAAAAGATCAAAAGGGTCACGGTTCAGACGATTAGGGCAGTTGATGGAAGGGATTCTTTGTTCAAAAGTTCTTTGTTCAATTTTGGTGTGGATGGAGATTTCAAATTAGAGGCAAGAGGAGAGAAAGAAAGAAAGAGAGAAGACAGGCCAAACGAGGAAATGTTTCCTAGAGCTGGACGTCAGGTCCCTTTTGTCTCCCGTCTTTATCACCAGTGTACAGAGACAACCTTTTTGGAAAGCAGAGGTTCAACTCAAAAAGATCATTTGGAGCCCTGGAGAGGTGGGGGGGAAGAGGAGGATGATAGATGCTTGATCCTAGAGATTGGGGTGAGGCTTGGTACTTCGATCGATACAGGTAATGGGGTGGTATACCTCTTCACGCGTCGCGCGTTTTAGTACTTGTATTGTGGTAATATATCCAGTAATTGTCTGACAATACCAGAGTGGATGATGCAGGCTGGATACAGGGATTGGCCCTTGCTCGGCATGCTAATCGACCATTGATCGACGTAATAATGTGGCTCCCGTTGGTAGTTGGTGGTAGTCTCCTGCAACGCTAATAGCAAAAGGCTCCACCGGATGAAGTGTACAAAACCTGATGCGCATTTTTGAGTTTTATACGGTGTATACGGGAATCGACTGGGTGAGATTCAATCCGAATATTTATCAACACTTCGTGCTTCGAATCTTACTTTTTCTATTCTCTACATGTACATACGTACAGTAACTCATCTAATACCGCTCTTTGTACTCCGATGTCCCCCGGGATCTTCTTGTTCCTGTCCGGAATCAACTCCCGCCTGTCTGGCATGCAGGATGTAACATCTGAGACGGTGGCTGCGTCGCCCTTATCCCTTGATCGCCCACCATTGGTCTCCTAGAATAATCCCCGTGCACTCTGTCGGTCATATTCAATGATCGCCTCGAGGGTCCCTCGGATTCTCATATACGAACTATTCAGGAATTATTCAGGAAGAGGAAAAATGCCCTTGCAGAGATCACATAGATTTAAAGGTTCATAGATATAATGACATAACATATATGAGACGCTTTTTTCTCAATCATGAAACACTTCTATAAATTGCTGCGCAAAACGCCAATCCCATGCAGTGAGTCAAAAAAATAAAATAAGTTAAAATGAACACAACATGAGGTCCATCATGGTGTATCGGGTGTATATCACGAAGATGTTCGGAAGTTCGGAGTAAGCCCTGGGGACTCCCCCTAAGTAGACCAAGACCGAGTAAACCCCGAAGCAGTGAAGGGGGCGCTAATGCACGCCAACTTTTTACTATCACCCGCAAAAAGAAAAAGAAAATCCCATAGAGAAAAAGGGGGGAAGAACATATGAGAGGCCGAAATATAATAAAACGGGGATGAAAATATAACCCGGAAAAAAAAGAAGAAAAAAAGCACCGGAAGGGATATCTCAAATGACAATGCACGTCCGCGACTGAAACGCTCTATTCTAGAAAGGTGAACATGCTGGTGTGAATGATATTCAGGGCACGATCCGCGTCGCGTTCTTCAATGACACACGAGATGTTGATTTCACTTGCACCTGCAGGGGGGAAAGAAAAGGTGCTGGTCAGTTTCAAGGGCCATATCATGTGAGGGGGGTGTTGGAGGTGGGTGTCAATGTGGGGAGGAGGAAGAGGGGATCTCAATCATTGACTCACCTTGCGAGATCATCTCGATATTGACGTTGTTCTCGCCGAGCGTAGTGAACATGCGCCCGGCCACTCCAATCATATTCTTCATCTGTTTGCCGACTAGACTGAGAATGGCCATGTCGGGGATGATATCCACCATGCCGTACTTGCTCAAGTCGTTCAATGCGCCCTTCAAGTCATCGTCAATGACTTGGTAATCATCGCGCCCATTGCCATTTAATAAGGGCATCTCCGAATGTAAGGCCATGGACACATGGACCTCGCTGGTGGAAATCAGATCAATTGAAAGGCGCCACTTGTCCAGCACGGAGAAAATTCCGGCAAAGAAACCATGGGATAATGACCGCTTGTTCGAATGAACGTTGATCACCAGGATGTTATGCTTAATAGTGACCGCTGTGGGCCGCTTCGGTTTCTGCATCATGCTGGCACTGCGGGTGCGGAACAATCGCGGGTCATGGCCCGGGGTGTGTCGGTCGAGTTCCGCGACACTGTCGGGGAAGATGATGGTACCGCGATTCCTGGGGTTCATCACGTTCTTGATGCGAATGGGGATCTTTGCTCGAATAACCTGTTCCATGGTGAAGGGGTGAATAACCTCGGATCCATAGAAGGTCAATTCAGCTGCTTCAGCCGGGGTGATGGTCGGGAGAAGGCGAGCAGTGGGCACTTTGCGAGGGTCTGCGGTGAAGATGCCATCCACTTCTTTCCATACCTGAAGCTCTTTGGCGTGGGTTCCCACTGCCACGAGGGCTGCGCATAAATCGGTGTAACCACGGCCCACCTGGTCGAGTAAACCACCGGGGATAGTGCCAAAGTATCCGGTCACCACAGGTACACGATGTCCGCATGCCTCGATCTTTTTCCCAAGATTGGTGGCTAAGCTATTATAAAAGGTCTGGTCTAGGCCATGGCTGCCAATGGGGAAATCAATTATATCGGCCAGATCCACGTATTGTGAATCAACTCCCCGATCCTGCAGGAAGGCGGCCATGAGACGACAGCTTAATTTTTCACCAGTACTCATCACTTTATCGATGCAACGAGAACTGATCTCTCCCAAGGTCTGGGCGGCCTCGAGGACCTTGAGGACACGCTCACATTCTCCATTTATATCGGCCACGACTTGTTCCTTGAGGTCGACAGACTTTAATTGTTCCTGGACCACTTGCACGTGCTCCAGGCGGACGGCCTCGATGAGTGATTCATAGTGCCGGGATTGCGAGTTTTCGGCATCTCGTGCGGCGCGGAGTAATCTGATCGAGCGGGATGGTTAGGATATGTTCTGCGTTGATTTGTATACTAGTAGTATTGTGATCTCTCGAGGTCAAGTCAACCTTGAAAGAAAGTACGGTCGTGACTCACCGGTTGGTGGTGCCCTCTGCTTTGGTAGAATTGCTTCTCGCCGAGCAGACCACGGCAACTCGACTATCAACGAGACTCGGTCTAGATGGTCAAATGTAATTAGTTTCTGCTCTCTGGTTTCTTTCTTCTGGGATCCCTCTATCTGGCGATCGAGCTGCCAACATGGAACCAAATGAACATACAGCACCACTTGCTCAATGATATTGAGCGCAAACTTGCCGACGCTGGTACCGCCAAACTTTTGCACAACCCAATTGCTATGTAAGGCCGGAGCAGGCACAGAATCTGCATTAAGGGAAGCCATGGCCGTATCGACTTCAGAGAAAGAAAGACAACATAAGAATCACAATGGAGGGGAAAGAAGCGAAAGCGGAGGGGGGGAGTGGGCCATATGCGGCAATAACATATTTTTTTTATTTTAAATTTTTATTTTTTAATTCAAACTTTGTATGAGTCAAAATCCGGACATGACTAAGCGCCCCTCGTCCCTTCCGAATTGGGTTTTTCCGCTTTTTCGCTGTTCAGGAACTAACGATGTCGGAGGGTTGTGGCCAATCAGAGTGCTTTCATACTCGGATCACGCCATTTGACCCGATGACGTTGGGCATGCACGTAGTGCTATGTACCTTGAAATGCATCTATGTACCTCAGTGTATATATAAATGTAACCTGGAGTACTTTAGAGAAAAGGTACACTCTACACAAATTCACTCTTAGAACCAAAATTTGCAAAATTTACAAAATCTACAAATCTACCAAATGGAAAAACATCGGAGCCTTTATCTGTGCCGAACCCTATTTCGGTGACTCAAATCAATAGGGTAAACATTTCTCCCGGACCTTTCCATCGAGTTTCCCCGATGCAGACGGCTCCACTCTATGTACCTGGGCACTATATTATACTTGCCTAGGCCATTCAGATATACACAGCCATATACCTAAGTATATACCTAAGTATATATGTAGACCCCCTCTGGTGACAAAATTGAATAGTCTCCGAAATACGCCTCGTCTCTCAAAACAAGATAAAACAGTAAATAAATGTAATTTGGCTCGGGGCTTAGCTTACGTGTGATGGTATTACACCGATGAAGCCCTTAAAGAGTTTGGCGGTAATTCGAAGACTATTCAGATTTGTGGCCAGACTCGGAGGCGGTATAGTACATGTGCTACGCATGTAGCACAGACTAATCTAGCTTGAATAAGAACCTCGTGATGGGCGCTATGGGCATGCGTTATCATGTACGTAGTGACAGAAACGAAGGAAGATACGACTGTATTCTGCCGCGGTATGGTGGTGGTGGGAGGAAGCCTTTCCTCCCATCTCTCACTAGCTAACTACAGAGGGCGGGCAGAATGCACCGCTGGGCTCACCGCCGCGCATGGATGCACACTCATCCTGTCACCTCGGATCAAGAAAAATACTTTATTAGGCGGGGGAAAGAATTACAGATGATATTCTATTCTCATTGCCAGTGATCAATGCTATTCTTATGTACCGGGAAGATAGGTAGTTAGGCCTCGCAATAAGAGTCAAGACTACCCGAGAGCGATAAATATGTATATCCAGTGTGATATACTTCCAGCTTTATACAGTTATTATTAGGCTCCACAGAATGAAGAAGCAAACATTAATGCTAAATATATTTTTTAGCTTTGACCAGGTGAAATATTGCATTCATGCTGGTAAGGATATCGATCCATACAGATAAGTGAAGTATGTCAATTGACGCCACCTTTTTCCGCGGCTGCTTGCTCTTCCAAAGTAGCACCAAATGCCAACGATCCGTCATCCAAAATCGTAGAGCGACGCACATCTCTTGCCGTCATATGTTCAGTGTAAGGATTAGCACGATGCATAGATTGTCTGAAGATATCATCAGTAATGCCTCAATCCAAGCGAAACGTTTGCAGCCTTACCGATTATCCCACCACACCATGTCACCGGCAGACACCCACTCCATACTAAAAACATACTTCAAAGACAGATCAGTTAGCAGCGTCCAACGACAAGTTGGAAATGAGCCATATACCTTGGACTGCGTGCAATGGCCAATAAGCTCCCAAATCAGCTTCTGACTCCTTTCCAAATCCATGCCCAAGACTCGCTTAGCATGGGCTGCGAGATACAATGTTTTGCGACCATCGGGGGCTACTTGTACAAGTCGGTGAAATGCTGGTGGCTTTGCTGCCAGTTCATGAGGTAGGGGCTTGCCGAATACAGCCGGCGATGCTAGTTTTCGAGAATGCCAAAGGCTAGTTAGCCCTGTTAGCGCGAATTCTAGATAGAATGATTGGGCTAGGAGAATACACACTCATGCTCAATTACAAGGTCCTCAATCTGATCTTTCGTGGCCTGGGGAAGATCACTGTAGGCCCGGCGCATGTCTGCAAAGTGAGTCCAAGATCCACCCTCCACATGGGAGAGAAGAATTGAATATTTTGAGCGTTGTTGATGATATGAAGAGTCCTGGAAAGACTAGTCAGATATATTTATTTGGACCCCCGATGATTTTTCGCCCTTACTGTATGCCACAATGCATTTCCCAAACTGTGATGATAGCGACGACTGTTTAATTTTACCAACGAGCCATCCAACTCGATACTATACTTGTATTAGACCGTAGAACTGTATGGTGTTCGACTCGTGACTTACTTGGCCACATCGAATAATAATGGCTCCCCCAGGCGGTCGTTCTCACGTCCATAGAAGAAAGGATTGATTTCAAGCTTGTCGCCAAGTTTTTGTGAGAACGCAATGTGACGAGCATTGTCCAAACCTGTTTCCCGAAAAATCAATACTCCATACTTGTCTTGCAAAGCGATCAGCTTGATATATTGTTAGTCGGATTTTTATCCCAAAATACGAATCAATGACTGACCTGAGCCACAATAGTGTCCGAAATAGGCTCGCTCCAATCAACTCCAAAAACTTCAGCACCGAAAGAGCTATCTTCCGACTGGAAGACTGGCTTGATGCTGAGCGAGCCTTCTTGGATAACGTCAGCGCAACCTGTCCGGGGAGGGCAGGTATGCTCGTATTGGCGAATGTACATGTGATCTAAAGACATGATGGAGATACATTCCCAACCGATGTTATCAAAAGTGCAATCAGTAACCTTTAAAGGTTCTCTTAAAGCTCGGACTCAGTAGGGTGGTGATAAGATTGCCTATACGCGGCTTGATAGCCGTGCGGCCCGCAGCCGATGAGTCCGAGTACATAGATAACGGCGTCAGTCATAGCATAGCGAAGCGTGCTTTCTACAACGCTCGAGTGCAATCAAATTCTCTGTAGACGAGGATGACAATTGCAAAGACCGTCCGCATCACTGCTGGCCCGTACCAATTCCTTGCGAATTTCGAGTCGGCTGCGCCCAAAACGGTCGAGCTCTTCGTTTCACTCCTCCCATATCGCCAGAAACTCATCCATGTACGATGGAGCGGAGAGGCAATGTGGATTCCGTTGGGCGAGACCGACTTCGGTATTCCCTTTGAAAACCATACATCTCATCCGGCTTCCGGCCAGATTCTCTTATACCCGGGGGGTATTTCCGAAACCGAGTTTCTCTTCTGCTACGGCGGCGTCTCTTTTGCAAGCAAGATGGGCTCACTAGCTGCTAATCACTTCTTGACGATCATTGAAGGGAATGAGAACCTTCGTGCCCTTGGGGAATTGGTTCTTTGGAAGGGTGCTCAGGACGTGTTGTTTGAATTGATCGAGGAAGAGAAGTAAATGGAAATCTGAAAAGAACATGATATCAAAGAAGCAAGTGGGAACTAATCACAAGTATAATATATAGAAATCCTCGGTCAATCAAGCTATAAGCATTTTTACGCGGCAAACATTCAGTTCATGTTCCATTCGGTGAAGTCGCCTGTTTCGCCGAGAAGGCTTCCTGCCCAGTCCACGCCGGAATCATTCATGAATTCCAGAAGAGACTGGAATGCCAGCTCGTTCACTTCTTCGGTAGTCTGGGTATTGTCGTGGTCAGATACAATGACAAGAGAAGTGGCATAGCGAACAATGCCTTGAAAGTCACGAGCGAAATGGAAAGCCGCGGTCGGACAGACACCATCGAATATCTCCAGGACAAGATGGAGGAGTCTGGTCAAAATCGCACAGGAAGATGAGGGAAGGCGCGTGGTGTTGGTGTGGAGGCTTTCAGTATGGAGGAATATCTGAAGGTTTTCTTTTCATGGAATCGGAGTTAGACATGGAGCATTACCCAAATAATAACATTGACTGGAGTCCTGACCATCAATAATGCCTCTCATGTAGCAAATAACTAAGAATGTCGCTGCAAACGTATATGAAATCCAGGTTGAGTCCACAGCATAGTAAAGTCGACCGATGGACCCGGGATCGGCATGTAAAGGGCCATCCGGGAAGCTTGAGGGACTCTGTGAATCCAGTCGCCAGACATAGTCTGCCCCGTAGGTTGATAAGGACAGTATCATTTGTGCTGATGCTGTCACGCTAATTTCTAGTGGGTGGCGGAGTGTGACCTGTATTGAGTCTTCCGGCGGTTGTGATGCGGCAGAGAGTAATGGTGCAAGAGAGGCGCTGTTTAAGGAAAGTCGATACCACTATGGCCGTTGTCAGTTGAAAAGAAGTTCTTTTTATACAAAAAGCTTCGACGTACTCGAAGAGAGTTGAACGGAAGTTGGTTATGTTGAGATTCGGTGTTTCCTGACGGTGGTCAGTAATATAAAATGATGCTAAAATTGACACTAACATACGCAAGATAGGAAACCAGGTTCTAGTCAGGCCAGTTAGCAACAATGCTTTGTCTTTGAAGTAGAGGAATACAACGTTTACCTCTCCCATGAATCCAATTCCTTGTTCAACTTCTGGAGACTATGTGCCCGCAAACGACGCCCCGAAATATCGCCGCAACTGCACATCGCTCGATAGACAAACCCCACGAGCTCCACAAGTGCAGTCACCCGAACGTCCCCGGGGTACTGTGTCTTGCTGTGTGAGCTGAAGCTCTGGGCAACCTGTACCGACAAGGCCGGATCAACCGACGCAGGAAGACCTGAGGTGAGCATTAAATTGAAGTTGCAGGTAAGTAGATTATACCATACTCGCAGCCGACTCACGTCGTAGTTGGAAGGATTCTTGGTGTTCTCACGAAATGGTTCTATAGCTGACCGCTCGAGACCCAGCAGAGTGGCATATCGTAACGCTAGCCCCAGAACAGCCCAAGCACTGATCTCGTTGTATCGACTACTGGGTGAGCGAGACAAATTCTCACCGCTGTCAAGGTCATCTTCATCCTCTCGAGCGGAAGGCATCCACTGAGCATAGAGAAGAAGCACCCTGATAGAGTCCAGGGTCACATCTGACGGGGTAGGCCGGAGAAGCAGTCTGGAGACTGCCTTATCGAGCAAGTGTGTGAGATTGTTGAAGCTCGGATGACTAGCATCCCTTGATGCTCTTCTTTAGGCGATGAGTCCTTGCTAGTCTGCTCGGGTATTTGGATGGGGTCGACTCACTGTCGAATGTGATTATTCCAAAATCGTGTTCCAACTGAGCATATCGCCAGAATCAAGGTTGGGGAGTGGCGATCCGGTTCATTCCACGAGTAACAAATGTCTTCGTCAAGCACGGGGGCTGAAGGATGACAGTGTTGGAAGAATCTGGACGTTGGAATCAGTCCAAGTTCGGTTTGTCGAATTAGAGCTGAGAAATACGCACATATCAATCGCACGTTGCGACTCGTGTACTGAAAGCAGGCCCTGGGATATGGGATCAAAAGTGTTGACAAATCTTGGCTTCGCCAAGAAAGTCGGCTCATATTCAGTTTTTGATTCGTCCGTTGCCAGCGCGCCTAGTGATCGAAGCGTTGCAATGGGTGCGCCCAAATCAATGCCATCCACTGCTGATCCAGGAGTACGAGATGCGCCAGTTTGGCTTGGCGAGACTGATTGTTGCGGGCTCTCGGCGATCAGGCTGTTGTTTTCTGGTTTGGTAGTTCCATTCTTCATCTTGTCCGGCAAACCCGGCTCGCCTAGCAAAGAACCTCTTTCTAGTTCGCGAATTCGGGCTTCATGATGATTAACTCTGTTGAATATCTCAGCTTCTGTCTTCTCGATATCAATACGGTTGACTTTACTGCGCGTGGAGCTCTACAACCAACTGCGCCAAGCGTGATGGACTTTGTGTCACATCTATAGAGGGTGGTCGGTCGGTTTCAAAGGAACAAGTGATAGACAATTTCTGACATCGCTTGCATGGAGCCTGCAGATCGGCTGCCAGGGAGGATGGCAAGCATCGTTGCTTCCTAGCGCGACACTAAATTTCAAGGACTTGTTATTGGTTGATTGCAGATGGGACCATTGTAGCACTTGAGAGATAATGCCCTACCTGTAAGCAGGCACGAGAAATGCGGCGCACCTTGGCCGGGTGCTCATCATCTGAGTTAGGATTGTCGATTGGTAATCTGGTCGGAACATGAGCCAACATACTGAATCGAGTGTACCGGACAAGAACGGAGAGGAAGCATTCGAAGATCCATCAACGTTGGAGGGATATCCCAACGCTACTATTACGAGTAGGCGGCTTATCGGGCTTTATCGGGCTCTATCTTCGCGTGGCTGATAAGCAATCGGAGCCCTGATTGGCTGATCTATACTTCTATACTGTCCACGGGTAGTGACATCGTTTGGCTGGATCAACAATGCAGTAAATGGCTCTAAGTCTTGAATTTGATTATAAAATATGGATAATGGAGAGCTTAAAGCACCTTTGTCAGATACTCATTCTTTCCACGTTGTAGGCCATGTTGCCGCTATTCATATAGCCAATTCGCCACGCGGTAGGGATCTTTGTCACTACGGGGGGATTTATGGCTTAATTTGCTTGGCCCACGCTTTAAATACTGTCCGTCCCGTACCTTGCCCACTACCCTGCCGTTTGCCCACATCACCTTACCCCGAAGAATTGTATACCGAGGCCAGTTGACGAACTCCATTCCTTCATAGGGAGTGTCTACAGGGAACTCGGTTAGCTTCACTATACATCAAGAATTAGACCTATACCACTCACAGTCGACATTATGATGCAGCATAGAGTTATGTAGACGGAATGGTGTAAAAGTTTTTTCCGGGTGCCACTAGAGTTGCAATGAATGGTTAACAGATTTCCATATTGCTTGCAAGCGTGGTCTCTTACAATCACAAAATCTGCGTCGGATCCTGGCATCAACGCGCCTTTCTTGGGATATAGTCCATACTGTACGCCAGTTCAATACACAATTAACTTCGGATCGTTTCAATCTTATGCTTACCAATTTTGCTGGGTTGGTGGACGTCAACTCCACAAATCTCTGGGGACTGATGCGACCAGTTGCTAGCGCCCCGGTATAGAGCAAGGGCAGTCTTGTCTCCACGCCAGGGATCCCATTTGGAATGAATTTGAATGCACCCTGCTTCCGCTCCAATAAGTTCTTCAGGTCCTGGCCATCGCTGGTTGTCTCATCTTCCATGCTCTCAGGATGTTCAAGGACACCCGAGGGCTTTCCGTGGGGGTGGTCATAACGGAATGGGCAATGATCGGAGGAGTAGATGGTAAATGTACCATTTGAGAGGCCACTTTTAGTTGGTTAGTATTTCATTCTTCAGCGAGAGAGGATTTCGACTTTACACAAAAAGTTGTTCATGATCCGAAGTACTCGGTGGTGGTGGTGGAGAGCAAATCATCTTGCTATTTTCAAAACAGGTGGGCGAATGAAAGCGTTTCTATAAATCAACTTAGTAAATAGGCCACTCAGTTCCACTTTTGCTTATGAACAGGGATACTTACTAGGTCATTCCAGGTCAGATGGAAATACTGAGGACATGTTTCGGCATAAACAGGCAGTCCCATTGTTTGTGCTCGGCGGACGTTGGCTGCACCGAGCTACTTCCATCAGTAACAAATTCCCATTTGGATAGTCGATGTCAACATACTACTGATCCAACATGGACAAACAGAATGGGGTTTTGAATCAGCTGTGCAAGAGCGATTGCTCGCGTTGTGGCTTCCCCTTCGACAATCGGGGGTCGTGATAAAGCGTGGTAGTAAGGCGCTGATTAGTCTTAGCAAGGATCTGTAATTGGACAAGGTGTTTCCATGAGCACATACCGACCATGCCTTTTTCCTCGAGCTTTCCTATATCTCTATCAGCTTCATTCTGATCAATATTGATCCTCAGCCGTGGTTTCTGTTTTTTGTTTTTTTTTACCTGTGAGCCACTGAATCATATCACCATTCTCAGCATGTATCATCTGCAAGATTAGCATGGCTTATATTCCAAGGCACTGAAACAACACACCGTAGTTATGGCATTCTTCCTAGCTTCAAACATTACATCCAACAGTTGCGAGTCGGTCAGCCGCTGGGTCTCGTAGGTCAGGAAGAGCTTGCAACTACTGATCCCCCAGTCTTTGACCAGAACTGGAAGCTCATTTTTGAGAATATCCTGGTCATTCCGGACGATGATAATATGGAATCCATAATCTGCATAGGAACCTGTTTCTTCAGCCATAAAATTGTATGTTTCAACTACCTTGAGCAAACTGCGGTCCTCTTCCGCACGAGTTTGAGTTGCAAAGGTGATAATAGTTGTTGTTCCACCAGCAATAGCACTTAGGGACCCTGTTTCAAAATTGTCGGCGCACTCTCCCCCAAGGCCATGCGGTCCTGTTGAAAACTTTGTCAGGATCAAAAGTTGCACATTTTAACTTGATAACATACCGGTCTTTAAATCTTGGCATAAGTGGACATGGGCATCAATGCCTCCAGGCATTACATAGGCCCCTCTGCACACAAAGAACGGGTTAAATCGTCTTTCTCTTCATGAAGCTCTAACTGCGACATACTCAGCATCTATGACTTCCGCCCCAGATAATTGGTCGTCAGCGAACGAGTCAACCAGAGCGCGTATCTTTCCATTTTTAACGCCGATACAACATGCACTTTATTAGATCAGCTTCATTGAACTACCTCAAATATGGTCAACTTTGGAAGCTGGGTACCTAATATCACTGGCAGTAACAATGACTGCATTTATGATAATTAAATCAAACATTTTGGCCATGTTGGGGGTTACGGATATAGAGCACGGTAAGGGTCAGTGCGATTAATTATAGCGCTGTTGAATTTACGGCCCATGCGGCCTGTCAGCCGATCGGGCTGTTGCCGCGTCTTATCATGGCTGTTGAATCGTGATGGAGATAAGGAGGATCCGCCCGGGCCCTTATCTGGCCGTTTTGAATTGGTCAAGGCTTTGGCTAACTAAATAGTACTATCTGGGGAACTATATCTTGCACACATGTCTATCGTATGGCAACGAGGACACCCTTAGCCTTTTAGCCGAGCATTGAGAATGAAATTATATTCAATTACATACTATCTGCTGCAAATATTCTGGTTACAAATACCACTATACATGTCCCGTCCACTATCACCAAAGAAAAACACTTGATGCTTCTCAGATATTCTCGGAGATCTTTTTCCAAGTGCTCTTGGGCAGTTTCTAAACCGTCGAGTATTAGTAACATAACTTGCAGCACCAATCTGAGTGCATCACTTACGTCGTCGGGTATTGCAACCGAAGAACCAGTCACAAAATCCATCTCAGTATAGCCAATCATCTTCGATTTATTCCAGAACTTGTAGCCAAAGTAAAGCACGGCGAAGAATGGGAGAGGGAAATATGTGGTAATGAACGAAGAGACATCAAAGGAATGGACTTGATCGAAAGTTAGTAACGCCGATCAAACAGATATAGTGATCAGTTGCACTCACTGAAGGAACTGAAGCCACCAAAAATCATAACCATGGTAGTAATTACGATTCCATCTAAGAGTATCAACAGTTAGAAAGATTCCAAATGCCCGATGTCATTGGGATACTTACAGTAAGACAGATAGGGCTGCAAAGGGGCCCTATATGGCAAAGTCTTGCGGTCAATGCCCTGCATCTTCAAACCTTTGTGCCAGCGAATGCTGGTCCACAGAATACCGGTCCACGAGACCATGCCACACATGGCGGTCATATTCGAAACTTTGCATAATTAGCCTTAAAACCTAACCAGCTCTTGATGAAAAGGGTTTGCCCTTACAATATCCGAAGACTGTGCCCGCTTCTCCCGAAGCGGCAGCCATGAAGGAGAGTAAAGCGAATACTGCACAGAACAGAAAACAAACCCAAGGGAAGCCATCTTTACGGGTCTTCAAAAAAATCTTGGGGACATGCCCTTTCACAGCGAGTCCGTACAGTGTACGCGTAGAGACAAAGAGATCAGCGATTCCAGCAGACCATGCACTGATAAGGAGGGCAGCGTTGACTATTGATGGCAAAGCGGGGATGCCGGCATTCTTTCCCCAATTCATCAGCCACTAATTGTAGTTGAGAGGAATGACTTATTACTCACAACAATTGCGATGACAAAGGGACTTTTTGCTGCTGTCGAAGAGAGGTCAAGAGACGGGTCTGATGGGGAGACAAGCAGTCCAATCTAATGTCGTTAGTTGAGAGTCTGGACACGTTCAATACAAGCAATCTTACTAAAAAAGCACTGCAAATATAAACTGCGTGTTGCTAATATCAGTATGGGCATTATTAAATCGGACAAAGGAAACTCACAAAGAACAAGTCTTATCCAGACGCTCTTGATGGCCCGGGGAACGTTCTTTTGGGGCTATGAAAAGTACCGAAGTCAGATCTATTCGAAAATGTTACATTATATAGAGCACGTACGTTGGAGGTTTCAGCTGCCGCGATTGCTGTGATTTCAGATCCAATGAAGGCAAATGCCGCATTGATTAGTACTGCGAAGTTGTCAGCAAAGGGGCAAGGTACGGTGTATTTATACTCTCCTACCGCTGAAAAAGCCAAGGAAGCGCCCCTTAGCACCACCTGCCATGAAAATATGTTAGTTATTGCATGGATCTCCAAATTTCTAGGATGTGGCTCACCAATATCTTGATACTGTTGGAAGCCACCAGTTTCATTCCAAAACTTAAACCCAATAGCTTCGTGAGTCGGGCCACCACCAGCACTGATGATAATACCTGAGATAATGAGACCGATGATTGTCAAGACCTGCTTTTTTGTCAGATGCCTGTTGTATTTCGGATTAAAGAGCAGAAGATAGTACTTTTATCGAACAGAACCAAAACTCCATCTCGCCGAACACACGGGTTCCAGCATAATTGACAAGGAACTATTGAAAGTCAACATCACAGAGCGCTTCAGCGGAACTAGGGTCACATACGACAACAATCAACATAAGTCCTACCCACATAGCATTATTGCAGATACCAGTGGTGCAGGTGGAATCTGTCTGTCCTGCTGGGGTCCAGTAGGTGATGAGTACAGCGGCAGCAGAAATCTCGGCCGGCAAAACAACTGGGAGAATCAGAATTGTAGGTCAGTTCGGTGGACTGGAGATTCGTACTGATGTAGCTAAAAAAAGATTTGTTAAGACCTATAGACAGAGAATGGGGTTTGGTATCTGATTACTTATACCAAAACACAATTCCCATGGCAAATCCCAGCTCTGGAGAATTAAAACGACTAGCAAGAGCAAACTGGCCTCCCGCCATGGGAAATTGGGAGACCATTTCGCCAAGAGCAGTCTAACAACGAGTGTCAGGCTAGTTGAATACGCGGCTGCGAGGAGGTTATTGCAAATCTTACCATTACCGAGAACAAAAGTGAAGCCATGATGCAGTAGCCAAGAAGCAAACCTGCAGGACCACCATTTTGCAAATCACTGCCCGTTCCCAAGAAGAGACCAGTACCCTGACTAGTGTAAGAATAGGTGGAATCTGGAGGTAGCTTGAATCACTCACAATGACACCTCCAATTGCAATCATTTGTCTTATATCATTAGCTATTAGACAAGTCTGAGATCGAAACACTTCAGCACTCACAAATGACGCGGCTGAGTGTGATCAGTTAGCTTCACGAAACCCTAGGACTGGGATTTAAATGGTACCTTAAGCGTCCGCTGGAGATCATGATTGAGGTCTTTGTTCTCTGATGTCCCATTCTCAAAGGAGACTTCATTGGCAGCGAAGCCCATATCCTGCTTTTTCTTCAGAGTTGCAACTTGATTAATACAAAAAGGTCTCGCCCTGATTGATAGTTCGCCTGCAGGTTGGCACATACCTCGTCCTGTATCATATCGGTATTGATGTAATCGAATGACAAAGTGAGCATGGACTCAACATTAGGGAAAATGAGGCATTGGGTGGATTTATCTAGCTCTCGACTCATTCAATACATAGATAGCCCTAAACTTAAACCTCCTATCGCTTCTCCCGTAGGCCAATCTTGGAACTGATAACGGCGCGGGTGCATCGGAGCCTTCCCGCAATTGCTTATCAGACTCCATCGGGCTGGATGCCGTGGGGGCCGACTGATAAGTAGAGAAGGCATTCCTATGCGAGCAGAGGCAAATCCAGAGAAAAGCTAAAGTGTTATACGATATCACTCACGACGAAGGTTTGTTCCTTCGACGACAATTTGTGACCATGGTGGATTCGTTCCCAACACGGGTGTTGCGACCCGGAGTCTATGCGCCGCTGCCCACCTTTTTCGACGACAATCAGGAAGTCGACTATGATTACTACAAGAAACATCTTCTCAGTACGCTCCATTTTCAATACTAATACTGAACAAACTCATCTAACGGCGATGTTCGCAGATTTGGCCACCAAGGGCATGGGTAAGTTATCGCAGGCTGAATGCAAAGCCAACTACTGATTAATTTCCACTCTCAAAAAGTCCCAGTATGTGCTGGTTCGCTGGGAGAGGCATGTCATTTGGTAAGCTACCCAATCTAAATGCCTTGATTGCAGTTCTTAATGGAAATAGAGCTTCGATGAGCGAACGGCTCTCATTCGCTTCATCCGTGTTACTTTAGATGAAGCTGGGCTCCAGTCAACGCCGATAGTGGCTGGAGTGGGCGGCTCGAGCACGAGAGAGACAATTAACTTGGCACGTGCAGCAGCAGAAGCGGGAGCGTAAGTCTTACCGGGTTTGAATTGTTTGAATCTCGTTCTAACTAAGAGTAGAGATGCCGGGATGGTGATACTACCTGCTTATTATGCTGCAAGTCTCATCGCCGACCAAGAACAAGTTCTTCAATACTTTATTGATATATGTGAAGGCTCACCAGTGAGTTATCAAGCGAGAATAGATGCGACCTCTCTTACAGTATCATTGACCTAGTCACAGATACCAATTTTGCTGTACAATTTCCCAGCGAATGCCGGTGGTCAGGATATCTCATCGGAAGTTATTCGTGCAGTCATGCAGCAGGCGCCCAATCTGTGCGGTGTCAAACTAACGTGAGTAGATCTGGAGTAGATCGGTTGGCCTTGTTCTGCTCTCCACTAACTTACAAACAGATGCGGTGGCAGCATTGCCAAGTTGCTTCGTCTGAATGCTGCTATTTCCGAGGACCCGTCTATCTCGAGCAAAAGAAAGTTTCCCTTTCTTATGCTTGACGGACTCATTGCAGATCTAACGCCATGGATGCAATGTGGAGGCCATGGGACTGTAAGTGGCATACCTAATTTTGCTCCAGTGGCCTCCATGAGACTTTGGGCGTTGCTCAACACTCCTTCTCCGACCAAGGAGGAGGTCAAAGAAACCAAAGAGATACAGGCAATTCTCTCTCGAGCCGATGTAGCTGCTGTTCCTGGTGGTATCCGCGCGATGAGTCAGTTACTTTTCCAGACTGTTTGTGATCATATACTGACCCTGTGCTCAGAATACGCATTAAATAAAATGCATGGATATGGTATCGCACCCCGAAGACCTCTTCTTCCACTGAAGAATACCGAAGGAGAGCAGTTCATGATTGTTTTGGAAGAAATGCTTCAGCTCGAGCGAAAGTTGATGGAAGCGTAGATGATTTACAAAGAGACACATACTGTGCGCAAAATACCATAACTATCCTTATTTGAAACTGTGCTTGACTAGATTCTACGGACGAGATTTGCAGAAAGTTAAAAGAAGTAATTTTGTATATAGTCTGAATTCATTGATCTGATCTAGCTGGTAATTTTTGATGTGAGGTACGATCACGCAATTCTCCAGGGGTGAAGCAAAATGTACTAGTATGTTACTGTATTTACATATCAATTGATAGGGTCTATATATAAAGCGTTGTAATTATGGCTGGAGTTGGTGCCACGAATAAACATACCGGGAAAAGTGGGTCCAGCAGCGGCCACAGCCTCAGTGAACTAATGTCAGGCACCATGATATTCCTTTCCCTGGAGAACATCTAATAGTGGACAGTTTACGGTTTACCACCCTACTCAATAACAGGGATTAAAGCAAATAACCCCACAGCCAGGATTTCTGCCACCCAAATCGGTTCCCGCCACACTGCAAACATTTTCTTTCTCTTCGGCCAGCTTGTTCACTTGGCTGAAACTGCCAGCTAAGGAGGGAGATGAGCGACGATCACCCGTCTTGCCCCTTTTGTCCCTTCTCTGATCCAGATGCTAGCTTCGTAGAGCAGCACATCAACTTCTGTCACCCGGAAAATGGGGTCCCTGAGTCAGAATCCCCACTCCATTTCACCAGGTCGACATCACCACTGCCTCCAATGGACAGCGACTCAACAGATCAATATGTGGAATGCCCATATAGCTGTGGGGAGATAATCACATCTGCTGAGATATCCACGCATATTGATCTTCATGTCGCAGAGGGTGTTGCGCTAGATGAGAATGGATCGATCCAGTCTCCCCCAAATGCGGGATATTTCTCCAGTGATTACGATCTACCATCTGACCAAGATGACGATAAATTTGACCTGACATCTGCAAAGAAATGTGGCAAAAGAGGTATGGACAGAGACTTCACACGTGCAAATTCTTCAAAACCAGCTCGTGCGCGGAGTCCTCCCGGAACAGTGGGCCCGGACGGTGTGAAGCGTCTAGGGGTGAGTGACCTGAACTAGATCTTAACTACATACTGCTCATACTGACATGTATCTCAGAGATCCGAGCTGGGTCCCCACGCCCACGAAAAGAAGATGCCTTCATGGCTGAAAAGGATGCTGGAGAAGGGCGGGCGCGCCACGAAACAAACTCAGATCACAACAGACGGCAAGCTTGCCCGTCATACTACAGTGGAGAATGAAACCGATAATCTGATCCCTACTATCGCTAAGCTCTGTGAGCAAGACAGCTCTGTTCAGCGTGCCTTTCTTTGCTCGCCCAAAGTCCGCCATATCTGTAAGATGTCCCGCGAGGGTGGGTTCTGTGGATATCGAAACATCCAAATGCTTGTTTCTTATATCAGGAAAACACAACGACCAGGACATGAGCATTTTTCTGAAGGGGGTCCGACAATTCTAGAGTTACAAGACAAGATTGAACGTGCTTGGGACATGGGATTTAACAGTACCGGGAGGACTGAGACCGGAGGAATCCGCGGCACACGAAAGTTCATTGGAACTCCAGAGGTAAGCCCTTTCCCTACAGGGTCAAGAAATATATTTTCTTGCTTCAGACACTAATATTGCAATAGGCACAGGCACTGTTCAAGAGTCTTGAGATCCCGTAAGTTTGGACCTGGCTGTGCAATCTATTCATGACTGACATCTCCTGTAGATGTGAGGCTAGCAGTCTAAGCGAGAGCGATAAGTATCGAGCATATGATTCGCTATACATGGAGGTCGCTACGTACTTTCGACAAAATAATTCCCTGGAAGACGAGAGGAGAGTCTTTGTGACAGATTTACCACCAATCTATTTCCAACATCAAGGTATGTGGGAGTTCTTTCCTTGCGTCGATGGATACCAATCTCTGACCTAGTTAGGACACTCCATGACCATTATTGGATTTGAGATTCGCGATAATGGCACTGCCAATCTACTGGTTTTTGATCCAATGTTCAAAACTTCACCTGCTATGCTACGTCTCATTGGGACGTCTGCCCGATCTGACAATCCTGCCCGTTTATTGAAAGCGTATCGCAGAGGCGCATCCTACCTCCAAAAGTACAAAATATTTGAGCTTCTCCGGTGAGTGTTTGTTACTGTTGCTATTTGCTATGGGCTTCTTGCTAATGTTTGGGGATGGGTTTCATGATAGGCTGTATCCCAGCAATGCAGCTTCCGTTGCGGATACATAAACTTATGGAATCACCTGTTTACAAGTTCCTGTTCCATATGAGTTGAGGTTATTATGAAAGGCATCTATCAGCCTACGGAACATTATCTTCTTCCATTTTCTTTTATGCATGAACTATATCCTATCATTTGAATGTGCCTTTTTCTTTTCCGCGTCGTTCCCAAAATGTGCTCTGTATCTACACATTATACATTCGCGAGGTAAGCTTTATATAAGATGCTTCTAAAGCTTTTCAATATCCTCGCTTTAGGTAGATCACCGTTCAGCTACCTACACATAGACAGCTAGGTCTATACTCTACATGTCTACATAATTGTGTATAGAATTGCATGTGTGCATATATCCAGATGTCAATGTGAATGCTTACTAATACAAACCGGGACGGTAGCTCAGTGGTAGAGCACGTGATTGCAATTTTCGGCAAGCTATCACGGGGTCGCGAGTTCGATCCTCGCCCATCCCTTTTTTGATCTTCATTTTTTAATCTCGAGAATGGATTATTGGCTATATAGGAATATGATTTATGTACAGCATTATATAGAGCACTTCTTGTATCTCGTCAACTATAAGACACGTTGTTCCCCAGAGAAAAATTGGGTAGAATTGGAAGAGTGAAGAAGGGATAATTCTATAGTTCCCATGTCCCGATAAGATAAGCGGGTCCACGGTTAGTTAGTCCGAATAATTTTATCCAGAGGCAATCATCAATCTTTTTGGTTCTTTGCTCCATTGCTTCTCCCAAACGTTGATTAATCTCGATCATATGATGCGGTCCTCTCCGAATGTCATTATTACCGGTACTCCCGGGGTGGGCAAGACCGTCCACTGTGAGCAGCTGGCGCAGGAGATCGGATTGAAGCACCTCTCCGTGAACCAGGTTGCCAAAGATCGCGACTGCTACGAAACATTCGATGAAGAGCGGAAGAGCTGGGTTGTTGATGAAGACAAGGTATTTATTTATCCCTAGTTATCCGAGCTCATAGCTCTGATTCTTTCTTGTCGTTATTGCCTCCGTTCTTTTTCGTTTCTTTTTTCTCCGCGGGGTTTTGCGATGTGGGGTTCAGGCAACTTTGCGCTCGGCTTGTCGTTGTTCGGAATTTGGAATTATGCTGATTCACTCTTCAATTTTTAGTTACTAGATGCTATTGAGGATGAAGTACTGCAGGGTGGATATTTGATTGATTGGCATGCCTGCGATCTGTTCCCCAAGTCTTGGATTGATCTTGTCGTGGTCCTCCGCTGCCCCTCTACCTCTGTCCACTACGATCGTCTTGCTTCCAGGTATGGATCTTTTCTCCGAGATATACGCGCCATCGAAATGTAATAGACTATTGACATTTGTTACCTTAGGAATTACCACGAAGACAAGCTACAAGAGAACCTAGATGCGGAGATCTTTGGTGTTCTTCTCGAGGAAGCCCGCGAAGCATTCGACGAGGAAGTTGTGGTGGAATTGAACAGTGAAAAAGACGACGATGTGGACACCAACTGCGCCAGGATTACACAATGGATCGATAACTGGAAGAAGCAACATGCTGAAGATGCGGATTAAATAATACAATGTCGCTACGGTGTGGAAATAATGAGCTGATGTTTTCTTTCGATCTTGTTCAATGTTTCTCATTTATGATCTACCAACTGCGCTACATAGATCATCTATATATACCCCAAGGTTTATTTTTCACTGTTGACCTTCTGCCAACCATTTCTGGAACTTAACCAGAGCTTTGTACCGGTGGGAGATCAGGTTCTAGTAGAGGCGTTAGATCATAACAATTGGTTATGCGTAAGGCTCGTCAAAAATAGTTACCTTTGCCTCTTTATCCATTTCGGCGTATGTCTGACCCTCGTACTCGAAGATGGGATCCCAGCCTGTACAATGTTCAGTCAGTATATGACACCAAGCTGTATATAACCCCATATACTGGGTAGTAAGATAGAAATAAAGACTTACCAAAGTTGGTAGGACCTCGAGGTCGTACAATCTTGCCCTATATACATTGTCAGCTTCTAATCTATTGTAATCAACATAGCATTACTCACCTCGGTGCGTCCCTGGAATAAGATCGGCTCGGCACCAGGAGCCCGACAGAAAGCAAAGGTGCACACAGCCTCGGCCGTCCGGTCCTCAAACCCATCAAGCATCCTGTTCAAACCATCATGGCCAACAGATTCCATGAAGGATTTGCTGCACGGTACCAATTAGCATTAATATTTGAGTACTTCAATTCCATATGCTGGTGCTCACATGTATGGACCAGGCAAGCCCTTCAGCGCATGGAACTCTAGCGCCGTATCCTCCGTCAGAGCAGGACCATTGATCTATGAAAGCATTTTAGTACTATTCAAAGCCCGGGCTCATAGTGTATCAAATATACCGCTTCAGCTGCTCGTCGAGCTTTCTCCTTCGCGATCTCCTCGATCGTACCCTGGATTTCTGGAACATCCACCTCTTGATTTTCAACTTCAACCACATTGCCGAGAATAGCTCGCACTTCGGAGAGCTTATTCTTGTTGCCTGTGATGAAGTTGAGTTTGGTTAAAGTCATACTGGGCTATTTTTGCGGAGAAAGTGGGATGGTCAATTGTAGGATAAAAATGAGGGCGGGTCCACCGAGTTGCTTTGATCTCTCCGCCGTTAGGACACCGCTTCGGTCGCCCATTGTCATGGATGATCTGCATAGTTGAAAAATTCTAAAAAATTCTAAAACAAGGTTCGAAAAAATGACAAGCATGGAAGATGTGAACCGAGTGAAAAGAAGAAAAAATATAAAAATGAGAAGGAGAACAAGGAGTTGCTATCATCGCAAAAGAAAATCATATGCATCACTGTATCAAAGCCTAAGGGCTACCCCCTCTAGCATAAAGGTCGTGTTGAGATGTCACAGGTCGTAATCCGTAGCTCACAGAAAATCCCAAGGAGATATAGAAACACGTCTAATATACAGAACTACTCCTCCAGCACCCCATTGTCTATCTCGAGAAGCTTCTCCTGTTGTGCCATCGCTTGCGCCGACACAATCTCAGCCAGCCTCTTCAGTCGTGGGGTTTGAAGCCCTAGGTATGAACGTTAGATCGTGGAAGATACACAAGAAAGGTAGAGAACAAGAAAGTGAAAAGGAACGGAAAGGGGGAACGGGGGCTGGGTGATCACATACAGGATGGAGTATAGGTCTCCAGGGCCGTAATGACTCGCGGCTCAGCGATTTCATAGGGGCCACTGTCCTCCATATCCACTGGTGCCAGTAGAAGCACATCACTCTTCTCTGTGACACGCGAGGCAACGGCCTTCATGATCTCGCCATTAATTGGCTGTTCATAGTCCGCAACAAGGTACTGGTTCAGGAGTTTCTGAATTTGATTTGGGGAAAGCCTAGGTAAGGATGTCAGCACTTGTTTCGTTCAGGGGCGGGATATAACACAATCGCTCTTACATCCAGCAGATGTCTTGGATGATCTCAATATCATTCAAAGTCGCCTTCTTGAGCTGAAGAAGCTTGGTTGCTTGCTGTAATGGTCGGATTAGTCGTCTGTATTATTTACTACTAGAATATTCGAGAGGAGTGGACATACCATCAAGTGCTCCAGCTGCAAAGTTCCCTCTGGCATATCATGACTCTTACACCATTCTTCGATCCGTGTAATGTTATAATTGATCTGCAGACCACGCTTCCAAGACAGGAAGTTTCGTCGCATGAGAAGGTCGTTAAATGCAGTTACGCCCACCAAACGCAAAAGCTCGGTGACGGTCTGCAAGATGATGGTATCTTCCAAATAGAATGCCTTCATGGCTCTATAGGCACCGTTGAGAAGACTCAAGAGGTTATCCATGCTATAAGCAGGGTTGTTGTTCGACGGCAGCAGTTTGCCGAGGAACCGGTTTGTTTCACTAGTAACAAAGCCCGGAAGAGACTGCGATTCAATGATGGCTGGTACGATCATCTTATACAACCTCTTCTTCAGAACCTTCATCCAAGTGTGATAGATGTTGAACTCTAAGCTCTCCAAGTCATGCTTTACAATCTCGAGCAATCGATCGTACTCATAGTTGTCGCTCTTCTGAGCCTCGTACCAGTCCTCGGCTAAAAAGACGAACGACAGCATCTCATGGACGTTGGAAAGCCAGAATGCACCAGGGTTGATTGCATCATCCCCGTCGTGCTGCATGACCTCCTGTTGAATCGATTGCATGACATTAGCCAAGAAGCGCTCAGACTCCTTGACAAATCCGTTGTTCCACATCTCCGAAGTAACAAGGTTGATCAAATAAGCGGGGAATAGGACTTCCTTTTCGGTTGGTGGGGGGTTGGAGCTAGGAAGAGGAATCTTGAGGTTGCGGATCAAGCCCATTGTGACCTCATCGTTGAGATCTTCCTCTTCGGAGAGCAGCCCCTCAAGCTCTGCCTCGACAGAGTCCAGTCCTGGCGAGGTGGCTGCAGTTGTGCGAGCGGCACCGAGACCAGCAATTGCCATAGAGACGGGCCGTGGGTTAAAGGCGCCACTGAAACGATCAGTTCCGACCTTCTCCGCACCAGCACTGCGTCGTTGAGGCTTCGGCTTTTTAGAAGACACAAGGTTGATCAAGCCGGTGGCAGGTGTAGGGGCCACAGCACCGTTTGGTACTTCGCCATTCATGCCGTTGACAGGCACGGATCGCTTGGCAACTTCCAACTGCTCCTCCAGCTCTGATACACGTTGGCGAAGTACCGTCTTCTCTTTCTCATGGTCTCCGTTGAGCGACTTGAGGCGGCCTAACTCTTCATTCGTAGCGCGAAGCGCCTCACGAGAAACCTTCTCCTCTTCTTGTAGTCGCTTGATGGTAGCTTGAGCCTCGGAGTGACTCTGTTGGAGTTTGTTCATTTCTTCCTCCACAACTTCCAGGCGGGCTGCCGTGATACCTGCCTGGTTGGCCTCGGCCTGGAGCTCCTTAGCACGGGCTTCCAACGTGTTGTGTCTGTTTCGCCAGGACTTCAATTGAGTCTCATAGTTCTCCAGCTGGGAAGCAAGAGATTTGTTTTCAAGCTTCAGAGATTGCAGGTATTGGGTCAATTCAACAACCTTATTCTCCAACTTGTAAGAAATCTGCTTGAGATCTCTCGATTCCTCACGAAGAGATTTGTAAATAGTTCTGGCTTGTTTACCTCGCCAGAGATTTTGTACAATGATAACCTTGTGGCGGAACTGACGCCAACCTCGCAATTGACGCCACGATCGGAATGCTCGTTGGATAACCTTGGCAGCATTGCCATTGATGGAGTCCATAATATTGCGGCGGCAAAGGAATCCCTTGGTGACTGACTGGAACAAAATGAAGTTCTTTCGAATCTCGTTGTAATGTTTCCTGTCCTTCTGGCCACGCCACACTCTTTGGATCGTCGTCGCAGCTTTGGTTCGACGAATTTCCTGGGCATGCTGCCGTGCTAGGAATCCACGAATGAAAGCCTGGGTTGTGAGAATAGATTCCCGGGCTTCCAGATAGCGGCGCCGGTAGTACTTGCATCGCAGATTCTTTTGAATCATGATCGCACATTCGTTCAATCGGGAGGTTCGCAGGTTCTCCAGGAAAGCAAGCATACCAGCTCGGAAGAAAATCTTGGTCAATCCTAACTGGTACTTATCTTGCTTCTGGTGGCTGGCATCACCCAAGGCCTTCCGGAGAATGGCGTGACACATATCCCGAATCTCTGAGGTCCATTGAGAAGAATGGCAAAGCATATAGTAACGAATGGCAAATTCCTCATATGTCCAACGGGTCGGATAACCAGCCGTACTAATTCTGACAGTTTCCAGTACACCACATGCTCTCAGCTGGCTGAGAACCATAGGCCCCTCGAATTTCCAAGCCTCCTTGGCCTCGTTTGGCTTGATGCAACGAATGTAGTGCACATCAGTATTGTTGATGGTATGCATGAGCTCAATCAAAGATGACTTGAAAATTCCTCCAAGAGTTGGTTTGCGATTAACTGCGACACCGATTCGACGGCCTGGGGCAGCAACTTGCTTAGACGAGACAGCCGCTGAGTCCTTTTCACGGACCGCAGCAGCAGTATCCAAGATCTCCTTGATAAAGCTATGCGATGAATTGCGCAGTACCTCCATGTGCTCATCCGGAACGGTATCTCGGTTCTTCTCGATAAAGCCATCAGACTCGTATGTGACATCGACCGCATAATGGCAAACGGTAAATGCAGATTTTCCGAAGCGAGGCTTCTTGTAGAATTTCTGCTTATCGGCAGCGAAATGGTGGTGGAGTTTTGTAACGAACTGCTCGTCAGAGCCCATAGGAAGTCGGGACTCTTCGTCCAGAAGGGACAAAATTCCAAGTTTGGCTTCGATCAGGTCAATACAGGGTTGGTTGTCGGAGAAATCAATAAATGTCCAGTCAATCTCCTCACGGACATATTCTTCTTGTTCAAGCTTGAACACGTGTTGGTTGAATTCCTGTTGTAGCTTCTCGTTCGCATAGTTGATACAGAACTGCTCGAACGAGTTCTTTGCGAAATGTTCGAATCCATAGATATCCAGCACTCCGATGAAAGTCTTGACCCTTTCAATAACTTCGTCTGTCGCCAGTCCCTGGTTGATCCTGTCCACAAGCCAATCGAAAAGGCTGGAATAAATGAACTTGGCGACGGAGTCTCGCACCACGATGGCTTGTTGCTGGGTAAGGTTTGAGGTGATTTTTTCTCCTCTGGTGATAAGCTGCTTCTTGACAATCCATTTGGCAAATTCGTTGACATCAATTCCCAGCATCTCACAGGCGCGCACAAGAGACGGTTCGGACGATGAGAGAGTTGAATCTGTTCGAGTTGCGGTGATCTTCACATTACCAAGGTGGAGCAGAGCTCCAAGAATGCGAAAGATTTCGGTCTGGAATTCTTCTGCCACACCGATTGTACGCAATGACTTCTTGGTCGCCTCAAATTCGGCTTTGTCGTCAACTCCGTCAATGATTGGTGTGCCACCTTGGTTAAGATACTCAAACTCTTCTACCGGCAGAAGGCCGAGTTCCTGTCTTTCTTCATCAGTGGCACCGGCCACAAGCTGATAGAAGATGTGGTAGTTACGCTCCTTCAGTGGCTGGAATACAAGTCTCGATCTCTCCAACAGATAGGTCCGGATCTTGGCACCAATGATGTTGGTTCGTTCGTCGAACATAATCTCGATGTACTTGCCGAATCGGGAAGAGTTGTCATTTCGAGTAGTTTTGGCGTTACCGAATGCCTCCATGACCGGGTTGGTCGCCAAAATTTGCTCCTCCGTCTCACTGATTGCATCCGCTCGACTCGTGGTGTACTTTCCTGGCTGATCGGAAGACTCGCGAGTGGCAAAATATCGCATGATATATTTAGCACTTACAGTCTTTCCAGCACCAGATTCACCGGATACCACAATTGTCTGGTTTTTCCCGTCGCGAAGCATGTCACTGTGCACAGAAAACGAAGGAAATATGGTTAGAGTCATCATCAATGCCATAGGGAAATCAACTATTATATCTTACGCAAAAGCCTCCTCTGCAATAGCGAACAAGTGGGGTGCCTGGGAAGCGCGCTGTTTCCCAGCATACACTTGAACCATCTGTGGCACATAGAGAGAATCCACTCTGGCAAACGGGTTTGTAGCGATCAGGACAATTCCACTGTAGGTATATATTTCTTTCTGGGCGTAACGGAGTTTAATAGCCTGCAGAACTTCAAGGCCGTCAGTCGATGGAATAAGATCTTCAATATGCGGCGGGACGAACCAGCGGGCTCATTCAGATGAGACAAGTTGGTCAGATCTTCGCTCGCTTCCAGCATAGCTGGATTCATCAAGGGCGGCAAATTCGGATTGTTGTCAACCTGCAACTCGGCCTGTGTGGTATCGACGGTCTTGGTCTATTATTCCATACGTGGTCAGCTCCGCTCCATCCACCAAGCCGCGCAAGTGGCCTTCTGCATGGATAAACCCAATACTCACCTCGCCATTCTCCAACTCAAACACCAGTTGCACTTTTTCTCCATCCACGAGCTTTTCCTTCACCTCGGATGCAACCCATCCGTCTGTCGTGTCGGGCTGCCAGGCCCTTGTCCCAACCTCATAGATATGTGCCATGGTGGGCGTCGTTCAGCGTATCGGGGTGTTGTGTCGTGAAAATAAATGAATCGGTCAAATGATATGCGAAACGCCTAAGGAGACTGTACGAGGCTCGTGCATCCAAAGGGGCGAGAAATAAAGGGCAAATCAATCACAAAACAGTCCAAAGACAAGGGGTCTCACTGTGACCCCTCATCGACACATGGTCCGAAAACGCAAATAAGAAATAAAGAAATAAGAGCCTGGTAGGTGTTGGGGGAGAAGAATGATGGAAGAAGGAAAAGATGGGGAGGCAAGCTGTTGGTGACACTTGTTTTAGCGAGAGAAACCCCTGAAGAGAGGGAGCTTCGGGACTAAGTTGGGGTTGCCGCGCCACAGCCCCCACAGCTGTCACCGCCATCCTCTTTAACGCGGGTCTTGATTCCGACTTTATAGAGTGTGAATTGGTAGAAATGGGATATAATGGAAAATGTAAGTCAGTGTGAAGAATAATACAAGAGTTTTCTAGGTGGCTTATTATACCTAGTTACATTTATAACCTCATCTATAGCAGGCTTTATTATGTCGTTGGTCATAGTTATTATAGTTATAGTGATCTACCCGGTACTATAGAGATGGTCTTAAGAAGTATAAAAATAAGATATAAAGACACGGAGCAACTTATTCAAATCAAATCAAACTTTAGAACCCATTGCAGGACTCTATCTATAAAGGGCCAAGCCACTAAACGCCAGGTCAATACAGTCTCTCCCTCCCAAGTTTCCCCCTAGTGAGAGGGAAAGGTTCATTACACACTGATTATGGCGGTTTATTGAGAGATATTAGGTAGATACAAAAGTTTCACGCAGTGCAGAGGGGGACAGGAGCATCAGTGAGATGATGAAAGGATGAAGAAGGGGGGGGGGGAGGAAATAGTAAAAAGGAAACATAGCAATAAAATCAACGACGAATTCCATGAAGCATATCGAGTGAGCCGTGTGCTACCCAAAGGTGGACAAGACTTTTGTTTTGGGTTCTTTCTTCTCATTCTAGTTTTGCTTGCACTCGGCAGCCTCCTTCTTGGGCTTGGAAGTGCCATCCTGTTTGAATGAGTTAGTATTAAAACTTTGAAAATGACCAGCGAATGGCCAGAGAGTGACACAGGGTGAACATACCTCTTCGTCGGAGTCGTCCTCCACATCGCGGTCTGATCCTTGCTCGTCCTCATCCTCGTCGTCCTCATCCTCATCCTCTTCTTCCTCATCGTCCTCGTCCTCGAACTCATCGGGGTCCATACCCTCACCGAGCTCCTCAAACTGAAGTGCCTCGCCGGTGAACCAGTCGATGGCACGGGGAATCAACTTCTCCTTAATATCCTCACCCAGTTGGTAGTCCAACTCCAGGCGCTCTTCGATATCGCTGGCAATAGATACGTCGTCATCCTCGTCAGCTGGGGGTTGAGGGGGAGCAAAGAAGTTGAAGAATGATTCGGTAGGCACGCTGATCTTGACAACACGGGTCTGTTTGGTGTCTGGAGATGATTTTATTAGCTTTCATGGTCGATAGGGCCCCCAAAAAAGAAGGAATGAGCCAAAATGGATAAGGATATTTTGAAATTCCACATACTCTTGTTTCGCTGCTTCTTGCTCTCAAGGCGCAAGGTGAGATCCTTCTCGGCCTTCCAGTCAATCTTAGAGCCCTCGGCGTGGTCGTAGATGAAGTCGCCGCCGTATCCATTCTCATCCTTGTAGTAGTAAGCCTTGGTGATGGTCCTGTTGGTGAAGAACTCGTTCTCGGAGAATTCAAAGATCAAGCGGAATCCAGGGCGGTCCAGGTACTCCATGCGAATGTCGACGAGGTGCTTGAGGGCATCCTCATCTCGCTCGGTGATCATTTCAGCAAGAGAGATCTGGTTCTTCATGGCAGACAGCCAGAACTCTGGGATACCAGCCAAAGACTCGGACTCCTCCTCCTTCTTCTCCTCAGTAGCTTCCTTGCTCTCCTCATCCTCTTCCTCGTCCTCCTCCTTGCCAGCTTCAACCTCACCCTCGGTGGGCTCAACACCTCCGTTAACGATAGTTGCCCGACGCTCGTACAGCGGGGTGAACTTGGCAAAGTACTTCTTCTCGAGCTCCAAAACCTCCTCCTGGAACTGAGCCTCCAGCTTGGCGTGCTCCTTCTGGATACCCTTCAGACCAGCGACACGACGGCGGACCACGACGGGAAGTGACTCAATGTAACCAGATGAGCGGCCAACGAGCTGGCCCAGCTTACCCTGGATCATGGAAACCAGAGCGGGGTTACGAGCGAAGAGGGAAGCGGCGGCGGCATTGTCCAGGGTTTCTAAGAATACGCAATCTAGTTAGAAAACTTCACTCTCACGGATGAGGAAAGGAAATGAGAAAAGGGATATATGCTTACCTTCCTTGATGCTTGACACACCAGGCTGCTGGGCGTGAGAGGAGATAGGGGCATTGCTGGCTGGTGTGTTTTGCGGGGTCCTATGTATAATTTTTTCACTTAGTGATTTTGCTGGGGGGGGCGATAAGCGGTCAAGGGAACGAAGGGGAAAATCCTTACGGGGCGACCGGGAAATCAGCCTTCTTATTCCTGATGGGTTCAGACATGGTGGATGTATGAAGAGAGGGGGAGGGTAGGGGGGTGGTAGAAAGAGAGATGGAGTTGGAGATCAGAAAAGGAGAGAAGAAAATTGATCATGGGTCGTGAGTTTTGGGGGGAGGGAGGAGTCTGGATGGTGGGATCCTTAGCGCCGGTGGCCGGAGGGGCTTGGCGGGACGCGGTTCTGGTTGAAAACTTGCCCTCCCAACAACTTCGCCTTTCCCCTCTCTGTGTCGATATCCCTTGGGGTGATTGGTATTTTTGACAAGAAAAAAAAGTGTTGGATGATAGTTATCATATATAGCTATCTATTAGAAATCCTTTGGTGCTTTTTCTTACTTGTATTTCTTCTTCTTAGATTGAAGAATTGATCTATTACTAAATGGTGAATCAATGTATTGAAGGTGAAAGAAATACGGGGACAGTATTTTATAAACTATACAACATTTGAAGTAGACAAACAAGATCAATATATTCAGACATCAAATATAAATATAAAATATAGAAAAAAAAAACAAGAGATCTTTGAGATCTCCAATTCCACTCTCCAATCGTCCTTGGGACCAAGCCCGCTGGCTGTGCCCCATCGTGCCAAATGTTAATTTTAGAAACAAAGACCGGTTTCCAGGGTTGGGGCGATCTCATGGATGTTTGGAGAGAACCCACATCGAGTAAAGATCAGAGAGGATCTTGAAGAACATTCGATAGAAAGTTATATCGACGGTGCCAATTGATCCTGTCGGTATTTAAATGGTTGGCCCCCTAGAGAGCAGCATTATATATACCCGTCATCCATTGCCGATCATGTTCAAGTATAGAGAGGCCTCCCCTATATTAAACCTCATGCATATGTTTATATATATATAGATAGATCTGGGGAAGAATCAAGTAGTAAGTATATATAGAAGCTCAGATGAGTAATATTATGGGTTCTGTAGATCTATGAATGTATATAGTGTATTGATTTACATTCATACATAGTATATTGTCGTCTATTCTCTCTCTCTCCCTCCCCCTCCATTGAATACACATTTGCCCCTCCTTTTAACCCAGAAGAGGCAAGGTCTGCTTATATCACCCGCGAGGCCATTTGCCGGCTTATCTCGGTCACGTGGTGATAACCGATGTCATGCCCAGGCGGGAATTTGCACATGAGCTCTCTCCGCAGTCGCCGCATCATATTCTTTCTGTCCGACCGTGGAGGATGTACAGGGCCAGATCAGAAGCCTCATAGTTATCTGGTCGTGTTGCATCATTATCCCGTGACCTTGAATCCACTGCTAACTACGAATCTCTTGGGCACGATCCATTGGACTGTATCGCCATGGGTAGCCGACCCCCGTCCCCACCGGAAAATGGCCCTGTGGGCGTCGCGATGCCTCGGGCAAGTATGCGCCGAGATTCTTTAAGGAGCAGGTTAGCAATGCCATTTATATCCTTCCTAATCTATAATTGTCCAACATGTCGCTAACATAATTCTCTAGTGTGAGCGTAGTGTCGGACGTGGAGATGGCTCGACATGAGGTATGATCCTGGTGCAATTGCTATTGCTATCTTCGCAGAGAATAATGGGACTAAACTAACAGTCGCATAGGTTTTCGATGGACCCATCTCAGAAAGTATCCCATCTAGCGTTGTATCCTTCTCCCACCGTCGAGACCGAGCCGGATCCACTGTCAGTTTTACTTATTTCCAAGACGAGGAAGACTTCGCAGAATGGTCGAACGAAGATGCGGTGGAAGATGACATGGAGGACATGGGCTACGCGATTGAAGAGGAATCACTCCATGGGCTCACCGAGGCCGAGATCGAGTCAAGAAGGAGTTCCTTTGTGTCCAAAAGGCTCTCCCAATCGCGAGACTCGGCGGAGCACCCGCTCCTTTCTCGGTATATTTCTGCAAGTTCATACGGTCGTGAAAGAAGGTCTGGAAGTAGGCTCAATCAAAAAGTGTACATTGCATCGGAGGATCTAACTGCTGTTTTTGCGGGGTTCACGACCAGCTCAGCAGGGCTTGCTGTCTATATCGCCCTGTGTATATTGACCGGTGGCTTTGCCTATCTTCTATTCCGCTGGCTGCCACGGTGGCGAGTGAGGCTGATTGGTAAAGCCAGTCCTCTAGGGAAATGTAGCTGGATGGCTATTGAGGTAGGACAAGAAAACCCAGCTATAAATGGCTCTGGTGGAGTTTTGCTAACCCCATCGGTAGGATCAATGGAACCAGTTCACTATCCATGATGTCGGCTGTCAACAATATGGGCGCCCAGTGTCCACCGTCTTCCCTGACGCCTCTGGTCAGGTTTATGACGAAGACCGTGACCCGACTATTGAGTCACTTCGGTTTCTTGATTACAGATACTTGCGATTCTTCTTCCACCCCGTCGAAGATAAATTCTCATTAATCAATGGCTGGAAAGACCCCGCATGGATCAATGCCAAGGCTATGCGTGCAGGTCTAGATGCCGATGAATGGGATAGTAGAGAGCAAATCTTTGGGCAAAATGTCATTGACATTCAGCAAAAGACTGTGCCTCAACTACTCATTGACGAGGTATGTTTACCTCCCCGGACCAAAACCGCTTTTGTGTTCTTCTCTCTTACCAAAATCAGGCTTTCCACCCTTTCTACATGTTCCAAGTCGCAAGTCTTCTTCTGTGGTCCATGGACGAATACTATTATTATGCGGTTTGCATTTTTCTCATCTCTCTCTTCAGCATTGCCACCACTGTGCTAGAAACCAAATCGGTAGGTTTCTAGACCCCGACACTCTAATTACATGCCTATGCTAACTCTCAAACAGACCATGGGAAGACTTAGAGAAATATCCTTATTCGAGTGTGACGTGCGCGTCCTCAGAAATGGATTCTGGCGATCAGTTCCATCACACGACTTGATACCGGGTGATGTTTTTGAATTTTCAGACCCTTCACTGAATCAGGTCCCCTGTGACGCCATATTACTGTCCGGCGATTGCATTGTGAACGAGAGCATGCTGACTGGCGAATCCGTACCCGTTTCTAAGTTTCCATTCATCGATGATGCCCTCAAGTATCTTGACCTCAGCGCCCCATCCATACATCCAAATGTTGCGAAGCACTTTCTCTTCAGTGGAACCAAGATTATTCGAGCTCGAAGGCCCCAAAATGTTGATGACGATGAAGCTGTTGCCCTAGCCATAGTTACTAGAACCGGCTTTTCCACCACCAAGGGTGCATTAGTCCGCTCGATGCTGTTCCCCAAACCTTCAGGCTTCAAATTCTACCGAGACTCATTTCGATACATTGCCGTGATGGGAGTGGTGGCACTCTGTGGCTTCGTGGCTTCGTTCATCAATTTCATTAAACTAGGACTCGCTTGGCATTTGATCATTGTTCGTGCGCTCGATTTGATTACAATCGTCGTTCCTCCAGCTCTTCCAGCAACGCTCAGCATTGGCACCAATTTCGCACTTTCGCGTCTTAAGAAGCAGAGCATCTTCTGCATTAGCCCGCAGAAGGTCAACGTGGGGGGAAAGCTGGATGTCGTCTGCTTCGATAAAACGGGAACACTTACAGAAGATGGACTGGATGTTCTAGGTGCGAGGGCCGTGAGCAGTAACCAAAGGTTCTCCGGATTGCTGTCGGAAACATCTATGGGTTTACTGCAGCCAAGTTCACCAGCAAACTCACCATATGACCTAGAAAAACAGCAGAGGATCATTTACACAATGGCGACATGTCACTCCCTAAGGGTTGTAGACGGTGAATTACTAGGCGACCCCCTTGACGTTAAAATGTTTCAGTTCACCGGCTGGTCTTATGAAGAAGGCGGCGACCGTCCCTCGGAACCGACAAGCCCAAAATTTGATAATATTCTCCCTTCTGTTGCGAAGCCGCCGTTGCCTCATACGGGCTCAGGCCGACAGAACGGTTCAAATGTAAGTTATCTAAGAAATTTCGTTCTGATTTGAAACATATTCACACCGAGGATCCATATAGGCGCCTGTCGAACTTGGTATCGTTCGAAACTTCGAATTTGTATCTGAGCTACGTCGTGCAAGTGTTGTGGTACGGCAGTTCAGTGACAACGGGGCAAGCTTTTTCGTAAAGGGCGCCCCCGAGAGCATTCGAGATATATGTATTCCTCAAACTCGTCAGTTGCCTCCCCCTTTACGATGACATCGTGGAGTCTACTTTACTGACCCTAAATTTAGTGCCTTCTGATTATGATGAACTTTTGAATTACTACACACACAAGGGATTCCGAGTTATTGCCTGTGCTACTAAATACGAGCGGAAGTTAAGTTGGATGAAAGCTCAGAAAATAACCCGGACCGAGGCAGAAAGCAATCTTGAATTTCTAGGCTTTATCATTTTTGAGAACAAGCTGAAGCCTAGCACAGCTGGTGTGATTTCAGAGCTGAATAAAGCTGGAATTCGCAACGTCATGTGTACTGGTGACAACATCCTGACAGCTATCAGTGTTGCCAAGGAGTGCGAGATGGTTAGCCATGATGAACAATGTTATATTCCGCATTTAATTGAAGGTATGCGTAATCCAGGGAGCCCAGCCGAAATAACTCAGCTAATCGAGAAAACATCAAGATTCTGGCCTCTATGCTAAGACTTCCCTTATATGGGAAAGTGTGGATAACCCCGACCTCAGGTTGGACCCAAGAACGCTTCTGGTAAGAATCAGCCCCTACTCTTACTCACTCTGAAGGGTTTCTAACAAATCACTAGCCTCTTCAGATTTCAACCGAGAATGATGTATCTATCCCAGGGAACGCACTTCGTGACCAAAATTATTGTGTTGCTGTCACAGGCGATGTTTTCCGGTGGTTGGTTGATTATGGCAACGAGGATGTATTGAAAAGGGTAGGATTTTTCGCACAGATTTTCCCCTTGAAAGAATAATTTTGGCTCATTGTATTTGATACTTAGGTTTTGGTCGCCGGCAAAGTTTTCGCTCGCATGTCGCCGGATGAGAAGCACGAGTTGGTCGAAAAGCTCCAATCTATTGATTACTGCTGTGGCTTTTGCGGAGATGGTGCGAACGATTGCGGTGCTCTAAAGGCCGCTGACGTTGGAATTTCTTTGTCTGATGCTGAGGCATCTGTTGCTGCCCCCTTTACAAGCCGACAGTTTGACATATCTTGTGTCCCAAAATTGATTCGGTAAGAGTACAACCCACCCCTTTCTCTATATACTTCGAGCTTACAAGTTGAAATAGCGAGGGTCGGGCTGCTTTGGTGACAAGTTTCAGCTGCTTCAAGTTTATGAGTCTATACTCCGCTATCCAGTTCTCCTCTGTCAGCTTCCTCTATACATCTGGCTCTAACCTGGGTGACTTTCAGGTGAGTTAACAGTCAAAAAGCCCTAGGTCTCACAAATATCCGTGCAACCCCTAACTGTAAGCCATCTAGTTTCTGTTCATTGACTTGGCTCTTATCATGCCAATCGCTATATTCAGTGAGTGATCTTTTGTCTCATGTTTAATGATATGTAGCCAACTAACCAATACCTAGTGGGTTGGACCGGTCCATATCCTACGCTTTCTCGCAAACGGCCGACAGCAGATCTTGTATCGCGAAAGGTCTTGACTCCTCTCTTAGGCCAGATTGCAATGGTTGCTCTCGCCCAGTTTGTGGTATTTAAGACTGTTCAGTTGCAACCATGGTAAGTCTTTTTATGTAGTATAGGTTGAGCAAACCACTGACTGCCAAAACCAGGTTCCTGCCTCCCCAACTGAATTTGGAAAAGAGCAACATCGTCAATTCAGAGAATACTGCGTTGTTTTTGTTCTCATGCTTCCAATACATCCTAACTAGTATCATTCTGAGTGTTGGCCCACCTTTCCGACAACCGATGACATTAAATGGTAGGAAACAAGCCATTGGAACATGCATTCTGGCTGTCCGAGCAGTAATTATTGCCAGAACCATGACTAATTCTCTGTTCTACGATAGCTCCTTATCTATGCACCATCATTATCGATCTATTCGTTGCGGCGTATATGCTCTTCCGACCTTCTGACTGGGTGAAGAACGCAATGGAGTTGACTTCAATGTCGGACAGCTATAGAGGTGCGCTCCTGGTCCTTGCATTGGGAATATTTGGATTGGCTTGGGTTGGAGAATCCTTCATATTCCCCAAGCTAGCACGCATTCTTGGACATGCACGCACTCGACTGCAACCGAATTACCGCAAGAAACGTCGCCAGTACAAGGTCCTTCTTGAGGAGATGGGTCTGTGAGATTTAGGCACATGAGAAACCAGCGCAATGCTTGTGTTTATAAATAAAACGATAGAGAGCGGAAGTTATAGATCAATAGAGAGTTCGTATGGGGTGTTCTTGTTGTCCCCTAATAAAATAGTATGGTACATATCAACTCGTCTGTCTAGTGATCCCAAGGGTGCTTCCAGCCCAGCAGAGCGGGGCCATCCTTCTTAGCACGGTACATCAACTATATCAAAAGCACCTCGTTAGTTCAATTGGGTTGGACAGTCAGTTATCTGGGGGTGGGAGTCATACGAAGAACCACATGCTGGCGCCCAAGGCAGTGGCAGTGAAACGATAGAGCGGTCGGGCCGCATGGATATGAACCGGGTGGTGGGAGTTGCCTGCCATGACTGTATACAATTGTAATCAGTAAAGCCCACGTTAATAACAGCCCGGAAGGACTGACGTACTGTGAAATGCAGGACCAGATGCTGGGCTTCGCGAAAGTCGAGATGTGAAGGAGTTGAAAGCGGGAAGTTGAGGAAGCGGCATCGCAACCACGTGACCAGTGACGGCACCAGCTCTCTTTCTTTTCTTCTTGAACATGACTGAACTCTGCTCTTTTTCAACTTACGAAACTTGGTTTTGATATTGGTTTTATTCTCTGGTTCAACGGTAAGGTCAGGTCAGCTGGTGATCTGATAAGATACTTCTGTTGCACCCCTGATTCAATTTCGGTCTCGTTACTGAGACCCTTGAATGCCTGCCTGAACGACCCCGGCGATGTCAAGGCCTTCTCCATGTCCCGCTCAGTTACTCATTTGATCGGTGAATGTTACTATGGTTCACTTATTTGCCGAATTTCCCTATTTAAGCTCCTCGCCCCAGAACCACCGCTACGCCTCGACTAAACCCCATGATCTCCGATTGAAACCTCACGCGCGCGAGATCCACACACGCGAACCCCCCGGTGATATAGAGCGCAGGAGCTCAGCACCTTCGATATAACACGTTCAAAACACCCCGAAAAGACCTTGTTGTGGGAAGGAGGAGCTATACTGCGCAAAAAAAAAAAAAAAAAAAAAAAAACAGCAATGTCTCTATCATCTCTGGAGACGGACGACAATGGCCGGCCTCGATTCCCTGGCTGTTCGAATATCCGCGATTTCGAGTTCATCAACAAGCTTGGAGAGGGAACTTTCGGGTATGTCAATCCGGATCAAATGGGATTTACGAAAGACTAATGTATAACAGTGAAGTTTATAAGGCAAGATCCAAAAAGGGCAATGCGATAGTAGCCCTGAAGAAGATTCTCATGCACCATGAGAAGGAGGGTGTACGTTTCTTCCCCGGCCTTTAGTGTTACAGCTTACTTCACTGCTAATAGGCCTCACAAAGTTTCCCATCACAGCTATCCGAGAAATCAAGATTTTGAAGATGCTGTCCCATCCAAATGTTCTACAGCTGAAAGAGATGGCGGTCGAACGGAGCAAAGGTAAGCATATGTTTTGGATAACGAGAATATTTGCTGTGACATTTGTCTTTTTGCTTCTTTGATTCCTAACATTGGTTTCAGGCGAGGGTCGGAAGAAGCCCAGTCTGTACATGGTGACACCGTACATGGAGCATGACCTGTCCGGACTTTTAGAGAACCCGACTGTTCAATTCACTGAGCCACAGATTAAGTGTTATCTGATGCAACTTCTGGAAGGTCTTCGGTACCTACATGCGGTACGACTTAAACTATGATCACTCTGTCTAAAGAAGATACTCTGTCTGACACTAATAGCAGAATCGGATTCTACACCGCGACATGAAGGGTATGTCTACTATACTCTCATGATACGTTTTTCTCCCACTAACGAGCAATATAGCTGCCAATCTCTTGATCAGCAATGGAGGCATTCTCCAAATTGCCGATTTTGGTCTCGCACGCCCTTACGATGAACCCCCTCCGCTACCTGGGAAGGGCGGTGGTGAGGGAAAAAGAGAATACACAGCACTTGTTGTGACCCGATGGTATCGGCCACCGGAGTTGTTACTTTCGCTACGAAAGTACACGACGGCCGTTGATATATGGGGTGTTGGGTATGTTTAAATTCCTTTTTCCTGCTGATCTAGTTCTGATGGCCTCTAGTTGTGTTTTTGGTGAAATGTTCAAAGGAAAGCCAATCCTTTCAGGCAATAGTGATTTGAACCAAGCGCAGCTCATTTTCAGCCTCGTGGGCACCCCCACTGAAGAGAACATGCCTGGATGGAGCTCATTGCCGGGCTGTGAAGGCGTCAAGAGTTTTGGGTTCAGGCGCGGAAATCTTCACGATGTCTTCAAAGAGTATGTTCCCTTGTTTTAATATTGGCCTCGCCAGTTCTCCCGCGCGTACTTCGGCGCATAGGGGCTACCTCTGATGGAATGACTAACAATATCGCAGACAAAGTCCCACCGCCATCTCACTACTACATGAGCTTCTGAAACTCAACTGGCGAAAACGTATTAATGCCATCGATGCCTTGAAACACCCGTACTTCACCACACCACCATTACCGGCACGCCCCGGGGAAATTCCTCACTTCCAGGATTCTCATGAATTGGATCGAAAGAAATTTCGCAACCAACAGGTTCCTATGCCTCCTGTTCCAGGGGGCGGTGCCACCGACAACTCTTCCAATGGAGGCTGGGCTAGCTCAGGCCCTAGACCGGATTCTCGAAGTAGAATCCCAGGTGGTGCGCGAGGCGGCCGTCCAAACGCACCTGGAATGCCAGGTAATCCCCATCGACGAGGCCCTTTCCCCACATCCCAACGAGATAGCGGCCTTCCGCCACGACCTCCTATGTCCCATGCACAGTGGGATGGCGCCCAGTCCTCCCGGACAGATGGGCGAGATGACACAAGACGGGATCGATTTAACCCCAACCGTGGAGGGGGTGGAGGCGGGGGCGGAGGGGGAGGAGGCAGGTTTTCTAACAATAATGTGGATTCTTACGTCCCAAATTATGGCAATTCGTCCGAGAACCCGTCGTCCGGTGGAGCAGATTGGCGAGGGTCTGGTCGGCGTGACTACCGCCGTGAACCAGCACGGAGACGAAGTCGAAGCCCTGGTTTCAGAGGAGCTGGATAAAATATTGGTTTTTTCCCTAGTTTCTATGAATGACTTAGGTTTGGCAATACCCGTAATCGTAAAGACGCATTTTACATGAACGAGTCGCGAAGATCTTAGGTGACTGCAGTTTATCATAATGACAATACATATAAGCATTTGAAAGATCACCCTTGGTTCCACGTTCTTTAATTGGGGAAACCCGACGTATTGTTAATAACCCATTTGTAGCTTCTAAGTCCAAAGCTTCTGCCATCCACACGCGATGACTGTTCTCAGTTCGAGTATCTAGTATACCGACAGGCCCAGCTGTGATGCTCTTTAAAGCTTTTATAGTGACTACCTAGATACTAGATGTCAGCCCTAGGACGTAGTACCAAAACATCGCGATGGAGATATTTGTACGAATAAACCATAAATTTGATATTTTTTCTACTCTCTTCAAGTTTTCCCAATATACCATCTAATAGCTAGTAAGTGGAAGATGCGACATATATGACCACTTTATATGGCCGATATTCTTTTGCATGGATGGGACCTCGTTGAAAAAGTCCAGTGAGTAGTTCGTCGGGTTGTAATAGCCTTTTTTGGCGCACAAAACATGTCAAGTTGATTACAGTGGTAAATTTTTTTTTTGAAAAAAAAAACTGCGTTTAGTATAGAATGCGGGTCATAATTCGGGCTGGATGATATGGTTAGATTTGAAAGAGAGCAAAAATGAGACGGAAAGGGGGTCATCTTACAGGACAGACTCTCGAATCTCTCATACAAGTCCTTGATGACATCGGCATTCACGTCGCTGATATCAGCCATCAGGTAGGCAACCTAGTTGATTATTAGCATTGCGTATCACATCTGTACACGATCTGCAACGTACATCGCCTCTGCTGTCGGTCATTTGCTTATCGACATTGTGGTCACCGATAATCTCGTTGACTGGAAATGATTTGTTAATACCATGGTTTCGTTTCTTGCCCTTTGGGGAGGTAGTATTTACCTTTTCGCAGCACACCAGGAATGTTCTTGTGGATATAAACAACCTGAGAAAGAGAAGAAGGAATGTTAGCTTCGATCGTTCAAGGTGAAGGTCATAAGATATCTGTATGATGCTCATCACAAAAATGACTTACGCGACAGTGGTTGGGCTCGTCCATGGTCAAAGAACGGAGAGTGACCTCGGGCAGGTTAACAGCGCCCAGTGTGGTACCCTCGTTGACGTATTGGGTGAGGGCTTGAGCAACCTCCACACCAATGGCGCTCTGGGCCTCCTCAGTACTTCCTCCAATGTGAGGGGTAAGGATAAGGTTCTTCAATGATCGGAGGTCGGCAGCCCATTCGTTCAGGTCATTGGTGAAGTAGTCGCCGTTTCCAGCGGGCTCGTTGGGGTACACGTCCAACGCGGCACCGGCAACACGGCCACTGCGCATGGCCTCAATGAGAGCAGGGATGTCTACAACGGTTCCACGGCTGGCATTGATCAAGTAGCTGCCGGTCTTCATCTTCTCGAATTGGGCCTTGCCAATCATGCCCTTGGTCTCGGGAAGCTCGGGGACATGGCAGGTAATGAAATCGGCCTGGGCCAAAAGCTGATCTAAGGACTCGACCTGGCGAGCAGTACCCAGGGACATCATGTTCAAGACATCGAAATAGATGACTGACATGCTCATGGCTTCCGCCAACACAGACAATTGAGCACCAATGTGACCGTATCCGATGATACCTGAGGCAATTGATGTGAGCCATAGACCACCAATGTAACGAGGGGTTTGGACAACGTACCTAATGTCTTGCCACGGATTTCCCAGCACTTATTGCTGACCTTGTTCCATGTGCCGTTGTGCATCTCATTGGAACGATCACCCAATTGTCGGGCAAGGGCAATGATCTCACCGATGACCAGCTCAGCGACACTGCGGGAGTTGCTGAATGGTGAGTTGAAGACGGCGACACCTTGGGCAGCGGCACACTGCAGGTCAACCTGGTTGGTTCCGATACAGAAACAACCGATGACAATGAGGTTCTTAGCCTCCCTCAAGACGCGCTCGGTGAGCTTGGTCTTTGAACGGATACCAATAACATGTACGTCACTGATTTTGATCCCGGGTCAGCCTCTGAGTCACTCAGTATTTTATGGAGATGTCGGGGGAGCGCTACCGAATCTTCTCAATGAGTTGATCCTCTGGGAGAGAGGACTTGAGGAATTCCACCTGGTAACCCTGCTGCTGGAGCATGTCACGACCAGCCTGGTTCACATTCTCCAAAAGTAGGACCTTGATGTCTGTTGTCGCAAAGGGCTTCAGGTGCTTGGCATTGATCACAGGAATTGTGCGGTTAAGAGCCGAGGTGTGGCTGGAGGGGGAGTGGAATGAAGCTGAAGGCGAGGTCGAGATGTATTGAGTTTGAACACCCAGGTCATCCTGGCGGGGACGAATATCTCTGGCGGACGACATGACGGGATCGGAGGAGGCGGGGATAGGACGAAGGTGGGGGAGGAGGGGTTGCGAAGCGCAGGAAAAAGCAAATGGAGAGGACGATTAACGTCGGTAACAAGACAAACTTGTGGAAGGTGAATGTTACAGAAATAAGACAGAAGGAGGGGAGATTTTGGAGAAATGAATCATTGGGCCATAGGGGCAACTTATATAATAAGCTCACCGAGGGTCTCCGGAATCGGCTATGACAAGAAGAGAGATTGGAAGGCAATTGTGAGTAATTGTTTCAAGGTGATTTAATTGGATTATATATATATATATATATATATATATTCTTGTAGATAAGAATCAATGCCTATTTATTATATTTATTATCATAGTATATATTAATGCTGTGCGTATGAGTACAATAGACTATACGGACTACATAGTAGAATAGTACATAGTAGAATAGTAGTATAAGGTGACTCATCCTCTGGCGTGATCAAGCTACGACCACTTTGACATCTTACTCTCTTTTTTCTTTTTCTTTTGAAATTTTCCATCTTAGCGGGGCAAAAAACCCGGCAGATTTGCAATTCAATTCAATTTTAGATTTTTACGTTTTTCCGCCTTTTGTTCTGAACGCGGCCAATGAACAGGCCGTGGTGCATGTGGGGCGTCAATGCCAATTCGGTCAGCCCACCAGTGCTTAATTGGTCTTTGTATTAAGGAGTATACTTGCTGTATATCTATAAATCTAGAATTATTTGATACGATAAAACAGAAACATATATATATAATATCAACCAATGGTTCTTCTTTTGTTCCTTTTCTTTCCTTCGGCACTGATATATGGATCTACATTAAGAACATTTGGTCTTTTAGACTTTGAGATCCTCCATCTTCTTGGTCGCCTCAGCAGCTCCCTTGCCCTGCTTCCCCTTGGCGCGCTGGGAAGTTGTATCCTTGGGAAGCTCCTTGACGTATGGGAGGAACTCGGGGTTACCGGGAATGTATTTGCGGAGAACCTCGGGAACTTCGATACCCTAACGCCGAATCAGTCAGTAACAGATCGATCAAGATGCATAAAAAAAAACCAAGAAAAGAACGGGGAGAGTGGGTAGACGTACGTCTTCGCGCTGATAGTTCTCCAGAACACAGCACAAGGTGCGCTCGGTAGCACACAGGGTGGCATTCAGGGCATGAACATAAGTCTTCTTCAGATCCGTAGCCTTCTTGACACCGTAGCGGATCTCCAGAGCCCGAGATTGATAGTCAAGGCAATTGGAACAGGAGACAAGCTCCTTGTACTCCTGCTGGAATGGGAACCAAGCCTCCAGGTCGTACTTCTTGGCTGCTGCGTTGTTCAGGGCACCAGACACAATGGCCACGATTTGGTAAGGGAGTCCCAAAGACTTATAGAACTCCTCGGAGGTAGCCATCATATCTTCAAACGCTTGCCAAGAGTCCTCCGGCTTGGTCAAAACGAATTGTTCGATCTGGAGCACATGTTAGATATCAATAATAAGAGAGACAGGGGTCGAGTCTTCTAACCTTCTCGAATTGGTGGACACGGAAAATACCCCACGCATCCTTGCCGTGTGATCCAGCTTCCTTACGGTAGCAAGTGCTGTATCCGGCATATCTAAAACATATGTATCAATATGGCACATATAATATAAGGACCTAACTGGCATGTTGGTAGTGCTTACTTGATGGGCAGGTCACTGTCTTGCAACCACTCGCTATCGTGCAGCGCGGACAGAGGCTGCTCGGAGGTAGCAATAAGATATTTGTCTGTGGACTTGTCCTCGCCCTCAGTCACTTTGTACAGCTCCTCGTCGAATTGCTCAAGTTGGGCGGTCTTGGCCATAAGCTCCTTCAGCATGAATTGAGGGGGCTGGTTGGGCTTATAACCCTTGTTGAAAAGGAACTCCAATCCGTAGTTGATGAGGGCAAGGTTCAAAAACAGTCCGTAACCAGTCAAGCAATATCCTCGGTGACCGACGATCTTCACTCCACGTTCTGGGTCGTAACCGTCCAGGCGAGTCAGGACTTCGTGGTGAGAGAGACAGTTGGGCCTCTGCATCGCAGCCTCTTCGGGAGTCCAGGTCTTGATAATGGTATTGTCGTCCTAGAATCAAAGTCAGATGTTGTTCATTCCCCTTGTAAATCGAAATTGCTTCCTCCTAAATGTGATTCTTACCTCATTGTTGCTCACGGGGACGGACTCATGCACGAAGTTTCCAATAGTGCGAATCTTACGGTCTCGCTCAACTTCCTTGCCGAGCGCTAAGTCCTCCGCCTCTTTCTTCTTCTTTTCTAAGTCTCCCTTTTGGCTGATCAGGTCGCTCGCGTCTTCCTTGTTCTGTTCGAGGAATAGTTTGTGAGCAATTCGTTCTTAATATGGAGTAGAAGACGTAGTGAGACTAGATACCTTTCTCTTCATACCAATCGATTTCATAAGAGCATTGAGCTCGGAGCTGACTTGGGTCACGGCATATCGTGCTAGTCATGGAATCAGGACCTGTCTTCTCATTATCGAGAGGTTCAGACATACCTTTGCGGGCCTCCTCATACAGTGCAATGACTTCGTCCACTACTTCCTCGGGAGCGAAACGCTTGCGCTGGCTCTCCTTGATCTTCTTAGGATCACCACCACGCTCGGTGACAAAATCATTAAGGTCCAACATGATTAAAAAGGGATTCCTAGTAGTAGAACGTGAGTCACTAAGCATGTATGGAGGGGTAGAGGGGGAAAAAAGCGACCGCCCAGGAAGCGGTAAACAGAAATTATTCTGCCACTCCACTGGCTGGGCCGGGGCGGGGCTGTCTGTAAGTGTACAGAGGAGCTATATATGGATCAATTGATGCACCAGTCTGATATCTACCAGTGCCAACACAATATGATCTATATATGGAAGGCTGACGTAGCCCTGTATTTCATTATACTCTATGCACAAGCCAATAACAGACTTCCTTATCCCAGGACGCAATAAGGGAGGGAAAAAAGCAAAAGCAAACCCATGATTCAATGCAGCCCAAAACAATCCCAAAATTCCACCAAGCCATAACCACCAGGAAACCAGGAACAAGAAGAACATAAAGTTAAGAAATATAAAACAACACAGTAAAATCCAATAAGAAGAAGAAATATCAAATGGTCGTTAAGAACGCCCAAGAGAAGAGCTCCTAGATGAAGAAGTCATGTTAGTTTTGAGCCAGTCATGCAAAAACAAGCGGCGCCTTTTTGGAAATATTGAATGAGAGGCCAACAGGGGGAAAGGAATGGAGTAAGAGAATGTTTCGTATAGAAAAGAGAAGAGTTGAAATCTCGATCGTCTTCCAATCTTTCCGAGGCTTTCGTTCTGGCAAAAAAGAAGATCCTGGAAACCTGCAAAGAGAAAAGACAAGTCCTAAAAAAAAGAAATAACACAAGAAATCTGCGGCTTACCAGGCAGTAGATGCCATTGAGCGAATCAACCACTGCGGGCTCACATCAGAGCACACTTATTCCCCCCAGTTGGCTGGGAGGGATTCTGGGACTTCTCAATCTGCCCGATCATCAACTCAAATGCCTTGGAGACATTGAAGTCAAGGAAGGCACTGGCCTCGGTAAATGCACAGTTAAGCTCTTCAGCCAATTGACGTCCCTCGTCAGTGGAAACTTGTCGTTGCTCGGGCTTCAAATCGCTCTTATTGCCCACTATAACCAAGGGTACCTCATCCGCACCCTATTATGACGTGTATAGCCGGTTAAGAATATGTATCTAGAATCGAGATGGAGTAGATAAACTTACAAGATGGTTCAAAATCTTGTCACGGATAGTTCTCACCATCTCATACGATTGTCGCGACGTCACCGAGTAAGCAATGATATATCCATGAATTCCAATGAAGTGCTTGGAGTTCAAAATGCTGTATTCGTCCTGTGGCCAATTCAAATATGTTAGCCCTGCGAGAAACTTAGGCCCCGAGTGTTAAGGACATATATACCTGTCCAGCAGTATCCACGATCTCAGTAGCATAATCCTGGCCATTGTATTTGATAATTCGGCTAAAGGTGTTCTCGATTGTAGGGTAATAACTTTCGACAAAGTGATGCTCGACGAAACGGACTGTCAGGGAAGATTTTCCTAGGGGTTGGTGTTAATTTATGGGTGTGTTCTAATTCAATTAACAAGCGGATCAAGGTTCATACCCACTGAACGACTGCCAACGATGGCAATCTTTCTCTGTTTCGGCGCAGCAGGCATCGTATAGGATGAATTTAATCAACAGAAACGGGGGGAATATTAGATGAAGGGTAGGAGAAAGGTCAAGGAAATGGTTAATGATTGGCGACCGATGGAGCTTGCGGTCGGAGTGGCAAATCCGCCCGCGCTTGAAGCAGTTCGGGGGAGCTCGATCGGCTGCAAACGCTGCAAACAACCGATCATATACCCGATCCGCGTCGCGCGGATCGAGGAGGCAAATTGGGGATGTTACTCGCAATATACACTACGTAATAGAATGCACATTCATGTTCTAGAGAATATTCAGGCATGTGGTGGTAATGGTTTCAATAAAATATTGATTCTACTAATCATGACGGGTATTGTAAAGTCTCAACGGCTTTCTATGATTGTCAGAGGGGGAAAGGGTATAATAAATCATTAATTTCCCCACAGACTTCTCTCTCTGTGTATGTGGACTTCCCTGCAGACACAAGACAAAAAAAATGGGGGAAACAAGAAAACGATGGGGCAAAAGAGAACGGGGGGGTCAACGCTAATGGTGTACATGAGGACTTAAATGAGAAAAGGTCGGAGTTTCATCAGGATTCAGAATGTTGGATTTGGCTGATCAAGTCCTGCAACCGAACAGGAAATCCACCTGCTTCGCCATGGACAGGAAGGGGATGTAGCTCGCGCTCGATCTTGCGATGATACTGCAAGAATTCATCGGCAATTGAAATGATGATTGTGAGCCCCTTGGATTGCAAAGACTCTTTTACCTCGAGTCGAGCAGTAGAGTTCAAGCAGAGAGCCAAGAGGAGCACTGCCAGGTACCCTATCGCAACGTTATGGTGTACTTCTGGAACCGAATGGGCCTAAAAGCGATTTAATGAGCGAAAAAATCCGAGGAAGGAAATGAAACGCTGGGGATAAAGCCATACCTCGGACGTGGAATCAACATGAGACATAAAAAGTTCCAACAACCTGCCAAGGAGAGATTTCCCCTTGGTCCCTGAATCGAGGAAAATCACACGTGAAATTTCACTTTGTTCAGTCAGGTTGATCAATGCACCCAGTGCCAATATCACTGTATCCAAAGAGCCACCGTTGGAATTTTGGGAAAGAGAGTCCTCTGATAGGCTTTCAAAGTGGGCAATGGTGACTTCGGTCAGTTCATCAATTATTCTAGACGTGGCAAACGTATCACAAAGAACAGGGTGACTGTTGGTCACATTCAAGATCACTCGAATGTAAAGCGCTTGGATTTGACGGGTCGTTGTATTCACAGAGTCGTTATTACTCTTAAAGAGCATTTCGGTCAGTTTAGGAAGCAAGCTCAGAACATCACGTTGTTCACGCCCAAGGGAATGACTTGAGGCGGTATGCGCCTCGAGAATAGATAATCCCAGGGCCAAAAGTTGCGACCTGTCCGGTTCAATAGTAGACGGTGTATTTCCTCCCTGGGAGGATGTAGTACACAGCATGAGATTGACCACTTGTTTCAAAACTCGTACAGACAGGCTAGTGGGGTTCTCCCCCTTTGCCTGAAATGCAGAAAGTGTCGATTTTAGACAGTTCAGAAGTAAGAAACAAGGGGAAAGTTTGGTCATAAGCGCATCGGGAAAAAGAGTTGACCGAAGTTGTGGAAGAATCTTTTTAATAGACATTTGAGTGGCCTTGGATATTTTTTGTCGTGGCGCGCGTGTAATTGTAAGTAAATCATCTTGGGCATCTAACAACGAAGGTGCTATATCCAACAGCTTGGGCCATGCATTCGTGGCGAGGATGTAAGGAATAGGTTTTCCAAAAAAGCAGAGGTCATAAGCGCAAAGTCCAAGTGAATAGGAAGTTAGATCAAGGTCTTGGGAAAGGAGATCAACGAGCCTCTTGTCAAAACTACACTCTAAGAATTGACCTGCAAGCTTTGGATCAAGCAACTTGGTGCAGAGTTGCACGAAAGCATTGCATCGTCCCGATATGGAGATATGTGAGTCCTCGAGATCTTCAAAGATCGAATCAACAGCACCTCGATAACGAGCATTCCCACCGGCTTGACGGAGTTCATGAATGCTTCGAACGGTCCCATCATCATTCACAGGCTCCTCGATTGTAAGAAGGCGACCTCGCACATCGCCGTCTGTGTCCCGCTGGGTCATTTGAGCAAGTGGATCGTGTTCGCCAAGTGGAAGACTCGAATACGAAGATTCAGCTTCTAGGAGCATGTCATCCAGGAATGAACGCTGGCGAGCATAAGTCACTTTAGAGCCACGCAGGTGAGGCGAAATGGTAACAGCAATATCATGGTCATGACTCTCACCCCCACGCTGATCTCCAGTTGATGCTTTGAATGGAACGGACGCATCCCGCCGGGTAGGAGTAGCAGGGGCGGCGGCGAGAGACAATTGGCTATCTGTCAGAATGTCCGCGGATGACTCGTCAGCCGACTGATTCCTGGTGCCCAGTGAGTCAACTAGTCTTCTACGACCAGGGGTGCCGGTCCCCTGAGATGATATAATGTGGGTCGGGGATTTAGAGCGATTGGGGGATTTGGGAGACCAGTCACTTGACTTCGTGGTTTGGGAGGCTTTTTGCCTTGTATCGGGCTTTGGGGGTGAATCATCATCAGCTAGCAAGGCGCCAGGCTTTTGAGTTCTCTCGGTATTCTCAATTGGTGCAGATATCTCCGCCGCCGTCTTATTGCTGCTTCTTGGTGAACGAGCTCTACTCTTATACCTAGAAGACCGGTGGGATTCTTGCGTAGTATTTCTTTTTGGTGGCAATGTTGTCTCGGGATCCTGGCTTGCTGTGGTATGTATTTTTGCGGGTGTTATGCTCGGCTTGGTTTCTGCATCATCGGTTCTTTGTCTTGGGGGGCTCAAGGGTTCTTTTATTAAGCTGGCGCGCCCAGTAGAACCAAATTTTCGACGCTTTATCCGCGTGATAAGCTGTCGATCTTCTTCATCTGATGACGGTAGGTCATAGATCTTGGCACCTTCGGTATCACTTAATCTTTGGTGTTGGTATTCGGTTTTCTCGCCTTCAATCCTGCAACTGGATTTGTTTGGGATTGGGTTGGTTCTGGAGGAATGCGCATTTTTCATTTGCAAAGGCTGATTTTTCGCGGTGGAGCCATAGGTCGTCAGCCGTCGACTTCGGGGTCGCGATTCCATTGTCGGTTGCTGATGTATCTTCGGAAAGCTGAATTAAATCAAAGGAATAATATGCGACTGAGAGTGATCGCAAATCGTGATGACCGTGTTGGAATCCTCAGCAAGTTTGTCCAATAGAGCTGGAAGGGAGGGTTGCGATCGAAGGAGACATGCCGCAAACGACTGAGGATCCAAAGGGGATCGAGTTCTCTCGAACTTAGAAGGTGCCAGGGAGAAAGAAAAAGGGTTGCGCAATGTTGAAAGGCCAAGAAGTCAGTAAGATCCTATGCGCCAAGAAGAAGACTAGTTGACCGGAAGGTGTGATGGTGTTGCGCATCAGTGAATCCCGGGAGGCTTATTCATCTAACGATAAAAGCGGAGATGAGAAAAGCCCGACCACCTGGCAGATAAGAGTCCCGATAAGAGAGAGAAAAAACCCTCCCCCGCTTTTATTCTGCACACTTGCAGATGTCCCGAGGTCGTGCTTGACACAACTTAACAGCACTTCCATTCCTCCATCATGGATACCAAAACTCCAGATCCGTCTCCCGCTCAGGGCGTTGGCCCTGTTTACCAACCCGACGGCGAGAAGCCTACTGCAACTGTGTCTAAAGAAGTCTCCTACGAGAATGTCCACGTGCTTTCCCAAACCCCCCAGTTAATTGCTTTATTGACGTGAGAACCACCCTTTATTCCTCGGGATGCTCGAATAGCACATCTCACAGACCGATAGGATGATTCGCGACAAACGGACCGGTCGCGCAGATTTCATTTTCTACTCCAATCGAATTATCCGACTACTGGTGGAGGAAGGCTTGAATCACCTGCCTGTAGTAGAGCAATCGGTTACTACTCCCGTCGGGCGTGACTACTTGGGTGTCAAATTTGAAGGAAAGATTTGCGGTGTATCAATCATGAGAGCTGGCGAGGCCATGGAACAAGGATTGCGGGACTGCTGCCGATCCGTTCGAATTGGCAAGATACTGATTCAAAGAGATGAAGAGACTTGTATGCCAAAGCTCTTCTATGAGAAATTACCCACTGATATCGCAGATCGATGGGTGCTGCTCCTGGATCCCATGTTCGCAACCGGTACGTATTTATGATGGTTTCTTTCAGAGATCCCGGCCGTGCTAATATGATCCTTCAGGTGGCTCCGCAACATTGGCCGTTGAGGTACTGAAGCAGAAGGGTGTTCCTGAGCACCGAATTCTCTTCCTCAACTTGATCGCAAGTCCTTCTGGGGTTGCAGAATTTGCTGAAAGATTCCCCAAGCTGCGTGTAGTCACAGCCTTCATTGATCAAGGACTAGATGACAAAAAGTGAGAATCCCAAAAGTATCCCCCAGAGATAAGAACCCAACATTATATTGACAAGGTCATAGGTACATCATTCCGGGGTTGGGAGATTTTGGTGACCGATACTATACACTATAATATCACCCCTCTCGGCCTCGATAGTTGGTAGGTAGTTTGTTTTGTAATCCAGCATATCTCATGTGTAGAACAAGCATTCGATTCGCCTGCATCCATCACGTTATAGGGAGATAAACTTCCTATTTGGTCAAGTTCAGAGTAATATTCAATAACCCTCCTGGTATTTTTCTTAAAAAAAAAAAAGAAGAAGAAGAGAAGAGATAGGTTGCCAATAATGGCGCGCAGAGAAAATGACCTACGACCAGATTAAAGATAAATGTTGCGCATGCGCCGAATTGTACATTAAATTGAGTTCCCGCCGAATTGATCGATCGATACCATTCCCAAGCGCCAGTTCGCCGCCGTAATCTCAGAATCAATAGTCTCCATCGTCAAAGTTATCACCAGGTGCCGTGTCTGCAGAGATCCCCTGCTTGCTAGCAGTTACCTGTGAGCCACCTGGTCCGTCATATTGATTCGCTGTGTCCTTGGCAACCGCGTCGCACGCGTCCACCCAATCCGAATATACATCGACAGCGGCAGAAAGATCTATTGGGTAGCGCATTAGGTGACGAACATCATTCAATGAGAGAACAACATACAATTGATGCCAGTCTGGAATTTCTGCCCACAAACTTTGCAGGATAGATCACCTAGACCAAGCTTCTTGTCTAGTTTGACAACGACCGAGTTTTCGTGATTGCAGAATAGACAGGCAAAAGTGGTTGATAGGGGTTCTCGCTGCGCGCTAGTTAGATTTGAAACAAACCGCGATCTAGGTCTTTTTTCCTTACCTTTCGCGGCCCTTGGGGTGTACGACTTGACTTCTTGCGTTTGCCCTGTGAGTAAAAGGTCAGTCAATTGGTGTTCTTGGCGGGATTAGTTGGGATTAGTTGGGTGGGGCGAGGAGGAATCAATTTACCATGCTCCGCGATCCAAAACGACCAAGGAAGGTGATGGGAAGGTCAGGAACTTTCGGAAGAATGAAAAGAGGGGGAAGTTATGTATGATGAGGGGTGGATTCTGTGCGGAGAATGAAAGTCGGAGCTCTCCAGTTCATTATGTAATCATCAATGTTAACTAACTTCAAATGGGAACACCACTAAATGTGCACGGGTACATACTTAAGTATACAGTACGAAAAGTTTCTACTTCAGCAACCTGGGGGTACAGTATAGCATGTAGGAACATGAACCTATAGAGATATAAGTCACGGGAATGTAGTCATTCTATACTTTGAGCGTATATGAAAACTCGATGTAGCCATTTTCAACTCATAATGAGTTCCTTCATATTAACAGTATACATATGGAGTATGCAGTACACATAGTTTTTAACTATGACGCACGACGGGTTAAGTACGGAGTACACTGCTAGCAGAGTAGAGTACGGAGCACTAAGTACAGAGTATGGAGCAAGTCGATGGAACTGACCAATCATATTTCGGCTGTTGGTGGAATTCTTCTGTGTGTCACGTGCACGGTCCTGACCGACTGAGTCAGCACTGGGTAGGGCCCGCTGCGCTCGCTTAGCCGATTTTTCTGTGGGTTTTTATTCAACCCTCGTTGACCCGTGCAGCGAGAATCTCGAAACCTTCCGAGCGCCGTGGTGCGATACCTTTGTCTGTCTTCCAACAACACACAGATAGACCCGACTCGCAATCATGGCTGTTGGCAAGTACGTCTACACCACCTTTTCCCTCTTGATCACTCCATTGATGCCGTCGCTTTCGAAAAAAATAAATTGTTCCCTCCGTCTAACTCGCTCACTATAGGAACAAGCGTCTTTCAAAGGGTAAGAAGGGTATCAAGAAGCGCACTGTTGATCCCTTCACCCGCAAGGATGAGTACTCCGTGAAGGTTAGTCTTTGCAACGTCAGATGTCTTTTTATTTCTTATGATCAATGTCGACTAACTATTTCTTAACCAGGCTCCCTCAACCTTCCAGACTCGCGAGTAGGAACACCCCCTCCAATCTACCCTCCCTTGGCAATCATCTTCCTTTCAATCGACCCACGTTCGCAATCTCTGGCCTGGACTTTCTTGTATTAACGGGTTTTCAACAGTGTCGGCAAGACCCTCGTCAACCGCACCAGCGGTCTGAAGAACGCCAACGACTCCCTGAAGGGCCGTATCTTCGAGGTCTCCCTCGCTGACCTTCAGAACGATGAGGACCACTCATTCCGCAAGGTCAAGCTCCGTGTGGATGAGATCCAGGGCAAGAACTGTCTGACCAACTTCCACGGTCTGGACTTCACCACTGACAAGCTGCGCTCCCTGGTCCGCAAGTGGCAGTCTCTGATCGAGGCCAACGTCACCGTTAAGACCACCGACGACTACCTCATCCGTCTGTTCGCCATTGCCTTCACCAAGAGACGCCCCAACCAGATCAAGAAGACCACCTACGCCGCCTCGTCTCAAATCCGTGCCATTCGCAAGAAGATGACCGAGATTATCCAGCGCGAGGCCACCAGCTGCACTCTGTCTCAGCTTACCCACAAGCTCATTCCTGAGGTTATTGGACGCGAGATTGAGAAGTCTACCCAGGGCATCTACCCCCTGCAGAACGTAAGTTGACAATCCTTGGCGATGACTTCTTTGAATCAAAGCAGCATCATCTACGACAGCAATTAAATGTTGTTTTCAAATAATGGCAAGGTCTAACATATGTTCTTAGGTGCACATCCGCAAGGTCAAGTTGCTCAAGTCCCCCAAGTTCGACCTTGGTGCTCTTCTGGCTCTCCACGGTGAGTCCGCTACCGACGACAAGGGCCAGAAGGTGGAGCGGGAGTTCAAGGAGACAGTCCTCGAGGCTGTGTAAGGAGGGTTTTCATTTTGAAGTGTTGTCAAATACTGGCCAACCATGGCAATTATTGTCTCCTGGTCGATAGGAAAACAAAAAAAGTTCATGACACGTATGGCAGACTTGCGTCTATATCTTCTTACATGTAGTCCCGTAGATTACTATACCCCGATAGCCAGAGATCTAACTTCCCAATGGTATCTGCTTCCTTTGCGACAAAGAACATTGGTAGGTTTCACAGCCTTTAGTCTCAATCTATTTATTGTGGAGACTATCTATTGGCAACGTTTGTACATGTTTTGCCCATGTGGATCACCTTGAACCACCTACATACACTCGTCATCACTTTGAGAAAGGTATTGTATACATGTTCGCAGTGGACCTTTTTCTATTTTTGTAGCTTAAAATACTCAATGCCACTCTAGTTTATTAGTCAGGTTGGTCTTTGTCGTCTAAGTTGATCCTTTACCGTTGGAAGCGCTGTGTGTCTGTCTCTCCAGTCCCTCGCTCTAGAACATTGGTGATGAGCTTGGATTCCTATAATTAAAGATTCTATTAGTAACTGCTAAACATCCTCTTTATAATAAACCGGGCGTAGATATTGCAGGTAATATTGAGATTACAGCATCACATATTGGGATCATATATTGATTGATTGATTGATTGATTGATTCATTCATTCATTCATTCATTCATTTATTCACAGAACTGTCAGGCATAAGGCCCGATTTGCCGGCAGGGTACTATAGGATAGCCGGAATAACTATAGCATATATAGAATAGAGAGAGAAGACTAAATACATACAAACAAAACAAACATATACCGCAGCCCGTAGGCTTACTACAGCTTCCCGTATTACTCACACCTCCTTTCCTCTATTAACTTCTCTATACCCTAAATATATATCAAAACAACTATCTCTTATCAAATATGTTTCTTAGAACAACTTGTCAACCAGAGGTCCTAGGAGCCTAAGACCTAGTTCAAATTCTTAGTTACCTCGCTATCTATATTTTGATACCGGTTTTATATGTCAAAATAGCTGTCGTCGAGGTAGTACAGTCTGGTAATAATTTCTTATATCCCGATTATTGAATTCTATATAACCCTATACCATGTAGTAGTAGTAGTAGTAGTAGTAGTAGTAGTAGTAGTAGTAGTAGTAGTAGTAGTAGTAGTAGTAGTAGTAGTAGTAGTAGTAGTAGTAGTAGTAGTAGTAGTAGTAGTAGTAGTAGTAGTAGTAGTAGTAGTAGTAGTAGTAGTAGTAGTAGTAGTAGTAGTAGTAGTAGTAGTAGTAGTAGTAGTAGTAGTAGTAGTAGTAGTAGTAGTAGTAGTAGTAGTAGTAGTAGTAGTAGTAGTAGTAGTAGTAGTAGTAGTAGTAGTAGTAGTAGTAGTAGTAGTAGTAGTAGTAGTAATAGTAGTAGTAGTAGTAGTAGTAGTAGTAGTAGTTGTTGTTGTTGTTGTTTTTGTTGTTGTTGTTGTAATAAGGCGCCTACGATCTACCAGAATGGAGAAAGATGCGAAGAACAACGAATAACAACGTTGATGAAGAGGGAAGAAGAGAGGGAGCTATACTATATATATACAGGCGGATACCTACTCTCTAGATTAATTATCTAATTAGTCTATATATAATTGATTGATTGAAGTTAATTGATCTGCTGTAGCCGGCTGCTAAGCCGGCTATACCAAGGTTGCTATTAGGCCTGCTGTAGCTAGGGAAACAAGGGCGCCTGCGCCGGACAAGGCCTAAAATATCCTACAAGGTATGCTTATAGGGGTACTGGCTTGTCGAGAAATGAAGTAAATATATATATATATATATATACATAGACTGCGCCAAAAACCGCAATTGGGGCCAAACCTTGGCCCCAAAACCCAACCCACAAACCACTGCAGTTCCCCAATAGGGCTCCAACAAAAACTATTTTTGCATAAAATCTAGGTCTTGGTATATATAAAGCTGCAGATTTATACTAATATATTACTATTATTTAACTTTATATTAAGGAAATATTAATATACTATATTTCTGATAGCTATTATAAGCTAATACTATAGATAGGAAGTACTATATACTATAGTATAAAAAAGTTATCTATCTATAATTTCAATACCCCGAGAAATAAAGCAAAACTATATAAAATATATTAAATAGTATCTACACTATATAATCAATCTCTAGTATCCTTTCAGTATATATTACTATACTATTGCTAAACTTCTATAATACCCTCTCTATAATATCCTATATTATTCGGAAAGCCTTAAAAATATTAGATCTAGCCTAAAGGCCCCTATAGCTCTACCCCATAAGCTCCTCTATATAGCTTTATTCCTATAGACTATACTTACTATACTCTCTTCTCCCTCCTTTTTTATATTGGCTTCCTTATATTACTAAGATCTTGAATTACTAAGTTTATTGTATATACATATTATATTACTAAAGTAAAAAGTTTATAACTAAGTCTACTATTATATAGAATACCCACTTAGTAACTCTCTCTTTAAGGTTTTATATATAGTTTATAGCCTAGCTTAATTAAATATAAATTCTGTTTTAGCCCTTCATATATAAAAAGCTTCTAATTAGATATTATAAAAATCTAAAACTGTATATAAATTATTCCTAAAATAAGAAATACTACTATTTCTAATTAATACTAAAGAAAATAAAATCTAATTTATATAATCCTAATTGATAATAGATATTATTATTATATAACTATAAATAAAGTATTAGTTTAGTTATTTAATCTTTTATATATTAGAATATTTATATAGATCTTAAATAAAGTAATCTTAAATTAAGATTAAATTACTTAGGTTATATATTTTAATCTAGATATTTATAATTATTAGTAAGAATAATATTATATATATTATTTCCTAATAGAAAGATAGTATAATATTAAGAGATTTTTAACTATAAGATATTAATACTTAATACTTAATAAGAAAAGAGTATATTAATATATTTATAAGAAATAAAGAATAGATAGGATATTAGAACTATATAAATTATATAATTAGATTAATTAATATAAGAAGAATAAAGATTAAGAAATTAATAGCCTAAGTATTATATAACTTTATCTATAAAAAGAAATAACTAAATTAATTATAAATTAATAAAGTTATAATAGATAATATTAAAAAATATTATATCTAAAGAAATAGAATAACCCTAAGAATAAGCTAGTAAAATATTAATAATAATAATTAAATATCTTTAGTTAGTAATTAATTAATAAATTATCTTGAAATTAACTAAGAATTAACTATAAAATTATATTAAAATAAGACTATTAAGATCTTAGGGTATAAATAAATATATATTACTAAGTTAGGGGAAATAATAGTTAATATATATATACTAGTTAAACAAACATAGTAAACAGATAGGGCCTGATTATATATAATCAGCTAATTATAATAGATAGCAATAGATATAGATATAGATATTACTATATATAAATAAATATAATAGATTATAATATATAAAATATATAGGGAGAATTAGATAAAAATATCTTATCCTTCCCTATTTAATTAAAGATTATCTCAATCTTAAGTATTTATATAGAGTAGTAGTATATAAAATACCTATAATATAATTATATATATAGAGAATTATAAATATTTATAATTTATCTTTATAAGAGTACTATATAGCTTGATTTCAGCTAATCCTGAATTATCTTATATGATAGCTTATACTAGTATATCTAGCTATATAGTAAATAATCTAATTATATTATAAATATTATATAAGGGAATACTAGTAATATTAAGGATTATTATATAATTTATAGTATTCTAGGGATATAGAGATAGTAAAGCCTTATAAGTTACTTTTCTAGCTTTTAAATTAATAGTCTTAGGCTTAATAGTAGCCTATTAGTTATTTCTAGATAGTTTTAATAATAATATAATAAATAGTAAGAAGAGAAAGACTATAATAATAATTTATATAGGGTTTTCTAAATAGTATTATAATTACTACTTCTAGTATTATAAATACTTATATTAGTCTAAGGTCTCTTACTTAGCTTTATAAAGCTTTCTATCTATAGGGGTCTATATAAAGTAATAATCCCCCTCTTTTAGTTATAAGTCTTCTTTCTTTTTAATCTTCTATTAGTTTAATAATTAGTATTACTTTATTATTATATTATCTTCTTTTAGTAGTATAATTCTACTTATATCTAAAAAAAAGCTTACTAATACTATCTTTTAGCTTATTTACTATTCTTCTTGTGTATATGAAGGGCTAAAGCAGAATTTATATCTAATTGAGCTAGGCTATATACTATATATAAAAAGCTTAAGGAGAGAATTACTAAGTAGGTATTCTATATATTAGGCTATTATAGTTATATATATTATATAACCTTATACTAGATATTAGTCTATAATAGTATTCCTTCTTTAGGGTAATCCTTCTTATATATATTATAGTTGTATTCAGTCGTCTTTAGGCCTATAATAGAGTTAAAATAGGGCCGAATTATCTTTTAAAGATATCTAATATAGAGTAATCTTAAATATTATTAAGATTTTATTAGGTCTATTCTACTTAATCTATCTATTTTATTAGGGCTTTATTATAGTATTCTTAATTGATTTTCTTATATCTTATATCTATTATCTCTTCTACTTTATACTTAAGTTTTCTATTAATTAGTATTAGTAGGAGATATAAATTATCTATAATCTATAATAAGAATAGGTCTAAAGTAACTTATCTAACTAGTTTTATATAGAATATTAGATAAATACTAGTAGATACTTCTAATTATACTATATAAAGTATAGGAATATCTAAAACTTAATATTAAGTATATAGCTAGTCTAGCTTCTTTAATTATTATTATATATATATATTCTATAAATTTAGCTATATCTAGTTATCTTTCTTATAGACTAGTATAGCCTATTATTATTTATTTAATTACTTTTCTTATAGAGCTTATATAGAAGTAATTATAGCTTAGGTCTAATTAATAGCTTCTTATAGTTAATTTATAAATATTTTACTTATAATTCTTAGTTATATATAGGTTTTATAGGATTCTTCTATCTCTTCTATCTTAATAGGATTAATATAGTAATTATATATAAAGAAGAAGAGGGATAGTCCTATTATATTAGTATTATAGTTATTAATTATTATAGTAATAGTAGGAAGTAATATATTCTAATTATTTTATATATAGGTTATAAATATATATAAGATCTATTTAACTTCTTAGTTTATATACTCTATAATATTATTAAATTATAGATAGAAAGTAATTAATAGTTAATATTAAATTAATAGCTTCTTATATACTATTTATTAGAATATACCTATAAATTAGGATCTATAGTTACTTATAACTACTTATAGTAGTCTATAGTATATATAAAAATAGATAAAGAATATATTTATTACTTTTTTAATAGTTATCTCTACTATACTTATAAGAATTATACTTTTTATAAGCTAATCTATAATTACTATTAAGTTTATTATATCTATATATACTATTAGGGGTAGTTCTATAATAAAATCTATAGATAATTCTATCTATATTTACTATAGAATTAGTAATAGTTTTAGTAGTCTATACTTTATATCCTACTATATATTACTATAGTTATAAACTATATAGTTTTATAAAAAGTATTATATATCTTTTACTACTTCTAGCTAGAAGAATCTCTATAATAATATTATATAAATAATATCTTAATTAAAATATACTATAATATAAGAGTTATAGACCTTCTATATAATCCTTATATATAATATCTTATTATTTAGGATCTATATCTATTATCTAAAGTAAAATAGTCCTTATTTATCTAGATAGTATTTTAATAGGCTTATTTTTATATTTACTTTAATAGTAATTTATTAGTCTTTCTTTACTAAGGCTTTATATATCTTCTAATATTCTAGATTAGTAGATCTTATATTCTTCTATTCTTATTATAGTATAGACTTCTTAAATAAGGGTATTTCCTTCTTAAAATTAATTCTTTCTACTACTAGTAGATTAGGTTATTCTATCTTAATCTATATCTTTTTTAATAGGGTTTAGAACTAATTTAATAACCTTTTATCTATAATATACTATAGGGTATCTTAGCTTTACTATAAAAATATATTAGATCTTATAATAAGCTTCTTAGAGTAATACTTTAGTTTATAATTAAACTCTATAAGAGTATCTATCTATCTTATTTATTATTTATTTAGATATTATATTTTATTAAAGTATTATAGGTTTTTATAGTCTATTATAATAGTAAATTAAAATATTATCTTTAACTTTAGTCTCTATTTTTAGAGAGTATATATAATTACTAGTAGCTTTTTATTATAAATCTTATAATTTAACTTTATTAGTAATAGTTTCTAGGAGAGGTAAGTATATAAATACAGCTACTTATCTAGTCTATATTATAATAAGATAGCTCTTATAGTCTATCTTAATATATCTATCTTAATAATAGTTTCTTTATCCTCTTTAAAATATATTAGAATCAGGATATTAATAAAGAGACCTTTTAATTCTTTAAATATTTATTAGTAGTTATTATCCTATATAAATTAGATATCTTTTCTTATTAATTTTATTAAAGATATTAAGAGATTAGTAAATTAAAATATAGATAAATAGTAAAAGTTAGTAAATCTAAGGAAGCTCTATATATCTTATATTAATTTTAATACTTCCTATTCTAAGATAGTTATAATTTTTTTTAGATTAATATAGATTCTTTTACTTATTTATATAATAAACCCTAGATATTTTATAGAATCTTACTTAAACTTTAATTTTCTAATATTATACTATAGGTCTACTTCCTATAGTTTCTATAGTACTTATTCTACTTTCTATTAATAATCCCCTAATAATCTATTACTATATATAATAATATTATTTATATATATAGATATAGAATTATTAAAATACTCTTATAGGGTCCTATTAATATATTTCTAGAAAGTTATTAGTATATTAATTAGTCTAAATAGAGTAATATTCTATTTATATAGATTATACTATATCTAAAATATTGTTTTCTATTCTTCTCTTAGTTAGATATAAATCTTATAGAAAATAATAATAATATCTAGTTTAGAAAACTATTTAGTCTACTCTATATTCCTTAGTATCTCTTTAATTAATAATAATAGATAATAATTATTAATTTATTAACTTATTTAATCTATAGTAATTAATATAGAATTATACTTCTCTATCTAGCTTTTTTACTAATAGGACTAGGACTATAGTAAATAATTTACTTACTTAGATAAAGCTCTTTTTAAAAAGATTTATTAATATCTTTTATAGATATAGGAGCTTTTCTCTATTTATACTATAAAGAGGACTATATAAAAGTAGTTCTTTAATATTATTATAGTTTTATTTTAGAGTGATTTTATAGTTAATTCCTAGTTAATTTAGAAGTAACTTATTAGTTAATTATTAGTTAAAGATATCTAACTACTATTAATAGTATCTTAGTAATTTATCCTTAGGATTATTCTATTTCTTTAGATATAGTACTTTCTTAATATTATCTATTATAACTTTACTAATTTATAGTTAATTTAGTTATTTCTCTCTATAGATAAAGTTATATAATAATTAGGTTATTAACTTCTTAATCTATATTCTTCTAATATTAATTAGTCTAATTATATAGTCTATATAATTCTAGTACTTTATTTACTTTCTATTTCTTATAAATATATTAATATATCCTTTCTTTACTAAGTATTAGTTATTAATATTTTATAGCTAAAGGTCTTTTAATATTATACTATTCTCTTACTAAGGAATAATATATATAAATATTTATTCTTACTAATAGTTATAAATATCTAGGTTAAAGTATATAATCTAGGTAATTTAGTTTTGATTTAGAACTACTCTATTTAGGATTTATATAGATATCTTAATATATAGGAGATTAAGTAACTAAACTAATATTTTATTTATAATTATATAATAATAGTATTTACTATTAACTAGGGCTTATATAAATTAGATTTTATTTATTTTAGTATTAACTAGAAATAGTAGTATTTCTTATTTTAATAGCTTTTTAACTCTTTTTTGCTTCTATTTATAACTTAGAACTAGAGTTACTCTTTTCCTAAATTCTTATTTAAAAAGAGTTTATTCTTAGAAGCTAATATACTTAATTTATAGTTAGTTATATATCTAGCTTTCTTATCTTTAATCCTATAGAGATATCTCTCTCTTAGTTCTTAGTACTATATAGCTAGTAAGAAATAATTTATAATAAAGTAATCTTATTTATTATAATAAAGATATCTTTCTTTATCTTATTATCTTTTTATCTTTTTATAATTAATCTATTTTATTTACTTATTTATTTTAGATCTTAATTAGTAGTATTTTATATAGAATTTAGTTTAGTTAACTATAATAATTAGGGTCTAATCTATTAAGTCCTAGTATTACTAGATATATATATAGTATAATCTTTCTAGAGTATTAATACTAAGAATATCTATATTAGTACTAATTTTATAAAACTAAGTAATAAAATCTAAAAATATAGTAGGAATACTATAATTTATTAATAAATTTGTTATATTTTTATTTAAGGATCCTAATAAGATCTATTTCTTTATTTTATTATATTATTTAAGAGTATCTATATCTATAAACTTCTTCTTTAACTTAAGAAGGAATTTTATAAAAGATATATTATTTAACTAATATATTCAGTAGAGATATCTTATAGTATATACTTTAATATTTAGATCTCTATAAATATCCTTAAGATAATCTAGAATTATCTATAGATCCCTATTATTTTGTTATAATTTTATAAAGGTTCTAGTATTTTTCTAAGTAAGCTTCTTAAACCTAAAGAATATATATATAAACTAATCTTAGGATAAATTAATTATTATATTATCTATATATAGTTTATTCTCTATTATTATATATTATATTAGTTAGTTAACTACTTTTCCTCTAAATAGGATTAGGTCTAGTAGTTATACTTTCGGATAATATATAGATTCTAATTATAGGGATTCTAGGATTAATTTAACTATAGTTTATATTAGAGTTAGTTCTCCTATTATTATTATTATTAACTATAAGATTAATTACTTTATTATAGTCTTTAGGTAATAGATTTATTTATTTTAGGTAATATACTCTTAGTTATATTATTATATTAGTTCCTTCTATATTATATATTCTATATTAATTTACTTATTTTATTTATTCTATATAGTTTATAACTATACTATTTACTATAGTAATATCTATATCTATAATAATAGGCTTATAAACTTCTATATCTTTTATTTAGGGGTTATATTACTAAATCACTCTTAATTTAGGGACAATTTATATATAGTTTTAGATTTTTATAATATCCAATTAGAAGCTTTTTATTTATAAAGGGCTAAAGTAGAATTTATATCTAATTAAGCTAGGTTATATACTATATATAAAAAGCTTAAGAAGAGAATTACTAAGTAGGTATTCTATATATTAGGCTATTATAGTTATATATACTATATAACCTTATACCAGGCACTAGCCTATAATAGTATATTATTGTTTTTTATATTCTTTTCCTTTATATAATTCTCTTCCTATACTTCTCTTCCTATATATCTTATTATATCTTTTCTTTTCTAATAAATTCTAGATTCTTATAGTATTACTTAAGCTAAATATAAGCTAATATCTTATTTCTTATAGAAATATTAGATATTCTATCTCCTGATATAGATATAATTATACTCTAGAACTTTAATATTAGATCTTAATTTATAAAAGCTATTATATATAGTAAAGATATTAATATATTTAATAATATCTTCTTTCTTAACTTCTAATCTACTTCTAATCTTATACTTATTATTATACTAGTTATATATAATATAGATTAATATAATATTAATAATATTAAAGTTAATTTAAAAGGGTAAAGATATATATATATTATCTAATAAATTAAGATAGCTATCTCTTTATTATATATATACTATTTAGTAGGTTATAGGCCTTTTCTTTTATATATAGTTATAGTTCTTAATAATAAAAATATTATATTTAGTAGCTCTTATACTTTATATATATATAGGAATATTATAAATAGATACTCTTTCTATTAGAATCCTTCTAAAAACCTTATTTATTTTATGTAGGATACTTATCTAATCTTCTATTATTATATTTCTTACTATTTAGTTAAAGATCTAGCTATAGAAGAAAATAATTATAATATAGAGGAAGCTTCTTCTCCTATAATTATACTATAGAAATATTATATTACTATCTCTATATCTTTTTCTAAGAAGACTATATCTCTATCTCTAAGAAGCTATATATAACTATTCTTACTTTAGTAACTCTAGAGACTTTAGTTTATATTAAGTTAGTCTTTTCTTCTATAAGAAAGACTTAGAAAATCTAGTCTCCTTTTTTTATAGCTTTCTTTTTCTCTTCTAGTCTAAAAGAACCTATTTATATTACTAATATTAAGTATTCTAATAGTCTAGTTTATTTAATAGACTAGTATTTTTCTCTATTAAATAACTATAATATCTATTATTATCTTAAAACTAATAAGTTTAAGCTAATATTAATAGTATATAATTAATTATTTTTAGTAAAGTCTTATTTAGTTTATAATTATATATAAATTAAGGTAGTTCTAAAAGAGAATAATATTATTAAGTATAATAAAAATAAAGCTAAGTTAGAAGAAAATCCTTTTATACTTAGTATAGTTAAGACTATATCTTAAGTAGTTATTTTATCTATAAAAAAGAATAATTATTATAAAAGGAAGTTAGCTTTTAAAAAAGAACTTAAAGAGTTTATAAATATTATTTATAAAGAGTCTAACCCTTTTATTTATAATAATTCTAAACTTTCTATTTATAATACTTCTAATAATAAGCTTTTATCTAGTATTTTACTTAAATCTTCTATAATTTCTTTAAAAAAGACTATTATTAAATAATCTACTTATTATAATTAGCTTTATAAGAGTATCTTTATATAATTTATATTACTTTATACTATCTTATAATACTTTATAATATTCTTAGGGATAATTTTTAATATTTTCTATTTATAATTTGATTATATTTTCTTCTATATTCTTAGTTAGTACTTAATAAGCCTTATATATCTAATATAAATCTCTACTTTATCCTCTCTTCTCTTTTTATAGATTTTATAACTTAGTCTTTAGGATTATAATAATAAAGAGATTATCTTTTATTAGTATCTTTTTATATATTATTATAGTATATAGAATACTTCTTCCTAGAAGAATATCTCCTTCTATATCTATATCTTTATTTTTAGAGATATATCTAGCTCTATTATTATTATTTAAGTCTAAACTTAACTTTTTCTATAACTCTTTAGGATCTTTCTATTTTAGATCTTCCTATATATATTAGTATTTTACTATATATTTATATACTTTCTTAATAATATATTTTATAATTATATCCTCTTCTACTAAACTTTATTATATATTATTATAATAAAACTTACCTACTCTTTATAAATAAAAGTTAATAAGTCTAAGTAAATTAATAATAAAATATAATTCTTTAGGATCTTCTAGATCTTTTTAGATCTTTTTAGGTTTAAACTAGCTTATTATATTATAGTTTAAGTAGTTTATAATATAGTCTAAACTACTTATTTTTAAATTTCTTCTTACTTTTATTATATATTAATACTTAGTTATTCTTCTAGAAGCTAGTTTTTATAACTTTATTATTATAGATATAATCCTTCTTAATTATATAATTTAGTAATAATTTATTTATCTTTATTTATATATTATTTAAGTTTTATAGTATATCTAATCTTTCTATAAAAGATTATACTACTATTATATTATTATTATTACTAGGTATTTATAATTATTTACTATATACTAAATAAAATAGACTAAACCCTATTATACTATATTTATATATATATATAATAAAAATAATCTATACTAGATAAAGATCCTATAGCTTTATTAGTTTATTTATTAAATACTTTATTAGTATTTAGCCTAATAATCTATTAAAGTTTTTTTATCTTTTTATTTATATATAGATAGTATAGAATAGTTATTTAATATTAAATATTAAGAAGTTAGATATAGTATCTTACTATCTTAACTAATAGATTCTAGCTATTATTAGTAATTATTTCTCTTAATATACTATAATTTATAAGATTTATTTATATATAAACTAACCTAAAGCTTCTTCTATAACTTCTAGAATAGTCTATATAATAACCTAACTAATAATATAATTAATTATAATAATAATCTAGTAATTACTATTAGATATATAAAAAAGATATTTAATTAGATTAATACTCTATTATTTAAATAGATAAATACTATTCTCTACTATATAATAAGCTATCTCTTATTTTAAATCTTTTTAAGAGTTCTAACTAACTTAGTATTTAAGGTATGATTTTATAATATCTTCTATATTCTTTTTTATATTTAGTTACTATACTTATAGATAAATAACTTTATTTATATTTAGATATTCTAAATAACTAAACTTCTTAAAAAGATATAATAATTATTCTCTATAAAAGAGAGGTTTTAGATAAGATATATAAATCTTATCTTTATAGATAAAGACTAATTAATAATAAACTATACTTATAGACTTTATTAATAATTTTATATTATAGTATAATAAGTTTAGAATAAACTTTTTTATAGCTTTTATAAGCTTCTTATTAATAAGAAATATTCCTAAATCTAAATATTTTTTATAGCTATTAGTTATTCTTTTTCTAGGACTTTTATAATTATCTATTCTACTATAGTTAAGATTATAATAAGAGTACTATCCTAAATCAGAGGAAATAATATATTTATATAACCTTTATTAATAAAATCCAGCCTCCTATTAATAATATTAGGAATAATTATCTTTTTATTTTTTTAATACTAAATCTTTAGATTATATTTTTAATACTTTATAATCTAGTAAGTAAACTATTTATTATAGGTTAGTAATATTTATAAATACTATAAACCTTAATAATTAGTTATAATAGTTATTTTTATACTATTTTCTAGATAATCCTATAGATATAAGACCTCTTTAATAGTTAATAACTTCTTTTTATATATAGAATAATTTAATTCTATACTAGAAAGCTTATAATTATTAAAGATTATAGAATAGAGTTTTCTATTTTTATTTATTTAGTTTAGGACTATTCTAATAATCTATTTAGATATATTAGTCTTAATTATAAATAGTTTTATTAGATTAGATTAGATTAATATAAAAGTAGTAGTAATAAGATACTTTAGTTATCTAAAAACCTTTTTATATACTACTAACTATAAAATTAGATAAAGCTTATCTTTTTAGAGCTACTTATTAGGCTTTTTTAATAATTTATATAAAGATATATAGATTCTAGTAAAATCCTTAATAAACTATTAATAATATATTATAAGTCCTAAGAATTATTAGACTTTATATATATTTATAGGTCTTAGCTATAATATAATTATATTAATCTTTATTAGTATTACTAAAACTTATTCTTCTTTAATATAAAATCTATAGAACTTAATATATTTAGTAGTAATCTTATATTTTTCTAGTATAGTATATAGCTAATATTCTTTTAGTATAGCTAATACTTTTTTAAGATATTTATAATATTCTTCTATACTTTTTTAAGATATTTATAATATTCTTCTATAATTTTTAAGAAAATAAGGATATTATCTAAATAAACTATAATAAATTAGTTAAGAAATAATCTTAAAGTATTATTTATAATAGATTAGAAAATAAAGAGTATATTATATAATCTAAATAATATTATAATCTACTTATAATTTCTTTATATTATATTAAAAGTAATCTTTTTAATTAACTATACTTTTATTTAAACCTATTAGTATCTAGATATTAAATCTATATTAAATATAATCTTAATAGTATCTATATAATTAAGTGGATCTTAAATTTATAATAGTAGATAACTATTCTTTAATATTAGTTTATTTAATATATAATAATCTATATATATCTTTTAGCTACTATTTAGTTTTATAATAAATATTATAAAGAACCCTTAAGTACTTATAGATAATTAAATTAGACCCTTTTCTAATAGTTTAGATATTTATTTCTTCTATTATTATTATTTAAGATATATCTATATTAATTATTAACTTATATAATATATATTTAGTTATAATTATAAATCTTTATAATAAATATTTTCTAATAGATCTTAGGGTTCTAATACTTTAGGAAATCCTACTTAAGAATAAGTTTATATTCTAGTAAATCAAGTATCTATATTAAAATTATTATATACTAGCTTCTAAGAGCTATTAGAAGATAAATCTTTAATCTTATAATAAGCCTCTCTCTATTAAGTATTTAAATATATATATCTAAGTTTATTTTATAATAGTTAGGATATAAATAATTTTTCTTAAAAAAATCAATAAAAATAAAAATATAGAAAGTATTATAATTAAGTAAAATATAAATAGCTATATTTCTATTTTAGCTATATACTAAAATTTTATAGTATAATAAGAAATCTCCTATAGTATAAAGATCTATCTTAATATTAATAAGTTTAGCTTTCTTCTTATATTTTTCTATATTCTCTAGTTTCTATAAAATAACTAGGATAGTAAGAACTACTAATACTAAGTTTAATAGATCTAGATCTATATATACTAATAATTTTAAAGACTTTTTTATATAGCTAATAAAAGCTTTAATTATCTTAGCTATCTTTAGTTTTTTAACTTCTTAGTATATCTAGAATTCCTATTCTAACTCTTTTTAGATAATTAATAATTCTACTTAATATATCTTTTCTTATTATAATTAAAATATATCTAAGTTTCTTTTTATTAGTTATTCTTTAATTTATTAATAGATTTAAAAATATCTAAGTCTATTATATTAAGATTATACTAGTTACTATATAAATTACTATTTCTATTTTTCTTTTCTAGATAACTAGTAATTATAGTTTTTTATTTAAACTATATAAAATACTTAATTATCTCTATAAGTCTTATTAAATAATTTTAGTTCTTTATCTAATATTTCTATAACTATATTTTTATATCCTTCTATAAGAATTAAATTAGAATAGTCTTTAATATCTTAATTCTATATTTAACTATAGTCTCTTAGAGATCTATTATATATTTAATAAAAATATAATCTTCTTAATAACTCTTTTAGAAGTAGTCCTATTATTTTTTACTACTAAGATATTCTAAGAACTTATATTTAATCTATACTTTATATATTATAAATATATAAACTTCCTAGCTTAGATCTATAATTATAATATATTACTTATAATATTTCTAAAACTAAGCTACTCTTCTTTTAAGAGCTCTATTAGTTTAAATTATCTTATTATATTCTTCTAGTTATACTCTAATAAACTATATAATCTTATAAAAATAGTATTTATAGTTATAGAGATACTTTTATATAATATTATACTAAATTTGGCTATTATATTTATTAATTATATAGATACTCTTTATTAATATATATTTAGTAGCTAATATATTTAATTATATATAAATAGTATTAGATATAGTATTATTATACTAAGTAACTTATAGTACTCCTTACTCTATATATTCCTATTTAAATATAGTAATAGTCTAGATAATAATTTTAGATATAACTACTAGGTTATTATTAATACTCTATATATTTATATAAGTCTCTATAAGTACTAGTAATAGAATAGAAAGTATATATATAGTTTATTTATTTATAAATAAAGCTTACTAATAATCTTCTAGTCTATTATTAATAGCTTTATATAGATAATAATTATCTATTATTATTAATATATTCTAGTCTTTTCTTTAGTAAAATTAAATATACTAACTCTTCTTTTTTTTATAATAAAGTTCTTCTAAAGATATTAAGTCCTTACTATATTTCTCTTTTTACTTCTCTTAGAGGTAGCTATATTATAGTTCTTAACTACTAGTCTTTAGATTTATTTAGAAGGATACTCTAAAATAGTATAGTTAATATAATATAATATAATAGCTTAAAAATAAAGTACTAATATATATAGATCTATAGGATTTACTATATCTTACCTATACTTAAAGTCTTAATTATTTAATTATAGTAGTTTATACTTATCCTATAAACTTTAACTTCTGAATTCTCTTAGATAAAAGCTATATATATATAATATTAAGCTCTTATATACTATTACTATATTAAGACCCTTTCGGTAGATCTTATTGCCTTTCGAATTGTTTTTTTAGGGTTGTATAGATATTTATATTATATCCCTAGTAGTCCTTAATAGGCTATAAAAAGTACTATCTTTAAAATAATACTACTATATAAGATCTTAGGGTACAAACAGGTATATATTACTAAGTTAGGGGAAACAATAGTTAATATATATATACCGGTTAAATAAATATAATAAACAGATAGGGCCTGATCATATATGATCGGCTAACTATAATAGATAGTAATAGATATAGATATAGATATTGCTATATATAAACAAATATAATAGATCATAACATATAAAATATATAGGGAGAATTAGGTAGAAATATCTCACTATAATAGTATTAAAGAACTATTTTTATATAGTTCTATCTATAGTATAAATAAAGAAAAGCTTCTATATCTATAGAAGATATTAATAGATCTTCTTAGAAAGAACTTTATCTAAATAAATAAATTATCTACTATAGTTCTAGTTCTACTAATAAGAAAGCTAAATAAAGAAATATAATTCTATATTAACTATTATAAATTAAATAAATTAATAGTAAAGGATTATTATCTACTACTATTAATTAAAGAGATACTAAGAAATATAAAATAGATTAAATAGTTTTCTAAGCTAGATATTATTATTATTTTCTATAAGATTTATATCTAATTAAAGGAAAAATAGAAAATAGTATTTTAGATATAATATAACTTATATAAATAGAATATTACTCTATTTAAACTAACTAATAAATTAATAACTTTCTAAAGATATATTAATAAAACTATAATTAAACTTCCTTTGAAGATTTTATATTATCTATAGCTTATAACCTCTTAAGTTTTTATCCTTTATAGCTCTATTCTATAAGTTATTTTCTAATTATATAATTTATAATCTTACTTTCTATTAGTTTCTCTATATTACTAAGATTTTAAATTGCTATAATTACTATTATATTATATTACTATATCTTAAAGGGTTCTTTATATTACTAAGATAAGTTCCTAATACTAAGCTTATTATATAGAATATATTCTCTTTATAAAACTATTTACTAACTAAGTTTATTTTATTATTAAGAAAATAATACTAACTAGAGTAGTATCTCTAATTATATCTCCTTTTAATTACCTATACTATCTTTATAAGTTTATTTACTCTTTATCTAAAGCTTCTTTGATAATCTTAAGACTAACTATCTATAGGTCTATATTATAGAATTATTATAATAATCCTATAGAGAATATAAAATTAGTTATAATATTTATAATAGCTTTATTATTAAGAAGCTCTAAAATAGAGAATTTAATATTTTTCTTACTAAGCTTAAACTATATCTTATAATATTATTAAGTCTATATCTTATATATTATTAAAATATATTCTATATTCTAAGAGTATTTAAGACTATATAGATAGTATAGTAACTCTTTAGTCTAAATCTTCTAAAGATAAGTAGTAAATATAACCTTTCTAGATTGTAATTAAATTATTATTAATATAGTAACTTTTCTCTTTCCTTTTTAGTACTTAAGGTTTTTCTTATTTAACTTTTTAATTAGTTTCTTAGTTAATTATAATATATAGATCGATTCCTACTACTTTTCTTATATTATCTTGGCTTTATTATTAATATATATCTTAATAGCTATACCTAAGATTATATTATAATTATTATTTATATTATAGACTTTAGGGATACCTCTATTAGTTATTATAGCTACTTCTTTAACTAGACTATTAACTATCTTGTTACTAAAGATACCCTAATATACTAGAATCTACTATAATTTAATATTAATACTATTTTCTATAAGAAATTAGAAAGTTTTAAGAATACTAAGGATATATAGTTAATTAGATAGTATTTATAGTTAGTAACGTATTCAGTAGGCAAGTGACGCATATAAGCGAGTGACGTATCTACTATATATTATCTATTTTAAATATATTTTTCTTAACCAAAACACAATTAATTTAATTTAACTAACTAGCTTCTCTATCTAGGTATATTTCTCTTATATATCCTAGCTTCCTATATATTCTATATCTTTACTAGTTCTATATAGATAGCTATAAACCCTTTAAAACCTACTTATAATAAATATTAGTATGGACTACTTAAGTCTTAAATAGCTTTATATGATAAATCTCTTAAACTAAGATATTGCCTTTATAAGCTATCTATCTAGTCAATTAAGTCTACTTTTGCTTCTACTTCTTATTAATAGTATATAATTTCTTGATTTCTTATACTTATAGGATATAACTTTATATCTAGAGTTAAAAGCCTTTTATAAACTAGTTTAATATATAATCTAATAAGCTAGGTGGACTATAAAACTATATATAAAGTAAAGTTTTAATTAATAAAACCTATTGATATAGCTCTTTATATAAGAAGTTTTTAGTATAAAATTTTAACTTAATTTACTATCCTAGCTTACTAAAAGTATTAGGATTTAAAGATAAATATCAAGCTTTAAGAGTACTTAATTAGATAAAAAAGATATTAAACTAACTATCCTAAAACTATTATTAATAGTCTTAGGTTTAAAAGCCTTAATTTAGATATATAGATATATCTTTAATTTAATAAACTAACTATATAAATACTTTTATATTATAAAATAGCTAATATCAAAAGACTATAAAAGATATAATAAATATATAAGTATATAAATTAATATAATATTATTTTTTTTTTAGATTTTATTAAATCTTAGGATTAAATAACTTTTATAGTTATTAAGTATTAAAATTTAATACTAACTCTTTAACTATAAAGAAGTTAATAGAATAAAAAGCTTTTTTTAAACCAATAAAAACTAATTTTATAAGAAATCTAGCTATTTAGACTTATTTTAAATTACTAATTATCTAGAAGGTTATTAAACTAAGATTTAATAAAAATCTTACTTTTAAAAATTATATATAGAGATAAAACTTAATCTAAAGTACTTATATATTTAATTATAGTTATCTATTTATAATTTCTAGATTATAAAAGTAATTACTAACTATAGTATTTAGTTTTTATAATAATTTTTATAATTACTATTAATCCTATTATAAACCTAATCTTATAAAATTATAATTATTAATATTAATATTAATATTATATTAAAATGTAGTTTTTTAAATAAGATTAAACTATTTACTAATAATTTTTAGGTATTTATACTCTATATATTTATAATTATAGTATTTTAAGAAATAGATTAATAATTTAGAATATATTTTTATAAAGTTATAAATCTATTTTTCTTAAACTATTTGAATAGAGGTTATTCTATAGATCTTAAAAAGAATATTTATAGTTTTTTATATAATAGTTAGCTAAGGTACTACTCTATAATTATTAAGTAATAGAATTTATTTTTAAAGTATTTTCTTTTTAATTTCTATTAATTTATATAGTTTTAAATACTATAAAGATAGTAATAAAGTATTAGTTTTAATATATTAAAATAATATACTACTTTATAAATAGTACTAATTTCTTAGTTCTTTATAGTCTAAATAGCTAATAAGATCCTATTCTCTTATTTAATTAAGTTTCTTAAAGTTAAGAGATAGATTAGTAGTATAATAGGTAGTTAAATTAATTAAGTATTAATTTATAGAGATATTTTAGATAGGATATATAATTTACTTATATTATAGTACTTTTAATATAACTTAGAAGTTAGAGAAGATTATTACTTTAAAACTAAGAGGACTAGTAGTCTTTCTTTAGATAATCTCTATAATTATCTTAATAGTATAAAGTTTTACAATATATACTATAAATATTAATAATATACCTATTTAACTTACTGTAAAGTTTTCTTTCTAGGTAATATCTACTTAGACTACTTCTACCTTATTTTTATAGTTAAATCTATCTATATAGATAATTAGTAGTATTAGAAGTTCTTTAATATAAATTTAATAGTAAGTTTCTTCTATAATATTATATTCTTTAATAATTATTTTTAGAGTATACTATAGTTCCTAGATAAATACCCTTTAGCTTTTCTACTTACTTACTATAGTATCTAGAGGAGTTATTAAATATCTATTCTTTTACTAGGCTTATTCTTTTATTGATATCTATCCTAACTAGTATTATATAGAGATTCTCTTTTCGATTATTAATCTAAATATTATAAATATAAGTCTTATATAAATCTAGATTATAGTATATCTCTTTAACTATTTTATCTAAATAGCTATTAGTAAAATAATAAGCTCTACTTCTAATACTATAATCCCTATTATATAAAAGATATTAGAGATTAAGTATACTATATACTTTTATAAAGAACTGAATAGTAGCCGTGCCGGAGGACACTAATCCGGTACCCTGTATTAGTGTCCCTTACTATATTAGAAAATATTACTATAATAGAAAATATCTTTATACCTACTATCTTCCCTCAATTATTATAAAGGGCTAAAGTAGAATTTATATTTAATTAAGCTAGGCTATAAACTATATATAAAAAGCTTAAAGAGAGAATTACTAAGTTAGTATTCTATATATTAGGTTATTATAGTTATATATACTATATAGTCTTATACTAAGTACTAGCCTATAATAGTATTCTCCTTTTAGGGTAGTCCTTCTTATATATATTATAGTTATATTTAGTTATCTTTAGGCCTATAATAGGGTTAAAACAGGGCTGAATTATCTTTTAAAGGTATTTAATATAGAGTAATATTAAACGTTATTAAGACTTTACTAGGCCTATTCTATCTAATCTATCTATTTTATTAGAGCTTTATTATAATATCTTTAGTTAATTTTCTTATATCTTATATTTATTATCTTTTCTATTTTCCTATTAACTAGTATTAGTAGGAGATATAATTATCTATAATCTATAATAGAAATAGTTCTAAAGCGACTAGTCTAATTAGTTTTATATAGAATATTAAATAGATATTAGTAGATACCTCTAATTATATTATATAAGATATAGAAATATCTAAACCTTAATATTAAATATATAGCTAGTCTAGCTTCTATAATTATTATTATATATATATATTCTATAAATTTAATTATATCTAGTTATCCTTTTTATAGACTAGTATAGCCTATTATTATTTATTTATTTATTTTTCCTATAGAGCTTATATAAAAATAATTATAGCTTAGGCTTAATTAATAGTTTCTTATAATTAATTTATAAATATTTTATTTATAATTCCTAGTTATATATAGATTTTATAGGATTTCTCTATCTCTTCTATCTTAATAAGATTAATATAGTAACTATATATAAAAAAGAAGAAGGATAGTTCTATTATATTAATATTATAGTTATTAATTACTATAATAATAATAGGAAGTAGTATATTCTAATTATTTTATATATAGATTATAAATATATATATAGGATCTATTTAATTTCTTAGTTTATATATTCTATAATACTATTAGACTATAGATAGAAAGTAGTTAATAGTTAATATTAAATCAATAGTTTTTTATATACCATTTACTAGAATATACCTATAAATTATAATCTATAGTTATTTATAATTATTTATAATAATCTATAATATATATAAAAGTAGATAAAGAATATATCTACTACTCTCTTAGTAGTTATCTCTACTATATTTATAAGAATTATACTTTTTATAAGCTAATCTATAATTACTATTAAATTTATTATATCTATATATATTATTATTAATAGTTCTATAATAAAATCTATAGATAATTCTACCTATATTTACTATAGAATTAGTAATAGTTTCAATAGTCTATACTTTATATTATATTATATAGTACTATAACTATAAACTATATAGTTTTATAAGAAGTATTATATATCTTTTACTACTTCTAGCCAGAAGAATCTCTATAATAGTATTATATAGGTAATATCGTAACTAGGATATACTATAATATAAGAGTTATAGATCTTCTATATAATTCTTATATATAATATCTTATTATCTAGGATCTATATCTATTATTTAAAATAAAGTAGTCCTTATTTATCTAGATAGTACTCTAATAGGCTTATTTTTATATTTATTTTAGTAGTAATTCGCTAATCTTCTTTTACTAAGGCTTTATATATCTTCTAATACTATAGATTAGTAGATCTTATATTCTTTTATTCTTATTATAGTATTAACTCTTTAAATAGGAATATTTCTTTTTTAAAATTAATTCTTTTTATTACTAATAGATTAGGTTATTCTATCTTAATCTATATCTTTTTTAATAGGGTTTAGAACTAATTTAATAGCTTTTTATCTATAATATACTATAGGATATCTTAGCTTTATTATAAAAGTATATTAAATCTTATAATAAGCTTTCTAAGATAATACTTTAGTTTATAGTTAAACTTTATAAGAATATCTATCTATCTTATTTATTTTTTATTTGGATATTATATTTTACTAAAGTATTATAGGTTTTTATAGTTTGTTATAATAGTAAATTAGAATATTATCTTTAACTCTAGTCTTTATTTTTAAAAAATATATATAATTACTAATAGCTCTTTATTATAAATCTTATAATTTAACTCTATTAGTAATAGTTTTTAGAAGAAGTAGATATATAGATATAACTATTTATTTAGTCTATATTATAATAGAATAATTTCTATAATCTATCTTAGTATATCTATCTTAATAATAGTCTCTATATTCTCTTTAAAATATATTAGAATCAAGATATTAATAAAGAGACCTTTTAATTCTCTAAATATTTATTAATAGTTATTATTCTATATAAATTAAATATCTTTTCTTATTAATTTTATTAGAAGTACTAAGGGATTAATAAATTAAGATATAAATAGATAATAAAAATTAGTAAATCTAGTAGTAGTAGTAGTATTTATTGATCTGTTGTAGCCGACGTAAGTCAGCTATACTAGGGTTGCTATTAGACTAGCTATATAGCTAAGGAATAAGGGCGCTAGCGCCGAGCTTGGTACCGATTAACCCTATAGTATACCTAAAGGATATACCTAGGTAAATTACCAGCTACTACCGCCTAGAAGTGAAGTAAATATAATATACAAAGGAAAATAGTAGGAGTATATAAGCAAAATGAACAAATAAGCAAAATAAGCTAAACAGGCTAAACAAGCTAAATATGATTAATCTCTAGCGCCCTATCGATATATATCACTATATTGTAGCTAAATACCCTCTCTCCGTAAGATCTAATAGATTCTATACCTTATAGCTCTGCCCTAGAGCTCCTACTCTCTTTTACTCTCTCCTATATTACCTCTTATAGCTTCCTTATATTACTAAGGTCTTATATTATTAAGATCGCTATATTATATTACTATACTATAGGGATCCTATAAGGTATATTCTCAGTACTAAGTCTACTACAACATTTTATCCCTAGTACGTAGTTATTAATAAGTTCTTTTTATATTAAAGAAATATAGTTGACTAGAGCTATATCTCTAATAATACCTCCTTTATTTTTATTACTATACTATCCTATATATATTAATTATTCTCTAGAAGCTATAGCCTCTAGCTCTAGTCTATATTTATTTATTTCTTTATCTATACTATAGAATTATCTTAATATATTAGTATTAAAGATAAAGTTAGCTATAATATCAGAGGCTTTCTCTTTAGTTAATAGTATATTAAGAGTAAGCTAAAGCCCTCTCTTAGATAGCTAGAGAGCTATCTCTTATTATTTATTAACCTAATGTTTATATTCTAGTAGGATATAATAGATAGTCTAGTTCCTAAGCCTATACTTATAGTATAGGGAGTCCTAGATATTAATTTAATATAAGTAGGATATAACTATAGTCTTCTTTAATTAGAGCTATATTATTACTAATATTATAGTTTTTTACTTCTTTTAATAGTATTCTAGGGTCTTTTTAGTAGGCTATTTAATTAATTATTATATTATCTTTATTATCTAAACTTCCTTCTACTTCTTCTCCTATAATTTCTTTACTTCTCTTTAGATTTAGGCTTTAATAGCTATACTAAGAATTACTTTCTAATTATAGCTTAGATTATAGACTTCTATAGTTATATAGCTAATAGCTATAGTAGTTTCTTTTATAAGTTTATTAACTTATTTATTATTCTAGATCTCTATATATATAGGGATCTAATAGAATATTATATATATACTAGTATTAGTTAAAAGATATAATATTTTAAGAGTAGAATTAAGGAAATACTAGCTAAATAGTATTTATAGATAATAGATTACTAATAATACTATCTAGAAGTTAGAGAAAATTACTATATATAGTATTATTATTTATTATTTTTATTTAGTCTTCTAGGTAAGTTCTATAGCTATCTCTAAGCTATAATATTCTATAATATAGACTATATAGGTCTTTAGGCTTCTTATCTAACTTAGTTAGTACTAATTATTCTTACTAGTAGTATTAGTTTATACTATAATACTAATCTTACTTTTATAGCTAGAACTATCTATATAGATAATTAATAATATAAGGTTTTTAAATATATAGGCTTAGGTATATATTTCCTCTATAGTAGTTCTCTTTTTAATAATTATCTTTAGTAGAATATACTATAGTTCTTAGATAAATATTTATTAACTCTTTTACTTATCTATTATAACTCTAGGAAGAGTTATTAAATATCTATCCTTCTACTAGGCTTATTTCTCTATTGGGGTTTATCTAAACTATTACTACTCTAGGGATCTCTTAGTAGTTATTAATTTTAGTATTGTAAAGACTAGGCCTATATAGATTTATACTATAGTTTTCTTCTTAATTTAGTCTATCTAGATCTATATTAATAGTAAAAATAGCTTAGTTTCTAATACTACTAACACTATTATATAGAAGATACTAGAGATTATATATATAGTCTGTTTCTAGATCAAATTAAATAGTCTGGTTAACTAATAGACCTATTCTTTTAATTATAGTTATTACTATACTAATATTCTATAAAGTATTTATAGTAGTACTATAACTAGATAAATTTAATACATTGCTTTTACTAATAAGCCCTATATTAAGCTGGATAGGCTCTATAGGGCTTCTAATAATTTATTAGTCTTCTCTATAGCCTTAGCCTAATAGAAATCGAAGTTAAGTTCTTAATTAAACTAGAAGCTAAGATACTTTATAGGCTTGGTTAAAGCTGAAATCATAATATTTTTATTACTACTTAGTATTACTAAGGGTATTATCCAGGGCTTAGTAAGCTTAGGATAGATAAAGTATATTAGTAAGTATTTCTTAATATTAAATATAGAGATATATTAATAGGCCCAAAGCTAGGTTTTAATATAGATTTCTTATAGAATTTCAATATTTTTGGCTTTACTTTTTCCTATTATAATAACTCTGATATTATCTATCTAGCCACTAGCTATAGATCTTTCTATAGTATATATATTAATTAGATTAATATTATAGAAGAGGTAGAGAATTAGTAATAATAATAGGTCCTATAGTATACTAATTAGTATTATAATTATATCTAATATACCTTCTAGTATTCTGATTTTAGTACTATAGCTAGTTAGGAAGGCTTTTACCCACAGAACTAGGAACCTAAGCCTCCGTTTTTGAAGATTATAGAGTAGCTATATATATAATATATTATTATAGGCTCCTAATATATCTAGTATTAAAAATAATATTATTCCAAACTATTTACCCTATAACTAGTAGACTTTATTAATTAATATCTAAATAATATAGTCTATTAAAATACTCTATCTACTATCTAGATAGTCTTTAGATAGGAGCCTATACTTCTTTACTATATAGCTAATTTAATATATAATAATAGCCTCTAGGTATTTCCCTAGTATATTTAGTAAAACTACTAGCTAGTATAATTTCAGAATTTAGTAGTTATAGTTATCCCCTTTCTATAGAATAACTATAATTAAATATTAGAAGTATAGGGAGTTATAGCCTAGCTATATATATATATTAAATAGCTTATATAGTATATCTAATACTACTAGAATCGTAGCTACAATATACTAGAAACTATTAGAAATTAGGTCTTCTCTAGGGGCCTTCTCTACTAGAGTATTAATAATAGCTTCTTTAATTTTATATTTAGTTATCTCTAGAAATTCTAGTAATTCTAGATAATTAAAGTCTTCTAAATTAGTTAGATTAGGCTTAGGGAGTATAGGAAAGAAAACCTTCTAGAAGACTATAGCTTTAGCTTCTAGTATCTCTATAAGACTTCTTTCTAATAGTAGAGAAAGTATAATACCCTTCTTATATATACTAAGATAATTATATACCTACTTTATAAGTTATTATAGCCTCTAAGACCTATTTTCTATAGTTTACTATATCTAATATTAATAAACTAACTAAAGCCTCTATTTAATTAGTTTAGACTTCTTATTATATATAATTATATATAAAGACTAGTCAACTAGAAGATAATATTTATTTTATTTCTTTTTTAACTTTCTAACTTCTTTAATTACCTTCTAGTAGTCTAAATTAAAGTCTAGTTATATCTATAATAATAGTTCTATCTATAGGATATAGATCTTAATTATAGTATAAATTATATATAGAAAGATATTAAATTCTAAGCCTAGCTAGTCTATAAAAACCTATTTTAATAGTTAAACTTATATATTAGTTTTAATAAATTTAGTAAGCTTCTTAGTATCTATAATAAGCTAATTCTATTATCTTAGGGTTATAGAAGCTAGGGTTTTAATATCTAATAATATCTAGATCAACTAGTAATCAGAATTATAATTAATATTATTTATATAACTATAGGAAATTAACTAGTTAAATAGGCTATTTCTTATATATAAGAGGTCTAGGATTAATAATCTGATTATAGTAATATCTTCCTTTATAGTATACTTCTTTTTCTATAATATCTTATCTTTTTCTATAACTATTTCTATCTCTATTTCGTCTATAATTATAATAAAGTCTTCTTCTATATATAATATTATAGTTCTAGTATTACCCTATACTATATAGTATATATTTATATTACTAACTATAATATATTTACTTTTAGTCTTTAGCTCTTACTATAGTAAGAAGAAGAGGTTAGAGCCTATTCTTAGCTAATAATAGAGATTATAGATAAATAGATAGCTCTATTCTCTCTTTATTTTTATTTTTTTTATAGATATAGAATTTAATAGTTATTACTAATAAAATAATTTAATTATATAGAGAGGTTTATCTTCTTAGATATCTATATTATAATACTAAGAAGCTTATTATTAACTATTAAAAGATATAATAACTAGAACTAGTCTAATACTAGTTAGTAAATAATATTTAATAATATATTTAACTATAAGTCTTATACTATAATTATATAAGCTTCTAGGATCTTCTATTTATAAAGAAATAATACTATTATATCCCTACTTATATTTATATTATATTAGATTAATTAGAATTAATTTATTTATCCTATAAGGGACTCTAAGAGAGGTCTAAACTACTTTAATATAATTATAAGGCTTTAGAGATCTTATTAATAGTCTCTATAGCTTATCTAGCTATAGCTATAGTATTATAGTCTTTAATATAATATAGGGAGGTTAAATTAGACTATTAGCTAAGCTTATATAATTATATATTAGATAGTTATACTATTAGATCTATTAGGAGTAGTAGTATTAATTCTAAGATTCTATTCTATAATAGTAGATCTAATAATTCTAATACTAAGTTTAGGAGTAAGATTAGTAAATAACTTTAGTTATTAAAATAGATAAAATCTTTCTCTATTATTTGCTTAGGACTAAAATAGTAGATATATTTTAGTAATATAGTTACTAGGATTTTAGTTAGAGTATAAAAATAGTTAGTCTAGCTAGTCTTTAAGATCTTATTAATATTTTCTAGATTAAATATCTTTTTAATAAGCTAAGATTAGCTTTTTCTAATATAATATTTATACTAATACTATTTTTTACTTTAGATAGATTAGACTTTAATAATAGAGACTATACTATCTTCTATAGGCTAAGAGGCTTAGTCTCTAGTCTTTGATTTATATTTAGAGTCTTTTAGCTAGCTATAGCCTTTTTTATTAAGATCTATAAATAAGGCTTAGCTTAATTAAGATATAGATATAGATTTAGTCTTTACTATTAGATAGATTAATATTATAATATAGAGGGCTAGTATAACTACTACTAATATATAAATAGAGGCTTCTAATAGGGTTAGATTAGTTAGTTATAGAATAGTATTTAAGCTTAGTTAGCTTAGGACCTCTACCTAATTATCTAGATAAGTAGAGATCTAGTAGAATTAAGAAGCTCTAGCTATAGTCTATTTAGTTATAGCTTATACTTTCTATTATTTTAGATATAATTAGTAAATAGTTTTATATTTATTATTATAATTAGTATACTTAATAGTAATAAATTATTCTTATTTAAATAGATATTCCTAGGTTAAATATTCTATTATATAAGTATTATATTTAAAAAGATTAGGATAGTATAACTATATATATCTAAATTATTAATATTTCTTATATTATTTTATATAGCTATTCTAATAAAAAAGCTTAGCTTAGTAGATCTTTTTATTTTAGACTATACTATATATAATTATATTATTAATTACTAGTAGATTAGTAATCTCTAGATTAACTAAGTCTTAATACTAGTTATTTATAAAGATAGTAAGCTATCTAGTATAGACTATCTTAAATAGGTATCTTTTTATTAAAGCTTTTTATATTATTATATTCTAATAGTATAGTTCTTTAATTATTTCCTTCTATTTCTCTAGTAATAACTAGATATTATATACTATAATACTATATATAATAATACCTATATTAGTAGTTATAACTAGATATTAGATCTAAATATCTTTAACTAATTACTATAATACTAAAAGATCTCTATATCTATTATTATATTAGTATATAGTATTATATTACTAGAGTATAGTTTTCAGATAGCCTAGAAGATATATCTATTCCTAAGGGACTTAAATAGTTATTTAGTAGTTAGTATCTTCTTTATATACTCTAGCTTAGCTACTAGATTAATAGAAGACCTATCTTTTAGGATCTCCTAATATTACTATAATATCTTTACTATAATTTCCTAGTTAGATTATAACTCTATAAGAAATATATCTATAGTAACTATATTATTACTATTTAGAAGAGAGCCTAGTAGTCTAGCTCTATAAGCTCTATACTATTAGCTTAATATATTAGAGTAGACTATAGAAATAAAGCTTTAGGGTATAGTACTAGATAATACTAATAATAATATTATTAATTTAAATGATTTTATATCTACTTAGAGATCTTTAATAGTAATTAAGATATACTATAAAATAGATATATTATCCTTATAAGCTTTAGTAGTATATTCTTTTAGTTTAGAGATAAATATAGTTATAAATAGGTTTGAATAGCTATTATTTTCTATATTATATAGTAGTTTTTAAGCTCCTTTAGTAATCTAATCTATAGTTAGGCTAAATAAGCTAAGATTATATTTAAAATTAGTAGTATTAGATATAGAAATAACCTCTTAATAGAGGCTTAGTATTGAATTTTATATATTTTTCTGATAGTTAGGATATATAAATATACTACCTAGCTATACTATATCGATAATAATTATTTTACTAGATAAAACCTATATAAAACAATAGCTTATAAAGTAACTAAGACTTTAAACTAGGTTATAGGTTCCTAAGACCCTAGGAAATCCGACAATTCCAAGAATTCGATTTGCTAAGAGATAGTTATTTCAATTAGTAAATCTAAGAAAGCTCTATATATCTTATATTAATTTTAGTATTTCCTATTTTTAGATAGTTATAATCTTCTTTAGATTAATATATATTCCTTTATCTACTTATATAATAAATCCTAAATATTTTATAAAATCTTATTTAAACTTTAATTTTCTAATATTATACTATAATGTATTCGGTAAGCAAGTGATATATATAAGCGAGTGACGCACCTACTATACATTATCTATTTTAAATGCATTTTTCTTAACAAAATACCATTAAATTAATTTAACTAGCTAGCTTCTCTATCTAGGTATATTTCTTTTCTATATCCTAGCTTCCTATATATTCTATATCCTTGTTAGTCCTATATAGGTAGCTATAAACCCTTTAAAACCTACTTATAATAGGTATTAATATAGACTACTTAGGTCTTAAATAGCTCTATATATAGCTTATAAACTTCTTAAACTAAGATATTGTCTTTGTAAGCTATCTATCTAGTCGACTGAGTCTACTTTTGTTTCTGCTTCTTATTGGTAGTATATAATTCCTTGATTTCTTATATTTGTAGAATATAACTTTATATCTAGAGTTAGAAGCTTTTTGTAAACTAGTTTAATATATAATCTAATAGGTTAGGTAGACTATAAAACTATATATAAAGTAAAGCTTTAATTAATAAAGTCTATTAATGTAGTTCTTTCTCTATATAGGGAGTTTTTAGTATAAAATTTCGGCTTGATTCGCTACCTTAGCTTATTGAGGATATTAGGATTTAAAGATAAATATTAAGCTTTAAGAGTACTTAATTAGGTAAAAAAAGTATTAAACCGGCTGTCCTAAAGCTATTTTTAATAGTATTAGGTTTAAAAGCCTTAATTTAGATATATAGATATATCTTAAGGAAATTAAGTTTATTGATATAGTTAATCCTAAGATATATCTTTATTTTAATAAGCTGACTATATAAGTACTTTAATATTATAAAATAGCTAATATCGAGAGACTATAAAAGATATAATAAATATATAAGTATATAAATTAATATAATATTGTTTTTTTTATAGGTTTCGTTAAACCTTAGGGTTAAATAACTTCTATAATTATTAAGTATTAAAAGTTAATACTAACCCTTTAACTATAAAAAAGTCAATAGAATAAAGAGTTTTTTAAGCTAATAAAGACCAATTTTATTAGAAGTCTAGCTATTTAGGCTTACTTTAAATTACTAATTATCTAAGAGGTTATTAAACTAAGATTTAATAAAAACCTTATCTTTAAAAATTATATATAAAGATAAGACTTAACCTAAAGTATTTATATATTTAATTATAGTTATCTACTTATAATTTCTAGATTATAAAAGTAATTACTAATTATAGTATTTAGTTCTTATAATAACTTTTATAATTACTATTAATCCTATTATAAAACCAGTCTTATTAAAGTTATAAATATTATTAGGATTAATACTATATTAAAATATAGTTTTTTAAATAAGATTAAACCATTTACTAATAATTTTTAGATCTTTATATTTTATATATTTATAATTATAGTACTTTAAGAACTAGTTTAATAATTTAGAATATCTTTTTATAAAGTTATAAACCTATTTTTCTCTAATTATTTAAATAGGGGTTGTTTTATAAGTCTTAAGAAGAATATTTATAGTTTCTTATATAGTAATTAGCCGGGATACTACTCTATAATTATTAAATAATAGGATCTATTTTTAAAGTGTTTCCTCTTCGATTTCTATTAATTTATATAAGTTAGTATATAAATTCATATAGTTTTAAATATTATAGAGATAACAGTGAAGTATTAGCTCTAATATATTAAAACGATATACTACTTTACAAATAGTATTAATTTCTTAGTTCTTTATAACCTAAATAGCTAATAAGATCCTATCTTCTTATTTAATTAAGTTTCTTAAGGTTTAGAGACAAATTAGTAATATAGTAAATAGTTAAATTAATTAAGTACTAATTTATAGATATATTTTAGATAGGATATATTACTTACTTATATATATTACTTACTTACTGAATATATTAGATCTATTTCCTATAGTTTTTATAATACTTATTTTACTTTCTATTAATAATCTCTTAGTAATCTACTACTATATATAATAATATTATTTATATATATAGATATAAAATTACTAAGATACTCTTATAGGGTCCTATTAATATATCTCTAGAAAGTTATTAGTATACTAATTAGTCTAAATAAAGTAATATTCTATTTATATAGACTATATTATATCTAAAACACTATTTTCTATTCTTCTTCTAGTTAGATATAAATTTTATAAAAAGTAATAATAATATCTAGCTAAGAAAACTATTTAATCTATTTTATATTTCTTAATATCTCTTTAATTAATAATAGTAGATAATAATCCTTTACTATTAATTTATTTAATCTATAATAATTAATATAAAATTATATTTCTTTATTTAGCTTTTTTACTAATAGAACTAAGATTATAGTAAATAATTTATTTATTTAGATAAAGCTCTTTCTAAGAAGATTTATTAATATTTTTTATAAATATAAGAACTTTCTTTTATTTATATTATAAAAGAACTATATAAAATAGTTTTTTAATATTATTATAGTTTTATTTTAAAATAATTTTATAATTTATTCTTAGTTAATTTTAAAATAATTTATTAACTAATTACTAATTAAAGATATTTAATTATTATTAATAATATTTTAATAATTTATTTTTAGGATTATTTTATTTCTTTAGATATAATATTTTCTTAATATTATTTATTATAATTTTATTTATTATAACTTTATTAATTTATAATTAATTTAGCTACTTCTTTCTATAAATAAAATTATATAATATTTAGACTATTAATTTCTTAATTTATATTTTTCTTATATTAATTAGTCTAATTATATAATCTATATAATTCTAATATTTTATTTATTCTCTATTTCTTATAAATATATTAATATATTCTTTCTTTATTAAATATTAATTATTAATATCTTATAGCTTAAAGTCTTTTAATATTAAACTATTCTTTTATTAAGAAATAATATATATAAATATTTATTTTTACTAATAGCTATAAATATTTAGATTAAAATATATAATCTAAGTAATTTAATTCTAATTTAGAACTATTCTATCTAGGATTTATATAAATATTATAATATATAAGAAATTAAATAACTAAACTAATATTTTATTTATAGATAAATAATAATAATATTTATTATTAATTAAGACTTATATAAATTAGATTTTATTTATTTTAATATTAATTTAAAATAGTAGTATTTTTCATTTTAATAGCTTTTTAACTTTTTTTTATTTTTATCTATAACTTAGAACTAGAATTACTTTTTTTCTAAATCCTTATTTAAGAAGTAAAAAATAACTATCTCTTAGTAAATCGAATTCTTAGAATTGTCGGGATTTCTAGGGTCTTAGGAATCTATAACCTAGTTTAAAGTCTTAGTTATTTTATAAGTTATTGTTTTATATAGGTTTTATCTAATAAAATAACTACTATTAATATAGTATAGCCGGATAGTATATTTATATATCCTAACCGTTAGAAAAATATATAAAATTCAACACTAAGCCTCCGTCAGGAGGTTATTCCTATATCTAATACTACTAATTTTAAATATAACCTTAGCTTATCTAGCCTAATTATAGATTAGATTATTAAAGAAGCTTAAAAGCTATTAGAGAATATAGAAAATAATAGCTATTTAAACCTATTTATAATATATTTATCTCTAAACTAAAAGAATATACTACTAAAGCTTATAAAAGTAATATACTTACTTTATAGTATATCTTAACTACTATTAAGAACCTCTAAGTAGATATAAAATTACTTAAATTAATAATATTATTATTAGTATTATCTAATACTATATCCTAAAGCTTTACTTCTATAGTCTACTCTAATATATTAAACTAGTAGTATAGAGCTTATAGAGCTAGGTTACTAGACTTTCTTTTAAATAATAATAGTATAGCTATTATAGATATACCTCCTAAAGAGTTATAATCTAACTAGAAAATTATAATAAAGATATTATAATAATACTAAGAGATCCTAAAGGATAGGTCTTCTACTAATCTAGTAGCTAAGCTAGAGTATATAAGAAAAATATTAGCTACTAAATAGTTATCTAAACCCCTTAGGGATAGATATACTTTCTAAACTATCTAGAAACTATAGTCTAGTAATATAATACTATATATTAATATAATAATAGATATAGAGATCCTCTAGTATTATAGTAATTAGTTAAAGATATTTAGACTTAATATCTAGTTATAGCTATTAATATAGAGTATTATTATATATAGTATTATAGTATATATTATCTAGCTATTACTAGAGAAATAGAAGAAAATAATTAAAGAACTATACTATTAGAATATAATAATATAGGGAGTTTTAATAAAGAGATATCTATTTAAGATAGTCTACGCCAGATAGCTTACTATCTCTATAAATAACTAATATTAAGTCTTAGTTAATCTAGAGATTACTAACCTACTAGTAGCTAATAATATAATTATATATAGTATAGTCTAGAATAAAGAGATCTACTAAGCTAAGCTTTTTTATTAGGATAGTTATATAAAATAATATAAGAAGTATTAACTATTTAAATATATATAATTATACTATCTTAATCTTTTTAAATATAGTACTTATATAATAAAATATTTAACCTAGGAATATCTATTTAAATAAGAATAGCCTATTACTATTAAATATATTAATTATAATAATAAATATAAAACTATCTACTAATTATACCTAAAATAATAAGAAGTATAAGTTATAACTAAATAAGTTATAGTTAGAGCTTCCTGATTCTATTAGATCCCTACTTATCTAGATAATTAGATAGAGATCTTAAACTAACTAAGTCTAAATATTATCTTATAACTAACTAATCTAATCTTATTAGAAGCCTCTATTTATATATTAGTAGTAGCTATATTAGCCTTCTATATTATAATATTAATTTATCTAATAGTAAAGACTAAACCTATATCTATATCTTAATTAAACTAAGCCTTACTTATAGATCTTAATAAAAAAGGCTATAGTTAGCTAAAAGACTCTAAAAATAAATTAAAGACTAGAGACTAAGTCTCTTAGTCTATAAAGAATAATATAGTCTCTATTATTAAAGCCTAATCTATCTAAAGTAAAAAATAGTATTAGTATAAATATTATACTAGAAAAGCTAATCTTAGTTTATTAAGAAGATATTTAATCTAGAAAATATTAATAAGACCCTAAGGGCTAGCTAGATTAATTATCTTTATATCTTAGCTAAAACTCTAGTAGCTATATTACTAAAATATACCTACTATTTTAGTCCTAAATAGATAATAGAGGAAGATTTTATCTATTTTAATAACTAAAGCTATTTACTAACCTTACTCTTAAGCTTAGTACTAGAATTACTAAGCCTACTTACTACTATAGAATAGAATCTTAGAATTAATATTACTATCCCTAATATATATAATATATAGCTATATAGGCTTAGCCGATAGCTTGATTTAATCTTCTTATATTATATTAGAGACTATAATATTATAGCTATAACTAGATAAGCTATAGAGGTTATTAATAAGATCTTTAAAGTCTTATAATTATATAAAAATAATTTAGACCTCTCCTAGAGCTCCTTATAGGATAAATAAATTAATTCTAATTAATCTAATATAATATAAATATAAATAAGGATATAATAGTATTATTCCTCTATAACTAGAAGGTCCTAGAAGCTAATATAATTATAGTATAAGACCTATAGTTAAATATATTATTAAATATTACTTACTAATTAGTTGTGAAGGGCTATAGCGGAATTGATTTAATTATACTAGGCCAATATGTTATTTACAATAATCTTAAAGAAAAAGAAGCTTTCTATATATATTCAGACGTAAATATAGGCGATCGGTTATATGCTATATGACTACTACAGGGCTTCAGCCTATTATAGTACCTCTTTTCTTCTTATATACGCTAAACCCATATAGATTATACTCTTTAACTTTGAAATGATCTTTCCAAATTTCTTCTTATATTTATTAAGCGCTGAGTAATCCTTGATTTTATTGATTGGTTCCTATGTTAGCTTAGTGTATCTAGTCTATTTGATAAATATTTCTGTATATATATATTGTTCTATATAGTATTCCCTAATGTCCTGAATCTCTTTAACCTTATACTCTAATTAACTATTGACTATAATAGCTAGAGGTTATATATTATTAACAATCTAAGAGGGTAATAGATCTATTACTACTGGGTAAATAAGATCTATATAGAAAATAAGATATATTCTAGTAAAAACCTCTAACTATATTATATATAGTATTAATATATTTATAATCCTATAGTAAGTATATAGCTAGTTAAGCTTCTTTAAGATATATTATATCTATATATTCTATAGGTTTAACTAGATATAGTTGTTTATATAGTAAACGGGTATAGCCTAATATATATAATTTACTTAGTTTTGTTATATCTTATATATAATTATAATAGCTGATTATACCTATTCTATAGTATCTTAAAGTCGTTATATAAAGTCTTATCTAGACTTCTTAGATAGTATTTATATCTCTATTAATATAGATTCTTCTAGTATAATAGGATTAATATAATAACTATATATAAAGAAAAAAGATAATAAGCCTATAGATACTATAGTATAGTTATTAATAGTACTTACTATAATAAGAAGTAGTTTGTTCTAGTTTGTCTATATATATATTATAAAAATATATAATATCTATTCTACTTCCTGATTTATTTATTCTATTAAACTATCTAATTAGAAATAGAAGATTATAGATAATTATTATTATATCCCTAAATATATATAAACTACTTTTTAGAACCTTTTAATAAATTAACTTCTTTAATTACTTATAACTATTAATAGAAGTCTATAGTATATATAAAAATATATAAAAAAGATATCTATAATACTCTTAGCTATAATATTATTTATTCTAATTAGGATAATCCCTTTTATTAACTAGTCTATAATTATAAGATAATTTATTATTTTATTAGGTCTAGATATAGATAGATCTATAATAAAGTCTATTAATATCTTAGTCTATATATATTATAGAATAGGTAGTAGTTTAAGAAGTCTGTATCTTATATTCTTCTATATTATATTTTATCTATAGATAATATAGTTATATAAGAACTATTATATATCTTTTATAGCTCTAGGCTAAAAGAATTATTATAAGAGGATTATATATATTATATTATATCCTAGATATCCTATAATATAACATGTTTCCCGGTTAGGCGAGCGACCCCATCAAAAATCCACTTTCAAAACAGCACTTTTTTTTAAAACCACAATAAAGATGCCACCCCAACGCTCTGATCGGAAAAAAAAGCTGGTCGAACAGGAGGATCGTCTTTTATTAGCTATATAAATTATAAAAGATAGTAAATATACCTCTACTACTACTACTGTATAGTCTTTTCAACTACTAGTCTTAACTTTGAAGGCCTGGCTTAATGGATGTCAATTATATATTAAACAACAATATAGTCGCTATATTTTCTCTGAAATTAAAGAAGAATTAATAGAAAATTAGCTCTTAAGTATAGATTTAAGAGGTATAGCTCTTAATTTATCTATATTATAAGATATAGCTAATATTCTACTTTATATATAGAAAAATATACTCTCTACTACCCTACCACCTAGTATTAATAAAAATTAGTCTATAGAGTTTATTAAACAATATCTAAACCTCTCTAGTTGTTTCTTATAATAATATAACTATTAGAGAGCTCTTTCAGAAGATCCTCAAATTATTAAACTATAGTTTAATTTAGTTTAAATAACAATTGAAAAGTAGGGTATTATTTCGGATAATATCTTTAATTTTAATAAGAGTAGTTTTACTATAGGTATTAGTTTAATATAAAAGATTATTTCTTTAATAGAATACTATAGTAAAAGATATCTTTTATAAGCTAGAAATTATAAATAGGTCACTATAATTAAATATATTTAAGCTTCTAGAAGTATTTTACCTCCACTTTTTATTTTTAAAGGAAAACTATTTCTAGAATATTTATATCCTTATTTTCTTTAAAACTAAAAAGACTTTTATTTAATTATAAATAAAAATAGTTAGACGACTAATATAATTAGTTTATAGTAGCTAGAATATTATTTTATCCCAAATATTAAGAAAAGATTTAGGAAATACTATCTATTAGTCCTTAATAATTATAGAAGCTATTTAATCCTTAAATTTAACTAACTTTATAAGAAAAACTAGATCATTTTAATCTATATACCTTTATATATATTCTATCTTTTATAGCCTTTAGATATAAGCTATTTTTTAGTATTAAAAAAGCTTTATAGTAGAGCTATTTTAAACCTAATATAGAATAGAGTTAATTCTATTGACAAAGAAGATTTTCTTAAAATAATTATAGATATAAGATTAAAGACTTTTAAAAGCTCTACTATCTAGAATAGTTTTTTAGCTACTAGATTAGTATTATTTAATACTAATAGAGTCTTAGAAAAGTTAAATATATACTTAGATTCTCTTCTTACTCTTAAAGTCTTTAATTAATAACTAGTATTATCTAGTAATAATAATAATCCTAATACTCTTTAGACTTTATTAAAATTTACTAAATCATAATCTTTAATCAAAAAAGGTCTAGAATCATTATCTTTAATTATATCTTTACTAGTTAAACAAAAGATTAAGAAGATATATAATATAACTATTAAAATTGTCTATCACTATCTTTTTCTCTAAGATTGTTATAGCTAATTAGAAGCTACTAATAAAAAATAAATCAAAAAATATACTACTAAATATCAATTTATTAATAAAAAAGGTATATTTAGAGGTTTAGAGAGTAATAAAGATAATATAGTGATAAAGAGTATAATTAAATATAAAGATATATCTTTACTAGATATATCTACAGAAACTAAGACTAAGTTAGCTTTACCTTCTATACCTATAATATATTAGTAGATAATATATTCTAGATATAGAATTAAAGGTTATACTTATACTAAATACCCTATATATATTAAATAGTCAATATTTTATTATTTTTGTTGTTTTAATAGTTATTGAAAGTTAATAGTTTTTTGAATTTTGATAGGGTCGCTCGCCTAACCGGTTCGCCCGGCTAACCAGGAGTTATATTATAAGTTATAAATCTATTAGATAATTCTAGTATATAAGTTCTTATTTTTAGGTATCTAGATATAGTTCTAGAAGTATAATAATCCCTATTTATCTAGATAGTATTTTACTAAGTTAGTCTTTATACTAAGGTCTATTATTAGTTATTAATTATTTTTATATAAGACTTCTAAAATAGCTTAATAGATTTAGTCTATTATATATATTAATATCTATTCTTATTATTATTTATTAAGCTTAAATACTAGAATTATAGTCTTAAAGTCTAATATACTATCTTTATTAATTATAATACTACTTATTTATATTCTTTTTACTTATAACTATTTTAATAAGACTCTAAATTAATTAGAAAGGTATTTATCTATAATATCCTATAGTATATCTTATCTATATTATAATAGTATATCTAGTTATACTATAAGTTTACTAGACTTATACTATAGATTAAAATCAAATTCTAAGAGTAAACTTACTTATTATATCTATTATTTATTTAGATATTATACTTTCCGGAAATACTATAAGTTTTTATAATTTATAATAATTATAAACTTTAGGACTATCTTTAAGTCTAGTCTCTATTTTTGTAGTATATATATAATAGCTAAGAGTTCTTTATTATAAATCTTATAGTTTACTTCTATAGGTAATAGCTTTTAGGATAGATAGGTATATAGTACTAGATTCTTATTATTCTATTATTAAGAGAGGATAACTCTAATTATCTATCTAGATATATCTATTTCTACTATAGTATTATAACCTTCTTTAAAATATACTAAGATTAGTATATTAATAAATAACTTCTTTAAACTTATAAATACCTATTAATAGTTATCTATCTAATTAAACTATATATCTTTCTATATAAACTAGATATAAATAATCAGTAGAAGTTTATAAAGCCTAAGAAACTTTATATATTCTATACTATCTATAGTATTATCTATATATAAATAACTTTAATCTTTATTAAATCTATATATATCTCTTTATCTATATATATAATAAACCTAAGGTATTTAACTATATCCCTTTTAAACTTCGATTTATTAATATTATATTAAAGACTTGTATTATATAACTTATCTAAAACTTTCTTAATCTTATATTAGTAATTATCTTATAATCTATTAGAATAGATAATAATATTATCTATATATATAGAGATAAAGTCATCTAGAAATTCCCTTAATATATAGTTAATATATTATTAGAAAGTTATAGATACTCTAGTAAGTCTAAATAGTATTATATTCTATTTAAAGAGTTTATAATATATATAAAAGATTATTCTTTACTTATTACTTAGTTAGATATAAATCTTATAAAAGATAATAATAATATTAAGTTTTATAAACTAATATATCTTCTTTATATTCCTTAGTATTTTATAAATTAATAATAATAGATAATAGTCTTTAATACTTAATTTACTTAGGTCTTAATAGTCTATATAGAATTATATATCTTTATCTAGTTTTTATATAAATAATATTAATACTACTATAGGTAATTAATTAATATATATAAAGTTTTTATCTAGTAGGTTAGTTAATGTTTTCTATAGAAAAAGTAGTTCTTTTTTATTTATTCTATAAAGTAGTCTATATAGTAGTGATTCTTTAACTTTAGCTATGTTATATTTTAATAGTATCTAGTAATTAATTCTAGGCCTATATAGTAATAGTTTATTTAATTATTATTAGCTAAATATATTTAACTATAATTAATAATACTATAATAGTTTTTCCTTAGGGTCTATATCTATTTATAGATATAATACCTTCTTAATATTATCTAGTATTACTTTTCTAATCTTTATTTAGCTAGGGTCTTTAATAGAGCTAAATAGCCTTTTAACTCTAATAATATCTATTTATTCTATATTTAGTTATTATAAGTATAATAATCTAATTATATAGTCTATATAATTCTAATATCTTATTTTTATACTATTCTAGTTATGAATATCTAGATACTCTTTCTTTACTAAATATTATCTATTAATATTAGTTAACTATAGATCTTTAAATAGTATATTATCTATTTATTATTTAATAATATATATAAATACTTATTTTTATTAATATCTATAGATATTTAGATTAAAATAGGTAATATATATAATTAAATCTAGATTAAGTATAATACTATCTAATTATTATATAGAGATCTAAATATATAGTAGATTAAGAGATCTAGCTATTTATTTATTTATAGTTATATAGCTCTAATAACTATTATCTACTTAAGCTTAAATAAATTAGATTCTACTTACTCTAATATTAATAATAAATAGTAATAATTCTTTCTTTAGTAATCTTTTAACCCCCTTTTATTCTTATTTATAACTAAGAATAAAAGCTACTCTTTTTCTAAATCCTTATTACTAGTTTAACCTACTTAATTAAGTCTATAAATATTTTAGGGACTCTATAACTTATTAGATCCTTAGTTATACTACTATTTAGAGTATTTAGTATAATCTAATATTTTGTCTTATCTAGTTATTTAATTATACTTATATTTATAAATTCTTATTTAATCTTAAGTAGAAATTTCTAGAAGGGAATATTCTTACTCTAGTATATCTAATAGAGATATCTTACTATTTATATACTTATATTTAGATTACTATATATATTCTTAAAATAATTTAAAAGAGTCTTAAGGGTACTATTCTTATAGTAAATATAGATAAATATATCTATATTCTTCTATATTATCTTCTTAAGATATATAAAAATATAAATAAATTAGTCTTATAGTAGTCTAATTATATTATTATTAATATTTAGTTCCTTCTCTATAGTAATTCTTTATACTAATTATTTATTTGTAGTTCTACTAAATATTGTAGGGTCTAGTAGATATATTTAGGGTTATTATATAGTTTTATTAGGAGCTATAGGTTTATTATTGGAGATTATATATAGCTACATATTCTTAGTCTTTACTATAGATAGTTAAGAAGTATTCTATTATAAAAATAGTATTTTAAGCTATTAAATATACTTATCTTATTAGTATAAGTATTTAGCTATCTATTATAAAAGGATCTATATCTACTATAGGGGACTAGAGGACCTAGTATTATCTATTTTTGTCGTTGGGGAAGACTATCTTTCTAGGGGTTTTATTATTATTGTCGGGGAATATAATCTTCCTAGGGGGTTTTCGTTGTCCGTTAGGGGCTAATTATATATTATTGTATATAAAGGGCTGTAGCGGAATTGATTCAATTGTACTAGGCTAATATATTATTTATAATAATCTTAAAGAAAAGGAAGCTTTCTATGTACGTTCGGATATAAACACAGGCGATCGGTCACATGCTATGTGACCACTACAGGGCTTCGGCCTGTTATATTAGTATTAGGCTAGTTCTAGTTATTATATTTTTTAGTAGCTAATAATAAGCTTCCTAGTATTATAATATAGGGATTTAAGAAGATAGATCTCTCTATATAATTAAATTATTTTACTAGTAATAATTATTTAAATTCTATATCTATAAAGAAAAATAAAGATAGAGAAAGAATAGAGCTATCTATTTATCTATAATCTCTATTATTAGCTAAGAATAGGCTCTAACCTCTTCTTATTACTATAGTAAAAGCTAAAGACTAAGGATAAATATATTATAATTAGTAATATAAATATATATTATATAATATAGAGTAGTGTTAGAACTATAATATTATATATAGAAGAAGACTTTATTATAATTATAGATAAAATAGAGATAGAAATAATTATAGAAAAGAGTAAGATATTATAGAAAAAGAAGTATACTATAGAGAAAGATATTATTATAATCAGATTATTAGTCCTAAACCTCTTATATATAAGTAATAGTCTATTTAACTAGCTAATTTCCTATAGTTATATAGATAATATTAATTATAATTCTGATTATTAGCTAATCTAGATACTATTAGATATTAAAACCCTAGCTTCTATAACCCTAAGATAATAGAATTAGTTTATTATAGATATTAAAAAGCTTACTAAATTTATTAAAACTAATATATAAGTTTAGCTATTAAAATAGGTCTCTATAGACTAGCTAGGCTTAGAATTTAGTATCTTTCTATATATAATTTATACTATAATTAAGATCTATATCCTATAGATAAAACTATTACTATAGATATAACTAGGCTTTAATTTAGACTACTAAGAGGTAATTAAAGAAGTTAAAAAGCTAAAAAGAGAATAGAATAAGTATTATCTTCTAGTTAACTAGTTTTTATATATAATTATATATAATAAGAAGTCTAAACTAATTAAATAAAGGCTTTAACTAATTTATTAATATTAGATATAGTAAATTATAGAAAATAAGCCTTAGGGGCTATAGTAGCTTATAAAATAGATATATAACTATCTTAGTATATATAAGAAAGATATTATACTATTATTATTATTAGAAGGAAGTCTTATAGAGATACTAGAAGCTAAAACTATAGTCTTCTAGAAAGCTTTCTTTCCTATACCCCCTAAGCCTGATCTGATTGATTTAGAAGGTTTTAATTATCTAGAACTACTAGAATTTATAAAGATAATTAAATATAAAATTAAAGAAGCTATTATAGATACTCTAATAGGGAAGGCCCTTAGAGAAGATTTAATTCCTAATAGTTTCTAATATATTATAGCTATAATTCCAATAGTATTAGATATATTATATAAGTTATTTAATATATATATATAGCTAGGCTATAACCCCTTATATTTCTAATATTTGATTATAGCTGTTTTATAGAAAAGGAGTAATTATAATTATTAAATTCTAAAGTTATACTAACTAGTAGTCTTACTAAATATACTAGGGAAGTATCTAAAGGCTATTATTATATATTGAATTAGTTATATAATAGAGAAATATAGACTCCTATCTAGAGACTATCTTAGTAGTAAATAGAGTATTTTAATAAACTATACTATTTAAATATTAATTAATAAAATCTACTAATTATAGGGTAAATAGTTTAGAATAGTATTATTCTTAATATTAGATATATTAGGAGCTTATAATAATATATTATATATATAGTTTCTTTATAACCTTTAAAAATAGAGACTTAGGTCCCTAATAGACCTAGTACTTACCTATAGATAACCCTCCGGACCCTCTACCCTACCTATACTATAGGTAGGTAAGTACTTGATTTATTGATCCTAAAGGTCCTATACTTAGAGGTCGGACCCTTAGAGGGTTATCTATGGGTGACCCTCAGGGTCCTCACGTGATTTATTTTGGCTAAAAAAGTCTTGTTTTTGTTAATTTTAGGTATTAAATAGCTTAGTAAAGTATGTCCTAAATAGGTAAGGTATAGCTTTTAAGGGTTGATAAGGGTTGATATAGATGACCCTTAAGGGTCCCTTAGAGAGTTAGGGTTAGGGTTAGGGTTAGGGTTAGTAAGGTTAGACCCTAACCCTCTGAGGTGCAGATAGAGGTTCCTGATCTTAGACCTACGGGGTGGGTAAGTATTAGGTCTAGTCCCTAATACTATAGATAAAAACCTTCTTAACTAGTTATAGTACTAAAATCAAGATACTAGAGTGTTAGGGTGTGGCAGGCAGTTATATATCAGGAGCTAGTAGGCTGGCTTGTATAGTAAGTAGGGGATTAGAAGTAGTTATATTATAGATAGGCTATAAGATAGAAGATTGATCAAGATATAGCTTAAAGAGCTATATTAAATAGGAATAAGAAGTTCTAATAATCTCAGGGGTTACATAATAACAGGAACAGGGATCCTCTTGTACAAGGATCCACACTATAATATAGAGGGTATATTAGATATAATTATAATACTAATTAGTATACTATAGGACTTACTACTACTACTAATTCTCTATCTCTTCTATAATATTAATCTAATCAATATCTATATTATAAAGATATTTATAGCTAGTAGCTAAGTAGATAATATTAGAGTTATTGTAGTAGGAAAAAGTAAAGCTAGAAATATTAAAACTCTATAAAAGATCTATACTAAAATCTAATATTAGGTATACTAATATATCTTAGTATTTAATATTAAGAAATACTTATTATTATACTTTATCTATCTTAAGCTTACTAAGTCTTAGCTAATACTATTAGTATTACTAGATACTAATAATAGTCTTAGTATTATAATTATAATATTGACTAAGCCTATAAAGTACCTTAGCTTCTAGCTTAATTAAGAACTTAATTTTAACTTCTATTAGACTAAGGCTATAAAGAAAGCTAATAAATTATTAGAAGCCGTATAGAGCCTATCTAGCTTAATATAGGGTTTATTAATAATAGTAATATATTAAATTTACCTAGCTATAGTACTATTATAGATATTTTATAGAGTATTAGTATAGTAATAATCACAATTAAAAGAATAGGTCTATTAGTTAGCTAGATGATTTAATTTAATTTAGAAATAGGTTATATATTTAATCTTTAGTGCCTTCTATATAATAATATTAGGAGTATTAGAAGCTAAGCTGTTTTTACTATTAATATAGATCTAGATAGACTAAATTAAGAACGAAACTATAGTATAAATCTATATAGGCCTAGTCTTTATAATATTAAAATTAATAATTACTAAGAGATCCCTAGAGTAGTAATAGTTTAGATAGATTCTAATAGAGAAATAGGCCTAGTAGAAGGATAGATACTTAATAACTCCTCCTAAAGCTATAATAGATAAATAGAAAAGCTAGTAAGTATTTATCTAGGAACTATAGTATATTCTACTAAAGATAATTATTAAAGAGAGAGTTACTATAGAGGAAATATATACCTAAGTCTATATATTTAAAAGCCCTATACTATTAATTATCTATACTAATAATTCTAGCTATAAAGATAAGATTAGTATTATAATATAGACTAATACTACTTATAAAGATAACTAGTACTAACTAAGTTAGATAAGAAGTCTAGAGATCTATATAGTCTATACTATAGAATATTATAACTTAGAGATAACTATAGAACTTACTTAGAAGACTAAGTAAAAATAATAAATAATAATACTATATATAGTAATTTTCTCTAACTCCTAGATAGTACTATTAGTAATCTACTATCTATAAATATTATCTAGTTAGTATTTCTTTAATTCTATTCTTAAAATATTATATTTTTTAACTAATACTAATATAGATATAATATTCTATTAGATCCTTATATATATAAAGATCTAGAGTAATAAATAAGTTAATAAGCTTATAAAAGAAGCTACTATAACTATTAGCTATATAGCTATAGAAATCTATAACTTAAGCTATAACTAGAAGATAATTCTTAGTATAGCTATTAAAGCCTAAATCTAGAGAGAGGTAAAGAAATTATAGAAGAAGAAGTAGAAGGAAGTTTAGATAATAAAGATAATATAATAATCAATTAAATAGTCTACTAAAAAGACCCTAGAATACTAGTAAAAGAAGCGAAAAGCTATAATATTAGTAATAATATAGCTCTAATTAGGAAAGGCTATGGTTATATCCTATTTATACTAAATTAATATCTAGGACTTCCTATACTATAAATATAGGCTTAGGAACTAGACTATCTATTATATCCTACTAGAATATAAACATTAGGTTAATAAATAATAAGAGATAGTTCTCTAGCTATCTAAAAGAGAGCTTTAACTTACTTTTAATATACTATTAATTAAAGAGAAAGCCTTTAATATTATAGTTAACTTTATCTTTAATACTAGTATATTAAAGTAATTCTATAGTATAGATAGAGAAATAAATAGATATAAGCTAAAGCTAAAGGCTATAGCTTCTAAAGAATAATTAATATATATAGGGTAGTATAGTAGTAAAAATAAAGGAGATACTATTAGAGATATAGCTCTAGTCAGCTATATTTTCTTAATATAAAAAGAACTTATTAATAACTATATACTAAGGATGAAATATTATAGCAGGCTTAGTACTAAGGATATATCTTATAGGATCCCTATAGTGTAGTAATACAATATAGTAATCTTAATAATATAAGACCTTAGTGATATAAGGAAGCTATAGAAGGTAATATAAGAGAGAATAAGAGAAAGTAAAAGCTCTAGGGTAGAGCTATAAGGGTATAGAATCTATTAGATCTCACAGAGAGAGGGTATTTAGCTATAGTATAGTAATATATATTGATAGGGCGCTAGAGATCAATTATGTTTAGCCTATTTGGCCCGTTTAGCTTATTTTGCTTATTTATTTATTTTACTTATACACTCCTACTATTTTCCTTTATATATTATATTCACTTCGCTTCTAGGCAGTAGTAGCTAATAATTTACCTAGGTATACCCTTTAGGTATACTACAGGGTTGATCGACACCGAGCTCAGCGCTGGCGCCCTTATTCCTTAGCTATATAACTAGTCTGATAGTAACCCTAGCATAACCGACTTATATCGGCTACAGCAGGTTAATGGATACTACTACTACTATTTAAGAAGAGTTTATTCTTAGAAGCTAATATATTTAACTTATAATTAGTTATATATCTAGTTTTCTTATCTTTAACCCTATGAGGGTATCTTTCTCTTAGTTCTTAGTATTATATAGCTAATAAAGCATACTTTATAATAAAGTAGTCTTATTTATTATAATAAAGATATCTTCCTTTATTCTATTATCTCTCTATCTCTTTATAGTTAATCTATTTTATTTATCTATTTATTTTAAGTCTTAATTAATAGTATTTTATATAGAATTTAGTTTAGTTAACTATAGTAATTAAGATCTAATCTATTAAGTCCTAGTATTATTAGATATATATAAAATATAATCTTTCTAGAGTATTAATACTAAGAATATCCATATTAATATTAATTTTATAAAACTAAATAATAAGATCTAAAAATATAGTAGGAATACTATAATTTATTAATAAATTTATTATACTTTTATTCAAAGATCCTAATAAAATCTATCTCTTTATTTTATTATATTGTTTAAAAGTATTTATATCTATAAACTCCTTCTCTAATCTAAGTAAGAATTTTATAAAAAATATATTATTTAATTAGTATATCTAATAAAAATATCTTATAATATATATTTTTATATTTAGATCTCTATAAATACTTTTAAGATAATCTAGAATTATCTATAGATCTCTATTATTTTATTATAGTTTTATAAAGATTCTAATATTCTTCTAGATAAGTTTTTTAAGCCTAGAGAATATATATAAACTAATCTTAAAATAAGCTAATTACTATACTATCTATATATAATTTATTCTATTTTATTATATACTATATTAGTTAGTTAGCTATATTTCCTCTAAATAGGATTAGATCTAATAGTTATATTTTTAGGTAATATATAGGTTCTAATTATAGGAGTTCTAAGATTAATTTAATTATAGTTTATACTAAAGTTAGTTCTCCTATTATTATTATTAGTTATAAGACTAATTACTTTATTATAGTCTCTAGTTAAAAGATTTATATATCTTAGGTAATATACTTTTGGTTATATTATTATATTAATTCTTCTTATACTATATATTCTATATTAATTTATTTATTCTATTTACTCTATATAGCTTATAATTATACTATTTACTATAATAGTATCTATACTTATAATAGTAAGCTTATAGACCTATATATCTTTTACTTAAAAGTTATATTACTAAATTACTTTTAATTCAAGGACAATTTGTATATAGTTTTAGATTTTTATAATATCCAATTAGAAGCTTTTTATATATAAAGAGCTAAAACAGAATTTATATTTAATTAAGCTAGGCTATAAACTATATATAAAAAGCTTAAAGAGAGAATTACTAAGTAGATATTCTATATATTAGGTTATTATAGTTATATATACTATATAACCTTATACTAGGCACTAGCCTATAATAATTATATATCCTTAACTATAGCTAATTTCTATAAAAATAAAGTATCTTATATAGAAGAAGCTATTAGATATGTTTCTACTCTAAAAATACTAAATTTGATATAGATTACAGAGAAATATACTATTCTATATAAAGCTTTATAGAATCATATCTAATTAAAATCATAGCCTAGATCTTAGCGAAAACTATTAAATAAGGTATTAAATAATATCTAAAAGAAGGCTTTAGCCTTCTAGATTCGATCTTTAGATAATATATTTATTCCTCTAATACTAAATATTATAGAATAGTAGATAAATCTAACTCTTGCCTAATTAAGAATATTAGACTAAATAGTTAAAAAAAACTAGGTTTATTATTTTATTTGATGATTCCTAGATATTGATTTTAAAACAAGAAGATAGAAAGTTATAGATTTAAAGAGAATAAGCTATAAAGATATCTTAATTCTATTATATTAATATAGTTTATTAGCTAAAATTCTTAATAGTATACTAGAAAGGCTTATCTATAATTTTAATAAAACTAATTTCTAAATAGGCTAAGAATAAACTTAGAAAATCTTTATATACTATAAAATAAAGATTCTATATCTTATTAGTAAAGAATATAGAGAGTAAGTTACTATTATAGAATATATTATAGCTAATAATTAGAGAATAGAACCTCTTATTATCTTTAAAAGATATTATTAAATAAAGGCTTAGTATAATACTAATTTATTTAAAAAGTAGATAACTATAACTACTAAAAAAACTATATATTTAATAAACTTACTATATATTAGATTAAAGAATTTAATTATTAAATAAAGTATTATATTAAGTAAAGTAAGTAAATAATTCTTTTAGTTAATAATTATAACTTATATCTAATATTTAAATTCTTAAATATAGCTAAAGAAGCTAAGATTAAAATCTTTAGTTTTCTACTAAATTATATTTAATCTTTAGATAGTAAGCCTTTTTTAGCTTATAAGGCTTATTTTTATTAATAAAATAATCTTGTTTTATAATAGGATAAAGATCTTATAGTAAATAAAAACTTATTTCTTATAGATCTTATAGAATAGAGATAAAGCTTTAATATAAAGAGTTTACTAAAATATATTTCAAAAACAAGGGATCTATCTAGTTAATATAAAAATTATATATAATAAATTAGAAGATACTCTTTCTTCTATACTAGAGATATTAATCAATCTCTAAAAAATACTATTATTACCTCGAGAAAATCTTTTATCTTTAAATTTAGAGAATATATCTCTAAAGAATATAAAGAATATTTAAAAACGTTATAAAAAACTAATATCTTTAATAGAATTAGATAGTATTATACTATAATAAAAATAAGTATTAGATCAAATTCTTATAGAGATAGATTTCTATATTAAGATAATCTAAATATATCTTCTATAATTATAAAAATAGTCTAAATCTAGATCCTATAAATTAAAAAAATTACTAAACAGTAATTATTAAATCTTAAAGATAATAGAATTTTATATATTAAAGATACTAATCGATCTATTACTATAAAATATAAAAAAGAAGATATAAAAGAGAATAGATAGCTAGCTAAGGATTTTAAAAAATATTTAAGATATATATCTTCCTAAGATCCAGGTAAAGATCTAATTATTTTGTTATCTATATCGATTGTAGGTAAAAATGGCGATATAATTAGTTATTAAGATTCTTTTTTTACTTAGTAAAAAATTGATATTTTGTTATATGTCTTCTATTATAGTGATATTTTCTATTATAGTGATATTTTCTATTATAGTAATATTTTCTAATATAGTGGGGGACACTAATTAGGGGTATCCTAATTAGTGGCTGACGGTACGGCTATAGCAATTCTTTTAGTTTCTTCCTTATTATATAACTACTATTATATTAATACTCTATAGAGTATCGTATCTATAGGAGTAGTACTATAACTCAGTAAATATAATATATTCTATCTACTAAGAAACCTTAGATTAAGCTTATTAGACTTTATAATACCTCTAAGGATTTATTAGCTTTTTGGACTACTCTTTAATAATAAAATTTAAAGCTAAGTTCTTAATCTAGCCAGGGGTTAAGATATTTAATAGGCTCTATAGTAGTTACAACTATAATCTTATTTCTTAGTAGCTTTAGTAGTATCTAGTATAGCTTATTAAGCTCTAGATATATAAAATAGATTAAATTATAGTTTTTTATATTAAATACTAATATATATTTCTTTATCTATTCTTCTATTTTGATATAGATCTAGTATAGTATAGCTAAATTATTAGATTTATAGTTTTTAATAACCACTATATCTATATTATCTATCTATCTACTAGCTATTGATTTTAGTATTATATAAGTTTTGATTAGATCTATATTATAAAAAGATAAAATATTAGTAAGAGTAATAAGCCATAGGGGATTTTAGTTAGTATTTTGATTAATTATAAGATACCCTCTAGTATCTTGACTTTAGTACTATAGCTAGTAAGAAAGGCTTAAATCTAGGATATAAGATATTTAAAATACTACTTGTATAGATTATAAAATAATTATATATATAATATATTATTATATATCCCTAATATAACGGGCTGAAGCCCTGTAGTGGTCCGATCGCCTGTGTTTATGTCCGAACGTATATAGAAAGCTTCCTTTTCTTTAAGACTATTGTAAACAGCATGTTGGCCTAGTACAATTGAATTAATTCCGCTATAGCCCTTCATACCTAAGATATCTAGTATAAGGAATAATACTATTAGCTAGTATTTATCCTATATCTAGTAGATCTAGTTAATAAGAACTTAGATAGTATAGTTAATAGAGATACTATACTAGCTACTAAGATAGTTATAGGATTGTAAATTATATTTTTCTATTAGATAGTTAATCTACTATACTATAATAGCTTCTAGGAACTTACCTAGTGTATTAAGAAGTATTATAGGTTAATATAAATTTAGGATCTAGTAGTTATAGTCTCTAGGCTTCGATAATACTACTATAATTAAGTATTAGAAGTATAGTAGGTTATAGTTAAGCTAGATATATATATTAAATAGCTTATAAAGTATATCTAGTACTACTAGGATCTTTATAACTATATACTAGAAGAATGTAGGGATTAGATCTTCTTTAAGAGCCTTATCTATAGATATATTAGCTATAGCTTTTTCAATCTTATACTTTATAATTTCTAGAAAAACTAGTAGTTCTAGATATTTATATTCCTTAATATCTATTAGATTAGGCTCTAGGGGTATAGAGAAGAAGATATTTTAGAAAGTATTAGCTTTAACTTCTAATATCTCTATAAGACCTTCTCCCCCTAGTAGTTTTAGCAATAGTATAATACTCTTTTTATATATACTAAGGTAGTTATATACTTACTTTATTAGTTATTAGAGCCCCTAGGTTCTATTTTCTATTACTTACTATACCCTATACTAATATACTAAATATTATTATTATTAAACAAGCTTTACCTTTTAATTATATATAATAGTATAAGTTATCTAGTCTTTTAGTTAATAGGACTAGTTTTATATCCACTTTAGCTACTTTATCTTCTTTATAGTTTTCTAATAATTAGTATTAAAGCCTAGCTTAGACTATAGAGAGAGGTCTATCTAGAGAATAGCTTCTTTAATAGCTATATAGATTACTCTTAAAAAATTACTAAATTTAAGTCTAAGATACTTTATTAAGATAGATACTAATGACTAGTATTATAGATTTTAATTAATAAATTTAGTAAGTTTTTTTATATCTATAGTTTACTAGTTCTTTCTTTTTAGTATAATAAATTTAAGTATTTCTAGATTAAGAATAGTTTTTATTAGTAGATAGAGTTATAATCAAGATTAGTATTAATATTATAATAGATTAGATAGTTATATAGACTACTATTAATATAAGTAAGATTAAGAATTAATAAACTTACTATTATTATACTATTCTATATATTCTTTCTTTTCTATATAATATTACTTTTCTTTATAGCTATTTCTATTTTTATTTTATCTATAATATAAGATCTTTACTATATAGATTAATCTTTCTATAACTCCTTCTTATAGTATATAGTATATATATATATTAATTATAATAATATATTTATCTTATTAGTTTTAGATCTCTCTAGTAAAGAATAGCTCTAATCTAGAGTTTAGCTATTAATATATATTATAAGAGATCTTCATAATAATATTAAAGGTAATCTATTAGATTTATTCTAGAGTTAATATTAGGTAACTTAATAAAGGCTAACCTATTTCTTACTTAGTATTCTAAAGATATATATCTAATAGTAGTATAATCTAGTCAATAGGGGGAGAAGACTGGAATATTAGAGCTAGAGAGTTATTACTAATAGTGGAATATAGGGATCCTATTGTTGGATTTAATAATATATTATATAGAGAATTATTAATAAGTGTATTGAATAGTTCAATTTCTATATCTATATACTTTACTATATTATCGTTTCTAGCTCTTCTCTATACAGGTATAGCTCTCTATATTAGAGTTAATATTAATATCTAAAGTATTGATTAATTACTCTACCTAGGAAGACCTTAGTATATATCTAATTAGCTCTAGGTTAGACTATAGTTCTATAAGCTCTTAGTAGTAACTTCAGGTCTTATAAGTAGCTATAGATATAGTATTAATCTCCTATATTGTCGCCTCTAGCTCTCCCTTACTAGTTTTAGACTTATCTTTAGATCTCTTTGGGTGACTATAGCTCTTCTTCTAGCTCTATAAATCCTATATTATTAGATCTTTTAAGATTAGGGCTCTATAGGGGAAAGTCGTTAGCTGTAGTATATAAGTAGATAAATCTAGCTAACTATTATTAATAGAAGCTAAGCTTAAGATTTCTAATACTACTACTATAGGCTATAAGGTCTTAATTAACTAAACTAGCTAGAATACTTAAGATAGTTTAAAATATTCTAATATATAGTACTATTAGGAGTAGTTTATAATTATTATTTTAGCTATAGCTAAAGCTTTTTATTTCTTTAAATAATTGAATTAGTTTAATTTATATTTCTTATTTCTATAATTTATATATTTAATTTATATAGACTAGCTCTATATAAATAAGGATTTCTAAATTAAGTGTTTTTTTTATATAAAACCTATATATTAAGAAAAATTTAAGATAATATAAGTATATATATATCTAAATTTTTAAAACTTTTTATATTATTTATGTAATTATTATAATAAAATACTATAGTAGAATAGCTCTCTCTATTTAATATTATTCTTTCTAATATCCTATTAACTATAATTAGATTTATAACTTCTATAATAACTAAGACCTATAAATACCCTAGTATAGAAATAATAAACTAACTAAAATTTAAAATTTAAAAAGACTAACTATTATCTATCTATATTATAATATTATAATATTTTAGCTTTATAACTATAGCTTCCTAGCTCTCTAGGATAATCTTAATACTCTATATAATAATATTATAAATTATATTTCTCTATATTAATTACTAGACCTAAGTATCTAATCTAAAGACTTTAATCTAACTAGGATATTTATAAAGGACTTTTACTTCTATAATAAAATTAATTATTAGTATTATATTACCTAATACTAGCTTCCTCAACATGATCTATAGTCTCCCGAGCGACACAGTATCCCGAGCGACCCCTTCAAAAATCCACTTCAATAATAAATATATCTCCTTTACTACACCAAAAATGCCTCCCTAGCGCTCTGATAAAAAAAACCAAATTAATAGAACAGGAAGGTTGTCTTTTATTAGCTATAAAAGCTATAAAAGATAGTAAATTTCCCTCTACTGCTACTACTATATACTTATTTAATCTATCTATCTTAACTTTAAAAGCTCGTCTTAATAGGTGTAAATCTTCTGCTGATAAGCGCCTACCTAGATATATATTTACTTAGATAGAAAAGCAATCTATAGAGAATTAGTTACTTAATATAGATTTAAGAGATATAGCTCTTAATATATCTATATTATAAGATATTACTAATATTCTACTTTATACCTAGAAAAATATACCTACAACCATTAGGATTAATTAGTCTTCCTAATTTATTAAATAATATCTAAATCTTTCTATTCGATTCTTATAGAAATATAACTATTAGGGAGCTTTATTAGAAGACCCTAGAATCATTAAACTATAGTTTGATTTAGTGGAAAAAACCATTATAAAATAGGATATTGTTTTAGATAATATTTTTAATATTAATAAGTCTAGCTTTGCTATAGGAATTAATACATCACAAAAGATTATTACTCCTATAGAATACTTTAAGAAAAGAGCTTTATTATAAGCTAGAAATTATAAATAGATTATATTATTAAATATATTAAAGCTAATAGAGATATTCTTTCTCTAGTCTTTATATTTAAAAGAAAACTTTTTCTATAGTATCTTTATACTTAACTTAAAACTAATTAATATAGATATTACTATAATATATTTAGTAAGTAATATATATAAATAAGTAATATACTCTATCTAAAATAAATCTATATATTAGTACTTAATCTGTTTAACTACCTATTATATTACTAATTTATCTCTAAATCTTAAAAAAATTAATTAAGTAAGAGAATAGGATCTTATTAGCTACTTAAACTATAAAGAACTAAGAAATTAGTACTATTTATAAAGTAATATATTATTTTAATATATTAGAGCTAATACTTTACTATTGTCCCTATAGTATTTAAAACTATATAAATTTGAATACTAATTTATATAAATTAATAGAAATCAAAAAAAAAAAAAATTTAAAGATAGATTATATTACTTAATAATTGTAGAGTAGTACCCTAGCTGACTACTATATAAGAAACTATAAATATTCTTCTTAAGGCTTATAGAATAACCCCTATTTAAACAATTAGGGAAAAATAGGTTTATAACTTTATAAAAAGGTACCTTAAACTATTAAACTAGTTCTTAAGATACTATAATTATAAATATATAAAATATAAAGACCTAAAAATTATTAGTAAATAGTTTAATTTTATTCAAAAAACTATATCTTAATATAATATTTATCTTAATAATATTTATAGTTTTAATAAAACTAGTTTTATAAAAGGATTAATAGTAACTATAAAAATTATTATAAAGACTAAATACTATAGTTAATAATTACTTTTATAATATAAAAATTATAAATAGATAATTATAATTAAATATATAAATATTCTAAGTTAAGTCTTATCTCTATATATAATTTTTAAAGATAAGGTTTTTATTAAATCTTAGTTTAATAATCTTTTAGATAATTAGTAATTTAAAGTAAGCCTAAATAGCTAGACTTCTAATAAAATTAGTCTTTATTAGCTTAAAAAACTATTTATCCTATTAATTTCTTTATAATTAAAAGATTAATATTAATTTTTAATACTTAATAACTATAGAAGTTATTTAATCTTAAGATTTAATAAAATCTATAAAAAAATAATATTATACTAATTTATATATCTATATATCTATTATATCTTTTATAGTCTTTTAATATTAGTTATTTTATAATATTAAAGTATTTATATAATTAACTTATTAAAATAAAGATATATCTTAGGATTAATTATATTAATAAAACTTAATTACCTTAAGATATATCTATATATCTAAATTAAAGTTTTTAAACCTAAGATTATTAAAAATAGCTTTAAGATAGTTAGTTTAATACCTTTTTTACCTAATTAAATACTTTTAAAACTTAATATTTATCTTTAAATCCTAATATCCTTAATAAGCTAGAATAGTAAATTAAACTAGAATTTTATACTAAAAATCTCTTTTACCGAAAAATAACTATATTAGTAAGCTTTAGTAATTAAAACTTTATTTTATATAGGATCTTAAAGTTTACTAAGTTTATTAGATTATATAGTAAACTAACTTATTAAAGATTATTAACTTATATTATAAGATACTATAATTTTAGTAAAAGAAAATAATAAATTATATACTACTAATAAGAAGTAGAAGTAAAAATAGACTTAGTTAACTAGATAGATAGCTTATAAAAGTAATATCTTAGTTTAAGAGATTTAAAAGCTATATATAAAGCTATTTAAGGACTAAGTAATCTATATTAATATCTATTATAAGTAGGTTTTAGAGGATTTAAAACTATCTATATAGGATTAGTAAAAATATAGAATACATAGAAAGCCAGGATATAGAAAAGAAATATACCTAGATAGAGAAGCTAGCTAGTTAAATTAATTTAATAGTATTTTAGTTAAGAAAAATATATTTAAAATAGATAATATATAGTAGATGTATCACTTAATATAATTCCTAGGTAGGTTATATATCTAACTAAGCTATATATCCTATTAAAAATTATATCTTTCTACTAATATACTAACTTTAACTAATTACTATACTACTAATTCATATCTAATTGTCTCAGAATTCTATCGAAAAAGAGGGTAGGATCTTATTAGTTATTAAAGATATTAAAAATAGCTATATTAGCTCTATCTATATAATAGTAATACTATATAAAGTCCCCTATATAATACTAGCTAATTATATTAATAGTATATAATTATATATTAATATATATCTAAATAGTGAGATCTTTGTGGTGAAATTAGTATGTTATATAGGTATATCTAACTATAGTAAGGGAAATAATTATATAATATATACTAGGTATAAAGGTAAATAAAATAATTAGACTTAATCAGGTTAGATTAGGTAGTATAGATATTATAGTAGTAGATATAATAGGAATAATAATATAGTAGGATAACATAAGAAATAATATAGTATAGGAAGATAAAAATTTAATATCCTCCCCTACTTAGACTTAATTATTTATAATTAATTAAAAATAAGTATAAATATATCTAATTATATAGTATTACTATTAGAGTATTATAAATTAGTAATGATATAATAATAAGATATAGTCTAAATAGTAGTATCTCTTTATTTATCTTAGGTAAATAGTTCTTTATATATAAATATATATAGTTATATTAATATCTATAGACTAAATATATATAGTAGTATTAGATATTTTATATACTAAAATATATAGTAGTATTAGATATATTTACTTATTAACAAAGAGAGTAAATAGACTAAAGTCACAATTTTAAATAGATTATTTAGTTATAATACTTAATTATATTAGATTGTATTAGGGTAGAAAGAATTAAAGCTATTTATTATTACTAGCTCGCTAAACTTTTAGTATAGTAAATATCTAATTCTTAGTAAAGGGCTCTTAAGATATAAAAGAGTCTAAGATATTACCTAATAACTTCTTTCTTCTTATATATTATATATTCTTATATCTTTATATTAATTATTAACTACTCTTAAACTATAATAAATTTATTAAATTCCCTATTAAGAAGTAATCATAAAAGTTATATTCTTCTAATATCTTAAAAATATTTATTAAAATCAGCCTAGAATAGATATACTAATATAATAAAGACTAATAATATATCAATAGTTACTATCTTATTTAGGCTTAAATAAGGTTCTACCTTTTCTTACTATATCTAGTCTCTAGGTTAATATTAAATATATATATCTAAATTTCTCTAGACCTATATCCTTTTCTTCTCTCTGGAATTCCTTCTTAGTATATATTATATAGTATTATAGCTTTAAGAAAGATATATTTATTCTATTTTATTATTATTATTCTAGATATTATTATATTGTATTAGGATATTACTCTTAGGCTTACTCTTTTATTTTAAGTGTTACATCTCTTAGATTGTATAACTTCTCTTACTAATATATCTTTTCTTATAGTAATTACTATAATAGAACTAAAGATTAATAAATACCTTCTTAGTAAGATTAAAGATCTTAGGGTTGACTATTCTAGTAACCTACTAATAATTCTTATAACTACTAAACACAACAAGCTGTTTACTAATCTGATAATAAGTTAGTCAGTACTATATTATCTTTTACTACTCTAACCAAGAAGTATAAGCTTATCTCTTCTAAGGGTTCTCTTATTATTAAGTATTCTTTAAATACTTTGATTTAAGTACTTTTAACTATATCTTTAACTCTAAAGAAGACTATTAGTAGGAAATATTCTATTAATTAATATACTTCTTCTTTAGAAAGTAAGAAGGTATATAATTATATTAAATTAGGTAATTTCTTAGAAATAGTTTCTACTCTAGATACTTTATCTTCTATTTATATATATTTAGATAAGAATATAGAAAAGTTAAATAAGGTTTTATATAAGAATAGGACTTATTCTAACTAATAGATTAAGAAAGAGAAAGAGTCTAAAGATAATAATCTATTTACTATAGAAATAGTAAATATAGTTAAAAAGAATATTATTAAAAAGACTAATAATCCTTTTACTATTAATATATTTTTTATAACTCTTAGTTTTATTTAGTTAACTTTAACTCTAACTAAGTATAGTTATAGTTATCTTTATAAATAATTTTTTTTCTTTCTTTTTATATAGGGATAACTTAATTATATAATATAATATATTCTAATGATTTTTTTTCTTTTATTTAGAAATAAGGCTTTTTTAACTAGTATTCTAGATAAGTTAAAATATTCTTTTAGAAATAGTATAAAATATATAAGATTTCTAGGTACTTTACTCTTTTTTTTATCGATTTATTTATTTAGAAGTCTTAGAAGATATTATAATAGTAAATAGACTATTCTTTATTAATATTTATTTATAAGTATTAGCTATATAATAAGCTAATAATCTATAAGTATAAGTTTATTATATATTATCTTTTATACTTTTTTAAATAGATACTTCTAGAGATATTTAAGTATTCTTATTTATCTCTCTTTTATAAAAGCCTTATTCTTAAATAGAATTATCTCTTAGGATATCCTTATTAGATAATATATCTTAGTTATTTAGTATCTATTCTTTAGAATCTTTATTAATTAACTTTTTATTAAAAGAGAGTTTAAGCTTATCTAATTTATTTATTATATATTTAGATATAAAATAATATATTCTCTATATAATATATTTAGTAATTACTTCCTCTCTTACTAAACCTTATTATACTTTATTATAGTAGAACTTCTTCTACTTCTAGTAAGTAAATATTAATAATTCTAAATAGATTAATAGTAATATTTTATTATCTAGGATCCTTTAATCCTTTATATCTTTTCTAGTTAATTAAAATAAATACTAGTCTTTTATATAGTAGAGTATATAGATTATAATATTTATAAAATTTTTAGATTATCTATAGTTACTTTATAAAGTCTCAATCTATTTATAAGAGATTAGAATATATCGCTAGATAATTTTATTAAAGTATATATTCTAAGTATATAGATTATTAGGACTTAATATAGTTTAAACTACTTACTTTTAAATTTCTTTTTACTTTTATTATATATTAATATCTAGTTATTCTTTTAAAAGCCTATTTTAGTAATATTATTATTATATATATAATTTATCTAGATAATATAATCAAGAAGTAATTTATATATCTTAGATTATATATTATTTAAATTCTATAAAATATTTAGTCTATCTATAAAAGGTAGTAATATAATAATAATATTATTATTACTAGATATATATAGATATATACTATAAACTAAATAAAATAGATTATATCTAATTATTATATATTTATAAATATATATAGTAAAAATAGCTTATATAAGATAAATATCCTATAACTTTATTAGTTTATTTACTAAATATTTAGTAAGTATTCTATCTAATAAACTATTAAAATTCTTAACTTTTCTATTAGTTTAAGGATAATATAATATAATGGTATAGTAGTAGATATCAAGTAAATTAATATAATATTAAATATCTCTAGCTAAGAGATTCTTATTATTATTAAATATTATTTCCTTTAGTACTTTATAGTTTATAAAGATATAATTATATAAGAACTTTCCTAATATATATTTAGTAATATATAAAATAATTTCTATAATAACCTAACCTATAGTATAGTTAATAGTAGTAATAATCATTCTATTACTATTTAGTATATAAGGAAGATAACTAATTAGATTAATTCCCTACTATTTAAATAGAAGTATACTACTAGAAACTATATATCTAATAGCTTTTTACTCTAATTCTTTCTTTAGATTTTAGTTTATTTAATATTATAGATACTTCTAAGTAGTTTTTATTATCTATTTCTTTATATTCAACTATTATATATATAAATAGATTACTCTATTTAATCCTAGTTATTCTAGATAATTAAATTCTTTATATAGATATTATAATAATTCTCTATAAAAGATTAGTTCTAAAAATAAGGTATAAACCTTATTTTTATAGATAAAGACTAATTAATAATAAACTATACTCTTAAAGTCAATTAATAATATAGTATTTATAAGTTTTTTATTAATAGGTAATATATTTATATTAAGATATATTTCTATAGCTAATAGTTATTCTTTTTTAGGGATTTTTATAACTATTTATTTAGGAATATTCTATAGAGTAATAAAAGTAATATTCTAAATTAAAGGGAAATTATATATATTTATAAGATCTTCTCCTATAAAATCTAGTCTTCTACTAATAGTATTAAGTATAATAGCTTCTTTATCTTTCTAGTACTAAATCTTTAGATTATACTTTTAGAATTTAGTAATCTATTTAATAAGTCTTTTATTATAGATTATAGTTATTTATAAATATTATAAACTTATATAATTAATAATAATAAATATTTTTATATTATTTTTAATATAATAATCCTAAATATATAATATTTCTTTAATAGTAAGTAATTCTTTCTTTTAGATAGGATAATTTAATTCTATATGAGTAAGTTTCTAATTATTAAATATAATTAAATATATCTTTTCTTATATATTATCTTAGTATAGAACTATTCTAATAGTTTATTTTAATATATTTATCTTAATTATAAAATGTTTTATAAGATTTAGCTAAACTAATATAAATATAATAGTTATAAGCTTCTTTATTCTTTAAAAAGTCTATTTATAGTTTACTAACTAAGAAATTAGATAGAGTTTATTATAATATAACTCTATATCTAGTTCTTTTAATAATCTATATAATAGTATATAGATTTTAGTAAAATTATAAATAAATTATTAGTAATATATTATAAGACTAAGGAATTATTATATTTCTTATATATTCCTAGGTTATAGTTATAAGATAATTATATTAACTTTAATAGATATAAATAAAATCTTTCTATCTCTAAGTTGAAATCTATAGAATTTAACTTCTTAGGAGATATATATAACTAATATTTTTATAAAATATCTAAAACTTCTTTTATTTTAATAATAGTACTTCTCTATAGTATCTAAGAAAATAAATATATTATTAATATAAATAATAACCATTTAGTTAAGAAAGGGTTATAAAATATTATTTATAATTAATTAGAATATTATTAGAATATTATATAATCTAAAAAGTATAATAAGTTATGTATACTTTCTCTAAATAGTATTAAATATAGTCTTTTCAATTAATTCCTTTCCTATATAAATTTACTAATATCTAAAGATTAAATCTATTTTAGATATAATTTTAGTAATTCTAATATAGTCTAATAAATCTTAGATATATAATAATAGATATCTATTCTTTAATATTAGTTTATTTAATATAGTAATATATATATATCCTCTAGTTATTATTCTTTTTATAATAAATAAGATAGAGAAGCCCTAAGGACTAGTAGATAGTTAAATTAGATCCTTTTCTAATAGTTCTTAAACTTATTTTAATTATTCTTATAGCTTTAAGTTAAATAGTAAGTATAAGTTAATATTAATAAGTATAGTATCTCTAATATAGATATTATAAGAGATAGCTTATTCTAATAATAACTCTTATAGTAATACTAATTTATATATATCTTAATAATTATTTAAAATAGTATAAATCTTTAAATTAGGATAATTTAGTATCTTCTCTTTAGATATAATATTTTTAGTAATTAGATAGATTATATATAGTATACCCTTTACTTTATTTTTTAAATATATATCTAGCTTATTTTACTAATATTAAATTTAGGTTATATACTAAAACTATATAGTATAATAGTAAATTATCTATTATATTAAGATATATATTAATATATATAATATTATCCTTTTCCTTCTTCTTTAACTTCTATAAAGTCTCTAGAATAATAATAATTTCTATAGTTAGATTAAATTAATTAGGATTATTTTAAATTAATAATTTTAAAGCCTTTCTTAGATAACTAATATAGATTTTATATTTATTAGTTATATCTATTTTTTTAAGTCTTGATTTTTCTTTAGATAATTATAATTATAGATAATATAGTCTAGTTTATTATAATTATAATATCTAAATAAGTTATTTCTATAATTAGATTATCCTTAATTATAGTTCTAATTAATATTATTTAATAGTATAGTATCTAAATCTATAGTATTAGGATTATAGTTATATTCTTAATTATTATTATTCTTTTTAATATAATCTATAATTAAGGCTTTTTATTTATATTATATAAATCTTTTAATAATATTAAGTATAGTACTTAGATAGTTATAGTCGTTAGCCTATTATCTTTAGAGAGATATATTTATATCCTTTTGTAGGAATTAAATAAGTATTAGCTTAGGTATATTAGTTCTATATTCTACTATAGCTTCTTAAGTCTATTATATATTTAATAAAACTATAGTCTTTCTGATAGTACTTCTAGAAACGATCCTATCTTTTCTCTTTACTAAAATATTTAGAAAACTTATATTTAATCTATTTATAGTATATAATAAAAGTATATATGATACTAATGTGAAGGGCTGTAGCGGAATTGATTCAATTGTACTAGGCTAACATACTGTTTATAATAATCTTGAAGAAAAGGAAGCTTTCTATATACGTTTAGATGTAAACATAGGCGATCGGTCATATGCTACATAACTACTACAGGGCTTCAGCCTGTTACAGTACCCCCTCTCTCTTTACACGCACCAAACCCACATAGATCGTACTTATTAACCTCGAAATAACCTTTCTAAATTTCTTCTTATATTTATTAAGCATTAAGTAATCCTTAATTTTACTAATTAGTTCCTACATTAGCTTAGTATATCTAGTCTATTTGATAAGTAATTCTATATATATACGTTATCCTATACGGCGTTCCCTAATGTTCTGAATCTCTTTGACCTTATACTCTAGTTGGCTATTGACTGTAATAGCTAGAGGTTATATATTATTAACGGTCTAAAAGGGTAGTAGATCTATTACTACTAGATAAATAAGATCTATATAGAGGATAGGGTATATTCTAATAAGAACCTCTTATAATAGGCTGAAGCCCTATAGTGGTCATATAGCACATGACCGATCGCCCGTGTTTACGTCCGAACGTACATAGAAAGCTTCCTTTTCTTTAAGATTATTGTAAATAGTATATTGGCCTAGTACAATTGAATTAATTCCGCTACAGCCCTTTATATACAATAATCTTCCAATTTATATTATTAAATATAATAAAACCTTCTAGGTGCTATTATATACGACGACATATGATTAGTCCCTAACGGACAACAAAAACCCTCTAGGAAGATTATATTCCCCGACAATAATAATAAAACCCCTAGGAAGATAACCTTCCCCGACGATAATAAAAATAGATAATACTAGGTCCTCTAGTCCCCTACAATAGGTATAGACCCTTTTATAATAGATAGCTGAATACTTATACTAATAAGATAAGCAAATTTAATAGCTTAAAACACTACTTTTATAGTAGAATATCCCTTAGCTATATATAATCTCTAATAATAAACCTATAGCTTCTAATAGAGCTATATAATAACCCTAAATATATCTATTAAACCCTATAATATTTAGCAGAAATATAAATAAATAGTTAATATAGAGAATTACTATAGAGAATAAACTAGATATTAATAGTAATACAATTAGACTACTATAAGACTAATTTATTTATATTTTTATATATCTTAAGAAGATAATATAGAAAAATATAGATATATTTATCTATATTTATTATAAGAATAGTATTCCTAAGGCTCTCTTAAATTATCTTAAGAATATATATAATAATTTAAATATAAATATATAAATAGTAAGATATCTCTATTAGATATACTAGAGTAAGAATATTCTCTTCTAGAAATTTCTACCTAAGATTGAATAAGACTTTATAGATATAGATATAATCAAATAACTAGATAAGATAAAATATTAGATTATATTAAATATCCTAATAGTAGTATAACTAAGGATCTAATAAGTTATAGAGTCCCTAAAATATTTATAGACTTAATTAAGTAGTTATAATAAATCTCTATAGACTAGGATATACTAGATATAGATTATAAGATATAAACCATAATAAAGGAGTAAGGCCTTATTAGACTATTATAATTAATAAGATAGACTAGATACTAATACTTAAAGCAAAATATATAGATATCTATATAAGATCCTATAAGAGAAGAGCTATAAATATAGATTATATAGGTATATAATAGATATAGATATAATAAGTACTATAGAGTAAGCTAAAATAATACTATAAGAACAGAACCTATCTATAATATAGTAAAGAAGGTTACTAGATATTAAGATATCTATACTTACTAGTAATATATTAGCTATAGAGAAATAATATAAATCATATTAAAAGGGTTATAATAGATAGATCTAAATATAGTCTAATATCCTTATCTAAGAATAAAGTAGACTAAATTAGTAATAAGAATTTAGAAAAAGAGTAGCTTCTATTCTTAGTTATAAATAAAAGTAAAAGAGGATTAAGAGATTACTAAAGAAAGAATTATTACTATTTATTATTAATACTAAAGTAAATAGAACCTAATTTATTTAAGTTTAAGTAGATAATAGTTACTAGAGCTATATAACTATAAATAAATAAATAGCTAGATCTCTTAATCTATTATATATTTAAATCCTTATATAGTAGCTAGATAGTATTATATTTAATCTAGATTCAAATATATATATTATCTATTTTAACCTAGATATCTATAGATATTAGTAAAGATAAATATTTATATATATTATTAAATAATAGACGGATAATATACTACTTAGAGACCTATAGTTAATTAATATTAACAGATAATATTCAATAAAAAAAGGATACCTAGATATTTATAACCAGAATAATATAAAATAAGATATTAGAATTATATAGATTATATAATTCGACTATTATACTTATAATAACTAAATATAAAACAAATAAATACTATTAGAGTTAAGAGGTTATTTAGCTCTATTAAAGACCCTAGTTAAATAAAGATTAAAAAAGTAATACTAGATAATATTAAGAAGATATTATATCTATAAATAGATATAGACCTTAAGAAGAAACTACTATAGTACTATTAGTTAACGTATTCAGTAAGTAAGTAATATATATAAGCGAGTGACGCACCTACTATATATTATCTATTTTAAATATATTTTTCTTAACCAAAACGCTATTAAATTAATTTAACTAGCTAGCTTCTCTATCTAGGTATATTTCTCTTCTATATCCTAGCTTTCTATATATTCTATATCCTTACTAGCCCTATATAGATAGTTATAAACCTTTTAAAACTTATTTATAATAGATATTAATATAGACTATTTAGACCTTAAATAGCTCTATATATAGCTTATAAACTTCTTAAACTAAGATATTATCTTCGTAAGCTATTTATCTAGTCGACTAAGTCTATTTTTACTTCTACTTCTTATTAGTAATATATAAATTCTTAATTTCTTATACTTATAGAATATAACTTTATATCTAGAGTTAAAAGTCTTTTATAAATTAGTTTAATATATAATCTAATAGGCTAGGTAGACTATAAGATTATATATAAAATAAAACTTTAATTAATAAAATCTATTAATATAGTTTTTTCTTTATATAGGGAGTTTTTAGTAGAAAATTTTAGCTTAATTTACTATCTTAGCTTATTAGAAATATTAGGATTTAAAGGTAAATATTAAGCTTTAAAATTATTTAATTAGGTAAAAAAAGTATTAAACTAACTATCTTAAAGCTATTTTTAATAGTATTAGGTTTAAAAACCTTAATTTAGATATATAAATATATCTTAAGGAAATTAAGTTTATTAATATAATTAATCTTAAGATATATCTTTATTTTAATAAACTAACTATATAAGTATTTTAATACTATAAAATAGCTAATATTAAAAGGTTATAAAAGATATAATAAATATATAGATATATAAATTAGTATAATATTTTTTTTTTATAGATTTCATTAAACCTTAGGATTAAATAACTTCTATAGTTATTAAGTATTAAAAATTAATATTAATCCTTTAACTATAAAGAAATTAATAAAATAAATAGTTTTTTAAGCTAATAAAGACTAATTTTATTAGAAGTCTAGTTATTTAGGCTTACTTTAAATTATTAATTATCTAAAAGATTATTAAACTAAGATTTAATAAAAACCTTATTTTTAAAAATTATATATAGAGATAAGATCTAATCTAAAGTATTTATATATTTAATTATAGTTATCTATTTATAATTTCTAGATTATAAAAATAATTACTAACTATAGTATTTAGTCTTTATAATAACTTTTATAGTTATTATTAATCCTATTATAAAAATAGTCTTATTAAAGTTATAAATATTATTAAGATTAATACTATATTAAAGTATAGTTTTTTAAATAAGATTAAACTATTTACTAATAATTTTTAGGTCTTTATATTTTATATATTTATAATTATAGTACCTTAAGAACTAGTTTAATAGTTTAGAATATCTTTTTATAAAGCTATAAACCTATTTTTTCTTAATTATTTGAATAGGGGTTATTCTATAAGTCTTAAAAAGAATATTTATAGTTTTTTGTATAGTAGTTAACTAAGGTATTACTCTATAATTATTATATAATAAGATCTATTTTCAAAGTATTTCCTCTTCGATTTCTATTAATTTATATAAGTTGGTGTATAAATTCGTATAGTTTTAAATATTATAGAGATAGTAACGAAGTATCAGCTCCGATATATTAAAATAATATATTGCTTTATAAACAGTACTGATTTCTTGGTTCTTTATAGCTTAAATAGCTAATAAGATCCTACCCTTTTATTTAATTAAGTTTCTTAAGGTTTAGAAATAAATTAGTAGTATAATAGGTAATCAAATTAATTAAGTGCTAATTCATAGATACGTTTTAGGTGGGGTATATTATTTGCTTATATACATCACTCGCTTACTAAATATATTATAGTTAAATATATTTAGCTAATAGTTAATAAATAAGTTACTACTATATAGACCTAGAATTAATTACTAGATACTATTAAAATATAATATAGCTAAAATTAAAGAATTACTATTATATAGACTATTTTATAGAATAAATAAAGAGGAACTACTTTTTCTATAGAAAATATTAATTAATCTAATAGATAAAAACTTTATATATATTAGCTAATTATCTATAGTAATATTAGTATTACTTATATAGAAAGTAGATAAAGATATATAATTCTATATAGACTATTAAGACCTAAATAAATTAAGTATTAAGAACTATTATTTATTATTATTAATTTATAAAATACTAAGGAATATAGAGAAGATATATTAGTTTATAAAACTTAATATTATTATTATCTTTTATAAGATTTATATTTAACTAAGTAATAAGTAGAAGATAGTTTTTTATATATATTATAGACTTTTCGAATAGAATATAATACTATTTAGATTTATTAAAGTATCTATAACTTTCTAATAATATATTAATTATATATTAAGGGAATTTCTAGATAACTTTATCTCTATATATATAGATAATATTATTATTTATTCTAATAGATTATAAGATAACTACTAATATAAGATTAAGAAGATTTTAGATAAGTTATATAATATAAGTCTCTAATATAATATTAATAAATTAGAGTTTAAAAAGAATATAGTTAAATACTTTAGGTTTATTATATATATAGATAAAGGAATATATATAGATTTAGTAAAGATTAAAACTATTTATATATAGATAGTACTATAGATAATATAGGATATATAAAGTTTCTTAGGCTTTATAAACTTCTACTAATTATTTATATCTAGTTTTATAGTAATCTTAATATCTCTTATCTAGCTTATATAGAAAGATATATAGTTTAATTAGATAGATAATAAGTATTTATAAGTTTAAAGGAGTTATTTATTAATATACCGATCTTAGTATATTTTAAAAAAGATTATAATACTATAGTAGAAACAGATATATCTAGATAGGTAATTAAAGCTATTCTCTTTTAATAATAGGATAATAGTAATCTAGTATTATATACTTATCTATTCTAGAAGCTATTACCTATAGAAATAAATTATAAGATTTATAATAAAGAACTCTTAGTTATTATATATATACTATAAAAATAGAGACCAAACTTAAAGATAGTCCTAAAGTTTATAATTATTATAGATTATAAAAACTTATAGTATTTCTGGAAAGTATAGTATCTAAACAAATAATAGATATAGTAGATAAGTTTACTTTTAGAATTCGATTTCAATCTATAATATAGATCTAGTAAACTTATAGTATAATTAGATATACTATAAGATATTATAGATAGATATTTTTCTAATCGGTTTAGAGTTTTATTAAAATAATTATAAATAAAAAGGATATAAATAAATAGTATTATAACTAATAAGAATAGTATATTAGACTTTAAGACTATAATTCTAGTATTTAAGCTTAATAAATAGTAATAAAAATAGATATTAATATATATAATAGACTAGATCTATTAAGCTATTTTAGAAATCTTATATAAAAGTAATTAATAACTAGTAGTAGATCTTAGTATAAAGACTAATTTAGTAGAATACTATCTAGATAAATAAGGATTATTATATTTTTAGGACTATATCTAGATATCTAAGAATAAGAGTCTATATACTAGAATTACCTAGTAGATTTATAACTTATATATTATAAGATACCTAGAATATAATATAATATACATAATCTTCTTATAATAATTCTTTTAGTCTAAAGTTATAAAAGATATATAATAGTTCTTATATAACTATACTATCTATAGATAAAGTATAATATAGAGAGATATAAAATATAGACTCCTTAAACTACTATTTATTCTATAGTATATATAGACTAAGATATTAATAGACTTTATTATTATAGATCTATCTATATCTAGATCTAATAGAATAATTATCTTATAATCATAGACTAGTTAATAAAAAGGGTTATCTTAATTAGAATAAGTATTATTATAGCTAAAAGTATTATAAATATCTTTTTTATATATTTTTATATATACTTAATAAGAGATTACTTACTTAACCTAGGAAATTATCTAGATTAAAGAAGAATTTATATAAACCTATAATAAACTATCTAAGAAAAATAGTATCTTTAAGTACTAAGAAGAAAAACTAATATAAGCTTAAGGAAATCTTCTAGAATATATCTATAAACTAGAATCTATTTATTAAGAGTATAATTAAGCTCTAATAATTACTATTTTTATTATAAATACTCTTTATATAAGTCTAGTTCCTAAAGTATTTACTAAAAGACTATTAACTTTAGTATTAGGAATATCTCTATTATTTAATTCTTATACTATCTACTTCTCTATCCTTTCTAAATATCTTCTAGATCTTTATATATTTAGTAGAGATTATAAGGATCTTTATTAATTTATATTCTAGATTTAAAAAAAATTAACTATAAATCTTAATTAATTTCTAATCCTAATAAATTAAATATTATATATAATAAGTCAGCTTAAAGGAATCCTATATATCTAGATCTTATTATATATCTAGAATAGAAGTTATATTCTATCTAACTATAGAGAAATCCTAAATATTCTTAAAAATATTTTTAATAATCCTAATTATATAAGTAATACCTAAAATAAACTTTTCTAATTCTACTAGATTAATAAGATATTTAGCTAGTTCTTTATTAAATTCTAATATCTTATATTTAAAGAAAAGATATCTAAAGAAACCTTATTTATACTATTAGAATAAGCTATTAACTAAGAACTCTATAAAATACTTCTTTATAATAAGTCTTTAATCTATAAATACTACTAATTTATAGCTTTTCTTTAGGAGTTTAAAAACTAATATATATATTATAATAAAGTAACCTAACCTTCTACTATATAACTAGTACTAATATAAATATAAGTTTATAACTTATCTTTAATTTAAAATAACTATCTAGATTTCTATATAATAAGAAATAGTTCTTCTATTTTAATATCTATATCTACTTCTAACCCTATAGATCTAACTTTAAATTACTTAATTTACTAAGACTATAGTAAATACTTCTATTATAAAGTTAAAGACTATCTTATATAAGACTATCTATATCTTAATTAATATTCTATATAAATATATTTTATCTATATAGAAAGATCTACTTCCCTAGAATACTAATATACTATTTTACTAGAATAATATCCTTAATCCTTATTATTTAATTACTCCTTATATAATAAACTATTAAAAGAAATAAATCTAGTCTAAACTATAACTAGATTAATATAATTTATATAATCTATTTATCTACTATTATTACCTAAAGAACTACTATTAATAAAGAAATCTAATACTCTAATCTAATTTTATTACTAATTACCCTAAACTAGAATAAGAAAGAAATTCTAATATATATAATAATTAATAGTAATACTAAAGGAAAGTATTTTATTAATATTAACTAGACTAAAGAATATAGTCTTATATAAAAACTCCTAAAGAATCTAATCTAACTAAAAGGCTTTAATAGCTAAGAATCTAAAAGTAAGTAGATAATTTACTTTATATAAATAAAGATAACTACTAGTAAATATTAAGAAAAAGCTAAGTTTTTAGTTACTTAACTTATATACTATCTAATTATTCTTAGACTACCTTAGTTTAAAATCTATAATCTAAGAGTCTAGTTTACTATTTATATAGTTAAGTTTAATAGTATATATTACTAGAAGAACTATAATACTATTATATAAAGCCTAAAGATCTATATTATATATAAAATTCTTTTAAAAGCCTACTTTTATAATTAACTAGACTAATCTATTTATCTAAGATCCTAAGATATTAAAACTATAAGCTTAAATATTTATATAGTATATATTAAAAACTAAAAGGACTATTAACTCTTTATTATAAAAATTAAAGATATTAAAGCTACTCTAAATAAAAAATCTAAAGAAGAGAACCCTATTAATTATCTACTTACTAAATTTTAAGACTATACTAATATATTCTCTCTAAAAGAAGCTAATAAACTATTTCTATATTACTTATATAACTATAATATATAGCTAATAAAAGATAAGATATTACTATTTAGGCCTTTTTATACTATATCTTATATAAAACTTACTATCCTAAAGGACTAGATTATAGAGAACCTAAAGAAAAGGTTTATTTATCTAAGTTTATCTCTTATTATCTTATTTATATTATTTATTTATAAACCTAGTAGTAGTCTATAATTCTATATAGACTATTATATCTTAAATATAATTATAGTTAAAGATTACTATCTACTACTTTAAATAAAAGAGATTCTAAAGAACTTAAAAGAAATAAAATTCTTTATAAGAGTTAATATTATATTATTATTTAATAATCTTTATATAAAGACTAGATAAGAATATCTTATAGTATTTTATATAAGACTTAGACTTTTTAAATTCTTTATAATACTATTTAGACTTACTAGAGCTTCTATAATTTTCTAAAGATTTATTAATAACTCTTTCTATAATTATCTAGATCTATTCTATACTATATATCTAGATAATATCTTAATCTATAATTATATAAAAGCTAAATATATTAAATATATATAAAAAGTCCTATAATAACTCTATAAAACTAGCTTATTTATATAATTATTTAAATATAAATTCTATATATATAAGATAAAGTTCTTAAGAATTATTATTCGATAAGATAATCTTTATATAGATCTAGAGAAGATTTATATAATTATTAAATAGAAGATCTTAACTTACTTTACTAATATATAAGTCTTCTTAGGATTTATAAACTTCTACTAATAGTTTATTTAAGATTTTTTAAAACTAATTATATAACTAGTCTATCTAATTAAAAAAGATATTATTTTTATCTAGAATCCTATTTACTAAAAAATATTTAAAATATTAAGATCTACTTTTATATCTATCTCTATTCTAGTCCTTTTTAATTAGATAAAGAATATAATATTTAAAACTAATATTTCTAACTATATCTTTATTAAAGTAATCTTATAGTATAATAACTAAAATATTTTTCTTTAAGAAGTATTTTATAATAAAATATAATTATAAAATCTATAATAAAGAACTACTTATAATTATATAATATTTTAAAGAATAATATTTAGAGTTAAAGAGAATAAACTTCTTAATCTCTATAATTATTAATTACTAAAACCTAAAGTACTTTATAATAATAAAGTTTTTAAACTAATAATAAGTCTAATAGTCTAAGTTTCTATCCTAGTTTAATTTTAAGATTATTTACTATTTTAGATAATAAGGTATTAAATCTAATATCCTAACTAAAAGATTAGAAAATCTTTTTAAAGAGAGGGATAAATAATTTTAATACTAGAGTTATATAATCTTAAAAAGAGAGAATTTAGATAATTAGATCTAAGATAATCTAGATATTAATATTATAATTATATAATAATCTAAATTAACTCTATTAGAGTATAATACTAAATCTAAACTAATTTTATTAAAATATAAACTAATCTCTAAGAGATCTTAAAAGTCTTTAAGATTTATTAATAATATTCTATATAAACTACTTATTACTCTAAAGGAAGTCTTTAATAAGATATATAAAAAAGATAGAAAGCTTAAATTAATCCTAGAAGCTTTAGACTTAAACTAATCTTAATACCTAAAGATTATACTTACTAAATATATATAAAATAGAAATTATCTCTTATTTAGAGACTAACTCTATATTCCTAATAATAAAAATCTAAAAAATAAGTTTATATAATTTTACTATAAAACTCTTACTACTAGATACTCTAGATATTTAAAAATATATAAACTAATCTCTTAAAAGTACTACTAGCTTAGAATCTATTAATATATTACTTACTAAATCTAAAACTATTATATTTATTAAAGGATTATCCTATCTTAAGAAACCTAATAAGAAGTTCTTTATTCTCTATCTATACTTATATAATCTTAATAAAATATTTTAATAGACTTTATTATATTTTTACTAGAAAGTAATAGATTTAATACTATTCTAGTAATAGTAGACTAACTTATAAAAATAAGATACTTTATACTTTACTATAGAATCTATAATACTAAGAAAATCTTTTAATTATATATCTAGTATATCTAGAAGTTATATAGTTTACTTTATATAATTATATTTAATTATAAACCCTAATTTATATTAGAACTCTAGAGATACTTAATCTAATATCTATAAATTATAAATCTACTATTAATTATATACTATTCTAAGACTAATAGTTAAACTAAATAAATAAATATAATCCTAGAATAGTATCTATAAGATAACTAATTAAAATAGTTCCTATTAGTTAAATTTACTTTAAACTCTAGTAAATCTAAGACTACTAAAGTTTCTCTATTCTTTATTAACTTTAGATTCTATTTAATCCTAGGATTTAAGTTTATATAATTAGATCCCTACTTATCTATTACTATTCTAGATATTAAGAAGATTATTATATAAATAAAAGATATTATTAAGTTTATATAGAATAAGATAGTATCTATCTAAGTTTATTATAAAGAATCTATAAACTAATACTATTAGTCTAATGTATTTAATAAGCAAGTGACGTATATAAGCGAGTAACGCACCCTGCCCAAAATACATCTATAAATTAACATTTAATTAATTTAACCACCTATTATACTAATAATTTGCCTCTAAACCGTAAGAAACTTAATTAAGTAAAAAGGTAGGATCTTATTAGCTATTTAGACTATAAAGAACCAATAAATTAGTATTATTTGTAAAGTAGTATATCGTTTTAATATATTAGAGCTAATACTTCACTTTTATCTTTATAGTATTTAAAACTATGTAAATTTATATATTAACTTATATAAATTAATAGAAATCGAAGAGGAAACGTTTCAAAAATAGATCCTATTACTTAATAATTATAGAGTAGTACCCTAATTAACTACTATATAAAAAACTATAAATATTTTTCTTAAGGCTTATAAAATAATCTCTATTTAAATAGTTAGGGAAAAATAGGTTTATAACTTTATAAAAAAGTATTCTAAACTATTAAACTAATTTTTAAAATATTATAATTATAAATATATAAAGTATAAAAACCTAAAAGTTATTAGTAAATAGTTTAATCTTATTTAAAAAACTATATTTTAATATAGTATTAATCCTAATAATATTTATAATTTTAATAAGATTAGTTTTATAATAGGATTAATAGTAATTTTAAAAGTTATTATAAGAACTAAATACTATAGTTAATAATTACTTTTATAACCTAGAAATTATAAGTAAATAACTATAATTAAATATATAAATACTTTAGGTTAAGTTTTATCTTTATATATAATTTTTAAAAATAAGGTTTTTATTAAATCTTAGTTTAATAATCTTCTAGATAATTAATAATTTAAAGTAAGTCTAAATAACTAGACTTCTAATAAAATTAGTCTTTATTAGCTTAAAAAGCTCTTTATTCTATTAATTTCTTTATAATTAAAGGATTAGTATTAACTTTTAATACTTAATAATTATAAAAGTTATTTAATCCTAAGGTTTAATAAAATCTATAAAAAAAAATTTATTATACTAATTTATATATCTATATATTTATTATATCTTTTATAATCTTTTAATATTAATTATTTTATAGTATTAAAGTACTTATATAATTAGTTTATTAAAATAAAGATATATCTTAGGATTAACTATATTAATAAACTTAATTTCTTTAAAATATATCTATATATCTAAATTAAGACTTTTAAACCTAATACTATTAAAAATAGCTTTAAGATAGTTAGTTTAATACTTTTTTTACCTAATTAAATAATTTTAAAGCTTAATATTTACCTTTAAATCCTAATATTTCTAATAAGCTAAGATAGTAAATTAAGCTAAAATTTTCTACTAAAAACTCCCTATATAAAGAAAGAACTATATTAATAAGCTTTATTAATTAAAACTTTACTTTATATATAGTCTTATAGTCTATTTAACCTATTAGATTATATATTAAATTAGCTTATAAAAGGCTTTTAACTTTAGATATAAAGTTATATTCTATAAGTATAAGAAATCAAAAAATTATATACTATTAATAAGTAGAAGTAAAAGTAGACTTAGTTAACTAGATAGATAGCTTATAAAAGTAATATCTTAATTTAAGAAGTTTATAAGCTATATATAGAGCTATTTAAGACCTAAATAGCCTATATTAATACCTATTATAAGTAGGTTTTAAAGGGTTTATAGCTATTTATATAAGACTAGTAAAAATATAGAATATATAGGAAGCTAAGATATAGAAAAGAAATATACCTAGATAGAGAAGCTAGCTAATTAAATTAATTTAATAGTATTTTGGTTAAGAAAAATATATTTAAAATAGATAATATATAGTAGATATATTACTCACTTATATATATTACTTACTTACTAAATATATTATTTAGAACTACTAAATTAGATAACTAGTCTAGCTTAGTATCTAAAATATTAAGACTCTCTATTTATAGAAGAAACTTAATTAGAAGAACCTTAGTCTATTTAAGATTCTTAAGACTATAAGCTTATATATCTACTATCTAGAACTTCTATCTAGAATAAAGATCTATTCTATTTTTAATATAAACTTACTCTATCTTATCTTAAATAATCCTCTCTTAATATAAAGATAATTCCTTTTATCTTTAATTAAAGTTAAAGATCTTAAGGAATAGGTTATTAAAGATATCCTAGACTTTAAATAAGAATAATAAGATTATATCAAATCTTACTTAAAGTATATTATAAAATAGTTAGATTATAATAACCCTATAGAAGAGTTTATTAAATACTTAGAGAATACTAGAGAGATTATAAATAATTTCTATTAAAGATACTTATTAAAGCCTAATCTAACCTAAGTACTACCTTAGTCTTATAAAACTTAGCTTTAAGAAGAGGGGTAATATTATAGTATAGATCCTTATATAAGAGGATCTCTATTCCTATTATTATATAATCCCTAAGATTATTAGAACTTCCTATTCCTATTAGATATAGCTTTTTAAGCTATATCTTGGTTAATCTTCTATCCTATAGCCTATCTATACTATAACTACTTCTGATTCCCTACTTACTGTATAAGCTAGCCTACTAGCTCCTGATATATAAGTATCTACTATATCCTAATAATTATAATAGTATATCTAGTTATACTATAAGTTTATTAAACTTATACTATAGGTTAAAATCAAATTCTAAGAGTAAACTTACCTATTATATCTATAATTTATTTAGATACTATACTTTCTAGAAATACTATAAGTTTTTATAATCTATAATAATTATAAACTTTAGGACTATCTTTAAGTCTAGCCTCTATTTTTATAATATATATATAACTACTAAGAGTTCTTTATTATAAATCTTATAGTTTACTTCTATAGATAATAGCTTCTAGGATAAATAGATATATAATACTAGATTATTATTATCCTATTATTAAAAGAGGATAGCTCTAATTATCTATCTAGATATATCTATTTCTACTATAGTATTATAACCTTCTTTAAAATATACTAAGATTAATATATAAATAAATAACTTCTTTAAACTTATAAATACCTACTAATAGTTATCTATCTAATTAAACTATATATCTTTTTATATAAACTAGATAAGAGGTACTAAGATTATTATAAAACTAGGTATAAATAATTAATAGAAGCTTATAAAGCCTAAGAAACTTTATATATCCTATATTATCTATAGTACTATCTATATATAAATAGTTTTAATCTTTACTAAATCTATATATATTCCTTTATCTATATATATAATAAACCTAAAGTATTTAACTATATTCTTTTTAAACTCTAATTTATTAATATTATATTAGAGACTTATATTATATAACTTATCTAAAATCTTCTTAATCTTATATTAGTAGTTATCTTATAATCTATTAGAATAAATAATAATATTATCTATATATATAAAGATAAAGTTATCTAGAAATTCCCTTAATATATAGTTAATATATTATTAGAAAGTTATAGGTATTCTAGTAAGTCTAAATAATATTATATTCTATTTAAAGAGTCTATAATATATATAAAAGACTATCTTCTACTTATTACTTAGTTAAATATAAATCTTATAAAAAGTAGTAATAATATTAAGTTTTATAAACTAATATATCTTCTCTATATTCTTTAGTATTTTATAAATTAATAATAATAGATAATAGTTCTTAATACGTAATTTATTTAGGTCTTAATAGTTTATATAGAATTATATATCTCTATCTAGTTTTTATATAAATAATACTAGTACTACTATAGATAATTAGCTAATATATATAAAGTTTTTATCTAGTAGATTAGTTAATATTTTCTATAGAAAAGTAGTTTCTTTTTATTTATTCTATAAAGTAGTCTATATAGTAGTAATTCTTTAACTTTAGCTATATTATATTTTAATAGTATCTAGTAATTAATTCTAGGTTTATATAGTAATAGCTTATTTACTAATTACTAGTTAAATATATCTAGCTATAGCTAATAATTTTATAGTAGTTTCTTCTTAAGATCTATATCTATTTATAGATATAATATCTTCTTAATATTATCCAATATTACTTTTCTAATCTTTACTTAACTAAGGTCTTTAATAAAGCTAAATAGCCTTTTAACTCTAATAGTATCTATTTATTCTATATTTAGTTATTATAAGTATAATAATCTAATTATATAATCTATATAATTCTAATATCTTATTTTTATACTATTCTAGTTATAAATATCTAGATACCCTTTCTTTATTAAATATTATCTATTAATATTAGCTAACTATAGATCTCCAAGTAGTATATTATCTATTTATTATTTAATAATATATATAAATACTTATCTTTACTAATAGCTATAGATATCTAGATTAAAATAGATAATATATATAATTAAATCTAGATTAGATATAATACTATCCAATTATTATATAGGGATCTAAATATATAGTAGATTAAGAGATCTAGCTATTTATCTATTTATAGTTATATAGCTCTAGTAATTATTATCTACTTAAACTTAAATAAATTAGGTTCTATTTACTCTAGTATTAATAATAAATAGTAATAATTCTTTCTTTAGTAATCTTTTAACCCTCTTTTACTTCTATTTATAAATAAGAATAGAAGCTATTTTTTTTCTAAATTCTTATAACTAGTTTAGCCTATTTTATTCTTAGATAATAATATTACACTATATTTAGACCTATCTGTTATGACCCTCTTAATACAATTTATATTATTTCTCTATAGCTAGTATACTACTAGTAAGTATAGATATCTTAATATCTAGTAACCTTCCTTACTATATTATAAATAGATTCTATTCTTATAGTATTATTCTAGCTTACTTTATAGTACCTATTATATCTATATCTATCATATTTCTATATCTATTATAAATCTATATAATCTATATTTATAGCTCTTCTCTATAGGATCCTATATAGATATCTATATATTTTACTTCGATTAATAGTATCTAATCTATCTTATTAGTTATAATAGACTAATAAAGCCTTACTTCTTTTATTATAGTTTATATCTTATAATCTATATCTAATATATCCTAGTCTATAGAGATTTATTATAACTATTTCATTAAGCCTATAAATATTTTAGGGACTCTATAACTTATTAAGTTCTTAGTTATACTATTATTTAGGATATTTAATATAATCTAATATTTTATCTTATCTAGTTATTTGATTATATCTATATCTATAAAGTCTTATTCAATCTTAGGTAGAAATTTCTAGAAGAGAATATTCTTATCTTAGTATATCTAATAGAGATATCTTATTATTTATATACTTATATTTAGATTATTATATATATTCTTAAAGTAATTTAAAGGAGCCTTAAGGGTATTATTCTTATAGTAAATATAGATAAATATATCTATATTTTTCTATATTATCTTCTTAAGATATATAAAAATATAAATAAATTAGTCTTATAGTAGTCTAATTATATTATTATTAATATCTAGTTTACTCTCTATAGTAATTCTTTATATTAATTATTTATTTATATTTCTACTAAATATTATAGGGTTTAGTAGATATATTTAGGATTATTATATAGCTCTATTAGAAGCTATAGGTTTATTATTAGAGGTTATATATAGCTATATATCTTTAGTCTCTATTATAGATAGCTAAGAGGTATTCTACTATAAAAGTAGTATTTTAAGCCATTAAATTTACTTATCTTATTAGTATAAGCGTTTGACTATCTATTATAAAAGGGTCTATATCTACTACAAGGGACTAGAAGACCTAGTATTATCTATTTTCGTTGTTATCAGGGAAGGCTATCTTCCCGGGGGTTTTATTATCGTTATCGGGGAATATAATCTTCCTAGGGGGTTTTCGTCGTCCGTTAGGGGCTAATCACACGTCGTTATATATAATAGCACCTAGAAGGTTTTATTATATTTAACGATATAAATCAGAGATTATTATATATAAAGGGCTATAGCAGAATTAATTCAATTGTACTAGGCTAATATACTATTTATAATAATCTTAAAGAAAAAAGAAGCTTTCTATATACATTCGGACGTAAACATAGGCGATCAGTCATATACTATATGACTACTATAGGGCTTCGGCCTGTTACAACTAATTAGATTAGATATATTAATATACTTATTATAGTATCTCTAAATATAAGCTATATAATTCTTAAGAGCTCTATTAAAATAGATAACCTTATTATACTTTTCTAGTTTAGATCTAGTAAACTAAGTAATTTTATAAAAATGATATTTATAATTATATAGGTACTTTTATATAATATTATTTTTAATCTAGTTATTATATTTTTTAATAGGATAGATATCTTTTATTAATATATACTTAATAACTAATATATTTTTAGATAGTTAGTTTAGTATAGATATAGGATATTTAAATAGTAATAGTATAGATATTATAAATACTAGTTATAATATATAAGCTTATTATTTATTCTAGGATATTTAGATAGTATTATACATTAATATTATAATAATTATATAATTTACTAGGTTGTGATTCTATAGAGTGGTATAATATTTAAAATACTTAGAGAGTTTCTTTATCTAGTTTAGATACTACTAATTTATCTAGTAGTAATTACTATAGTTATTATTCTATATTATTCTATATTAGTCTTTCTAGTAAGATTTAATACTATCTAAATAGCTTTTCTTTAATTTAAAGTTTTTCTAAAAATAATCAGATTCTCTAATATTAATTAATATTTTATATCTTTTCAAGTATATTACTATAGTAATATCCTAGTCTTATATAGATTAATAACCCTATAATAGTTTAAAGTAGAAATCTTCTATAGCAAATAATATACAATTATATATAATCTTTATAAAAATCCCTTAATTTATATATAATTAATCGATATTAGGTAGTCTTTAGTATATAATTATAGTAATTACTTTTATATAATGATTTTTAAATAGAAATCTTTACAATATAATACTTTTAGAATTATTCTATTATTAGTATTATTTTAGGTTCTCTATCCCTTAGTAGATCTCTATACTATTAGATCTTCTATAAACGGATATATATATTCTTAGTTAATATAGTAATTATATCTAATTAGTCTTATAGAAGATACTATTAGAAGATAATACTACTAGATAAGATCTTTATAGTAAAATTAATATATTATATAGGTATATCTAACTATAGTAAGGGAAATAACTATATAATATATACTAGGTATAAAAATAAACAAAATAAATAGGCTTGGTTAGGTTAGATCAGGCGGTACAAATATTATAGCAGTTGATATAATAGGGATACTAATATAGTAGGACAATATAGGAAATAATATAGTATAGGAAGACAAAAATTTAATAAATAGCTATAAATTAATAAAATTAGAAAAGGATTTATCTATTAAATAGATACTTTCTATAGATATATATAAAGTAGCTGTGTCTTATTATATAGTCTAGATACTAAATACAACTAGCTATATTTAGTATCCTATAGCGTAATATAATTCTTACTAGAATATAATCTTTTTGCCTTTATATATAATTTTCTTAGTAATTTAGAATTTATTATAAAAACTAATAACCTCTTCTAACTTACTATATAGTAGTTCTACCTCTACCTCTCTTTAAGCCTTTATAATATATAGTATAGTAGGGATACTTTACTTTTTCTCTAATTCTTTTACCGCTTATCTCTTATATTTTTTTTCTTTCTTTATCTTCCTCTTAGCTATACTATATTTAATATCTTTAATATATATAATACTATTATTATTAAGGCCTATAATATATTATTTAGTAGCTTTTTTTCTCCCGCAGGGCTTAGATAGTAGCTATTTCTCATATAGTAGCTGTAGTATTAGCTAAGATATTAAAATAGAACTCTTACTTATTTAAGATCTATATAAGTATTTTTTTTATATATTAAATTAGGCCGGTAGAGAAGAGAAGAGAGATATTTTTAATTTTTTTCTATATCTTTAAAGGTTTTTAAAGGTATATTTTCAAGACTTAACAATAGAAGATCTAGTTCTAGAGACAGTATTTCCTCTCCCGATAGATTAATTTTAATATTTCGGATAGGAAGAAGAGTATTTTTAAGGCTCTTATAGACTTTTTTTTATATTAACTAGATAAATTCCTTACTCTAAAAAGATATTTTAATATATTTAGGATATAAAGGCTTTATCTTAGAATTTAGAATTAGTAAAGTTTATTTAAGAAGGATAATTTTAATATAAGAAGACCTTTATCTTATTAAGAAATAAGGTTATTTTATATCTTAAAATAAGCTTTATAAGCTTAGAAAGGCTTACTATCTAAAGGTTAAAAATAATTTATTTAATTTAATAGAAATCTAAATATCTTAATATCTATTTTAGTTATAATATTAAGAAGTTTAAATAATAGATATAAGCTATAGCTGTCGACCAAGAGAATATACTACTCTCTATTTTTAATATAATTATATATTTTACAATTAAATTCTTCTATCTAATATATAATAAGCTTATCAATCATATAGCCTTTTTCTATAGTTATAGTTATTTATTTATTAATTATTAGATAGTTATACTATAACTCTATATAAAACTATTCTTTAAAAATAATAAAGGACTATATTCACTAACTATCAGTAGTAATATATTCTATAACTATTATCCTTTTATTATATTCTATATCTAAAAGATCTAAAGCTTTACTAGATTAGCTACAAAGTATATATCAAATCTATCCTTAGCTAAATTAAAAGCTAGTTTTATTAGAGTTATAAATATTATATAGATTTATATCTTTAAAAAAAGCCTTAGCTAATAAATTATACTAATAATAAAACTCTATAATATCTATAATTCCTAGACATTTAGAATCAATAATTTTCTATCTTCTAAGCTTTATCTTAGTATCTAGGAAATAATAAATATAGTAATATACCTAACCTAATTCCCGGTCAGGCTATACACCCGGCCAAGCTATATACCCTATCAAAAATCACATCTTCCTACTAATATACCAACTTTAACCAACTACTATACCACCAATTCGCGCCCAATCATCTCAAAATTCTGCCGGAAAAGAAGATAGGATCTTATTAGCTATTAAAGATATTAAAGATAGCTATATCAACTCTCTCCGTAAAGTAGTAAAGCTATACGATATCCCCTATATAACACTGGCTATACGCGTCAATAGTATATAATCATATATCGATATATATCTAAATAGCCATAAACTAATATAATTAGAAGAGGATTTACTTATTGAATAGATAATCTCTATAGATATATATAGAGCAGCGCCTAGACTAGCTACTATATAAGAGATAACTAATATACTACTAGCTATATATAGTAACTACCCTCTACCAATAATTAATAAAAATTAGCTATTAAACTTTATAAATCGATATAAAGAGATTTAATTATACTTCTCTAGGTGTTATAACTATTAATATATATTAAACAAAGATCCTAAATTACTATAAGAGTAGTTTACAACTATATAATATACTATTAATAATAATAGTATCCAAATAGAGGATATCTATAACTTCGATAAGATAGGATTTATAATAGGTCTTTATTTTAATATAGAAAATAGTTATATAAGCTGAATACTACAATCAGAAAGCTATATTATAATTAGAAAACTATAAATAGATTACTACTATTAAAACTATTTGTGTAGATAGTTATTTATTACTGCTATATATAGTTTTTAAAGACTAAGTTACTATAGCTAATTAGTTTAATAATCTACTAAAAGACTAGCAATTTAAGGTCTTAAATAATAATTAGACTATTAATAAAATTAGTCTATATTAGCTACAGAAACTATTTATCCTATAATTATATTAATAAGTTTAATTTTCTAGATAACTACTAATGTATAAGACTAGAAGTATTTGCAAAGCTAATTATTATTTAAAATAGCTTTATAGCTGTTAATCTAGTGTCTATTAATCTAGAAAGAGTGTTTTTGAAGCTTAATATCTCTCTATAAATACTAATATCCCTAGGAAGTCAACTAAGTAGTAGATCTAGCTAATTTATACTAAAAATGCTAAGAACTATTATTTAACTACAAAAATAAGCTTCTATAATAAAAGATCCTATTAAAATAATGGTTAAATAGCCTACTAAGCCTACTAAAGACTATATTAGATTAAATTATTAAAGGTTACTATATATTATTATATAATATAACGTTACTAGTATAGGAAAACATAAATTTATATATAGCTAATAAGAAAAAATGCTAAAAACATAATTAATTAAATAGATAGATACCCTATAATACTAACCTAATGGTTGAAGAGGGCCTATAACTAGCTATATAGCTAAATTTACTAGATAAAGCTACTCTAGTAGATTCAAATATATAGGGTAAAACGCCTATTCAGCTAGGTCAGCTAGCTAAAAGGGCTTCATCTCGATATAGTAGATATAGGAATATTAGCCATAAGATTAATCAATATATAAATTGTGTTATTTAGCTAAATTAATATATATTAGTCAATATATATCGATTTAAATTTTTCTAATGGGTTGGGGTATACAGCTCGGCCGGGTATACAGCCCGACCGGGAATTATATTAATCTTTTCTGATTATCTAATTAGGTATCTTTAATTATACAAATATAGTATTAGCCTAATATTCTATAATAGTAGGTGTTAAAGGGAGGAAAGAAATATCTAAAGTCTTTATTAATAGCCTAAAGTCTTCTTCTAATAGATATTTAAAGTATAATTTAATAGTTTAATCTCTATTTTAGGCTTTATATTGTAATTAATATATTACTATAACAATCTATAATTAACGCCAAATTACTGCATAACATTATTATAGTCTTTAATAAGCTTAGTAGACTATTTGATTATTATTTTAATAGATCTTTTATTATAGAAGCTTATTTTTATAGTTAAATAATAGTTCTTAGTGTTTTTAGTATAAATTAACTAGATCTGCTACTTAGTTAGCTTCCTAGGGGTATTAGTATTTATAGAGAGATATTAAGCTTTAAAAGTACTCTTTCTAGATTAATAGATACTAGGCCAGCAGCTATAAAGCTATTTTAAATAATAATTAGCTTTTTGAATACTTCTAGTCATATATTAGTAGTTATCTAGAAAATTAAACTTATTAATATAATTATAGCCTATATATATAAGATTACTTATAAAATAACTATATATATATTTAAGTACTATAAAATATCTAATATTAAGTATTTATAATAAATATAAAGAATATATAGGTATACAAAATGGTATAATATTATTTTCTATATAGATCTGGTTAAATTTAATTATAAGATAGCTACTATAACTATTAAGAATTAATAGCCGAAACCAGCTATATATATATAAATTTATATATAGAATAAATAGTTTCTATAGCTAACGTAGACTAATTTTATTAATAGTCTAACTATTATTTAAGACCTTAAATCGCTAGTCTTTTAGTAGATTATTAAACTAATTAGCTATAGTAACTTAGCCTTTAAAAACTATATATAATAATAATAAATAGCTATCTATATAAATAGTTTTAATAATAGTAACCTATTTATAGTTTTCTAGTTATAATATAGCTTTCTGACTATAGTATCTAGCCTATATAACTAAGATACTATTAGTAGTAGTTAGATATCTTTAGTTAATAGTTAATTAATAAATTACCTCTATATCGACTAGGAATTAACTATAAATTATCTTAAAATAAGACTATAATAGTATTAAGGAACTACCTTTATATAATCCTCTCTATAATATAAATAAAAAAAAGTTCCTATATCTATAAAAGATATTAATAGACCTTCTTAGAAAAAGCTTTATCTAAGTAAGTAAATTATTTATTATAGTCCTAATCCTACTAGTAAAAAAGCTAAGTAAAGAAATATAATTCTATATTAATTATTATAGATTAAATAAATTAATAATAAAAGATTATTATTTACTATTATTAATTAGAGAGATACTAAGGAATATAGGATAGATTAAATAGTTTTCTAAGCTAGATATTATTATTATTTTCTATAAGATTTATATCTAACTAGGAGAAAAATAAAAAGTAGTGTTTTAGATATAATATAGTCTATATAAATAGAATATTACTTTATTTAGACTAACTAGTATACTAGTAACTTTTTAAAGATATATTAATAAGATCTTATAAAAGTATCTTAATAATTTTATATCTATATATATAGATAATATTATTATATATAATAGTAGATTATAGAGAAATTACTAATAGAAAGTAAAATAAGTACTATAGAAACTATAAGAAATAGATCTATAATATAATATTAGAAAATCAGAGTTTAAGTAAGATTCTATAAAATATCTAGGGTTTATTATATAAATAGATAAAAAAATCTATATTAATCTAAAGAAGATTATAATTATCTAAGAATAAGAAGTACTAAAATTAATATAGAATATATAGAGCTTCCTTGGATTTACTAACTTTTATTATTTATTTATATTCTAATTTATTAATCTCTTAGTACCTTTAATAAAACTAATAAGAAAAGATATCTAATTTATATAGAATAATAACTACTAATAAGTATTTAAATAATTAAAGGATCTCTTTATTAATACTCTGATTCTAGTATATTTCGAAAAGAATAAGGAAACTATTATTAAGATAGATATATGAGGATAGGCTATAAGAGCTATCTTATTATAATATAGACTAGATAAATAGCTATATTTATATATCTATCTCTCCTAGAAACTATTATTAGTAAAATCAAATTATAAGATTTATAATAAAAAGCTACTAGTGATTATATATATTCTCTAAGAGTACTTTCTATATTAAAATAAGACCTATTACAAATCCTATCTTATCAAAGTTATAGATATCTTTTATTTAGATACTATTATTATTAATAATATATTATATAATTATAAACTACTCTTATAGTAATTTAGGATCTTTATTTAATATATATTAATAGTTATAACACCTAGAGAAGCATAATTAAATCTCTTTATATCGATTTATAAAGCTTAATAGCTAATCTTTACTAACTATTAGTAGAGGGTAGCTACTATATATAGCTAGTAGTATATTAACTATCTCTTATATAATAGCTAGCCTAGGTACTACTCCATACATATCTATAGAGATTATCCATTCTATAAATAAATCCTCTTCTAATTATATCAGTTTATAGCCATTTAGATATATATCAATACATAATTATACACTATTAACACACATAGCCAGCGTTATATAGGGGATATTATATAGCTTTACTACTACGTAGAGAGAGTTAATACAACCATCTTTAATATCTTTAACAACTAATAAGATCCTACCCTCTTTTCCAACAGAATTTCGAGACGATTAGGCGCGAATTAGTAGCATAGTGGCTGGTTAAAGTTAGTATATTAATAGAAAGATATGATTTTTAATAGGGTATACAGCTCGGCCGGGTGTACAGCCCGACCGGGAATTACATTAGTTATATATATTATATAATCTTATACTAGGTACTAACCTATAATAGTATCCCCCCTTTAGGATAGTCCTTCTTATATATATTATAGTTATATTCAGTCGTCTTTAGGCCTATAATAGAGTCAAAATAGGACCGAATTGTCTTTTAAAGGTATCTAATACAGAGTAATCTCAAATATCGTCAAGACTCTACTAGGTCTATTCCGCCTAACCTATCTATTTTACTAGGGCTTTATTATAGTATCCTCAACCGATTTTCTTATATCTTATATCTATTATCTCTTCTATTTTATATTTAAGTTCTTTATTAACTAGTATTAGTAGGGGATATAAATTATCTATAATCTATAATAGAAATAGATCTAAAGCAACTAGTCTAATTAGCTCTATATAGAATATTAGGTAGATACTAGTAGATACCTCTAATTATATTATATAAGATATAGGAATATCTAAAACTTAATATCAAATATATAACTAGTCTAGCTTCTTTAATTATTATTATATATATATATTCTATAAATTTAGCTATACCTAGTTATCTTTTTTATAGACTAATATAACTTATTATTACTTATTTAATTACTTTTCCTATAAAGTTTATATAGAAGTAATTACAATTTAGACCTAATCAATAGCTTCTTATAGTTGATTTATAAATATTTTACCCACGATTCCTAGTTATATATAGATTTTATAGGATTCTTTTATCTCTTCTATCTTAATAAGGTTAATATAGTAATTATATATAAAGAAGAAAAGGGATAGTCCTATTACACTAATATTACAGTTATTAATTACTATAGTAATAATAGGAAGTAGTATATCCTAATTATTTTATATATAGGTTGTAAATATATATAAGATCTATTTAACTTTTTGGTTTATATACTCTATAATACTATCAAATTATAGATAGAAAGTAGTTAATAGTCAATATTAAATCAATAGCTTCTTATATACTATTCACTAGAATATATCTATATTTTAGGTCTATAGTTACTTATAACTACTTATAGTAGTCTATAGTATATATAAAAGTAGATAAAGAATATATCTACTACTCTCTTAGTAGTTATCTCTATTATACTTATAAGAATTATACTCTTTATAAGCTAGTCTATAATTACTATTAAATTTATTATATCTATATATACTATTAAGAGTAGTTCTATAATAAAATCTATAGATAATTCTACCTATATTTATTATAGAATTAGTAGTAGTTTTAGTAATCTATATTTTATATTATACTATATAATACTATAACTATAAACTATATAGTTTTATAAAAAGTATTATATATTTCTTATTACTCCTAGCTAGAAGAATCTCTATAATAGTATTATATATATAGTATCTTAACTAAAGTATACTATAATATAAGAGTTATAGATCTTCTATATAATCTTTATATATAGTATTTTATTATTTAAGATCTATATCTATTATCTAAAATAAAATAGCCCTTATTTATCTAAATAGTACTCTAATAGGCTTATTTTTATATTTATTTTAGTAGTAATTCACTAGTCTCCCTTTACTAAGGCTTTATATATCTTCTAATACTCTAGATTAATAGATCTTATATTCTTCTATTCTTATTATAGTATAGGTTTCTTAAATAGGAGTATTTCCTTCTTAAAGTTAATTCCCTCTATTACTAGTAGATTAGGTTATCCTATCTTAATCTATACCTTTTTTAGTAGGGTTTAGAACTAATTTAATAGCCTTTTATCTATAATATACTATAGGATATCTTAGTTTTATTATAAAAGTATATTAAGTTTTATAGTAAGCTTCCTAAGATAATACTTTAGTTTATAGTTAAACTTTATAAGAATATCTATCTATCTTATTTATTATTTATTTAGATATTATACTTTACTAAAGTATTATAGGTTTTTATAGTCTATTATAATAATAAATCAGGATATTATCTTTAACTTTAATCTCTAGTAACTTATTCTTAGGATTATTCTATTTCTTTAGATATAAAACCTTTTTAATATTATTTATTATTACTTTACTAATTTATAGTTAATTTAGCTACTTCTTTTTATAAATAAAACTATATAGTACTTAGACTATTAACTTCTTAATCTATATTCTTCTTAGTCTAATTATATAGTTTATATAGTTCTAGTATCTTATTTGTTCTCTATTTCTTATAAATATATTAATATATCTTTTCTTTACTAAGTATTAATTATTAATATCTTATAATTAAGGATCTTCTAATATTATACTATTTTTCTATTAGGGAATAATATATATAAATACTTATCTTTATTAATAGCTATAAATATCTAGGTTAAAGTATATAACCTAAGTAATTTAGTTCTAATTTAGGACTATCCTATCTAGGATCTATATAGATATTCTAATATATAAGAGGTTAAATAACTAAACTAATACTTTATTTATAATTATATAATAATAGTATCTATTATTAACTAAGACTTATATAAATTAGATTTTATTTACTTTAGTATTAACTAGAAATAGTAGTATTTCTTATTTTAGTAGTTTTTTAACTTCTTTTTACTTTTATTTATAACTTAGAACTAAAGTTACTTTTTTTCTAAATCTTTACTTAAGGAGAGCTTATTTTTAGAAGTTAATATACTTAACTTATAATTAGTTATATATCTAGCTTTTTTATTTTTAATTCTATAAGAATATCTCTTTTTTAGTTCTTAGTACTATATAGCTAATAAAGAATATTTTATAATAAAGTAGTTTTATTTACTATAATAAAGATATCTTCCTTTATTCTATTATTTCTTTATCTTTTTATAATTAATCTACTTTATTTATCTATTTATTTTAAATCCTAATTAGTAATATATTATATAGAATTTAGTTTAGTTAACTATAATAATTAGGATCTAATTTATTAAGCCCTAGTTCTATTAGATATATATATAATATAATCTTTCTAGAATATTAATACTAAAGGTTCCTATATTAGTACTTATTTTATAAAGCTAAGTAATAAGATCTAAAAATATAGTAGGAATACTATAATTTATTAATAAATTTATTATATTTTTATTTAAGGATCCTAATAAGATCTATCTCTTTATTTTATTATATTATTTAAAGATATTTATATCTATAAACTCCTTCTTTAATCTAGATAGGAATTTTATAAAAGATATACTATTTAAGTAGTATATTTAATAGAGATATCTTATTATATATACTTTAATATTTAGATCTTTATAAATATCCTTAAGATAGTCTAGAATTATCTATAGATATCTATTATTTTATTATAATTTTATAAAGATTCTAGTATTCTTCTAAATAAGCTTCTTAAATCTAGAGAATATATATATAAACTAATCTTAAGATAAGCTAATTACTATATTATCTATATATAGTTTATTCTTTATTATTATATACTATATTAGCTAGTTAATTACTTTTCCTTTAAATAGGATTAGATCTAGTAATTATATCTTTAAGTAATATATAGGTTCTAATTATAGGGGTTCTAGGATTAATTTAACTATAATTTATACTAGAGTTAGTTCTTCTATTATTATTATTATTAACTATAAGACTAATTATTCTATTATAATCTCTAGATAATAGATTTATTCATCTTAAGTAATATACTCTTAGTTATATTATTATATTAATTCTTCTTATACTATATATTCTATATTAATTCGCTTGTTCTATTTACTTTATATAGCTTATAACTATACTATTTATTATAGTAGTATCTATACCTATAATAGTAGGCTTATAGACTTCTATATCTTTTACTTAGAGGTTATATTGTTAAATTACTCTTGATTTAGGGATAATTTATATATAGTTTTAGATTTTTACAATATCTAATTAGAAGCTTTTTATTTATAAAGAGCTAAAGTAGAATTTATATCTAATTAAGCTAGGCTATATACTATATATAAAAAGCTTAAAGAGAGAATTACTAAATAGATATTCTATATATTAGGCTATTATAGTTATATATACTATATAACCTTATACCAGGCACTAGCCTGTGACAAAAATATCTAATATTAAGTAGTTATAATAAATATAAAGAATATATAGATATATAAAACAATATAATATTATTTTCTATATAGATCTAGTTAAATTTAGTTATAAGATAGCTACTATAGCTATTAAGAATTAATAGCTTAAACTAGTTATATATATATAAATTTCTATATAGGATAAATAGATTCTATAGTTAATATAGATTAATTTTATTAGTAGTCTAACTAATATTTAAGATCTTAAATTACTAGTTTTTTAGTAGATTATTGAACTAATTAGTAATAGTAATAATAAATAACTATCTATATAAATAGTTTTGATAATAGTAATCTATTTATGGTTTTCTAGTTATAATATAACTCTCTGATTATAGTATTTAGTCTATATAACTACTTTCTATATTAAAATAAGATCTATTATAAATCCTATCTTATTAAAGTTATAGATATCCTTTATTTATATACTATTATTAGTAACAATATATTATATAATTATAAACCACTCTTATAGCGATCTAGGATCTTTATTTAATATATATTAATAGCTATAGGGCTTAGAGAAGTATAATTAAATCTCTTTATATTGATTTATAAAATTTAATAGCTAATTTTTACTAACTGTATATAGAGAATAACTATTATATATAGCTAGTAGCTATGTCTACACCACTATACAGCAGAACACTAATTCGCCCAGGCACAAATTGGTGTTCTATAGTAGAATAGAAATTCTTATCAGAATAGAAAATTTTTGTCTTTATATACAAATCTCTATATAATTTAGAATTTATTAAAAAAACCAATAACCTCTCCTATCTTATTATATAATAGCTTAGCCTCTATATCCTTTTCAGCCTCTAATCTAAATAGTATAGTAGAATTAGGATAGTTTTTCTTCTACTTCTTTATAAGTTGTTTTTTTCTCTTTTTTAGCTTCTTTAGTATATCTAGTAGTAATACTATATTTTATATCTTTAATATAAATTATTCCGTTATCTCTAAGGCCTAAAATATACTTTTTAGTAATTTTTTTCTCCTATAGAGCTTTAAATCTAACTATCTTAGTTATAATAGCTAAGGTATTAGCTAAAGTATTAAAATAGAATTCTTACTCTTCTAAGACCTATAAGAGTTTAAAGATATGTTTTTAAGACTTAAAGATAAAAGATCTAGCCCTAGAGATAGTATTTTCTTATTCTGTAGATCGATTTCTAGATCTAGAGGCTTTAGAAGAGAATTATTAAGAGGTTTATAAACTATCTCTATATCTAGAGGGTAGATTCTATAATCTTTAAAGGTATTCTAATAAATATAGAATATAAGAGCTTTATCTTAAAAAGTAAGAAGATTATAAAGAAAAGATAATTTTATAGTAAGTTAGCTATTCTCCTATTGAGAAATAAGGTTATTTTATAATTAGAAATAAGCTTTATAGGCTTAAAATAGTTTACTATTAAGAGATTAAAGATAGTAAGTTTTATTTAGAAGGAAACTAAAGATCTTAATATTAGTTTTCTCTACAATATTAAGAAATTCAAAAGTTAGATATAAACTATAACCATTAACTAAAAGAATTTATTACTTATTTTTATTAATATAATTATATATTTTATAGTCAAATTCTTATATCTAAAATATAATAAGTTTATTAATAATATAGCCTTTCTTTATAATTATAATTATTTATTTATTAAGTAAAATATAATTATACCACAACTCTATATAATATTAGTATTTAAAGATAATAAAGGGATATATTTACTAGCTATCTATAATAATATATTCTATAACTATAACTCTTTCTCTATATTTATTACTTATAAGTTATTATAATTTATTTATTCAGCTAGAAAATACTTACTAAGTTCTTTCTTATCCAATATAAAAGCTAGTTTTATCAAAATTGTAAATTAACTATAGATATATACTATCTAGGGCTTTAGCTAATAAATCGTACTAATAATATAATATTAAGATATCTACCGCTCCCAGACATTTTAAATCAATAATCTTTTACTTTCTAAGCTTTATTTCTATATCAAGAAATCGTTTAATATAACAATAAACCCAGTCTTTTCCGACCATCCGATTAGGTATTTTCAATTAAGCAAGAATAGCATTAGCCCATTATTCTATAAATATTTAGCGTAGGGGATATAAAAGCTATATCTATAGCCTATATCCAATACCCCAAAGCCTTTTCTTACTATACATTTAAGATATAATTCAAAGGTTTAACATCTATTTTTAGCTTTATATTCTATTTTATATATCTCTAAAAAAGCTTATAATCAACACCATATTCCTTAGAAATGGCAGACAAATTCGGCTTTTTAAGGCTTCGGGCGTATTTAATAGCCTAATTTATACAAGATACCTCAGTTTCAGTAGGTTTAGCTATAGTCAAGGAAGTCTTTTTAAACAATATAATAAAATTCAGAAAATTTTCCATTCCAATAAGAATTTCCATTCCGCTACAGGACACCAAATAGGGCGACCCCATTTAGTATTCTGCCGCGTAGCGGTGTAGGCACAGCTAGTATATTAGCTATATTTTATATAATAGCTAGTCTAGGGGCTACTCTATATATATTTATAGAAAGTATCTATTTAATAAGTAAATCCTTTTCTAATTTTATTAATTAATAGCTATTTAAATAGATATCAATATAGTACGGCTCAGTTAGATATATGACCCGCCCGGGAATTACGTTATATACCTATTACTAATAATTCCTTAATAGTCTAATAACTATTAAATCTATAGTTACTATACTAGTTGGTAGATATAAATATAGTTTACTAATATTAGTATCTTATAAAGGATATACTAGCTAAAGTTATAGTAAGGGTATTAAATAGTTTTAATAGTAATCTAGCTATTTATAAAAATAGTAACTATAAATAATATAGACTATAGTATATACTAGTAGGTTTTCTTTAGAAGTAGAACTAGTATAAGCTTAATATTATATAGTTTAGTAGAATAAATCAAATTAGAAGCCTTAATATAATTATAGACTTTCCTATTAATATAAATATAGTAGTATTAATATTATAATCCTTTTTATTACTACCTATATATATTGTTATAGTATTTAGGTCCACTATAGTGTATAATAAAGTACTATAGTTAATTATTAATTATTTCTAGTTTATAATTATAATACTTGATAGCTCTTACTATAGAAGAGTAATAAATAGCTTAACTAGTTCTAATCTATTAATATTAATATCTCTATATTAGAGGTATTATCTAAGATAAGATAGAGAAGATACTATAGTTATCTTTATACTAGTAAGATATATCTAGTAGTCTAGTTAGCTATAGTATTAGAGAAAGATATTTAATTAGATATATAAAGAGATAGAGATATATTCATTCTACTAATTACTAAATTGCAACTAGAGCTAGAGGGATATAGAGAAGAATCTATAGTATAGAACTAGTTACTATATAGAAGATATCTATAATTTAATATAGGGCCTATTTTTAGATAGTAGGTAGTTAGGACTAAATTAATCCTTTTTTTTTTGATTAGTAGGCTTTATATATATACTATATAAAGTAGCTAAGGAAAAGTATAGCTATCTATATATAGTAAAGATCTAGTATTATCATATCTTATATTAAGCCTATAATAAAGCCTAGTATAGTTATAAGATATACTATACTATAGTAATACTTCTAAAGATAGTTTTTTATAGTTAGGTTTTTATTTAGAATTATATTAAGATACTAGCTGTACTATATATACTAATCTGGCTACCCCGAATTAGTGTCCCCTACCATAAAGAAAAATATCACCATAAGGGAAAAAAATCACCAAATCTTCAATTTTTAACTATATAATAAAAGTATTGTAATAACTAATTATATTACTATTTATACTAAGAATTTCTATAGATACTATACTATTTTAACCTCTAATAGGACCTTAGGAAAATATCTTTATATTACATTTTTTAATCTCTCTTACTACTTATCTTTCCTCTACTACATCTTCTTTCTTATACCACTCAGCAATAGATCGATTTGTATCTTTTATATATAGAATACTATCATTTTTAAGATTTAATAATTATCTTTTAGTAGTTTTTTTAGCCCACAAGGCTTAAATTTAGGCTATTTTTGCGATTATAATTAATATATTCTAAATAGTCTTAATATAAAAATTTATCTTAGTAAGAACTTACTTAAACCTCTGTTTTAATTTAGGAGTAATACTATCTAATTCTATTAGCAAAGCCAGTTTTTATTAGTGTTTTTAAATATCTTCAATTATCTTTAAAGATATATTTTTAAGACTTAAAGATAATAGATTTTCTAGGGGTAGTAATAGTATATTCTAAAGATCAATTAATATATTAAGAATTAAAAGAAGTATATCTTCTAGTAGCTTATAAATAATCTTAATATTAACTAGATAAATACCTCTTTCCCGGAAGGAATTATAGTAAACTTACTATATTAAAGCTTTATCTCTAAAGCCTATAAGATCTTTAAGAAATAAATTTTTATTAGCTATAATACCACTACCCTACTATAAAATAAGATTATTTTATTAATAAAAATAGATCTTATAAGCCAAAAAAGGCTTATTATCTAGAGATTAAATATAATTAGTCTTATTTACTAGAAAGTAAAAAATCTTTATCCTCTTCTATTTAGTATATATTAAGAATTCTATAGTTAAATAAAAACCACAATCATCAAGAAGAAGAATTCTATACTCTCTATATCTTATATAATACTATATTTCTTAGTTAAATCTTTTAAGCTAAGACACTATAAGTTTATTAATTATATAACCTTTTTTAGTAGTAACTATTATCTAATTCTAGGGTAAATTAGTATTATACTATAACTCTATTTAATAATATCCTTTAAAGATAATAAATAGTTCTATTCGCTAACTATTAGTTATAATATACTCAATAACTATTACTTATTCTCTATATTCTTTGCCGGTAAGATAAGGAATCCTTAATTAATAATATATAAAGACTTTCTAGGTTTATCCTTAGCTAAGCTAGAAGCCAGTCTTATTAAAATTATAGATAAGTCTCTTAGATATACTATTTATAATATTAATTAATAAACATACCAATACTATAGAATAGTAATATCTTTATTACTTATTCTCTTTAAATCAATAACTTTCTAATATCTTAGCCCAAAACTATCCTCCGAATCATTATTATCTTTAGAGAACCTTTTTATAAATCAATAGACCTAGTTTTTACTAACTATTCAATCTAGTATTACTAACTAAGTAAGACTTATATTTACCTACTATTCTATAATATTTAGTATTAATAGAATAAATACATTATCTAATAACTTGATCCAATATATCAAAACAGCTTCCTGCGTATCATTTAAAACCTTATTCGTAGGTTTTCATTAGTTTCTAGACGTTGAATTTTTACGGACACAAGTCCACAAAACTTTAGGTAAAATCCTATATTCCTCAGCAATACACAATAAATTTGGCTTTTTAAGGGTAGAGATATATCTAATAGCCTCTTCTATACAATATTCCTTATTTTCATAGAAATCAGCCATAGTTAAGGATATGAAATTAATAGAATAGGACAGGTAAAGAGATTTTTTCCCTTATAGTAATATTTTCCTTTACAGTAGGGGACACTAATTCGGGATAGCTAGATTAATATACGTAGCACAACTAGAGTAAGGCTACTAATTTAATTTTAATAATCTAAATAATTACTAATTTAATAAGTATATAGGAGCTATAATAGAGATCTATAGGGTCTAATACTCTAATACCTTTCTTCTAGAAGTAAATTAAACTATATTTACTTAGAGAGAAGACTAATACTATATATTAAGCCTAGCTTTTAGCAATTCTATAGAGATATTCTAGTAGATAGTAGTTTTTAGTAGAGTTAGGGCTCTATACTAAGATATAGATATTATTATTATAGCCTATAACTAGTATCTTTCTAGAAGCTACTATATAAATTTTATTAATTAAATTAATATTATAGAATAGGAATAGTATTAGTAAAAGAAGAAAGTCCTAAGAGATACTAATAGCTACTAGTTTATCACTAAATTAGTCTTTAAATATTATTAATATAGTATAATAGTTAGAGAGAAAGCTTACTATCTAGTTATATAAATAGATTATATAGTCTCTATAATATATATTAGATAATAGATTAAATATTTTAATAAGATAAAAAAAACAGATAGCTATAATTAATTCTAGGATCTTCCTTAATATTTCTAGAAGTATAATTAACTACTAGACTTTTAGATAATTATAATTTGAAAGTACTAGAAGATCTTTAGATAGTAGCTATACTAAAGATATATAGTAATATTAATATAAGATAGGGAAATAAGATTAGAAGGCTATACTTTTATATAGTATTAAAGAGACTTATTAAGCTTAGTATATTAAATAGTTTTATATACTAAATAGCTTATTCTATCTTTTAATTAGTAGGATTTAGAGCCTAGAGAGATTAAAAGTAATAAAGGTCTTTAATATTATCTAGATCTATAGCTAGTATAGATAGAAAAAGTATTACCTTAATATAATATATCTTCTTCTCTATAGAGATAAATTTATACATAGATATATTCTTACTAGTATTTAGTATTAATATAAATAATATCCTAGATATATCTCTATTATAAGCTTATTTAGATAATTACTAAAAATTATATAGAGATATAGTAGATTCCTCTATATCCTTATACTATATAGTTTAGTCTCTTTTTTTATTATATAGTCTAATTAGTATCTTAGTTAATAGAATTCTTCTTTATACTCTAGAGAGTAAGTCTATTACTAGTAGTAGTAGTAGACTTGCTTTATAGTATAATTTAATAGGCTTAGTTTGATAGTATATATTAGGAAAGAATAGCTAGGAATAATTTTATTTAGTTAGGATATAGACTTTAGATATAGCTAAAATAATATTAAAGATATATTATATAGCTTAGTTATAACTCTCTCGTACAAAACATCAACTACAGCTATAGCACCCTATATACCATTTAGTATATAGCGTTTTAATTGCCGTTTCACGCTGATTCGATTGACCCTATTTTGATGTGTGAATACTATTTTTTTAGTATGTATATTGCTGAAATAAGGCAAAAAATTTAAATTGAAAAAAGGGATAGCTCGTGTTGTCTATACTTAAATATTACTATTAATAACATAGCTTTTACTATCTATATTAGCTTTATCTAGTAATACTTTCAATACTATAATAACTATACTAAAGATTATTAAGTAATAGATAATTATTACTAAATTTAATATATCCTCTTTACTAATCTTAGATAAACTCAACCTATTTCTTAACCTTATAATCTTTTTAACTAGATAAATAATAAACAATAAGCTTCTAGTGGAATTATAATATTTATAGGTATAATTTAATATATTTAATAAGATATAGATTAATATATTAAATAAGATATAATACTTAATTAATTATTATATTATATAGACTATAATTCTAATCTATATAGTACTACTAAGCTATTAGGATATAGTTAATAGTTATTAGTCTATAGTTTTAGACTAACTTTCTTAAGCTACTATTAGAATTATACTAATAAATAATCTATTAACTAGTAGTTTTATAGTATTATTATACATAGTATATAAGTATCTCTAGATTTATATTTAAAGTATAGATAGTAGCTTAATAAACCCTCTTTACTAGAATAAAAAAAGTTAGTAAAGTATATAAATTATAATATTTAAGATATTTATAATAATTTAATACTTAATATAATAATCTAGTTATTAGTTAATTAGGTAATACCTAGTAATAATATTCTTCTTTAGGGTAATAATATTATAGATATCTAATAGCTAATTAAGCTTATTTATAATATAGAGATTAGGGATAGATAATACATTATTTTTAGATAGAATATCTATATTAAATATAAGATCTTCTTAATCTTAATATATAATATATTCTATAAGAAATTTAATCTAAAGATCTCTAATACTACTACTTATTTTTAAGCCTAGAATATTTAATATCTTTTGTTAATATAAAAATTATTATAAAAAACTAGCTAATTCTAGAGTAGAAGATAGTTTACTAACTTAGTAATTATATTTAATAGTATAGATATAGCTAACTAAGCTATCTTTTTTAGCCTAGTACTATAGAGACATAACTATAACTATTAATATTTTAATAATATTTATTAGCTCTAATAGTATTTTACCTACTAAGACTATAGCTATATTATCTATAATTATAAATATAAAATTTACTATATATACTATATAGAGACTTATAACTCTAAAAAGTATCTATAGGTTTATAATTAGAGTTATATAAAATATACTATTTATCTATAGTATAGTAAACTAAAAAGAAGTTATTTCTTTTTACTATAAATACTCCATCTATATTAAATAGATTTAGATTATCTATTTATATTAATTAAATAGCCTATAGCTCTATACTATATCTCCTACAGTTTTATCTCTTACTATAATATTATCTCTAAGTATAGCTCCTATAAGCCTAACTTCTCTTAGTATAACTATTATAACTAAGCTAATACCTACTAAGCCTAACCCCTATACTACTAAAAATACTAGAATTATAGCTAAAACCTATAAGATATTCCTTATAGTATAATAGATATCTTAGAAGCTCTATAACTAATCTATAGTTACTATAGTTACTATAGCTACTAATTCTACTAAAATCTATCTTACTACTCTTATAGCTAGCCTAAATATTAAAGCCTATACCTTATAATATAATTCCTAGTTACCCAGACGCCCCAGCTAAGCAAGCGGTCCCATTAAAAATCCACTTTTAAAATAGTACTTTTTTTTTAATTACAATAAAGATACTACCTCAATACTCTAATTAGAAAAAAAAAGCTGGTCAAATAGAAGGACTATCTTTTATTAGCTATACAAGCTATAAAAGATAGTAAATATACTTCTAATACTACTGTTATATAGTCTTTTTAATTATTAGTCTTAACTTTGAAGGCTTAGCTTAATAGATATTAATTATATATTAAATAATAATATAGTTATTATATTTTCTCTAAAATTAAAGAGAAAAACAACTATCTCTTAGCAAATCAAATTCTTGGAATTATCGGATTTCTTAGGGTCTTAGGAACCTATAACCTAGTTCAAAGTCTTAGTTACTTCATAAACTATTGTTTTATATAGGTTTTACCTAGTAAAATAGCTGCTGTCGATATAGTATAGCAGGATGGTGTATTTATATATTCTGATAGTTAGAAAAACGTACAAAATTTAACGCTAAGCCTCCGTTAGGAGGTTATTTCTATACCTAATACTACTAATTTTAAATACAACCTTAGCTTATCCGGCCTAACTATAGATTAGATCACTAAAGAAGCTTAGAAGCTACTAGATAATATAGAATATAATAACTATTTAAACCTGTTTATAACTATATTTATCTCTAAACTAAAAGAATATATTACTAAAGCCTATAAGGGTAATATATTTACTTTATAGTATATCTTAACTACTATTAAGAACCTCTAAGCGGATATAAAATTACTTAAATCAATAATATTATTATTAGCATTATCTAATATTATACCCTAAAGCTTTACTTCTATAGTCTATTCTAATATATTAAGCTAATAGTATAGAGTTTATATAGCTAAGCTACTAGACTCTCTTCTAAATAGTAATAGTATAACTACTATAGGTGTACTCCCTATAAAGTTATAATCTAACTAGGAAATTATAGTAGAGGTATCACAATAATACTAGAAGACCCTAAAGGATAGGTCTTCCGCTAATCTAGTAGCTAAACTAGAATATATAAGAAAGATACTAACTACTAAATAACTATCTAAGTCCCTTAGGGATAGATATACCTTCTAGACTATCCAGAAACTATAGTCTAATAATACAATACTATATATTAATATAACAGTAGATATAGAGATCCTTTAATATTATAGTAATTAATTAAAGGTATTTAGACTTAATACCTAGCTATAGTTACTAATATAGGGTATTATTATATATAATATTATAGTATATACTATCTAGCTATTACTAGAGAAAAAGAAAGAAATAATTAAGGAACTATACTATTAGAATATATTAATATAGGGAGCTTTAATAAAGAGATATCTATTCAAGATAGACTATATCAGATAGCTTATTATCTTTACGGACAATTAGTATTAAGTCTTAAATAATCTAGAGATTATTAATCTACTAATAGCTAACGTGATTCCCGGCTGACCGGGCGCCCCGGCTGAGCGAGCGACCCCACCAAAATTCAAAAAACCATCAATTTTCAATAACTATTAAAACAACAAAAACAATAAAATATTGACTATTTAACACGTGTAGGGTATTTAGTATAAGTATAACCTTTAATTCTATATCCAGAACACGTTATCTGCCGACGTATTGTAGGTATAGAAGGTAAAGCTAGCTCAGCCTCAGTTTCTACAGGCATATCTAGCAAAGATATATCTTTGCTTTTAGTCTGATTCTCAATCACCACATCATCTTTACCACTCTCCAAACCTCCAAATAGGCCTTTTTAAGTAGTAAATATATGCTTTATAGCACATTTTTTGATTTGTTTTTTGTTAGTAGCTTCCAATTAGCTACAACAATCTTAGAGAAAAAGATAGTGATAAACAATTTTAATAGTCATATTACATATCTTCTCAATCTCTCGTTTAATCAGTGATAATATAATTAATAACGATAATTCTAGACCTTTTTTAATCGAAGATTACGATTTTATGAATTTTGACAGAGTCCAAAGAGTATTGGGGTCACTATCACTACCAGATAATATTAGTTAATAATCCAAGATCTTAAGAGTAAGAAGAGACTCTAAGTATATATTTAACTTTTCTAAGACCCTATTAGGATTAAATAGTACTAGTCCAGTAGCTAAAAAGCTATTCTAGATAGTAGAGCCTTTAAAAGTCTTTAATCTTATATTTATAATTATTTTAAGAAAGTCTTCTTTGTTAATAGAATTGACTCTATTCTATATTAAGTTTAAAATAGCTCTACTATAAAGCTTTTTTAATACTAAAAAACAGCCTACATCCAAAGGTTATAAAAGATAGGATATATATAGAGATATACAGATTAGAATAATCTAGTTTTTTTCGTAAAGTTGGTTAAATTTAGGGATTAAATAACTTCTATAATTATCGAGGACTAGTAAGTAGTATTTCCTAACTCTTTTCCTAATATTTAGGATAAAATAATACTTTAACTACTATAAACTAATTTTATTGGTTATCTAACTATTTTTACTTATAGTTAAATAAGAGCCTTTTTGGTTTTAAAGAAGATAAGGTTGTAAATATTCTAGAAATATTTTTCCTTTAAAAATAAAAAGTAGAGACAAAACACTTCTAGAAGCTTAAATATATTTAATTATAGTAACCTATTTATAATTTCTAGCTTATAAAAGATATCTTTTACTATAGTATTCTACTAAAGAAATAACCTTTTATATTAAACTAATACCTATAGCAAAACTACTTTTATTAAAATTAAAGATATTATCTAAAACAATACCCTATTTTTCAATTGTTCTTTAGACTAAATTAAACTATAGTTTAATAATTTGAGAATCTTCTAAAAGAGCTCTTTAATAGTTATATTATTATGAAAATTAACTAGAGAGGTTTAGATATTATTCAATAAACTCTATAGACTAATTTTTATTAATATTAGGTAGTAGGATAGTAGAGAGTATATTTTTCTGCGTATAGAGTAGAATATTAGCTATATTTTATAATATAGAAAGACTAAGAGCTATATCTCTTAAATCTATACTTAAAAGCTAATCTTCTATTGAATTTTCTTTAATTTCAGAGAAAATATAGTAATTATATTGTTTTTCAATATATAATTGATATCTATTAAGCTAGGTCTTTAAAGTTAAGACTAGTAGTTGAAAAGACTGTGTAGTAGTAGTAGTAGAGGGATATTTACTATCTTTTATAGCTTGTATAGCTAATTGAAGACGACCCTCCTGTTCGACAAGCTTTTTTTTCCGATCAGAGCGTTGGGGTGGTATCTTTGTTGTAATTAAAAAAAAAGTACTGTTTTGAAAGTAGATTTTGATGGGGCCGCTCGCTCAGCCGGGGCGCCTGGGCAACCAGGAATCACGTTAATAATATAATTATATATAGTAAAATCTAGAATAAAGAGATCTATTAAGCTAAGCTCTTCTATTAGGATAGCTATATAAAATAGTATAAGAAGTATTAACTATTTAGATATATATAGTTATACTACCCTAATCTTTTTAAATATAATACTTATATAGTAGAATATTTAACCTAGGAATATCTATTTAAGTAAGAATAGTCTATTATTATTAAATATACTAATTATAAAAGTAAATATAAAACTATTTACTAATTATATCTAAAATAATAAGAAGTATAAACTATAACTAAATAGACTATAGCTAAAGCTTTTTAATTCTATTAGATCCTTATCTATTTAGATAATTAGATAGAGATCCTAAACTAACTAAGTCTAAATACTATTCTATAACTAACTAATTAAATCCTATTAGAAGTCTTTATTTATATATTAGTAATAACTATACTAGTCTTCTATATTATAATATTAGTTTATCTAATAGGAAACTAATATAATTATAGTATAAGACTTATAGCTAAATATATTATTAAATACTACTTACTAACTAATATTAGGCTAGTTCTAGTTATTATACTTTTTAATAGTTAATAATAAGCTTCCTAATATTATAATATAGATATCTAAAAAGATAGACCTCTCTAATATATTTAGTAAATAAATAATATATATAAATAAGTAATATACCTTATCTAAAATATATTTTTAAATTAGTACTTAATTAATTCAACTACCTATTATATTACTAATTTATCTCTAAACCTTAAGAAACTTAATTAAATAAAAAGATAGAATCTTATTAGCTATTCAGGCTATAAAGAACTAAGAAATTAGTACTATTTATAAAGTAATATATTATTTTAATATATTAGAGCTAATATTTTACTACTATCTCTATAATATTTAAAACTATATAAATTTATATACTAACTTATATAAATTAATAGAAATCAAAGAGGAAATACTTTAAAAATAGATCTTATTACTTAATAATTATAGAGTAGTACCCTAGCTAACTACTATATAAAAAACTATAAATATTTTTCTTAAGACTTATAAAATAACCCCTATTTAAATAATTAGAGGAAAATAGGTTTATAACTTTATAAAAAGATATCTTAAACTATTAAACTAGTTCTTAAAATACTATAATTATAAATATATAAAATATAAAGATCTAGAAATTATTAGTAAATAGTCTAATCTTATTTAAAAAACTATATTTTAATATAATATTAATTCTAATAATATTTATAATTTTAATAAGATTAGTTTTATAATAGGATTAATAGTAATTATAAAAGTTATTATAAGAACTAAATACTATAGTTAGTAATTACTTTTATAACCTAGAAATTATAAGTAGATAACTATAATTAAATATATAAATACTTTAGATTAGGTCTTATCTCTATATATAATTTTTAAAGATAAGGTTTTTATTAAATCTTAGTTTAATAATCTTCTAAATAATTAATAATTTAAAGTAAGCCTAAATAGCTAGACTTCTAATAAAATTAGTCTTTATTAGCTTAAAAAGCTCTTTATTTTATTAACTTCTTTATAATTAAAGGGTTAGTATTAACTTTTAATATTTAATAATTATAAAAGTTATTTAACCCTAAGGTTTAATAAAATCTATAAAAAAAATATTATTATACTAATTTATATACCTATATATTTATTATATCTTTTATAGTCTCTTAATATTAGTTATTTTATATTATTAAAATACTTATATAATTAGTTTATTAAAATAAAGATATATCTTAGGATTAACTATATTAATAAACTTAATTTTCTTAAGATATATCTATATATCTAAATTAAGGTTTTTAAACCTAATACTATTAAAAATAGCTTTAGGATAGCTAGTTTAATACTTTTTTTACCTAATTAAATACTTTTAAAGCTTAATATTTATTTTTAAACCCTAATATCTCTAATAAGCTAAAATAGTAAATTAAGCTGAAATTTTATACTAAAAACTCCCTATATAAAGAAAGAACTATATTAATAGACTTTATTAATTAAAACTTTACTTTATATATAGTCTTATAGTCTACCTAATCTATTAGATTATATATTAAACTAACTTATAAAAGGTTTCTAACTCTAGATATAAAGTTATATTCTATAAGTATAAGAGATTAAGGAATTATATATTACTAATAAGAAGTAGAAGTAAAAGTAGATTTAGTCGACTAGATAAATAGCTTATAAAGATAATATCTTAGTTTAAGAAGTTTATAAGCTATATATAGAACTATTTAAGACTTAAGTAGTCTATATTAATATCTATTATAAATAGGTTTTAAAGGGTTTATAGCTATCTATATAAGACTAATAAGAATATAGAATATATAGGAAGCTAGGATATAGAAGAGAAATATACCTAGATAGAGAAGCTAGTTAATTAAATTAATTTAATAGTGTTTTGGTTAAGAAAGATATATTTAAAATAGATAATATATAGTAGGTGCGTCATTTACTTATATACATTACTTACTTACTAAATATATTAATTATCTTAGTAGTAGTTTATATATAGTTATAGCCTTTATTTTATATAGTAATTAGCTATAAACTATAGTCCTTAATTACTAATTCCTAAATTAGGGAGGCTAGATTAATATAAGATATAATTATAAAATAGATATACTATACTATAAGTATTAATATTATAGTAATATAGGATACTAACTATCTACTTACTAAACCTATTTATTACTACTATAACTTTATTATATCCTATCTTATTCTTTAATAAAGTATAAAAATTAATTAAGATACTTTACTAAGATTACTCTAGGATGAATAAAGGGTTTAGAAGTCCTAGAGTTTAATTTATCTAAGGTTTTATATACTTATATATTATATAGTTATTATAATATTACTCTATATCTTTACTCTATCTAGACTAATAGTACTAATAAGATAATAAAAGCTTTATCTTCTCTATACTAGGATAGATAAGGCCTAGTTAGTATTATATTTTATCTAGTAACTATATATATAAACTATTCTTATTAAGTACTAATATCTTCTTATTAAATAGTAATAGCTCTTTACTAAATAACTAATTACCTAGCTCTATAGATATTATATAATTATATAACCCTTATAGACTCTTATCTATATAGTTTAATACTAATATATAATTAACTATATTAGTATAGATTAGAGAAAGTAAGATATTTTTACCTAATTCTCCCTATATATTTTATATATTACAATCTGTTACGTTCGTTTACATATAGCAACATCTATATCTATATCCGTTGCTATCTATTACAGTTGGCTGATCATATATAATCAGACCCTATCTATTTGCTATATTTATTTAATTAGTATATATATATTAACTATTGTTTCCCCTAACTTAGTAATATATACCTATTTATATCCTAAGATCTTATATAGTAGTATTATTTTAAAGATAGTGCCTTTTATAGCCTATTAGGGACTACTAGAGATATAATATAAACGTCTATACAACCCTAGAAAAAATAATTCGAAAGGTAATAAGGTCCGCTGAAGGGGTTTTAATATAATAATAGTATACAGAAGCTTAATACTATATATATAGCTTTCATCTAAAAGAATTCAGAAGCTAAAGTTTATAGAATAAGTATAAACTACTATAATTAGATAGTTAAGGCTCTAAGTATAGGCAAAATATAATAAATCCTATAGATCTATATATATTAGCACTTTATATTTAAGCTATTATATTATATTATATCGACTATATCGTTTTAGGGTATCCTTCTAGACAAAACTAGAGACTAGCGGTTAAGAACTATAATATAACTATCTCTAAAGGAAGTAAAAAAAGGAATATAGTAAGGACTTAATATCTTTAGAAGAACTTCATTATAAAGAAAAAAAAGAGTCAGTATATTCAATTTCGCTAAAGAAAAGGCTAGAATATATTAATTATAATAGATAATCATTATCTATATAAAGCTACTAATAATAGACTAGAAGATTACTAGTAAGCTCTACTTATAAATAAGTAAACTATATATATACTTTCTATCCTACTACTAATACTTATAGAGACTTATATAAATATATAGAGTATTAATAATAACCTAATAACTATATCTAAAATTATTATCTAGACTACTACTATATTTAAATAAGAATATATAGAGTAAAGAGTACTATAAGCTACCTAGTATAATAATATTATATCTAATACTATTTATATATAATTAAGTATATTAACCACTAAATATATATTAATAAAAAATATCTATATAATTAATAAATATAATAGCTAAATTTAGTATAACGCTATATATAAGTATCTCTATAACTATAAATACTACTTTTATAAGATTATATAGTTTATTAGAGTATAACCAGAAGAATATAATAAGATAATTTAAGCTAATAGAGCTTTTAAAAGAAGAGTAACTTAGTTTTAGAAATATTATAAGTAATATATTATAGTTATAGATCTAAGCTAGGAAGTTTATATATTTATAGTATATAAGATATAGATTAAATATAAGTTCTTAGAATATATTAGTAATAAAAAATAATAGGACTACTTCTAGAAGAGTTATTAAGAAGATTATATCTTTATTAAGTATATAATAGATCTCTAAGAGGCTATAGCTAAATATAGAATTAAGATACTAAAGACTATTCTAATTTAGTTCTTATAGAAGGATATAAAAACATAATTATAGAAGTATTAGATAAAGGACTAAAATTATCTAATAAGACTTATAGAGATAATTAAGTATTTTATATAGTTTAAATAAGAAGCTATAATCACTAGCTATCTAGAAAAGAAAGATAAAAATAGTAATCTATAACGTAATTCCCGGTCGGGCTGTACACCCGGCCGAGCTGTACACCCCAACCTATTAGAAAAATTTAAATCGATATATATTGGCCAATATATATTAATTTAGCTAAATAACGTGATTTATATATCGATTGATCTTATAGCCAATATTCCTATATCTACTATACTGAGGCGGAGCCCTTTTAGCTGGCTGACCTAGCTAAATAGGCGTTTTACCCTATATATTTGAATCCACTAGAATAGCTTTATCTAGTAAATTTAGCTATATAGCTAGTTATAGGCCCTCTTTAACCGTTAGGCTAGTATTATAGGGTATCTATCTATTTAATTAATTACGTTTTTGGTGTTTTTTCTTATTGGCTATATATAAATTTATGTTTTCCTATACTAGTAATGCTATATTATATAGTAATATATAGTAACCTTTAATAATTTGATCTAATATAGTCTTCGATAGGCTTAATAGGCTATTTAACTATTGTTTTAATAGATCTTTTATTATAGAAGCTTATTTTTATAGTTAAATAATAGTTCTTAGTGTTTTTGGTATAAATTGGTTAGATCTACTATTTAGTTGGCTTCCTAGGGATATTAGTATTTATAGAGAGATATTAAGCTTTAAAAGTATTCTTTCTGGATTAATAGGTACTAGATCAGCAGCTATAAAGCTATTTTAAATAATAATTAGCTTTTTGAATACTTCTAGTCTTATATATTAGTAGTTATCCAGAAAATCAAACTTATTAATATAGTTATAGTCTATATATACAAGATCACTTATAAAGTAACTATATATATATTTAAGTACTACAAAATATCTAACATCAAGTAATTATAATAAATATAAAGAATATATAGGTATATAAAGTAATATAATATTATTTTCTGTATAGATCTAGTTAAATTTAGCTATAAGATAGCTACTATAGCTATTAAGAATTAATAACTAAAACCGGCTATATATATATAAATTTATATATAGAATAAATAGTTTCTATAGCTAATGTAGGCTAATTTTATTAGTAGTCTAACTATTATTTAAGACCTTAAATCACTAGTCTTTTAGTAGATTATTAAACTAATTAGCTATAGTAACTTAGTCTTTAAAAACTATATATAGTAGTAGTAAATAGCTATCTATATAAATAGTTTTAATAGTAATAACCTATTTATAGTTTTCTAATTATAATATAGCTCTCTGACTATAGTATCTAGCCTATATAACTACTTTCTATATTAAAATAAGATCTATTGTAAATCCTATCTTATCGAAGTTATAGATATCTTTTATTTAGATACTATTATTATTAATAGTATGTTATATAATTATAAACTACTCTTATAGTGATTTAGGATCTTTATTTAATATACGTTAATAGTTATAACACCTAGAGAAGTATAATTGAATCTCTTTGTGTTAATTTATAAAGCTTAATAGCTAATTTTTACTAATTATTAGTAGAGGGTAGCTACTATATATAGCTAGTAGTATATTAGTTATCTCTTATATAATAGCTAGTCTAGGCGCTACTCTATATATATCTATAGAGATTATCTATTCAATAAGTAAATCCTCTTCTAATTGTATTAGTTTATAGCCATTTAGATGTATATCGACGTATAATTATACACTATTAATACGTATAGCTAGCGTTGTATAGAGAATATTATATAGCTTTACTACTGCGCGGAGAAAGTTAATATAGCCATCTTTAATATCTTTAACAGCTAATAAGATCCTACCCTCTTTTCCGGCAGAATTTCGAGACGATTGGGCGCGAATTGGTAGTATAGTGGCTGGTTAAAGTTAGTATATTAGTAGGAAGATATGATTTTTGATAGGGTATACAGCTCGGCCGGGTGTACAGCCCGACTGGGAATTATATTATAGTAACTAGTATAACCTTAATACAATAGACTTAGATATTCTTAAGTCTATAAATAAATTAAAAGATAACTAATAAAAAGAAACTTAGATATATTTTAATTATAATAAGAAAGAGTATATTAAGTAGAATTACTAATTATCTAAGAAGAGTTAGAATAAGGATTCTAAGTATACTAAGAAATTAAAAAACTAAAGATAGCTAAGATAACTAAAACTCTTATTAAATATATAAAAAAAGCTTTAAAATTACTAGTATTTATAGATCTAGTATTAATAGTTCTTACTATCCTAGTTATTTTATAAAAACTAGAGAATATAGAAAAATATAAGAAGAAAGCTAAACTTATTAATATTAAGATAGATCTCTATACTATAAGAGATTCCTTATTATACTATAAAGTTTTAGTATATAGCTAAGATAGAAATATAGCTATTTATACTTTACTTAATTATAATACTTTCTATATCTTTATTTCTATTAACTTCCTTAAGAAAAATTATTTATATCCTAACTATTATAAAATAAACTTAGATATATATATTTAAATATCTAATAGAAAGAGGCTTATTACAAGATTAAAGGTTTATCTTCTAATAGCTCTTAGAAGCTAGTATATAATAATTTTAATATAGATATTTAATTTACTAGAATATAAACTTATCCTTAAGTAGGATTTCCTAAAGTATTAAAACCCTAAGATCTATTAAAAAATATCTATTATAAAGATTTATAATTATAACTAAATATATATTATATAGACTAATAAGTAATATAGATATATCTTAAATAATAATAATCTATAACTAAATTTAATATTAGCTAGATAGGTATAGAAAGAACTAAAGTATAAGTCTATATAAGGAGTATAGTATATTATATATCTAAAGATAATAGAAAAGTTTAGAATACCTAAGTTATCTAGGATTTCTATATATAAGAACCTAAAGATTTATACTATTCTAAAAGAATATAAGGATATCTTTAAATTAATATTACTATAAGAGTTACTACTAGAATAAACTATTTTATATAATATATATACTAGAGATACTATATCTATTAATATTAACTTATATATATTATCTAAGTAAAAGCTATAAAAATAAAAGAAACAAGTATCTAAATTATTAGAAAAGGATCTAATTCAACTATCTATAAGTATTTAGAGATTTTTTTATAATATTTATTATAAAACTAAATAATAACTAGAGGATATATATAGATTATTATATATTAAATAGACTAATATTAAAGAATAGTTATCTACTACTATAAATTTAAGATCTACTTAATTATATAGATACTACTAAGATTATATCTAAAATAGATTTAATATCTAGATACTAGTAGGTTTAAATAAAAGTATAATTAATTAAAAAGACTACTTTTAATATAATATAGAGAAAATATAAATAGATTATAATACTATTTAGACTATATAATATATCTACTACTTTCTAATCTATTATAAATAATATTTTAAGACTATTTCTTAGCTAATTTATTATGATTTATTTAAATAATATTCTTATTTTTTTAAAAACTATAGAAAAATACTATAAGTATTTTAAAAAAGTATTAGCTATACTAAGAGAATATTAATTATATACTATACTAAGAAAATATAAGATTACTACTAAATATATTAAGTTCTATAGGTTTTATATTAAAGAAGAATAAATCTTAGTAATACTAATAAAGATTAATATAATTATATTATAGCTAAGACCTATAAATATATATAAAGTCTAGTAATTCTTAGGACTTATAATATATTACTAATAATTTATTAAGGATTTTACTAGAATCTATATATTTTTATATAAATTATTAAAAAAGCCTAATAAGTAACTCTAAAAAGATAAGTTTTATCTAATTTTATAGTTAGTAGTATATAAAAAGGCTTTTAGATAACTAAAATACTTTATTACTACTACTTCTATATTAATCTAACCTAATCTAATAAAACTATTTATAATTAAGACTAATATATCTAAATAGACTATTAGAATAGTCCTAAACCAAATAGATAAAAATAGAAAACTTCATCCTATAATCTTTAATAATTATAAGCTTTCTAGTATAGAATTAAATTACTCTATATATAAAAAGAAGTTATTAGCTATTAAAGAGGTCTTATATCTATAGGATCATTATCTAGAAAATAATATAAAAATAACTATTATAACTAATTACTAATCTATAGTAAATAACTTATTTACTAGGTTATAAAGTATTAAAAGTATAATCTAAAGATTTAGTATTAGAAAGATAAAAAGATAATTATTCCTAATACTATTAGTAGAAGGCTAGATTTTATTAATAAAGGCTCTATAAATATATTATTCTCTCTAATTTAGGATATTACTTTTATTATAATCTCGATTATAGTAGAATAAATAGTTATAAAAGTCCTAGAAAAAGAATAAAAACTATAGAAAAGTATTTAGATTTAGGAATACTCCCTATTAATAAGAAGCTTATAAAAGCTATAGAAAAGGTTATTCTAAACTTATTATATTATAATATAAAGTTACTAATAAAGTCTATAAGTATAGCTTATTATTAGTTAGTCTTTATTTATAAAAATAAGATTTATATATCTTATCTAAAACCTCTCTTTTATAGAGAATAGTTATTATATCTCTATAAGAAGTTTGATTATTTAGAATATCTAGATATAAATAAAGTTATTTATCTATAAGTATAGTAGCTAAATATAAAAAAGGATATAGAAGATATTATAAAATTATATCCTAAATACTAAGTTAGCTAAAATCTTTAAAAAGGTTTAGAATAAGAGATAGTTTAATATATAGTAAAGAATAATATTTATTTATTTAAATAGTAGGATATTAACCTAATTAGATACTTTCCTTATATATCTAATAATAATTACTAGATTATTATTATAATTAATTATACTACTAGCTAGGTTATTATATAGACTATTCTAGAAGCTATAGAAGAAGCTTTAGATTAGTTTATATATAAATAAATCTTTATAAATTATAGTATACTAAAGGAAATAGTTACTAATAATAGTTAGAATTTATTAGTTAAGATAGTAAGATACTATATCTAGCTTCTTAGTACTTAATATTAAATAACTACTTTATACTATCTATATATAAATAGAAAGATAGAAAACTTTAATAGATTATTAGACTAAATACTAATAAAGTATTTAATAAATAAACTAATAAAATTATAGGATCTTTATTTAATATAGACTATTTTTACTATATATATATATATAAATATAATATAATAGGGTTTAGTCTATTTTATTTAGTATATAATAAATAACTATAAATATCTAGTAACAATAATAATATAATAGTAATATAACCTTTTATAGAAAGATTAGATATACTATAGAACTCAAATAATATATAAATAAAGATAAATAAATTATTACTAAATTATATAATTAAAAAGGGTTATATCTATAATAGTAAAGTTATAAAAACTAGCTTCTAGAAGAATAACTAGATATTAATATATAATAAAAGTAGGAAGAAATTTAAAAGTAAGTAGTTTAGACTATATTATATTCTAGTAGTCTATATCCTTAGAATATATATTTTAGTAAAGCTATTTAATTATATACTTTAAAATCTTATAAATAGATTAAGACTTCTAGAAATAAGAGTAGATAACTTAAAGTTACTATAAATATTATAAATTATTTAAATTATTTAAATTATTTAAACTATAATATAATAAATTAGTTTAAACCTAAAAAAACCTAAAGAGATCTAGAAAATCCTAAAGAATAATACTCTACTATTAATTTATTTAGATCTATTAACTTTTATTTATAAAGAGTAGGATAAGTTCTATTATAATAATATATAGTAAAGTTTAATAGGGAAGAATATAATTATAGAATATATTATTAAGAAAGTATATAGATATATAACAAAATACTAATATATATAGAGAGATCTAAAATAAAAGAATCCTAAAGAATTATAAGAAGAGTTAAGTTTAGACTTAAGTAATAATAATAAAGCTAGATATATTTTTAAAATAAAGATATAGATATAGAAAGAGATATTTTTCTAAGAAGAAGTATTCTATATACTATAATAGTATATAAAAGAATACTAATAAAATATAGTCTCTTTATTATTATAATCCTAAAGGCTAAGTTATAAAGTCTATAAAAAAAGAAAAGGAGATAAAGTAGAGATTTATATTAGATATATAAGACTTATTAAGTACTAACTAAGAATATAGAAGAAAAATATAATTAAATTATAAATAAAAAATACTAAAAATCATTCCTAGGAATATTATAAAATATTATAAGATAATATAAAATAAATTATATAGAGATACTCTTATAAGACTAATTATAATAAGTAGATTATTTAATAATAACTTTCTTTAAAGAAATTATAAAAGATTTAAGTAAGATACTAAATAAAAGCTTATTATTAGAAGTATTATAAATAGAAAGTTTAGAATTATTATAAATAAAAGGATCAGGCTTTTTATAAATAATATTTATAAACTCTCTAAGTTCTTCTTTAAGAGCTAACTTCCTTTTATAATAATTATTTTTCTTTATAAATAAGATAACTACTTAAGATATAGTCTTAACTATATTAAATATAAAAGGATTCCTTTCTAATTTAGTTTTATTTTTATTATACTTAATAATATTATTCTTTTTTAGAACTATCTTAATTTATATATAATTATAGATTAAATAAAACTCTACTAAAAATAATTAATTATATATTACTAGTATTAGCTTAAACTTACTAGTTTTAAGATAATAGTAGATATTATAGTTATCTAATAAAGAAAAATACTAGTCTATTAGATAAGCTAAACTACTAGAATACTTAATATTAATAATATAAATAGATCCTTTTAAACTAAAAAAGAAAAAAGAAGTTATAAAAAAAGAAGATTAGATTTTCTAGGTCTTTCTTATAGAAGAAAAGACTAACTTAGTATAAATTAAAGTTTTTGGAGTTATTAGAGTAGGAATAGTTATATATAGCTTCTTAGAGATAAGAGATATAGTCTTCTTAAAAAAAGATATAGAGATAGTAATATAATACTTTTATAGTATAATTATAAAAGAAGAAGCTTTCTCTATATTATAATTATCCTCTTCTATAGCTAGATCTTTAACTAAATAGTAAGAGATATAATAATAGAAGGTTAGATAAGTATCCTATATAAAATAAATAAGATTCTTAGAAGAATTCTAATAGAAAGAGTATCTACTTATAGTATTCCTATATATATATAAAATATAAAAGCTATTAAATATAATATCTTTAATATTAAGAACTATAACTATATATAAAAGAAAAGGCCTATAACCTACTAAATAATATATATATAATAGAAAAATAACTATCCTAATTTATTAAGTAATATATATATATCTTTATCCTTTTAAATTAACTTTAATATTATTAATATTATACTAATCTATATTATATATAACTAATATAGTAATAAATATAAGATCGGAAGTAGATTAGAAGTTAAGAAAGAAGGTATTACTAAATATATTAATACCTTTACTATATATAATAACTTTTATAAATTAAGATCTAATACTAAAGTTCTAGGATATAATTATAATTATATTAGAGGGTAGAATATCTAATATTTCTATAAGAAATAAGATATTAGCTTATATTTAGCTTAAGTAATACTATAAGAATCTAGGATTATACTTATCAGAAAAGAAAAGATATAATAAGATATATAGAAAGAGAAGTATAAGAAAAGAATTATATAAAAGAAAAAAGTATAAAAAATAATAATATATAAGAAGGATAGCAAATAAATTAAAAGGTAGTATTAATAAGCTTTTTTTAAATATAAGTAGAATTATACTACTAAAAGAAGGTAATATAATAATAAGATAATATTAACTATTAAACTAATAGAAGATTAAAAAGAAAGAAGGCTTATAGTTAGAAGAAAAGGGATTAATACTTTATATAGATCCTTATAGATAGGAAACTCTATAAAACTAAATAAAAGGCTTTAGGCTAATATAAGTATTTATAATACTAGAAGTAATAATTATAATACTATTTAGAAAACCCTATATAAACTATTATTATAGTCTTTCTCTTCTTATTATTTATTATATTATTATTATTAAGATCTTTGGGTGCGAACGGGTATGTATTGCTAAGTTAGGGGAAACGACAGTTAATATACATACACCGGTAAACAAATATAGCAAATAGATATATCTAATTATATATAATCAGATAACTATAGATAAATAGTAATAGATATAGATATAGATATTACTATATATAAATAAACGTAATAGATTATAACATATAAAATATATAGGGAGAATTAGGTAAAATTATCTTATCCTCCCCTATTTAACTAAGATTATCTTAATCTTAAGTATTTATGTAGAACGATAGTATATAAAACACTTATAGTATAATTATATATATAGAGGATCACAAATATTTATGATTCGCCTTTTCGAGAGTACTATATTACTTGCTTTTTTAGTTATTTATAAAGTATCTTATACAATAGTATATAATAATATATCTAGTTATATAGTAGATAGTCTTATTATATAGTATATATTATATAAGGAAATACTAGTAATATTAAGGATTATTATACAATAGTAATATCCTAGGAGTATTAAGGTAGTAGAACCTTTTAAATTGTTCTCCTAGTATATAAATTAATAGCCTTAGGTTTAATAGTAGTCTATTGGTTATTTTCTAGATAGTTTTAATAATAATATAGTAAATAGTATAGAGGGAGAGGCTATGATTATAGGTTATATAGTGTTTGCTAAATAGTATTATAATTACTCCTTCTAGCTATATAAATATCTATATTAACCTAAGGCCTTTTACTTAGCTTTATAAAGCTTCCTATTTATAGGAGGTCTATATAAAGTATTAACCCCTCCTCTAGCTATAAGTCCTCTTTCTCTTTAATCTCCTATTATAGCTTAGCAATTAGTATTACTATTATTATTATATTGTCTTTCTCTCCAATAATATAATTCTATTTATTTACTAAAGCTTACTAATACTACCTTTATATTATTTACTATCCTTCTTATATATTATTATATCATACTCTCTCTTCCTTTATATATTTTTTCTCCTATACTTCTCTTTTTAAATACCTTATTATATCTCTTCTTATCTAATAGATATAATTCTAGATTCTTATAATTTTGACTAAATTGAATATAAGCTAATATATTGTTTCTTATAGAAATATTAGATATTCCTCCCCCTAATATAAATACTATTATACTAAAGAACTTTAATATTAGACCTCAGTTTATAAAAGCTATTATTTATAGCAAAGGTATTAATATATTCAGAAATATATTCCTTCTCAATTTCTAATTAGTATCTAATCTTATTCTTATTACTATACTAGTTATATATAATATAGACTAGTAAGATATAAATAATATAAAGATAAATTTAAAAGGATAAAGGTATATATATATTACCTAGTAAATTAAAATAGCTATCTTAATATTCTATATATATTATTTAATAGGTTATAGACCTTTCCTTTTGTATATAATTATAATTCTAAATAATAAAAAGGTTATATTTAATAGTTCCTATACTTTATATATATATAGAAATATTACTAGTAGATACTCTTTCTAATAATATTCTTCTAAGAACTTTATTTATTTTATATAAGCTACTTATCTAACCTTCTATTATTATATCTTATAATATCTAGTTAAGGATCCTACTATAGAAGATAATAATATAGGGATTAAGAAAATATCTTCTCCTATTATTATATTATAGAAGTATTATTCTACTACTTCTATATCTTCTTCTAGAGAGACTATATCTCCTATCTCTAAGAAGCTATATATAACTATTTCTACTTCTTCTACTCTAGAGACTTCTATTTATACTAAGCTAGTCCTATCTTCTATAAGAAGGACTTAGAAGATCTAATCTTCTTTTCTTATAGCTTCTTCTTCCTCTTCTAATCTAAAAGAACTTACTTATACTACTAATATTAAATATCTTAGTAGGCTAGTCTATCTAATAGACTAGTACTTTTCTTTATTAGATAACTATAATATCTATTACTATATTAAAACTAATAAGTTTAAGCTAATACTAGTAGTATATAATTAGCTTTCTCTTATAAAGTCTTAACTAGCCTATAATTATATATAAATAGTAATAGTTCTAATAGAATACTATATCCTTGATTCTAATAAAAATAAAACTAAGTTAGAGGGGAATCCTTTTATACTTAATATAATTAAGATTATATCTTAAGTAGTTATTCTATCTATAAAAAAGAATAATTATTATAAGAAGAAATCTATTCTTAAGAAAGAACTTAAAGAGTTTAGAGATATTATTTATAATAAGCCTAAACTTTCCACCTATAATACCTTTAATAATAAACTTTTATTTAATATATTATCTAAATCTCTAATAACTTCTTTAAAAAAGACTATTAATAAATAATCTATTTACTATAGTTAGCCCTATAAGAGTATTTTAATATAATCTATACTATTTTATACTATTTTATACTACTTTATAATATTTATAATCTTTTTCTAAGGATAATTCTTAGTATTTTTCTATATTTAATTTAATTATACTTTCTTTTATATTCTTAGCTAGTACTTAATAAGCCTTATATATCTAATATAAATCTCTACTTTATTCTCTTCTCTTTTTATAGACTTTATAACTTAGCCTTTAGGATTATAATAATAAAAGGATTATCTTTTATTAGTATTCTTTTATATACTATTATAATATATAAAATACTTCTTCCTAGAAGAATATCTCCTTCTATATCTATATCTTTATTTTTAGAGATATATCTAGCTCTATTATTATTATTTAAGTCTAAACTTAATTTTTCTTATAACTCTTTAGGATTCTTCTATTTCGGATCTCCTTATATATATTAGTATTTTATTATATATCTATATATTTTCTTAATAATATATTCTATAATTATATTCTTCCCTACTAAACTTTATTATATACTATTATAATAGAACTTTTCCTATTTTTTATAAATAAAAATTAATAGATTAGAGTAAGTTAGTAATAAAGTATTATTCTTTAGGATCTTCTAGATCTTTTTAGATCTCTTTAATTTTATACTAGTTTATTATATTATAGTTTAAGTAGTTTATAATATCTATAATAACTTTAGGTTATCTACTTTTATTTCTAGGAGTCTTAATCTATTTATAAGATTTTAAAATATATAGTTAGATAACTCTACTAAAGTATATATTCTAAGGATATAGATTACTAGAATATAATATAATCTAAACTATTTACTTTTAAATTTCTTCCTACTTTTATTATATATTAATATCTAGTTATTCTTCTAGAAGCTAGTTTTTATAACTTTACTATTATAGATATAACCCTTCTTAATTATATAATTTAGTAATAATTTATTTACTTTTATTTATATATTATTTAAGTTCTATAGTATATCTAACCTTTCTATAAAAGGTTATACTACTATTATATTATTATTATTACTAGATATTAATAATTACTTACTATATACTAAATAAAATAGGCTAAACCTTATTATACTATATTTATATATATATATAGTAAAAATAGTCTATATTAGATAAAGATCCTATAACTTTATTAATTTATTTATTAAATACTTTATTAGTATTTAGCCTAATAATCTATTAAAGTTTTCTATCTTTCTATTTATATATAGGTAGTATAAAGTAATTATTTAATATTAAGTATTAAGAAGCTAGATATAGTATTTTACTATTCTAGTTAATAGATTTTAGCTATTATTAATAAATATTTCTCTTAGTATACTATAATTTATAAAGATCTAATTATATATAAATTAATCTAAAGCTTCCTCTATAGCTTCTAGAATAACCTATATAATAATCTAGTTAATAGTATAATTAATTATAGTAATAATCTAGTAATTACTATTAAATATATAAAGAAGATATCTAATTAGATTAATACCTTACTATTTAAATAGATAGATACTATTCTCTACTATATATTAAGCTATCTCTTATTCTAATTCTTTTTAAGGGTTCTAGCTAACTTAGTATTTAAAGTATAATCTTATAATATCTTCTATATCTCTTTTTATATTAAACTATTATACTTATAGATAAATAACTTTATTTAGACTTAGGTATCCTAAATAACTAAACTCTTTATAGAGATATAATAATAGTTCTCTATAAAAGAGAGGTTCTAAATAAGATATATAAATCTTATCTTTATAAATAAAGATTAACTAAGAATAAGCTATATTTATAGACTTTATTAGTAACTTTATATTATAGTATAATAAGTTTAGAGTAAACTTTTTTATAGCTTTTATAAGCTTTTTATTAATAAGAAGTATTCCTAAATCTAAATACTTTTCTATAGTTACTAGCTAATCTTTTTCTAGGACTTTTATAACTATCTATTTTACTATAATTAAGATTATAGTAAAAGTAGTATTCTAAATTAAAGAGAATAATATATTTATAGGGCCTTTATTAATAAAATCCAGCCTTTTACTAATAATATTAGAAATAATTATTTCTTTACCTTTCTAATACTAAATCTTTAAATTATACTCTTAATACTCTATAATCTAGTAAATAAGCTATTTACTATAGGTTAGTAATATTTATAAATACTATAAACTCTAGTAATTAGTTATAATAGTTATTTTTATATTATTTTCTAAATAATAATCTTATAGATATAAGACCTTTTTAATAGCTAATAACTTCTTTTTATATATAGAGTAATTTAATTCTATACTAGAAAGTTTATAACTATTAAAGATTATAGGATAGAGTTTTCTATTTTTATCTACTTAGTTTAGGACTATTCTAATAGTCTATTTAGATATATTAATCTTAATTATAAATAGTTTTATTAGATTAGATTAGATTAATATAGAAGTAGTAGTAATAAAATATTTTAGTTATCTAAAAGCCCTTTTATATACTACTAACCATAAAATTAGATAAAGCTTATCTTTTTAGAGCTACTCGTTAGGCTTTTTTAATAATTTATATAAAGATATATAGATTCTAGTAAAATCCTTAATAAACTATTAGTAATATATTATAAGTCCTAAGAATTACTAGACTTTATATATATTTATAAGTCTTAGCTATAATATAATTATATTAATCTTTATTAGTATTACTAAGACTTATTCTTCTTTTATATAGAACCTATAGAACTTAATATATTTAATAGTAATCTTATATTTTTCTAATATAGTATATAGCTAATATTCCTTTAGTATAGTTAATACTTTTTTAAGATACTTATAATATTCTCCTATAGTTTTTAAGAAAATAAGGATATTATCTAAATAAACTATAATAAATTAACTAAGAAAAGATCTTAATATATTATTTATAATAGACTAGAAAATAATAAATATATTATATAACCTAAATAGTATTATAATCTACTTATATTTTCTCTATATTATATTAAAAGTAGTCTTTTCAATTAACTATATTCTTATTTAAACCTACTAGTACTTAGATATTAAATCTATCTTAGATATAATCTTAATAGTATTTATATAATTAAGTAAATCTTAAATTTACAATAGTAGATAACTATTTTTTAATATTAATCTATTTAATATATAATAATCTATATATATCCTTTAGCTACTATTTAGTTTTATAATAAATATTATAGGAAATCCCTAAGTACTTATAGATAGTTAAATTAGATCCTTTTCTAATAGTTTAGATACTTATTTCGCCTATTCTTATAGCTTTTACTTAGATAATATATATAAATTAATATTAATAGATATAGTATCTCTAATATATATATTATATAAGATAGCCTATTCTAGTAGTAACTCTTATAGTAATATTATTTTAAAGATATCCTTATATCTTATTAGAATAATATAAATCTTTAGGTTCTTATATATAAGAATCCTAGATAACTTAGATACTTTAAACTCTCTTACTATCTCTAGATATATAATATATAATACTTCTTATATAGACTTATACTTTAGTTCTTTTTATATTTATCTAGCTAATATTAAATTTAGCTATAGGTTATTATTATTTAAGATATATCTATATTAATTATTAGCTTATATAATATATATCTAGTTATAATTATAAATCTTTATAATAGATATTTTCTAATAGATCTTAGGGTTCTAATACTTTAGGAAATCTTACTTAAGGATAAGTTTATATTCTAATAAATTAAATATCTATACTAAAATAGTTATATACTAGCTTCTAAAAGCTATTAGGAGTTAAACCTTTAATCTTATAATAAGCCTCTTTCTATTAGGTATTTAAATATATATATCTAAGCTTATTTTACAATAGTTAAGATATAAATAATTTTTCTTAAGGAAATCAATAGAAATAAAGATATAGGAAGTACTATAATTAAGTAAGGTATAAATAGCTATATTTCTATCTTAGCTATATATTAAAATTTTATAGTATAATAAGAAATCTCCTATAGTATAAAGATCTATCTTAATATTAGTAAGTTTAGTTTTCTTCTTATACTTTTCTATATTCTCTAGTTTCTATAAAATAACTAGAATAGTAAGAATTACTAATATTAGGTCTAATAGATCTAGATCTATATATACTAGTAATTTTAAAACCTTTTTTATATAGCTAATAAAAGCTTTAGTTATCTTAGCTATCTTTAGTTTTTTAACTTCTTAGTATATCTAGAATCCCTATTCTAACTTTTTTTAAGTAATTAATAATTCTATTTAATATATCTTTTTTTATTATAATTAAAATATATCTAAGTTTCTTTCTATTAGTTATCCTTTAATTTATTTATAGATTTAAGAATATCTAAGTCTATTATATTAAGATTATACTAGTTACTATATAAATTACTATTTCTATCTTTCTTTTCTAGATAACTAATAATTATAGCTTTTTATAAACTATATAAAATATTTAATTACCTCTATAAGTCTTATTAAATAATTTTAGTTCTCTATCTAATACTTCTATAACTATATTTTTATATCCTTCTATAGGAATTAAATTAGAATAGTCTCTAATATCTTAATTCTATATTTAGTTATAGTCTCTTAGAGATCTATTATATACTTAATAAAAGTATAATCTCCTTAATAATACTTCTAGAAATAGTGAGATAAATTTACCTAATTCTCCCTGTATATTTTATATGTTACGATCTGTTACATTCGTTTATATATAGTAATATCTATGTTTATATCTATTGCTATTTATCTATAGTTATCTGATCGTATGTGATTAGATATATCTGTTTGCTATATTTATTTACTAGTATATATATATTAATTATTATTTCCCCTAACTTAGTAATATATACCTGTTTGTACCTAAAGATCTTATATAGTAGTATTATTTTAAAGATAGTACCTTTTATAGCCTATCAGGGGCTGCTAGGGATGTAATATAAATATCCGTACGACCCTAGAAAAAACAATTTAAAAGGCAATAAGGTCCGTCAAAGGGGTCTTAATATAGTAATAGTATATAGAAGCTTAATATTATATATACAGTTTTTATCTAAGGGAATTCAGAAGCTAAAGTTTATAGGATAAGTACGAATTACTATAATCAGATAGTCAAAGCTCTAAATATAGGTAAGATATAGTAAATCTTATAGATCTATATACATCGGTACTTTATTTTTAAGCTATTATATTATATTATATTAACTATACTATTTTAGGGTATTCTTCTAAGTAAAACTAGAGACTAGTAGTTAAGAATTATAATATAGCTATCTCTAAGAGAAGTAAAAAGAGGAATATAATAAGGACTTAATATCTTTAGAAGAACTTTATTGTAAAGAAAAGAAGAGTTAGTATATTTAATTTCGCTAAAGAAAAGGCTAGAATGTATTAACTATAATAGATAATTATTATTTATATAAAGTTACTAATAATAGATTAGAAGATTACTAGTAAGCTTTATCTATAAATAAGTAAACTATATATATACTTTCTATCTTTCTATTAGTACTTATAGAGATTTATATAAATATATAGAGTACTAATAATAACCTAGTAGCTATATCTAAAATTATTATCTAGACTACTACTATATTTAAATATAAATATATAGAGTAAGAAGTATTATAGGCTACTTAGTATAATATAATATCTAATACTATTTATACCTAATTAAGTATATTAGTTACTAAATAGGTATTAATAAAGAGTATTTATATAATTAATAAATACAATAGCCAAATTCAGGACAACACTATATAAAAGTATCTCTATAACTATAAACACTACTTTCGTAAGATTATATAGTTTACTAGAGTATAACCAAAAGAATATAATAAAATAATTTAAGCTAATAGAGCTCTTAAAAGAAGAGTAGCTTAGTTTTAGAAATATTATAAGCAATATATCATAGTTATAGATCCTAACCAGGAAGTTTATATATTTATAGTATATAGGATATAGATCAAACATAAGTTCTTAGAATATCTTAGTAAAAAAAAATAATAGGACTACTTCTAGAAGTATTATTAAGGAGATTATATCTTTATTAAGTATATAATAGATCTCTAAAAGGCTACAGCTAAATATAGAATTAAGATATTAGAAACTATTCTTATTTAATTCTTATAGAAGGATATAAAAATATAGTTATAGAAGTATTAGACGGAGGACTAAAATCACCTAACAAGACTTATAGAGGTAATTAAATATTTTATATAGTTTAAATAAGAAGCTATAATTACTAGCTATCTAAAAAAGAAGAATAGAAATAATAATTTATATAATAACTAGTATAATCCTAATATAATAGACTTAGATATTCTTAAGTCTATAAATAAATTAAAGGATAATTAATAGAAAAAAACTCGGAAATATTTTAATTATAATAAAAAAGGGTATATTAAGTAGAATTACTAATCGCTTAAGAAGAGTTAGAATAGGGATTCTAGATATACTAAAAAGTTAAAAAACTAAGGATAGCTAAGATAACTAAAGCTTTTATTAACTATATAAAAAAGGCTTTAAAATCACTAGTATATATAGATCTAGATCTATTAGATCTAGTATTAGTAGTTCTTACTATCCTAGTTGTTTTATAGAAACTAGAGAGTATAGAAAAGTATAAGAAGAAAGCTAAACTTATTAATATTAAGATAGATCTTTATACTATAGGAGATTCTTTATTATACTATAAAGTTTTAGTATATAACTAAGATAGAAATATAGCTATTTATATCTTATTTAATTATAGTACTTCCTATATCTTTATTTCTATTAACTTCCTTAAGATAAATTATTTATATCCTAACTACTATAAAATAAGCTTAGATATATATATTTAAATACCTAATAGAGAGAGGCTTATTATAAGATTAAAGGTTTGACTCCTAATAGCTCTTAGAAACTAGTATATAATTATTTTAGTATAGGTACTTAATTTACTAGAATATAAACTTATTCTTAGATAGGATTTCCTAAAGTACTAGAACCCTAAGATCTATTAGAAAATATCTATTATAAAGATTCGTAATTATAGCTAGATATATATTATATAGGCTAATAATTAATATAAATATATCTTAAATAATAATAACCTATAACTAAATTTAATATTAGCTAGATAAGTATAAAAAGAACTAAAGTATAAGTCTATATAAAGAGTATTATATATTATATATCTAGAGATAATAGAAAAGTTTAAAGTATTTAAGTTATCTAGGATTCCTATATATAGAGACCTAAAGATTTATATTATTCTAATAGGATATAAGGATATCTTTAGGATAATATTATTATAAGAGTTACTACTAGAATAGGTTATCTTATATAATATATATACTAAAGATACTATACCTATTAATATTAACTTATATATATTATCTAAATAAAAGCTATAAGAATAAGCGAAATAAGTATCTGAACTATTAGAAAAGGATCTAATTCGACTATCTATAAGCACTTAGGGATTCCCTATAATATTTATTATAAAACTAAATAGTAGCTAAAGGATATATATAGATTATTATATATTAAATAGACTAACGTCAAAAAATAGTTATCTATTATTATAAATTTAAGATCTACTTAATTATATAGGTATTATTAAGATTATATCTAAGATAGATTTAATATCTAGGTATTAATAGGTTTAAATAAGAGTATAGTTAATTAAAAAGACTACTTTTAATATAATATAGGGAAAATATAAATAGATTATAATACTATTTAGGCTATATAATATATCTACTACTTTCTAATCTATTATAAATAATATATTAAGATCTTTTCTTAGCCGATTTATTATAGTTTATTTAGATAATATCTTTATTTTCTTAAAAACTATAGAAGAATACTATAAGTATCTTAAAAAAGTATTAGCTATACTAAGAGAATATTAGTTATATACTATACTAGGAAAATATAAGATTACTACTAAATATATTAAGTTCTATAGGTTCTATATAGAAGAAGAATAAATCTTAGTAATACTAATAAAAATTAATATAATTATATTATAGCTAAGGCCTATAAATATATATAAAGTCTAGTAATTCTTAGGACTTATAATATATTACTAACGGTTTATTAAGGATTTTACTAGAATCTATATACCTTTGTATAAATTGTTAAAGAAGCCTAATAAACAACTCTGAAAAGATAAGCTTTGTCTAATTTTGTAGTTAGTAGTATATAAAAGGGCTTTTAGATAACTAAAGTATCTTATTACTACTACTTCTATATTAATCTAACCTAATCTAATAAAACTATTTATAATTAAGACTAATATATCTAAATAGACTATTAGGATAGTCCTAAACTAAATAGATAAAAATAGAAAACTCTATCCTATAACCTTTAATAGTTATAAGCTTTCTAGTATAGAATTGAATTACCCTATATATAAAAAGAAGTTATTAGCTATTAAAGAGGTCTTATATCTATAGGATTATTATCTAGAAAATAGTATAAAAACAACTATTATAACTGATCACTAGGGTTTATAGTATTTATAAATATTACTAATCTATAGTAAACAGCTTACTTACTAGGTTATAGAGTATTAAGAGTATAATCTAAAGATTTAGTATTAGAAAGGTAAAGAGGTGATTATCCCTAATACTATTAGTAGAAGGCTGGATTTTATTAGTAAAGGCCCTATAAATATATTATTCCCTCCGATTTAGGATACTACTCTTATTATAATTTTAATTATAGTAGAACAAATAGTTATAAAAGTCCTAGAAAAAGATTAGTTAGTAGCTATAGAAGAGTATTTAGATTTAGAAATACTTCTTATTAATAAGAAGTTTATAAGAGCTATAGAAAAGTTTACTCTAAACTTATTATACTATAATATAAAGTTATTAATAAAGTCTATAAGTATAGCTTATTATTAGTTAATCTTTACCTATAAAGATAAGGTTTATATATCTTATTTAGAATCTCTCTTTTATAGAGAACTATTATTATACCTCTATAAGAAGTTTAGTTATTTAGAATACTTAGATCTAAATAGAGTTATTTATCTATAAGTATAGTAGTCTAATATAAAAAGAGATATAGAAGATATTATAAGATTATACCCTAAATACTAAGTTAGCCAGAACCCTTAAAAAGGATTAGAATAAGAGATAGCTTAATATATAGTAGAGAATAATATCTATCTATTTGAATAATAGGGTATTAACCTAATTAAATATCTTCTTTATATATTTAATAGTAATTATTAGATTATTATTATAATTAATTATACTATTAGCTAGGTTATTATATAGGCTATTCTAGAAGTTATAGAAGAAGCTTTAGATTAATTTATATATAATTAGATCTTTATAAATTATAGTATACTAAGGGAAATAATTACTAATAATAGCTAGAATCTATTAGTTAAGGTAGTAAGATACTATATCTAGCTTTTTAATACCTAATATTAAATAACTACTCTATACTATCTATATATAAATAGAAAGATAAAAAACTTTAATAGATTGTTAGGCTAAATACTAATAAAGTATTTAATAAATAAACTAATAAAGTTATAGGATCTTTACCTAATATAGGCTATTTTTATTATATATATATATAAATATAGTATAATAGGGTTTAGTCTATTTTATTTAGTATATAGTAAGTAACTATAAATACTTAATAATAATAATAATATAATAGTAGTATAACCTTTTATAGAAAGGTTAGATATATTATAGAACTTAAATAATATATAAATAAAGATAAATAAATTATTACTAAATTATATAATTAAGAAGGGTTATATCTATAATAGTAAAGTTATAAAAACTAGCTTCTAGAAGAATAACTAGGTATTAATATATAACAAAAGTAGGAAGAAATTTAAAAGTAAGTAGTTTAGATTATATTATATCTTAGTAATCTATATTTTTAGAATATATACTTTAGTAGAGCTATCTAACTATATACTTTAAAATCTTATAAATAGATTAAGACTTCTAGAAGTAAAAGTAGATAATCTAAAGTTATTATAAATATTATAAGTTATTTAAACTATAATATAATAAGCTAGTATAAAATTAAAGAGATTTAAAAAGATCTAGAAGATCCTAAAGAATAATACTTTACTACTAACTTACTCTAACTTATTGACTTTTACTTATAAAAAGTAGGAAGAGTTCTACTATAATAGTATATAATAAAGTTTAGTAGGAGAGGATATAATTATAGAATATATTATTAAGAAAGTATATAGATATATAGTAAAACACTAATATATATAAAGAGATCTAAAATAGAAGGATCCTAAAGAGTTATAGGAAGAGTTAAGTTTAGACTTAAGTAATAATAATAAAGCTAGGTATACCTCTAAAAATAAAGATATAGATATAGAAGAAGATATTCTTCTAGAAAGAAGTATTCTATATATTATAATAGTATATAAAAGGATACTAATAAAAGATAGTCCCTTTACTATTATAATCCTAAAGGCTAAGTTATAAAGTCTATAAAAAGGGAAGGGGATAAAGTAGAGATTTATATTAGATATATAAGGCTTATTAAGCACTAGCTAAGAATATAAAAGAAAGTATAATCAAATTAAATATAGAAATCATCCCTAGAAAAAGGTTATAAATATTATAAAATAGTATAAAATAGTATAAAATAGTATAGATTATACTAAGATACTCTTATAGGGCTAGCTATAGTAAATAGATTATTTACTAATAGTCTTCTTTAAAGGAGTTATTAGAGATCTAGGTAATATATTAAATAAAAGTTTATTATTAGAGGTATTATAGATAGAAAGTTCAGGCTTATTATAAATAATATCTCTAAACTCTTTAAGTTCTTCCTTAAGAATAGACTTCTTTTTATAATAATTATCTCTCTTTATAGATAGAATAACTACTTAAGATATAGCTTTAACTATATTAAGTATAAAAGGATTCTCCTCTAACTTAGCCCTATTCTTATTAGGATTAAGAATATAGTATTTTATTAGAACTACTACTATTTATATATGATTATAGGCTAGTTAAAACTCTATAAGAGAAAGTTAATTATATACTACTAGTATTAGCTTAAACTTACTAGTTTTAATATAGTAATAGATATTATAGTTATCTAGTAAAAAAAAGTATTAGTTTATTAGATAGACTAGCTTACTAGGATACTTAATATCGGTAGTATAAGTAGGTCCTTTTAGACTAGGAGAGGAAGAAGAAGCTATAAGAAAAGAAGATTAGATCTTCTAAGTCCTTCTTATAGAAGATAGGACTAACTTAATATAAATAGGAGTCTCTAGAGTAAAAGAAGTAGGAATAGTTATATATAGCTTCTTAGAGATAGAAGATATAATCTCTTTAGAAGAAGATATAGAAGTAGTAGAATAATACTTCTATAGTATAATAATAGGAGGAGATACTTCTTTATTCCTTATATTATTATCTTTTGTAGTAGGATTCTTAACTAGATATTATAAGATATAATAATAGGAGGTCAGATAGATAACTTATATAAAGTGAATAAGGTTCTTAGAAGGATATTATTAAAAAGAGTATCTACTTATAGTATTCTTGTATATACATAAAGTATAAGAGCTATTAAATATAATATCTCTACTATTAAGAACTATAACTATATATGAAAGAAAAGGCCTATAACTTATTAAATAGTATATATATAATAGAGAGGTAGCTATTCTGATTTATTAGGTAATATATATATATCTTTATCCTTTTAAATTAACTTTAATATTATTAATATTATATTAATCTATATTATATATAACTAGTATAGTAATAAGTATAAGATCAGAAGTAGATTAGAAGTTAAGAAGAAAGATATTGCTGAATGTATTAATACCTTTGCTATATATAATAGCTTTTGTAAATTGAGGTCTAATATTAAAATTCTAGGGTATGATTATACTTATATTAGGGGGAGGAATATTTAATATTTCTATAAGAAATAATATGTTAGCTTATGTTTAATTTAGTTAATATTATAAGAATCTAGAATTATATCTACTAGACAAGAAGAGATATAATAAGGTGTTTAGAAAGAGAAGTATAGGAGAAAAAGTATATAAAGGAAGAGAGAATATGATATAATAATATATAAAAAGGATAGTAAATAATATAAAGGTAGTATTAGTAAGCTTTAGTAAATAAGTAGAATCATACTATTAGAGAGAAAGATAATATAATAATAATAGTAATACTAATTACTAAGCTATAATAGGAGATTAAAGAGAAAGAGGGCTTATAGCTAGAGGAGGGGTTAATACTTTATATAGACCCTCTATAAATAGGAAGCTCTATAAAGCTAAGCAAGAGGCCTTAGGCTAATATAGATATTTATATAGCTAGAAGGAGTAATCATAATACTATTCAGTAAATATTATATAATTTGTGATCATAGCCTCTCCCTCTACACTATTTACTATATTATTATTAAAACTATCTGGAAAATGACCGATAGGCTATTATTAAGCCTAAGGCTGTTGATTTATATACTAGAAAGGTAATTTAAGAGGTTCTACTACCTTAATACCCCTAGGATATTACTATTGTATAACGATCCTTAATATTATTAGTATTCCCTTATATAATATATATTATATAATAAGACTGTCCGCTATACAGCTAGATATATTATTATATACTATTGTGTAAGATGTTTTATGAGTAGCCAAAAAAGTGAGTAATATAGTGCTCTCGAAAAGGCGAATTATAAATATTTGTGATCCTCTATATATATGATTATACTACAGGTGTTTTATATATTATTATCCTATATAAATACTTAAGATTGAGATAATCTTGGTTAAGTAGGGGAGGATAAGATAAATTTATCTAATTCTCCTTATATATTTTATATGTTATGATCTGTTACGTTTATTTATATATAGTAATATCTATGTCTATATCTGTTGCTATCTATCTACAGTTATCTGATTATATATGATCAGATATATCTATTTGTTATGTTTGTTTACTAGTATATATATATTAACTATCGTTTCCCCTAACTTAGTAATATATGCCTGTTTGTACCCAAAGATCTTAATAGTCCTATTATTTTTCTTTACTAAGATATTCTAAGAACTTATATTTAATCTATATCTTATATACTATAAATATATAAACTTCCTAGTTAGGATCTATAATAGTAATATATTATTTATAATATTTCTAAAACTAAACTACTCTTTTTTTAAGAGCTTTACTAGTTTAAATTATCTTATTATATTCTTCTAGTTATACTCTAATAAACTATATAATCTTATAAAAATAGTATTTATAGTTATAGAGATACTTTTATATAATATTATCCTAAATTCGGTTATTATATTTATTAATTATATAGATACTCTTTATTAATACCTATTTAGTAGCTAATATACTTAACTAGATATAAATAATATTAAATATTATATTATACTAAGTAGCTTATAGTACTTCTTATTCTATATATTTATATTTAAATATAGTAGTAGTCTAGATAATAATTTTAGATATAGTTACTAGGTTACTATTAGTACTCTATATATTTATATAAGTCTCTATAAATATTAATAAAAGAATAGAAAGTATATATATAGTTTACTTATCTATAGATAAAGCTTACTAGTAATCTTCTAATCTATTATTAATAACTTTATATAGATAATAATTATCTATTATAGTTAATATATTCTAGCCTTTTCTTTAATAAAATTAAATATATTAACTCTTCTTTTCTTTATAGTAAAGTTCTTCTAAAAATATTAAGTTCTTATTATATTCCTCTTTTTACTTCCCTTAGAGATAGCTATATTATAGTTCTTAACTACTAGTCTCTGGTTTCGCTTAGAAGGATATCCTAAAATAGTATAGTTAATATAATATAATATAATAGCTTAAAAATAAAGCGCTAATATATATAGATCTATAGGATTTACTATATCTTACCTATACTTAGAGTCTTAACTATCTAATTATAGTAGTTTATACTTATTCTATAAACTTTAGCTTCTAAATTCCTTTAGATAAAAACTATATATATAGTATTAAGCTTCTATATACTATCACTATATTAAGACCCCTTTAGCGGACCTTATTGCCTTTCGAATCGTTTTTTCTAGGGTTATACAGATGTTTATATTATACCCCTAGTAGCCCCTAATAGGCTATAAAAGATACTATCTTTAAAATAATACTACTATATAAGATCTTTAGGTACGAATAGATATATATTATTAAGTTAGGGGAAACGATAGTTAATATATATATACCGGTAAATAAACATAGCAAACAGATATATCTGATCATATATAATCAGATAACTATAGATAGATAGCAATAGATATAGATATAGATATTGCCATATATAAACGAACGTAACAGATCGTAACATATGAAATATATAGGGGGAATTAGATAAATTTATCTCACTATAACTATTTAGAAATAACTAATAGACTACTATTAAATCTAAGACTATTAATTTAGAAGCTAAAAAAGTAACTTATAAAGCTTTACTATCTCTATATCCCTAGATTACTATAAATCATATAACAATCCTTAATATTCTAGTATTCCTTTATATAATATCTATAATATAATTAGACTATTTACTATATAACTAGATATACTAATATAAACTATTATATAAGATAATTTAGTATTAGCCAAAATTAAGCTATATAGTATTCTTATAAAGATAAATTATAAATATTTGTGATCCTCTATATATATAATTATATTATAGATATCTTATATACTACTACTCTATATAAACACTTAAGATTAAGATAATCTTTAATTAAGTAGGGGAGGATAAGATATTTTTACCTAATTCTCCCTATATATTTTATATATTATAATCTATTATATTCGTTTATATATTATAATATCTATATCTATATCTATTACTATCTATTATAGTTGGCTGATTATATATAATCAGGCCCTATCTGTTTGTTATATTTGTTTAACCGGTATATATATATTAGCTATCGTTTTCCCTAACTTAGCAATATATACCCGTTCGCACCCTAAGATCTCACTATCTAGATAAATAAGGGCTACTTTATTTTAGGTAATAGATATAGATCCTAAATAATAAGATATTATATATAGGGATTATATAAAAGATCTATAACTCTTATATTATAATATATCTTAGTTAAGATATTATTTATATAATATTATTATAGAGATTCTTTTAGCTAGAAGTAATAAGAGATATATAATACTTCTTATAAAATTATATAGTTTATAGCTATAGTACTATATAATATAATATAAAATATAGACTATTAAAACTATTACTAATTCTATAGTAAATATAGGTAGAATTATCTATAGATTTTATTATAGAACTACTTCTAATAATATATATAAATTTAATAAATTTAATAGTAATTATAAATTAGTTTATAAAAAATATAATTCTTATAAATATAATAAAGATAACTATTAAAAGAGTAATAGATATATTCTTTATTTATTTATATATATACTATAAGCTACTATAAGTAGTTATAAGTAACTATAGATCCTAATTTATAGATATATTCTAATAAATAATATATAAAAAGTTATTAATTTAATATTAACTATTAAATATTTTCTATCTATAATCTAATAATACTATAAAGTATATAAACTAAGAAATTAAATAGATCCTATATATATTCATAATCTATATATAGAATAATTAGGATATATTACTTCCTATTATTACTATAGTAATTAATAACTATAATACTAATATAATAAGACTATCCCTCTTCTTTTTTATATATAATTATTATATTAATCTTATTAAAATAGAAAAGATAGAGGAATCCTATAAAACCTATATATAACTAGGAATTATAAATAAAATATTTATAAATTAACTATAAGAAGCTATTAATTAGATCTAAATTATAATTACTTCTATATAAACTCTATAGAAAGAGTAATTAAATAAGTAATAATAGGTTATATTAGTCTATAAGAAAGATAACTAGATATAGCTAAATTTATAAAATATATATATATAATAATAATTAAAAAAGCTAAACTAGTTAAATATTTAATATTAAGTTTTAGATATTTCTATATCTTATATAGTATAATTAAAGATATTTATTAATATCTATTTAATATTTTATATAAAGCTAATTAGACTAATTATTTTAGACTTATTTCTATTATAGATTATAGATAATTTATATCTCTTAATAATATTAATTAATAAGAAACTTAAATATAAAATAGAAAAGATAATAAATATAAGACATAAGAAAATTAGTTAAGGATATTATAATAAAGCTTTAGTAAAATAAATAGATTAGGTAGAATAGATCTAGTAGAGTCTTAATAATATTTAAGATTACTCTATATTAGATACTTTTAAAAGATAATTTAGTCTTATTTTAATCCTATTATAGATCTAAAGATAACTAAATATAACTATAATATATATAAAAAGAACTACCTAAAGGAGGGATATTATTATAGACTAGTACCTAGTATAAGGTTATATAGTATATATAACTATAATAACCTAATATATAGAATACCTACTTAGTAATTCTCTCTTTAAGCTTTTTATATATAGTATATAGCCTAGCTTAATTAGATATATATTCTGCTTTAGCCCTTTATACTAAGAAAGAATTATAAAGAGAAGAAAAAGATATATATTTAATATTAACCTAGAGACTAGATATAGTAAAAAAAAGTAGAACCTTATTTAAAACTAAGTAAGATAGTAACTATTAATATATTAGTCTCTATTATATTAGTATATCTATTTCTAGACTAATTTTAATAAATATTTCTAAGATATTAGAAGAATATATCTTTTATAATTATTTCTTAATAGGAATTTAATAAACTTATTATAGTTTAAGAATAGTTAATAATTTATATAAAGATATAAGAATATATAATATATAAGAAGGAAGAAGTTATGAGATAATATCTTAGACTCTTTTATACTCTAAAAGCCCTTTATTAAGAATTAGATATATTTAGTTTATAGATATTAATATAACTATATATATTTATATTTAAAGAACTATCTACCTAAGGTAGATAAAGAGATACTACTATTTAGACTATATCTTACTATTATAGTAGTACTAATTCATAATACTCTAATAGTAATACTATATAATTAGATAAATTTATACTTATTTTAATTAATTATAGATAATTAAGTCTAAGTAGGGGAGGATATTAAATTTTTGTCTTCTTATACTATATTATTTCCTATGTTGTTCTACTATATTAATATCCTTATTATATCTACTACTATAATATCTATACTACTTGATCTAACCTAATCGAACCTATTTGTTTTATTTGTCTTTATACCTAGTATATATTATATAGTTGTTTCCCTTACTATAGTTAGATATACCTATATAATATACTAATTTCGTAATAAAGATCTCACTAGATAAGATATACTACTAACTAGGTTTTATTTAACCTAGTATAAAGAAGATAAAGTTTTTATTATCCTATTAGTACTATTAGTCTAAATAAAATAAAGATATAGAGTAATATTATAATAACTATATAATATATAAATATATAAAACCTTAGATAGATTAAACTCTAGGACTTCTAAATCTTTTATTTATTTTAGAGTAGCTTTAATAAAGTATCTTAGTTAATTTTTATATCTTATTAAAAGATAAGATAAAATATAATAAAGTTATAGTAGTAATAGATAGGTTTAGTAAATAGATAGTTAATATTCTATATTACTATAATATTAATACTTATAATATAGTATATCTATTCTATAATTATATTTTATATTAATTTAGTAATTTAGGAATTAATAATTAAGAACTATAGTTTATAGCTAGTTTCTAGAAGAAATTCTATTATATTCTAAGAATTAGATAGAAGCTTTCTATTATATATTATCTATAGATAGATAGTTAAATAGAAATAACTAATTACTATATAAAGTAAAGACTATAATTATATATAAACTATTATTAGAATAACTAATTAGAATTACTTTAGTTAATTAATTTTATAGTAATAAATATATTAAGTATAACTACTATATATTTATCTTTCTTTATTAAATATAGATATAAGATACTACTATTATTTAATTAGATATTATTTAAGAAGGATTCTCTAGAGAAGGAGGCTAGATAAAGGGTAATATATAATCTAAAATTAATATAGAAGAAGATATATTATATAATATTAGAGATTTAATTATATTAGAAATTATATATTAATTAATCTTACTAGTCTATTGATTTTAATATTAATAATATAGTTTTTCTATCTATAAAGTACCTATATTTAAAGAGATTATCTTAGAAGTTATTAAAGAAAGCTTTTAGATCCTTTTAAATAATTAAGAAAGTAAATAATTCTTACTATTTAGACCTATTAGTAGAGTTATAGAGTATTTATAATATATTATTTTTTAAGAAGCTATAATTAGCTTTATATATAATCTTATTAACTAGCTAGATCCTAGATCTATAATTATTAATAGAAATAGATAGTAAGAATAAATAAGAGATTATTGTCACGGGATTCCTGAATCCCTTCGGGTACGATTCAGGTACGATTCATAGCCGCTCCACGGGTGAATCTACCTCGATACACCCGCTAATGCATGACTGCCCTAAGCCCTAGCAAGCTCTAGCAATATTAAAACGCACGAACAATAGCTACGATTCTTATCCTGCAAGAATCAGTTCTGTATATCAACTGTTCTATTTGATCTCTACCATCCGATATCCTTGCCTAGTCACAGGTCTCTAGCCTGACAACTTAGTAACCATTACAATTATAAAGATAATTAATTTATATCTTTTCTATAAAAAGATCTTATAATATTATACTAAATAGGTTAGTATTAAGAATAATATATAGTATCTAACTAGTAATTATAAGAGTTCTATATATATATTCCTAGAGTTCTACTATTAATATTTATTAAAACTAGGGATATTTATATATCTATCTTATTAGATTAAGACTATAGAGTAAGATAAGTTTATTATTAATTATATAGATAATAATAGAGCTAGTTGATTTTTTCCTATATTTATTTAATATTTTTAATATTAATACAATTAAGGGACTACCTGTATTTTAGGCGGAAGTAATATAGTATAACTATATAGAGGAAGACTCGGGATAGGTATATTTACACTATTTGTACGTTTATACGGTTTGACCTACTCTCGGATGCAGACTAATCAGATGATTAGCCTAGAGAGTAGCATCTGCCTATATGTATATAGCATAGCTCTCTCTCTTCTTTCCCTTTCCTCAACGTTGTTATTCGTTGTTCTTCGTACTCTTCTCTATTCTAGTAGATCATAGGCACCTCATCACACGACGCTTAGCTGACAAGGAATTTCAAGAGTTTGAGATTGTATTAGATATTTATAGTTATTTACATTGCTCTTTGTTTCTACCTCCCCTGCTCTGTTGATTTTTTCACGGCGTTAATCTTAGAGATGAGGGACGTATTTATCAGGGCATTCCGTGCGGCTTCATCACCGGCGGCCGCTTTACTGGAACCAGATCCCGATCCAAGATGCTCCTTTTCCCAGCCCCAGCCTGTGAGGTAGACTCCGATGAAGAAGGTCTGCGTTCCGCTGCCCCTTTCCTCAACGACGTCACGCTCGGTAATATATTCCAGTTTGACGCCTTTGCCCATGACCTTCTTTGCTAATTCCTCCTTGGACCGTAACTGCGTTTTTTGTTGCCCTAACTTATCTAGCATTGGTGACCATAGTCCGACCAGCCATTGATTCGCAATCCGATAGCCGTCATGAGAGTCGCCTAGTATCACCGCAGCAACGTACGCTTCGAAAATATCCCCTTTGGTCTTGGTCAATCGTTTTGGCTGGTCCGCGTAACTCGCTGGCACTTTTGCTCTGTGATCAAACCCATATGTCTCAGCAAATTTGGCTAGCGTCTCGTTCTTCACTAGGCCTTCTCGGATCTGAGATATCCTCCCGGCTGGAATGCCAGGAAATTTGTCCCACACCAGCTTTGTCGCCATCAGCTCAATATACGCATCGCCTAGGACTTCTAGCCGATCATATGTTGCATTGTGGGATTGACCACATGCAGGATGCGTGAAAACAGATTTCTCCAGCTGGTCATTGCCGATTGGTGGTAAAAGAGGCGTTCTAGAATGCTTGTCTTGTGGTTCTCTAGAATGATCGAAACCTGAATCACCAAGAGCTTCAGAAAGGCTTCGATTGACGGTTGACTTTCCACGATAGTTGCGAAGGGCATCCCTCAAATTTGACACTGCTTGCGCAATATCGGGTTTGGTCTCCATAATTTCGGGGTCATTTACGGCCTCTTGAACAGCGTGCTCAAGATGAGAGAGCCGAGAACCGCAATCAGACCTTTGGGCCAGCCCGTTTTCTTTCAAAGAATTCTCATTTTGAAAATCTCTGGCCGATTTTTTGACCTTTCAGAAGAAGATAAGCCAAACTGCAGACAGCATCGACAGGTAGTCAGATAAGAAAAGTTAAGATAGTCACCTTGGGTCGTTTTGTAGGATGAGGGACTTCGTTCCTATCGGAAGAGGCGGATCTCTTGGAACTCATGATGAATTTCCCCCTTTCAAATCCACTGCTTCATTTCTTGAATTCTGTTCTGCTAGGAAGAAATAAAAGACCGTGACTCTTTTGAGGGTGTGGTATCAATGCTGCGAAACTTGAGCACGTCACGTGCCTCCCGCGCCGCATCCTGGAATCATCACGGCTCCGGGACAAATTAAGAATCTTGTTCCGCCGCGACCACTTCGGCCCACCGTGAAGATGTCCCAGACCCGGTTACTAGACCTGGTTAAGGTATGGAAACATGCCAATTATCTCGCCTGAAGCAGGATACACGCTAATGCTATGAATTCCCGCCCCCTTTACAGACTCAGTGTCGCATCTTTTCCCTCAACTTCAATCCGCAAAGACTCCGATTAGGGAATAAGATCCTTAGACAACGCCTCCGTGGCCCGGCACTCGCAGCATGGTACCCAAAGAAAACGGTCGCTTTCCAAGATCTCCAAAACACATACAAACCTCTCGGATTAACTACATTTGATGAGGCCGAAGATGATCGAGAGGAGGCAATTCAAATGTCCGTGACCGGTATCCTCCGTGCTGTATAAAAAATATGCTGATAATTCGTTCTATCTAGTGCCAAACTCAGAGGCAAGGGTCGCCCCAAGAAGAAGCGGACAGCTGCAGGTAAAGTAGTCCCTGATATTGGTTTTCGGCGTCGCGCAAGAACTCCTGACTGATCTTCATTGTCTTGGTCTAGAATCTCGGTCTGCAAAGAAGAAGAAATAAACATGTCTCTATGACCCACGATACATTCTCATACGCGTTCGACCAAGTTAACATCACCCCCGGTTGTGTGTTCTGACCTGCTGGAACTTCCAGGCATTGGTGAAGGTCCAACAAGCTGAGATAAGCCGCGGTCAAGATCCCGTCTTGTCTCTATAAGACGACTTTTTATCCAGAGGAAACACTGTCGTTCCCCTCCACTTGTACTATAAATATCATTACCTTTATGTTCATTGAATTCTGCCAAACCAGCCGTTGTATACGGGCTCCATTATCTTGATTACTCGGCAAAATACCACCGCTATATGAGTTGCTTACCTTCATATTTTGCATTGATTTGAGCCTATCGTATGCTAAGGACGAAGTTAAATCATACACCAATGAAATAAATACAATAAAACATGTCTCGGAGAATGTCCTCACCGGACGCATACATAAAGCACTGGGAAATTTAGTTCAGGCAGTAAAGGCGGTAAGTCAAATCAACCAATCAGAGATAATTATGGGCATTTTATTTTACCACCACTTGAGCTTCCCAACGCCGCGACGTGTTTCACTTGTTCAAAACCACGACTCTATTTCCCACCGGCCATCACGATTTGCTTCTAGGGAATCGAAGGTCGCAACCACTTCAAAATGAAGCAAAGCAAGAATCAGCTTAGGAGGGCCAAGAAAAAAGCCCAAAAGGTGCAGGTAAGCTTGCTCCCCCTACCGTCGCATTCATTGCTGCTACAGGAGTTGACATATCTCGTTCGCAGGCCGTAGGCGAAATTAGTGAAGAAAAGGCCCAGGATTCCGAAACAATAGCCCCTCCACCTCCTACCACCCAGGATGATCCGAAGTCCCCTGTCATTGACGAGTTCGCCGAGTCGAATGATCCATTATGGGAAATGTACAAGGGCGTCATTGACAGATTCGACGAGACCGCCGACGAAAGCGCTACCGCTAGAGAGGCCGACAAGCCAGAAGTCTTTTTTGATGATGCCGACGACATTCCTGATGAGGAGCAGGAGAGCGAACCGAAGATTTCAAAAAAGAAACGAAAAGAATTGAACAAGCTATCCGTGGCCGAATTAAAGGCTATGGTTCGCAAACCTGAAATTGTGGAATGGACAGACACGTCAGCGAACGATCCTCGGCTCTTAATTCATATAAAGGCCCATCGTAATGTGGTTCCGGTTCCTTCTCACTGGTCACTCAAGCGGGAATACCTCTCTTCCAAACGGGGTGTGGAGAAAGCCCCCTTTGCCCTCCCTAAGTTCATTCAGGAAACAGGAATTGCGGAGATGCGCGATGCGGCTCTGGACAAGCAAGATCAGTCAAGTTTGAAGTCAAAACAACGAGAAAGGGTTCAGCCAAAGATGGGACGGTTGGATATCGACTATCAGAAATTATACGAGGCATTTTTCCGCTTCCAAACCAAGCCGGAGCTGACTCGCTATGGTGAGATATATTACGAGGGCAAGGAATATGAAACCAACCTCAAGCATCTTCGCCCAGGCGATCTCAGTGATGAATTAAAAGAGGCTCTCAATATGCCACCCGGGGCTCCCCCTCCTTGGCTTATCAACCAACAACGCTATGGGCCACCTCCATCCTATCCTGCCTTGAAAATTCCCGGTCTCAATGCACCACCGCCTCCAGGTGCCATGTGGGGGTACCACCCAGGTGGATATGGAAAACCACCTGTGGATGAACACAACCGACCGCTCTACGGGGGCGATATTTTTGGAGTTTTACAGCCGCAGCAAAATGCTCAGCAAGGAGAGCCGATCGAAAAGGATCTCTGGGGCGAGTTGCAGGCATCTGAGGAGTCCGAGGAGGAAAGCGAGGAGGAGGAGGAAGAGGAAGACGATGAAGACGCCGATGAGGAAGAGGATGCTGGGGCTCATTCACCTAGTGGTCTAGACACGCCGAGTGGTATGGCTTCAGCTGTCCCAACTGAAATCGGAGGTCCAGAGAATGTTTCTGGGGAATTCGACGTGCGAAAGCATCATAGAGGAACAGAAACGGAAGAGTCTGTTCACCCACGAAGCGCATATCAAGTTATCCCCGAGAGACAAACGAATGTGCAAGGATTTTTCGGTGGTGACAGAGCATATGATCTCAGTACGTCGTCAGGCAACCACCCAGTCCTTGGGGTTGACGATCAATCCCGAAAACGCAAGAAGCCTGGTGATGTTGACGTCGCCGTGGATCTGGATGCGATGCAAGCCGGAGGCGGCATCAGCAAGGAAAGTATTCAGAACCTGTACGACGCTCAACGACAGCAACAGAATCAACCACAGTGGAGCAGAAACTTGACAGATGAAGTTAGCGGTATGATTGCCGACGAAAATCGCAAACGATTGCGTAAAGAGAGCGAGCGACGAGGCAAGCACTGAGCAGTCATGCTTAATAGGCTGCGATTATTGTGGTGAGAGCTTGGTTGTCATTACTATTAGTACCATTATTATTATTACCACCACCACTGCTGGCCCCTGTGTTATTAGATCAAGAGAGGCTTCTACGATCATTGTATGTACATTAAATAGTAGGTCACAACTTTTTACGCAATATTTCATACATGTCATATTTCCGTAGTACGTGTGGTGAATAGCGAGATCCCATCGTATTCGTCTTCAAGTTTGATGTGAAAAGATCTACCCGATTAGGTTTAGCGTCGCCTACCTTTCACTCTCGCTCATTCTCTATCTCCATCTTATTCGGAGAACAACAGCCTCCCCCAGATTGTTTCAACCTATAGGGATGGATTGGGATCGCAGGAGGTAAGCAAGAAATTTCAATATCGTTTCCCTTCAAAATGAATAGTTGTCTAACTTTAACTATAGATTCGATGACCGGCGAGGCGGGGAAAGTTATCGCCCTGCTGACCGACCGGGTCGATCACCATCACGAGGATACGATGCTAGAGATAATCGAAACAGGCGTTCACCACCTCGAAATCGATCTCGCCTATGCGCCGACACATGGGTGCCATCTAGCCGAGGCTATGGACGCCCAAGGAGCCGCTCTCCTCCTGACTACCGGCGTCGTTCCAGGACGCCTCCCTTCCAGGGCAGAGGCTATGGGCCTGCACCATATACGAGACGACGTTCCCCCCCTAGACGTTTCTCACCACGAAGAGACGACCGACCTAGGTCTCCTCCACCTTCATGGCGATCGAAGTCTCCGCATAGTGAGGGTCGATCACGCGATGTATCCCGTGGCCGCGGTAGCCCAGGGCGCAACCGGGATGTATCGCCTGGAAGCCAGGACATACGTTCAGTTCGAAGAGACAACGCTGCAGCGCTCCCTCTGGATGAGAAATCAAGCCAGGCTCATTCATCAAAAATTCAACCCAACCTTCCTCCCATTCGCCCCTCCAGCCCCTCTCAGAACCTACCCCGACGAGAGCCAGCGGTGGATATGAATAGGAGTCTGCCATACTCAAGATCGAGACAATTATCCCCTTCGCGTACCTCCCGACCTGAATCGAGCTCGACATCACGACGCTCCTCACCAGCAGTGGGCCCAGAGCGCGGTGGTCAAACCCCTCTCAAGAACCGGAGTCGATCACCCTCACATTTCTCACCTGCCCATCGGTTCTCTGCACCATCAGGCAACGTTACCCATCAAGATCGCGGATCCACACACGATTCTGAGAGTAACGATTCGGCTAGAATATATGGAAATACGGATCGTCAGGAATCCGATTCTACAGAGCCTATTCAACGCCGCTTTGGCGCCAATCCCCCAACCCAACCAAGAAATCTAGGTATCCGCCAGTCACCCCCCTCGGGATCGTCTCAGGGGCCCAGGAAAATTCCATCACAACCTCGTGGTCCTCAGAATTACCCTTTTCTGTCTGCGCCGACTCGTCCTCGTCGTGGCCCTAGTTCTCGAGACGGACCTTGGCCCAGTGGCACTATGTCACGTCGTGGGCCACCCACAACGCCATCGCAAACTCCCCCTTCAGGCCCTCGAGCTTCTTTCAGTTCTGGATTTCCTGGGGGGTCAAACTTCCGGCATCCAGGGTCCCGGCAAAATAGTACTGTGCCCGCATCGCCGTCTTTACCTACACCCAAAGCCCCAAATCACCTAGCAGGACTATGTACCGTGATTCCTGGTGGTAAGCTTCTACCATCAGTCCTGGATGGAGTGTCTGAAAAGCGTCTTTCTCAACTCGAAGCCGACCAGGAGAGGTTAGTGGAGCAGATGGCGGAAATTCAACGTTCCAAACGAGCAGTACTACGTGACTGGGATCGCCTGGACCATGAAAGCTCCATCTGTGCCCTGAAAAGCGAACTGGCTGAGGGTCATCTCCAGCGTATGGCTGATGAGACTATTGGAGGTGGGATTCCATTCTAATGACCACGATGTTAATGTATGGATTTGACGGATGCTCCATTCATATGAACGAACTTGTAAAATATAGGGCGTTTTTCTCTCTCTTTTGGTATAGGGGAGTTTTGGAGGCACAATATGGGGACCAAGTGGGCTTGGGATGTATCAATAGGAGGCTTTTCTCTGTCTCTCTCTTTTCTCTCCCTAATATCAGCATCAATATTGATTTATCTAAATAAAAAATTATCTCAAAATTTCGTTTTATATCATGGAATTCGCGTTCAGATCTACTTCTACAATAGACATGGTCCGGGCCCCCGGCACGCGTACCTGATCGACACTGGGCCCCTTCCATATCTCATGTGGTTTCGTGTCAACAACTTTTCTTCCCCTTCAATCCTTCCACTCCGCAACCACAACCCCCATATCGCCCACCATGAATCTCTTCAGGCTTTTAGGTATGATATGCCTTTTGTCGCTTGAGCCAAACCATACTGATCGGTACAGGCGACTTGTCCCACTTGGCATCCATCTTCATTCTTCTCCATAAGATGAAGTCAACTAGTGTATCTTTCATACCCACTCTAACCCCCTCCGATGCTCATAGCTGATTATTCTTTCGCAGAGCTGTTCCGGGTTGTCTTTCAAGTCACAGGTTCTTTATCTATTGGTCTTTGTCACTCGCTATCTAGGTGTGCCCCGATCCCGATCTCAACCTTGTTTTCGAATTCCCCGACTACAATACTGACCTCGAACTTCTCCCCTCGTCGCTAGATCTGTCATGGACTTTGTTCGACTCGCTTTATCTCACAACATTCAAGCTCCTCTTCATCGGCTCCTCAGGATACATCATCTACCTCATGCTGAACGATTACAAGCCCACCCACGACCCGAACCTTGATACCTTCAAAGTCCAATACCTTCTAGGAATCAGTGCCCTCTTGGCGGTGCTTTTCCCTCGCAAATACCAATTCTTCGAGGTACGTTCAAAGCCATTCGCTGCGCTTATTGCAGGACTCGCCGGGATGATAAAATAGGCGGGCAAGAAACAAATACGGGTTCCCAACTAAAATTACAACTAGATTCTCTGGACTTTCTCGATTTGGCTGGAATCCGTTGCAATCCTGCCGCAGCTGTTCATGCTACAACGTACAGGAGAAGCTGAAACAATTACCACTCACTACTTGTTCGCCCTCGGAATTTACAGGGCTCTCTACATCCCCAATTGGATGTACCGCTACGTGACCGATCCTCGCTTCCAGGAATTATTCCAATGGGCCCCAATCCTCGCCGGTATTGTCCAGACCCTGCTGTACTCGGATTTCTTCTACATTTATTACAATAAGTACGTCATCATGTCCATCCAACTAGTCTAACAAGAGCTAAAATCTCGAACTTCCAGGGTGTTGAAAGGGAAGAAATTCTCCCTTCCCGTCTAATACTGCTATTTATGGTCGTCCGGACAATCCAGATATATTGCAACGCATGCTCAAATATTGAAATGCCACCTGGGAGTTGACCATTTGACTGTCCTAGGAAAACAGCTGAGACCTAATATGCCTTTTAGCTGTTTTCTTTCCCTAAGAAGACGGGCAGCCGAACGGGCCATACTCTCTTTATTTGGTTTATCTTTGTGTCTTGTCTGCTCTGTTTTGTGGCGCGGCCACTGAATGTCTGATCATCGGATCCGAATCAACGAATTGATGCCTTTCTACTCAACTTTGGCCATCGCATGAGCCAATTCTATGAGCCAGTTTTATACAACTGCTATGTATTTAGCAGCGAATGACGCTTTCTCGGACAGCTACGATCTGCCCATTAGGTATCTACCACTTTACTATCCCCTTCTTGCCCATTGATGTTGGTCAAGAGCGCCGGGATCTTTCCTGTCAGAAAACTTTAAAAAACAAAACAAAACAAAAAATGTTATAATTAGATGTACTAGTGTATTGATCGTTATATTCCTCAAAATTTCTACTTTTTTCCCTGTAACTACTGTAGTTTCCTTGAGCCTGCAACTTTTTCTCTTTTCCTTTCGAGGATTTTGCCCTGGTCTCCACTGATCAAAACAAACGCCACAAGCAGAAGACAGGACCTCTTTTTTTTTTGCCAAACATCACTTTTGAAAGTAAATGCTAAGGGATAAAACGTATTCAGAGGTAAATAGAACAAGAACGCCATAGAAAATGCCTATAATCATGGCACTCTGACACTCGCGGGACTCATTCAGAATTCCCGTTGAGGAGGAGCTCCGTACGTTGGAACATAACCAGTAGAATAACCTAGTTGAGGGCCTGACGCAGAGAGATCGGTGCTGAACGGGTCTAGTGTTCCTGCGAATGAGTGGGAAAGGTTGCCCATAGACCCGTGGGAAGACCGAACGCCAGTACTCAAGCTGGATCGTCTCTGCATATTTTGATGACTATCAACCCATCCACCGTGACCATGTATTTGACCGAAATATTCTGGCTGCGATCTCTCAAGAGGCACTTGCCCCCCGAATGTTGACTCTCTTCTTGAGGTAGGAGGAGAAGGAAGCTTTGGGGATCGGGATATCACCTCAAGACGAGGTGATCCGCGTCGAGAATTGGGTGGCGTAAGACGAGATCCCCCACGGCGCACTTGACAGGTTGGGCAATTTTTCACAAATCGGGATATCAGCTCCTTGGGTACCCTAAGATTCATTTTATTAATTATGGGATCACGATTTCCTGAAAGCTGCTCTTTATCAAGTACCTACCAAGAATAGATGCGTCGAACTTGAGCAGATGTCTTGTCACGCCCGCCATGCTGGCATTGCTGATGTGCCTTGGTGAGGATTTTGAATAATTTCTCACGAATAGCTACTGGCTTGCCCTCGTGGCAAATCATTTTACGGCACTGATGTGTTGTATTAGAATTTCACGGGTGGTAGTTGTCAACAGCATATGGGAGAAATACTTACATTAGCCGTGCCAATTCCTACACTTTCGAGTTTGAACATCTTTTTAACCCAGAAACTGAATGAATTAGCATAGAGCCAAAGAATAGTTTTAGGAGGAAAAGCCTACCGGAACTGAGCAGACTCAGTTGCTGTGTCTTTCGGTTCCATCAAAACCTTCTTGATGTTTCGTGCTCTTTTTGCGTGGATCAATGCCTTGTCTTGTTTCTTTACAGACAGTTCGCTAACATAACTATTTCAACCCTTGCCATCAGTTTCCTAGCGATTAAGTATAAGGGTATGATTTTGAACACACCTTTTCATCAAATTATCGAATTCTTTGACATCAGGAAACCCATCCAATGGAGGCAACACAGGCTCCGACAGCGTCTCGTTGTGAGATTCTTGATCCTCAATATCCGTTTCACCAAGCGCTTCTCGTATATACCGAGTGGACTGCATATATCGTGTTTGCGACATGTATTGCGATGGAGAATGATGCATCCTCATTTCGTCCACGGTAGACATTGAAGGGATTGTGTGATCCGATGCGTATTGCAAATGCTGCATGCCAGAAGACAGACTTGGCTGTTGGCCATAGGAGGGAGCAAATTGAGATCCATATGGATTGAATGAATGCTGAGAGAAATGGTACGACCCAGGCCCCGTCGTGCTAAACTCATGACTGGTTGGATGGCTATAAGTTCCAGGGACAGCCATCTGGTGGTTTATGAGATAACTGTCATTCCCCTCATTGCGCCTTGAATAACCGCCCATTGTGCCAGATGCTGAAAGATCAATCTTGAATGCCCTTGGCAGTATGAGTATTTCCGAGTCAAGGAAGCTAAATGAAAGATAAAAATGAATGGCAATATCAAGAAACCAGAGCGAGAACTGTAATTATATAGAAAGCAAGGTTAAAGGACCAGGATGTAGACCATAATATCGGAGATCTTTTGAATGGGGTAGCAAATGCATTAAAAAGAACCCACAAGGCCCCATGCCAATCTTGCAGGACATGACAGATGCCCAAGAGAGTGCACGAGACCATGTCGAAACAGAGTAAGGTGGAATCTAGAGAGGTCATCCCTGGAAGGCAGACCGCAAAGATTCCACAGAAAAAAGAAACGACAAATCCAAGCAGGCCAAGCAAATCTCTGTAAGGTACGGCCGAAAAGGATATTGTCCAGGTCTGCAGGGAATAAAGAGGCTAGGATGGGAAGGGAAAGCAAGAAAATAATAATAAAATAGTAAGATAGAAAATAGATTCTGTGGCTGGTTTTGCATTTTCAGGTTTTTTTTTTGTAAAACGGGGGGGGAAAAAAGCAAAGGGCAGAAAAAAGAAGAGCAAGCGAAACGAAACGAAAAGCATAGCATAGCAAGAGAAAATGAGGGACATGGGAAATCAGAGGGCATTGAGATTCGACAGGACTAGGGTTCGTGGTCGAATTCTTTCCGACCCGCCGAGGAAATTGAGGATGAAGCAGGCTGATACGACAGCGCACGCAAGCAATGGTGATACGGATTCCTGCCTCGATGCCCGGCGCCACCATTTGCCTCATGGAGAGCCACGTTGGGCCCAGTTAAGGCCACCTATAGCAGAGGAGTGGCACCCAAGGATGGGAAGGGAGAGGGAAACGATCGGCTCTCATTCCGTACCTTGTCACTGACAGCACCGGGGGGAGGAGTAGAACCTCCCCGACTATGACGGCGGAACAAACCAACCAGGAGGAGAACAAGAGGCGAATTTAGGGCTTTGTTTCTGCAGGTTTGCTTGCCGTCAAACAAAAGTCGGGCTCGAGATTGCTCCGGCGAAAGTCCAAACATGCACGTAACCGCATACCCGTAAGGAACATGGATTGGGAGAGTTTCCACTGTACTGGGGCAAAGGTAATGCAAACGGGCATGAATGGGGCCGAAGAGTGACCTTCGCCTGCTGTCCCACCGCCTCAAAAATAATTGGAAGGGAAATTTTTGTTTTCATTTTTGGTTGTTCATTTTTGGGGTTTCTGCTTGTCTAATCGTGAGCTGTCATGGAAGCACTGGGGCGTGACCTTGACGTGGCGTCGATGCCAGGGCACTGCGGGATTGGGTCGCGTTGATGGGCAATCAAATGCATCATGCGGGATGGCAGGATTGCATGCGTTTGGCCCATCCGCGGAAGGTGAGACACCGTGTTCGATGGACTTGGCGGCGGACCCTCACAGCACGGAATCTGGGCTAGTCGTAGAACTGAAAAGGGGCTCGAAGCCAGAATACGTTATACAATCTATCACCCGGTGTCACCCTGCTGCTTCCCGATCCTGATATTCTCTGTAAGCACTGTCCTTGATTTGTGTTGAAAGTGGGGGTGGGGAGTCAGTGTCAGAGAAGCGCGCGCATACCCTGGAAAGGCCCGAGTCCGAGGGGTTTCGGATCTGCCTAGGGTGAGGCTGCAAGTGTCGATCATTGCAGCATGGATGCTCCTTGTTGACTGGATGCAAATGATGCCGATGGTCAAGTACATTGCTGATCCACTGGTGGAGCAACGTCCCGGAGATGTTTGGGGGGAAGAGAAGACCGAAAAGAAAAAAGAAAAGAGAACAAGGGCATGCAGATGCAGATGCAGAGAGAGGAAGAGAGAGAAAGTGTACGGTCAAAGGGAGAGAAATCCAATTCTCCGATATATTATAGCAGAAGCAACAAAGTATGTACTGGCAAACCAGAACTCAATAAAAAAAAACACAATAACAATTATAGTTACAAAAACAGTTTCCGAGAACCATAAATTCGTATGTTGGCCAAATTTCATCAAGGCCAATGAAAGGACAGGGTCCTCAAGTCATTAGTTCGTGTATCCATGCTCAAATTTGTCCAGAGGAACACCCGTACACGGCACGGCACGGTTGGCAAATATCATTTCCTTCTTGTTTTAACAATCATGGATCTCGGTTGGGTAAGAAACAACCTGCTTGACCATGGGGTCCGTCATTCCGTCCGTCATCAAGTCCCGGATAGCCCATCGCCAGTGAGTATTGCGATCTTCCCGATTAAAGCCAACCCATTTATTGACCTTCCGCCTCCATTTCTCCTCTTCGGCTCTCTGTCGTCGAATAAATTCGGGGCCGACGTCAAACTCTTCAGTAATAGGACCTTCATCAGAGGACTCGCCTGCACTCGGTTCCTCTCCGGTGACATGGGGCTGACTGGTATCATCCGGGGATTTGGTGGTCCATTTGGTGCCGACAGCTTTGTCCTCCAGGTCATCTAATCCCGCAAAAACATCATCTTCATCTTCAGGCACGAGTCTGCCTTGCTGTCTGGAATCACGAGGCGAGGCTCGAAGCCAGCACATGCGTTGCGGATCGAAGACCATACCACCGACGGTCTGAACATTATTCACATTGCCTACATTGCTAATCAGAGCCAGGGCGGGTTTGGGTGATTTGGGTGCTGTAGCCACGTCGAATTCCTGGCCAAAATTTTCGTTGCCTTCCCAGAGGAAAGTATTGGGATTGTATCGCATCCCTCTCACGACTGTACAAGGGTTGATTAGTATCATTAGATAGCGAGAATTGGGTAGACAGGGAAGATAAACAGGTCAACGACTCTCTTACATTTAGGCTCTTGCATCCCTGCCCCCATAGGTTTTATCAACTGGGGTTTGGATTGTGACTTGGTCGTTGATTTACTTTTTCGGCTTCGGATGGGTGCGGCATTGGGTGAAATACGAGATATGGGATTAGGCTTCCAGTTTGAGTTGAATGAGCCAAGCGAGCTAGCATCGCGATTGCGGGAATTTATAGAAGCAATGCGCTGCTCTCGTGCATTTCGGGAGGCATTTGTATCTCGGGCGAAACGTGGCGTGGAGTTGAGAGGTTTAGAGATTGAGGGTGGTGTAGTGATTTGTGTGGGTGGTTCGCTGATGGAATTAATGCGGCTCTGACTGAGCCTGGCCTGTCCTGGTCGAGGGACACCTCGCCCGGCGGGATTTTTGGTAAACTTGCTTTCCGCAGAAACCGACGTAGGCAGATCATCAAACGATTCCAACTCGGTGCCATCTCCGAAATTTCGCCGTCTGGTCGGTCGAGTAAGCGTACGTTTGGCCGTAGAACTGATGGTTTCCGATCTACTGTCATCAAGGCTTAAGCGGAAAGAGTTTGGTCGGTTTGATCGCGATGGTAAAGATGTTTGCTGGGGACTGAGAAGGCTACTAGATCCATCGGAGCTCTGGCGACGAGACGGGCGGTATATCTTGATACTACTATGGTGTGGTTGCCTTTCCGATGCAGTTGCAGAGATGAAAGTCGGTTGCACTCTTGGAGCAGATGGCCTGCTATCTGAGAATGAAGTTCGCTCGACCGGAGTCTTAGGTCGGACGGCAGACGGTCGAACATGTCCATCTGTATGGGAGGGGGTTCGCTGCAAACTCGCAGCTGTAGTAGCAGTCGCAGTGCCACGAATAGAAGGGAGTGATCTTTTTGTCCGAAGTCGGGCAGGAGTAGGAGCATTTCCCGCAGGTGCAGGATTACGAGCCGCTCGCGGCCCAAGAAGTCTCCGGCTTGGAGGTGTCGGATTTGGAGAGGCTGAGTTTGTTGCAGATGCCGGAAGACTGGATATCGAAGATTGTGAGGAGTGGCCAAGGCGAGACTGGGGTCTCTGAAACTTGGAAATCGGTGCACCGCTTTCTGAAACGGTTTCAAGATTACTCGAAAGAGTAGCTTCATGACCAGAAAGCCGAGGAATCCGGGTAAATTGACGAGGAGAGCCAGTTGTAGAGGTTGCACTGGCGCCAGGGTTGGTGAAAGTCAAAGTCGTTGCAGACCGCCGTGTTGGACTTGATGGCCACTCTGTTTTGCATTTGACATTAGGGTTAAGATTCAACTTTCTCTGCGCAAAGGCTCTCCCGTTGTCAACATCAAGGCCAGCGAAGAAATCATCGGCATCCATTGACTCCGATGCTCTGGGTAGCTCTTTACCTTTCCTTGCGTGCTCCGAGGGGCTTTCTTCTTCTCGTCTTTTAAGGGAAGCAGAAAAGTCCAGTGGTCCGTCGGGAAACACCAGGCCATCCAGGCCATCGTCACTTTCGCCAGTGATACAACTTGACACACTGGGACTGGCAATTGAGATTGAGGAGCTGGGGATTGAGCGACCATCTCTAGCAGTCCCCCCTACTCGCACGCCTATGCTCCCTTCAGACCATTCGAGGTCAAAGTCGTCGAAAGTAGGACTGGTTGATCTGGTAGTATCTTTGCGATGGGATAGTTGAAGTGGCTGATGATCCGGAGGTAATTCGAGATCCTGGTCGAAATCATCCGACTCCTGTGTCCCAAGAAGGTCACCTGCAGGGACCCTTGTAGGAGGCTTTTGTGGCGACCGTGGAGTAGGCGCTTTTAGTATGGGAACATACTGGTTGATAGGTTCATCATTCTCATCCTGAATTCGATCTAGACCCGTGAGCGCCGATTGCAAACGCGTTGAGACATCCTCATTCCAATTTGAAGAAGCTGTCGACTTCACGGGACTTGTGACTGTTGAGCTGATCTGGCGAATAGTGTCTGGGAATGTTGCATGTTGGGAGTTCCTTAGTTTCAAAATGAATTCTGGCCCTGGAAGCTCCACATCTTCCGTCCAGTCGTCCACAAAGGTTCTTTTGGATTTTCGATTTGACAAGCGCTTGATGGCGCCGCCGAGAAGAGCAGAACTCGGAATATTCGCGGGTATGGGAATTCCCGCTCGTTTGGCTGAGGCAAGGGCTTCTTCTTTAGCGAAGTCATCGCTGTCGTGCAAAGGGACCTGCCAGTCCTCGTCCCCGGCGTTCGAGTCTAGATCAGATCGAGCAGACCGACGAGATGAGATCGAGTCTCGATGCCCCGAAGGTCTGAACGAGGAGTTAGTGACCGATCCAGTGCTGGATGCAGCACCAAATTGAACGCCCTCGTTAAATTGCAGGTCGTCATCATCGTCCCAACATTCGATCTGCGGTTCGTCCTTCTCTGGCTGTGTAAGATTCATTGGCGAGTCCATGGCGGGTCGGTAGTCTTAATGCGAAAGACAACGAGGTACGAGAGTCCTTATAAACGACAATCAGGTGGTAGGCTCGGTAGGCTTGGAGCTCTGCGACGCTGACATGAGCAATTGAAGATGAGGCGTCATTCCGTGGAAATCAAACGAAATGGTATAATAAATGTCCCATCGCTCGGTCGCTCCAGCTTGTATCTTCTTTTTTGAGTAGTTTTATCGCTCGCTCGCTCGCACTATTCTCTCAGCGTGTTTGTGGCGTGTCTGGTCGGGTGTTTTCGATCTGAAGGGGCTGAAAAGGACAGGGGAGCTCTCAGGGGAGACCACAGATTCAGAAGACGACAAGCCGGTTCCCTTTACTTGAATTCAATGTTTTGAACGGATCGTAGGACTGATCATAAAAGGGGGAGGAAATCGGTGGTTTTCGGGGAGAGTGGAGGAGGCTGGATGTGAGATGGATTGGAGAGGGGAGAGGAACGTGGTTAGACGCAGATGCAGTGTGGACGCGGTGGGGAACTTTGAAGAGAGGTGATTACGAAGGATTCATAGACAACTTCGATATTTCGTATTCAATATGGATAAATGTACAGATTTACATTTAAATAATTATTCTAGTATTAATACTCTAAATAATTAATAAGTAGTTCTCCCACTCTCTTTGCTCCCAATATTCTTAGGTGACAGGTCCACCATACTATATGGGAAGGTTGACACAGATACTGTTGCCTGGGCAAATCAGACTTGGGCATCTTAGATACTTTATCTCTCCCACCTCTCCCACCTCCAACGGCTTTTTTTTTCTATTCCCTCTTTCAATGTCGAAAGTAATTCGAATTGCTCGTTCTGACGAGCAGGATGGATTTATATTGATGCATGTGCTCACCTCGGGTTCCGGGTTACTGAACTTGACTCTCACGGCCACCGAGGGCGAATGCCCATACACCGCTACAAGTAAACCAACCTGGAAGCTTTTGTTTGATCTTGACTGACGCTCTTGCAGTACAGGAACGCCGTCTGAAAGACCTCCGTGCCAAGAATTATCAGGGCTCGGACGAGGAGTGGATCCAAATCATCACCCATGTATTTGGACAAGAAACCACAGCTGCTAAGTTGGAATCATGTGCTGGCGTGGAGATATCTGCTAGTATAGCAGGTACTGGTGAAGATAATAAAGAGATTGTCCTTACGATTCGTAAAAGGGTCCAATCGATCACGGTAAGAAGCCAATCTAACCAGACGTGATGTCACAACCTTTCATACCTACCTACCTTTTCTAACCCATGGGTCCTATTCTGTTTCTCTTTGCGACATACAGCAAAAACTTGGTGCAATAACCCTTACCCAAGATGATGACCAAGCGATCGAACTTTTCGAATGGTCGGGCATTGCTGCTGCCAAGGCGGATGAATTGAAAAGTCAGGTCGTCGACTTGGCGGGTCAACACCGTGTCGCGGAAGACACAATACACAAATTGAAGAAGCAACTGGAGGAGCTGACGCAGGCCAAGGTAGAGCACGAGTCCAAACTGGTGGCCAGTTTTGCTCAGCTCTTAAACGAAAAGAAACTCAAGATACGTAACCAACAACGGCTCTTGGCATGCGCGACAGTGAACCCTGCGAAAGGTATGTAGTGTACTATACTACACCTTGTCATCCCAGATTATGAATACGCTTTCATAGATTTCGTGCTAATCCGACCTAGTTTCGGAGATACAAGCAACCTCCACTCATCCCGGTGGTACCAGGGGAGAGGAACAGTCTACGAAGCGAAATGCAGATGATATGAACGACTCAGAAGATACGACAAGTGATGGATTTGAAAAGATGGAAATCGATCCAAAGGGGACGGTCCCTCCAGATGACCAGGACACCGATCAAGCCACTGAACAAGACACCGATGACGAACATCAATCAATATCCCAAGCATCAGAGAAAAGCGAACACACAGAGAGTGATAACGAGCCCGATGAGCCAGCAGAGACAGGTCACTCAACAAGAGCCTCCGATCAAGCAGGGGGGTTAAGACGCTCTTCTCCAAAGGAAGAAGCCCCGCCGCCACGGAGAGAGTTGCCATTTTCGAAGACAAGGTCATCTGGAAAACCAGGACCTGCCCCTAGCCAAAATGAGGTTGCTGAAGAAACTGGCGGAGAGACTGATGATGATGAACTATGATCGTTAGGAGCTAAAACGATTTCGTGGCAGAAATGCTAGAACATATAACTCCAGAAACAACCAGTATCTAGAAATCCAAGCTACACCAGGGATTCAGATGCCAGCATATGTTTATATCTTGGGTGCTTCCCTTTTTACTCATTGATATTTATTTCATTAGGATAGGCAGAAGTAAATCGTAGATTTCTCGAACGAGCTCATTCTCCGAGATGGAAATGGAATTTTGTGGGTCTTAAACCATTTTATGTACAAGCCAACCCCGGCCGATTATTCCCAGGTAATACCGGAGAGTGAGCGAAAGAGGTCAACCACAGAAAACAAGATGAAACGGCGTTCAAGATGATGTGAGAAAACAGAATAGGAAAGGAAACGGGGGCACATCAAAAGGCAGTTTAATGTAGTACAAATAAAGAACGCCTGCAACCATTAGACAAAACACAAAACCAATCATTACTGACTGTAGGAGATAGAAGCGAATAGCATTGCTTAACCGTACAATGCCTGGGGAGACATTTCACCGGCAGCCATGAAGTTGGTTTCAGGGTTGCCAGTAGCCTTGGCGGCAGAGCAGCGGGCCATGGTAGGTGAGCTAAGGAGGAGAAGTCAGTATATAGAGAAAATATGAGTTGGGGCGATTTAGACAATGACTAACCTGCGGGAGATAGCATCGGTAAAAAAGAAGTCTTCGATGACCTTCTTGAAGGGAGCTCCAGTAGCAGCGGAGCCCTTGTTCTGCTCGGCCAGTTGTACCTTGCTCAAAGCAGTGACAGAGGTGGGCTCGACAACGTCATAGCGGCGCATGACCGGGCTGATCTCCTCCATGCGGTCACGAAGAGCCTCGATGTCATCGTAAGGAAGGGGAACACCAAGGAACTCGCTGGTTGCACGAATGATCTTCCAATCCTCACGAGCAGCACCAGGCAATGATGTAGCCGCGCGTGTAACTTGCACACGACCTTCGGTGTTCACGTAAGTGGCGGACTTTTCGGTATAGGCAGCGCCAGGAAGAACAACATCCGCCAGTTGGGCACCCCGATCACCGTGGTGTCCCTGGTAGACGACGAAAGCATTCTTCGGAATTTCACTCTGGGCAATCTCATCGGCACCCATGAGCCATACCATCTTGGGAGTTGTTTGAGCGACCTCGGGAGATGGAGAAGTGAAGCCCACTTCGTAGGCACCAGCGCGGGAGGCTGCGCGCTGCAAGACGTTGTATCCCTGCCATTCTGGAGTGTTGAAGTTGCTGGTATTCTTCTCAATGAAGTTGCCGACTGTTTCGAAGATGGCCTTCGAATCAGGGTGCTCAGCCGCCGCACTGCCAACGACAATCATGGGCCGCTGGGCAGAGCTGAGTTTCTTGCCGAACTCACCGGACAGTGCGGTCTTCAAAGCCGAGACATCAGCACCCAGGACATCATAGTCAAAAGTGCTTTCGAACTCCTCGCCGACAAGGCCGATTTCAAGATCTGAGCGCAGATACTGCTTGCGGATACGAGCGTTGAGAACCGAGGCTTCATGGCGGGGGTTGGTAGCGACGAGGAGAATGGCATCCGCCTCCTCAATGCCGTAGATTTTAGAGTTGAACAAGTAGTTTGAGCGAACGTCAACACCGTGGGCAACTGGGGAACTGCCACCCGGTTGGTCGAGGGCAAGGTTGTCAGAGCCAAGCTTGTTGGCCATATCCTTCATAGCGACCAGCGATTCAGTATCAACAAGGTGGCCAGCAACCGCCTTGAACTCATTGGGTTGAAGGTTAAGCTTCTCTTGAGCGTCGGTAATTTCGAGTAGAGCCTGCTCCCAAGTAGAGGGAACAAATTTACCCTCGCGGCGAATCAAGGGAGTGGTGAGACGCTGGGTCTTCAATCCGTCACAGGCGAAACGCGACTTATCGTTTATCCATTCCTCGTTGATATCGTCATTCAATCTGGGGACAATTCGCATAACCTCCAAACCACGGCTGTCGATTCGAATGTTGGAGCCCAATGCATCCAGTACATCGATGGACTCAGTGTGCTTCAGTTCCCATGGGCGAGCCCGGAAAGCGTAGGGCTTAGAAGTCAAGGCACCGACGGGGCAAAGATCGATGATGTTACCCGACAATTCCGAGTCAAGGCTTTGCTCTAGGTAAGTTCCAATCTGCATTTCGTTTCCACGGCCAGTAGTTCCCAGCTCGGGGGCACCCGCTACGTCGTTCATGAATCGGACACACCGAGTGCACTGAATGCAACGGTTCATCGAGGTCTTCACCAATGGGCCGATGTTCTTATCCTCAACGGCACGCTTGCCACTGACTTCGTGGAAACGACCGCGGTCGGCGCCATATCGCATCGATTGATCCTGGAGATCACACTCTCCTCCTTGGTCGCAAACCGGGCAGTCCAGGGGGTGGTTGGCGAGAAGGAATTCCATTACACCCTCACGCGCCTTGTGAACCAACGGCGAACTTGTTTTGACCACCATACCGGGCTGAACGGGCCAGGCACACGACGCCACTGGCTTCGGGGCTTTCTCAACTTCGACGAGACACATACGACCTAGAAAGAAGCGCAGAACAAATTAGAATATCGATTATATCGCAATTGTAATTATAGTTGGCGGCGGCGTACAGTTTCCGGCAATCAGGAGCTTTCTTTAAGGCTGGCTGTTAGCAATTGGAACGATCGGAAGTATCGGTGACCTAAAACATACTCATGATAACAATATCTAAAGTCAAGTCAGTACATAAGACAGCAAAAGAGGAGTCTTGAATGTTATTTTACCTGGGGACTGTGGCACCTGCTTTTTCGCAAGCTTGAATGAGAGCCGATCCGGCTAAGGAAAATGTAAGTATCTAAATCAGTGACAGGCATTGAAACCTTGAATTACCTTCAACCGAAACCTTCTTGCCATCTAGATACTAGCGTCAGTAAAACAGCCGGCAATATACGAGGATTGTATGTCATACCAATGGTCAGTTCCACCTCGGCCGCGCGAGGGGTTGTCGTCGCGAAGAGCCGGGCTCGGGGCACCCGGAGAGACCGGGCGGCCGCACGAAACAGCTGCGGCCGCATCATTGAGACAGAAGTCGATGAGGGGGAGGAGAGGAGTTGGGGGAGTGGAGTGATATGGGCGAGGGGGTTAGAAGAGAAGAAGGGAGCTGTTCAGACGGGCTTCGAATCTGCTTGGGGTTACCTAATGAAATTGCTGACCATCAAGCTGAGTAAGGATTGTTCCTCACAAATGGCTTTGCTCGGATTGGCTCGGTTACTGGGGCCCCGGATTAAATGTAGTTCCGCTCCCGCCCCCTAAAAGCAACTTCCTTCCTCGGAACCTTCCTTCATCAAATATAATCTCATTTCAAGGGCATGATTTATTGTAGGAGACAGGGTCTTTTTCCTTCCGTGTCTCCTCTGCAACATTGTCCCAAGACCAACGTACCGAACTGGAGCAGTCAAGGGCTTTAATACCCAATTATGATTTGTTCTTTACCGACGGTGACTACATACTGCTGCCAGTGAAGAAAAATGGAAGCATGAACACCCATCGAGCTTGATGGGTATCTAATATACACCCAGTGTAGCAGATGCATCATGGTAGCCATTCAGCTTGCCGTGGCTTGACAATTCCTCATGTTTTACGTGTATGAAGAATTGATAGGTATCTCAAATCATATCTTACAATATTCCACAAAGTTTTTTTTTTTTCTTTTCGCATTGTATTATTGCCCAATCATTCTCATTGTTCAATGATGGGTTCATAGAAACTGGTCATGAACCTCAGAGATTCTGACTTGATAGCTCAAATCGACTGGCGTAGTAGGAGGATCTTGAAAGTTCTGAAAACACTTCCGGCTCCCGATTCCTGTCTGACTCGTGCAAAGGAGAGAATTGATTAAAAAACAACAAATGCAAGGGGGAAAAACCGAATCAGCAAGCTCCAGGACGAACGAGGTAACGCAGAACAAAACAGGAGGGCACCAAAACCGGTGAGCGAAGCGATATGGAAACGGAAAATATCACGGTATTCTTCTCCCACACTTAGAAATCACCACCACCACCACCACCGTCAAAGTCGCCGCCGCCGCCACCATCATAACCACCATTATCATAATTATTATTATCGCCGTAGTCGTGATGATCCCCCATGTCTTCTACTGCATCGGCAAGCAGTAGTCCACCCAGCAAACCTCCACCAACACCCAGCGCAGCCGCACCGCCAGTTCCCAAGCCATGTTTCCGCTGTGGCTGTTGCTGGTAGTAGCCGCCTTGCTGTGGATATCCACCTCCATATCCTGAAGGTGGATAACCGTATCCTGGCATTGGTTGTTGCGGATATCGCCCATAGTTAGGGTCGTAATAACCAGAGTTTGTGGGGGCTTGTTGCGGGTACGAAGCATATTGAGGACGTTGCTGGGGCGGCGGACGTGAACTACTAGAGCTCTTCCCCATCAACTTGCTTAAGAAGCCACCTTTGCTGCGTGATTTCTGTTCCGGCATTGGGCTACCCGATGATGGGCCGGAAGCATATGACCCGGTAGACGGTTGTGAAGAACCACTGTAGTAATCTGATGCCTTACCCGGAGTTCCAGGACCTCTACTATTGCTGCTGCTACCGGCTCGTGCATCCTCTTCGGCCTGGAGCTTCGCTGCAAGTTTGGCGTCACTGTCCATCGATGGGCTGGCAGTGTCGCGCGAGGTATCTGGGTTGTAGGGGTTATTAGAGGCCAACAGCCGTTTCTTGTCATCCGCGTTGCCTATTGGGGCAGCCCCCGACGGAGCTACATTGGCGTATGATGGTGGTGCTTCGCTAGGTGCTTCGCTAGGTGGTTGGCCCGCAGGGGAAGCTGGTGGCTCGGGCTTTTCCCATTGTGATTTTCCGGTGGCAAGGTTGATAAAAAACCTGAAAGGAGAAGAAAGCAAGCGTGTTAGTTTTTTCTGTTGTTGTCTGAGAAATGAGATGGAGGTCATACCATGATTGATACCGCTCATCATACTGCGCCTTCCATCCTTCTGGGACAGAAGGTGGTGGTGGTCCGGGGGGTGGTGCATAGGAAGATGACATGACCGAGTGGGAGGGTTCGGGTAGAAACTCAGAGATGGGTGCAAAGAGATCAAAGGAAGGATCGAAGTAAAATGTATCGAGTAAAAGTAAAGTGCGCAGAAGGCAGCCGAGTTTAAAGGCAAGAAAGAACTAAACCTGGCAGTGAAGAAGTATATACAGGATGTAAGATGTATGACCTGCAGCATTCCCCACATGGGTCTGCTGCGCGGGAACGCGACGCCACATCGTGGCAGTGCGGCCTAAGAACCTTGGAACGCTATTCCAGTGTCTTCCATAGGTTTGTTGGGAGTAAATTGTGCTTCTCTGATATGTAAGATACTAATTATGAGTATAGTAATCTGTTTCAAGGGCAGAACGAAACTCCTTCTGAAGAAATGTATTATTACATATTCTGCTATTCTATGTATCGAGGCTTCCCCAGCCAAGCAACCTAAGAAATGACTTGTAATGCAACAATGAAAACCCTCCCGCTAAAACCAAAGACTTTCATGATGCTGATAGTTGATGACACTCCCCAACTATGGCTATGTAGAATGGAAGATTTCTAAAACTAACAGGGCAGCTTTAGTTCTTTCAGTCACTGTCACAGATATTCGCGTCATAAAGACCACTATCTGGCCACCAGTAATCATCCTCGGAACTGTTTTCCAACTCCTCGAGGTCGATGGAAGGGCCGGGAGACGATCTGGGGTGTGGCTCAGGTGTGGATGTTGAGGTCGAAGGCAAGATGAGACCCTGAGGAGTTGCTGTAGGTGGCGGTTCAGTCAAGTCCAGAGTCAAATCAATGACTTCTGTAATATCCGACTGTCGAAATCGCTTTATTTCCCTACGAAGGACATCTTCGTTTTTCTTCCTCTTCAGTTCCCTTTGATAACCTGGAGGCCTGTCACTCCGGCGCTGAACGCGAATTGTAGTTTTCTTTGGTGGCAAGGCAACCTTTTGATTGACAGGAGCAAGTAGAGCATTCCGTACTTGAACAAGCCGTCTTCGCATCTCGAGGTCTTGAAGAAGGCTCGGGTCAATCATCGTGCTTTGCACCTGTGGGGCATCAAGCTGTTGCATTAGGACCTCATCTTCCAAAGGCACATTGATAGTGTCCTCAAGCGGTGTCTTATCTTCGAGACCTCGTGCCCACCGAGCATAAGGGCCTTTGTAGTTGGGACCTTGTCCTGGGCCGTATTTTGGATGCCTTTCAATCTCGGCATTGGAGAGAAGTGCATTGCTAGCTTCACGGCCTGAAAGTTCCGGCGCAGCTGGCTCATGAGCATCCTCAAGTTTGAACCCGGTATTCTCAGGATCTGAAGGCCCACAGGATAATACCCGAATGGCACCGCCGTGTGCCCCAATTAGGATATGAGTTTTGTCTGCTGAAAAGGCACCGCTGGTGATTCCCTCGTCAAAGCTAGCAACGTCGGCAACCAATACATCCTCTGGGGATCGACGAATATCCCACTGTTTCACGAAGCCATCAGAGCCACCAGTATAAAACTGATCGATCGTTGCACCCCATAGAGCGACGGATACTCCATAATCAGTGAACTCCCGAGGATATTCATGAGTAAGTGGTTGAAGTGGAGTGCCATGTGATAAACGATGGACGAGCTTGTCAGGATTTCGGACATCCCATACATATGTTTGACCATCAGTGCAACTGGCTGAAATGTAGGATGAGTCCATTGGACAAAAGTCCGTTTCGTTTATATCTGCTGCTGTACAAGAGAATCGGCTAGTGACCTTGATATCGTTGGTTTTACAGTCATAAACCTGTACAACTGTTCGTGTCTTGTAAGGCAGATGCATTGCCTGGCTGTAAGTGCTCGCAGCAACAAACTTAGGTAAAGAGTGGTGCCATTTGAAGTCAAAGACATTTTGTGAGTCGGGACTCAGTTTCCGCGGCCTGACAGAAGATTCTCCAATTTCCCACATACCCAGATGACCACACTGAGGGACTTTATATTCATCATGCATTCGTTCCGCCATGCCACCAATAAGAAAATGTTTTGTTTGCGCAGTATGGCCCCATGCAAGAGCAGTTGGTACCAGATCAACGTCCTTTTGGCGAGGATCCCGAAGAATATCTAGCTTATGCGAAGTGGTCTCTTGGCCCTCCTGGACATTCCACAGACGGAATTTATTGGTTCCGGTGGCAATTAAGTTTGGCATCGACTTTGAAAGACTCATGACGACGACCTTGGAGTCATGCTTCAATGTTCGAAGACATGACGGATGCTTATGACCTCCAACATCCCAGATCTTGACTGTATTGTCATAACTTGCGGTATAAAGACGGTCACCAGCCCACTGCATACTAGTCACACTGCTATAAAGCCGTTCATCAGTGGCAACTGATAATGAGGGCCGACGAGTCCAATGGTCGGGAAGTTCATGTAAAGTTCCATCAACAAGATCACCCAGAAGTAGGTTGTATTTCCGATTGTACTCATCAGAGTGAGCTGATGCTCCTGCCGCAAACTTCGTCCCATCAGGCGACCAGGCGAGAGTCACAACATCGTTCGATGCACCTTTCCAGGACTTCCAAGGTCTGAAATCCGAAGTCACCTCGGCATGAATCTTGCGACTGGGCTCGCGGCCGTGCATTCCTCGATTCAATAAGAGCTTTTGAAGATTAGAGGTGACTCGGGGAGTTGCTTTCAGCGTGGCGGAGACTGGCGGTGAATTCAGAAGAATCGACGATGGGTCACAGGCCCTAGATAACGACTCTTGTTCAGATGTCACATTTGGGGATTCCTCACGGGCGAGGCCCGTCAGCACACGCAAATTATAAGTGACTGGCGTATTTTTCGACCGGCCAGACCGACGGGGGCCTGTAACCCCAGTTTCATATGGGGGGGATTGTGAGAGGGTTCTGGTTTCAACCTCTCGATTGGCGTTCAACACAGACATACTGCGGCGCATCCTTCCTGTTCGTTTCTTTCTGTCTGAATTTTGTGACTTAGATGCATTATTGCGAGGTCGGGTCGTTGTGACTTTTGGAGATTGTGTAGGCGTGTTTGAAGCTGCTGAAGTCCTCACAACAGGAATATCCTGAGGGCATCCCTGAATGGGTGTCTGGGCGTGCTCCCCTATGGTTTCATGGATGGTTTCCTGGGGGTGTTTCTGCTGGGATTCTTGGGGGAGTTCTTGGACGGTTTCTTGCGGAGGTTCTTGGGGCTGAATTCGTGGTGTGTATGAAGACTTATAGGCTTTCACAGAGTGAAATGTCGTATGGCCATGTGTCACCGTTCTTGGAGGGCTAGAGTGTTGTTCATGGCATAATTGAGAAGTGGTAGGACCCGCCTTAAATATTGCAAACAACCGGCCATTTTCTCTCACAGCATATTCCGCATAATCTGCACTGCTTTCGCGCAGAAAGCCAAATGACTGGCTTTTACCATTCCTGTAGGCTAAGCTGTGGATCATTTCGTAGTGAGGGATTCCCAATTGAACTTTGTGACTATTAGTCTGAGTCGTATAGAGCGACAGACAAACCAAATTCACTCACAATATCCTGGATCGAGACGGGTGTCGTTGATAATATATGGCGCGAGACAGGTGTATCGGATAGAAAGACATCACATTAAGCCATAGGTATGCGCCAGGCTGTCCCTGTCATTCAGAGATTCCAAAGAAGCAGAATTTCAGAAGAGCAGGGCCGAAGAAACATTGACCAGCTGATTGCCTAGAATATATGCGGCTGAATTCTAAGTGATTTCACATCAAGAATCGAACGACTGTAGCAGCAGAGGCAAACAGGGATGGGTATGCGGAGGTGAGAGCGTGGGCAGTGTCGATAGGGACAAAGAGGATGATGGATGGAGATGGGGTTGCGGCGGTTAAGGATTGTGACAAGAATTGGGAAAGGGAATATGATCTAATGAAATGTCAGCATATTCTTTTGCGTGTTTCTTTAATTCATACCTTAATTTAAATACCCTCAAGTCAGTATTGGCGTAGATTTCATCTTCAAAGACTGAGGTAAGTGTAATCGCGAAAACGCGTCAACGCGGAGATCGGGAAGATCTGCGAAGGCGGTGAGAGCGCGAGCACGAGCTACTTTGAGATCCACCCAGGTCACCCACACTAAACCTTATTTGGCACTGTTACTAAACCCAATGTAGCTACTTCGCTATACTGCGTACTACTACTACTTTCCCACGCCCAGCTCTTCGTGCAATCCTCTAAACACACTCAAACCTCACTCCCTTTACAAAATAATTCCATAAATCTACTATGGCAGCCATCAGCGCAGACCAAACCATGAGCGCAATAAGTCTCGCTGTGAATAATCGCAGCCGAATTTACAACAACTCTTTCGCGCTGAGTGTTCGATGGGAGCGAGACAAGACGAATGCCTCTACAGACACCGAGCATTTTCAGGCGATCCTGAGCACACTAAATCTCGACCAAGCTGAAGTTGAGATCTTGGCCGAACAGGATCAGACCCCGGGCTGGAAACTTAATGATAGAATTCGGTCCGTTTTCCAGCTCGCAGCAAGCACACCCGGCAGATCCATCGTTCTTATTCACTACGGCGGGCACGGAGAGGTCAGAGGGGAACAGCTCTTTGCTGTCGAAGGCCTATCCTGCCGAAGCATAAACCTCCAAAGATTCATCGACACTGTGGTGGCAGGAGATGTCCAGGACTTCGACATCGCAGATACAGACGCTGTCTTCGTCCTGGATTGCTGTTACTCGCATGTGGCAACGCGAGCGTTAAACCCCACGACTCGTGTTGTCGAAATTCTTTCTGCGAGCGATGATCACACTCCAGAGGCCCTTACATCACCACGCAATACCTTAACTGGAAAGTTGCGGGGCGAGATTGCTCGGCGCAAGCGAGACGGTCACCACTTTGTGATACTTTCGGACGTAATGGCGACTATTCGAAGGAATAGCTCGGTTGTCAAGCCAACACATCATGTTAAGTTAGGGGTATCTGTCTGCTTCCCTTTCACTGGCGTCACAAGGATTGACCCGAACATGATTGCCCCTTCACTACGTGCAGTCTTTTCGGTTCGCATTGCCGAAAACATGACCCAGGAACAGCTGAACAGATTTCTCACTTGGATTGAGACCCTCCCGCCTGGGTTCGCTATGGAACTCGACGGGATCTACACCACAACCTCGACTCTCCTCATATTCCAGAGCGCATATGCGCTATTCACGAATCTTGCTGGGTATCCCGGTGTCACCTTTATCTCGGATGTGACAAGCCCGAACCGCCGCAAATATCTCGGCCAAGAGCAGCGACAAGAAGCTCCTTCATCCTCTCTTAAGGAGAACGTCCCTTTCTCCAGACGCTCTAAGCCATGAGAAACATCATGAGGAATTACAACCTATCTTGGGGGAGGGACATAACATGTTAGATTTCGGAGATCGCATTCACCCAGGAAGTACTTGCTGTTTACACTACCATATCTTTATCTTCCTGTTTAGCTTCGCTGATACGATAGCCAGTCTTGGCATATTTTTTTTTTCCGTTGGAAATAGCTCTTCTGCAAGCCTTTCCAATTTAATAACTAGCTTTAATTCAATCGATATCCCGCCCAGGCCGACTCTGGATTACAGCTCTAGTCGATGCTTCGTGTTCTCAGATTGTGACAAGACCCGCGTCAAGGTATGTATTCGCTTACGAGAAGACCAATAGTGGAAACGTATCGCCGCCATTCCTGGTAAAGCAACAGATAAAGCGGAAAATTGGGCCGAAAAACTTATAACCCATCTCTCCATAGCAGGTTGGGGAATTCCTCGTGTCATTATCTCCGACCGTGACCGCAAATGTATCGCTAAAATTTGGTAACGTCTATTCGAGAAACTGACAACGAAACTATTAGTGACAAGTCATAGCACCTATAAGCTAATATATAAAGCGAGCGAACTAATCAAACAGTGGAGATCGAACAGTAGATATAAGGACTAGGAGGATTCCCTACCAGCCCTAGCTCGTATCTATAATAATACTACAAGCTCTCTCACTAGCAAATCCCCCGACAGACTGCTATATATTTTTTTTCTCTTTGCGTTAATTCCGCAAGCTCTAAGTAATCTACCCAAAGAAAGGATTATAGCTAGGCTCGAGGCTGCCGACGTTATTATCTATACTAATACTATTATAAAGGAAAGATACGATAGGTTATATAAGCCTTATATGCGGCATGGCATGACCAATCTAAGTGTTGGCTCAAGTTAGTACGCATTAATTACCAGTCTCTTAAAAAAAAATTTTAGTCTCTTTATTTCCAATATTAAAACGATAAGGATCGCTGAGTCTACTATATTCGTATTATATCGGTTACGAAAGACACATTGACATTAGTCAATTGTTTAGACTATTGATCCTCGGAGTGTGACCGAAATATTCTCTACTGGAACATTACAGCTTTCAAAATCAGTGGGGTCATGTCCATCACCAGGTATGTTCAGTTACAGTTATTTCTCATCCTCTTGACAGCACATACGACCACAGGGTGTGGAGAACAGGGCTTCCCGTCCGCTCAGCCGTACTTAAGCCACACGCCGGTCAGTTAGTAGTATGGTGGGTGACCACATGCGAATCCTGACTGTTGTATGTTTTTGTTTTGTATCTTTTTTTTTGGGGGGGGGGGGTTCTTGTATCTAATCTTCAGTCCCTTCACCTGAACGCCTGAACACCACTATTTTACACCATCAAAGTTTATTATTTGCGACACTCGGTGAAAATTTTATTTAACGTTCATTTGTTTTTCTCTTTATTTTCTGGCTTGCTACCAATAGGATAGAGCAGCGTAGCATTGTGCATAAAATCGGAACAAAAGAAATGGAGACAAAAGGGAATCATAACAATGACGCTAAAACATGAGAATGCAAACTCGACTCCAAAAATGCGGCTCAGTGTTGTACATGGTAAATATGTACCTTTGTTGGACTCCAGTAATGCAATAAAGGCAATGGGAAATGATGATAGGGATAAGAAAAATAAGTGAAAAGTGGCCGCAAGAACATGGCTGGGGAGGGCGGTTGCAACTTTCCCCAAAGGGGGGAATTAGGTAGTAGAATGTGCCGGTTATCGGTATAGAGTTTCCCGCGAAGCCTTCATTTTTCAATTAATCATACATACAGGAATTGGCATACCAAGGGCCCCGGGCTCCTCAGCTCAGGAAGTTGCGAATTATGTAGCACCATAGTAATATGTAGCTAGTCTCAGGTCAAGGATTAGTAGTCTGTCAACATCCAAATGTTTGACGACTTGAAGGGTCTCCGTCTTCAACGGATAATCGTAAACAAGTAGAATAGGCCACTGTCCAGGTGAGTCTCGGGATCTACTATCTACCTAGGTGTAAGTGGACACCGGGCCGTGGATCCGTTCATAGGCCACAAGAAGCATCATAGAAACGGTGAAGAGATGTGTTATTCTGGATCTAAACTTAGAAGCTCCAACGAATGAATAGATCTAGGAGCTAGCCATGCACCGAACAAGCAAAGAAATGGCGCCAATTAAGCGCTGCAAATAAGCAAAAATGACGCCAACCTTGGAAACAGTGACGGAAGACTGCGGCGACAAGCAGCATGTCAGACAATGTCAAGTAGATTGAAGGAAGATAGTGGTAATTTGCAAGCCTACCAAGACCGAGGTGGCAGCGCCAAGCAGTGGCGGTAGGCAGGAAAAGGGGCGCAATCTATCTCTCATCACTCGTGGAGCTCACGTACTAGGTACATGTCGCGGTACCTAGTACAGGTAAGGTTAACGGGTAAAAGCACTGGAACCTCAAGGGTAGTACCTAAGGTAGCATCCGTGGATATATGTAAGCTTCAATCCATGGATATTTCAACCTTGAATTATCCCAAATGGAATATCTAGAGGCAACCATATATACCTAGCCCCAAGGTATGCCCCCGTATAATCAACTTTATCTGTAAATCCTGGCCATGGATCTCCCAGTAAGGAGAATCGTCTCCTAAATTGAATTTCATAGGCGAGGATTTCATTGGGGCACGGTTTTATAGAGGACGGTATGGCGTAGGAGATCTCGCACTTCGAACATTGAAACGATTTTGGAGCTAGACAGCCATGAACCTCTATCGACCTTAGAGCTCCATGGTGCGGACAAAGCATGCCTTTTCTTTCCCCTTTGTATGGTAAATTCTTGTCGATGAAAACCAAATAGGTAAAGTCAAAGATGATGCATGTTTTTCTGTGAGTAAGAGAAGCCGATATTGTAAGTTGATAGGAGAGTCTTTTGCATGGACTTTCAAACTTACATTCATGCCAATTTGGAATATGCTTTAGCAAAACGTCACTATCAAGATTTGCCTTATTTAGCTCAATAGCAATTGGCGTGAATCTCTTTGGCGAAAATTTGAGACAAGGACATAGTACAACATAGCCTGGCCACATACAGACAAGAGCATATCTTCCTGTATTATGATAGCTATTGATCTCAAATTCATTCCGTGGATGGAGCTTCACACATGCATCACAATACATCCAACGACGAGACCAGAAGTATGACCAAAAGCCTGTTGGAGATTGGAGGTTGCTGAGAAAACACTGTCGAGCTTTAAGATCGATCGAACGGTCAATACCTGCGTCGGAATAAGGAAATCGAAACATTCCTCCCTTAAAAATATACTGGAACTGGTTGTAGAATCTCTTACAGCTAAGTGCTAAACAGCCTTGCCATATTATTCGGAGGAACGAGAAAATGATATCCAATACCTCAGGTAGAAGATTGACAATTGAAGGTCTTCTTTTTCTGAAGATAAGCAAGGCTCGCCTCATAATACTTGGAACCATGTTGAGAGTACAATCATAAACTGCTTGATTTTGTGTGAATTGGAATATTTTATAAAAAAATCCCAATGTTAATTGTCTGTTCCCTATAGAAATAGTAGTACTTAGGATTTTCGAGAATTAATTAGTATTAGCGCGCGTATACTGAAGAGGAACAGAGGAGAATAAAGTCTGTGTGAGTAAGCTATAGATATAAATATAGAAAAGAGATAGAATAGAATAATCTTATATTATAGGTTATTGAGGAAGAAAGAAAGAAGAAGAAGAGAAAGACTCTCTACTATCTATAGAGGCGCTAATTATCTAATCTAATAGATAATCTCTAATAATTAGTATCTATACTATCCTAATAGTAATAATAATTAATTAATAAGTTTTAGGTAAGAGGGTATAGTAGACTATTAGAGATATAGCCTTAAATTATTAGTATTTAATAGAGAACTATTATTAAGCTATTACTAATTACTTCCTTTACTAAAGTAATTATAATTAATAAAATAGTAATTTTAGGATATTAGGCTATTAAATAATATAATATAGCTTAATTATATAATATTTAGTTAATATACTTATATAATATAATTTTTTACTAAGTAAGCTGTTCTAGTTAAGTAAGCTACTCTATTAACTTTAATTAATTTAAACTAATATAATTTACCTAAAATAATATAATATTAAATATCTAAGCTATTTAATTAATTTTGGATAATATATTCTTTTATAACCCTAGATATTATACTTAGAGTATCTTAGTAGTATCCTAGATTATTATTCTTATATTTCTACTTAATTAGTTAGCTAATTAGATAGAGCTATAATTTAATTATTTCTATTATTTTAAGCTAATTCTTAAAGTTTAGTAATAGATATATCTTCTAAAACTATTATCTAAAGCTTAGAATATACTTTTTTTAACTCTTTTTTCTTTACTCTAGTCTATAAAAACTATATATCTTAAGTTATAAAAGTATAATTATATATATATATAATAGTTACTAAGTTATTAGACTAAAGACCTATAACTAGGTAAGAATATTAAATAGTAGAGATCAAATAGAATAATTAATATATAGACTGATTCTTGTTGAATAAGAATTATAGCTATTATTTATATATTTTTATATTACTAGGGCTTAAAGCTATTATATATAAATAGATATATTAAGATAGATTTATCTATAGAGTAACTATAAATTATACCTAAGTTATATTTAAGGGGATTTAAGAATCCTATAATAATTTATCCTTCCCTTTTAATAATAATTAACTTAACTATCTATATAGTTTATATTTAATTAGGTAATCTATATAGAGTAATATTATATTAAATAAAGCTTTTAGGACTAATACTACTTTAGATATCTTTATATATAGATATAATCAAAGTAATATAGTTTTTTTAATATCTTTAAGATAAGAGCTTCTCTTTTATCTCTTTAACTTTTATTTCTCTCTTTCTTTTAACTTTTAACTTTTCTATTCTCTCTCTCTGTTTTTATCTTATTTCTTTTTTAATATATCTAGTACTACTATTACTAATACTTCTAGTAATCCTTCTTATTAAGATAGTTATTATATAATAAAAGATAAAGATTAGATTAGAGGTAGAGATAATAATAATAGTAATAGTAATAGTAATAGAGGTAATAGGATTAATAGAAGTAATAAGAGTATTACTAGTATTTCTATTAGCTTATATTCTTTTTATAATTAAATTATCTATCCTTTATTTATATTCTATATTAGGTATATTACTGAAATAGCCCTTTATTCTTCTATAGATATTATTCTTAAAATTAGATATAACTAGGATTATATAAACTTAATTATCTATACTTTATATAAAAAGTATAGTAAGAATTATTTTTAGATAAGGTTCTTCTCTAAGTTATATTTAATTTAATACTAATTTATCTTAGATATCTTATAGAATTTATAGTAATTTATATTAGCTTTAGTTAATCTTTAACTAGATATATAAAATTTAAAGTAATAGTATTACTATAGTAGTTATTAATAGTATTATACTTATTTAGAGTAAAGAAAATAAGACTATAGCTATAAAGAGATCTATTTATCTCTTAGTATCTTTTTGAAAGATAATCTCTATTTATCTTTCTAGTTATAAGCTTTATTTTAATTTATAGAATATAGACTAAGCTATAGAAGGATATACTATATTTATTACTAAGTAATAAAAGAAGTTAAATCTTAAGATTAGTTTATCTTTTATTAAGTTTCTTAACTATCCTAATAACTTTTTATATCTATAAATTAGTAATACTAGTTTTACTTTCTAGTAGAGTAGTATTTAATCCTTTTTTATAGAGATTATAATAGAATATTAGTATAATATAACTTTAGTTAGGGTTACTTTAACTCTAGCTATAATAGTAATTATTATTAATATTAAGATATTTATAACTTAATATAGAATTCTATAGTAGTTTTTTATTTTTTATCTTACTTATTCTTCTTCTTTTTTTTTAATTAAATAGTCTTATTTAGTATAGCTTTTCTTTATCTAGTATTGATTTAAAAGTGTTTTAGAGGGGTTTTAAAGGGTTTTTAGTATTATTATAATACTATCTTATAAGCTTAGTTTTTCTTAAATAAAGCTATTATATCTCTTATATTTTCTAAGTATTCTACTAGTATATTATTTATTAGACTTAAAATTATTATATTTACTAAAGGATTATTCTATTTTAAGAAGCTTAATAAAGAGTTCTCTATCTTTTATTTATATTTATATAATCCTAGTAAGATATTTTAATAGATTTTATTATATATTTACTAAAAAGTAATAGATTTAATACTATCTTAGTAATAGTAGACTAACTTATAAAAATAAGATATTTTATATTCTACTATAGAATCTATAATATTAGGAAAGTCTTTTAATTATATATCTAATATATCTAGAAATTATATAGCTTATTTTATATAATTATATCTAATTATAGATCTTAATTTATATTAGAACTCTAGAGATACTTAATCTAATATCTATAAATTATAAACCTACTATTAATTATATACTATTCTAAGACTAATAAGTAAACTAAATAAATGAATATAATCCTAGAATAGTATCTATAAATATATATCTTATATTTATAAGATAACTAATTAGAATAATTTCTATTAGTTAAATTTATTTTAAATTTTAGTAAATCTAAGACTACTAAAATTTCTTTATTCTTTATTAATTTTAGATTCTATTTAATCTTAGGATTTAAGTCTATATAATTAGATCCTTATTTATCTATTACTATGCTAAATACTAAGAAGATTACTATATAAATAAGAGATATTATTAAGTTTATATAGAATAAGATAATATTTATCTAAACCTATTATAAAGAATCTATAAATTAATACTATTAGTTTATTTAGAACTACTAAATTAAATAATTAGTCTAATTTAGTATCTAAAATATTAAGACTCTCTATCTATAAAAGAAACTTAATTAGAAGAATCTTAGTCTATTTAAGATTCTTAAGACTATAGGTTTATATATCTACTATCTAGAATTTCTATCTAGAATAAAGATCTATTTTATTTTTAATATAAACTTATTCTATTCTATTTTAGATAATCTTCTTTTAATATAAAGATAACTCTTTTTATTCTTAATTAAAATTAAAGGTCTTAAGAAATAGATTATTAAAGATATCCTAGACTCTAAATAGGAATAATAAGATTATATAAAACCTTATTTAAAGTATACTATAAAATAGTTAGATTATAATAATCTTATAGAAAAACTTACTAAATACTTAGAGAATACTAGAGAGATTATAAATAATTTTTATTAAAGATATTTATTAAAGCTTAGTCTAATCTAAGTACTATTTTAGTCTTATAGAGTTTAGTTTTAAGAAAAGAAGTAATATTATAGTATAGATCTTTATATAAGAGGATCCCTATTCTTATTATTATATAATTTCTAAGATTATTAGAACTTCTTATTTCTGTTTAATATAGCTCTTTAAGTTATATCTTAGTTAATCTTCTATTCTATAGCCTATCTATAATATAACTACTTCTAATCCTCTACTTACTATATAAGCTAGTCTACTAGCTTTTGATATATAACTACCTACTATACTCTAATAATTTATGATAAAGAACTTTTAGTAATTATATATATACTATAAAAATAAAGACTAGACTTAAAGATAGTCTTAAAGTTTATAATTATTATAGATTATAAAAACTTATAGTATTTCTAGAAAGTATAGTATCTAAATAAATAATAGATATAGTAGATAAGTTTACTCTTAGAATTTGATTTTAATCTATAGTATAGATCTAATAAACTTATAGTATAACTAGATATATTATTATAATATAGATAGAATATACTATAGGATATTAGAGATAAATACTTTTCTAATTAGTTTAGAGTCTTATTAAAATAGTTATAAGTAAAAGAATATAAATAAGTAGTATTATAACTAATAAAGATAATATATTAGACTTTAAGACTATAATTCTAGTATTTAAGCTTAATAAATAATAATAAGAATAGATACTAGTATATATAATAGACTAGACTTATTAAACTATTTTGAAAGCTTTATATAAAAATAATTAATAACTAGTAGTAGATCTTAGTATAAAGACTAGCTTAGTAGAATACTATCTAGATAAATAGGGATTTTTATATTTCTAGGACTATATCTAGATATCTAAGAATAAGAGTCTATATACTAGAATTATCTAATAGATTTATAATATATATATTATAGGATATCTAGGATATAATATAATATATATAATCCTCTTATAATAATTCTTTTAGTCTAGAGCTATAAAAGATATATAATTAGTTCTTATATAACTATACTATCTATAGATAAAGTATAATATAGAGGAATAGAAAATATAGATTTCTTAAACTACTACTTATTCTATAGTATATATAGACTTAGATATTAATAGACTTAGATATTAATAGACTTTATTATAGATCTATCTATATCTAGACCTAATAGAGTAATAAATTATCTTATAATTATAGATTAGTTAATGAAAAGGATTATTCTAATTAGAATAAGTAATATTATAGCTAAGAGTATTATAGATATCTTTTTTATATATTTTTATATATACTATAGACTTCTATTAATAATTATAAATAATTAAAGAAGTTAGTTTATTAAAGGGTTCTAGAGAGTAGTTTATATATATTTAGGGATATAATAATAATTATCTATAATCTTCTATCCCTAATCAAATAGTTTAATAGAATAAATAAATCAAGAAGTAGATATAAAGGGCTAAAGCAGAATTTATGTTTAATTAAGCTAGGCTATATACTATGTATAAAAAGCTTAAAGAGAGAATTACTAAGTAGATATTCTATATGTTAGGTTATTATAGTTATATATACTATATAACCTTATACCGGGTATTAGCCTATAATAGTATCCCTCCTTTAAGGTAGTTCTTCTTATATATATTATAGTTGTATTTGGTTATCTTTAAACCTATAATAGAGTTAAAACGGGGCTGAATTATCTTTTAAAGGTATTTAATATAAAGTAATCTTAAATATTACCAAGACTTTACTAAATCTATTCTATCTAATCTATCTATTTTATTAGGGCTTTATTATAATATTCTTAACTAACTTTCTTATATCTTATATTTATTATTTCTTCTACTTTATACTTAAGTTTTCTATTAACTAGTATTAATAAGGAATATAAATTATCTATAATTTATAATAGAAATAGATCTAAAGTAATAGATTTAACTAGCTTTATATAGAATATTAGATAGATACTAATAGATATTTTTAATTATACTATATAAGATATAGAAATATCTAAAACTTAATATTAGATATATAGCTAATCTAGCTTCTTTAATTATTATTATATATATATATTCTATAAATTTAGCTATACCTAGTTATCTTTCTTATAGACTAGTATAGCCTATTATTACTTATTTAATTACTCTTTTTATAGAGTTTATATAGAAATAATTATAACTTAGGTCTAATTAGTAGCTTCTTATAATTAATTTATAAATATTTTACCTATAATTCCTAGTTATATATAGGTTTTGTAGGGTTCCTCTATCTTTTCTATTTTAATAGGATTAATATAATAACTATATATAAAGAAGAAGAGGGATAGTCTTATTATACTAGTATTATAGTTATTAATTATTATAATAATAATAAGAAATAATATACTCTAATTATTTTATATATAGGTTATAAATATATATAAGATCTATTTAACTTCTTGGTTTATATATTTTATAGTACTATCGGATTATAGATAGAAAGTAGTTAATAGTTAATATTAAATTAATAGCTTCTTATATATTATTTACTAGAATATACCTATAAATTAGGATCTATAATTACTTATAACTATTTATAATAACCTATAGTATATATAAAAGTAAATAAAGAATATATCTATTACTCTTTTAGTAATTATCTCTACTATACTTATAAGAATTATACTCTTTATAAGCTAGTCTATAATTACTATTAAATTTATTATACCTATATATACTATTAGAGATAGTTCTATAATAAAATCTATAGATAATTCTATCTATATTTATTATAGAATTAGTAATAGTTTTAGTAGCCTATACTTTATATTATACTATATAATACTATAGCCATAAACTATATAATTTTATAAGAAATATTATATATTTCTTACTATTCTTAGCTAGAAGAATCTCTATAATAGTATTATATAGGTAGAATCTTAATTAGGGTATACTATAATATAAGAATTATAGATCTTCTATATAATCCCTATATATAGTATCTTATTATCTAGGATCTATATCTACTATTTAAAATAAAGTAGCCCTTATTTATCTAGATAGTACTCTAATAGGCTTATTTTTATATTCATTTTAATAGTAATTTACTAGTCTCCCTTTTCTAAGACTTTATATATCTTCTAATACTTTAGATCAATAGATCTTATATTCTTCTATTCTTATTATAGTATAGACTTCTTAAATAAGAATATTTCTTTCTTAAAGTTAATTTCCTCTACTACTAGTAGATTAGATTATCCTATCTTAATCTATACCTTTTTTAATAGGGTTTAGAACTAATTTAATAACCTTTTATCTATAATATATTATAGAATATCTTAGCTTTACTATAAAAGTATATTAAGTCTTATAGTAAGCTTCCTAAGATAATACTTTAGTTTATAATTAAATTCTATAAGAATATCTATCTATCTTATTTATTATTTATTTAGATATTATACTTTATTAAAGTATTATATGTTTTTATAGTTTATTATAATAATAAATTAAAATACTATCTTTAACTCTAGTCTCTACTCTTAGAGGATATATATAATTACTAATAACTCTTTATTATAAATCTTATAATTTAACTCTATTAGTAATAGTTTCTAGAAGAAGTAGATATATAAATATAGCTACTTATTTAGTCTATATTATAATAAAATAACTCCTATAGCCTATCTTAATATATCTATCTCAATAATAGTTTCCTTATCCTCTTTGAAATATACTAAAATCAGGATATTAATAAAAAGGCTCTTTAATTCTTTAAATACTTATTAGTAATTATTATTCTATATAAATTAAATATCTTTTCTTATTAATTTTGTTAGAGATACTGAAAAGTTAGTGAATTAGAATATAAATAAGTAGTAAAAGTTAGCAAATCTAAGGAAGCTCTATATATCTTATATTAATTTTAATACTTCCTATTCTTAAATAGCTATAACCTTCTTTAGATTAATATAAATTCTCTTATCTATTTATATAATAAATCCTAGATATTTTATAGAATCTTACTTAAACTCTAATTTTCTAATATTATACTATAGGCCTACTTCCTATAGTTTCTATAGTACTTATTCTACTTTCTATTAGTAATCCCCTAGTAATCTACTACTATATATAATAATATTATCTATATATATAGATATAAAATTATTAAGATATTCTTATAGGATCCTATTAATATATCTCTAGAAAGTTACTAGTATACTAATTAGCTTAAATAGAGTAATATTCTATTTATATAGATTATATTATATCTAAAATACTATTTTCTATTCTTCTCCTAGTTAGATATAAATCTTATAGAAAATAATAATAATATCTAGCTTAGAAAACTATTTAGTCTACTCTATATTTCTTAGTATCTCTTTAATTAGTAGTAGTAGATAATAATCCTTTATTATTAATTTATTTAATCTATAGTAATTAATATAAAATTATACTTCTTTACTTAGTTTTCTTACTAGTAGGACTAGAGCTATAGTAAGTAATTTATTTATTTAGATAAAGCTCTTTCTAAGAAGATCTATTAATATCTTTTATAGATATAGGAGCTCTTCTTTATTTATACTATAAAGAGGACTATATAAAGATAGTTCTTTAATACTATTATAGTCTTATTTTAGGATGATTTTATAGTTAATTCTTAGTTAATTTAGAGATAATTTATTAGCTAACTACTAGCTAAAGATATCTAACTACTACTAATAATATCTTAGTAGCTTATTCTTAGGATTATCTTATTTCTTTAGATATAGTACTTTCTTAATATTATTTATTATAACTTTACTAATTTATAGTTAATTTAGCTACTTCTCTCTATAGATAAAGTTATATAGTAATTAGACTATTAACTTCTTAATCTATATTCTTCTTATATTAATTAGTTTAATTATATAGTCTATATAGTTCTAGTACTTTATCTACTCTTTATTTCTTATAAATATATTAATATATCCTTTCTCTACTAAATATTAGCTATTAATATCTTATAGCTAAGAGTCTCCTAATATTATATTATCCTCTTATTAAGAAATAATATATATAAATACTTATTTTTACTAATAGCTATAAATATCTAGATTAAAGTATATAACCTAGATAATTTAGTTCTAATTTAGGACTATCCTATCTAGGATCTATATAAATATCCTAATATATAGAAGGTTAAGTAACTAAACTAATATTTTATTTATAGTTATATAATAATAGTATCTACTATTAACTAGAACTTATATAAATTAGATTTTATTTACTTTAATATTGACTAGAAATAGTAGTATTTCTTATTTTAGTAGTTTTTTAATTTCTTTTTACTTTTATTTATAACTTAGAACTAGAGTTATTTTTTTTCTAAATCTTTATTTAAAGAGAGTTTATTCTTAAAAGCTAATATATTTAACTTATAGTTAGTTATATATCTAGTTTTCTTATCTTTAATCCTATAGGAATATCTTTTTCTTAGTTCTTAGTACTATATAGCTAATAAAGAATACTTTATAATAAAGTAGTTTTATTTACTATAATAAAGATATCTTCTTTTATTCTATTATTTCTCTATCTCTTTATAATTAATCTACTTTACTTATTTATTTATTTTAGATCCTAATTAGTAGTATTTTATATAGAATTTAGCTTAATTAATTATAATAGTTAGGGTCTAATCTATTAAGTCCTAGTACTACTAGATATATATAATATAATCTTTCTAGGATATTAATACTAAGGATATCTATATTAGTATTAATTTTATAAAACTAAGTAATAAAGTCTAAAAATATAATAGGAATACTATAATTTATTAATAAATTTATTATACTTTTATTTAAGGATCCTAATAAGATCTATCTCTTTATTTTATTATATTATTTAAAGATATCTATATTTATAAACTCCTTCTCTAATCTAAGAAGGAATTTTACAAAAGATATATTATTTAACTAGTATATTTAGTAAAGATATCTTATAGTATATATTTTAATATTTAGATCCCTATAAATATCTTTAAGATAATCTAGAATTATCTATAGATCCCTATTATTTTATTATAATTTTATAAAGATTCTAGTATTCTTCTAAATAAGCTTCTTAAGCCTAGAGAATATATATATAAACTAATCTTAGGGTAAGCTAATTACTATATTATTAATATATAGTTTATTCTCTATTATTATATATTATATTAGCTAGTTAACTACTTTTCCCTTAAATAAGATTAGATCTAGTAATTATACTTTTAGGTAATATATAGGTTCTAATTGTAGGGGTTCTAGGATTAATTTAATTATAGTTTATACTAAAGTTAGTTCTCCTATTATTATCGTTAACTATAAGACTAATTACTTTATTATAGTCTCTAGACAATAGATTTATTTATCTTAGGTAATATACTCTTAGTTATATTATTATATTAATTCCTTTTATACTATATATTCTATATTAATTTGCTTATTTTATTTACTCTATATAGCTTATAACTATACTATTTATTATAGTAGTATCTATACCTATAATAGTAGGTTTGTAGACTCCTATATCTTTTATTTAGGGGTTATATCGCCGAATCACTCTTGATTTAGAGACAATTTGTATATAGTTTTAGATTTTTACAATATCTAATTGGAAGCTTTTTATTTATAAAGGGCTAAAGTAGAATTTATATTTAATTGAGCTAGGCTATATACTGTGTATAAAAAGCTTAAAGAGAGAATTACTAAGTAGGTGTTCTATATATTAGGTTGTTATAGTTACGTGTGCTACGTGACCTTATACCGGGCATTGGCCTGTGACAGTAGAATAGATATTATATATCTTTATAATATATATATATAGATAAACTAGAATAAACTATTTCCTATTATAATAGGTATTATTAATAACTATAATATAATATCTATAAGCCTATTACTCTTCTTCTTTATATATAGTTATTATATTAATCCTATTATACTAGAAGAATCTATACTAATAGAGATATAAATACTATCTAAGAAGTCTAGATAAGACTTTATATAATAACTTTAAGATACTATAGAATATATAGATATAATATATCTTAAAGAAGCTTAACTAGCTATATACTTACTATAGGGTTATAGATATACTAATACTATATATAGTATAGTTAGAGGTTCCTACTAGAATATATCCTATCTTGTATATAGATCTAATTCACCCAGCAGTAATAGATCTACTACCCTCTTAGACTATTAATAATATATAACCTCTAGCTATTATAATCAATAGCCAACTAGAGTATAAGATCAAAAAGATTTAGGATATTAGGGAACACTAGGTAGGATAATATATATATATAGAAACGCTTATTAAGTAGACTAGATATACTAAGCTAATATAAGAACCAATCAGTAAAATCAAGGATTACTCGGCGCTTAATAAATATAAGAAGAAATTTAGAAAGGTTATTTCGAAGTTAACGAGTATGATCTATATAGATTTAGTGTATATAAGAAGAGAGGGGGTACTATAACAGGCTGAAGCCCTATAGTGGTTATATAGTACGTAACCAATTGCCCATATTTACGTCTGAATATACATAGAAAGCTTCCTTTTCTTTAAAATTATTGTAAACAGCATGTTGGCCTAGTACAATTAAATCAATTCTACTACAGCCCTTCACAATAACTTACTTAGCTTATAAGTTAGGTAATATTGTCTATTATATATATCTCTAGGTATATCTTATGTTCGACTACTTATAGACTAAGGATTTCAAAAAGATAATATAAAGGATCAATCATATATTTGAAAGTCTACCGAAGAATATCTATAAGGTGTATAAGCGAATTCTCAATAAATCAGAAGACTATCTAATAGTTTGCTAGGCCTTAAGTATTATATATATAGTGAGAGGGCTACTCTCTCTTTCTGAAATAAATATTGTATTAGCTATTAATAATAAAGTGAAGTCTATTCACAACCTCGATCTAGAGGAAGACAAGGACTTCAAGACACGTCTAAGAATATGGTGTGGATTATTTATTTTAGTCTATTATGATAGAATTTATTTTCTTTATTAAACTATTTGAGAGTTTTTGCTTGCTTGTATACTACTACTACTTGCGGTAGTTTCTTTAAAGTTAGTCTGGGAGTAGTCTATCGTTAGCTAAGATGTATATTGACTCCTCGCAGAGATCTGTGTGCTCTACCTAGATTTACTTAACAATGATATATTTCCTCTAGAGGATAGGAGAGAGAGTTATAGGCAGCTTGTTAATAATACTTTCTTAGATTATTTAGTAAAAGAATAGAATAATCATTACTTTAAAGCTTGTATTAGTACTGACAATAATATTATACCTGTTACTTTATATATATACCTACTAGACTCAGGGGCTTGGTCAGCTTGGTTTGAAGTATACTGGAAATCTACGGGGAAGGGTTTGGCCGATAGCTTTACTAGTATTATGATATTGTTCTATTTGGGGCTTGAGGCTGTTGTCGATCTGCTTCTTGAGAAGGGTGTAGACTTTAAGACGAAGGATATAAGATATGGCTGTATACCACTATTATGGGCTATAGAGAATGGACATGAAGCTATTATTAATCTACTTCTTGATAAGGGTGTGGACTTTGAGATAAAGGGTGAATTTGGTAAGATACTACTATTATAGGCTATAGAGAATAGATATAAAGCTATTGTTAGTTTACTTATTGAGAAGGGTGTGGACTTTGAAGTAAAGGATAATAGTAGCTGGATACTACTGTTATGGGTTGTAAAGTATGGACACGAAGCTATTGTCAATCTGCTTCTTGAGAAGGGTGCGGACTTTGAGACGAAGGATAAATTTAGCCGGGTACTACTGTTATACACTACAGGGAATGGATATAAAGCTATTGTCAATCTGCTCCTTGAGAAAGGTATAGACTTTGAGACGAAAGACGAATCTGGCAAGACGCCACTGTCATATACTACGGAGAATGAATATGAAGCTATTGTTAATCTACTTACTGAGAAGGGTGCGGAACCTTTGATAAAGGATACAGAATATACCCTGATTAAATGTTGTTTAGAATAGATCTTTATGTATAAATTACTCTTTCTCTTTTTTCTATATATTGCTAACTTTTTCTTCTGATTCTCAGTAGAAAGCTGGCTTTATGCTTTATTATTGATAGTATGGGCTTGGGCTTTTATAAATTATCTACTTGGATATAATTAAGATTATCGGACTACTAATCTGTGATGGCCTAGAAGTATATCTGAAAAGTGGATAAGTGAGAAGAGTTTATGGAAATTTACTAAGCTCGGGTAGGATATATGAGGTTCTGGGCTTTTTATACATGTTGACCTTGATTTTAGAATGTATATTGTGTAGCACTGTGTTGTGTTCCTGAAAATATTGCCTGTCATGATAAAGTATATCCCACCCTGATTCTTTCTTATTTGACTGTAATACCTGAACTGAATTTAAGATTATACTTATTAAGCTGACCCCGCCCCTATCTGTAAGAGAGCAGTATCTTTATTCTAGGATTTCGACTGCACCCGGGCGGAAAAGGTAACGCAGCCCAGACCAGATTGTAGTGATCGCAACAACGCACCTACCGAGAAGAAGTCAGTACGGGAGGGGAAGGCCACGTCAGCGGTTCAGGCACGTGTAGGATGTTCAGGTGCAAAATAGTGGGCTTCAGGGCATTCAGGTGAAGAGGGCTGAACGGGCTGAAGATTAGGGCGGCAAGAGACAATTTCCCAACGAATCAAAAAAAACGAGTGAGCACAAACATACAACAGTCAGGATTCGCATGTGGTCACCCACCATACTACTAACTGACCGGCGTGTGGCTTAAGTACGGCTGAGCGGACGGGAAGCCCTGTTCTCCACACCCTGTGGTCGTATGTACCAGGCGATCTTACTTACAGGCCTATATAGAGTCTGATAAATGTGATTAATTTGATATCAGGATTTGATACTCTTATGAAGAAAATTAAGTAAGATAAGAAGGATGGATAGTCAGTACTCCAAAGCTCCAAGATCATGTAGCAGTGGTGAGAAAGAACCGGAGGAAAGTGAAACTATTCACTATAAATCAAATTACTCAGGTGTAGATATATAGCTAAGTAGTAGTAATTATTGATATGAAGGGCTAAAGCAGAATTTATGTTTAATTAAGCTAGGCTACAAACTGTGTATAAAAAGCTTAAAGAGAGAATTACTAAGTAGGTGTTTTATATATTAGGTTATTATAGTTATATATATATCACAGTGTGGATCCTTGTACGAGAGGATCCCTGTTCCTGTTATCACGTGACCCCTAAGACTATTAGAACTTCCTATTTCTGTTTGATATAGCTCTTTAAGCTATATCTTAGTTAACCTTCTGTCCTATAGCCTATCTGTAATATAACTACTTCTGATCCTCTATTTACTATATAAGCTAGTCTACTAACTTTTAATATATAACTACTTACTATATCCTAATACTATATAGCTTTTATCCCTATATTAGAAGTTAGACTATCTATTAACTATAGACTAACTATTAGAGCCTATAGAGGCTTCCCTACTACTATTCTTATCTAAAAATTTTAAAATCTATACTAAATACTATAATATAAACCCTAAAGCCTAGTTTATATACTATAAATAAATATATAAGTACTCTAAGAAGGTTAGAAAACTAATCTATCTATACTATTAATAATACTATACTATTTAATAAAAGATTATTTATCTAATCTAGGAAATTATCTAGATTAAAGAAGAACTTATATAAATCTATAATAAACTATCTAAAAAAAATAATATTTTTAAGTACTAAGAAGAAAAACTAATATAAACTTAAGAAAACCTTCTAAAATATATCTATAAACTAGAATCTATTTATTAAAAATATAATTAAGCCCTAATAACTACTATCTTTATTATAAATATTTTTTATATAAGCCTAGTTCCTAAAATATTTACTAAAAGATTATTAGCTTTAGTATTAAGAATATCTCTATTATTTAATTCTTATATTATCTATTTCTCTATTCTTTTTAAATATCTTCTAGATCTTTATATATTTAGTAGAGATTATAAAAACCTTTACTAATTTATATCTTAGATTTAAAAAAAGTTAATTATAAATCTTAATTAATTTCTAATCCTAATAAACTAAATATTATATATAATAAGTTAACTTAAAGGAATCTTATATATTTAGATCTTATTATATATTTAGAATAGAAGTTATATTTTATCTAACTATAGAAAAATCCTAAATATTCTTAAAAATATTTTTAATAATCCTAATTATATAAATAATATCTAAGATAAACTCTTCTAATTCTAATAAATTAATAAGAAATTTAGCTAGTTTTTTATTAAATTCTAATATCTTATATTTAAAGAAGAGATACTTAAGAAAACCTTATTTATACTATTAGAATAAATTATTAACTAAGAACTCTATAGAATACTTCTCTATAATAAGCCCTTAATCTATAAATATTACTAGTTTATAGCTTTCCTCTAGAAGCTTAAAAACTAATATATATATTATAATAGAATAATCTAATTCTCTACTATATAACTAGTATTAATATAGATATAAGTTTATAACTTACTTCTTATTTGGAATAACTACCTAGACTTCTATATAATAAGAAATAATTCTCTTATTTTAATATTTATATTTACTTCTAATCCTATAGATCTAACTTTAAACTACCTAACTTACTAAGACTATAATAAATATTTTTACTATAGAGTTAAAGACTATTTTATATAAGATTATCTATATCTTAATTAATACTCTATATAAATATACTCTATCTATATAAAAAGATTTATTTCCCTAGAATATTAGTATACTATCTTATTAGAATAATATCCCTAATCCTTACTATCTAGTTACTTCTTATATAATAAACTACTAAAAGAAATAAGCTTAGTCTAAACTATAACTAGATTAATATAATCTATATAATCTATCTATTTACTACTATTATTTAAAGAACTACTATTAATAAAGAAATCTAATACTCTAATCTAATTATATTACTAATTACCCTAAACCAGAATAAAAAAGAAATTCTAATATATATAATAATTAATAATAGTACTAAAGAAGAGTATTTTATTAATATTAATTAGGCTAAAGAATATAGCCTTATATAAAAATCCTTAAAGAATCTAATCTAATTAGAAGACTTTAATAACTAAGAATCTAAGAGTAGATAGATAATCTACTTTATATAAATAAAAATAACTACTAATAAATACTAAAAAAAAGCTAAGTTCTTAGTTATTTAACTTATATATTATCTAATTATCCTTAGATTATCTTAGCTTAAGATCTATAACCTAAAAATCTAGTTTACTACTTATATAATTAAGTTTAATAGTATATATTACTAGAAGAACTATAATACTATTATATAAAACTTAAAGATCTATACTATATATAAAATTCCTCTAAAAGCCTATCTCTATAATTAACTAGATTAATCTACTTACCTAAGATCCTAAAATATTAAAGCTATAAGTTTAAATACCTATATAATATATACTAAAAGCTAAAAGGGCTACTAACTCTTTACTATAATAATTAAAGATATTAAAGCTACTCTAAATAAGAAATCTAAAGAAAAAAACCCTACTAATTATCTACTTACTAAATTTTAAGACTATATTAATATATTCTCTCTAAAAGAAACTAATAAACTATCTCTATATTATTTATATAACTATAATATATAGCTAATAGAAGATAAGATATTACTATTTAGACCTCTCTATACTATATTTTATATAAAGCTTATTATCTTAAAGAACTAGATTATAAAGAATTTAAAGAAAGGGTTTATTTATCTAAGTTTATCTTTTATTATCTTATTTATACTATTTATCTATAAATCTAATAATAGTCTATAATTCTATATAAACTATTATATTCTAAATATAGTTATAGTTAAAGACTATTACTTATTATTCTTAATAAAAGAGACTTTAAATAATCTAAAAGAAATAAAATTCTTTATAAGAGTTAATATTATATTAATATTTAATAATCTTTATATAAAGACTAAGTAAGAATATCTTATAGTATTTTATATAAGACTTAGACTCTTTAAATCTTTTATAATACTATTTAGATTTATTAGAGTCTCTATAATCTTCTAAAGGTTTATTAATAACTCCTTTTATAACTATCTAGATCTATTCTATACTATATATTTAGATAATATCTTAATCTATAATTATATAAGAGCTAAGTATATTAAATATATATAAAAAGTCCTATAATAACTTTATAAAACTAACTTATTTATAAAACTATTTAAATATAAATTCTATATATATAAAATAAAGTTCTTAGGAATTATTATTAGATAAGATAGTTTTTATATAGATTTAGAAAAGATTTATATAATTACTAAGTAAAAGATCTTAATCTATTTTACTAATATATAAGCTTTCCTAGGATTTATAAACTTTTACTAATAGTTTATTTAAGATTTTTTAAAACTAACTATATAATTAGTCTATCTAACTAAAAAAAATATTACTTTTATCTAGAATCTTATCTACTAGAAAATATTTAAGATATTAAAGTTTATTTTTATATCTACTTCTATCTTAGTCTTTTTTAATTAAATAAAAAATATAATATTTAAAACTAATACTTCTAACTATATCTCTATTAAAATAATCTTATAGTATAATAACTAGAATATTCTTTATCTTATTATATTTTTCTCTAAGAAATACTTTATAATAAAGTATAATTATAAAATCTATAATAAAGAACTACTTATAATTATATAATATTTTAAAGAATAATACTTAGAGTTAAAGAGAATAAACTTTTTAATCTCTATAATTACTAACTATTAAAACCTAAAGTACTTTATAATAATAAAGTTTTTAAACTAATAATAAGTCTAATAGTCTAAGTTTCTATTCTAATTTAATTTTAAGATTATTTATTATCTTAGATAATAAGATATTAAGCCTAATACTCTAATTAAGAGATTAGAAGATCTTTTTAAAGAAGGAGATAAATAACTTTAATATTAAAGTTATATAATCCTAAAAAAAGAGAATTTAGATAATTAGATCTAAAATAATCTAAATATTAATATTATAACTATATAATAATCTAAATTAACTTTATTAAAGTATAATATTAAATCTAAACTAACTTTATTAAAGTATAATCTTAAATCTAAACTAACTCTATTAGAATATAAACTAATTTTTAAAAGACTCTAAAAGTCTTTAAGATTTATTAATAATATTTTATATAAACTACTTATTATCCTAAAGAAAGTCTTTAATAAAATATATAAAAGAGATAGAGAGCTTTAATTAATCCTAGAAGTCTTAGATTTAAACTAATCTTAATACCTAAAGATTATATTTATTAAATATATATAAAGTAGAAATTATCTTTTATTTAGAGATTAATTTTATATTCTTAATAATAAAATCCTAAAAAATAAGCTTATATAACTTTACTATAAAACCCTTATTACTAGATACTCTAGATATTTAAAAATATATAAATTAATCTCCTAAAAGTATTATTAGTCTAGAATCTATTAATATATTATTTACTAGATCTAAAATTATTATATTTACTAAAGGATTATCCTATCTTAAGAAGCTTAATAAAAAGTTTTCTATCCTTTATTTATATTTATATAATCCTAATAAGATATCTTAATAGATTTTATTATATATCTATTAGAAAGTAATAGATTTAATACTATTCTAGTAGTAGTAGATTAATTTATAAAGATAAGATATTTTATATCTTACTATAGAACCTATAATATTAAGAAAGTCTTCTAATTATATATCTAGTATATCTAGAAGTTATATAGCTTATTTTATATAATTATATTTAATTATAGATCTTAATTTATATTAAAACTTTAGAGATACTTAATCTAATATCTATAAATTATAAATCTATTATTAACTATATATTATTTTAAGACTAATAGTTAAACTAAATAAATAAATATAATCCTAGAATAGTATCTATAAATATATATCTTATATTTATAAGATAACTAGTTAGAATAACTCCTATTAACTAAATTTATTTTAAATTCTAGTAAATCTAAGACTACTAAAGTTTTCTTATTCTTTACTAACTTTAGATTCTATTTAATCCTAGGATTTAAGTTTATATAACTAGATCTTTATTTATCTATTATTATTCTAGATATTAAGAAGATTACTATATAAATAAAAAATATTATTAAGTTTATATAGAATAAGATAATATCTATCTAAGTCTATTATAAAGAATTTATAAATTAATATTATTAGTCTATCTAGAACTACTAAATTAGATAATTAATCTAGCTTAGTACTTAAAATATTAAGACTTTTTATCTATAGAAGAAATTTAATTAGAAGAACCTTAGTCTATTTAAGATTCTTAAGACTATAGGTTTATATACTTATTATCTAGAACTTCTACTTAGAATAAAGATCTATCCTATTTTTAATATAAATTTACTTTATTTTATTTTAGATAATCTTCTTCTAATATAAAGATAATCTTTTTTACTTTTAATTAAAGTTAAAGGTCTTAAGGAATAGATTATTAAAGATATCCTAGACTCTAGATAAGAATAATAAGGTTATATAAAATCTTATTTAAAGTATACTATAAAATAGTTAGATTATAATAACTTTATAGAAAAGTTTATTAAATACTTAGAGAATACTAGAGAGATTATAAATAACTTCTACTAAAGATACTTATTAAAGTTTAGTCTAATCTAAATACTATCTTAGTCTTATAGAGCTTAGCTCTAAGAAAAGAAGTAATATTATAGTATAGATCTTTATATAAGAGGATCTCTATTCCTATTATTATATAATCCTTAAGATTATTAGAACTTCCTATTCCTATTTAATGTAGCTCTTTAAGCTATATCTTGGTTAACCTTCTGTTTTATAGTCTATCTATAATATAACTACTTCTAATCCCCTACTTACTATATAAGCTAGCAGGCTGGCTCGTACGGTAAGCAGGGGATCAGAAATAGTTGTATTGCAGATGGGCTACAGGACAGAAGGTTGACCAAGACGTAGCTTAAAGAGCTACGTCAAACAGGAATAGGAAGTTCTGATAGTCTCAGGGGTCACGTGATAACAGGAACAGGGATCCTCTCGTACGAGGATCCACACCGTGACATTATATAACCTTATACTAAGTACTAGTCTATAATAGTATTCCTTCTTTAGGGTAGTTCTTCTTATATATATTATAGTTATATTTAATTATCTTTAGGCCTATAATAGGATTAAAACAAAGCTAAATTGTTTTTTAAAGATATCTAATTTAGAATAATCTTAAATATTATTAAGACTCTACTAGATCTATTCTATCTAATCTATTTATTTTACTAGGGCTTTATTATAGTATCCTTAATTAATTTTCTTATATTTTATATCTATTATCTTTTTTATTTTATACTTAAGTTCTCTATTAACTAATATTAGTAAAAGATATAAATCATCTATAATCTATAATAGAAATAGATCTAAAGTAACTAGTCTAACTAGCTTTATATAGTGTTAAATTTTTACCTTCCTATACTATATTGTTTCCTATATTGTCCTATTATATTGGTATCCCTATTATATCTGTCGCTGTAATATCTATACTACCTGATCTAACCTGATCAAGCCTGTTTATTTTGTTTGTTTTTATACCTAGTATATATTATATAGTTATTTCCCTTACTATAGTTAGATATACCTATATAAGATATTAATTTTACAATAAAGATCTTATCTAGTAGTATTATCTTCTAATAGTATCTTCTATAAGACTATTTAGACGTGATCACTATATTAGCATCTATTTATAGAAGATCTAATAGTATAGAGATCTACTAAGAGATAGAGAACCTAGAACAATACTAGTAATAGAATAATACTAAAAGTATTATATTGTAAAGATTTCTACTTAAAAGTCACTATATAGAAATAATTATTATAATTATATACTAAAGACTACCTAATATCGATCAAATATATATAAATTAAGGGATTTCTATAAAGATTATATATAATTATATATTATTTGTTGTAGAAGGTTTCTACTCTAAACTATTATAGGGTTATCTATTTATATAAGACTAAAGAATTACTATAGTAGTATATTTAAAAGGATATAAAATATTAATTAATATTAGAGATCTAGTTATCTTTAAAAGAACTTTAAATTAAAGAAAAGCTATTTAAATAATATTAAATCTTACTAGAAAGACTAGTATTTAATAATATAGAATAATAGCTATAGTAGTTACTACTAGATAGATTAATAATATCTAAACTAGATAAAGAGACTCTTTAAGTATTATAGATATTACTTACTAAACTTATTAAATATTATACTACCCTATAGAATAATAACCTAGTGAATTATATAACTATTATAATATTAATATATAATACTATCTAAATGTTTTAAAATAAATAATAGGCTTATATATTATAGTTAGTACCTATAGTACTTATACTACTATTATCTAAATATTCTATATCTATATATCTATATTAAACTAACTATCTGAAAATATATTAACTACTAAGTATATATTAATAAAAGGTATCTATCCTATTAAAGAATATAGTAGTTAGATCAAAAATAATACTATATAGAAATACCTATATAATTATAAATATTATTTTTATAAAATTACTTAGTTTACTAGATCTAAATCGGAAGAGTACAATAAGGTTATCTATTCTAATAGAGCTCTTAAGAATTATATAGCTTATATTTAGAGATACTATAATAAGTATATTAGTATATCTAACCTAATCTATACTATATATATCTTTATTATATATTATAAATAGATTAAATATAAGTTTTCTAAATATCTTAGTAAAGAGAAAAGATAGGATTATTTCTAGAAGTACTATTAGAAAGGCTATAGCTTTATTAAATATATAACAGACTTATAAGAAGCTATAATAGAATATAGAATTAATATACCTAAGCTAATATCACAGGCCAGTGCCTGGTATAAGGTCATATAGTATATATAACTATAATAATCTAATATATAGAATACCTACTTAGTAATTCTCTCTTTAAGCTTTTTATATATAGTATATGGCCTAGCTTAATTGGATATAAATTCTGCTTTAGCCTTTTATAGCTAATATTTATTTAATTCCTACGAAAGAGTATAAATATATCTCTTTAGAGATAATAGACTAAAGACTATAACTATCTAAATACTATACTTAATATTATTAAAAGATTTATATAGTATAAATAAGAAGCTTTAATTATAGATTATATTAAAAAGAAAGATAGTAATTAAGGGTATAACTATAATCCTAATACTATAGATTTAGATACTATACTATTAAATAATATTAATTAGAACTATAATTAAGGATAATCTAATTATAGAAATAGCTTATTTAGATACTATAATTATAATAAACCAGATTATATTACCTATAATTATAGTTATCCAAAGAAGAATTAAGACTTAAAAAAATAGATATAACTAATAAATATAAAGCTCTTGTTAATCGTCTAAGAAAGGCTTTAAAATTGCTAGTTAATAATAGTTCCAATCAGCTTAATCTAACTATAGAAGTTAGTACTATCCTAAAGGCTTTATAAGAGTTAAAAAAGAAGGAAAAGGATAATATTATATATATTAATATATATCTTAATATAATAGATAATTCACTATTATACTATATAGTTTTAGTATATAGTCTAAATCAAGATATAACTATTTATATTTTATTAGACTATAGTACTTTATATACCTTTATCTCTATAACTTTCTTATATTAAAATAGGTTAGACTATCTTTATAAACAAATCTATAAGAATATATATATTTATCTACTAAATAGTAATAATCTAACGATATGTAGATTAAATATAGGTTTATAGGTAAACTGAGAGTAAAAAAACCTCTTTTAACCACAGAAATGAATAAGGCTGGCTTATGCCTGAATAAGCTAATTATTGTGATATGCAGTAAAAGTGTAGAGATTCGTATGGTATGCGGAGGGGCAAGAGAGTTTGGCCTCAGGCTGTGGAGATACCAATATTACGACACGCCTGCCTCTCACTTCTTCCTTCCCTCCTCTATTTGTTATTATTCGCAATTCAAGACCTTTACATCTGATCTCCCTGCCGATTTTGTTGAAGAGATAGCGCCGATCGTTATACTATTAGTATCAAGTATATAGTGGTAAAAGCGTTTCTCGATTATGAGCATTACGCTTTCGGAACCTCCTTCTCCGCGGAATATATCTCCTATACAACAGGTATAATGGGGAAACATAAAGTAGTTATTGCTGTGTTACCTGGCGGTAAGTACGGGACATTTTCTGCAGTAAGTATGGCAAGAGACATGCTGTATAGCTTTTGGGGTTTTAAGATTGGTCTTATATTTGGTATGGGTAGCGGTGCGTTAGGCCCAAGATATTGAATCCGCCTAAGAGATATAATAGTCAGCACTACGTGTGGTGGGAAGGTTAGTGTTCCCCAATACGACTTTGGAAAAGCGAATTAAGATCAGGACTTTCAACGTAATCGCACGATAAATATCCCTTCGTTCCATGAAATCAAGAACATCATCAGTGGTGTACAGTAGGGGTCGAAAACAGTTTCCCCCCATTGCGAGCAATATGACTGCCAGCTAGTAATCACCTAATATGTCCACTTATCAGATAACTTTGGAAATTAAACTGGCCTCTTACTTGAATGAAGTCTGCTCACATGTAAAATCTCATTGCCACCAGGTAGAGTATCTGAATATAATCCTTTCCTTTCTCGATGTTAGGAGCCCGGGCAAGCTGGATGAGAATTTGGTGGCATTAAACGAAGATATCTAAGCTAAGGAGGAAGAAGGAAGGTGGGGGCAGCAAGGTGAGAGATATCACCAAGCTCGGCCTCGGGCTTTTCTGGGTCTTTTCTAAGGTACGATTGTCTGCTTACTTGACTCTGGTGTCCCTCTCGCCCTCTTCTCTCATACTGGTATTCCGTCCCTATTTGCCAACTTTCTGGTACCCTTTGAACTATTCAGTCTCAAATTTCACCGCCAGCACTACCAAGTCTCCCCCATTGTTCTCCCTTATCAACTCCTGCTCCTGACTTCTGGCTCCTAAAGTGTCACACTCAACTCTCGTGCAAGATGAATACTAGTTTTCGGATCGGTATCGAGCTGGAAGTTCTACTCAGCCACCGGAGGAAGACTACGGAGGAGTTCGAAGACCTTGAAGCTTTCGCGAATACTCTCGTTACTGATTTGGAAGCGTTCCATTCTCGCACAAGCCGTCGTCCTCGGCCTCGAGTTCATAATGATGTTAACGGAGTTTACGAAGGGGATGAAGAGAATGAGTGGTCTCTCACTGATGATGTAACAATCAAGCCAGATGACAACGATCAATGTATACCTCAATACTCACCCGTGCTTTACTGAGCTAGCTAACACAGACCAGGGCCGCTGGAACTTGTTTCTCCAATTCTCTCCTACAATAAGCAAGGTGATTGGCGAGACGATGTTCGAGAATTATTGAGATCCGTGCGAAAGATTTGTCGAATTGAAAGCAATTCCTCATGTGGTCTTCACGTGCACATCTCACCCCCAGATGGCACATCGTGGGATCTTGACAGCCTGAAGTCAATCTGCCGTAGTATCTTCTATTTTGAGGGCGCCATCAATGCTATCCTGCCGGCTAATAGACGAAACAATGAGTACGCTGCCAGCAATCTATGTGAGAACTCACGCTTGCGAGGGAATGATCTTGGAAAATGCCTAAGAACCATTGATGACTGTCAAAACAACGTTGATATCGCAGATTTGATGAATGACAATGGAAAAAGATACTTTGCTTGGAATTTCACGAATCTTTACTATGGTGGAAAATCTACCGTCGAGTTTCGCCAAGCGCCAGAAGTGTCTGATGAATCAGAATGTCTGCCATGGATCGAATTTGTGGTGTTGTTCATCAATTCTTCGCAGAGGATGTCAGATCACCAACAGCTATCTCGATTTTCTCGGAATGTTCGTGGCCTACTAGATTTCCTCATGGAGTCTGATATATCTGGATCTGATCATGCAGCCCTTCACAAGTTATTCCGAGGAAAGTCCGGCTCTATTGATCCTGCCCCTGCAAAGACACTCACCACAGAGGAAAGAGAGACTTTCAGGGCAAAGGAGAGTGAAGCAAGGGCTAGAAACTTAATCATGAAGAAGCTACAAAGGATATGATTTAGATCATGTCTTAGTAAAATTCAAGATGTTGCATTGAACTCTCCAAAAGATTTTGGCCACAAAAAAAACCTTTCACTTCATATTATTTCGATAGTGAATCCAATTCTCGAAGTCTTTTCTCTTTTTTCCACTGCTTCAGGTCAAATTTCCCTCCCTGAAGTTCATCTTGTTGGCCATTCCACATGAATGTGACCCCATTAACAGTACTAATAACACTGTTATGACGATTGAGAATATCGATTAGGCAAGGCTGGAGCTGATAATTGTCCGTCTCATAGGACACAAGTCGATCAAGTTGTGTTTTTGACAAGATTTCGAATACCATACCATCGACCGTTTGTAGTGGCTTGCCATCAATGAGGACAGGGTAGGGGCCCCAGAGCTTAACGTCATAGCCTATCACTCTGGCACGGCTCATAATAGGAAGGGAGCCTGGCGTTCTCAATACTTGAGAAAGTGTTTCTGGATCCATTAATGTCCCGTAGAAAAAGCAGTACTGTCTTTCAAAAGAATCTGCGGGTGCTGAATCCTCTTGAGAAGGAGAAGGGGATGTTGTCATGCTTTGAGTCGACTCGTGTCCTGAGGCGCTGCAGTTCAGGAACTTGCGCACCATGAGAGATGGGGGTGGGGGTGTTTTGCGCATTGTGTCGGTACATGGATCCTGCAACAAATCAGCAATGCCTCTAATGCCTCATTTGTCTGAATTTGGCATGACTCTGAGCGCAGTGACTTATATAATCACATACCAAGGTAATAAAAAGAGACGCTGTGGTGCAGTAAAGCAATACACGATTGATAGGACCTCTGATGACAAGGCTGAAGATACCGCTGGGCGGATGTTAGCTACTTGAATAGACCTGTTTGTAACTAGCTCACTTCCAGAGCATCGCAAGGTAGAGTGTGGTTCTTCTCAAGTGGACACGAGCAGTATACAGCATGGGTGCTGTCTAGGTATAAGGGAACTAAGCCTATTTCGGATTGCACCTACTATTCTTATCACATGACTGCTGAACCGAAATCACATGATTTCCCACTAATCCTACTTTGGTTAACTTTGTAGTCGTTATAGAATAATAGTACTTGGATGCTAGAGTATAGTGGAATAGGATCAGAGTACCTTAAAACGTGGCAGATCCCCACAAGCCACCAGTAGAAACTTTTATTCTTTGAGTTTCTTGCTATCACAACCCTGCGCTTAAACCATATAATGAGAGATAAGCTTTTTGAAGCGATCTCTGCGTGGTATGAGATCCGGCGTTTACTAGCAAATTATGAATACTTCGGGCCATAAAATATACTTAACGTGATGTATATGCCGATGTATAATCAGGCAGTGTTCCGGTTTACAGCGGTCTCTATTTCTGCTTTTAGAGAAATTATTAAGTACGTACCACAGAACCCTTTAGGTGTAGTACTAGGACAGTATATTCTTTATACTATATGTATCCCTAATGTCACAATTGGTGAAATGGAGAAGAGTATGATTAATGATATTGTAAAATTTCTTAGTGCAGAGTATGTGAATCTTACTATGGGTACGCTCTCTACGCAATATCTCTAGTATGTTTTGCCCTCCTAGATCGAATATGTGTATAAGTGGTCTATATCTATTCCATGCCGCTAGGGTGATGTGCTATAGACTTAGAGTTAAATGCTATATAGTTCTAGATGAATAATAATGAGTATTTCATTCACTTCGATCCTATTTTCCTATAGACTATTATAGTTATATAATATACTACCTGGCTAAAGATACACCTATTTTACTTTTATTTAATCGGTTCTTAGTCTATTTGATATTTCTCTCAATCAATACCTTAGCTGGTATAGGTGTAGGTGTTGGGGCTGGGGGATGGTATCCCGGTGGCCCGGCAATGAAAAGGCAGTTTGCTGCGGCACACGGTGTGTGCAGTATGTTACTATCGGTCTATGCTGCATTACCCAGGTCGAGTAAAATTGGTAAGAGACTATGCTGAATCATTGTCTCCCTTATTGGTGCAAGTTCATCGGCCCATCTTGTTAAATTATCACGCAGACAAGAAAGCGTGTTATGTAACGGCGTGCGGTCGTTTCCCTCCCTATTCGGAATCAGCGGTTCTAGTTCAGTAAGAGCGCATTCCATTGATGCAATAATCTGAGCTATATTTGTAGCCTGGGGCGTTAGATGTGACCCGTCGGGATTTGACTAGGATTCTTATCACATCTTTCAATCAGTATACCTCCTATATAGTGTGATGTGCAACAATAGCAGATTATCTAGACAGTCTTACTTACGTCGAGTATCCTATAACTTCCATAATCCAAACCAGCCAAATTTCTTATATGACGCTTTGATCAATCGCCGCTTCTCAAGATCGAATTGGTATACTAGGCGCCTATGGACATCTAAGAGTATCTCTTGTCGACGGCGGCTATAAACCATAATATAGTTAGCCTTATTGTAACAGTTGTGACATGACACAGTTAATAGGAAGTATATCGGGTGGAAGAAAAAGAGAGCTATATACTGCTCACGCCAAATGTAGACAGCCACAGCAATAATAAAGATCCCTGCGACAAGGATAGCGATCGGAGTCACTATTTTTGTGACATGTGTAGAGTACTTCTCGTGATGTGATACGCTGGATGAGGTGTGGACCATACTGTTTCTACAGTCCATAGTGGAATTAGTGGTGGAGTTGGTAGTGGTGTTAATTCTAGGGGATGGCTCTATGATAGGCTAGGACGGTATAAGGAGATGTTTATAATATAATAGGAACCCCGGGGGTTGATGTGTTATATATAAAGTCTTGGACTAAGCTCCTTCTGTTTTCTAGATTATTGTTGCTCGGGTGTGATTTTTTAATATAAGGTAGGTCTATAAAATGTTTGTAATTTATAGTTTGATCTGAATTGGGTACTACTTCAACAATTCTATATAACACGTATATAGTCTAGTGAAATTAGGGACTTTTGAATACTAAAACAAGCATTTGATTTGAAAATTTCAATTGTAAGGAGGTTCATCTTCCCTAGACTTTCTTGGATCAGTAGTGAAGGGGTTGGTGTTCCTTTTGGAGATATAGTAAAATTGTAATTGAACAATATTGGAACCATGGACGAAAGGTTCACTTTTACCCTATTGATTAGCAAACTAAAGATAGTATTAAGACCTAGAATCTAGATCAAAAACGGTACCTAAGTTGTTATCTTTCTAGATTTGATCTTCTTATAACCTATAATATTCTGGCTAGAGCGAGTTAGATCGAGTTCTAATCTAGTATTATTACAAACCACTCTTAAGGTTAATGTTATTTCCTCTCTAAGAATGAGCCGTTGAGCGTAAGATCATTGATCGGCAGAATAAAATCTTTGTATAGGTAGGGTGGAATTTAATTTTGTAAATACATGTCCGGTTGCGGTTGCTATTGCATCTCGAAGATAGGACCTGCATTCTTTCCTCGCTTGGCAGCGATTAAGTCACCCGTTATTTCAATCGTACAGTATACATTTTTGGATGGCTCATGATTAGGTAACTATGACCAGTCGAGCTATCAAAATGTGTTTCGGCATACGTCACGATACAAAGGCGGGTCGGTTTCGAGTGTCGGAGTTCCTGGATGAATCATATCATCTTCTGAGGAGTGTTCATTCCGGATTTCACTCATCCTTCATATTCAGTCATACTTGAGAACTATCTCCTTCAGCTTTACAAACTTAGACGACATGCAAAGCCGTACCCATGCATCGTACCTGGGCCTCCTAGAGACGTCAAAGGACTCGACAACAATTTTCAAACACACGGTAAATCGTGTGCTAATGAGTGATTATACCCTGCGTGAAACTGTTCAGTGCGCAGAGGGTATAGAGCACTGTATCACGGCATTAGTGGGACTGGTCAACATGCAGACAAAGAGTGAGAACAAGATTGAGGCACCAAAACTCTCCCTTCGGCCAACCATGTGTAAGATTCAAGGCAAAGAATATACACGTGTCAACTGTATGGTGGTTTATGAGATGCTTAATGTCGACTCAACTGAGACTGATAACAATGCCGAACTATTGAAGGCACGCGAAAATTTAGAAAGAATGCGAAAGAGAATTTCTTTTGCAGAAAACGATCTTTACTCTTGTGAATCTATGATTCCACCAGTTCTTAAGCAAGGTTATGATGAATTGCGGAGATCTCCTCAATGGTACCTGCGGCAAGAATTAGTTCAAGATTGTGTGGATAGTGGGGGCTGCTGTAGTCGGTCTTGCGGATGTTGTGATCAAAGGAGTTGGTCGGGGAGGAGAAGGGGTGCGGGCCATTGCACTTCCGAGTGCTCGTGCTGCTGTGTCTCTCGAGGCTTTGCCTTTTCAGAAAATGAAAAGATTCAAAGAAAAAACCATTGGCTACTCAATATCGATACCAGAGCATCCTCCCCGTTTCGACTGGAGATGGCAAGAGTATTCTTTTGTCCTTTGCGTCATTCTTGGTCTTTTTGGCAGCGGGTCCGGGGAAAACATCCCATCGAGCGCAAAATGAAAAGGCTATCAAAGATGTGACCGATGAATATTGCTGAATATTATGGGGTTCCTCTTTGCTTCTGGCTATAGAATGGAGCGTTTATAAACCCCAACAAGGTTTGCAGGGTACTCGGGAATGTACTGTTTCAAATGCTATCGGGTACTATAAGTAGAACCTTGGAAGATGATAATAAAAAATCGGATATTCACATATACTACTATATATGGCACCTGTTGCCCTTAATCAAGGCGATGATTTCTCACAAAGGGAATGATTCAGCCTCGAATACATAATTCTTATAAGAGCCAACTCTTTGATGGCTATTAAAAGGCTGGAAATGGGAAGAGAAGGAGGGGGACGGGAAGATAGGAATCAGTTGCTTATAAGTCTTCCTCTCAAAAGGCGCAAGTGTACATTTTATGGACTACCCGAGTATTCAGGTAAAGAATATTCAGGTGGGTGAATAGCTGCCTGAGCAGCCCTGAAGAGGGGCTGAATAGAGCCGCGAGCCGCCCACGCCCAACCCGTCGGCAGCTGTGGGCGCTAGGTGACCATCGACATACTTATGACTGTTGTATGTGTTTTTGTCTTTGTTTGTTTTTGATGGATTCGGCTTTTTCTATGGGTTGGTGCTAACTAGCCACTATGACGTTTCTACAGTAGCTTCATTATCCGCATGTTTGGCCTATACTAGCTACATCCCTCATCTGTCGCTATACCCGATACTACCTCTGAAGGATCCAGACCTCTATTGGGTTACCATCAGTCTGTGCCTGTCCTGCTGTGTTGGTGCATACTGCTGTAATATTATTGCTTGGGTCGGCGTCACTGGGATGACTAGCTTCCCCATATAACAATTCCACGGGTTAGAACTGGCTGTTATGAGTCTAGATCGTTGTGATAGCTACCTCTGACAGATATCGATCGTTCCGTCAGATATCAGATGTGGGGACTTCTCGACCGCCACCTGGAGGGCAGGTCCTGTTGCTGCGTACACCGGACCGAGATGATAGTAAGTTGGGTGCCTGAAGTGGATTTGAGACTGGCAGACAATAAAAATACCTGAATTAATACCAACCTACCTAGTGAATAATGAATTTCTGTTAAGTTCCAGACCATCATATAGCTGATTTCATTATATTTTACAATAGAACTTTCTAAAGTGTATACCTAAAACTTGGCAAGTCTTCGATAATCACCAGCCCCCGTTCAGCACGTTTGTTCTGCATAGAGAAGTACAAAACCAATACCGTGGTAAGCAGTATAATAATCCCATTCGCCCTATTCGATTGCATTAGTATTCTGAGGTATAGTCCCCCAAGCAAGGATTAACTCACGTCAAAGAGGCACAAATTCCAGGAAGATATTTGGGCCCATCCTGCGACCGGAAAACTAGGCTCCCAACGATCCCACCGGTACCCCCAAGCCCAATCATACTCGCACTGCAAAATGCCCGTTTCCACGCTCCCCGAATATTGTTCGCCTGAAATACCATCACGGTGGGCAAGTTGGCGCTGCACCCACTCGTCGTGAGAATAGCACCAAAGTACTGGACACCCGGCGCCGAAGTCCAGACCATCAAACACAGCCCAGCGATGGATACTAAGGAATTGAAGTAGAGTACGGGGTACCTGAGGTGTATCTTATCACTAATATAGCCCTGAAAGAACATGAGGATCATGGCGATAATATAGGGTGGTGTGCTGAGGCCTTGTGTTGTAGCGGAAGAGAACCCCATCTCTGTCTCAAGGATAACAGGGAGGAAGTAGCCGATCGAGTATGCTTGCATCGTTGTGCACCTGATGCCATTAGTAAACATAACACAGCAATGATAATCGAGCGAGATTCTTACAAGAATATCATTGCAAAGCCCCAGACTTTGAAATCGCGTGCAGGCCTGAGGAATTTGGCGAACGAGAAATGGTCCAATCCTGCGTCTTGGCGATCGCGATTGATCCGGCGGATGATATAGGCTCCTTCGCGCTCCGTGAGGAATCCCCATGTCTTATGTGCTTGGTCCGGGAAATCAACCATGAATATATACCCGGCTAATCCGATGAGGCAGGTGATGATGCCCTCTATAATGAAGATCCATCGCCAGCCACTGTAGCCTGCTAGCCCATCCATCTTCGAAAAACCGAGAGCAAGAACACCTGAGAGAGCAGACCCAAGAACACCAATCAGATAGAAAATTGATGTTCTCTTGTATAAATCATCTAGACATTGTAAGATACTGAGAGTCCGGTGGATATTGGGTGGAATTACACATACAGCGAGAATACCACGATGATATGAGATAGTACTGGCTTGGAAAACACCCTGCTTCAAGTGCACCGATGATCATCCGGAGGGGTATGAGAGATTTCCATGACTGAGCGAAGGCGAAGCACTATTTATACTTAATTAGAAACCAGCGACAGTGAACAAATACAAAAATGACTTACGATCATCACTATACCCCATAGAAATACAATTGTCGATAGGAAGATCCGAGGCCCAATATTTCGAACAGCAATAGAGGCAGGAAATTGTAGAACAACATATGGGGCGAAGAAGACGAGGAGGACGATAGACTGGATGCGTCACGGTTAGGAACGAATCCAGTTCAAGTGACAAATTAGATCTGAAGGTAAAACTCACATAACGCGCTCCAATGCCGAGCCCAAGCGCTTTTGTCATTCTGCAGCTGTCAGTCATACCCATACAGGACCGAATCTAAACACAAAGAGTAAATCCGATGGACCCTTACCCTGCAACAGCCGCATTGGAAATATTCGCTCTATCCAAAAATGAAACTGCCTGCATCAACCCCAGCAGAACTAGCAGGCGTCTGTCCACCTTTCGTATTATCTTCCGCTGTTCAGCAATCGTAAACTCTTCGTCTGCATCCGGATCCTGTTGAATGAATGAATCGGCCTTGTCATCATTGTTCGTCACAGACTGTGATAAAGCCGGGAATGGCTCTTTGGCGGAAGTCATTTTGATCTCATTGAAGGAGAACTTTAACACAATGCGAAAACAAACATTTTCATTCCAGGTCAACTTATAATAGAGAGTAATTTGATGTACCTGATGCTATTTTGCCGGAGTATTGCCGAGATGCGGCCCTAGTGCGCGGCTTTCGATGACGCCTTATGGCGTGCGCGCTTCGCGGGATGTCGACAAAAACGTGTCGAACTAGATAACATCAATTGAGAGGCTTCGGAAAATTGGAGAAGAGATAAATATATGTAGAAGCGAGAAACGAATTTTAAGAGAGGGTACTACTACTCCGCATTTTTGATTTTGGCCTTTTAAGGAAACCCGGGGTTAGAGTTGCCGGAAGTTTAATCGTTCGGTTGACACTTCGGTTGACACCGATCTAGAACCTCGGGCAAGACCGAGAACGTTTCGGTTATCGAAAGCCCCACATAGGACTATATTATCCACTGGACCTGCTGGAGAACTTCAATGTCCTAGACATTCTTTCGAAATCCCCAATCTCTGCTAAGAATGGTAGTGAATCCCTCTTTCGAGGATGTTGCCGACTTCGAAGCAACCGACCGCGGCTTCATCGCCGCTCTAGAGCCCGGCATCATCAAAGATAACAATGGAAAGGTAGTCTGGAATATCGATGCTTATGAATTCATGAAAGGTGAATGCCCGTCAACAGCACACCCCAACCTCTGGCGCCAGGGCCAGCTTAACTCCAAGCATGGGCTGTACGAGATCTGCCCTGGGATCTACCACATTCGCGCCTATGATTTATCAAATATGACGATCGTTGAAGGGAAAGAGGGAATCATCCTTATAGATCCACTCGTCTCTTGCGAATGCGCCGCAGCCGGGCTAGCGTTGTACCAAGAACACCGCGGCAAGGGGAAAAGAGTTACTGGAATGATATATTCGCACTCGCACGGTGACCATTATATGGGCGCCGGAGGCGTCATCTCCCACGATGCTGACATTCCCATAATCGCGCCAGAAGGCTTTCTCGAAGCTATCATGAGCGAAAGCATCCTAGCTGGCCCGGCGATGCGCAAACGCGGAGCACGCATGTACGGCAACGCATTGCCGCGGTGTGCGACGGGACAAATCGGTACAGGCCTAGGGATGGGGTCGAGTGTCGGTACAACAAGTTTGATCCCTCCAAATCTCCTCATCCAGGAAACAGGTGAGGTACATGAGATTGATGGGGTGAGAATAGTCTTCCAGATGGTCCCTGGTACAGAAGCACCGGCGGAGATCAATTTCCACTTTCCAGATTTCAAGGCTCTTTGTATACCCGAGACAGCAACAAATTGCATGCATAATATTGTGACTCTGCGCGGCGCGCAAGTTCGTGATGCAAAGGCTTGGTCTGGGTACCTCGATGAGGCAATTGTGATGTTTGGCCGGGAATCTGATGTGCTTTTTGGAAGTCATAACTGGCCAACATGGGGTCGGAAAGAGCTTACCACGCGGCTTGCAGAGCAGAGGGATATGTATGGGTATCTGCATGATCAGACGGTGCGGATGATGAATCTGGGCATGACGGGCATTGAGATTGCCGAGAAAATGCAGTTACCGCCCGCTATTTTGAGAGCATGGCATTGTAGAGGCTTCTATGGGTCTTTGAGTCATAATGTCAAGGTATGTTGATTATTGCCTGGGTGGTAGCGCGTCACTGCTTTTCAAAGCTAATTTTGGTAGGGAATATACCAAAAATATATGACGTGGTTCGATGGACGGCCAGAGAATCTGTGGAAGTACCCACCGACTGAGGAGGGTCAGCGTTATGTCGAATGCTTTGGTGGCGTTGATGACCTTTGCGATAAAGCTGAAACCTTTATCGCGAAAGGCGACAATCGATTTGCAGCAACATTGATCGCCCACGCTGTGGCTTCCAACCCCAATTCCTCAAGAACGCGTGCCAAGCTATTGCTCGCATCGGTTTATGAAGCTTTGGGATTTGGCGCAGAGAATGCGACGTGGCGCAACTTTTACTTGACGAGTGCCCAAGAGCTGCGAACGGGAACAAAAGCAGGAGTGGTTGCTGGCGGTCGGACCGCACTGGGCGAGCAATTGAGTATCGATCAGTGGTTTGAGGTCATGTCTGTTCAGATGGATGGAGAAAAGGCAGCCGAGCGATCTTTCGTCATAGATTTCGATGTGACTGATGTGAAAGAAAAATGGCGGATCATCTTGAGCAATGGCGTGTTGAACCGACGTAAATTGGAAGATGGAAATCAGTTGAAAGATGCACAAGAAAACGAAGCAGATTTCGCGATGGTGTTGACCAGAATGGAGCTTCTAGATGTTATTCGAGGGAACAAGGTTGACGTTGAGACAAAGGGGAGATCGGAAGTATTGGAATATCTTCTGGATTTTATTTTGGTTCAGCAGGGCTCTGCCCGAGGGCCTAGCCAGCTATGATATATGATATAGTGCTTAGAAACATTGAAACTCTTATGCAATCAACTATCTACACAGTCTTTGTCTTTACATTGAAATGAGTTGTGTTTTCCAGAAAAAAGGATAAGAACAATTCTGAGGGTGCGGAAGGGACAGAGATGTATACTTGGTACTGGATATTTGTTCTCTTCTAGGCTGTCCAAATATTCATATACAGCATATAAAGTAGTCGTGTTAATTCGTACCTCGGGCTGATCATATTCCCTTTTAGGTGGCGGGGTGGGATTGAGCCCCGTGGGGGCCGTTCTGAGCTTGATAAAGCGGCATCTACATCCTACGTAGCAGCAGCCTGAATTACCTTTTCATTATTCATTAACCCCTTGATTTTTGAATTCAGATTTCATCGATTTATACAATCAAAAAAAGGCATGCTATCTGCCAACTTTCCTTTGCCAGGAACAGAACATGGCAAACGTATTCTCACAGCAGTGATAGAACAACGTGCCAAGGCCAGCCCTGCTGATCCCTGGCTATCTATGCCAATCGACGATAAAGCAATATCCCGTGGCTTTAAAGACCTCACCTTTTGGGACCTGAATAATGCTGCCAATCATGCGGCGCAATGGTTGACCCAAAATCTCCCCCCTGGCGATCCATTCCAATGCTTTGCTTATGCTGGGCCGAAAGACCTCCGATATCCAATTTTGGCTATCGCGGCGGCCAAAGTTCAAAAAGTGGTAAGGGTTAACATCTTTCGGATTTCTGAGTAGAGTCGTCGTGAAATGACTGACCGTTACAGATGATACTTCCATCTCCATTAGTCACACCAGAAGCTCAGTTGCAGATCCTCAACAAGAAAAGCTGTACCCTTTATCTTAGGCCCGGTGAAACGGCCGACTCTGTGGCTGAAATTCTGAAAGGGACTTCGAATATCAGCTCGATTTGTGTTCCAACCCTGGAAGCGTTTTTGAACGATACGAAAGCTAGTCCGGTAAATTATGCAAAGTCATGGGCAGATGGAAAAGATGACCCCTGGTTGGTCTTCCATACCTCTGGGACAACAGGTATGGCTCTAATAAAATCCAAGATGACCGAAAATTGGAATAACAAGGAGATAGGCAATCCTAAGCCTATCACGTATTCACACGATATGATGGCTGGGGCCGATATAGCAGCTTCTTTGTCAAATATTGAGGAGTCGCATATTCATCAGTACGCCCAAAGAAGATGGTACACTCCCCTGCCGTCACTGCACGTAAGTTATTACAGTCTTCAAGATATGTTTACCTCAGGAATCTTTGGTGACTAATATGAGCAGTTCGTTGGAATGCTTCTGATTCTGTCTATGACCACATTCGTTGATATGGTAGCTGTTATTGGGCCTCCTGGGGTACAACCATCCCCAGAACTCATCATTGAAGTCCTGAGTAGTGGACGAGCCCAAGGTGTACTCCTTCCTCCGGTGCTTATCGATGCTATGTGCCTCTCCCCCGGTGGTCTACAGGCTCTCAGGGACATGGAGTTTATCCACTATGCCGGTGCTCCCTTGTCAGCCAAATCAGCAGAGCTTCTAAGCCAACATTCACAGGTGGTGTCATGTGTGGGTAGTACTGAAGCTGGCGGCTACTTCTCAATTATAAATCCTGACGCTTGGGATTATGTTGCTTTTCAAAAACATGCGGGTGTAGCGCTGGAGAAAAGACTTGGCGATCTGCACGAGCTCGTGTTCATTCGTGATCCCAGTTGTCGGATGCAACAAATTTTCAGCGTGTATCCAGACCAGGATCGATTTGAGACAAAAGACTTGTTGCTAGAACATCCCACTCGAAAGGATCTCTGGAAGTTCATTGGACGAATTGACGACTATGTGTGCTTATCCCATGGCGAGGGCCTGCATGCATCGCTTCTAGAGCCCGAAATCACAGCTCATCCTGGTGTCAATAATTCCATTGTTGGCGGGAACGGGAGGCAGTCGCCTGTCCTACTCGTGGAACTTATCAAGGATACGGAGGGAGATCTGCCTCGCGAGCAGCTTTTAGAGAGCCTATTGCCTTATGTTGAGAGACTCAACTCTAAGTGTCATGCTTCTGTTCAAATATCGCCGGATAAGATTATATTTGCTCCCAAAGATAAGCCTTTCGTCACGACAATCAAGGGGAGTGTAGCAAGATTGCAGACTTTACAGGCTTATGAAGATGAGATCGCAGCGTTATACACTTAGCAGTCAAAAAAAGTGATTTAAGCGCACATGCAGTGCATCCTGACATCAAACTTGAATGTTCGAAAATGAATGTTAAAAATATATTCCACTATTCCAAAATTCTTCTTATGATCCCGTGAGTGATCATACCAGTTCAAGTTCGCTTTTGGTTATTAGGTTTGTTAACTTCATCAACCCTGAGTATAAAGAGGTTTACACGGAGAGGTAGCTTTACTTTGATCACCCTGGATATGTTCATTAAGAACTCCAATTTCTCCTCAGTTTGATATATCCGCAACCCAGATTCCGCGAAATGGAATTCGTTTCTTTTGGAACTCGGCAATAAGGTCTTCCCAGAAGGGTTTATAAAACTCTTTTTGGGTACCATTTCCAGGCACTCCTATTCTGCTGATAGAATCCTCAAGGATTGATCCAGGCAATTATTCCAAGAGAATATATTGTTTTAGGGCAATGTGGAAGGGAGTTTCTTGTCTCGCGTTCTTCCTGATACTTTGCGGGTACTCTCGGGTGTGTTAACCCGGAACTATATGCTCAACTATCTGAAAGAGCCAACACTGCAACTTCCGGGGTTATGCTAAGCAACACCAAGCTCGGGTTGCTCTCCGGAACCGAAGTTTAGCTGAATATCCACCCGCAGACTGCGGCCCGGTTATAAGTATTCGTAGTATATACCGTGACTCGCCTGCGAATATCTTTCCTCTACCCGCCTCTCTCAATGATACATCAAAAGCGTGTTTCCACATTCTATATGTACCTACATTATTTCAACAACCTTTGGTTTCTTTGGCTTTGACATATTTCACGTTTGAAATATATGGGAGTTTTACGCGAGTGAATTGATGATGTCCCTACAGGGGGGGGCTGTAATCTGCCATAGGAATAATAAGAGACCAAGCGGATTATAAAAGCGTCTTTTCATTTTATATGAAAGAGAGGGAGAAAAAAACTTAGCTATGCCAAAAAAAAGTCTTGAAAAGAAAAACGCAAAATCCACAAAAAAAGACGAATCGAGCCAGCATTTTGCAAGGAAGAGCACGATTCCGTCCCGCAGTGCGCATCCCATGATAGAATGTATGGCCGCGGACCTCAAGGGAAAATCTTTTTAAAAAACCCGAGGGAATTCTCTATCTGAGCTAAGGATCCAACAGAAGGTGAAGGGCCTAGAAGCAAGTTAGCAGTTATCACATAAGAAATAAACATTCTAGTCGATCAAGGGCTGTCAAACCGAAGGTCATACGTGCCAAACTCATATGAAACTACAATTCTAGCAATAAGGACCGTTCCACGAGGGAAAGCCTCAATCACCAGGCAACTAACCACACGACCAATTCGGGTCCCCAAGATCTCCCAATATCGCGGCGTACTATAGTCAACTGTGATACCCTCATGTCCATAAAGACTCAACAGGGAAAGGGTCTGCTCATTGACTATAGCATAGACAAAGATACAGACCAAGCTATCCGTTGAGCCATGCTCACGGCGGTATAAGGCAAGACTTGTACTACTGATATGGGGAACTTGAGCCCCGAGTTGGCGATATATATAGGCCATTATGATAAATCCCTCTGCAGTATACCCGTGGAAGCTTCCAGACCCATTAGCGAAAGTGACTCTCCATCTAGTCCAAATCTGTGGGCGAGGTCCGTCCCATAAACTAAGCAGACTGTTGATAGTTAATCTATCACTGCAGAGGCTTTGGCGACGAATAACAGACATTGACTCGAGCTGGCCGTAAGTCAGAGTGTCTGGCAAAACGGGACAATCTGGCGCATTGGGGTTCTCTATGAAGCTTACCAGACGGCGACCCTGGTCAGAAAGCCACTGAAGATTTCTGGCAGGATCCCGTTCGAATACAGGTACTCCTGGCAACAAGCGTTGACGTGTAATTTCCCACAACGAAACCCTTCGGGCTGGTTCAAGTGGAGGTGAACGCCCAGGCTCCAAAGAACCAGGAAACGGGTCTTCAAATGCGACAAGGTCGATTTGAAGATCCCCGAGAGGAATTCGGTGAATGACACACGCCACATAGTTGTGAGTAACTCGCCAAAGGTATGACCCGATGGCAAGCAAAACCTGAATGTAACAATAGATAGACCAAATGGGACCGATAGACAATGCATTAATGATAGTTAGTGCTACAAATAGTAAAATATCGAGATATAGCCGCAGAAGCCAAAAAAGCCAATCGCCCACCCACCAAATAGTGCCACGCAGCATGATGTAAATTTCTGTAGATGATGTCAAGAAAGGCGAATCCGGTGAGAAAAAAAAAGAAAATCTCAATACAAGCTAAAAGTGGAAGGTTTTATACGTAAATTAACTTATTATCCGATGTAGCTATCCTTGGGCGGCTTTTATTCGAGGTCTTTGAGTCTTTGATTGAAATCCTTCAAACCTCATTCGAATAATTTACCCAGAAGTATTACATGTTGTTTCTAGTCAACGCTCTTTTAAGATGAAAGCCATTTATAAAGGTGAGGTTTTGTTTATTTAAAGTGTTTTACATTCAAGTAAAATATCTTTGGGAAGAGGGATACCTTGTCTATGTGGAGGGCATCAGTGCTTTTTTTTATTCAACGAAGTTGTGAAGATTCTTTTATACATTGCCCTAAGCATGGCGGCCCATAAAACTAAAATTACATATGCATATGCCCCAAAGGGTGATGTAGATGATATAGAACCCGTGTCGACTAATATACTAATACCACTGTCACTACTGATCATTCTTCAAATACCCATGCATTAATCAAGGCCACTCTGAATCAAGACAAAGTCAGTATTTTCTTTTTTTAGTAACGGCTTGTTCTTTGCAACTCTATTCTTCCAGCTTACTGTCTTTGTTGTACAAAAAGAAGTATATTATTTTCTACTTCTTCTTTTCACTCTAATATGCTATCTGTTGTCAGATTGGCTACATGGGGCTCTGGTAGCCATGCGCGAGAACCTTCATCACTAGTCGTTGACCTGATCATGGAGCTTTGATAGATCCGGGCTGGGCGATATCGACTGTCCGGAAGCTTCCCCAAGGTCGATGTGTAACTCGTTTGACAAATCTACAATTATTAGGAGATCTCCTATACGGAGTCCCGATGCGGCGTTTGCAGCCCTGGTCCTATATGAGGGCCAGATACCTGGCATGGGCTTCATTCCTTTATCTACTTATGCAATAGCAGCTTACAGTCTTAGCATATCATTTCCCCCAAAGGATTTACTAATTCATATACTGAACAAGACAAACAAGAACCTTAACTCGATTGCGCACACATTAGCTAGTCATGAGAGGCAGCAGTGGGCTATAACTACCTACTAATAGCCGCTAAGGCCAACAAGAAGTTCTTGCAGAGACTTTCCACGTTGATATTCGTTCTGCAGTCTGGCCTCCATATTAATCTCATTGAATAAATCTTTTTTTTTGCGCGTTGTTCATATCTGTTATATAGGTTAAGGACTTAGAGGTAGCAGAAAGACACTAGCCAGTAGACCATTAACTTAAAGTGGTCGTACACAAAGTAGCCTCCTTATATTCGTTTTTTTTTTCTCCGCCTGCTCACCAAGCAACTAGGAAGGCATCTTACCCACTGAATTTGGCTGTTCCGTCAAGCCTCCAGTATTCACTAACTCTTGAGTTTACCCTGGAAGAGGATATTAGCCTTCTTCGTCTATGCGATAGAGCAAGGAGCCTCTCATAGTGACCATATGGAGAGCTTTGTTTTCTTCATGATTAACCACATTGACGTCTGCTCCGTGGTTGATCAAAAAGTGCAACGCTTCCTTCTAGTCCATGTTACGAACCAGATAATGTAGCGGGGTACAACCACTGGAATGATTCTCGTTGACATCACTCAGCTCCAACAGACGCGCTAACATGACAACTTATTTCCAGTGGGGGTTGGCCATACCAATTGGAGATAGTATCAGACAATTGAGCCACTGCCTAAAGTAATTCAGATAATACACTCTTCTCTACGGATATAAAGTATACAGCGCAAGACACGTATTTGTCAATGGGATACGCCTCTACGGACGGTATCTCGCAGACGGATCTCACTCCTTCAAAAAGGCACCCAGAAGGCACGATATCAACTATTTAAGAATTCCGTGACCCGTCAGTTCCAAGTCCAGGGCTTCCCTACAAGATCTAGTAGGTGGAGGAGCACATTATATGGCTTTATTGAATGTCTGACTGGACTATTCTCTGCGGAACTGGATGGAAGAGCGCCTTGCTTTTGCTGGTCACATATAGCTGGATAGGCTCTGTCCTGTACTCACGAATTGCAAAGCCAAGAGTTTGAATGCTTCCGGGGTACTCCATGGACCTGACTCAGTCTCACTTTTATTTAAAGAAAACTTCGTGAAAATTGCCAGACGGCCAGGTAATCCGACCCTATACAGATGAAGTCTATATGTGCTGATCCTTGATTCATGTCACGTTACACTTCCCCATGGTATGTACTAGTATATTCAGTAAGTAAGGTATAAAAAGGTGTCTACTTCCTCTGTTTTAGCATTGAATTTCTGCAAATAACCAATTGTCTATCTTATTGAAACCTTTATCTCTTCTGCGAATACTTTTTACTAAAAAAAATTGAACTATATCATACAACATGGTGCTTCTAGCAAGGTCAATTCTTCTTTTGGCCTCTGTAGCCTACAGTTTTGCATTTCCCGGTAACAAAATTGCAAATAGTGAGGTAAGCTAGATCTGGGTTATTTTTTAATTTTTTTTTTACGAGCCTTCGCTGATGAGATCAATAAATTACTAGGCCGATTGCATTGTACGTCCAAATTGAGGAGGGTTGCTAGTGTACCATATCTTTGGAATATTACCACACTATCCACCTCCATAATATTATGAAACTTTTGACATGTTTTACGGATGAGCTGATATCTGTTGACTAAACTTCAAGGGAGCTCCAATGCACCCACCGACATGTCCCGACACAAAGTGAGTTTAGCCTTTTTTCCGAAAACGGAAATTAGTCTCTGACTTTACCTTAGATATTCAATGAGGTGCAGCTCAAGCTCTTGCTGTACACCGGTAAAGTGCATTTTTTTTTAGCTAGCGACCGACATCTAGAGTTTCCAACAACTAACCCTTTTACTTCCCTCCCATTGTAGGATACGATTTGCCCAAGATGAACAGCTAAATATCACGCACGTGGTCAGACCAATGCAGTCGTTATTTCATCTCGTTTGCATGTGCAGCGAGGAGGCCCAGTTATTTAGAATCAATATCAATATTATAACGGTGACCAATTACATCCGAGTTGCATTGTTTGAGAGGTGATTCCGTAGTTCACTTCAAGTAAATATGAGGCCTCAGTGAGGATTCCATAGACAGTATTGTCTTTTTTTGCAAGCTGATTTATACCAGTATGGACAAATTCTACCAATAATATTAGCTCAGATTGATTGACCAACCCATTGGCCAGCTTAATCTCAACATAAGTAAGAGCTCGCCTTAAAAAGTCCAATGTAAAGTGTATGAGCAAGACCAAAAGATATTTCATCTATCTGATTATACAGTTAAAAGCTAAGTACTTTTGTAGACAAAACATGCGAGGTCGCTGGACTCCATGCGTGTAAATTCCAGGTCACTACAATCTTCTAATTTGACTTCTAAGGGAGACATGATGGCGGCTCATCGTGAGCTGTCAGCCTGGCGGGTGGGATTATAGGATTCATTCTTTCTGAATCAGCAGACCTTGAGTATGTTCAGCTTATGTGGAAGATATATGCCTTAAATCATTCGCGAATACTTTGGTACCCTGTATAGGCTGGCTGGTCATTTTACAATACGCCCACCTTGGTAGGCCCAAATAAAATATTCAGAAACCTACTGAGGCATCCTGATCAAGGCTTGTTGATTGAACCACGCCGGCTCAGCGGTCGTGATCTGAATTCTCACGTTGCATCCTTCGAAAAATGATTGAATTACCATGAGGGCTTCATCGCGGGATTTCGGAAACGACCGATACTGTCCATCAGGCGCTGAGACTGGATTCGGTTCAATCTCGTAGCCAGTGATTTGTATGAGATTCAGATTTGGGTAAAGACCCTTCCGATAATCATTTGCAATATTGCAGAGCAAATCCTGAATGGGCAGATTCAAAACATTGCAATCGTTGATCGAGAGTGTCTCGAGAGACGCATTAAATTCAGGGTGATTTGGAAGGTATTCATGGCCCACGATAATGCTTTTGAGTTTGACAAACTGTCGGAATGAGCCAAATTTAATCTGATTGGAATTGAATGTCTTGAGATGGTGATCCCAGAACCCTTCCTTTCTTTCAAACTCGACTTGGAAGGAAGTTAAAGAGCTCTTATGGACTGAAAGAGCTTCGAGGGCCTGGGCGGCGTTGAACTGAATCCTGGGTCCGTATATAGGAGCACCAGGACGAAAGATTCTTGGATTGTGTTCAAAGGTACTGTATTTAAAGGCCTTTATATTCTTGTGGGCTCTTATAAACATTCGGAGGAAGTTGTTATCCATGTAACATTGATGGAGTTCTATTCGCTCTGGGTTTAGAGTTCCAGGCTCCCAAAAATGCTCACCAAAGAAGTCCTTGTGCGAGAAATAGATCCCTCTCAGCTAGGGAAAGATAGTCAGGAGATCTGCTTCGTAACGGTTGAGTTGAACGATGGGGTGCCGATGGTGGTTAATGATGTTAAGCTGTGTCACTTTGGACAAATACGCCGGGAATTGCTTTGAAGCATTGACATATGGCGTGGGAGGAGTCGATCCAGACACAAAGAGTTGAGTGACATTGGGGGTCAAGATGGCCGCTAGCGCCATGTAAAAGTTCATGAAAGGTATATATGGCAAGGCCGAAAGCCAGCCTTGATGACCATCATCCAACTGGTGATCTTCAATGAGAGCTTTTACAATAGCCTGGTCCTCAAAAGAGAATGGTTTTGGGAATAAATTCCAGGTTTTGTCACTAGGAACGACGTACAAGTTTTGCACGTGCTGTCCGAGATCCGGGCGTAGGCATAATGTCCTGATGAATGACATCGTCTTTAGTACAGTTTCCGAATTTTCAACGACGGTGCGAAAGAGAAGAGGCTGTGTCATATCTCGAAATCTTTGCGATACTAAGCAGAAATTGAGGAGGTTTCTTATCTTTTCGGGTGATGAGGGGATTCGCAGATAGTATTCGTTTTGATCAGGCTCATCATTTTCGGATTGCAGAGCAAAAGTAAAAATACTGAGGAGAATTTCGACTGGTAATTCAGCCATTTTAGTCATCTCCCCAAGCTTGCTGATTGATTGTACTAACGGAGACCAGGAGGGTTGATGTCGGAGCCAAAAGGGGACACGCCGGGCGACAACAGCCTCGCAATATCCCACATCATTCTTTTGGTGCCATATCATCCACTTTATGCAGGTAACTAGCACATACGACCACAGGGTGTGGAGAACAGGGCTTCCCGTCCGCTCAGCCGTACTTAAGCCACACGCCGGTCAGTTAGTAGTATGGTGGGTGACCACATGCGAATCCTGACTGTTGTATGTTTTTTTTTGTTGAGTAGATAGAATAAAGAGATAAAGTCAAGTTTCTTTGGTTTTTCGATTTTCTATTCCAAATTAACGAAGGGAAAGGAAACTAATAATTATAGTCATTGCTAAGCCAAGATAAGTATATACAAATTTGTAAATCGAAAAGACTGAACTTGTCCGCCTTGGTATGAAGGCGAATATAGTTTGAAAATGCCTTTTCTCACATATGAGGGGTGAGATATGGACAAATACAATAGAAGACCGTGACTTTCAACGGAAAGGATCTCTGTCTGAGGCGAGTCATGACATTACCTGAAGTAGAGATTCTTGTGCTCGAAGATCTGTTTAACCCCTTTTTTGCTCCTCTCTTCACCTTCTATGCTCGAAGAGAATAAAGAGATGACATAAATAGACAGGTACCTGCCTCTACTTGCGAATGGCACCCCTTTTGCGCATCGTCACCATAGTATCATATAGCACATCCTTGAAGGCGAAGAGGAATGCAGCTGTAATGGCACTTTGGGTCACCTTGGGACCAATTCCTGAAAAAAAGAGAAAATTAAAAGTAAGCAAATGAATTAGGAAGAAATTGAACCGTAGTAGGCCTACCCTTGTAGAGCCCCTTCCAACCTTCCTCTTGGATAATCCGCTTGAGGCTTCCATTCAGACTCTCCTTGGGACCATCCTTGCTGGCCACATGCATACGGCTCTTAATAGTGATATATGGGTATGTGATGCTGGTGGCCAAAATCTTGCCAAGGGCACCCAAGTAAAAAGCATCCTTGGGAGTCATTCGGCGACGTCGCTCCACCACATTCTTCAATTGCTCGAAAATAGTATATTGCAGAATTGGGTTGATCACCAGAATCAATGCCGGAAGAACACCAGCAAAGAGGGCCTTGGGCCCTTCCTGGCGTAGCAACTCCATCAAGGTACCGAAGGTTGAGGCCTTGGCCTTCTTCGGTGCCCCCGGGAGAGTTTGTTCCTCCGACTCCGACTTGCGGGCTGTCATGCGGGTGTTGATGACCCAGATGGGATTTGTGATGAGTACGGTAGCACTGCCCGCAATAGCTCCCGCGATCATAGACTCGACAGTTGTGAGCTTCTTGGAAGCGCGGCCAGACTGGGTGGCTGCTTTCTCAAAAGCGGACCGGGTCCACTCATACCAATAATAGTATACAAAGTTAGTGACACTGATTCCGAACAGAGCGGACTCCAGTCCCGAGTAGAGTCCAGATATTCCTTCCCGTTGGACAATCCGACGAACTGCATCGAGTGCGGTCGAGTGCGCACGCTTGGATTCGACCTGTGCTCTTGTGGAAAGGGTGATTAGAGGGTATCTGGTAGAGAACATTTAGCACTGTCACGTAAAAAGAAATCCAGACGCGATATCCTACGTCATGATCATGGACAAGACGCCTCCTCCGGCGCCAGCCAGCGCGTGGGCGATGTTATCGCTTTGCTGGATGGCAACGGAGGGGGTGGGCTTCTGTTGCGGGCGTTCGGCCATGGTTGAAGAGGTCGAAATGGGAGGTTGTAAAGAAAGATAGAGTGGAAGTCTAGCGACCAAGTCGTGAAAGGGTAATAAAAGGAGTGGAAGGGTGTTGATGTGTAAGAAATGGTTCAGGAGTGAAAAGGGCGCGATAATGAATCGGCTTTGGAAAGGGTCGTGAGTTTCATGACGTTTTGCCGAATGGTGTGCCTCGGCTCATGCCTAACTCCACTACTTTTCCGGGGGTGGATGCCACAGATGCCACCATCCACATGATGAATCTTAGATTAAGCCGAATATTCGGGCCTAGTAATTATTCGAGTTTGACTCAACTAAACTTGATGATGGGTTTTTACTCTTGACATATTAAATTGTTGCGTTGGCTTCCCTCTGTACATAAGGAACTAACGACTACTATATTAGCATGTGATCTCTACATATGTACCAGCGCATATACATGTGTAAGCACAAGCAGCATAGTTCATTAAGGTACCTGAGGTACGTAGAGGAAAAGAAAGAGTGGCAATAAAGGATATACACGATAGGGCTACGTATATAGTGGGCGTCAAAGGGAAGGGAGAACCACAAATGAAACAAAATTCTCGCCATTATTCCATTCAGAAAAGATGAATCCAACCTACAAGAGAAGAAGAAGAAAGAAGAAGAAAGAGGAAGAGAAAAAAGTGTAGAACATATCACAGCGAAGGCACGAAGACATATGCTGCCCGGAAAGGATAAGGAGGACGGATGAGAGTATGGGGAAGAAAGAAGAACGAAGAAAAGGACAACACCGGTGATCACGAAGCAAACGCAAAATGACAGAACACAAGGCCGTCTAAAGCACAAGGAAGAAGAAACTGGAAGTCATCAAGCCTAGTCGAGTCCTCGATCCATGCCAAGCTTCAGATAAACGCATTCGATTCGAGAAGGCTGTTTGTCGAATAGATGGCATATCGCTTTGAGAAACCTCGATCCATGATGTAACATTGCGCCAAATGAGAAGCATCGCATCGTGTATTTAGCAACAACCGCCTGCCGATCCGGACTGGACACCTTGGCCTTGGCCAACCTGCACAGTGGGCTTGTTGTTGACGGTAGCTGTGCCCATACGCTCCTTGATCTGACGTGCCATGGTCAAGAAAGCCTGCTCGACATTTGATGCGTTCTTGGCGGAGGTTTCAAGGAAGGGGATTCCGAGGCTGTCAGCGAACTCCTATCAAACAGACAAAGTGCCCAAAATCAGTAAACTGCCAGTATTTCAAACGGATCCGGGAAGCTCCTGTCATTTTCATGAGGGCGGGACAAAGACTTACCTTCGCAACGGTGTACTCCACGACCTTCTTGTCCTCCATATCGCTCTTGTTGCCCACCAGCAATTTGTTTACACCCTCGGTGGCGTATCGGTCAATTTCCTGAAGCCACTGCTTGACGTTGTTGAAGGAGTCCATGTCGGTCACATCGTAAACCACACAAATTCCGTGAGCGCCACGGTAGTAAGAGGAGGTGATGGTGCGGAAACGTTCCTGGCCAGCAGTGTCCCACTAATTTTGTGTCAGCTCATCGCTACGATTGCCAGCCAGACAAGAGATCACATACAATCTGAAGTTTCACGGTTTTGCCATCGAGTTCGATGGTGCGGATTTTCTGGAAAAGGATACATCAGCATGTGTTTATTGCGCTAGCCCCACCGGGGTCGAGGCCAACATACGAAGTCTACACCGATAGTGGAGATATAACTCTCAGTGTAGGTGTCGTCAGCGAAACGAAGCAGCAAGCAGGACTTTCCAACACCGGAGTCTCCGATGAGGAGGAGCTTGAAGAGATAATCGTATCTATTTTTGGAATTTGGAGGTTAGAACATGCAGATCGATCGGCGACAGGAAAGTTGGTCGCAAAGTGGTAGATATTGCGCAGGAAACTCTGAGGAAACAAAGAAAGATTAGTACATTTCTCAACGCTAGATCTATCAATAAGAAAGATGGGTTTCTGTGACCACAACAACGGCGGAGACGAAATATGGGGGGAAGGAGTACATCCCGACCGGAGAAGGCGGTTACTTACCACTCGGGGTTCATGATGAAGAGGAAGAAGTTGGTTTGGTTTTCAAGGTGCAGCTGAGTATAGGTAAAATAAAAGACGACGAAGAAGTAGAGATGGGAGGTGAAGGGGGCGGAGATTCAAGTTGGAGGGGAGTTGAATGATGAACGCCTGAAATGATAGGAGGTGCAGGTGGGCAGACGCACCTGATGCGCAGCTTTGTTTCACCGTCACCGCTTCCAAGGTTCCAAGGCTGAGCAGGTGGCTTTGATGGCAGAGACACCTTTAATCTTTGAAAAGTCAGATGGTTGAGTGGATGAATACATATTTATTTTAATTTATCTTGTTTTTCACTTTTTAATCTGGTATATAATCAACCCCTTTCTCTGTATCGTTCCTTATATAGGTGATGCTATACCGCGACATACATATACATGTACATCCATGGATTTAGTACCAGTTGACGCGTTATAGTATCCGTCTTTGTTTACTTTTATTCTTCATCTGTTGAGTGTACATTTAAAATCTGTGTGGTTTCTTCATTCATATTCTGTTTTTGCCTTCAAGAGAAACGATTGTCCAAGTGATCTTCTCACCGCACATGGTGGCTTGCGCCGCGTGAGAACCGCAGCCGCCCCCCTGGCAGGTGACCGTCTCCTTAGCTGATCTCAATTTTCCACTGCGATCTAGTGATGCCTCTACTCACCTGGGCATCATTTGCCTCTCTTCAACTAGACCCGCTTTATCGTATACCTCAGACGTAGTTGTGGGCTTTCAACCATTCAAGAGTCAGAGCCTCGTCTCGCTCCTTGTAGGAAGCGTTGGTCCGAATGTTGTCCGAGATAATAACGAGAGCACGCTCATACGCTCCAGTCTTCTTACCTTGGAAGAAAGCCGCAATATCATCACCAGTCTTGTGGTCCGCAAATTTAGAAAGACCCATGCGAATGAATCGCTCAAAGACAACGTTGTTGGACGATAGTTGCGTCTCAACAGAGGCCCAGTTTGATTTGATGTACTCCCACAGAACATGACGCATCTTGGAGTTGGCAGCCAGGGAGACGGCACCACTGTGCTTATCCTGGATAGCCACCTTGTCGGAGAACACAAAGTCCAAGTAATCGTTCACAAGAGCTGCGTCCTTGGTGCGTCCCATGGCGGCCAGACAAATCTCCTTACCATCCACCGAGTCCGTACGCAGGTACTCTTCCTTGACGGCTTCATACTGCTCCCGGCCACCCTCCGATACATTAAGGCTGAAAATCGCGGATCGGAGATTAGTGTGTACGGCACTTCTGTCTTTGCCAGTGGCCCACAGGTCAAATCGTCGTTTTGTCTCAGCAACAATGCTAGAGATATGGTGAGCATAACAGTCCAAAGAAACTGGAAGAGGCATGTATTGAAAAGCTTACCTTTCATGGCCGGCGTTACCAGCCATGGCAATCAATAATTTGCGCTTTTGAACAGTAAGGTAGTCCTCATTTGGCTGGAACTCCCAACCAATCTGCTCTGCAGCTGGCGCAGCTATTTTCTTGGTGAATTTCTTCAAGCCCTCAGCAATAGAGTCGTTTTGAGAGAAAACAGAGCGCAGGTTTGCCAATGATGAAGACACTTGCGACCAAACGCTGGTGATGACATATCATAATTAGCGAAACTTTTTGAAAGGCTTAAGTGTCAGATTAAGAATTAATACTCACAGATAGTTCTTCTCATCCTTAAATCCTTCCAGAAGAGCCAACAGAGCTGGTGTGGTACCCTCGCCAGAAACTGCAAGGGCAGATGCATCTCCCAGCAGACCGATCTTATCTTCAGTACTGAGCAGGGAAAGAGACTGACCTAATTTCTCCAGGCGAGCAGGAGGGTAATTTGTGCGGTAGAAGCCAGCGAGGTCCTTATTGATCTTGTAGAAAGCATCTTCTCCGATGCCCGCGACATTGTCTGATTTCTGGGTGAGGGCACGAGTGTCCACAGAAGCCAGCTCCGGGCCAGATTTGATTCCCAAGGGAACCCACCAGGTAGTTTCATCCTCCTCCGGCTTCGCATCACCGGTAGACAAGAATCGGTTTTGACGGATGCTAATTTGACCCGGTTCCTCGGCCACCGTAACCACGGGAAATCCAATTTTGCGAATCCAGGGGTCCTTGAAAATTCATGTCAGCATTTTATCAACAAAATCCAAGTATGGCCACCCGGGAACGGTTGGAAAGGGCTGCTATCTCACCATGAAACCATGCACGTCCTGCCCAGAAGCTTTGCTCAAAGCAGACCACAGATCGTTGGTAGTAGCGTTTCCTGAACATCAAAGTATTAGCAAGCGACATTACAAATTCTTTTGCTTTATTTGTTCATCTTTACGGACCATAAGCGTGGGACTTGAGGTAGTCGGCAACACCCCGAAGGAAAGTCTCTTGGCCAAGATGGACACTCAGCATGCGAATAACCGAACTACCCTTAAGGTAGCTAATATGATCGAAGATTTGATCCACCTCGAGAGCATTTCGGACAGGAACCTCGATGGGATGAGACGCTCGCAGCGAGTCAAGATGAAATGCTTGTTGCACACCCTCAGCCTGGGAAAATGTCAATGATGATGATTCAAATGGGGTTGAGATTACCTCGGGCGCTGCGTACGACAAACTGAGACCAGACATTCCAATCTGTCGATTAATGTTAGATTTTTGTCATTGCTTTGTTGATAGTCACCAAGAGACTCACCTGGATGGAAGTGATCCACTGCAAGCCAACCAACCCAAGTTGCGAAGCCCTCGTTAAGCCAAAGCTCGTTCCACCAATCCATGGTGACGAGATTACCGAACCACTGATGTGCCAGCTCTAAGATGTGATGGGTTAGATAAGAACGATGGTTTTCCAAAGGGCATTGGAACGACTCACCATGGGCAACAACATAAGCAATACGGTTCTTATACCTATTGTCCGATTTTCCTTCATCAAAGAGAACCGCAGTTGTTCGATATGTGACCAAGCCCCAGTTCTCCATGGCTCCCATGGCCTAGATACATCCAATCAGCTAATTGACAATTTTTGCCTTGGATCATTTGAGAACTCACAAATTCATGGACAGCCAGAAGATCAGCCTTCGGAAGAGGATACTCGATTTCAAAGATCTCAGAGAAGTAATCAACTGTCTGGTGGGCACATTCAAGCGCAAAGCGAGCCTGTTCCTTAAGACCGCGGGTGGTGTAGACACGGACAGGAATGCTCTTGCCCTTGTATTTTCGCTGTGTCATAGCTTCAACATATTCAAAATCACCCACAGCCCACGCGAGCAACTATTTCGAGACTTCATGTTAATAACTTTGGCCGAATATCTTTCAAAATCTAGTACTCACGTAAGTGCTCATCACGGGTGTTTTTTCGAAGGTGACAAATTTCAAGTCCGAGTTACTGCTTTCTCTCTCTGCCAAAACCGGCATGTTGCTGAGTGCAGTCTGGCCCTTAGGGATCTCAATCTCAAAATCAAATGTAGCCTTCAGATTCGGCTCGTCAAAGCAAGGGAACGCTCTCCGGGCATCACAAGATTCGAATTGGGTGCTGAGCATGTAGGCGAACTCTCCTTCTTTGGGTGTATCGGCACCTGGCTCACCAACAGGCTTATACTTTGACCGATAGAAACCTGACATAGCGCTGTTCATGGTACCGGTAAACTTGATCGACAGGACGACATCAGATGGGGCAATTTCCAGAGAGAACTTCAAGGTCACCCGCTCAGAAGTTGTGTCATAGCTGATATCGGATGTGCTGGCCAGGGAAGTGCCTAGAGGTAGATAGAAAACAAGCAACTGGTCAGTCTAATTCGAGTCAAACTGCTCTGTCTTTTGTAGAACGAACCGTCCTTTGCCAATACTTCAGCATTCTGCACTTCAATCTCCTTTGAGTTCAACACAATCTCCTTGGTAGCCCGAGTGACCTTAGTATCGATCTTCAGCAGACCCTTGTAGCCCCACGCATCCCCAAGTTGCAAATCGAAAAGCGAGACATGGTAATTGATCGGTTTAGCCCTGAAATCCACATATAGTAAGTATAATGCTCCGTTCTCAGTTATAACCCATCAAAGATACAAGTAAAATGTCCACTGGTATCTATACAAGTATAAAAGTGGGGGATATGTCAACTAGAATGGCGGGGAAACCATCACTCACACGTCAGGCAAGGTCTCCCGATCGGTAGAGGCCATTATGCGAGCCTCAGCAGAACAATGGCGGAAAGGGACAAGACAAAGATTAGGCGCAGGGACCGGGGTAAATCGCGGACGCTGACGAGGGGAGGTAGAGGTAGATAACAAAGAGAAAGTGGAAGAGAGGAAGGAGGGGGAGGGGCGGAAGGGCTTTGCGCGCACTGGAATGGCAACGCTGGCACGTCTTAGAGCCACTACGGATCTTCTCCCCCACATCACTTCCCAACGACCCAAGTTTTCTAACTTGGCGGCTATCGTCGGATGTCAAGTGTGTCTCGTCTCCCCAGTACACTATACGCAATCGGATATAAGCGAACTTCTCCTCCCAGTCGAGTACGCGTGGAGGAAAGAAACGGAATTTCCTCCCTGACGGAGCTCCGTCGGAGCTTGGACCATCATCAAAGGCGGCTAGCATTCCCGCGCAACGAATCCACCTTTCACTAATTTAGTCTCGGAGTTCGATCCTACCCAAAAGAACGCCATGGCTGATTCGGATGAGGAATACGTGGGAGATGTCACTGAAGATGAGGATGACCTTCAAGTGGCCGGCGGAGACAAGATTGGAACGAGGAAGAGAAAGCAGCGTGGAGGACAAGAGTGGGAGCTTTCGAGGACTTGGGAGACGCTCGTCGAAGGTGCAGATGGTACGATCAACTCAACGGTAGAAGGTCTACTGGAAGCTGGGAAGCGTAAGAGGTAAGGGGGTTTCTCTTCATTCGGGTACCTCAATATATACAAGTCACTAATTTTGTTGGGCGATTTCAGGCTGTTGAAAGATACAACTCCCCTCCAGCGCGGCATTATACGTCATTTGATCCTTGTCCTTGACCTTTCTCAATCGATGTCCGAGAAAGACCTTCGTCCTACCCGATACCTGTTGACTTTGCGATATGCGCAAGAGTTTGTGCGCGAGTTCTTTGAACAGAATCCCATCTCCCAACTGGGTGTCCTGGGTCTCCGAGATGGATTGGCCATTAGAATCAGCGACATGAGTGGAAACCCCACGGAGCATTTAACAGCCATCCAAGCGCTGAGGCCGCAAGACCCAAAGGGCCTTCCCAGTCTACAGAATGGTCTGGAAATGGCGCGGGGCGCTCTCTTGTATGTTGTCTTGTGTACTTCGCAAATGTAATGGTGCAGGGATTTTCAAACTAACTTTTTGGTTACAGTCACACCCCAAGCCACGGCACGCGCGAGGTCCTAGTTATATTTGGCTCTTTACTATCCTCTGACCCCGGAGATATTCACCAGACAATCAGCACCTTGATCAGTGACAAAGTACGAGTCCGAATTGTTGGTCTCGCTGCACAGGTTGCAATCTGTCGTGAACTTTGCACAAAAACAAATGGGGGTGACGAGACAGCTTACGGCGTAGCGCTGAATGAGCAGCATTTCCGGGAGTTGATGATGGATGTTACCACACCCCCGGCCTCATATTCCCAGAAGCAAACGGCTAGCTCATTGTTGATGATGGGCTTCCCGTCTCGGACGGTCGAATCAAACCCCTCTCTCTGTGCCTGCCATTCCAAACCTTCTCGAGGCGGATATCTATGCTCTCGCTGTGGCAGCAAAGTTTGTAGCCTGCCTGCAGAGTGTCCCTCGTGTGGTCTGACTCTCATTCTCTCTACACATCTTGCCCGTTCATATCACCATCTATTTCCCTTAATCAACTGGGTAGAGGTTCCATGGCGCCGGGCTTCGCAGTCCACCGCATGCTTTGCTTGCGGGCTTCCTTTCCCAGCTGTTCCACCTGTGGATCAATGGCAAGTGACCGAGAACCAAACTAAAGGAATGAGTGTGAGTAGTCGCTACGAATGCACTGCTTGCAAAAACCACTTCTGCATTGATTGTGATCTTTTCTCTCACGAAGTTGTTCATAATTGTCCTGGATGTCAGAGTCGGACTAACCACCAGGAATTGGATGCGCAACCCGCAAATTCGGATGGAATGGACATGGCAGCTTAAAGGAATACCCTGTATTTTCCTGGGGTTTTTTTGGATCTTTTCGTTTACATATCATAATCATAGCATTAACTGGGGCGTCATCTGGGATCTTTCATAAATAAATAATAACATTATACTTGCTAAACAAACATTCCTCAAAAGCTCAGATATTTTCACTGTCAAAGTCTTGAAATTATGTAAAGTAGTAAGTAACCTACTAAATGTGCAGTATGTAGTAGAGAACATTAAAGCTCGCTATGTCGATCTCTTCGGATTCAAGCTTCTCCAGTTTAAATCCGCCTCCGATAAGATATGATCATGCTTATCGTGTATCGCATGAGCCTCGGCAACCTCGCTCGTTCTACCCCACCACTCCGCATCATTACAAACTGCACTGCTTGAAACACCGTAACAATGGCTGAAAACTCAGATATATTCGAACGATTACGGGACTATCCTTTCAATACGGACCAAGAATTCGCAAATGGACTTGCAATTATCCTAGGCCACCCCGCCACGCCCGCCACAGAAGAGGAGATCAATCGGGACGATGACCTTGTTCTACAAGCTAAATGTTTCTTTTTTTCACGGTACTGTCTATATTCAATTGCTACTTATATTCAAGTACATCGGCTAATCGTTTTTAAGCAATGAAAATCTTACCTCGCCCATTGAATTTGCCGCCTACAAGTCATGGCTAGCTTCATCCACGCCCTCCGAGTCCCAACAACCGACACAAGCAACCGATGAATCAGACACCTCTGGCAATGAAAAGGCGGCGACTACAGAGCCTGCATACCCCTCCTCGTTTGCGCACATTGTTGATCTCATTACCACTGGACAACCTATCCCGGGAATTGAACAGATCCCAGATACAGTGTTGACGGGGCATGAGATCTCAAGCGAGAAGCCTCGGCGACGCAAACCGTGGGAAAAGGACGGGGCGGAGCAGAGCCATAATGAACCAGAAGTGCAAGCTTCTTAATTATAGGCCCTATTTGATGTGAAGTTTCAATTACTCGATGAAATACATATGGAATTGGAATTGGATGCTCTGACAAGAAGGATATATGAGATTCGGATTATAATAATACAGTTCTCTGCTAACTCGAATAATGCGCGACAAAACAACCACCATGTTGTACAGTCGGTAAGATAACGGAGAACAAACACTGCTCAAAAGTCAACATGTAAAAGACAGACAGGAAAGGTTGGCAGTAGATATCTTAGAAACGCATAACAAAGCCACTCGCAAACCAAAACTCCGACATAATGAACTCCCCATAATTGTTCCGTACTTGAGAGTGAAATATAAGTTACCATCACAAGCAGATCGACGCCTCAGAGAAGTAGTGCTTCGAGCCATGCTCGTCACTAGGGAGACACAAAAAGCCTGAGGGTGACCGAACAATGGGCGAATGGCAGACCAAGAAAATAGATCACCACACACAGTGAACGGACGAGATTGCTTCCACAGAGATAATAAAAAAAAGGGGCCATCTTGTATCTTTATTGAGTAAAGTCCGTCTATCACAAGGTTGGCAAAGGTCAAAAGACACGTAAAACGAATATGATAACTGATGCTGTAGGTAATCATTCCATCCGCAATTTCTTTGTTTTTTCCCACTTGCTTGTCTGACTCCTCACAAATGAGTAAGAGGGAAATTTAGCGTTCGCATAATCACATGAGAGTACTTAGGCAATTTAACGAAAAGGTGCATAGTTCGTATTCCATTGACTCCCGCGGCTAAAGCGGCCTCCGTTTTGGTTTGCAGAAGAAAATCTGTCTTCGTTGAAATGATTGAATCGCCCAATTTGGATGCCAGTTCCAGGCCCAGGGCGTGTAGCGTGAGATGGGTTGCAGCAAAGCATGGCGACGCGTGAGCCAAATTTCGAACCACGAAGGGATACCATGTGCTTCCTAATAGATTCATGGTCAGAAAGAAGGAAACGCGGAGAGAGGTTTAGCATTCAAAAGATACTTACCGGATGTGACTAGCAACGAGCTCGCGTTGATGTGGTGCAGCGTTCATCAAAATCCATTGGATTAAATAATTGCCATACTGATCACCGGCAGCTACAATAGTTGTGAGCTGGGAATTTGTACATCGGAGCATGAGTGCTTCTCACTTACTATCAATCAAAGGCATCCGAGGCCGATCAGTACGCCCAGTACAGACTCGAGTAAGATAGCGATCTAGAAATTCTGAGCCCCCAATCTTCAAACATTTTTCGACGATCTTTGATGCAAACTGATCCATGCTATAGTCGACTGCATAATGAATAACATGCTCAATGGCGCGACTTTTATCATGAGGGGCGCCATGTTCACAAATATGCTGAATGCACCAGTTACCGAATTGTCCATGGGCTAGAACATCGACTTTTCCCAGAACCTCTTCGATTGCCGGTCGCTAAATCATATTAAAAATTATGAGACCCAAAGAACAATGACGGGGAACTAAAGGGCTCATACCTTCTCTTCCTCAACGCAGTTTTCAAAAATATTTTGAACAACCAAGCTTCCCGTCTCCCCCAAAGCAACTTCATGCCACATCCCGCGCAAAGATTCGTTCACCTTGGTCATGACTTGAGGGGGCTCTCCGGTCCATCTCAGTTCAAAGAGCTTTTGCCAGACATGGCAGGCGTATCGATGAATAACGGTTTCTGGGATCCGTCGAAGAAGCTCATGTACCATGACAGCCTTATGCTCCTCTGGGACACAGTCGAAAGCTTTCTGAATGACATGGCAGCCGAATGGATCCATGCTCAGACTGAGAGTATTGCCTCTGATTGCATTTGCGATGGCAACAATTTGCTCAGATGTTCCGTGTTCGAAACAGCGCTGAACAAGAAAGTTTCCAAACCGATTCACCATCAATGGATAGGCTTGGCTCACGATCGCTTCAATTATCTCATATTTTTGCTCTGTTGTGCCGACTTTTAGCTTCTGCTGTAGAAAAATAGATGCTTGCTGGTCATTGTTGCAGATAATCTTGTCCACGATGTACTTCCAGTCGCACGAGACGTTCTTATCTAGGAGACGTCGGTAGTTGAGAGGCTCAAGTGGCGACACATACGTCTGTAAAGAGGTTCCTCCGGGCTATGTAGTATCCGTGTCAGTTCAATCAATCAACCAACCAACCAATCAAGGTTGCATTACTCACAGGTGAATTTGTCCAAGGGGACGAATTCGGGTTCCCAGCGGTAAACTCCGTAGCTGTTGGCGACAGAGCAGTTGGCATTGGTCGTGGAGGATAGGGCGGCATTTGGTATATTCCAATGGATTGAAATGTACTCGAGGGTCTTGAGGTAGGCGAGGAGGGAGATTTGGGAACAGGTTCCGCGGGGGATATTGGAATGACAGTGCCCCAAGCATTAGGCTGAGTAGAGATAAAAGAGCCCGGGCGGCTTCCTTGGGTAATAGAGCGACGATTTCCAGGATTTGGAGCTTGGGTATAACGAGCCTGTTCGACTACAGGCCTGGAATAGAAGCTGTACGTGCTTGCTGAGGGCCCCGATAACACTCTTTGGGCTGGCAAGGGTCCCTGGGGTGTAAAGGCAGGGTAAGCCGTCGCGCCACCCCAAAATCGATTCGTGTCCTGGGTGACTTGATTCGCACCCTGAAAGGTTTCACTGTAAGATTTATCAAAGGGGGTATCGTTCGCAGTTACTCCAAAGGGTACTTGACCTTGCTGATTCCATAGTCCTCGGGTACGATTATAGGCTCCAGCAGACAGTGCATCGGAAATGTCGGACTGAGAATCCTCCTGGGGGTTCCATGCATCCTGAAACTGACCGAATGCAGGGTTTGAAGCATTGAAAGCATTCTGTAGATGGCTTATGGTCTGCTCGGTGATCTCACGGCCACCGAAATCCGCTTCCGAGGGGGTACCCAGAGCTTGATCCAAGGTATGTTTGATCACGCGTGTCTGGGCAAGTTCCTGTTCCTGGAAAGCGATCTTGGAGTTGGCTGCAACAAGTTCTCGCTGGAGTCGAACAAGCTCCCCTGTGTTGTCAGTCTGGGTATCATGCTCGCCGACCGCTGAATTGATTGCTGGCAGGACAGTTGGAGAAATTTTTGCGAGTATTCTCTCCAAACCAGAGGAGCGTGTGTTGACAGTAGGTTCAGGTCTCGCATGTTCCAACTTCTGCTTCTAGGATTGTTAGATATCACGACCCCAGATGTTCGATGGACCAAGCAACCTCACCTTGGTAGAGGGATGATCAGAATCATCGCTGAATGAATTCTGCGAAGTCTCGTTCCTAAGCACTTCCATGGCATCTGATGACCCGAGGCGACTACTTGAGTGCCGATGAGTCTGCAAGTGAATATCGTAAGCATAGGTACCGCTTCCATCCCGTCGGACACAAAAGTCGATCACTCACCAATGACTCTCGACCGAAGGTCAGATTTTGTGAAGTTGTAGTTTCCTTGCTTAGTAGAACATCTTTGTTGATGAGGGCCAGTTGAGATGGCCTCATGAGGGCGGACACGGTGCTCATCTTTGACTTGGTTTTGTCTGACCTATTGAAGAAGAGACACGGTAAAACAGATTGACACAAGTGGCTGGGGTTGGTCGTATCTCGCAGGGGATTGAATGGAATTCAGTAGGAGTACAAAAGAGTAAGAAAGAGATGAAAGGTTGATCAAGACAAGTTCAAAACACTGCGGGAAAGACAAGAGCACTTACATCGTAGGAAAGGAAGGCACGAGTAGGAGTGAATGTTAAGGAACAGCAAGAACAACAGGAACAGCAGGGGCAAACCAGAGCATATACTGTAATGTTTAAGGGTTTTTAGTCCTTTAAGAGGATTTCTACAAGAGGGTTTTTATTATGGTGTCTTTGCTAGTGAGGCCATACTACTTGTGGAGTAAAACTAATTGCAGGCCTACTTAGTATAGGTATAGTATATTTCCTGCCCTCAGTCCTTCAGTTTATGAATATCAAGTTATTATAATTCCATAAATCCTATTGGTTAGCTCAGGCTTTATTAAATCTACTAGTGATCTTACATGACATTTATAAAATAATAAAATAAGCCAACCCCAACTTATAGCACTAGACAGCATCACAGCCACTGGCATATACATCGGTAGGCTCCGCCGACTGCACACTATGTATGTAACACCCGGCGCTAAGCCCCCCTTTTCACCCTCAATCTTACTTGGCCTTATCTTTTTTAACGTCTTTCTCTACATCCGGCTATCCCTCTATCCCTATTTCTTTCTTTTTTTCTTTTTCTTTTTCCTTTTCCTTTCCAGTTTCATGATATAAATGAAACCGGTATATCTCTTTCTGATTAAAAAAGAAAGAAAAGAGGAAAAGAAAACAACCAGATCTATTAATTTGCAGGTCAACTTTGATTACGTGGTGTCTCGGCACTTCTAAGGTGCCGTCTCAACTTTCATTGGTTCAAGCTGATTCGTCATCCAAGACCCAACCACGCTCATTGCCTATCATCATTAGTGTTAGCACCATCCTCCCTTGAGATTCCCCTCCGATTGAATCTAGGCCTCTGGCAAATCTTCTCTGGCAACTGTTAGAAGTACGTGGGAATTGACACCTACACGCGCCGACCTCTACATGTGCTAACGTGTACCGTTCAGAGTGTCTACCACGCTAGAGGCTGTGGATGATGGCGACAACCACCGTCACCGGCCACGGACGCCGGGCGTCCATGCGACAAACCGATCTACAGACACCACTTAAATCCTCCCAACCGACGAGCAGCCCAATTGATCAATTCCCTCCATATGAAGAGACTCTCGATTCCGCTATCGGGAACGGTCGCCCGAACCCAAGCCCCTCCGTGAAATACGCCGCCAACGATACGTGGGAACCACGAAAGTCGGCATTCTACTCGCGAGATTACGCCAATGGTTCCATACGAAATCCTAAACAGCGGCCACGGAAAAGCATCAGCGAGGCAATCACCACAATCCGAACCCGTAATGGCAGTATGAGTGCCAATGCTCATGAGATAGCTGAGGCCCTTCGCGCCCCAGTTTCATATCGTCTAATTGTATTTGCCTCCTGGAAGAGCATGGTACAACGAGCTCCAAGCTAACTTTCTCTCCCAAGGGTCTCTGCGTTATATGGTACTTAACGTCCGCGCTCACGAACACATCCTCAAAATCCATTTTGAATGCTCTGCCGATGCCCATCACTCTGACCATCATCCAATTCGCATTTGTATCCATCTGGTGTTTGCTGCTAGTCTACATATCCACTTTCTTCCCAAGTCTTAAAAAGAGCATCCCGGTACTGAAACATGGGATTCGCTATCCTTCTCGCGATGTCATCTCTACTGCGTTGCCGCTAGCCGTTTTCCAACTCGCAGGCCATATTCTCAGCTCTATGGCAACTTCTCAAATACCCGTATCGTTGGTTCATACCATCAAGGGTCTGTCGCCTTTATTCACTGTCCTGGCATACCGAGTTGTGTTTCGCATCCGATATGCGCGGGCCACCTACCTGTCGCTGATTCCCCTCACCCTTGGAGTCATGCTTGCTTGTTCCACAGGAGTATCAAGCAACTTCTTCGGCATTGTCTGCGCATTCTTCGCTGCCATCGTTTTCGTATCGCAGAATATATTCTCCAAAAAACTTTTCAATGAAGCTGATCGTGCGGAGACCGATGCTGTACCAAACCCAGCAAGACGGAAGCTGGACAAGCTCAACCTTCTCTGCTATTGCTCCGGCTTGGCTTTCTTCCTCACCCTACCTATCTGGTTTGTGAGTGAGGGATACCCCTTAGTCTCCGACTTCATTCATGACGGCGTGATTTCTCTGTCGGGTAAGCAAGGCTCGTTGGATCATGGAGCTTTGGCCATTGAGTTTGTCTTCAACGGCGTCTCTCACTTTGCACAGAACATTTTGGCCTTTGTGCTTCTATCTATGGTCTCCCCTGTCTCTTACTCTGTTGCCTCCTTGGTAAAACGAGTCTTCGTTATCGTTGCTGCAATTTTGTGGTTTGGAAGTTCAACCACGCCCATCCAGGCCGTTGGAATTGGTCTCACATTTCTGGGTCTCTACCTGTACGATCGCAACAGTCACGACGATGTGGCCGATAAACGTGCTAATGCGGACCACTTCCGCGCCCGTGAATCGATTCTTCCCACGAATGCTCGCCAATCAAACAAGCCCTGGGACTCGAACGGCTATTCTTTCCCCGGTCCACGTTCATTTGAGTCTTTCTCGTCAAATGCCCATGTCACACAGAGCTCCAAGAAGGAAGATGATGGACCAGGGCGAGTACGGCCTCGAGGGGCCAGTACTTCTCGAACTTGGCTTCCTGGGACCAAGCAAGAATCAACTTGGCAACCGACTGATTCAGCCCCTGCTTCTGCCATATAGCAGTGCTCTCTTACAATTCGTTGATCCGGAGATTATAGTCTTCTCATTTCCATTCTCTTCCATTCCCTGAGGGCTGGAACAAAATTAGGGAGAAAATCTCGGTGTATTATACAGGCGTTCTCGAAGCGTTGATTTTATTGATTATTTCGCTGGATATCTCTGGATGCCTAGCATAGATGAGGGCACGTGGGATGTACATGATAACAATCTATGAGTCTGGAGTATGAATTAATTGGTAGATCTAACGAAGCATGCCTGTAGCCATTTAATTTGAGGCAAACTACGATAGGCCGTCTTCCACGAATTAGCAAATGTTACTTGTTTCTGTTTGCATCCCCGTCTTATAGAACGTAAAAGGGAAAGGCGGTGTCAAGCCGATTTGCAATCTTATGAATGAATTATAGCACAAGAAGAGTAATAGAACCTCAGTTGACAATATATAAGAATTTAACCACGGCGCCTGGTCGCAGCACCACTGTCACGCCCGGTAGCACCGCCCGCAGTAGGCTCAGCATTCGCCATAGGACCAGGCGAGGTGCCAGCCATCCAGCCAGCCAAATCAAAATTGCCTCCAGCCATAGCATTGCCTGTCGCACCAGTCAACGCAGACGAACGTGACTGTTCCTCGAACTCAGCGCGCATTTCCGGATCCACTGGAGATAGTTAGTTAGCCAAGGTAGAATTTCGAAAGGAACCGTAACAAAACATACTATTTTCCATCAACTTGGGCATACCAAAGGTGAGACCCAAAGCAGCAACAGCCAACAGAAGCATAGGGTTCTTAAGCAGACTCATGGGGGAAACTATCAAGTCCATATTAGAGATCAATGCCATAAAGGATATAGTAGGCAGCGCAGCGCAGGAAGTCAAGTCAAACTCACAGCTAGCGCGTTCTTCAAAGAAGCCTCTACGACCCAGAAGCTTTGCCTCCACAACCACATCCGACTGTTTCTTGCCAGCAACAGCGACATCAACTACGTATTTCTCGGCGCCACGGTTATCCCAAGGGTTTCCGCGGAAGGTCTCCCAAACGCCCAGGACGGATCCATCGGCGGCAATATCCACCCGGTAAGGAGCAAAGATATATTCACTGGAACGGATATCCAGCAAGTATGAGCCCTGTTGTACGGGGATATCGCGGAAGGCAAAGGTGGATATGTGGGATAACGGAGCTGTCAGGAGGTGGCCGTCGTCGCCATTGCTGGCGGGGAGGGTGGTCAAGGTAGCATGGGTGGAAGCCGGAAGGGCATGTGGGTTAGGGAGGAGATTGGAGGTAGGGACGGTGATAGTCAAAGAAGCAGCAGCTAGATGGCTGAGCAGTAAAACCACCAGAGCCTTGAACATGGTGTGCGGGGAGCGACTTGAATTGATAAGTGGACAATGTACAGCCCTCAGCTTGAGGATAACATTGACTTTAGCGTATGGGTATGTTATAGTAGGCACTGGGGGCTTGGTCTTAGTAAGCGATGATATATAAAGTGTGGGCTCTTTGATGCTGTATTCGTGAGGCATCAACCAATCACACGATGAAAATGAAAATTCGGAATATTTCTTTTGGCTTTTGCAGTGACTGACATTGGCATATGTCAAGGTTACGTAGGAAAATATGTCTACATGATTCTATGTATTTGGTTGTACTCAGATCACGAAGTCCAGGACAAGTGAAAATTCAGGTACCGTGTCGCATTACTGTGCTCCGTACTAGGATATACCACCGAAAAAGACTCCAGATGTCCCCGTACCTGGTTCTCGGCAAAAGGGAACATGCAGCGGAACCCGGATGTGGATTTCTGGATTTCTTGTTGCCTCCCCTTCTCCACTTGTGGACTCGACTGGAGTGAACTGGAGTCATTTAGTAATAAAGACAGTGTATATCGTGGGGAAAGAAGAAAGGGCCAAGATTATGATAGGATCGTCATTCATGATCTATATCAAAGACTATATAGGAGTATCCCAATAGGATGACTCTTCTATAGAAAGTCTAGCCAAAGCCTATTCTATACTTGTTCCAGCCCTGAGTAGTTTTTAAATGAATCCTGCTGCACTAGGCATATCGGCTAAAGTACACCAGGCGCCTCTAGCGCGAAGAAAAAAAAAAGCCACTGGGGATCAACCAGAACGTCCGGAGTTCTAGTAAGGTCTCCGCCCGAGGGAGAGAAAAGAAGACATACGAAGAGAGAAGAGAGAGAAAAGGGAATGACCATTTGACTTCTTTACTTCTTTTCACTTCCCCCACTTCCATTTCCAAGGTTCTCTGGATGTTGATTTACACTCTTTTTTTCCCTTCACGACTCATACAGAACCCCGTCTTGGCCAGAGTATGATTGGCCCGATCCTTTCCACCCACTGAACCACCAACCACCAATTTTCCCCCTCTTTGCCTGCTTTCCTTTATCCAGGAAGCCCATCTTCCCTTCCCTTCAACCCTCCAACACTCCCCCCCACCCTTTGCCTCAGAAGACATGGAGCACTCAACGCCCATGTCCTGGCCGGAGCAACTCCATGAAAATCCTCTCATTACGGCGGGGGAAGATGAATTCTCCAATTTCCTCGAGTTCGACATGCACTTCCCCGACCTGGAGGGGCACGGACCAGCACATTCTCAAATGCAAGACCAGCAACATGTGATGGGACACCCGCCGACCACCACTGCGCCCTCAACAATGGCCCACGATCCGCGATCGAATCCCTATGCTGCCCCAATGGAGGGTCTGGCAATGGACTTTGGCCAGCAGGTCTCTGCGCCATCGAGTATGCCATACTCAAATCCTAGTATGACTCCGGGATTCTGCGCCCAAGATTCTACCCACATGTCGCAACAGCCGCAACACGGTCACCACTACATGCAGGGTCAAACCATGATCCCGCCAACCCCGAACAGTATGGAATTACATGGGAATGCGGCCCGGTACTCGCAGCGCATGGACGACAATCCGGAGATGTATGATCCTCGCTATTCGCGCGTTGAAGACCAGGTATGTTTAGAATACACGCCTAGATCCGTCCCCGGGTAATCCATGAAAAAATGATCCCTAACTTACGGATTGTCTAGGCATTATACACTCCTTTAATTTCACCGGCGATGACCCCATTAGAGAGTCAATTCCAATTAGATGGCTTTGCGGTTCCTGGAGAATACAGCATTACACCTCTCACCTCACCCGCTCTGGAAGCCCAGTCTCACCACACGAATAATGGCTTTTATCATTCAAGACAGGTCTCGGATGCAGGATTTGACCCCAATAGCGCCGAGATCAACCATTTATCAGGAATATCCGCCCCAGGGTCTCCCGGTATCATTCGCAAGACCAATCGTCGACGCCCTTCAACTGCAGCCACTTCGCGTCTATCAGGCCGAAACAAAGTCAAGCAATCCCCTTCTATTCGCGCACAGACTCAGCGCAGGTCAAAACAAACGCCCAATTCGGAGGAGTTCTATAATAGTCTATCCCAGGAATTGAATAAGCCACAGAATCACGATGTGCGATCGCTCCAGGCGAGCAGCAATGAAGGTTCTGGCCAAGATTCAGTTTCACCGGAGCCATTATCAGAGCCCTTGATGCTTCCCCCAGCACTTCCTTCGGCACGCAAGTCTCCTGCTATTGCACCTCAACCGGCCCAGCTTCCGAGTGCGGCTGCCACCCCAGCGACACTGATGCGCATCCAACGGACACAGCATGCACAAGACCCATCAGGTCAATTTATGGGTCGAGCTCAACTGGAGTACCATGATGAGACAATGGAGGATATTTCCTTGCCTGAAGCCGCTGCACCCTCGCAATTACGCCCCAGGATTAATCGCATCGATACAAGCGTGCGCACCACTACAGCCAGTCCGGCCATCTCTGCAAATGCGACTCCTCTATTGGAACCTCGCTCATGTCCACCCAGCGGGTCTGTTGCGATCAGTCCCCGCACGGCTGCCATGCCATCTCCTAGTGGGCCACTTCCCAAGAGGTCAGATCCATCTCGATCTTCAATTTCGAGCCGAAAGCGACAGAGCGTATCCTCCACACAAGCAAGCCCACAGTTACGACCAAAAATTAGCCCTAATATTCAACCACTGATGCGCGGTAGTGATAGTGAGTTAACCTTTCCCTTTCCCTTTCCCTTTCCCTTTCCCCTTTTTCCTTCTATTAAACAGACTCGAACTAACCATATGATTTCCAATCTACAGACTTCTCACAAGACGCACTTCTGGCATCTAAATCCAATTACCAACACATCCTCGATGGCACTCTGCCCTCTGGAGTCTCATACCCGGAAACATTGGCAGAAAACCTGAGCTCCAAGCGTACCAATCACAAATTGGCCGAACAGGGCCGACGAAACCGCATCAACAGCGCCCTAAAGGAAATCGAAGCATTGATTCCCCAGGAGTTCGTCCAAGCTCGACTGGACAAGGAAGCTGCAATCACAGGAATTAAACCCGGGGACAAGGACAAGGACAAGACAGCCAACCAGGCAATCAGTAAGGCCAGTGCGGTAGAAATGGCTATCGACTACATCAAAGCCTTGAAACAGAACCTGGATGACACTGCTACCAGATTGGCTTTGACTGAGGCCAAGCTGGCAGGTTTCACCTTGGATGAAGAGAAAACCACCCCGACTGCAACCTCCGAGCAGACTGCTTGCGAAGCCACCACTGGTTCCGAGACGGAAGATAGAAGTTCGTAACCAGATTTTATACCAGAAGATGTGACCGGAAAGTTTGATCTACATTGTATTTTTTTTTTCTTTTCTTCTTTCTCTTTGCCCTATCTTCTATTCTTTTTTCCCGCGAGAAAATGTGTGTCAGGGTCATTCGAAGAGCCCTGGGATTTGATCGACAGTTTCGCTTTGTGTATGTGTAATGATCTATCTTTTCTTAACTTCTCTAGGTTTGGGTGGGTTTGATAGCGTCGGTGTTTGTTTGTTTTTTGATTCCATTTCTTCTTTTTTACTGGTGGCTAGGTTCAACGGGTTTGCTCTCTTGCTCTTGATTTTTCTTTCTTTCTTTCTTATTCAGGGGCCTTTATTCCTTTCCTTGTTAGGTCCTTACGTGCGAGTACCAGATAGACTTTTACCCCATGATGTGCATACATGTCATCCACGATTTGTTAAATTTAAATTCAAGATTCCAATTCAAAGATTTGATTGAATGTATTCCAATTTAAACACTGCCAAGAGATTAATATTAGCGAATATTAGGCTAATATTCAATCATATCATGTACCCTACGTCAGAGCCTCTACTAGTATAACTGGGAATAGGAAAAGAATAGGAATAGTATGAACACCATCAATGCTGAATGAATTTCGTCGCTCATGAGCTTGTACAAATGCAAAGAAGAAAGGCCCCGGTATATCCTTAGAAACAATGGGCCACAATCAATAATCACGAAATACAGCTACCATGTCATCCAAGCGAGCGACCTCTCCAAGCAACAGAGCTTCCTTATCTTTCCAACGTTGCAGGAGCTCCAGTTCTTCTTCAGTAAGATATTCCTCCTCATGACCCTTGACATCGCTTCGCTCAGTCTTCTCCAAGAAATCCTTGAGACGATTCCGCTCCACCTTGATTCTCTGTATGGTCCTCGACATAGCCTTGTAAGTATCCTCCAAAACGCTACCAACGACGCGATCTGGATCATAATACCACAAGAAGATAGTCTTAGAAGGTTGTCGCTGAGCATCCTTAGGGACTTCCTGCAGATCCACATACCCCCCAGCTTGCATGCTAGAAAGTGTTTGACGCAGATCTTTCCATGGAAGAAAGCTAATTTCTTGAAGTCGCTTCTCGTCCAATTTACCCTTTGCATGAAGGACACGAATGACACGCAATGCCACATCGCCGTATCTCGATTCGATCATCCTCTCTAGCTCCAAGTGTCGTAATTTGCGAGCCAAGCCACGGAAATTAATCTGCCATTGAGCAGAACCATACAATTCCACACATACAGTGAGGTTGTAAGGGGCTTGTGAGAGGAGATTAAGATGCTGGTTAATCTCCCAAGCTCGATTTGTGCCGTTCTCATCGTCGTCATTGGCATTGTCATCATGATCGCCATTGATTCCATTCTCCAATGGACGTTTCCCGCGTCCATTGACCAACTGCGAAGATGAGTCTAGCGGGGCGAAAGCTCCAGATATATCCATTTGGGGGTCGATATCTCTCAAGAAGCTATCGGCCTGGATAGGTTGGGAGTAAAGAGAACCCTCCTCGCCTTCGCGGGGGATATCCGTCTTATCTCGACATTTGGAGGTATTGTATTCGATGCGACGAAGAAGAGACTCGTAGACCCTTGAAGTTGCCGGGGGAGCCTGCTGTTCAGCAAGAGTGACAAATCTATCCATTCGTAGCGCGACGTCTAATTTCTCGTAATTTACTCGTACCACCAACCCAGCCTAAATTGAAATGTTAATGTCCCGCGATACAATCAAAGTTCTCCGCTGAGATGTCATCTCTTACCTCCATAGGAACATTATCGAATCCATCCTCGTCTTCTGACCAGTCATTTTCTTCTTCATCTTCCTCCGCGTGGTTTCCGTTGCCATTTACACCATTTGCCAGCCGTAGCTCATTTGTCGAGCCTGATGCAGCATTTCCCCACTTCCTTTTGATGCCTCGGGGAAGACCATTAACCATGAGGGTCTCCGAAAGATCCGCGTGAAGCCGCTCTTGCAGCAAATTTTGTGTATCCGCGTCAATCGCTTCCTGCTGTCTCTTGCCTTTCAAAACTTTGTTACCTGGCCTAGATGCAGCAATACGTCGGGCCTCAAGGAGATTATCGTCGGGGCTCTGAAAGGATGCGTCGCGCACGCGCATCAAATACCCATGTGATGCAAGGGCTTTGAGGGTGGCGTGGAGAGGAGCTGGCTTGAATTCCGGCGCATGATCCCCATTGGTTTCGACAGGTCCATCTTCCACCTCCATTTCATTTTCCTGCGTTTCTTCATTGGAGTTTGTGATGCCATTCGGGGTTGGGGGGTTTAGAGATCGGAGCTGAGGGAGAGTTTCGAGATGAGTTACAGAGGCATTGCCGAGGAACATGATTGTTTCCATAATTCGAGCCGCATATTCTCCGAGACGATCCTCTACCAAATTGAGAATCTTCCCGGAGCGCACGAGGTAGTATGCAGCATTGGGGTTTGACTCGTAATAGGTATTGTTGTCTTCGAGGGAGGTGAAATGGAAGACGAGGTGATGTTGAATCATGGCTGTCAGACCATGACGAAGTTGGCGATCAGTCAGACGAGAGTGGAATTTTAATCGAGCGAAAGGAAGTCGTTCATAGCGTTGTAAGACAGTGAATATGCGCTAAGAACATTGAGCGTGGTTAGCGCCTGTTTAAACTCTGCAAACAAAAGCCTGATCGATGTATTTCTGCAACGCCTAGATTGCGACCAAAGTCCGAGGGTTACTCACAGCAAAGAGCTCTCCGAAGTTATCCTCAATGAGAAGCGTGCAAAGCTCCACAGCATACTATTCAGAAGAGTCAGAAGCAGGACGAGGTTGAACGAAAGGGCTTTGGCGCGCACCTGGGACATCAACATGGCGAATTAAGAGAGCTTGCCACTCTCCAGTCCTCACAGGGAACAATCGAAGTCACCGCAACGAGTTCATAGAGGGGAATCGATGCGGTTGCGAAAGAGTGTATGGCGGGCACTTTTTTGCTTATCAGTCACGTGATAATCAGCTGATTCTTATACCTTCAAGCGCGGAACATCTCGAGGTGAAAGCTGCCATGCGTGCTAGAACATGTAAGATATTTGAATAGTCTTCAACGTCTAAAATAGAAAATTTTACATAATTTGCCATGTGTGGAATATATTCAAACCAACAAATTTCCTCAGTCTCTGCATCCAGAATCAACTTTTTCCTATATAAAACAGCTCAAAGCAACTTCTTAGTAGTTTTGTAGAAAAGTTCTTCCGATCCCGTCCGACTCGTCACGGCAGCCAATCAGCGACCGAGTAATCAACCCAGTCCCGGCATCTTGAAGCTTTTCGTAACCCGTCTGCTTCCCTCCCCCGACGCATCCCCCCTCCCCTCAATTGCCTCCCTCGTCATAACCCAATTGGGTTCCTGTCTCTTATTTTCCTTCTTATAATTGTCCCCGACACATCATGTTGTCGCGGTCCTCCCTCAGCCGAAATGCGCCCCGTGCGCTCTCCGCCGGCCGTCGGGCTATGGCTTCTGCTGCCAACCCAACCTTCCAGTACGATGTCTCCGAGGCTGCTGGTGTGAAGGTCGCCAACCGTGAGGTCCAGGGTGCTACCGGTACTCTGGCCCTGGTGGCCAAGGCTGGCTCCCGCTACCAGCCCTTCCCTGGCTTCTCCGATGCCCTCGAGAAGTTCGCCTTCAAGGTCCGTTCAGCAGACATCAATCGTTCATCTAGGGTTCGGTCATCTAATCTCATTCGCTTATAGACCACACTCAAGCGTTCAGCACTGCGCATCACTCGTGAGGTTGAGCTGCTGGGCGGCGAGATCTCGGCGACACACTCGCGCGAAAACGTCGTTCTCCGCGCCAAGTTCCTTGCCAATGACCTTCCATACTTCACAGAGCTCCTGGCTGAGGCTGCCAGCCAAACCAAGTTCTCCGGTACGTTACTTGCTAGATTTGGTTGAGCAATATCAATGTTTCCCGTGGACATTGGTGGCATATACCCGGAAATTCTTTCGTTTTGATGGTTCCCGCCCGCTCATAACTAACACGAACTTTTGCTTGATACTAGACCACGAATTGAACGAGGTTGTCGCCACACTTCTGAAGTACCAGCAGCAGGCTGTCTACTCCAGCCCCGAGACCGTTGCCCTCGATGCCGCCCACGGCGTTGCCTTCCACCGCGGTCTGGGTGCCCCCATCACTCCCAGCCAGACCACCCCCTACGAGAAGTACCTGTCCGGCGACGCCCTGGCTCAATTCGCCCAGGACGCCTACGCCAAGTCCAACGTTGCTCTGGTCTCCACTGGTCCCAACTCCGCTGATGTCTCCAAGTGGGTTGGCCAGTTCTTCAAGGATCTCCCTGCTGGCAGCTCTTCCAGCCAGTACAAGGTCCAGCCCAGCCAGGCCAGCAAGTACTTCGGTGGTGAGCAGCGCATCCCCTCCAAGAACGGCAACGCCGTCGTGATTGCCTTCCCCGGTTCCAGCGCTTTCGGTACCGCTGGCTACAAGGCCGAGGCTTCCGTCCTGGCTGCTCTGCTGGGCGGCGAGTCCTCCATCAAGTGGACCCCTGGTTTCTCTCTGCTTTCCAAGGCTACCCAGGGCTTCTCTTTCCTCAACGTCTCCACCAAGAACCACGCTTACTCCGATGCTGGTCTCTTCACCGTCACCCTCTCCGGTGCCGCTGATCAGGTTGGTGCCGCTAGCAAGAACGTCGTCGATGCCCTCAAGAAGGCCGCCGCCGGTGAGGTTTCCAGCGAGGACATCAAGAAGGCCGCCGCTCTGGCCAAGTTCCGCGCTCTTGAGTCTGTCCAGACTCTCGACACTGGTCTTGAGGCCACTGGCTCCGGCCTCGTCCACGGTAGCAAGGCTTACCAGATTGGCGAGATTGCCCAAGCTCTTGAGAACGTCTCTGAGGAGCAGGTCAAGGAGGTATGTTTTTGCCCTACATAATTCTTTTATTTCCCCCTCCTTTCAAAAATTGCATATACTAATATTTATTGACTTTAGGTCGCCAAGTCCTTCCTTTCCGGCAAGGCCAGCCTTGTCAGCGTTGGCGACATCCACCAGCTCCCATACGCCGAGGACCTGGGTCTGTCTGCTTAAACTCCTTGTACTTCATACAACCCCTAGACCGAGGGAAAAGCGTGTTTCCTCGTTTGGATTTGATGTGACCATTTGTGCCTAGATTCTTTGCCGATATCTCCTTTGTGTTTGAGGGTGTAGTTGACTGTAATACAATTGTACCTTATTCGATGCAGTCTTCCTTGTAATTCAGTTTAAATTCATGGACCTCTCCATGCTTGTTTAAATTTAAACATGTTAAACTACGACTAGCTTACTGTCAGCTTCTGACTTGCCCGGGAAGATTCTCTAACGAACCCCGTCAGGCTCGGGGTGCCAGAATAAAATATTCAGCCTTTCCTCAACAGACCGGTTCACGCATCATAGTCCACATGGTATGTCCAACTGGGTCTATTCCTCTAGCTTGGCTTCGATTTTCGGAGATCAAAGATGACACTGGGGAAGCCTCCAGTAGCAGCCAGTACAGATAGCCAACTACAAACAGCCAACTACATACAATTGCCAGTCGACTATTTCAGGCTTGAGGATATTACCAGCAGTTTTCATTATTTCGCTAACCTTATTTCACTAACAGCATTTACTATCTAGTTCACAAACATCATATTCCAAGTTACAGGTGCTTAGATTAATAATCAGTGAGCTAGACATCTGGACTAAGTAGCTTATTACCTTCAAATCAAGTCTAAAGTATGTACTGTTAGCTGCCAATTCGTACGATATGATCTTACTGTTGGAGTAAGAAGCCAATTGTAGATCAAGAAGGTAGTTAGATATAGCTATTGAGCGGGAAAATCATGATTAAGTTGTTGAATTGAAATGCATATGAATATCAATAAAGCCCTGGAGAGTTCGAGGACCGCTAAACTTCACTTGTACAAGCCCGAATATCCCTCATCAAGGAGACTTTCCATGGTTTTAGGAGCTAATGTTGCGACCAATACCCAAGGAAATCATTCATCTGCACTCGGAAGTCTTAGACAATGCCTGTACGTCAGGAGTCACGACCTTCTAGTCTACCTCAGCAAAGTCTAACAATATACCCACTTAAGCTCCTTAAGCTCCGAATGAATAAAGCTAGGGAGTTTGAATTTCTTCGATCATTTGAGGTTTCTATTTGCATCGCACGTCACAAAGCTTACAGAAGATTTAAGTATTCAGTGGAGAATACTTAGGTGAAACAGCCTAGGCTTCATACCCCGAACCCAACGTCTGGAACTAAACAATAAACAAATAAAGCGCAAAGTAGCCTGAGTAGCCTTAGTAGCACCCAAAGTCCCAGCATAAAATTCCTCGAAGTCAAGTGCCCAACCTCAGGCTCCTAGCCTGAGGCTAACCAAGTATAAAACCAAAGCAACAAATCAAGACCTCGCTATGTACCCCATTCAGAACTTTGAAAGCAATATGAACCATTAATACATGTAATTTTGATACAGTCCGAGAAACTACGTAGCATTCAAGCAAAGGTAATAATATGTCAACCCGCAATTTCTCCAGAATCCCATACTGAGCTCATGGCTTATGATCCATCCATTATAACCGAGGTCAAGCCACGGGCTTGCGGGCCGCCGGGCACAGATCCTTGCATAGCGTTTTGAATGAAATGAAACACAACAGCCTCGGATAAGCTACACGGATAAATGGAAAAGGAAATAAGCATACGTGCCGTTTCAATTTAATAAAGAAATAAAGAAATCAAGAAATATTACTCATATGTGACGAACGTAGTCTGGAGCGAAGAAAAGGCCGATTTACGCCCCCGAGATCGGATGTTTGACTTCTGCTCTTTCCATACGTCAATCAGCCCCCACTTAACGGGGGATGGGGATTAGCATGGGGATGTGTTGTGAGTAGAAGCGGAGGAATTCTTGGTTATTTTGCGGGATGCTAGTGACTATCGTGATATTTATGGAATGAATACTTTGAACTCAGGATTGTGTTCCAGGTAAGGGTTACTGATGTGGTTTACATTCAAGCTTGTTCAAATTACTTGTTTGTGTTTATAGGCTATTCTATTGAGCTAATTTGTAGTTCTATACGCAGTGTCATTTAACATGACTAGAAATGCGCCAAACAAAGGAAACCATCTTAACTACCATAGGGATACAGAAGCAGGAAAAAAACAGAGTGTGTTGAGTATCACAATCACAAATGTATTCAGTGGGTATCGGGGTCTGTTCTCAGTGAACCAGACAAATTACGGATGTGTTTAAACGATAATAATCCTGCTCCTTCTCCGACAACCGCTGCATAGTAGAAGGGTATCTCAAACCTTCTCTCTAGTGCTTCGCGGTGACGGCCTCGCCAGTCAGTTTTTCGACTGCCTCTTTAGCCCTATGAAATCATAAACGTTAGTATAAGGTCATCACATCTGAGAATTGAGGGGTAATAAAAAACGTACATGTCACCAAGAGCCACCATGCAGACAGTCTGCCAGATGCCCAGACCAATACGGGGAGCCACGCCACGGTAGAGACCACGGATGCCGTTGTTGTCGTAGATGTACTTGAAGGTCTTGCCAACAGTCAAGTTCTTAGGACGGTTGGGATCAGGAGTCTTGCTCTGCATCTCAACACGAATGACCTCAATGGGCTGGTTCCATGCGGACAGACCACCACCCAGACTGGAGGCGAGAATCTTCTCAGCAGCAGACAGCTTCTGGCCATCGTCCTTGCCGCTGACCTTACGAATGGCAGACTCAGCCAGACGAGAAAGACCGAAACGGGAACCCCAGTTGGTAGTCTGACGGATAGCCACAGCGTTGACACCACGGTTGATACCGCGGATACCCTCCTTGCGGTAGATATCCATGAAGGTAGCGAAGGTACCAGGGGGCTTGACACCCGTGGCAGCCATCTTGTGCTTGGTGATCTCGACAGTCTTCATGCAAGTACAGAAGCCCATAGTAGCGTAAGCCTGAGCAATACCACCGGCCATACCACCGCTAATACCGCCGACGAAGTCATTCGCACCGAATGAGCGAGCGTAGAACTCAGCTTCGGAAGCGACGAACAGGAGAACAGCGCCCTTAGTGGAGGCCTCAATCCAGGCCCACGGAATGAGTCCTTGGTAGTCTAAAGATCGGAAAGTGACAGGTTAGCATGTTTTTATCTCACAGTAGCGTTAAAGGCTTCTTGGCAAGGCCCCCACGATCGGAGATAAAAGGAGAGAGATAGTGGTACATACAACCGAGGATCCCGCCACGGCCCCAAATCCGACCCATAGCACCGGCGAAGCTGTCGCCCCGATTCGCGGCCATGGTTGTCTTGATCACTTCCAGCGGCTATATTAAGAACTGATGTCAGCTGGGGGGCCATTCGTATTTGCATAACGCGGGTGGCAGAGGAGAGATGAGAGGGCGATTGCTACATACCTGTCCCAAGCTGGTGACCTCGAACAAGTTCAAGCCAGCACCCAATAACAGGTTGCTGAACTTGACGGGCTTCTTCTCAAGCTGAGGCGCGGGGGCTGATGTTGTCGACATGTCTAGAATGTGGATGCTGCTGAAAGGGGCCCTGACCAAGGGATGTACGGGGCTTCGTCGCCTAAGGGATCGAAAAAGAGGTGGGAGGGGAGAGTGAGAAAAGAAACTCGAAAAGCGTTTGAGTGGAAGCAAGAAATGTTGGAAAGGAGGAAAGAGAAAGTGAGGCGCCAATTGTCTTATAGGAGAAAATCAGCAGCTTCTCAGCAGGGGTGAAAGGTAGCGGGTACCTCAGCCAGTGCGGAGTGTCCACTCATACCATTGGGTACTGAGTACCTCCCATACCGCCAATAGTGGAGATTCCCTATCTGTTCTCTTCCTTACTATGTAGCATCTCTCCTTGTGTTGACCACCGTCTTAACCTCGGTCATCGGGTTAATTGCTGATCTACGTGCTAGATCAATTAAACATGATTCCGATTCTCGCTGGAATAGATGTGAATTTTAGGTTTATTCTTCTAGTTCTTAGTTCTGTGTTCTGTTTATTTTTCTCGCTGTTCCATGACCGGCGACTATTCTCTGAGCTATCATAATAAATCGAGATAACTCTCCGATCTATTCCTATTTTAATATTTAATATTAATATTCATTCTATTTTTTCCCTATTTTCTCCATTTTGTCCATTTTTTCGAATTGAGTGGGTCGGTGAGAAGGTTGAGCCTCCCCAACAATTCACGTGTGCTCGATTCTCCCCAGTAACTATCAGACCATTCCAGATTCTACACTCAATGCTGAGACCTGGCCTTATCGATAGAAAATAGACTACACTATACCACTGTAGACAACACATACTGTAATTGTTTATTTGATAGGAATTGAAACTTAAATTGAATAAATATACATTTAAAAATGTTAAATTATAATTCTTTACCGCAGGGAATTACAATGACCAGACAGATACGGAATTGACGTGACCATAATCATCATGCTTTCGAGGAAGTGCTGTTACAAGGCCCGCTCGAACCGATCAAGTCCTATCATACAACATGACAAAAGAAATCACAGCACCAGATAAAACAAAGAAATAATACAAAGTCTTAAGTCAGAAAAGTCCTTCCCTCAATGAAGAAACACATCACGGCTTTTCGTCGGTAATTTTTTTACAGCTTGGCACCGACCAGCTTGGCGTAGGCCTCGGTGCTGAACGACTTGGGGCGCTCAATGGGCATACCGAGAGCACGGTCGATGATCAGCTGGGGCAGGACACCAAGAGCACGGGACACACCGAACAGAACGGTGTAGTAGTTAGCCTCAGTCAGGCCGTAGTACTGGAGGAGAACACCGGAGTGGGCATCGACGTTGGGGAAGGGGTTCTTGGTCTTTCCGTGCTCAGTCAGGACACCAGGGGCGATCTTGTAGACCTGGCTGACCAGCTTGAACATGGGGTCATCGGGGAGCTTGCGGAGAGCAAACTCGCGCTGGGAGACGTAACGGGGGTCGGTCTTACGCAGGACAGCGTGACCGTAGCCGGGAACGACCTGGCCAGCGTTCAGGGTGGACCAGAGGTAGTTCTTGATGGACTCATCAGTCAGGTCGTTACCAACGGCCTGCTTCATCTTGGTGAGCCAGTTAAGGACCTCCTGGTTAGCAAGACCGTGGAGAGGACCAGCCAGACCCTGGAGACCGGCGGACAGAGAGAGCATGGGGGAGCTCAGAGCGGATCCGACCAGGTGAGTGGTGTGGGCGGAAACGTTACCACCCTCGTGGTCAGTGTGGATGGTCAGGTACAGACGCATCAACTCAACGAAGTCCTTGTTGCCACCGAAACCGAGCTGGTTGGCCAAGTTGAAGGAGTAATCCTTGTCCTTCTGGATAGGAGCGACCTTGCCGTCTTTGAAGACGTTGCGGTAGATCTTGGAAGCGATGGTGGGCAGCTTGGCGATGAGGTCCATGGAGTCCTCAAAGGTGTAGCTCCAGTACTCCTTCTTGTTGACACCCTTGGCGTAGGCCTTGGCGAAGCTAGACTCGTGCTCGAGAGCAGTAACAGCCAGGGAGAACTGAGCCATGGGGTGGAGGGTGCTGGGGCAGCGGTCGATGAGCTCCTCAACGAACTTGGGGACATCGGAACGAGCGGCCCACTCAGCGGAGAGGTCCTTGACCTGCTGGGCGGAGGGGATCTCGCCAGTCAGCAGAAGCCAGAAGAGACCCTCGGGCAGGGGCTCCTCACCACCAGGAGCCTTGGGAAGAAGCTGCTGGATCTCGGGGATCTACAGTAGAGTTTTTATTAGTGAATTTGTTCGGATTCCATGCACAGTCGTCAATCGAGCTACTTACAGTACGGCCACGGAAACGGATACCCTCCTCAGAGTCAAGGACGGAACCCTAGAAGAAGAAATCATGTCAGTCTCAAGCTTTATCGCCAATGCGCCACGAAGCTAGGAAGGTATGCAACTCACCTCCCAGACGAGAGACTTGATACCACGGGCACCACCGTAGACCTGGTCAAGAGTGACCTCACCAACGACCTTGTTACCGTGCTCCCTGCAAACTGTGTATCAGTATCTACAAACACACGGTTGACTTTCTTTATGATTCGGGGGGCGCGATGACATACTTGCGGAGCTTCTTGACCTTCTCGATCTCGGCGGGAAGGTTGTCGGCGAAAGTATCCTTCAGAGACTATTGAAGGCAGTCAGTATATGGAATTGATGAACATAGCAACCTTGGAAGCTTAATGCGGCAAGAACATACCTTGGCCTTAGCGGAAGAGTAGCAGCGCACGCCGTTCAGGGCGGCAGTCTGGATGGGCTTAGCAGCCACAGAGGCCCGCAGAGCGGAGGTACCAATTCGGATGGAAGCCATTGTGAATGTGAGATTATAAATTTTTTTCAACTCTACTTCAGAGAGAAGGATGAAAAAAAGGAAAGAATGGGGATGGGAGGGGGAAGAAAAGGAAATGAAAAGAAATCATCCGGGAGCTCCCTTTTTTCGGAGTGGATTTTTCCCGTAATACAGCCGGTACATTCGGGCTGATCAAGGCTGTAATTTACCCCCAACGGTACAAACACGGTCATGTCTCGGGCTGCCGTGGATCGTCGTTCGCAGTCGGAACAAGACAGATCCACGTTGGCATGCTGTAAAGGTGTACAGTATACCAGTTGTACCTAATCAAATTGATATTTTGGACTTTTCTCTATATTTTCAGATTTTCATATTATTTTATGTTTAGTCATGAATACACCATAATCCCCATGATCCCCATAATTCCAAGGTTAGATCCCATCTGATTAGGGCTACCTAGACTAGCATAATCTCCCCATGATGACTTTCTCACCAATCTCACAATACGATAAAGTAATAAAGTAATTTTCCGCTCAGACTGGTATCTATAGAGGATGGCCATGGCAGTGACGTCGGCACCTAGGCCAACCAAGTCGCCATCATGTCCCGTGTGCCGCCATCCGGATCCCCGAACGCGAGCTGGGGCCCTCGGCTTCAATTCTGCTGGGATTACTACTGGGGTCTAGGGGCCACATGATAAAAATACCAAAAAGACAATTAATTTAATTTCCCTGGAACTCCCATGATCACATTCTGCATAATGCTGATGTATGATCAAACATCAATTGATACTTTTGTAGTCTATAGATATCACGTACATGAGTTAGTGCTGTAGGTTGTTCCGTTTATAGCCGGCATTTCGTCTGAAAGAGTTCACCGAGATCGGGAGAAGAAGAATAGTGGAAGGTTGACCAGGTTAACACGTTCACACGTTAACGGGGGGAGACAGAAAGGACCCTAACACCAAAACAGTTAAAAATCGAACCCCAAGAATCCGATGTTCGCCAACGGAATTGACTCCGGCCCCATCTTAGCTCCAGATGGGTTGTTTTTTTCGTATTTGGAGTTCAATGTGGTCATTTATTGTCATTTATTATAATGATTAGATCAGGGGGATCCATCAGCACTGGTAACTAGGGGAACCACATGATACGGAGGATCATAAAGGCCAAAATGGTATTTTTGCCATGTCAGCATTGACACCTGACTGCCTTACTGCCTTACTCTGCCGGGTCTTTCTGTTCTGTCCTGTGAATGCCGTCCACGTGATATTAATCTCCCCGATTAGGTCTAGCGTCTCAAACTCTTCTTCACCCTTTTCTCTCTCAGTCAGAGAAACACCAACTTCTTCCCTTCTTCCCTATCAACGACGTCGCCCCCTTTTCGGTCGCCATCTCCATCATCACAGCTTCCCACGGACAGTACTTTGTAAAGCCGTTTTTCGCTTTTTCTCTTTTACTCGGGAGGCCTGGATATTATCTACTGCTGAGTGTTTCGATCGGGGTTCTCTCACAGTAACGACTTAAGTTGTACCTCCGTACTCGTACTTCGGCCAGGCAACTCTCCTGGACCTTTTATTTCCTAGGCTGTATTCCAGCTGTAGGCGGCACCAGAGAGATCAGTGAATCTCGTGCTGTAGTGAAAGGCCGCTAGATATTTGGTTTCACTCTTAATCGCGTGTCAAGTCAACCCGAGGGTGGAAAAACAAAACAGCCAGATCAGAAAAGAAAGAATTCCTGCTTAACCCTTTTTTTCTTCTCTTTTCTTCCTGTTCGCTCTTTTTCTCTCTTCCAGTAGCCAACGGCATTTTGGGCCTCGCGACTTCTTGCCAAGTTATTCGAGTCGCAGACGGCATTTGCTCTCATTAGGCCCTTTCCTTTTGCGTCGAAGAAACAGATCCAAACCAAAAAGTCTTTTCATTTCTCTTGCACACACAAACACAACGCCATGTCGTCCGCTGTAGCAGAACTGGAGAACATTCTCCAATCCATGCTGGCGCTGAAGCCTCCAGGCGTATCCGGATCCAAGATTCAGAGCATCACCAGTTTGTGCACGGCCAATGTTCAGGTAAGATTGCCTCTCCTCACTTCCCTGAGTTGAACGCGAGTTCGCGTGCGCATGCCCATGCGCATGTCCCACTAGATGAGAGATCGCTAACCCGATTTTACTTAGAATGAATCCGTTCTGATCCAAAAAATCTACACGCATTTCAAGAAGGCACCGGGCACCCACAAACTGGGCGTACTCTATGTCGTAGACTCTGTAACCCGTCAGTGGGTAGAAGCTGCACGAAAGGCCGGACAACCGCTAGGATCCTCTGCCCCAGATGGAACTTTCGCCGCTGGTGTCAACCGAGTTACCGAACTCCTCCCAGTATTGATGGGTGATATCATAAACAACGCCCCTCAGGATCAAAAGGTACGCACTAGATATGCAGATGGGATCAGCCCCACCCCCAGGTTTGGGGGCCGATTGTCCGTGACCATTGGTCGCTACGATTGGAGGCAGAATTGTGGTTATAGGTGGAATGCGTTGGATATCTCCACCCACTTCTACCTCTCACTTCTGCCTCGAGGCTACGATCCCAATGCTCCTTGCTTTTTTCTGTTTTCCCGTTCCTCACTTAAGAGAATCGTACAACTTACGTATATCTTTCCTTAAACCTGTACAGGACAAGATCAAGAAACTCATCGATATCTGGGAACGTGGCTACACCTTCCCAGGTCCCATGCTAGCCTCGTTCCGCGACAAACTCAACGCGCCCGTTCAGAGTAAGCCTCACTTCACCCCTCTACAACATTTACAACAACTACTTTGGAACTTTGGAACAACTGTCATCACTTTGAGAGACACAGGTCCCTCTCTGCTTCGAAATTTCCACCAGTATCGTTGATCACAACTAGTTTGGCCTCATTCTAACATTCTTTTGATGTAGACGTCGAATCGACCACGCCCGAAGGATCTCCTGCCCCCGCCATGAACCTGCTTGGAGGAGGCGCGCCTCCTACGAACAACGGCTCTGGAGCTGCACCGGACACCTCCAGTATCTTGAAAGCGTTGGCCGATATGGCGAAGCAAAACACCACTGCCCCGGCACCTCAAGCCCCATCTGCGGCTCCAACAAATCCTCTGGCAGCTTTGAATCCTGCTGCCTCGATCCCACAACCCGTCTCCTCTGCCGATCCCACCGCTGCCGCGAACCAATATGCTGCTCAGGCTGGTTTGAATCCGTTTGCTGCTATGGGTGGTGCTTTGGGTCATAATCCTGCCCTTGGACAGCCTCAAAGCCAAAGCCAAACACCGAATCCAATGGCTGCTCAGAATCCTTTGGCGGCCATGATGGGACAGGCTGCACCTGCACCAACCCCCGATAATGGAGCCGGTATGGCACAGCAATGGCAATTACTTCAGATGCTCGCAGCACAGGGTGTTCCCCAGGAACAGTGGGGGACGGCCCTTCAGATCTTCAGCATGACCAACAACATGGGTGGTAATGCTCCTCAGATGCCTGGCTTCGGTGCTATGCCCGGTATGCCCGCTATGCCCGGTATGCCCGCTATGCCCAATGCCTGGGGTCACCAAGACTCCCAAAATCGCGATGATCGGGACCGCGAACGCGATTACAACCGTTCCCCCGGTGGCTACCGTCGCCGTTCTCGTTCACCAGGCGCTGGTTGGGATCGCCGTCGCACTGCTTCCCCTCCTCGCCGTCGTGATAGCCCAGTCTATGGTGAATACCACGGCGATTCTCCTGGCCGTCGGGGTGACCCACGTGATGCTCGTCGTGGCGGACGTCCTAATGAATATCGCCAGCGCAGCCCACCTGGACGCAGACGCCGCTCCCCCTCGCCCCCTCGCAAGGATCCTAACCTCCCTCCTCCTGGTCCAAAGCTGATCGAATGGGACTACTCTATCGGTCAGGGCAGCATCAAAGTCCTGAGCCGAACCCTCTTCGTCGGTGGCGTCACCTCATCCGAGGCCAATCTGCGCGCATTGTTCAACAAGTTCGGTCTGGTCCAAACTTGCATCGTGAACATTGACAAGAGACACGCATTCATTAAGATGATCAGCCGTCAGGATGCCATCTTGGCCCGCGATGGAATGGAGTCATACCGTGTCGGTGAAATGCAATTACGAACACGATGGGGTGTTGGATTCGGTCCGCGTGACTGCAGCGACTACCAAACTGGTGTCAGTATCATCCCCGTTGAGCGGTTGACTGAGGCGGATCGCAAATGGATGCTGAATGCTGAGTATGGTGGTACTGGTGGCCGTGCTATTGAATCTGGCATGGTCGTTGAGGAACCCGATATTGAAATCGGTGCAGGTGTATCCTCCAAGGCAATCAGCCGACGTATCGCAACCGACACCGGTGGCAAACGTGGTCCTATTTCGACTCGCACCAACCCTGGACCCGGAGAGCAGCGATTCGGAGGACGCCGCTCGGAACGTGATGGTTTCGACTCTGGTGGCTACAATCCTGCCCCTCAAGGAGATCGCGTTGACATGAACAACATGAACAACCCAGCCGTTGCACCTGCCGTTCCTTCATACGGTTTCAGTTTCCCCAACATGCCCATGCTTCCTCCCGGATTCATGCTCGGTGGTCAAGCTGGCATGCCAGCTTCTCAGCCCCCTCCCCCAGGCCAGGGTAACTAAACACAACAAAAAGACTTGCGTGCTATTTTCCCATTCCACCTTCTAACCATTGTCTTCTATCCACCACTTTTTTTCCTTCTCCTCTTTTTCTTCTTTGCATCTGGACACTGGGGTACGTGGGACAGCCGGCGTTTTGAAGGGGACATGAGATCTGTAACAAACTGATGAGGGGGGTAGTTTGCTGGTGATTTTGATTCAAATTTGCCTAGCCTTTTTTTGCTTTCGTTTTTTTGCTTTTTTTTGCGTTTCATTCTTTCCCATTCCCCCTTTTTAAAGTTCTTATTATTTTCTTTTTTGCACACTATGCATGTGCGTATTTCAAGACTCATAGTGGTTCCATAATGAAGCAACGTCTATCATACAGGCGAACATCAACTGTATCTGTTGTTGTTGTTTTTTCTTCCTTTAATTTGATCCGTAGCTGTTTTGTTTTCATTGAGTGGCAGTCCCAGCTTGTCAGGTTGAGTGAAGATTTGATATTGTTTCTTTGTCATGATTCTATTGATGTTGATTTTGTTCAAACTAGGTAGTCAATCAATTTTCATTATCTTATATTCTTATACAACAAACTGTCCAGTAATACCAGGCCTAACTCATTTGCCTTATATAATGGTCATCTCTATACACTACAAACGGAGGTACTGTAACTGTAGAACCAACGTTGCACAATTAAACATCCATCGTCTTAACCGTGTTATCCACCTTCCAATTACAGATTACCCGGCCGAGATATGCAGGAGCCCGCAATTTAGACCCCTCCTCTCACTGTCGTATCGATCGTCGGACAATGCACAGGCATGCATTACAACCAACCCCACACGACCCCAGAATCATTAATCTATCTTTCGTACCTGAGACAGGTCCCGGGCCTTCGAGTTGGAATAATAACTCTCTTCTATCCCCTATTACCCTCACGTCTCTCAAAGAAATAGTCCAGCATCTACTACATAACTATAGATCTACTAACCACAAAAAGAAGACAGACCCCACCACGACCACAAACGGGGAGATGTCGTAATAGGAACCGCAAATTTGTGCCTCTTGATCCTCGTATACAGCGGTAATGGTGATTGGGCATGAAAGTGCAGGAAATGTTTGACAATAATATCTTGAATCACGCAATCGAACCTTGAACCTTGAACCTTCCCCGCCATGAACCCCTCTCTGAGTATATAACACATACAGTTCGCTATCTAGAATAACATTGGAAGATATCGAGTCTTTTTTTCTCATTTCTTAGTGTATCGATAGCCTTTATTCGTTCTATCCAACATGTCGGAGCAAAGTCAGCACTTTGAGACCCTCCAGCTCCACGCTGGGTAAGTGCATCACAATCACAACACACACCCAAACCAGACCAGACCATTTATTTATTCCATTCACTTTCTTAAAAAAAAGAAAAAAGAAAAAAGAAAAAAGAAAAAAGAAAAAAGAAAAAAGAAAAAAGAAAAAAAACTTCCCTCATAATTGCATCCACCCATCTAACATACCCAACACAGTCAAGAACCAGACCCAACAACCAACTCCCGCGCGGTCCCAATCTACGCAACAACATCCTACACATTCAATGACTCCGCCCACGGCGCACGGCTCTTCGGCCTCAAAGAATTCAGCAATATCTACAGCCGAATAATGAATCCAACTGTCGACGTTTTTGAAAAGCGCATCGCAGCTCTAGAAGGCGGCATCGCAGCCGTAGCCGCCTCATCAGGGCAGGCAGCGCAATTCATGACCATTTCTGCTCTCGCGCACGCAGGCGATAATATTGTTTCAACAACCAATTTATACGGGGGTACATATAACCAGTTTAAAGTTCTATTTCCTCGACTTGGGATTACTACGAAGTTTGTTCAGGGTGATGATCCGTCTGATATTGCGAAGGCAATTGATGAGAAGACTAAGGCTGTTTATGTGGAGAGTATTGGGAATCCGAGATACAATGTTCCTGATTTTGAGGCTATTGCGAAAGTTGCTCATGATAATGGAATTCCATTGGTGGTAAGTCTTCAATAAAACCTCCGGTGGAACACACCACCACTATACACTCAGATCAGATCAATACTGATATAATAATAAAAAGGTCGATAACACCTTCGGAGCAGGTGGATACTTTGTCCGTCCAATTGACCACGGCGCAGACATAGTCGTTCACAGCGCAACAAAATGGATCGGCGGCCACGGCACAACAATAGGCGGCATAGTAGTTGACAGCGGCAAATTCGACTGGGGCAAGAACGCCGCTAAATTCCCACAATTCGTCGAGCCCTCGGAGGGATACCACGGACTGAAGTTCTGGGAAACGTTTGGACCAGCTGCATTTGCTATTCGTGTCCGTGTGGAAATCCTACGAGATCTCGGATCAGCTCTGAACCCATTTGCTGCCCAGCAGTTGATTCTGGGTATTGAGACATTGAGTCTGCGATCAGAAAGACATGCTACTAATGCTCTTGCTCTGGCTAAATGGTTGCAGAAGAATGAGCACGTTAGTTGGGTTTCGTATTTAGGTCTGGAGGATCATCCTTCACATGCTACGGCGAAGAAGTATCTTCCTCGGGGATATGGTGGAGTGTTATCTGTTGGTGTTAAGGGTGGAGCTGAGGCTGGTAGTCAGGTTGTTGATGGGTTCAAGCTCATTTCTAATCTTGCTAAGTATGTTCATTTCGTCGTCTGGTGGATGGTATGATAGTATTTGTTGAACTAACCCTTTTGCAGTGTTGGAGATTCCAAGACCTTGGCTATTCATCCTTGGTCTACTACCCATCAGCAGCTTACTGATCAAGAGCGCTATGACTCTGGGGTGACCGAGGATGGAGTCCGAATTTCGGTTGGCACGGAGCATATCGATGATATCATTGCTGATTTTGAACAGTCTTTCCGTGCATCTAAGGCCGCGGTACCTGATCGCACTGCTTAATTTGGGTTTCAGTAGGGCCTCTTGTTGCAATAAAGTTGCTATACAGGGAATGGATTTACAGAGCCTGGTTGCTTAATAAATGCAATACTTTTTATTAGTCGATGCTTATTGGTTTTCCTAGGTTTGGATTTAGAAGTAGGTGTCCATTGGCAACTTGAAGGTACATGTTCAAATGTTGTTTGTTGTTTGGCTTAGTCATGTGACATACATAACTAACATCAATTCAATTTTGAATAATTTTGAATGTAACTTTATGGCAGATTTATTGGCTAACCCAAGATAGTCTAACTTCAGCCATAATCAGTAAGGCTTTCGTTCTTGAAGACTGAGTGACACAGGATTTAGGCAGCGGCGTCAACCCATAATAAATATGGGTCTTAGTGGCTGAGTCCAGGGTAGTTAGTCAAGGGATCTTCATGTACAGTGTACTTACAGTCTACCTACATAAGAATACTTCGTACTCCGTGAATATGCGAGAGTTATTACCTAGTAGGCAGCAGGAATAAGCCACGCGAAATATCTATATTAGGGACTCTCAGCAAAGGTCGATAGTATCATTTTAATTTAAGACCATAGACCAATCTAGACTTGAGTATGAATGAAAGACAAAAGACAATATTCTCTTTGATTTTCTTTCGCCTTCACTTAATATAAATTGAAACCTGAATCTGCGTGAGTGATACACGTCCGCCTCCGCCAGTCAGCCCTATTGGGCAGCTGCAAGCCACCACCTGACTAAATCTTGGCTGTCACCGATGACGCCTCCGCGACGCCGGTGGCTGATCTAACAAGGGCAGCTAGTCGACTTTATATTCCTTGCTTGGCTACTTGTTTACTTCAACTAACCCAGCTTCACAACCCAGCGACTGACTTTCCATCATTATCATCATGCTTTGGCTCTATACAGTTCGGATCGTCCAGATCATTTTCGGGCTAATCGTGCTTGCCCTGACAGCTTATGGTACGTTGAAAATTCATGGTTGTTGTATACCTATACTCCAAGGGTATACATATCGAAGCGTGTTCTAACCGTGTCTACCGTGTCTATCTAGTCATCAACACCTTTGAATACTGGTGGTCTTTCTCCAGCACCGTGGACTTCCTTCTCTTCCTGGGCATCTGGACCACATTTCTCGCGACTCCATACCTCATCGCTGCCCCGCTCTATGCACCACGTCTCGCGCATCCGTTTGTTATCACCGCAGTGGAGGTTATCACGATGATCTTTTGGTTTGCGGGTTTCATTGCCATGGGCGCTGAACTACCTCCCGCTGCTGGGTGTACCTGGAGCACCTGTCGTGCTCTGCAGGCAGTAACAGTATTTGGATCATTTGAATGGTAAGTTTTTGTTCTGGTGGCTTGGTTGATTTTTGAATTGTTTCTCACCGTTGGAATTCACAGGGTTCTGTTCTGCGTAACTACGTATTTCGCGATCGTCGATCTTATGAACCACCGCACAAGTGGCGAGAGTGCCCAGAAGACTCAGCATAATGCCCACCTGGGAGTTTGAATGATCGACGTATATGCGATGACCTCAGCGACGTGTTCTTCCTCTGTTTACTTTGTCGTTACCAGCGCGATTTTCATTTCCCCCGATTTGCACGATACCCACGGAGAAAATGGCACGATGCACATGATTCTAATTGTGCCGATCAAATGAATCTCTGTTTCCTTTTTTCCTTTTTTCCTTTTTTTCCTTTTTTCTCTTGTTGTTCTTGTTTTTGTTCGTGTGCTGTGCTGTGCTGTGCTCTCCAATGAGTTGTGATGTTGTAAGAGCCTGCAATAGCCGATACCCGAGATTATGTATGTCATATTGTTTGCAAAACGATGATTGTCCAGTATTTATCAGTCCAGATCCACCGAGATTCCATTCTTGGACACGGTTTGGGTCAGTTCTCCACGGTTGCGGCCAAGGCTCGGAAATGGAAAACAAGAATTTCCTGGTAAGAGCCGAGTCCGAGTCCGAGTCGTAATAGTTATGGATTTATTGGTAGATGGGGTTTCCAATATATATTGACAATTATTTTATTATCTATATTATCTTATCTACTCTGTTCCTTTATCAAAAAGGATTGGCTTATATCCCAGCATCCTACCAGTTGACGGGATGACCGAAACCGGGTGGCAATGTCAGTTTAGAGTGTTGCATCGGGGCGAAGAAACTTTATTCTTGGATTCCTATCATATCCGACAGGGAAATACTATACTATATGCACACGTCTATCTCAAATCCCGAAGCTGGAGGATCTGGGATCTGTTAGTTCTATGGAAATTAAGACTCGTAGTCGTAGTCGTCGCCACCAAAGAAAAAATCTCTGGTCCGCAAAAAAAGGCCCACATCAAAGCTCGGGAATCAATAAGAAAGCAATAAACTAGATAGGGCTAACGGGAAAGAGAGAAAAAAAAGATGGAAAATTCTGCTACAAGTTGAATAAAGTCAAGAAAAGTCCACTCAATCTCGAAAAACCGTGAAATCGAACCTGATCCCTAACACCTACGGGGTATATCAGATCAATTCCCACCTTGATCATTTCACGTTGCATCGGGATTTCTTTTACCTAACAGTTTTCTTACGCCGATCTAGGAAGTAGGGTTTGTCGCGTGTTTCTCCACATCTTTGCCCTCGGAGGCATCCGCTTCTTTGCAGGTCGTGGTCCGGTGGAGAAAGAACCTCTTGACGCATTTCAGATCCTTCCTCCTCTTTTCCTTCTCTCCCATTCCCCAACGCTTCCCCTGATCTCCTCGAGATATGGCTTCGAGCAAAGCCTGGAATGCGCCGTGGTCTGAGAAGGGAAAAATGGATTCCGACACACCAGTTATCACGTCGGACCCAGGACCGAATCCCCAGACAGAAACCAACAGCTATGATGTCGACTATGAGAAACATGGCGCGAACAGCGACTCCAACCCTGTTCCACAGCTGAAGCGCAAGCTGAAGAGCAGACATCTTCAGATGATTGCCATTGGTGAGTCTCATCTTAGAAAGAAGAAACGTCATAGATTCCCGTCGAATCAGTTTTGTTAACGATTTTTTCCCTCTTCTAGGTGGTACGATCGGAACTGGTCTCTTTATTGGTAGCGGTACTGCTATTGCGGGCGCAGGCCCAGTTGGAGCCCTTATCGCTTATATCTTCGTCGGAACTATTGTATACTCGGTCATGACTGCTCTGGGAGAAATGGCCACCTATATCCCCATCCCCGGTGCCTTTACCTCATATGCGACTCGTTTCATTGATCCTAGCTTGGGCTTTGCGATGGGCTGGATCTATTGGTTCTCCTGGGCCTCGACATTCGCACTGGAACTTACCGCCACTGGTTTGATTATTCAATTCTGGGATAGTTCAATCCCTATTGCTATCTTCATCGCCATCTTCTGGGTTTTGATCATTGTCTTTAATATGATGCCTGTGAGCTTCTACGGTGAAGTCGAGTTTTGGTTCTCAAGTATCAAGGTTAGTTATTCACTATATACCGATGTTGCAAGCTTGGTGGTCATTGCTTTTCTCTTAGTTGAGTAAAGAGTCACAACGGATCAGACTGCTTGTTTATCTGCTTTATTATGAATTCCAGCGCTAACCGGTAACCAACAGGTCCTGACTGTTATTGGTTTCATGATTTTTGCGATCTGTGTCAATGCTGGTGTCGGCACGCAGGGGTATCTTGGTTTCCGCTACTGGGTTCATCCCGGTCCATTCGTCGCGGATTCGGACATCCATACTAGCGATTCTCTGGCCAAGTTTGTTGGCTTCTGGTCCGTTTTGATTCAGGCTGGATTCTCTTACCAGGGCACAGAGTTAGTCGGTATCGCAGCTGGTGAGACCGAGAACCCTCGCAAAACCGTTCCCTCTGCGATCCGCAAAACCTTTTTCCGCATTATCTTCTTCTTTGTCCTGACCATTTTCTTCATTGGAATTGTGGTTCCCTCATACGACAAGGGTCTTGTGGCAAGTGATGGCAGTGGAGCTAGTGCTCAGAACGCGAATGCTTCTCCATTCGTGATTGCAGCTCGACTTGCTGGAGTCAAGGTCCTTCCTAGTATTATCAACGCCGTTCTTCTTACCGTTGTTCTGTCAGCTGCCAACTCCAACGTGTACAGTGGCAGTCGTATCATTATCGGTCTGGCTCAGGAGGGATTTGCTCCACGTTTCTTCAAGAAGACTACCAAGGGTGGTGTGCCCTACTTTGCGGTTCTGTTCACTGCCCTATTTGGACTTCTAGGTTTCCTCAACGTTTCTGACAGCGGAGCTACTGTCTTTACCTGGTTGATGCAGATCTCTGGTGTAGCGGGTTTTATCACTTGGTGTTCTTTGAATGCCTGTCATCTTGCCTTTATGCGGGCTCTCAAGGCCCGTGACATCTCCCGAGATGTATTGCCCTATAAGGCACTCTGGCAGCCTTGGTATTCCTGGTATGGACTGTTCTTTAACGTCATCATCATTATCACCCAGGGGTTCACCTCCTTCATCCCCCATTTCAAGGTCAAGGACTTCTTCATCAACTATCTCAGTCTGATCCTGTTTGTTGTTCTGTATGTGGGCCACAAGCTTATTTATCGACCCGCATTTGTCAAACCGATTGAAGCGGATCTCGACACTGGCCGAAGTACCTTCGATAATGAAACTTGGGAAACCACGGAGCCGACCACCTGGTATGGCAAGGTGTGGCAGTGGATTAGCGGATAGCTGTAAGTTTTTGGCAGCGAGTCCTTTCTTTGTTTTATACATATTGCCTTGGCATCATCATATTATGTCTTTCTTTAAGCTTGACGGCATTGGGACGCGGCGTTTCGGTACATACTAGTACATATACTATTCAATTATAGCCCCGGTGGTGTATATATCAGTCTTTTGCACCTTCCGAGGTTTACTTTTTAGATCATTCAAGCACATATAAATATACATATCTCTTCTCATGAAATTTATCTACAATCAGTGATCACGTTGAAAGGCACGAGTAGATAGTAATCACCGTTGTACCCTTGTGGGGCTAACCTCGGATATTCTATAATAGGTTAGTGTCTGTTGTACATTACTTAGTCTAGATGCGATCCCCGGGGGCGTCAACGTCGAAACTGGTGAAACTGGTGAAACAGCCCCGGCATTACAAGATACATGCTTGTTTTCCAGCTGGGACTAGTAGCTCTATGAGTTAGTGGCAATATATAGTATGCACAGAGGATGACTAGATTCGGATATTAGAGCAGGTATAATATTTAAAATCTACCTGCATAGAGATACATAGTAACTCCGTTCAAGGTTAAGTTAGAGGACAAAAATCAGATAAAATCAAACCAAGCCGAGTCTGGTATAGATATCTGCAACTCTTTTCTATTTAACAACGCCGGTTATTCAACTCCATGTGAAATAACATGTGGATGACATCGCCGTGCATAAGGTTTGAATCCTTGTCACAAGAAGCGGGTACTTCCTAATGTATGGGGTTGGCCACCGTAAAACCGGTACCCGCCACCGAAGAAGCCGAGGTCCATCCCACCTGGGGTCCACTTTAAATGTTGCACGACCTGGAGATTTTGCCCAAAGCGCAATCTCCCTCCGTTCTTTTCTTTTCCTGTTCTCCCCCATTCCTTCTCTCCACACTCTATCTGTGAGGCTGGAATAATAATTCGGGTGATTCTGTTCTCTCCTTTGTCTCGTCTCCTTCCGTCTCAAAGCTTTGGTGCCTTCTCCTAGACAAAGGTGAGTTGCGTCTTCCTCCCCCGTATTTACTGGATGCCTCGGGACACTGACAGACAAACAATCTTACTAGATAGACCGTCATGTTTTCCTCGCAACCCGCACATCTGGCTAAGGCCGATGACCTCAAAAAGGCACCTCCTAAGGGGCAGGCCTGGTCTGTACCTATCCCCGGAACCGAACAACCTGGACGTAGCCGGGTGTACCGGGCATGGAACGCACAGAAGCAGATGATCACAACACTGGACCCTCAGGTAGGATAAATATTGCGATCATTGAAAGACGGGCGCTGGATAGCTGAGCTCATATCTATCACTAGGTCCAAACCGCCCATGACATCTTCGAGTCTACCGCCAACCGTATCCCTAAAAACCACTTCCTCGGCTGGCGTCCATACAACACCACCACCAAGACATATGAGCAATACCAATGGATGACATATGAGACCGTGCAGAAACGCCGTGCGGCATTTGGTGCTGGTCTGGTGGAGCTACACCAGAAGCACGACTGCCATCGACCTGGCCAGTACGGTATCGGTATCTGGTCTCAGAACCGACCGGAGTGGCAAATCACTGGTATGTTTGAGAGCGCCTAGATCTTTGCGATATTCACAAATAGGTCCTTAAACTAACGCGATTATGTTCTCAAGATCTCGCCTGCCACTCTCAGGGTCTTTACTCTGTTTCCATTTACGATGTTCTGGCCGCAGATGCTACCGAATATATTATCAACCATGCCGAGCTGAACTGCGTTGTCACCACCCTCCCACACATCACCGCCCTCATCAAGCTCAAGTCTTCCCTGCCTAATCTCAAGATGATTGTCAGCGTGGACCCGCTGGACGCAGGCGAGGAGACTGGTAATACGAAACGTGCCCTGTTGGAGTCTATGGCCGCTGGTTTGGATCTTGCTATTTACACCATCGATGAGGTCGAGGCTCTGGGAATAGCCTCCAAGCGTGGAATTAACCCTCCTTCCCCTTCGGACATCATTACCATCAACTACACATCCGGTACGACAGGTCATCCCAAGGGTGTTGTTCTGACCCACGCAAATGCCGTGGCTGCCACCTCAGTGGGTCTCATCACAATTGGACAGTCCAAGGGTGATACTATGATCTCTTATCTTCCGCTGGCGCACATTTTTGGCCGTCTATCAGAGCAATGTGGTATCTGGGGTGGTGCGCGAATTGGTTATTTCCATGGCAACATTTTGGAATTGGTCGATGACATGAAATTGCTACGACCTACTGGTTTCCAGTCCGTTCCACGTCTTTATACTCGTTTTGGTGCTGCAGTACGAGCAGCTACAGTCGAGGCACCGGGCTTCAAGGGCGCTTTGTCCCGGCACATTGTCGCCGCTAAGATGGCCAACCTTAAGAACCCCGATCCTTCCAAGGCTACCCTTAGCCACGCGCTATATGACCGAATTTGGGCCAAGAAGGTGGCAGCGGCTCTTGGATTGGATCGCGCAAATTATTTGGTCTCAGGCTCCGCGCCTTTAGATCCCAATCTGCACGACTTCTTGCGTGTTTCCACCGGCACCGTTATTCAGCAGGGTTACGGTCTGACGGAGTCCTATGCTTGTGGTGTTGCCCAGTCTCTTTATGATCTGAGCTCCGGTAACTGCGGTCAGCTTGCTCCTTCTATTGAGATTTGCCTCGAAACCATTCCGGATATGGAGTACACTGTGGACGACAAGCCAAACCCTCGCGGAGAGATTCTTCTCCGCGGCCCTACCATGTTCAGGGAGTACTACAAGAACGCCGAGGAGACAGCCAAGGCGGTTACCGAGGATGGCTGGTTCCGCACTGGCGACGTCGGGTCATTCGATTCCATGGGTCGTTTGACCGTTATCGACCGTCGCAAGAACGTGCTTAAGCTAGCCCAGGGTGAATATATCTCCCCTGAGCGTCTGGAGGGTCTCATCCTCTCAGAGCTCGGCTATCTCGGCCAGGGTTACATTCACGGCGATAGCTTGCAGACTTTCCTGGTTGCTATCTTCGGTGTCTCGCCTGACTTGTACGCTCCATTTGCTAGCAAGGTTCTCGGTCGCGAAATTAGCGCCACAGATTTACCGGCGATCAAGGCTACTTTATCAGAGGACAAGATTCGCCGTGCAGTTCTCCGAGATCTCGAGCGCGTGGCCAAGAAACATAAGCTGGCAGGCTATGAGCGTGTTAAGAACGTCTCACTACAACTTGAGCCTTTCACCGTAGAGAATAACCTGCTTACCCCAACGTGAGTTTTTATCCCCTGTTTGGTTTCTGTCCTCTACGACTTCATGACTAACGATCATACAGACTCAAACTGAAGCGTCCTCCCACTGTCAAGGCGTTCCGCACACTGCTGGATCAATTATATGCCCAGGCTATCGAGGAGCAGTCTGCTCCCCGTGCTAAGCTGTAAATGTATCTTCGTGGGTCTTTCTTGGGTTTATCCTTGTTATTGAGACGCACGGAGTTACTGAGATGTCTTTTGAAGACTGTACATAACACATTGGCCGACCCGTGCTTTGTAGTATATTTCATGAGCAAATTATTATTTTATTATCCATACTATATGCGCAGACTACTCCGTAGCGTAAAGCTACTTAGCCTTAATGAGATGCAAAAAAAGAAAGACAAACGACTGAAGAAAGAGTAGCTTGTGTATGTAACTAGCATAAACAAAAACAAAAAAGAAATGACAAGAGTGGGATTTGAACCCACGCCTACAAACGTAGATCAGGAAATTGTGTAACACAATAGTCAAGGTGGGCCTTAACCTGACGCCTTAGACCAACTCGGCCATCTTGCCTATTCATGACAAAGGATGCAAACTATGGCATCAAGTGGAGCTTATCAATTCCCACACCCCCAAAAGTTGATTTGGCACAACGCTCATACCCGCATCAAAAAAGAAGACGATAAATGTTAACGAAGAAAAAAAACCATCAACAACAAAAAGTGACAAGAGGGGGATTCGAACCCCCGCCCCGAAATCGAGACACGGATGTTTGGATCAGGTATACCTGAACCGTGCGCCTTGGACCGCTCGGCCATCTTGCCAATTAATAACATAAAATCGCAACTTTTGCCAATATGAACCTAAACTTAGTCTGAGCTGCTCAGCCTACCTCCACTACCTCCACACCGCAAGTGCTTATCGTTATCCAAAATACCCACTTGGCACTAAGTATATCCGATACTAACAAACAGACCCCCCACAGCTCCAATAAAATATACATAACATGATTGACGCAATTCAATAAACCATAGCATGATGTTTTCTATAAATAGCCGTGTTGACAATGTAGTTTCACAATAATTCCATAATTATTTACTAACAAGCATCACCTTAAAGTATCGTGTGATGGCTTACATACGCATCATGACATGATCTACCTCGAGGAATCCCCCGCGCTTCATTAGATAACAAATCCCCCTCAACTCCCTCGAACCAACCCTTGTTCGATCTAAAATAACTTCCTCCCATGTTTCAACAATGCGACCAGTGTCTGATATACCGTCATTCTGCCAAAAGCCCTCCTTTGAACACCCATCCCCATCTCTTGACCCCCGCACCTCCGCCCCATCCACCTTCTTCCTATCCCGCAATTCGCATGACTCCGATCCAGACCCCGGTGCCTTATCAGATAGCTCCGATAATCCAAAGGAGACTATGTACGGGGTCCGAAGCATAAACGATACACTATCTCACTCTGAGCTATTATCTACTAGTTTGTATGATTACCCCGACGACCAGATGCAGCAGGCTTCGATCGGCTTGTTCGAGGATACCGGAGATATGGACGATAGTCAGACAAAGGAAAGTAGGCGACGCTCAACTATAAAGCCTACATTCGCTGGTTCTGAGACTCGGGCTTCATCGATGCGACGACCTTTCACGGATATCGCATCTCGACCCTTGACCCCGCTGAATCCCGATGAGCCGTCTTCTCTGCCCAGTAGCCCAAAGTCGATATCTAATCAGTCTCTCCGGCCACTGGATGATATTTCAATTACAGACGAGATCAGCAGTCAGGTTATTGGATCCGACGACGAAAATAGGCCTAGGCACTCGCCGTTTTTAGCACCACAAGGAGCGTCGCAGCTTATCATGCCGAGTATCAAGATGCCTAGTCGTCGACCATTCACAGAGAGAGGGAAAGCGATGGGACGTTTCAAAATTCTATTAGGCGGAGCACCAAGTAAGTTGCGCCGGTGTCAATGTGCATATGCATAGCTATTTTATCACAAAAAGAAAGACCCTGCTAACCATGTCTTCGTCTTCTATAGACTCGGGCAAAACATCCTTGATAAAATCTATTGTACAGATATGTGACGATATTGTACATGTAGATTTCCTTCCTCCGGTGGGTGTTCCACTTGAAAGGCGCCGTGCATCATATCCCCACTCTGCCTCTGTCCCCACTCACGGGGCGGCCGTCACCGAAATCTACGCTAGCACCAAGCCGTATCCCTCTTGGTGGTCGGACCTCGAAGATTCGCGAGTGTTGCGACGCCGAAGGAGTATTGGCGGCGCTGTCTTGGAGCGAAATCTTTGCTTTGTCGATACATCTACTACCTCACTCGGTCAGGCTGGCCAGACCGACTCTATTATGCAGTATATGCGACAACAACTTCAACGTGCAACATCATCCTGGACTAACCCAGGGATTGATTTCCAAAACCTGTTAGCAGGAAATGGTGGCTCTCAGGTGGATGTTATATTATATCTAATTTCAAATGGTATGTGATTACCCCTACTCTCAAGAGTTGCGCTCATATCAGGTATAGAAACTCTAGCGGCAGACGTGGAATGTATTCGCAAGCTTTCTGAACTTAGCAACATCATACCTGTTATTGCTAAGGCAGATACCTTGTTACCTGAACAAGTCGCTAGTCTGAAGTCTCAATTCCGCCAAGGTGTACACGACATGGGTATCAGACCTTTCTTGTTCGGTGACTCTGTTGGTGGAGCGTTAGACGGATCGGACTATCAACCACCCTATACCGTTTCTTCCGAGAAGACCATCGACCTGGAAGTGCTGGATGCCAGCACTCTCATGCACCCCGATTACGTTCAACCAATAGTAACATCCGAGCTGGAAACCCTGGTAGAAAGGATGTTTGATCGCGATAACCTCTCCTGGATGCGCCACTCCGCAGCGAAGAAATTAATACAACGACGCAGTGACTTCGCCCCCCTCCAACCGACAACAGCACCACACCACAACGCACTCTCCGGAACTACTTCAAGCTGGCGTACCACCCCAGACACGTCAACGACATCGGCGTTTTCTTCAGTTAACGAATCGTCCCCAAGTTATGCAATGGCCCGATTCACAGACTACACACGTTACGAAGAGCACATGGCCCATGTCCGACTCGCAAACTGGGCCACCGACCTACAGCGCAGTCTACAAAACGAACGTGATCGATATGCAGCTTTAGCCAGAGGAGACCGAGCCGTTTGGCTAACCGAGAGACTGAGCGAATGCGTTTCAGACGGCTCACTCGTGCCTATCTCCAAAACACCAGGATTCTGTGGCCTCCACATGCCCAGCAATGAAGCTGGATCTGGAGCTCTGCACATGATGAAAGGGCATACCGGCAAATCTTCTACAGGCTACCATATTACTAGCCTAAGTACACATGATCCGCTAGGCGTTGTTGACTGGATTGACAACCTTGGCAGACGAGGTTGGGTTCTTGTCCAGATAGTTGGGAGCGTCGGGGTATTCGGAGGACTTGCATTCTGGTTCGCTCGCGCATGGGGACTTCCAGCACGTACCCTGACTGATCTCCAGGTGGAATATCTGTATGGGACTCTGGAACGGTGAATGATTGAACTTACAAGCGATTGCCTTTTCTCCGGGCTTGTTCATCTCCAATCGCCATTCACGAGCTTTTTCATTGACGAGAATGGGTATGAGTAACGGCGATGAATAAACGACGGAGTATCGGTTTACTGGGGTATTGGTTTCACGCATACCAAGATGGAGGCTTCACTGGCTGCCTGGCGTTTCATATCCTTTTTTTTTCTCTTCTCATTCTTCCCTTTTTGCTTTCTGGCTCCTTTTATCGGCGTTCATTTTGTGACCTCCATTACTATTTGTCATCTATATATCTTACCAATCAAAACCAAATCGTATCTCAAAAAGCCACACTGGGATGAAGACCCTATCCACAAAACCTCCATAGAACCATCCACCAGATATAACTTATACAACCAACACACACACACAGCACCCAGAACCAAGACTCATAATAAACCCTCGTATGTCCATATATTCCAATATCCAATAATAGATAATAGATACAAAGATATACACAAAAAAGTTGAAACGACTAAGAAGAAGTCTAAACCAACTCCTCAAAGCGTCTCAGATCCATATCCTTCTCCAACAAAGGAATAACATAAGGATCAAAAGTCTTCCAGTAGGGGTTATTCAAATGATACTCCTGCGAAGACTCTTTCTCATAACGCTCAACAATAGTGAAATCCTGCTTATCATGAACAGATTGCATGACGAACCAGGAGAGCGTCTCCTTATCCTTGGAGTAAACGGCGGAGGCCTCGAGGAGCTTAGCGTGAAGCTTGGAGATAGACTCCTCGTCTGACTTGGCGCGCATGTCTAAAAAACAGAAAAGGATTAGTTAGATATGTATCATTGGAAGATCATTGGCAATGGTCATTATACGTACGGACGACGATTGTGTAGACCATTTTGAAGGTTGTGATGTGTTGGATGTTATTGGAAGGGAGAGGGTTTATGTTAACGGGAATTCCAACCCCTCCAGCGGGGCAGATCGAGCATCTTTAAATTCTTGGAGACACAGTCGCGGTGAACCGGGTTTGGTTGGATTTGTGGAGCAGAAATCGCCGAGTTTGATCCCGAGGTGATCCCGGGGGTGTTATTTGTGGAGCTGATGGGGACATGCAGTCATGGATCCATTATTCATTCATGTACCATTGATGCACAGTAGAAAGTAGGGAATGTCTTCGTAGATTGACAGATGTAAGCTTAAAGTTTATTGTAGATTTATTTGCAGTGGGTTTACAGAGGCTGATAGAGGCTACGGCGTATATGAATATAGTAACGTGAGATAGAAAGATCTCCTTCTTTTCTCTAGCAAATCAAGAGGGTTGAAAGTGAAATCACATACACAAAAAAGGAAAATAGCAAGATTTATGTGAAGAGAAGAAAATAATTCAGCTTTGATTTAAAGAAAAGTTTAAAAAAACATCAAGGGTCGTGTCCCGTTTCCCATTTCCCGTAAGAACTTTGTAATAGAAAGCAAAAATAAAGAAGGCGAAAATATTTAGTCAACCTCCTCCATGGCGCTCTCACCAGTGGCCTCAGCCGGGGCAGCAGCCTCGGTAGCCTTCTCATCAGCGGTCTCGGCATCCTCATCGATGTTCAGACCCAGGGAGACGAGCTTGTGAATACGCTCAGCGAAGCCGGCAGGCTCCTCAATGGTGAAGCCGGAAACCAGGAGGGAGGTCTCGAAGAGAAGCTGGGTGATGGACTTGACGGTACGGTCGTTCTCACCATCAGCCTCGACCTTCTTCTTAAGCTCCTGGATGATAGAAGACTTGGGGGAGATCTCGAAGGTCTTCTTGGAAGACATGTAAGAGCTCATGGAGGTGTCACGGAGGGCCTGGGCCTTCATGATACGCTCCATGTTGGCGGACCAACCAAACTGGCCGGTACGGATGGCACAGGGAGCACCCATCAGCTTGTGGGAGACGACGACCTTCTCAACCTTCTCACCCAGAACGTTCTTCAGGGCCTTGGCGAGATCCTCGTACTCCTTCTCCTCCTTCTCACGCTGCTCCTTCTCCTCATCGGTCTCCTCGAGCTCGAAGTCCTTAGTGATATCAACCAGCTTCTTGCCGTCGAACTCCTTCAGCTGAGTGAAAGCGTACTCGTCAATGGGGTCAACCAGGAACAGAACCTCGAAGTTCTTCTGCTTGAGGGTGTCCAGGAAGGGAGACTTGGCAACAGCGTTGATAGACTCTCCAGTAATGTAGTACATGTTCTTCTGCTGCTCGGGCATGCGGGTAACGTAGTCGGCGAGGGAGGTGGCCTCGTCACCAGACTTGGTGGACTGGTAGCGGAGCAGCTTGGCAAGAGTGGTACGGTTCTGGGCATCCTCGTGGATACCGAGCTTAATGTTCTTGGCGAAAGCAGCGTAGAACTTGTCGAACTGCTCACGGTCCTCAGCGATCTCAGTGAAAAGCTCAAGGGCCTTCTTGACGATGTTCTTCTTGATGACCTTCATGATCTTGTTCTGCTGGAGGGTCTCACGAGACAGGTTGAGGGGAAGGTCCTCAGAGTCGACAACACCCTTGACGAAGCCCATCCACTCGGGGATGAGGTCGGTAGCGTCATCAGTGATGAAGACACGGCGAACGTACAGCTTGATGTTGTTCTTGGTCTTCTTGGTCTCGAACAGGTCGAAGGGAGCGCGCTTGGGAACGAAGAGGATGGCACGGAACTCAAGCTGACCCTCAACGGAGAAGTGCTTGACACCGAGGTGGTCCTCCCAGTCGTTGGAGAGCGACTTGTAGAAGGAAGCGTACTCCTCAGTGGTGATGTCGGTGGGGTTGCGAGTCCAGATGGGCTTGGTCTTGTTAAGCTCCTCCTCCTCGATCTTAGACTCCTTAATAGTCTTGGTCTTCTTCTCCTTCTTCTCTTCCTCATCATCGACCTCCTCAACCTTAGGCTTCTTCTCCTCATCTTCCTCCTCCTTGGTCTCCTCGGCCTCCTCATCGGGGACCTCCCTCTCGGTCTCCTTCAGGACGTGGAGGTAGATAGGATAAGAGATGAACTCAGAGTGCTTGCGGACGACCTCCTTGATACGGCTCTCGTTAAGGTAGTCAGTCTGCTCATCCTTAAGGTGGAGGATGATCTTGGAACCGCGGCCGAGCTGCTCGCCCTCGGTGTCCTGGTTCAGGGTGAAAGTACCACCAGCGGCGGACTCCCAGACGTACTGCTCGTCATCGTTGTGCTTGGAGATGAAGGTAACACGGTCGGCAACCAGGTAGGCGGAGTAGAAACCGACACCGAATTGACCAATCATGGAGATATCAGCACCAGCGGAGAGAGCCTCCATAAACTGCTTGGTACCGGAGCGGGCAATCGTACCAAGGTTGTTGATGAGGTCCTATTAAGAAGCAAAGAAGCGATTAGTATCTCTGCAAAGCCATATTCCAATCTTCTTTTGTAATTACTTACGGCCTTGGTCATACCAATACCGGTATCACGGATGGTGAGGGTCTTGTTCTCAAGATCGGGGATGATGTCGATGCGCAGGTCCTTGCACGAGTCGAGCTTGGAGGGGTCTGAGAGAGCCTCATAACGGATCTTGTCCAAAGCATCGGAGGCGTTAGAGATCAGCTCACGCATGAAGATCTCCTTGTTGGAGTAAACAGTGTTAATGATCAGCGAGAGCAGCTGAGAGATCTCAGCCTGGAACTCGAAAGTCTCGGGCATGATGGCGGTGTGAGGGTGGGGGAATCTAATGCGGCTGAGTTAGAAGAGCTTGGGGAGACACGGAGAGGAAGAAAAGAAAGAATGGAGAAGAAGAAGAAGCAAAAGAAAAGGAGGAAAAGAGAGAATATAATGAAACCAAAATTGTGGATGTGGCGGTGGAGACAAAACTCTGGAGACTCTGTCTCTTCTTCCACCAACAAAATTCTTGGGTGATTTCCCCTCCATGACACAACAAAGTTTCAAAGAACCATCTCTCTCTCTCTCTTTTCCCCACGAGGTAAACGAAGAGGGATTGGGTGATGATGGGGTAGTAGAAGAAGGCATATCAACATACCAATTAAAGAGAAGTGAAAGAACTGCCACAAGCCAGAGCAGATCCGATGGAGATGGGGGGAAGGGAAAGAAGAGGAAGAGCGGAATGGGGGAAGCTTTTTGACTGCGGTAGAAATCTCTGGTGGGTTTCCACGACGATCCAGGAACTTCCACCGCATCCCGGTCGGTCAGGCAACTCTACTTTTCTAGAGTCTTCTGGGGTAAACACCCTCTCTTTGATGGGATCTCCATTAGCTAGTTCACTTCTTTATTTTTGGAACTTTATTTGTCTATTTTCCCCCTTTTCTCTTTCTTTTCTCCTCTAATGAGGGGGAGCACTGTGAGTATGGTCTGGATCCACAGGCCCTTGGTGCCTCAGGCATCAATATCTAGAACATTCTCGTAACCTCGAATCCATATTATCTATACTACATAACTATCAAGCACAAGGATATGATTATAACGTCAGTCGAGGAATTACACCACCCAGCGCAATCCCATATAGTATATTGTAGAATCCTAGTTCATTCAGCCTCGCTTTTTCCGTCTCTCCATTTTTCATTTACAAGGTTGCAGGCTTTTCTTCAACCACCAGAGTCACATAAAGCAATGAAAGCCAAAGGAAAGAAAGCACAGATGGTAAAAAGAGATACAGGGAAATAAGCCGGCATGGAGGGGGTGGGGAAAGGGCGAAGTAGGTGGAAAGAAAGGAGACAGAGGGTCGAACCAGATGGTACAACTCCCCCAAATCCTTGAGCTTGCTATGCTAGATAAAATCAATGCGATATAAGTCCTGGGAGGTGAGAAACACAAGCCTAGGACACGTAAAAGTCGATAAAGAAGAGAGAGAGAAAATAGGTGGAGAAAATATAGAGCAAAAGAAGAATCGTGAAGTCACGTAGGTTTCCATGACCAGGCCAGAAAGAGGAAGAGGAAAGAAAAGAAAAGGGAGCAGTCAGTAAAAAAAAGTCCAGAGAAATAACGATGACCAAGATAAGGAGATGAAAAAAATAGATAGATAAAGACAAAAGTGCCCAGAGAGGCGAAGGAAAGAGACGCAACTTTTCCAACCAACCCGGACCCAACCGCTAATATGCACTGTGACAGTAAAGAAAGGGTGCACGTCACGTAACACATGTCATTAGGAAAAGAGACGATTCAAGTAAACGCACGAGAAAGTCAAAATCGGAGTAATACAGATCTTGAGAATGTCATCCGCAAGAATAGGAATCATAGGATGGGTATATTTAGGCTGCCTGGGCCTGGCTGCGGCCCTTGGAAGCCACATTGCCGCCACGGCCACGGGGAGCGAAGCCGCCACGACCATCACGCTGGAATCCACCGCGACCCTGGCTGCCAGCACGGTCACCACGACCACGGGCACCGCCACGGCCACCGAATCCGTTGCTGCCGTAGGCATTGCCGCGGGGACGGCGTTCCTCAACAAGAATCTGCTCGCCGCTAACCTGGTGAGGGTTGGCAGCAACGGCAGCAGCGTAGCCAGAAGGCTCAGCGAACTCAACAAAAGCGCAGTTCTAAATAGAAAAGAAGAAGATCAGTAACAATTCCACATACGAATTAAATCCATCCGAAGGGGGCAGGGGGGGTGGGGGAGGGGAAATGAAACAAACCTTGGGACGGCTGACGTCGAAGTACTTGAGCTTGCCAAAGCGAGACAGAGTCTGCTTGAGCTGAGCGGAATCAATCTTGTCAGTGACATTCTTGATATATCCAAGCACGGTCTGCTCTTCACCAGCACGGGTCTGGGTCTTCTTGTGGTCGCCACCAGCGGTTTGCCAACCGGCACTATCGTTAGATGAGGCCTCCTGGGCGCGAGTCTCGGTAGCAGGAGCTGCGGTGGTGGTGGCAGCAGCAGAAGGCTGAGTGGCGTTAGAGGCAGGGGCAGCCGCAGGAGTAGCAGCAGCCTTGGGGGTGGCGGCCGGGATGGCAGGGACGACAGGAGCGGTAGCGGCGGCGGCAGCGGCAGCAGCAGCAGCAGCATTCGACTTGATGGAAGACGCAATAGTGGCCCAGGTCTTGGGGATTGCCGGGGTGGGAGCGGACTCCTTCTCAACCGGAGCCTCCTTCTGCTCGGGTACAGGTGCGGGGGTAGGGACGGGGGTCTGGGGCTGTTCGTCGTTCACAATCTCGGCTTTAACAGCGGGGATGGGGCTCTCAACCTCCTCCTGTGCTGGGGTGCCGTTGATCTCGGGAGTAGTCTCCTCAGGCTGCTCGACAGTACCATTGGTCTCTTGCTCGAGCTTCTCATCAACCTTAGAGACGGCAACCTCATCGGTCACCTGAGCCTCCTCAACAGGAGCTGGCTCAGACACCTTGGGGGCCTCGACGACCGGCTCAGCGGCCTCATTCACCAACTCATCCTCCTCCTCAACCAGGTATCGGAAGATGTCATTAAGCACATAGTAACCGTTGGGCTGCTCGGCAAGCACAAAGGTCTGCACGAACTTGCGGGACGGCTCGGACTTGTTGGAGATCTCACCAATCACCGAGACCAAGATGTTGTCAAATGAGGCCTGAGAGTCGACGTTGAGAACGCGAACCTTGCACTCCTGGAAGTCAAGCTGCTTAATTTTATCATTGATGGCCTAACAACGAGCGAGAAAGAGTTAGTATGTTTATAAATAGGTGAAAGTGTGGTTGTCCCAAAACTTACCTTTGTGCCAATCGCAACGGGAACCGACTCAGCTTCGGTACCAAAAACAAGCTGAGAGCGGCGAGAGTAGAAAAGGGGCAGCTTGTCTGGGTTGCGGCTCATAGTGGTATAGTACTGCTCAACGAAGAACCAACCCACTTCATCCTTGGTGATCTCGTTCTTCTGCTGTTCGGTGGGAGTGGCGGTAGTAGGAGTAGAGGACTGAGCGGGTTGGAAGCTAGCCGCAGAGTTCATAGCTGCATGTGCAGGGTTGAAAGAGCCCGGGTACGCATGCTGGGCAGGGTAGTTGCCGTTGAGAGGTGCATGGGTCATGTCGGCCATGATGCTGGGAGGGGTTCGGTTTTAGAGGGTTGAGGCCGGAAGAGATGGGATCGAAAATTATAGATGCAACCGAGGAGGTCGAGATGGAATCGAGAGGTATCAAAGAATCTAAAGGATAAACCTCTATACTGAATCGAGCTGTGGAGATCTAAGCACCTATTTTTTGTCGCTCGCTTCACTGATATCTGGTCAGTTTTGATATCTCCCACAATCATTTTGGTCGTGGTTTGAAGGTGACTCACAAATGCGAAAAAGGACCAAGTGCCAACGCAATCAATTGGAAAGAGAAAAAGAAAATAAGGAAAATAAGAGAACCCCAAGACGGAAGACGAGAAAAAATGGAGAACTGTCGATGGTATGCGGAGAGCGTTCGGGGAAGTATAGCTGCGATGGGAACCCACGGAAAAGAATCTGCAGATGAAAGGGTATGGAGAGGGATGTTGGAGAAATTGGTTGGTATAATGTGTAGAGAAATGATCAAATCTACCAGGAAGATGACGGAGAGGAAATGGGGGGGAAGCAAGTGAGATGAGATGAACCTCTTGAGGGGGAAATTCGCCTTCGAAGAAAAAGCGACTTCCTCGATTGCGACTCCGTGCGGGTTTCGGTGGCCTTGGCACACAGTCACCGCCCGGCAGAAACCGGCGGCTCTGGACTAGCGTGAGAAGGGAAAGCGTATGTAGTATATACTGCAGGTAACCTTGGAAGTATAATATAGAGTGTTGGAAATAGACTAGTGCAGAAAATTAGGGAAAGGATCCTAAATGAATCGCATGCATACAACTTTCGATCGGTCCCAGTGAATGAAAATAAGGTGTTTCTTATCACTTCGACCCTTGTAGTCTCACTCTAGGAAATATCATTAATTAATCAATACGAAAGCGAAATCTGGCGGTAAATCACCAAGCAGTGATATGAAAGAGAGGAATGAAAAATCAGGCCTGTGTAGTAAATAGCATGGACTCAAAGAAAAAAGCCATGCGAATATCATTAAACTTAGAAAACGCCACAATAGCCGAGGAGAATAAGGGGGGTATGAAGAAAGACATCAGAGTAAACAGGTAAGAAAGAAGACCAATGAAGACCAATGAAAACAGATGAGATCGATCTGCGAGCTTCCAGGGGCATATGAACGGAAGTTCAAGAATCGAAACGAAAGGACATAAGACGACGATGCAGGGGCCTATAGAGGCCAGCTTGAGATGTCAAGAGTATCAAGAAAACTCCGGGCACGTAGCCTGAAGCTTTAGAGCCTGTTTCTTAGGCAGTGGCACTGGCAGCAGCCTTTTCGTTAAGCACAGGCTTGCGTCGCATCACCGCGTCTTGACCGGTCATCCGTCGTCCCAAGGCGCGTTCCACCTTAGCTCCGAGAGCCAACTTGTTGAGGTTGTCGGACTTTTCAGCAGTGGGTACAAATCGCTGCGCCTGAAGGGGTTTGTTCTCTAGACGTTCCAGGCCATCGCCGAGGTGAGTGATATCAGCAACTCGGGGGTCTCCACTAGGCAGGCTTCCGTTCGTGCGCTCGGAAGCGGCGAGCGAAGGGCTCCCGCTAATAGTTGAGAAACGCTTGGAGTTTCGGTTCTTGAAAAGGCGTGTTAGAAGCATTTTGCGCTACCTTGGAAGAACATTGCGATGATGGGATGACAGGGAGGATAAGGTAAATGATGTAAAAGGAAGGGGGGCCGGGCGGGCCAAAAAAAACACCTACAGAGTTGGTCATGATGGGCCGCTCGGAGTCAAGAGAGGTCTGACGAGCCATTTCTTTCGGGCAGAAGAGATGAGAGATGGTGAGAGTTGTGTCCGTAGACAATTATGGTTGGGTTGAACTGAGGGGAAGTGCTGTGATATGGGATGGATTAGCGCAAGTTGAACCTGGGTTTCTCCGATCGGAGCCCTGGATTTGCCCCCAAGGCTCACTTTCATGTCATCCGGGAATATCACCTACCAACAGGGGCCAATTCTCGTATTGGGGGTGGAAAGGAGGGGGATGGGATCACGATTGAGAAAAGAGAGGGAAAAAGTTGCAGCACGCGAAGGGTGGGACTGAAACCACTCAATGCAGCCACGGAGGAACCCAGTTTCTGCTTTGCGACTCAGACGACTCAGGAGGCGCCAAACGGTTGGAGTGGGGCGTTGTCCGGCGGTGGGGTATAGGGAGAGAAAGGGAGTGGAGGGATCGACCACCAACTACACCCATACACAATAGGGTCTTGGGCCGATCTTTCTTTTTTAAACAAAACTTACTCCGTAGTGCCGGAAGACCGAGGGTACAGGTGGGAAGCGAGAGGGAGAAGTCGGTCAAAGCCAAAAAACCGGTCGATTCTGATTGAGAATCAAACAGTGGAGTGGGAGTAGAATAGGGGGAAAGAATGGTCGTAGGGACAAGGGGGAAAATCCCTGATGATAGAGATTGAAGTAAAGAAAAGCACTATGAAAGAACATAAAAAGCAGCCGAAGGCGTGTACAAGTATCACGGGCAGCTCATGGGATTATCGGAGTGGATGTTCAATCAAAAAATCCCCTAGTGGAACTTTGCCACGTGCGGATCAGCCAGGATGATGATTTTCACACTTTTGGGTTTTATGCAGAGGGGTAAGGGTGTAATTATGAGATAGCGCCGTATTATCAGGTATTGGGCTTGGGCTTGGGCTTGGAGGTAACTATGAGAATTTAATTGTTATTCTTATAGATCCGTATCTACATACAGTAGTGAAGGTACCCATCTAACTTAGATGGCCCCATAATCAGAAGTAAAAAGATGAAACACTGCATCCCAAATATATCTCCTATGCAAAAATAAGCATTACGGTCTCTATAGATATGATCTATTACCCCATAGCTTATACAGTATATATGCTATACTTGACACCGTACTTCGTACTGACATCCTCGCCTGCCCAGGTGCACATGTGGCATCATCCCATCCAAATACAACCGAGCCAGTCAGTAGCTGCAGCTCGAAGTCTTGGCACCATTGAATCATTATCGCACCTTGGCGACCCAACCGCTTTAATTTCAGACAAGACTTTCTTCCGCTTGTAATTTTTTTAAGCAGCAAATAGAAGCAACCTTGGTAAAGGGGGAAAAGAAAGAGAGAGAGAGAAAAAGAAAAAAAGGAAGGCCCGAGCCCGGGATTGAACCGGGGACCTCGCGCAGTATTGCATAGAGTTGACCCTAAGCGCGAATCATACCACTAGACCACCCGGGCGGATTGGATGAAGACCTGGTGATTTTTGCCTCTATGATCAACAACTCAAACTCTATACTATATTCGATAGAGCTAAGTACACCACACACACACATATATATATATACATGAACTTCAAGTTCAAATGTTGCCAATCATGTGGCAGTGACAAGTCCCGCCGCACTCATGTTTGCCTCGAATCAGCCAATCTATCCCTTTTCGCGGTAGTTCCAAGTCCGCTTTGCTAGTGTGGGATTCTCTGCTTAGCCACTGAAAATTCGATGCAGACCACTGGCATCCCTCAAGTTTGGAGCGGCTTCAGGCTTGCATATACGGCCTTACAACCGATATTTCCGCAACCACCTAAAGATACCCATGTCTGGTTCTTCTTTAGACCAGTAGGGAAGGAGGTCATTAAACACTATCTGGTCACGCAAACCACATTTCGCGGAAGAATGTTGTACGGGGCATCACGAAGTATGAGTATCTCATCCATGTACCCCTTCCCGTTTCGAGTAATCATTTTTCCGTATGCCAGAAGTATCGAAAGCGCTAGACTGACAACTCCCAATGTCTCTGGAGTATTAGTCCGCTGCGGAATAAAGCTATGCAAAAGTCGGTATGCCAGCTCTAGGGCCTTCCATCAAATCTCAGCCCTGGCTGCTCATGAATCAAGGTCCGAATGAAAATCGAGCCCCATTTCTACGAATTGAGTCCAAGGCTACGCGTTGATTTGACAGCTCCAAGCAAGGTAACGATGAGACGAGCAGATTGGAAGGGAACAGCTGCGGCATAACTTCAAGTCGCTTTCCCTGAGAAGGAGCTAGCGTACGATAAGTCCCATCGGATTCGCGGGGCGCAAAAGCGAGATCAGGATACCTTGAATAAAATGTCCACCTTGATGAAAGGCATTAATGTGGGAGAAGTACGTCTTGATGGTTTAAAGGACGTGGGCTAAACCCCTACCCCTAGTAATATTGGGGCAATAGACAAGGCGCAGATGAGAGCCACTCGAGATCCGACCAGTAAGTAGGAGACTAAATGGACTAGTAATATCTAATAGCGGGCCCACCGACTTCAGAAAAATCAACACAATGTGTTCTGGAAATTTCTGGAGGGGGTACTCGAGATTCCTCAATACTCCATGTCAGGCAGGTTACCATCTCCCGAAAGCATCGAATCTTGTTTGTCAATGGCGGAGGTCACGAGGGATTTTGAGGATTGGGAAGATCTACTAGAGGATATTCAAGCCAACCTTGTGGCAATTTCTAGCGCCAAATCCTGAGCGTTCCCGTGTCTTTGGCGGATATTGTTTACGCCTTCTTTGTCGCTTTGGATGTAGAAACAGTATGACGGATGTTTCACAAATACTATGAATCGCGTCATGGACTTCCTATCCTCGCTAAGCTCCAAGTATAACTCGATGCCACAATATTGGCCCCAGAGCTTCACAATCTCATATTTTTGAAGCCAACCTGGTTTCTTCGGACTTCTCAGGAGACGCTTTCGAACGGTCGATCCCCAACAAATAGCAACGACTGCATGTTGACCTATAGGTCTTTTCAAAAAACAACTCTCGTGAATCTGCCAGAGGTCTTCCGCGTAGGCTAGTCTGACATTGTCACTGATATCGCGCCTGGCAACTTGAAAGTAAAAAGAGCGTTATCACAATTGAACCCGACTCATTCTATCTGCGGAATTGTAGCATTTGAGACCTTAAATGTTTCTTGACATGAGGGATCGTCGATGGGGTTTAAACAAAATGCAAGCTACCGAGGCATCTAGTGACTCGCTGGGGCGAACGAGATATTCCTTTGGTCGTTCGACGCCCTTCGCCCTCCATCACGAGACCTCTTTTCCCACCAAACCTTGATAATTGAGATTGATATCCCAGTTACGTTGACGAACGGGGGCTAGGCCATAAAATAGTCTGTCAGATATATCAAAATCAAGAAATGGGTCAAGGTTACACTCACTTCGATTCTCCCTCTCAGAAGTTTCGTATAAGCCCGAGGGCAAGTGCTTTGCTCACTTGGGCCTGTTCCTCAGCGGGTAGGCATGTCTTCGGGTCACCAATACTAAGGTCACCAAGTACACGATTGGTCTCAGTTGGGAGGTCCATATGGTCTCAGAGACTCCCGGTGCGGCGTTTGTTGCTCTGGCACCTAGGTTGCACATATGGAGCTCCCCATGCTCTCGTTCCAGAGAGTCTTTGCAGATATTGCATCGCCACGAATCTCTTTAGACTTTCTTATTCCCCCCTCCCAGATTCGTTATTCTCGTTAGAATGCACTAATTTCTGACCTCATCTGTTCTTATTGGCCACGTAACAATTTATTAGGTGCATGATATATTGAGTACGTACCAGGCACTTGTAAGTTGTAAACTTATGAGGTTGACCCTCCCTACTATGATCTTCCCATTCTCAAAATCGTGGCAACTAATTCAACAGGGGTTGATCAAATAATATCCCAGCCGACTTTTTACCTAGCGACAACAGCCAACCTGGTCAATATAGAAAAGAAAAATTTTTCACATATAAAGTCAAGTGCACTTCCAAGTGTTATGGGCCCTGCGGGCAGCCACTCGGGCGGTCGGGGACGGCAGAGCGCCCCGCTATTTCTCTGAATAGCGTCATGTGAATCATCTTTCCTTCCTCCATTGTAGTCAATATCGTCGTATTCGTGCACACTACTTCTTGTAGTTTAGGCAATCTAACACCAAGGCTAGAACGACATAAAGAAAAAAATCATCTAAACAGCTTATACTACCACCCGGACTTACTCAGCTATTACTAGATCATATATAAAATAGTAATCAGAGATATAAATAATATACCCCGCATCTAAGAAAGTACATAAAGAGTTTTTTTAATTGTTTCCTGGTATAACCATAATTCCTTGAAACTTTAACATCCGCCCGGGTGGTCTAGTGGTATGATTCGCGCTTAGGGTCAACTCTATGCAATACTGCGCGAGGTCCCCGGTTCAATCCCGGGCTCGGGCCTTTCTTTTTTCTTTTTCTCTCTCTCTTTTCCCTCCTTTACCAAGGTTGCTTCTTGGATATAATCTATACAGAAATAGCAAAGAAAAATCTAAAAACGTCAAAAAGATGATCTAACACCTCTGATAGCCATAACCCCAGGAAAATCAAACATCCGCCCGGGTGGTCTAGTGGTATGATTCGCGCTTAGGGTCAACTCTATGCAATACTGCGCGAGGTCCCCGGTTCAATCCCGGGCTCGGGCCTATCTTTTTTGTCTTTTTACTGCTATTTATTTAGTCATAACCCCCTTGTTTAGCTTCAGGCCTTACAGATGATAACATAATAAGAGAGAATGCTGAAATGCTGAGATGAATTATCAACCCTATTTCTGTACATGCAACGCATCTAAGCGCCGTACATAGCCCGAAGTCTTGGCACCGCGAAAGCCGCAACTCCACATCCGCCTGGCGAGCCCCTCTCAAATGCTGAAAAACTTTCTCCAATCACATTAGGAATCTAGATACTTCACACTCCGTCTTCAACAGAATGGGTAAACCCAAGGCCTTACTGAAGGATTTTAAGCCTAAGAAAAAGGCTGCCAAACAACAGGTATCTTCACCAGAACAGAAACAAAAAACCACCACCAAGTAAAGTAAAGAAAGAAAAGAAAGTACTAAGCATATCTTGTAATATGTGCAGGCACCGGCGACGGCCGATGAATTCCTAGCTGGTGAGACGGAGCCGAGCTCGATCATTTGAGGAATGCCAGGCGTGATGTACTGATTGATTCTGTAGCGGGGGTTGAGTTGGAAGAAGCCGGCGAGAAATGGCGGGCTGGTGATGCTGCCAAGTCTATGCGATTCTTTATGCGGGCTGTTACCAACTACGATGAAGGGTTACAGAAGTTCCCGACGGATTTCGATCTAGCCTACAATAAGTATGCTTTGACCTTTCCATAACTTGATTTATGGCTTTGTCATTGAGGATGACTAGATATGCTTCAGGATGGATGTTGTCATTCTATTTACAGACCATTTTCGCTAACAGGTATATAGAGCTCGCGTTCAATACGAAATCACACAGCATCCCAAGTTAGCTGCTCAGCTGACTGCACCCCAAGGGGAAATCCTGCAAGTGGCGCTGCAGTCTCATCGGGACGCACTGAAACTGGATCAGGATAATGCGGATGTCCTTTTCAACAGCGGCCAGGTGTTGACTAGTCTGGCGGAGTCTCTGTCAGACTCTAAGACACCGGGAGAAGAACAACTGGTACGGGCTAGTACCTATTTGCAGGAGGCAATTGAACTATTTCAGCGCTGTCTGATGTTGCAAGAAATGAAGTATACGGAGATGCAGGAGCAAATCGAGGAAATGGAGTCGATGGACACAGGGAACCAGGCGCCAGAACCAGCAGCACAGCCTCAATCAGAGTCCGCACCAACCGAACAGTCAGGATCCAATGACGGTGAAAAAGAGCACTGGGCTGCGATCATCGAGCCAGTCACAAAGAATACTCTGGTCGATACAGCCGTTGCACAGCTTGATACACTGACTGCCCTCTGTAACGTGTTGAATTTCGACCCGAGTGCCGGTGGCGTGGGCTGGGTGCAGGAGTACTCATCTGAGCTTGTCCAAAGTCGACTCCCAGCATATGTGGAAGGTTCAGACAGACAGTACGAGGCGACACTATCCCGGGCCAGGTTCATCTGCGCCATACACGACCTTCTCTACCGAGGAGGACACACCGATGTCCAGACATACCGCCAACAAGTCGAAGAGGCATTTGGACAGGAATTGGATGTATCCCAGGATCCAGCAGGACTTTGCAGCAAAGCCGAAGCACTGACATCACTAAACGGAGCACTGGCGGATATTCCCCCATCCAGTGACCCCGAAGCTTTCAAGAACTCCCTGAGTACCCGCTGGCAATCACTATCGGTCGCACTAGACGCCTTGACCGCAGCAAGCAAATTGCCCAGCACAGATGACTTGCCCAAAATCCACATTGGTAGAGGAGACACTGAGATGCATCGCTGGCGTCTAGGAACAGAACCCTGGAACCATGCGATGGCGCAGCAAAACGGAGCCATGCTCTTGCGAAACGCTCAAACATACTACCGAGGAGCCGCTGCATTGGCTCGCCGAGATGGAGCGGCCGAGGAAGAGCGTGACGCATCGTATAAGGAGGCCATCGCAGCTGCACTGGATGGCCAGAAGACCAAGCTGGATCAGCTTAAGACAGCTGGCATTGAGCCTTTGGTGGCCGTTGCCCAGGACATGGTGGAAGATGGATTGGTCGAAGGAACAACTTTGAGTGCACTGATCTCATGAATCCAAAAGTAAAGAAAGATACAATGAAAACAAGAATTTCTATGATCTTAAACGCTTGGCTGGGTATTGACCTCCTCGTCCATTTGGACAGCATCCTGGCGAATATGATGCTCTTTACTGAATTGCGTGGCTGCGCTCGCGGCGCCGTCGATATCCGTAACAACCGTTTCAAGGTGAGAAAGGAGCTTCTCGATCTCTAATCTCTGTGCTTGCACAGTTTGCGCAAGCTCTGCATTCTGGGCGTGCGTCGACTCGAGCGTTTTGTTTAGCGTAGACTGTGCTTCTTGAAGATAAGGCGTCAGGTGGGCATTGTAAAGATCGTCTGCCCCAAGTGTATGCGGGCTATATGAAATCGGAAAGTCAGTCCCCATGTAAACCAAGAAAAGATCTAAGCTTCCCAAAGGTATCAAGAAAACATACGGATCCACTGGTTGTGTACCATTCCCATTCTCGCTTTCCTTCACCTTCCGAGCTCTCGCTTCGGTGACCAAGCGATCCAATTCATTGAGATGTTGTACTGCTTCTCTTTCGACGATTATCTCCTCAAATTCAGCTCTAGCACTCTCCTCCAACTTTGCATTCAATTGTCTCCACACGCTTTCTAAACTGGCCGGCACATGGCGCGCAGGCGTAGGGAAGCAGCTCGCAAAATTGGAATAGGAGTTCGCACGAAGAGTCCGCGCCAGTGCTTGATCAAAGACCTGAATGAGACGTGATGCGCGAGGTCCAGGGGTTTGCCATTCTGAGGCCGTAGGAAGAGACTCGGACGCTAGTGGTTGTTGCTGCTGCTGTTGAGGTCGGTTTTCAGACTCCGACTCCGCCATGGTGATTACGGTACGTCTGTGACTTTGATTGATTTAGAATATAGTAGAGTCACCCTGGATGTAGTTCCAAAGGAGCGTTGTTTGGTGAGGAATTTAGGATCCTTATCGGCCATTTCTTGACCGCACTTGGGCACCGCGACGCGACATGTCACGTGTAGACTAGTTAGAGAACTATACATTCTTGAGGTTTGCTTCAATCCTGTGCTCACTTAATGTGGTGGATAAAGAATATTCGTCTATATTTATCCTCCCTTTATTATATTCCCCGATAACACGAGGATAATTGAGTATGTATACCATTTGAGCTGGGTTCTAAGCGTCAGTCTTTAACTTTTGTTTGCTATTCATAAGAAATTAGATACGGCAATCAAATACATTCCAAAGTAGGTAATAGTTATTTAGAAGTACGTAAATAATTTCGACAACTCTGCACGTCCAGGTAGATAGGGCAATTGCAAAAGCGCTGCATAGGGAAGCTTTTGCAATTCGAACAATCCGTCCACTCCTGGACTGCCGTATGAATGACCAAAAAGAAAGAGACAGAAAAAAGCAATGCAAAAACATCAAAAAAGCCCCACATCTGGGTATAACGCCAAATACCTCCATCGCCGGTCGTCTAAATCGAGCTCGTCATCTCGTCATCTGCCATATTCAGCCTCTAATAGGCAGGTTGAGGCGGGACCATGCCCCCATATCCAGCCATCTGTTGTTGTTGCTGCTGTTGTTGCATTTGCAGCTGGGCTTGAACTTGGGGGAGATCGTGGAACCATGGGTGCGCCAGGGCATCACTGGCACTAATGCGCATCTCTGGGCGTAATTGAAGCATGCGATCCAGGAGGTCCAGTCCGAGTTGATCAATCTGGGGGAGAATCTGGCCCAGGTTTTGGGTGGCGTAATTGTGGAAGGTAGGTTTATACTCTGGCAGCTGAGAGATTCCGGGCCATGACCGTTCAGATGGAGTTCCCATCAATCGGAAAATCTTCATCAACTGATCCTCATTGGTCGTGCCTGGGAAGAGTGGGCGGCCTGTATACATCTCCGCCATGATGCAACCAGCTGACCAGATATCGATACTAGTGTTATAGGTGCGACTGCCGAGGAGGACATCTGGGGCCCGATACCACAAAGTGACGACTTCATTTGAGAAGGTATTGACCGGGATGCCGAATGCCCGCGCCAATCCAAAATCACCCAGCTTCAACTGACCCTTCTTATTAATCAATAGATTCTGTGGTTTCAAGTCTCGGTGGAGGACGCGGTTCTCATGACAGAAATCGATGCCCTTTAATAGCTGATGCATGAACGACTTGATCGTGGCAGGGTCCAGCTGTCCCCGGTCGCCCCGGGTGTCCATATATCTTTTAAGATCCCTGTCCATGAACTCGAAAACCAGCATGAGTTTGTTTTCCGTGTGGATGACATCGTAGAGCGATACGATGCTCTCATGTTTCAGCTCCTTCATCAGCGAGATTTCACGAATGGCGGTGGACGGTGTGCCCTCTTCAGAGTCAAGGTGAATTTCTTTCAGCGCAACCATCTCGCCAGTCTGGCGATTGCGCCCTTTGAAAACCTATGATCATCCTACATCAGCCTCGGAACTGGCGGGGACCCGATCTATCACATGGATTTGTAGAGGGAGGAGGGAGGGTAAGAGAGGAATCGGAACGTACTGTGGCATAGGTGCCTTCACCGAGCTACCATGATAAGATGTCAGTCAAGTTGGCGATTTCACATGGGAGAGAATTCACCTTTTCCAGCTGCTGAAAGGAGCTGGGTTGCTGGGATTTATCCATTTTGGAAGGTGGGTAAGGTGATCGTGAGGGAATTACAGGTTTGGGGAAGAGAAAAGAACCGGGCGAGACAAGCGTGCTCTTTAAAGGGTTAACTGCAGAATCCCCGAGTCGCTCCATGCTGTGATGGGAAGGGACCCCGCGTGGTGGGCCGCGAGTCAAACCGCCACGGCTTATGTACTCGGGCGCTTCCACGTTATGCTTTTTGGTGAGAAATTTATATACAAAAAAAATAAGAAAATTTTGGTATGATTTGGTTTTTCGAATATTATTTATATATATTTCTGATCTGTCCTATCCTCCAGGTAATCTTACAATATGAATATGCTGCTCTTCTGGGGGCAAATGCTGGCAAATGCTGGGCGGAATCAAATCTTACAAGATAATGTAGTGACTATCTGCACACTTACGGCGCGTTTCGGGATAACCGAGATACTACGGTCGGGAGGATCGACTGCGTAGGATGATTGCACCGAACGTGAGAAGTTGGTCCATCATTCAGATCACCAAATAGCATGGCTTCATTGCGGATCCCGCCAAGGTTGATAATTCCAATGGGCATGCCTCGTTTATGAGCTCGTTCGACTAAGCGCCAGGCTGAATACGTCGCCAGACTGCTTCCAAGAATCAATAGGCGCCCAGCATCGTCGATCGCCTCTTCCGCGGCTTCCTTTACCGCTGGGTCGATATTCTCTCCAAACATAGTCACGGCCGGTTTCAAGATGCCCGCGTTAGATGTCGGCATCCATGCCCCGTCAGGTTCCACCTCGACTTGGGTCCTTGTGCCATCTGGCAACACAGGAGGATTTTCCAAGCAGGTCGGACATGAAGGATATCGAAATGTAGAATATGGTGCCTCTGCAAGATCGACATCGCCGTCTGGATTCAATTTTAGGCCTTTTCGCCGTTGTTCTGCTGGGTTATTGGTATCGAGAGCGCCCTGTTCAACCATACGAGCCAGAAATTCGGCCCATGCAGGATTGAGTTTCTCCAATGATGACTGAAACTTTTCTCGCGGAAATTGGTTGCGACAGCTGGTACAAATGACCGATCGTAGATACCCATGTAGTTCAAGGGTTTGCAGCTCTGGATGAGCAAGTGAATGGAATGAGTCGACATTTTGCGTCACCACAGAGCTTAAATATCCTTTCATCGCGAGATCTCGGATCGCCCAATGAGTCGCATTGGGCTTTGCATTGACAAGACCGGGCCATCCGACGAAGCTTCGAGCCCAATACCGTTTGCGTGACTCATGCCGCGACACGAATTCATGGAAATATATTGGTCGATAAGATGTATTTCGTCTATAGGTTCCCTGATCGCCTCGATAATCTGATAGACCCGATTCAACCGAGATTCCTGCTCCAGTGAGTAGAACCGTCTGGGAATGGCCTCCCACATCTACCCCTCGCAGGTCGATAGATGGCGGTGCAGCTAAGAAGGCACTGATAGCGTCGATCGCACCAGCCACCGTTCTGGCTGATGGTGGAACTATTAAAGCTGGCGGCAATGGACCCGTAAAGGGTATCCGAATTGCAGGTGTCGTCATTGGAGACGCGTCCTCAAGACTGAGTCTTTCTTGGCGGTGGAGATGGTGCGTGCCTGCACACAGCTCAAATGGCTAGGGTTCGGTAGAGTAGACGGCGGGTGTCTAGTTGTGTGGCATAGCCATGGATGTCCCCATGGCTTGTTGTATGATGCTTGGTAATATATTTCTTTGGATTGAAGGTACAGCCAACCGGGTGGCCTAGCGGGTAGGAATTCCGCCCCTCCGGTACTGCCGCGAGCCCAAACCAGAGAGTATAGAAGCCCATCGACGATGGTACTAGGGAGAGAAGAGTCAACCCAGTTGTGAGCAAAGCTACTATTGAAGAGAGTGTACATTCTAATCTATATCCTTTCTTAGGAACTATAAGCTTAAGAACCTATGATATCCAGATGACTGAAAAGGAATATTATTATTGTTGTATTGTAGGGTTGTATAACTACTGATTGATAAGTAATTCTATGATTGAATAGATTAGATCCCGGAAATGGTTAAAATTCGGATTATAGATAGCTATATAGTATTCAGGACAGGTAGCCTAGAGTTGAAGAAGATCTAGTAGCCACCTAGTCATATTGTCAATTAATCAAGTTCTTAGAGCTCGTTTCAATTTATTTTTAGCTTCAGCTTTGCGTAAGGGTCTTGGCTAGGAAGCGGGTCATAGCTCATCCGTCTGTCGAACTTGATTAAAAGAGTGCATAGACCAGTTAGATATAGACAATTTCGAATCCACCAGAGATGATAATAGGGAATATTATATGGTCTTGTCCGAATGAATAAGACTTTATCCGGTCTTGAAACCAAGGATGATCCTCCTGAGGAACTCGGGACTTTACAATATACCACAGGGAAATAGAAGATACACAATAGGCTCTATATAGAGATACATCATACGATACTTCGTACCCAATGAGATAGCAGATATTTCTATCAAAAGCTACAATAGATCAATTTGTTCCACTTGGTAATTAGTATAAGCAACATCAGCGCATCTGGAATCCGCATCTGCCGGATTACATGATCTGCTTCGGGAATTGGGGAATTTCCAACGTCTTCACCTTTTCATCTCTTTGTATTTGCCTTTCTTCCGACGGCCTGGCTCGTTTTTTGTCATTTTTCTTTTCTTTTTTCTCTTTTAGACCAGGGGTTTCCGCTTTGGATTGGGCCATGGGCAATCAGCCCCCTAAGAACACCCTGTCCCTTTTGCCCGTGCTCGCGTGCCAAATAAAGTCATGCCGCTGACGCAGCCCCTGCGGAGTAGGATTCGTCCCTCCCTCCTCCACTACTCCCTTAGGACTTTGCGCCCAGACCAGCGTCGAGTACTTACCTCCTTGCCTTCCCTTTTAAAGTCTCTCAATTCATTTCCAACTTATGTTCGGCCTCGTTCCCCAATAACACCACTCCCAATGACGCAGACCAGGAGTCATGCCGGCCACAGCCACGGTCATGGCCATCACCACCATCATCACGACAATGTATATCTGACCTCCACGAACAAAAACGACGCCGGTGTGCGAATTACTCGAATTGGCCTGGTCGCTAATCTTGCAATGGCCATTGGCAAATTTATCGGCGGCTACGTCTTTCATTCCCAGGCCCTGATCGCAGATGCCTACCACGCCTTGACCGATTTGGTTTCCGATTTCTTGACACTAGGGACGGTCGCATGGTCCCTCAAACCCCCAAGCGAACAATTCCCCAACGGATATGGAAAAGTGGAGAGTATTGGTGCTCTAGGCGTTAGTGGACTACTGCTGTTTGGTGGTGTATTTATGGGTCTCAATGCAGGACAGGTCCTGCTGGCTCAATGCTACCCCGAATTGGCTGAAACGCTCGCCCATATTGGAATATTTGGACACGGACACGGACATTCTCACAGTCATGGAATTGATGTCACGGGTCCTAGTATCCACGCAGCTTGGATAGCTGGTGGATCGATCATTGTCAAGGAATGGCTTTACCGTGCTAGTAAGTTTTACCCTCTTGTAGATACACTTGAAACCCAGAATCTATGGTCTGACAGTTCTCCCTAGCCATGAAAGTAGCCGAGGAGCGCAAATCCTCCGTCCTCGCTTCCAACGCCATTCATCACCGAGTTGATTCTCTCACAAGCATTGTCGCCCTGTCCACAATTGGTGGAAGTTACTTTTTTCAAGACGCCACGTGGCTGGATCCTGTTGGCGGTCTATTGATTTCCCTCATGGTCATCAGGGCCGGATGGGGTAACACAATTAGCTCCTTATTGGAGCTGGCCGATACCACCGTGGATGATGAAATCAAATCATCAGTCCAAGATGCCGCTTCCAACGCCTTAAAAGAGATTGAAGGTGGGGAGCAAGTGATTGTTCGTGATGTCCAAGGTATGAAGTCTGGACAGAATTATCTCATGGATATCGAATTGGCCGTACCAGGAGCTTGGGCTGTTACTCAGTCGCGGGCCGTGGAGGAAGCTGTTCGCAAAACCATTGGGTCTGGAGTCCGCGGAGTCAAACGAGTGAAGGTTCGTTTTGTTCCCGTGGAAGAGAAGGAACTTACTTTCTCCGAAGAGTTTGTCTCTCAGGATTCTGGAGTAATTCTCGAACCCCACGAGCATGATCATGAACATAGCGGAACCTCTTCTGAAGCCCATGACCACGATGGCCAAAATCCGCGCAAGAGACGCTAGTCAATGGTCAGTGCATTAGACATATATACGAAAAGAGGTATATCATCTGGGTGCATCTAGGCGGTAGATGTTGGCCCGGGTTTGATACCCCAACAGCGATGAGGATTTGGGCAGATATCTGTACCGTGTATAGACCGAAACTTAAGAACCTAGAGAATATATGATTCAACCCACCATTTCAGTGTCTTATATAAAGATGTAATGTCATTGATGTCAGCGCTTCTTCGAATAGTATACTTAGGATGTCGTACTATGAAGTATATGGCACGTGCCCGGTACACATGTAGCTTCACGCTACTTGAATTGACTGAGATATAAACAATTATACAACATACCTACGACTGGCTCCCAAAACCGTGATATCTCAGGGATAGATAGCTCCGACTTAGATATTATTTCATTGTATTTGACTCCATTCAACCCTCTTCTCAAAAAACCTGTAATTCTCTTTGTTCTATTCTCTACATTGTGACAAAGATGACATAATGGCAAAGCATCACCTTCGCACCTAAAATTCCATGATGAGGACTTGCTGTTTGTACAGGTAACGTGGGATTCAGACAAAACAATTTCCACCTTTGGATTTCTCAGATCTCATTTACAATATTTGATTATATTACCACGCTATATCTCATTCACTTTTCTTTCAATCATACAATCTTCTAAGAGTAGTTAGCGAGGGCGGGAGCCAGGCACGGGAGTCTGATTACCTTACCATAGGAGTGCTCCTCCACCGAAAACAATTTTGAACCTAACACAACATCCGCCTTGTCTCGTGTCACTCCCCTTACCAACACTCTGGGAGTCCGGCTGGTCGAAGATGGCAGAACAGGTAAGTCTGATTCTACAAACCGAGCTTCTCATGACCTGGTATTCATAACCAAAAAAAAAAAAACCCTGAACCCCTCCCCCACCACATCCAGTCAGCCCCTCCACCTCCGAGGGCTTATCTCAACTCCGAATGAAGCATTGACATGTCTGTTTTTCTTAGGTAGCAAATGCCATTCAGATCGCCTGGAATCCGTCCTCCGACTATCAGCTGAAGGCGCAAGCATTCGACTATCTAAACCGAATCCGATCTGATCCCTCCGGATGGCAGGTCTGCCTCACCCTCTTCACTGAAAGTCCTCAGCAGCCCGAAGTTGTGCGACATGCGAGTCTGGAAATTGTCAACAGTGCAGCACAGGCTGGTTTGATCGATCCTACATCCCTGGGAATCGTGCGGGATGGCTTACTCGCCTACCTACGCCAGGTGTATGGGGCCGATGGGACCGCTGTGCCCGACGCAGGTTATATTCAAAACAAAATTGCCCAGACCGTCACCTTCCTCTTCTCCGCCCTATACGCCAATGGCTGGGAGTCATGCTTTGACGATCTGCTAAGCCTTACCTATAAGTCCTCCGCCAGCACGGCCCCTGACAACCCGCTCGGAATTATCTTCTACCTCCGCGTGGTGAACTCGATCCACGAGGAGATTGGTGATGTGCTGGTCTCTCGGTCGCGCGGGGAGCAGGACAAAGCAAACTCGCTCAAAGATCTGATCCGTATGCGGGATATGCAGAAAATCGCAAACTCCTGGCAAGAAATTCTTTCAGAATGGCGGGATGGTGACGATACGATTGTGGAGGCTTCTCTGAAGGCGGTGGGTAGCTGGGTTAGCTGGATTGATATCGGTCTTGTGGTCAACCAGACTATGCTGGATCTTCTTTACCAACAGCTAGGTCGGGCTGAGAAGCAAGAATTACGAGAAGGCGAGCAGCGGGTCCGTGATGCAGCAGTGGATGTTTTCACTGAAATCATTGGAAAGAAAATGAAGCCTACCGATAAAGTCGAGATGATTATTTTCCTGAACCTAGACTCGATCGTCAACCAGCTTTCCAACAGCCCCCCTCTGCGAGAAAATCGATTTACCTCCTTGTACGACACCGACCTGGCGGAGACGGTAGCGAAACTCGTGAATATTACAGTCATGGATATTGTGCGAGTTTTGGAGACCGACAACGGTCCAGCAAAGGAGAAAGCAGACGAACTCTTGCAGGTCTTCTTACCCCACATCCTTCGCTACTTCTCGGATGAGTATGACGAAGTCTGCTCAACAGTGATTCCTGGCGTCAATGACATGCTTACCTACCTCCGCAAACTGTCCAAGACAAACCCAGCTTTTGAAGAGAGGAACAAGACTATCCTCCTGCCGGTTCTTAAAGCAATCATTGCCAAGATGCGTTACGACGAGACCTCAAACTGGGGGGATGAAGATGAGCAGACAGATGAGGCTGAGTTCCAAGAACTTCGCAAGAGACTTGGTGTTCTCCAGCAAATTGTAGCGTCTGCAGATGAACAGCTGTATATTGATGCTCTCTCAGAACTTGTTGGCACAACCTTCGAAAATCTCCGAGTGTCGGGAGGTCAGATTGATTGGCGTGACTTGGATCTAGCCCTCCATGAGATGTTTTTGTTCGGCGACATTGCGATCAACCGCGGCGGTATTTATCAAAAGAACGTGCCCACCGGGCCTGCAGCAGTTCGATTGATTGAGATGATGCTTCGAATGGTGGAGTCTGGTAAGAAACCCCCCCCCCAAACGCCTTTTTTTAAAAAACATCACGCATCTATCGTATTCAGGTCTAATTCAAGATAGATATTCGATCTTTCACTCACCCCGCCACACAGCTTCAGTATATGGAAATCTGCGTTCGCTACAGCAGCTTTTTCCAACACCACGGACATCTTATCCCCGGTGTCCTAGAGAGCTTTCTCCAGCTTATACATCATCCAGTTCGAAAGGTCAAGACCCGTTCTTGGTATCTTTTCCAGCGTCTTGTGAAGCAGCTGCGCGGACTTATCAGCAACGTGGCACAAACCGTGGTGGAAGCTTTGGGCGATTTACTTGTCATTCAGGCTGAGCTTCCATCCGAGTTCGAAGATGGCGATGAGATGTCATCTGAAGACCACGAGGGCTCAGCTGACGCTGTATTTAACAGCCAGCTTTATCTTTTTGAGGCTGTTGGTATCATTTGCTCTACTAGTGGAGTGCCTGCCGATAAACAAGTCCTATACGCCCAGTCGGTGCTAAACCCTATCTTTGCGGACATGGAGCGGAATCTTGAAGCGGCAAAATCCAATGACGAGAGAGCTTTGCTACAGATTCACCACGATATCATGGCCCTAGGAACTCTTGCCAAGGGATTCTCTGACTGGATGCCTGGCACTAGCGCTCCGTCTGCCCTGCCAGCACCAGAAGTCTCAGAAGCTTTCGGCCAGGTAGCTGAAGCAACTTTGGTTTCTCTTGAGTCGCTCAAGAGCTCCTTCAACATCCGCACTGCCGCTCGATTTACTTTCTCGCGTCTCATTGGTGTTTTGGGAGCACGGATTCTCCCCCAGCTTCCAAGGTGGATCGATGGCCTCTTGACGCAGACCTCTTCACGAGATGAGATGGCTTTGTTCCTCCGTCTTCTTGATCAGGTTATCTTTGGATTCAAGGGCGAAATTTCCAGCATTCTTGACACACTTTTGACACCTTTCCTTCAAAGGGTGTTCTCAGGTATCGTGGACCCTACAACAGGTACCGATGATGAGATTCAGCTTGCTGAGCTCAAGCGCGAGTATCTGAATTTCTTGTTGGCTGTTTTGAACAATGATTTAGGAGATGTTATAATCAGCGAGAGTGAGTTTTTCAACGCGAATTTTACTCCCCTCGCATCTTCAATACTAACAAAAAACTAGGGAACCAACCAATTTTTGAAACCGTCATTACCACAATTGAACATTTTTCCAAGGATGTGGAAGATTTCACCACCGCCAAAATGGCATTTATCGTACTCTCTAAAATGGGCAGCTCCTGGGGAGGACCAGATATTGCCCCTGGTGCTCTTAATGGAAACACTCCAAACCAAACCGCATTGCCTGGGTTTGGTGGATATATGATCTCACGATTCTCACCCCTTTGCTGGGCACTCCCCATGACATCATCCTTTAACTCCAAAGATGCCCAAGCCAAGCAGGTTCTTGCTGAGGCAGGTGGACTGCAGCGCACGATCTACATGAAGACAGGCGTGGAATACGCAGAATATCTGCGAGGCCAGGAACTGCCGGGTATGGGCATGGGAGGAGAGCTTATTAACGAGTTTTTGACGGCATTGACCCAGCTGGATATGAAGGGATTCCGGCAGTTCTTTCCGGTAAGACTATCTTGACTTTTTTAGTCTATGTTCCAGAATTGACTCATACTGACATGACATCTCTAGTCTTTCATTCAGCGTCTAAGCGCATGAGAATCTCTTCGACGACAATTTCATTTTGATTATGCTTTTTAGATTCCCCCACGCCATATTTCCCTTTTGAGAGGAACGAGGTGATACCATTCCTCGCCTCAAACGTTGATGTGAATTCTGTCACTCGGTTGAACCCATGTCATCTATATTTCATCTGTCTCCATCTTCCACCCTTTGTCATGGATACCATTTTATGCATTACACCCCCCTTCAAAAATAACAACCGAAAAAACAAGGATCGCATAAAGCTACGAAGCCAGAAAAGTGTTTCTTTGAAAAGAATACAACATATACCACATCATGAACCTTCTTTTTCTCTTCCATTTCCCTTCTCTAGTGCGCATGCAGTGCATCGTGGGCGTTCTGATTTACCAGCGTTCCTATCCAGTCCATTCTTGAAGCAAAGAATCGAGAAAATGAACAGTGATCAAGTGGATTTGAGTAAATCAGCATAGTTTGACAATTAAGCTACCAAACAATACCACAGCTTGTCTTTATCCCATTAAAATGTCCGTTCATGCTAGATAAATTTACGAAGTCATCTACAACATTACCTACTCAATGAAGATAATAGCAAGTAATATAGCGGTATAGGAAAAAAGTAAGGACTTAAATAAACATCCATTCACATTCTTTTAATTTGAAGAGACAATTATAATCCCAACACTGGCTCCAAGGCAATTTCATCATATCATGTCATATAATATCATATAACAGACCTCACCATATCCTGTCGCTCACTTGAGCAAAAGAAAAGCACACGAATCAGAATCCGTTTCAAGCATAATAATAATATCCTCAAACGAAACAACAAGTCCCTCTATTCGAGAAACAAGGAAAAAGGAAAACACACTATGCAAGAAGGTACTTCGCCGCGTGCTCAATGTGGTCATCCGCAAAAGACGCCATGGTATAGTATGAGTGATCGTAGTCAGGTTGGTAGCGCACATGCAAGCCAGAGAGACCTGCTTCTTTAGCGGCAGCTTCGAAGTTCTCGGGGAGGAGCTGGCCCTGCTTATAGAAGTTGTCGCCGGTTCCCTGGGGAGTTAGAATTAGAATAAGGAGAAAAAAGGACAGAAAGAGAAGAAGCAGCAAACATACAACATCAATTAGGATATCAAGGGGACCACCGGTCCATTTCTTAATAAGCTCTGTAGCATCGTGCTCCTTCCACTTGGACTCTTGATCATCTCCGAAGTAGCCCTTGAATGCCTTCTGGCCCCAGGGACAGTTGATAGGGTTGGTGATGGGTGCGAATGCCGAAACAGACTTGTACTTGCCTGGGTTACGGAGGAACTGTTTGAATAAGTCGGTCACGGTCAGTCAATCGATATTCCAGAGTTGTACCGCGAAGATGGCATGCATATGTAAATTTTTAACAAAGAAAGAAAGCGAAACAAACTTACCAAAGTCAAGGCACCGTGTCCACCCATACTGTGACCAGTAATACTAATACGGCTAGAGTCCAGCTGAGGAAAAGCAGCAAAGACAGTCTGGGGCAATTCCTCAGTGACGTAGCTATACATATTATAACCCTGATCATACGGAGCCTTAGTAGCATCGACGTAGAATCCAGCGCCAGAGCCAAAGTCATAAGCATCATTCTCGCCTTCAATGTTCAAACCACCTATAGAAAGAATGTTAGAATTCGAATTTGTCGCATGAATTTGTTTATTTTTTTTTCATGTTCACATGTCCTCGGAAGCTTATAGAAGCTTATACTTGTACTGCGCAGGGTATACAATACATACGAGGGCTAGTATCAGGGTAGAGGACAGCAATTCCCTTCTTGCTTGCGCCGTGCTGGAAGAATCCCTTCTCCGAGCAGTTTTCCGCGGTACAAGTCAAACCAGACAAGTAGATAAGGACGGGGACTTTCTGAGTTTGTGCCTGTGGGGGTAGATAGAGGTTGAAACCCATTTCGCAGCGAGTGGTGGTGGCATTGTGGCTAAGCTTGAGCAGCTTACCGCCGAAGGAAGCGATGGTAGCTTTAGTTGTGACGGACATGATGGGGGTGAGATGAGAGAGGAGAGGTGGATAGAGCTTGAAATGAGGGAGATTAAGATGAAGAGAAGAGATAGGGAATCGACGGAGTTAATATGATGTTTCTGCGCGGGGTTTTTTTGCCTGTCCCGCATGAGGGGGAAGGGAAGCTCCACTACGGGATTGAATGCGGTAATCGGGAACGGGAAACTTGACCGTATGAAGTAGTAAACAAGGTTGGAAGAAACGAATCCTAATGCTGCCCACAGTGGAGAACTCCGTAGAGTTTAAAGATAACAGATAATAAAGCAAAACATGATATATATACACATAAAAGGTCCAAATCCATCATAATGTTCATTCCAAGAACACCGGAACGCCGTACATCACTGGTGCTGCACCGTTCAGGTACTTCAATACACACGAGCTTCGAGCTTTTGCGATCGCAGTGTCTAATCCAATCTCGTTCTTCTGTGATTGCGACTTCTCCTTATCAAACAGTCCCCATGTATCAAAAGTAGATGATGCGAAACGATCGATGTCTTTGTCCGTGACATCCCAAAGAGTAGCCACCAACGCAGGACTGCCCGCATGAAGATAATTCATAGGTGTACCGTAAGGCTCATATTCACCGGCCTCCGTCAATGTGCCACTACTGCAGCCCATAAGAAAAGCGACTCCGCACTTCGATAGTCTTTTAATGGTGCGGCCCCGGATATACTGCGCACCACTTCCATGGCCGAAATATAAGAACAAGTCTTTGGATTCCAAAGAATCCCGAAACTCATCTTCTGATGGTTCGCGGTTTGTCATTCCAGTCCAAGTCTTCAAGCCGGAGAGATCATTCTCGAAAGTTGTCTGTGTCGTGCGCAGATCTCCTGTCGGGTTGAGAAGATAGGATCCCGAAGTACGCTTCACAATTGCGCCGGAACTAGATTCACGGAATTGAATCACTCGCTCGCGGAGGCATTGCAAGGATGGAACTCGACTAACTGGGTATCCTTGGAGACATGGAAGAGATTCCCAAGAAAACAAGTGAAGGGCCTTATCCAACACCAGGACTGTGTGACTTGGGCGTCGTGAGGCGAGTTCCTCCCGCGCAGCTTCGTGGTAACTGCGCAAAGCATCGAGAGTATCCACAACCATCATGTCAAAATCGATCTCATCATAAGCATTACGTTCGCCCTGGAACTGCAAGATATCCACAACAAAGTATAGAAGATCCATCAATGTGTCTTCGGGCTCTTCAGAATCCTCAAGATCCCGAAGCCCAACAAACAATTCCAACACATTTTGATGAAGAGTCAGCTGAGGCGATGCGGCCTTCCCACCTTTTTGACGTGATGGAAGGTGCTTATCCAATATTCCTTGGAATGTACTTGCAAAGCGTGACAGAGCGTCGGTATCCCGTGCAAGAGGAGAGAAAATACCCCTGAAGCCACCGAACCAAATATTCTCGATATTTTGAAGGAGACTTTCAAGTCGACGATCCAAGCCCTCTCTCGTCTTCCACCACTCTTTCTTCATTTTCTTGTCGATTTGTTCTTTAGCAGCATGGGCACTTGCATTTGCCAGCTTGATCACTTCCTGCATCTCTTTCTTTCCATCCCCAAAAGTGAACTGCTCTTCTTCGTCATCATCCGAGTTGCCCCTTCGAAGAGGGAGGCGAAGAAGGAATGGAGAACGATTCTTCTGTAGTCGGGATACCACAAACTCAGTGTTATCAGCACTTAATGAGAGAGATAGAACATTCCAATCCTCCGGTAGAATATCAACATAATTCTCAGCAAAGCTGGAGCAGATTTGTTCATCAATACCAATAGTCGAAGATGAGGCAGCTGGCCAAAGAAGCGGGTCGGCAAAGTCAGATAGTTGTCGATCGAAGTCAATAGCCATGCGTTCGCGAGCAAATGCTCCCACACGCCCGATTTCTAAATATGGTTAGATAAATAAACGCTTATAAAATTCTACATGAGTAAAAACCAACCATTCATATTCGCAGGCGGTTGTGCCCAAGTCGCAGGCCCTCCTGGGGTCGTAGCATGTGAGAGCATAGCAATCCGACTCATTAAACGAGACGCTGCGTGGCTTTCCAATGTAGAGCCAAGCACAGAGACATCTGAGAAGACACTAGAAAGACAGTCGCTGGCCTTCGAAAGCATATGGGAGAAATCCTCGGTAGCCTTTTGGGCCTTCGTCCGAGTTCCCCTAGCCGGTGCTCTTGCTCGCTTGGCAGGGGCAGGCTTCGCGGGCTGGGAACTTGGCGTATCTGCGATCTTGCAAGGGGATTTGAGAGATGGGAGCGATATTGTCGATTCTGGCAAAACGCAGTATACGGAGTGACTTGCGAATTGGCGAATAGCCTCGGCCAGTAGATGTTCACTTTCGCCGATCTCAAGGGATAGTTTGCTTTCTCTCGCTGTAGCATACTGTCGAGCTTCGGTGAGGGTGCGGGCAGATCGTTCGTAATCTCGAAGTGCCCGTAAGCAATCGGCTTGTTGGCGAAGGACATCACTCTTGAGTCGCAGGAGAGACTTCGATTGAACATCAGGTAAAGGAGTTTTGGGTGTCGGAGCCTTCTTGGCAGTGCTTGTTGTAGCCGCACTAGCCGCACGTGTACGTCGACCGGTAGTGGGTGCCGCGATCGTTGATGGCGTTCGACGACTGCTTCTCACTTGCAACTTCTCCATCTTCGCTTCAAGGATTGCGACATTTGGTGCCTCTGAAATGCTGGTTGTGTCCGAAGAAGTAACGGCAGTCACAGCCTTCTCAGCTTCCTGGAGCAAGCGGAAGGCCTTGTCGTGTTGGCCTTGCACTCTATACAGGGAAGCAAGAGCCATATAGAGGGAAACAGTTTCCACACTAGTTTGGATCTGCTTGGATGATTCTGATGCTGCCGCAAGAAGTTCTTGTCCCTCGTCCATATGACCTCCAAGGATCCAATAGCAGCCCAACTGAGTCTGTGCTGCCACGAGACGAACATTAGCATCGAGAGTCTGGTCAATCTTCAATGCTTGTTGTCCATAGTAGATAGCATCCTGGAACAAGCCGTGGTGAGCAGATAGTGTCGCGAGATTCAACAAACATGTATGATGCGAACCGAGATGCGGCCAAAACGGCGCACCTTGAACATAGCTCGCCGAGACATCTGGAGAAGATCCGTTCTGAGACAAGTCAATTTTGGCCACACTATCAGCGACAGCATCAACGTCAGAAGACCCAGCGGTAGCAAGCGTCTTATCTTGCTTGCGTTGAGCCAATTTCTCAACCTTGGCCCAAATCCGACAATTGAGTCTAACGGACAACTTGGCGAAAAAGAGAGCATCAGTCATTGACCCCTGAGCAGTCGACAAACGAGATTGAATAAAAGTAGCATCCGCAACGAGTCTCTCCCATGATATTTTGGACAAAACGGAAATGTTACCCATCTCTTCTGACTTTTGACTCTTCTCATATAGTGTTTTTGCTGCTGAGAGAACAGACGCGGCTTTGTCAATATCTCCTACCTCAATGAGATATTCAACCCGTGCGAGTTTACATGAAATATTAGCAAGAGAAGAGACCTTGTGCTGGGTAAGATACTGTTCACCGCGGGAGAGAAGATCGCCGGCTTTCTGGCAATGGCCAAGTCGACAATGCTGTAAAACAAGGCGGGAGAGAATACCAATTGCGTCTGAAAGATCTCCAGATTTCTGAAGCTCAGCAATTCGGAGAATTAACTCAAGAGCAGAAAGTTGGTCTTTCCAAAGTCCGTGAATCTCCGTGTAATCAACCAAAGCCTTCAATTGCGAGACCCAGTAGTCAACATCATTGACACAAAGTAACAAAGACTTCCAGTCCGAGCATTGACGAATCATCGAATTCCACGAAGCAAGAGAGTCCGCGAGCTCGCCATGATCCATTTGGCCATTATGGAAACCCACAATTATCCTTAAGGAGTTGGTGATGTGTCGTGCAAATTTTGCCAGATCAGTGTCTTCCCCAACTTCTAGCCCGTTCCTCAATACCTCAATGCTTTCCTGTATAAGTCGTTCAGATAGACTGGAGTCAAAAGAGCCAGGGTATTCAAGCAAGCACCGCAGGGCAGAAAGAATGACTCGACTGCGTCGTATTGAGTGAAGCTCACTTGAATAAACGTCGAGAAGGTTGAGCAAAATCGGGGCTAGAATCGATCGAAAGTCCTCCTCACTTGGACTGTATGAATGCAGATCAATAAGAAGATCCATTTTCCACTCAAGAAGCATCCCTCTTTGATGAGAGTTCATTTCAGCCTCGTCATAGATATCAGATGATTTCGATCCTTTCCGCCTCAATTTCAATTTCAAGAACCCGGAAAGAACACGACTTAGCATAAAAGCCGGATTTTGAGTATCTTTGCTGCCTGCAGCTGAATGAGACCCCATGCCGCTATCGACCATTCGTTGGAGGGTACCGGATTCGATGTACTCAGTTATCGATTGGCGAAAGGCTCGCTCAGCTTCACTAGCCATATTCCCGTCCAAGTAGGAATGCGCCATTCTCTCATACTTCAACGCAGAAAACGCTGTAGTGCGAACAGACGGTGGGCAACCGGAAATCATTTGAGTCGATTGCTTAAGAAGAGGCAGTAGTTCTCGATGGCCTTGTCCAGCCTCTTTCTCTTTGATATAGCGAGACCAGAAGATATTAGATAACTTGACAAGCGCGGTATCAACGCTTGGAACCTCCGAGCAGGTTTCTTCCGCCTTTTCCACAGTGGCGAGTATCCGCTGACAATCTGTAAGAATGGGAAGCATATCGTCCCATGGTGGCCGTTGTGACATGATTGATAACTTCCCAACAGCGACGCATGAGTCAACAGCAGCGAAAATAATGCCCCTAGACATCGAAACGCGCTCCTTGAATAAGTCGTGCTCCTTCGCATCACTGTCTTCTGTTGATGCTCGTCCAATATAACGTCTGAGAAATCTGAGAAACGCCTGAAGATACTCGCGAATCTGGAGCGTCACTTCATCTTTCTCGATACCTTTATCGAAGGATTTTGTAATCGCCTCACCAAACCAAGAAAGCGCGAGCTTTTTCAATCGAGCAGACTCAACAAGAAGCTCGTCTAAATCAGCAGCGCTCCCACGTAGTTGTAATCCCAAAGCAGTAGTGGCATCCGCAGTAGATTCCAAAGCTCTAGCCAGAAATTTACTTGAGCTCTTCATCCCTTGGAAAGACACCGAGGCAATCTTGCAGTGAACTGTAGCCAAGCCAAGGTTTTGTGAATTCGAGAGTGGTTTGATGGCTTTAGCAAAAAGCTTCAGTGATTCGTCCAAGCACCCGGCGTCCACAGCAAGCTGCCCGAGAAGGGTCATAATCTTAGCAGTTGAGTTCATATCCGTATTTTCTTGTGGTGTTTTCTTGATCTCCGCCGTTGATAATTGAATGCGAGTTATTGCCTTAAACACAGCGGCAAACTCACCCTTCTCAATACCTTGACTACGATGGGAAAAGGCTCCAAGGTAGCGCATAATAGGTTCAAACACCTCCTTAGCCTCATCACATACATGGCCTGACATTTTCCATCCCAGACACCGGATCTCCAAGGATAGTAATTGAAGATTGAGTGCTGCAATGGGCTTGAGAATCTCCTTGTTTGTTGCTGTCGAGTCATCGCTAATAGATGGTTTTCCGGAACAAAGAGAAAGAACCGTGTTTGACAGTAGCTGAAGCTGGAGAGCAGCTTTGTCCTTTGTTAGGCTTCCAGCCTGTAAAGCAGAGAGAATAATCTGCACCGGACTGCTGGGACAAGATAAATGCAATATCGGCAACAATTTCTGCGTGGTCGAGGGTTTCCGGTCGGCAGCTAAAAGCCGCAGTGCATTCGCTTGAAAGGGAACCAGGAGACTATAGAGAGGTGTCGCATTCGAGAGATTCGTGAAACTCAGAAGATCCGACAGTCGTTCCTTTCCAGCTTCGTCGTCCGTCCCATCAGTCCCATCAGTGGCTTTCTTCGCGGTCTTTTTTGGCTCCAAATGTTGTTGAATTCGTCTCTTGAGTGATCTTAATTCCTTGCAGGCCATATCATTCAACCCCAAGGATACTAATTTCCCCACTAACACGCAAACACCCTGCTCAAGCTGCATATTAGGAAGTCCATTGCATCCCTGATCACTCTTCAGCAATCGTAAAGTAGACAATGCCAGCCTGGCGCATTCTCCCGCTGAATAAGCCCCCGCATCAACTCCGGCGCCATTGGACTTTGTAGACTTAGCCAACGATTTATCAGAAGGTGAAGTATGACGTTTCGTTGCAGTCGATTTCAACGCGTCAGTAAGGGCCTTCAGTGTTGTATTAAATATCTCTGTCGCGAGGAGGATTCTTTCTTGCGGCGAGAGGGAGGGGAGATCCGAATCGACAAGTGTATGTAATGCGTCGCTCGGTGAGGATGTTTGCGTCGTACGAGGAGTCTTTGCTCGACTTGAAGGCCTCGAAGTCTCTTTTGTTGATTTGGTTGTTCGCCGCACTGGCTTCTCGGGGGTTTTCGATGTGGCGCGGAGGAGGGTTTGGAGGGACAACACGGTTGTATCGCTGCATGTTGTTGTTGACTGGACGGCTAGCTTTACGGCATCAGTCATGGTTGTGATAGGTAGCACTGTGACCGCCATTTCATAAAAATAGACGAGCACCGAGCCTGCGATTGTCGAATATGGCGAATTGAAGCTGTAAAGGCTGATATCATCAAAACCCGACGAGCCACCAAACGGCCGTTTGTTGTCGTAGCAACAATCGCGCTAACCTAATTTGGATACATTATCGCTGAATTGGCAACAAAGATACATTGAATCAATTGATGTGTGGAACATTTGAGCCATCTGTGAATTAAACTCTTCTGAGATAGAGTGATACTTTAATACATGCGCTTCTTTCCAAAAACCATGGGTTGTGTGGGATTTATAGTCTATGTGTCTTTGTACTATGTAGATATAGATGGGGACACAGGTAGAAGCTATGCCCTTACAAGGCAACGGGAATTTTATTTGTAACAATCATTTTCTTAGTTCTTACATATCTAATGTAGATACATTTTTTTTTCATATACCTGGCTGGCCTCAGTTAATCACTTCCTATCGCGTCGTTAGACTACTATCCATATACCCCTAATAAGGGGGGGGACCAAAAAAGAAAAAAAGAAGGGCCCGAACCCGGATTCGAACCGGGGGCCTCTCGCATTCGAGTCCCAAAGCGAGAATCATACCACTAGACCATCCGGGCGGATTGGATGATTCTATGCCCAATCAAGTGCCCATGTTCTATGTAAGCCTTAATGCCTTATCGCCTCAGGCATCATTAACCTCCGCGGATCTGGATCTCGATCTTGCGGCGAAATCGCAACCAACCCCAAAATCGAAACCAATACACACCACACCATGGCAACACTCACCCTAAAGCCATTCAGGCTAATCCAAACCCAAATTCTCACAGCATCCCAATCTCGAATCCTCCACCTCCTTCCCCGCCCACAATCGCAATCGCAACATGCATCAATCCGACACGCAAGCTCGCACTCAAACTCCCTCCCAAAAATCGCAGACACCTCAGTCTGGACATCGATGATCCCTCGATTCATCCGAGAGCGCAAATCAAAGTCCAAAAGCGGAGAAAAGAAATCTAAAGAATGGAATCCAGCCACATTCTACATTGTCATGTTTACATTGATTGGATCACAGGCTATCAGGATGCTTTCGTTGAAGAATAGCTATGCGACGTATACTCGGGCTGCAGATGCGAAGATCGAATTGTTAAGGGGGGTTATTGAACGGATACAGAGCGGGGAGAAGGTTGATGTTGAGAAGTTGCTTGGGACGGGGGACGAGGGGAAGGAACGAGAGTGGGAAGACGGTATGTTGATGATATTCATTCAATGTGCTATATATTTTTCAAATTGTCTAATCCGGTCATTTATACAGTGCTGCGGGAGATTGAGAAGGAGGATGATTTGTGGCAGTCGAAACGGAGTAAGGAGGCTAAGGAGGTTGCTGAGGCTGAGGCTAAGGATGAGACGAAGATGAAGTCAACGTCGACACAGAGCAGAGAAGCAGTGCCTGTGCCTGTGGCGGGTCAGGAAAGTGAATCGGTGAAGGCGAAGTCTTCTCGAAAGTTGAATTTCTTTTAGACATCCATTGGTCTTTTGGGCTGGCAATAGCAGAGACTTGTTAGACTAGGCGGTCTTACTTAACTGGCAAGTACTCTTTTCAACTGCGGTTCTGGGGCTTAATATTTCCATACGCCACGCTTATCTGGCACTGGGAAAAACCTTGTATTATAATTGCATCATTCAAATCTATTTGTACAAAAGTCTAGCACTGTCAAGTTGCTTCCAAGTAGTTCTACAATTTGGACTTTATTATTTCCGCCTACTAAATATATATACCACTCACTCTAGGGCTACTACTTGTGAAGGTTGACCACAACCACTGCAGTCTACTTACTACTACTACTACTATTACTCCTATAGGTCACGGTAGAAAACAATGCAAATCATGCTCTTATGGAACAGAAATATAACTGATTCTATCTGCTCTAGATCTAGATACTATACAGAATTCAAGCCAGTACGACAACAGGGTACAATACCCCGCATACCAATCTGGCCTGGAAAGAGTAACACATCCTGCAGGAGTATAACAAGCTGGCAGGAACTATGCAACCAAGAACCACCTTCTATATAGCTCCCAACCCGTTCTTCTCCAAATCTATATGCTGGTACCAAAAGCACAACAGCAAACCGACAGAAAGACAGAGATGAATCATGCAGAAATTTTGCTCAAGCCAACCCTTGCCAACCCGTCCGAGCCCACTTTTCGAAGCCCAAAAATGAAAAAGTAACATGGGAAATAAAACCCGGGAGACTGCAATGATCAAAAGGAAATGGCCGAAGATCCGATGCTAAATGGGGCGCAAGATATAAGAAAAATTGAAAAAATAAAATAAAACAATCACCCCAAAAGTAGAAGGGTCAAGTGAAACACACACATCGCTATGAAACCAAAAAAGACATTACTGCTTGGAGCCCTGGATGAGCTTAGGCCAGCTCTCGGGACGAGGGACCTGCACTCGGCCAATGTTGGGTTCCAAGTCGAGAATGAGCTTCAGAGCATTCCTTGATCGGAGGTAGGGGAGAGGTGCTGTGGCGCCCCTCAGGCCAACGGCTGGCTCTACATGGCCGCTGGGGGATTCATCGCCGTGACCAGGCAATGGGAGGGCCTTCTGCAGAACTTCATAAGCAGCGAGGGTGAAACCGAACTGTGGAGAAGAACGCATGATACGGGCGGGACCACCCTTGAAGAAGGCCTTGAGACCCTCCTCCTTCCACACGGTGGTGGCGCAGTGGCGCAAGCCAGTGTACTTAGTGTCACCCTTGCGAGCCTCAACCTGCAGACGGGTCTTGATCACATCACAAGGTGTGGTCAGGTAGGCAGCGGGCATACCGGCAATGGCACCGGCAGTCAGAAGCTGAATCACACCAAGTTTGTTGGTGGAGGTTTCACCAAACAGGTCAGACTTCAAGTGAGCGTATGTGGGGAAATAAATAGCAGAGAATGGAACTAATGACGAGTTAGATGCTTATTGCGCATTCTGGAAAAGTGGAAGGAGGTGTTCTTACCATCACGAAGGAGACAGGCGCTGGCTCCCTTGTATAAACCAACGAGACCCAAGTTCTTTACGATCCAGAGGGCGGAACGGCGAGGAGCACCCTCAACATTCTTAGCAACCTCACCCTGTACCTGCAAACGAATCTTGACAATTTCCAGAGGGTTTGTGAAGACCTATAAAATAGAAAACATTCATATTAGCATCAAGATCATGATCAGAATGAAAACTGATGCGAAGACTTACGACTTGACAAGCACCAGCTGTACCACCCGAAATAACCTCAGCAGGCCACTTGATCTTACTGGTATCCTTATCAGTGAAGTAACCACGAGCGAGATCGTTAACAGTGAGCTTGATGGCTTTCTCCGGAGCCACACCAATCAGCTGCGGGATAACACCAGAGTACAAACCGGTGAATCCCTCATTCCGGATGACCTTCTTAGCACAATCAATGGAGTTGTTGTACAGGCGCTCACCAGGGCGAGTGGATCGCTGGTTCTGCAATCGGGTCTTAACAAGATCAATGGGGTACACCATGAAGGCACCGAAAGCACCCGCAATACTGCCAAGGGCAAAGTGGTGAGCCGATTCCAATACACTGTTCATGAAGGAGCCAGCCTTCTCAGCGACATCCGAGGCAGCCTGGCCGGCGATGGCAACAGGAATGCGCCATGAGGCATCAATGACCTTGGCGAAATCCTTCTGAGCAAGACGACCGGATGGCGCATCCAGACCAGCGAAATGGAACAAGATATCCGCTTCCATGGGAGTGAAAAGAGAGAAACGAGTGACACGAGCGGCCTCGTTCAGGAAATCGGAACGAGTGATTTTGCCATCGGTACTCTTCTTTGTGGCCGCGCGTACAACAACATCGATGATGTCCATCTCGCGCATGATGTTCTGGAACGCACGAACGGTAGCATAGGAAATCTTGGTGCCTGCCGAGATGTTGCAGAGAGAAGGCAGGTGTTCGAGGACGTGATCGGACAGCTTGTGCTTGGAGGTCTCGAGGATAATGCGTTGGAAGTCCTCGGGCTCGATATAGCCATCGCCATCCTTGTCGAAGACGTGGAAGGCTTGTCGAATGCGCTCACCCTGCAAACCACGCAGCATCTGGGAGAATTGAGGGTAGGTCATATCATGGCGAGACTTGGTGCGGCCAGTGTACAGGGAAGCCCATTCGGAGTTCCAATCAAACGGGATGCTCTCCTCGGTCTTATTCAGGTTGTACAGTCCCTGCACTGTATCGAATTTCACGGTTCCGGAGCCATCGAGGTCGAACAGGCGGAAGGCGATCTCGTACTCGGCATCGGGTTTCGCAAGGAGGTTCTCGAAGGTCGCCCAATCGGAGAGAGTGAGCTTGCCAGTCTGGCGCCGGTCTGCCACACGGAAGAGGATGCCATATTGATTCCGCTTGATCTTATGCTATAAGTTGGGGGAGAAATTGTCAGCTCGAAATTCAACTCGGGACATCGAAGCGAGATGGTCGTACATAGTCTTCATGCTTGGGGGCAACGGCATTGATGAAGTCGTTCTCGTTCATATAGGTTTCCCCATTCTCGTCCTTTTGTGAATGGCGGAGGAAATTGGATCGGGCTTGGTGCGACAGCTCAGGCACCTCTGTGCTGCCGACCAAAGTCTCCTTGACAGATTCCTTGACGCTACTCATTGTGGTACAGGAATTTCAACAATGCAGAAAAGGACGCAGATGCGAAAAAAATGCACCACACACACTATAAGGGCAGGGAAGGGAAGAAGAAGGGGGGGGGGAGATCGGAGAGTGGAGAATGGGAGAGAGGATTGAGTCAAAAAAGGGAATGAACTGGCCACTGACGGGGCGATAATAATTAGTCGCGACCCCCAAATAATGACGAATGATGGGGGATTTTGGGGGGGGGGATTCTAGTAATATCTTAATTAATTTGTATATTTCTATATAGTTCAATACAGTTCATATTCCATTCCAGCAGTGTACTGCTATTACTCTCTATAGACTTGACTTTTCTCTCTCACCGCCGATCGGTTGTTATGTATGTCCACGGCTGTTATGTGCGTGTTAGTCCCTGTTGTGTATGTGTCCCTATTTACCCGCATGCTTCGGGTTTGGGGCCGAACACTTCCCTCCGCATCTTGGTCAATCGGGTTCTTCGGTGAGTATATGAATATGAAAGCTGATCTGGATTGTCTATACTTGTTGGAAATCATTCTCTGTTCCGCAAACTCTGTTTGTTCTAGAAAAATTCTTCAACTTTGCCACCACGAACCATAGTACGCCATTCTTCGTGGCCAATAATCAACGAAGTACACAAGACAAAGCTGAGTATACAAAAGCAAAAATAATGAATCCAATTAAAAGCTAAAAAAGCTAAAAGGTGCAGCTGATCATGAATCAGATCAAGGGTGAAACCGGGTCTTCCCAGCACAGAACCTTCCTAGATGGAACGGGCTCCTGGTCAAATATGGGGGGGAAGAAAAAAGAACAAGGGGAAGCCGGGTGTCTCCGTGATCGGTGCGGAGTCGAAATCTTGGAAGTGGAGAAGAAGAAAACACACCGCAGAAAGTTGGAGACAGCCATCCGGAGGTTACTGTGCATCCACGGTCGGCTTAACTCCGCATGCTTCTCCGCAGCCAGAGCTCTCACTGCAATTGACTTTAATCTCTGCAATGGAGCATACTACAGAGTCCAATTTATGTAGTACTTCATCCCAATACGAGAGATGGCGAGAAAAAAATAAATAAACAACATTCAAATGGACTGGACACATCCACATCCGCTGTCATTATTCTGTTTATCCCAGATCTCATCTTTCGCTTCAGGCGCTTAAACCTGCCTATTGGGGGTCCCGAATGCACGGTCACAAGAGCAGAAACCTCGGAACTGCCTAAAAGAAACAACAACACCTCTAAGTTGCTAACAATCACCATAGTATCTATTGACCGGTAGACAATCAATCCAACCTCCGAGCAACAGCTACATGATTTTGAAAGGGAGATAAACAAAAGAACCCATCCACGCCAAGCAAGCTGACAACATGATGACCGCGCATACATCGCAGGAATCAGGAATTCAATTTCCGTCCTCTCCTCTTCTCCTCGATCATCTCGGCGGCGAATCCCGGGGCTTTTCCACTCGAAGCAATCTAAACAATATCTGTTCGACCGGCAAAAGAACCAACATAGCCCCATTAAACCAAAATCCCACCCCAATAACAAACATACCTACAATCCCATCCAAAATGAAATGATTCGCCGTCGCAACCACAGTGAGTCCCATCACAAAAGGCCAAGAGATCCCGAGAACCCGAAGAATCAAATGAGGACTATACTTCACCAGACAGAAAGCGATAAAGACAGACATCCCGAAATGTAACGAGGGCATCGCAGCAATTGTCAACTGGAACTTATTCTGCGTCCATTTTGGGCCGGAATCTGAATTCCCCCGATGAAGCACATCGATGAATCCGTATTCCGAAGGAAGGAGACGAGGTGGCTTACATCGCCAAACGGATATGATGATGAATACCCTGATACCGATCCCTGGGGAAGAAAGTATAACACTATACCAGAAACATCACGCCCAGCACGATGTGGGAGTAGTACACCTTGGCCAAAACATTCATTAACCAGGGACATTTTCGCAGGACAAATTGCTGAACAGAGAGCTCGATATCAATATGTAGCTTGTGTTCGAAGCTGAGTATTTGAAGCGCATGATGCTCGGCCTTTTGAAAAATAAATTCATTCCCAGCTATTATCCGTGCTGATATCGCTCTACAGCCTTGATATATCTATGTCACAGCATATTTAGCTTCGAATCCAGCTTAGCTTTGACTCGTTATCCAATATGAAAAGTATTGCATACCCAATAAGTCAATAGCCAGTAATATATTTCCAATAGAAACGGGAACTGAGCTAATATACGAGAATGAAGATATTCTTGATTTCTCAAGGTGCGGAGCTTAGCTGCATCAGAGCCATCATCTATTTCTTCAAGTTCCGGACCGTGGCTCTCCGGTTGTAGCAGCGGCGTGCGATGATCTGGATCACCTCTAGTTCTATTTGACTCTCTCCGATTTATCCAAGTTCCAAAAGTGAAAACCCGTGATAATCGCTGTGAATAATTCAGTACTTGGTTCAAATGTTCACTTCAAAGAAATCAAGGCATTGACGTTACTAACCCCCCGGTTCTAGGATGTTTTTCAGACCGTTCATGGTGCGTCTATGTGTGTTAATCTCATCTGTATGCAGGACGGGCTGGCAATGTTCTCTGCAAGTAGCAAGGTACAGCGTATATTCAAATCATCAAATGAGAAGTAGCTCCAGTCCATCAAATTTTAAACAAGAGAAGTGAAATAAAGATAGTGAGGAGTCTGCATGGCCCGGATGACTCGGATACGGCGGTGGGCTCATTCACAAGCCGCAGATGTATAGCAGCTGGCTAGTGGATGTGGCTGATTATAGTTGGTTCAAGCTAGCGAACCGGATCTCCCGAGTGTACCTTGAAGCACTTTATGTTTCATGGATTAACCACTGCAGTTTTTCTTGTCTTGTAGTTCTCCTTGTATAGTATTACCGACAAATGGTGTCACCGTCTTCACTTTCCATTACTTCTTGGACCCTAATGCCAAGGAATACAACTATGTGCTTTTAGGGACAGCAACGGTGTACTAAGTTAGATGCATACCGAGATAATATACATATATGATAGATCAAGGCAAAAAGTACCCTGATATGAATAAATATTGTGTACTAACTAGTACCTACCACTTATGAGATCTCCAGATATCCAGCCGAACAAAGTCAGTCGCGGTGTTGGCCTCTTCCGAGTGGTAGACTTCTACTTTCCCAGCTACTTTCCTCGTTGTCTCCCTCTCCCTCTCAGAAATTCAGTACGTACGATGTATTCTGCCTATCAGTGGAAAATTGCCGGCGGCTAGAGAAGGTTTCAGGAACTTGAAGGAATGCAATCCACGAGAGGAGCTGAATGCCCGCTTTGAAGTGTTCCGCAGAAATTCGAATAGATTATTCTATCGTTTGATGACGTCTGAAGAACTTGCGATCGTATAGACTATATAGCATGACGCATATGGTAGGATATTCCATAGGTAAATCCATACTGACACCTATTCCGGAAACACCGTAAATCCATACCTAACATATTCTCCTTCTAAATGAAGCAATAACAGTTCAACTACATAAAATAAGCTATGATTACCAGCATCCTAATGAAGAAGCTTAAAAACAAAACAAGCTCCTGATCTGCAAAAAAATGCATCATCGTTGTTTCAAGCCCGACCGGTTCCAAGGTCTTCAGTCAGATGTCATCATGGCGGCTCCACTTTATGACTAGCCGAAGTAAGGAATAGCAAGAAGGAACATTAAAGACCGAAACGAAGGGGAAAAGGAAACAGTTATGTTTGAGAGCACGAGAACTTATGACCGAATCTCTCTGTATTGATTAACAATGCTCCTTGGCATGGATCCTTCGCCCTACAGGGCATTTTCCCAAAATAGATGATACTATGTACCCGCCAAACTACCGGGTAAATGCTAGTTAGTAGGTACCCGTGGATACTATGTATAGAGACTCCACATCATCAGGCTGTCGATTAAGCACTGGGAATTTGTGAATAGACATTCTAATAATATACACACTAGGGAGTACTATTTTTCTATATCTGTACCTACTGGAGCGCGATAATAAATGCAAGATGCAGGAGATAGTACTAGCAAAACCCCTCAGCACATAACCTTTCTATTCATCCAGTCGCATCTCGTCCCTGATGGCTGTTAAGTGGGGGGGGAAGTGATTTAGCATGCAGACAAGGATAAATGGGTGGTTGGAACTCCGTAGTCACAAAGCAAAAAGAAAACTTTAGTGGGTGACTGTTCCTATTTTTGCCAGATGTGGAGATAAACGATTGGATGATCTGATCCTGTTGAGCTCTCGAGAGGGGTTTGTCGGCGGGTACTCTAGTCTGTCTGCTAGGATGTCACGACCCATCACACTTGGTGCGGACAGGAAGCATGACGCCAGGCCGATCAAAGGATCTGGTTGGCTAGGGGATAGCACGGAGGCTTTCTAAGATTGGGACTAATGTGTGATGGGGAAAGGTGATTGTGCGTAGTGGTGCATGGCGTAGGCGCTTACAGAAGGATTCTCTATTGGCCCCCGATGGGTCGGTGGCCCCAATCCACCAATTCCTTCTGAACTAGAGTTATATAGCCGCCCATTCCCCATGAATCCATGAAACATATCTGTCTTTTTTTCTCTTTAACATTGTTTGGAAGTTTTCTATTTTCTCTGATTCTATTTTTGTCGGCGCTTCGTCTTGGCTGGTCCAAACGATCCCCTTATTTTTTATTCTGGTATCTTCGCATCTTGAACTCAAGTCAAGAAATAATCGGTTTTCAATCCATCACGCACCTTCTTTCGCTATTGTTGTCTTTGTCGATCAAACTCACTCTGCAAAGAACCTTAAAAAACAAACACACACTATCAATTGTCAATATTATCCCATCTCTACAATCACAATGCTTGCTGCTCGTGCTGCCGCCCGCCCCAAGCTGGCCTTGAACACCTCTGTTGCCCAGAACACACGGCCAACACTATCTCTCAAGTCTCCGGGTGTTCTTCCTCGAACTCCCATCTCGCCAGTTACCACAGCAAGCCCAACAGCCATGAGATTCTCGTCTCTCCAGATCCCCCAGATCCCATCACATGGAGTCACATCACACAGTGTCAAATCACACGGTGTCAAGCCACACGCCTACACCAACTCATGTTCATCAAAGAGCATTCTGAAGAAGCACCACTCAACATACCCAGGTGCTCCAGAAAAGCGCATTCAATTCCAGTGCACACCAACAGTCTACTGCGTGACACCAATTGAAAACCCAGATGAATACTACGGCAAACACACCAAGATGACTCGCGAAGAACGACGATGGTCAGTTCGCGAGTGAGCCAGTCCCCGGAATCTCAAATCACCATGAGATTCTGAGGGACCATACGAGTGAGAAAACCCCAGTGCTGGGCTAGTAGCGAGTAATAAGGCCATTACCGAACTTTGTAATGGCATGAACCTCTAGCCTTTTAGTACGTCCGGTTCTAGTGGCCTACATGGGAAAAGACAAGAACTGCTCAGGTCCCTGGCTATAAGGAACCGACATCTTGGTCGACAGGCGTTGTTCTGCTTGGTCTTCCTGCGCCGTTTAAACCTACTATATACCACCTTGAGTATTATGTTGAGAACAGATCGGAAGATGATGTTATTTCGTTAAGAGGCGATTATTTTATGACATTGATGGGCCGATGATTGATGACCGCGACTTTGCATACCAGTTTTATACTTCAGTCGTTACTGTAAATTTGAACTTTTGGGCTTCCAACCTACCACAAAAACATTTTCCAACCTGATCCGACTCATCTTTAGTAAAAATTCTGAACTAAAGTACATAACCCACATAGATTAGACTCATAATAACTCGCGGACGTGACGCTGCTATAGATTTTAGGGCAGGTTTTCAGGGCTCGTGGTCCGTGCGGTTCCGGACTTTTCTCTCGTCGCCGCGTTCTCTTGCTCCAGCTCCCCAATGTTCTTCTCCACAGTTTCAGTTGCGGCTTTGCGCAAGTCAGCAATAGGTATCTCACGAAACCTACATAGGCATAGAAGGGGCCTGCTCACACTCGCAATCGAGACATCATGGTGAGTTTCAAGTCTACCCCCATCGAGCGCTCAACCATTCTGAGATACTAATACAACTTTTCTTCGTAATAGTGACGACACATCGGTAGCGATCGTCGAAAAGACATCTAAGGACTCCATTGCAAACAAAGCAAAAATCCATTTCTTAGAAAACATTACCTCCGACTCTCGAGCACACCGCGGCATTCACCCTGTCATCGCCCTCGAATCCCACCAAGAGAATCTTGCAAATCTAGTTGATAAAGCTCTCGCGCATCTACCCGCCGCCCAGGATGGACAAAGCTCAATAAGCCTAAAAGATGGATTAAGACGCAGGCGGCCAGATCTTATTTCAGCGACCAGGGGACCTGGCATGCGATCCAATTTATTCGTCGGGCTTGATACCGGAAAGGCGCTCTCGGTTGCATGGCAAATTCCCATGGTGGGAGTTCATCATATGCAAGCGCATCTACTGACGCCTCGAATGGTCTCTTGCCTGGAAGGAAGTAACGATACCAGCTCCAGCTCGCCGGAACATATCGCACCGAAATTTCCATTCTTGTCTATTCTTGTATCTGGCGGACACTCCATTTTGGTGCACTCGCGATCTCTCACGAATCATAAGATTATGGCTTCAAGCGAGGATACCGCAATGGGTGATACATTGGACAAGGCGGCTCGCGATATTGTACCTGCTTCTATATTACAGGAAGCCAAAAGTACTATGTACGGTAAGACTTTGGAACGATTTGTGTTTCCGAATGGTCCAGCAGATTTCGCAGACTACCAACCTCCTATAAATCGTCAAGAAGAATTGATCAAGCGACAAAGTTCATGGGGATGGTCCCTTACTACTCCATTTTCCAATACCCGCTCATTACAACTCAGCTTCTCCTCCATCTCAAGCACAGTGAATAAAATCGTCAAAGAACGAAACGACCAACTATCCCACGAGGAACGCGTTGACCTCGGGCGAGAGGCAATGCGCGTCTGCTTTGAACACCTCGCGTCACGAACAATCATCGCGCTAGAGCATCTTCGATTACGGAACCCAGATGACGAGGAGATCAAAACACTAATTGTTAGCGGTGGCGTTGCAGCTAATAAATTCCTTATGGCTGTTCTTCGATCATTTTTAGAAGTACGAGGGTTCGGACACATGGAGATTGTTGCGCCGCCGCCATACCTGTGCACTGATAATGCAGCTATGATTGGGTGGGCAGGGATCGAGATGTTTGAGGCTGGGTGGCGAACAGATTTAAGCTGTCGCGCTCTCCGCAAATGGAGCCTTGACCCACAGTGTGACGATGGAGGCATTTTAGGGCCGAGCGGGTGGATTCATGATGAAACAACTCCCTAAGCGCTCGTGTATGCTGGGGCGAGAAAATTGGCCCCTTTCATCCTTGTACAATACTAAACCTTATGTATCATAAAGGTGACGGCATGAACTTTGCTGAGAAATAATTCTTACATCTTTTTGGATAGCTATAGATTCTACTACGATATCTATGGGGCTGTAGTAGGGAAATATACATTCTTCTCTACCTGGTAAGTGTGCACGCGAGGCCAAACAGTCTGCTCATAAACTCGCATGACATCCACTCGGATTATTTGAATATTCCATTTTATACTTTTATGAGGTCCAAGGCACCGCCTTGAAGGTCGGCATAGGCCTGCATGTCACTAAATCAAAGACGCCGATGCAATATCACAGCATAGTAGCCGTGAACCTTCTTTCCATCCCATTCCTTCACCACATCCCAGAAACCGCCACAGTAGGGTATCGATGATGCGCCGCTCTAATCCGTTCAAAGAATCCAAATCAACCGGTGTCCTGTTCATACAGGATTCCGAAACAAAGAAAGAAACAAAGGCGAGAAATATCAGGTTTATGTACTCCGTAGCGAGATCAACCACCGACAGGAGGACCGCCTTTTTGCAGGGCTGCGACTTGCTTTCGTAATTCGACGAAGAAGTCTTTCCCGTTTGCCATTGTGTTTGCTGTAATTTTGTCATTAGTTTAAGAGGAGGGAGAGATGAATATGATCGAGGGAAAAGTATACATTTCGCGCCCCAGGGACCTCCGGATCGTTGGTTCGCATCTTTGCCCGTTGGCTTGTAGAGGGTTGGCTTGGTTTCTGCGTCGATTTATTTGTTAAGAATAGTAGGATGAGTGATTGAGTAATATAACAATAAATACCTTGGGGGCCTGATTTAATGATTAAGACACGTTTGATTAGCTTCGATCCGATGTGACATTGTTTTGAAGTATTTAACTTACCTCTTCTCAGAACGTTTTTGGCCTCGGCAGCATTGAAGCCCCGAACAGGGACATGCTGCTCCTGTGCTTGACTAGGGCCAGTCCATGATGCATTTCCACCTTGTGCACCACCCTGTCCACCTGTACGATCACGGTTTCCATTGCCCGCGTGCCGTTGCGACGATTGGCGACCTGGCCCGCGCCATCTGTAGTCAAAGAAGGGTTAGCGAATCTGATATATGCGGTTGAAGAGAGGAGCTTTGGATACTTGTTGTCACCTGAACCACTCATTTTGCAAGTCCAACTTAAATTTCCCTTGTGTTGACTAGGTAGTGCCAGAAGTCACTATGCGGGGAAGCTGTACACGTCCGAAGCTGTGGCCAGAGTTGAGATCGACACCTAAGGCGCCAACACCTTCTCCGCCAAGATAACTTGGAATTTCATCACGTGGCCATGAGAGCTATCGCGGATAAGCCCTGACCGGAAGCCCGTGCATCTCATAAACTGTATTGACAGCCAGAGATACTACCACGAGGACCCACAAAAGAGGCCAGAGGTTTGAAAAGCCCGCAATTAGTATAGCGCTGGGTGCTTTGGACTAGAGTAGGTGGGGGAGGCATTTCCGGACTTCCTAAGATAGAGGACTATACTTGAGGAGCCCGAGTTTTAGTATAATATATGTGGAAAATTAATGATAATATACAGGAAAAGAAGATGTAAATAACAAAGATACTGAGAAAGGTTTGTAGTATAGATTCAATGTTAGTAGGCAGCTAGAGCACCGCCAATTAGAAGTGTTACAGCAGCGGAAGAATACCAGTTGACTGCACCAGTTGACATATATGTACATATATATGTACTGTAACATTTGAACATTTGAACATTATAGGCGTATGTATATAGTGTGCATGCATGTGTGCCTGCTACCAAATATTTGAATCAATTGACATCTTTCAAATGATTGATTCAATGTTGATGGCACCTGCATGTGGGCACCTCAAGTGCTGCATGTGGGGTCTGTCAACTTGTTCGTTGACCAATCAGAGTACTGGAATGTAGCCAATCATCACCCATTTTACTGCCGGGCGGGTTTTGGAACGGTCAACTAAGTGTGGCTACGCTTCGCTCCGCCAACAAACAACTTAGAAAGAAGTCAGACTTAGTTGCTTTCAAAACCAAGTGGTATACATCTCGTATACTGCATTATTGTCTTTTTACTTTCCTTTGAATAATTTGAATTTTAACTCTTTGTAATACCGCAATATTTGATGGCGGCTTAAGCAAACCTTCCCCTGAACGTGACCGAACTTATCGATCGATTGCCAAACAACCCAAACCCGGTGCCGATCCACAATCGGAAAGCTGCCTCAGGCGCATGGGGAGATGGCGCCCATGTCCAAGCATTCTACTATCTCAGGCAGACCAAGACCACCACGTTCCACACCAAAGAAACCTCTGAAATCCTCACACACAGTCAATCCTTCCTCGGAAGGTCCTTCTTTGAAGAAGCGCAAATACATTCCTGGTGGCCCTGGGGGAGGTGGACGATTCATAGAAGTTGAACCCGGGGAGATCACGTCCCCGGAACAAAAAACAAACTCACATCGACGACACTCCTCAAGCGCGCGCGGTCGCCCACTACGCGACATGGACCACTCTCTCAATGCCCCTCTTCCACCCCCTCCCGTCCCGACAACACCGCCGTCAGTGACGCGTCCGCGACGAGACAAAAGCCAGAACCGAGGCCGCTTTACCTCTTCAACGGCTGCTGCGCTTGCGCTACAACAAGGTGATGGCTACAAGCCCCGAGAAGAGAGAGGATGGGAAGAGTTCCATCCTGATTTGGACATTGATGGCAAACTCGCTGTCTTCACATCCGGGGAAGTGGACACGGTCGATCCAGCTGCCAACGCCTTGACTCTTGAAGCGTTGACTGCGAGCGCTATGCAGGATGGCTCAGGAAGTCCAATGCTAGCTTCGCCTGACATTGCCTCACCAGTTCCGTTCAAGCGTAGACCTGGGCGCCCCCCACGTCGCCCAGAAGCGATTCTAAATGCTCTCCTCGCGCAGCAAGGGCCAAAGGTGATTCCACCTCCAGGTCCAAATCCTCGAGAAAAGTTGACGCTACCCAAACCGTCATTCAGATTGCAAGATCCCTTCACTTTTTACGAACAGCGGGGCGTTGGGCAACAAAACTACGTCGATCGAACTATGGCCAGTGTTGGATACCAGGAAAGCGACCTGTTCCTTCGCCACGACCGACGCTTTATTCGCATGACAGAAGGCGCCCAAGAAGACGATATGGACGTGATCCAGCCTGCTGTGGCAGAGGGCGATGTCAATGCGACAAGCGGTCGAGTAGAATATGATATGGACGAACAAGATGAGAAATGGCTTGAAGATTACAATACCAAGCGAAGGGAAGACCAACTCGAGCCTATTAAACCCGCAATTTTTGAAATTACTATGACCAAAATCGAAAAAGAATGGCACGCGCTGGAAAAGCGGATCCCCAAACCAAATCCTAAACCTCCACAAACACAGCGCCCTCGATCCAGTTCTGCAGCAGCAGTCAATGGAGAGACTGCCGGGCCCGGGGAAGAGCAAGATAGCAAGTGTGCCATTTGCGATGACGGGGATTGCGAAAACTCCAATGCCATTGTCTTCTGCGACGGCTGTGACCTTGCTGTCCACCAAGAGTGCTATGGTGTTCCATTCATCCCAGAGGGTCAGTGGCTTTGTCGGAAATGTCAGCTGCTAGGACGCGGCGACACAAATTGTATTTTCTGTCCTAACACCGAGGGCGCTTTCAAACAAACTACGTCTTCAAAGTGGGCGCACCTTTTGTGTTCTATCTGGATTCCTGAAGTTTCAATCGGCAATCCATCTCTGATGGAGCCCGTTACCGATGTTGAAAAAGTACCTCGCAGTCGATGGAAGTTGCTTTGTTATATATGCAAACAGAAAATGGGTTCCTCGATCCAATGCAGTAATAAAAACTGCTTTGTTGCCTTTCACGTTTCGTGTGCGCGCCGAGCCCAGCTGTATCTGAAAATGAAGATCGGCCATGGACTTATGGACTCGCATCTTCTCAAAGCCTTTTGCGACAAACATGTGCCACCTGATTGGCGGTTGGAACATGGCACCGATGCTGCAACGGCGGATGCAATAGAATATTATCGCAACACTATGCAAAACCGAAGATGGGGTGACAGCCAGGCGGCGGCATTGTCGTTAGGTCCGGCACACGCTGATGAAACAGAAGAACTTCCTCATACTCCTCGCATCACTTTGACTGTTGGTGGTAACAAGCGCAAACGTGCTCCACCACGAACTATTTGGAAGCTGCCTTCAGGTGCTCCAGTCATCCCACAGGTTTTGTTAGCCTCGATTGTGGCATGCCTTGGGCGATTCACTGTTCGCGGGCGCAAGCAATATGCAGAAGATGCGTGCAAATACTGGACACTCAAGCGTGAGGCACGCCGTGGAGCTGCGTTGCTGAAGAGGCTCCAACTTCAGCTTGAGACGTTCTCCTCTATGGAGATGACTCGGCGAGACTATGTAGCGATGGGTGTCACCGGACATAAGCGCTTGTCGCGTCGCATTGAGTTTGGCGAGCATCTCTACAAGGATCTCGATCGCTTGAGGATGTTATGTGATGAAGTGAAAAATCGCGAGAGGGAGAAGCTCAAAGATGCTGAGATGCTACGGAACATTGTCGACATGGTCTATTTTCCAGTATTTCCCCTGCTATGGCCAATATTTGAGAAAGCTCAAGTGTAAGTCTTCACTGCCGTCTATACATTGCATACGTTTTTCGTTCAGGTTCAGAACTGTATACTAATTTTATTATAGCCTTGATGGAAAGGGTGTATTTGCAGCCGGGTTATTTTCTATTCGTAAACGCCTCGAAGAACGATTCTACCCATCCGTTGCATCATTTTCTGCTGATTTGGCGAGTCTTTTCACTACGGAGATTGGGGTGGGCCCCGCCGGTGATACCGCAGAGTTACAAGCACAGATTAGTGGTCGTGCTCCAGAACTCAGTCTAGAACAACGCGAAAAGCGAAAGCTAGCCAAACGGATCATCAAATCTATCCAGCCTGCCTTGGAAGACGCGATTCGCAACGAAAGCGAGCTGAATCGTAAGCCATATGAAAAGGAGTTGAAGGAGCTCGACGCAATTCTTGATCACAGTGTGATGTCGCGCCGTGGTGATTCTATTGAACTTGATGACCATGATCTTGAGACGAGCTCGGGCGATGATATCAAGCCCGACGTTATGGAGGGTGTTGAGGAGACAGGGAAAGTCGCAGATACATCCACCCTTGACCCTCAGAGTGGCGCTAAAGCTACTTTTACCAAGGAACTCGCGACTAGCGCCGAAGGAGTTCCATTTATAGAACAAGGACCACCCGAGATCAAGCCAAACATTAATATTGCATATAAGCGACACCCTACTCCAGTCTTGACTGAGGAGGATCAACAGCTTCCTTTAGCATTGGGCGGTATTCAATGGTACATGCAACCCTTTGATCCCATTGGAACCACCATCCATGAAGAGCGTTGGACTGGTCGAGATGTGATGCGCGGCATGAGTGAAGAGCTGAGTGAACTGGACGAGGATGAACTCCAAGACCTTGTAGATGATGAGAACCCATCTGCGAATACCTCTTCTGATATAGGCATGGGCCAACTACAGAAGGTCCGGCGGACTCGTCGTTTGCGAGGATAGGTGTCTCCAAGTTTATTTTATTTTATCTGCATATGATTGTCTCATGAGCAACGGGCGCAGGCAGGAGTTTTGTCACTTTAATTTAATCCACTGGAGGGAATTTTTGTTTTTCTTGAGTGTTGAGGTAACAGGATAGTTAATAGCTACAGATATAGTCATGGGACTCAAAAATCATGTTTCATAGAAATACCTATACGATAAGATATATACTATTAAGTATCCCTGTTGGGCAGATTTCAAGGGGTTAGATCCATGGATATATGCAGTATAGTATTGCATGCATTTCTAGTAGAATATGCAGACTGCCTTACTGCCTTGCCACTTTGCTGCCTTGCTTCGTTGTCCAACTGGGAGTAAGCACTAGGTAGTATATGACTGGTATTCCATTATTTGTTAGCAACTTTTCCCAATTTTGTTTCTTTTTTTAACTTCTTTCTCTCTTTGTTCCTGTCCTTTCTAATTTCTTTCCCATATTTCCTCCACTTCTGTTATTTCTTTTCTCCATTTCTTTGTGTTCATAGAGTAACATTGACAAAGCTGCACTCGGGGGTGTTGTTCCCTTCCGGAGTCCTTAGCGCCCGCTCTTATTCTTATCAGCTCTGATTTCTCATCTCTTCTTTCCTTCCTCCTTCATCAACCGTTTTCTGTCCTTCCAACATCATGGCTGACTACGACAACGATAACGGCCGTTACGCCGGTATGTGAATTAGATCGACCAGACTATCCCAACTTTTCCGAATTGACCCCTTTGTGCAGACGAGCCCCGGTACGACCGTGACCGCAGTGCTTCGCCTCGCGATGAGCCTCGAAGCGACCGCGGCGGCGACCGCGGTGATCGTAATGACCGCGACGAACGTGGTGACCGCGACCGAGCCCGCAGCCGCTCTCCCAACGGTCGCTCTGATGAACGGTATGTCCTAATTATTTCTTTCACGATACAAATAAAACGAATCCAGTCGCTGATGAAAAATGAAGTCCTATGCCCAAGCGCAACGCTGCGGCCCAGGATGAGGTTGATGAGGAAGGAGCTCTCAACTCAGGCTCCAACCTTTTCGTTACCGGCATTCACCCACGTCTGACCGAGTCAGACATCACGCGTCTCTTTGAGAAATATGGTGATGTGGAGAACTGCTCTATCATGACTGATCCCCATACCAAGGAGTCTCGCGGCTTCGGCTTCGTCAACATGGGCGCTGGTGAGCAGGCTGATGCTGCGAAGGAGGGTTTGCAAGGTGAAGTCATCGAAGGTCGCACTTTGAGCATTGAGAAGGCTCGCCGTAGCCGTCCTCGTATTCCCACCCCTGGCAAATACTTTGGCCCCCCCAAGCGTGGTATGTATTCTCACCCTTTCTATGCATTTATGTTCTGAGACTCATGATCTTTCTTCCCTTCTAGATGGCCGTGGTGGACCTCCTCGCCGTGAACGCTACGATGAACGCCGTGGTCCTGGCGGCGGCGGTGGTAACTGGCGTCGCCGTGATGACGATTACTACCGTTACGGTCGTTACGACTCTTACAATGATCGCCGTGGTGGTGGTGGTGGTGGTGGTGACTATGGCCGCGAATCATATGGCCGTGGCGGCGGCGGCGGCGGTGACTACCGCTCTCGTGACTATGCTGACCGTGACTACCGTCGTGGTTCCCGGGATGATTACGGCTACCGCGGAGGCGGCAGTGCTGGTGGTCCCGACCGCTACAATGATCGCTACAGCCGTGATGATCGTCGCGGTGGCGATGATCGTCGTGCAGGTGGTGGTGATGAGCCTCGCAGCGGAGGCGGCGGCGGCGGTGGCAGTGGTGGTGCTGGTGGTAGTGGTTACTACGACCGTGACGCCAACCCTTCTTCCTACGACGCAGCTCCTCCCCGTGAAGGCGGCAGCGGCGGCGGCGGCGGCCGTGATGCCTATGCTGGCGGTGGTGGCAGTGGTGGTGGTCGATCCTATGAGGGCCGCGGTGGCGAGGAGCGCTACGGCAGCAGGTAATGTAATCCTCCTTCGAAAAGCAGGAGTTGTCAAATTCTAGCACCTGTCTCCCTTCATGGCTGAATGCTCTACTGCCCCGTTCTCTTACTTATGCCCCCCTTCCCTATCACCCTTCCTTTCCATTTTTTCCTATTTCTCTTTCTGAAATTGTTTTAATGCGGGATTTTTTCGACGGGCTACGGGCGTCGTCTTGTGTTATTCTGTGTTTTTACGCCTGCGTGTCTGCTTTTGCCCATTGCTTTTTTTCCCTACGTCACGTTTCAAACCGATAATCGGAGCGCCATCGGCCTTCTGCGACCGACTCGGCAACTATTCTCGATCATTCTTGTCGTCATCTCTGGGTCACTAGATGATGGGCCTCTTTTTTATCTGTTCGCAACGCAAAAATTCGGGGAACTCTAGCGGCAAGGAGAAAACAAATATCGCTGTAATTCGGTTGTCTCTTGGGGTCAGCACTTTCGATCAAACTGTTCGCCTTATGCACACCAATACTCCAGTAACGGATTCGATTGTATTCGACCAATTTTAATGTCGCCCTCTATTTCCTTCCTTTCACCTTTCACCTTCTTCACGCCCCAGTCCGTCAAGGCCGTTCGTCTTCGTGCTTGTAGTGTTCGCCAATGTCAAAAAAAAAAGACCTGCAAAGCGAATTAATGTCCGATAATATATGAATCTTGGGAGATCGCACCACTGCTAGACGTCCTCGCAAAGGTAAGAGGCTTCCACGAATTTAACTGTGGTTTATATGGAAATTCGGAACTGGCATCTACGGAGACCCTCCCTTGTTCTCGTTGTCTTAGCCCACTCGGCTCCAAGATTACCCTGTGTGATTTGCTACGAACTCTCATCGCCTGCCTGTTGGAACTAGTTTCACAGACTGGTCTCCAGCCCTGATGTTCTGCTTACTTGCCCTTCCCCCTAGGAACAGTGATCCTTTCCGATACCAAATTTAGCGATACATAAAAGCAACCTTTTCGTTCCTTGTCCAATTTTCCGACTTATGATCACCTCAGGCCTGAAAGACATGGATCAACCCAGTGCCCTGTACAAGCCTGATCGTCTTTCTTTACTAACAAATGTATAAATTAAATACAAAACTCATAGACAGGATGAACGTGTGGCCTTGGGCCTCCATGCATGTGTACCTACTCCCTTGCTAGGTACGTATCCACCCATGGATATGTACCTACAGCCCTCTGAAACACGAATATTCATTTATACCTGATTCATTTTGGGGGTATCCCAATATTGAAAGCCCTGTGTAACACTAGAAACATGATAAAAACCGTAGTTGAATATATAGGTGGACTCGATATCTATACACACGTTCAAGAGTCCACCTGGTCGTAGGAGCCCTCAACACTTCGTGGACATGTCGGCTCATTGTTATCGTCAAAACCAAAAAAACGCCATAAAACAAACCTCCAAGGCCTCAATAACCGTCTACTCAGTATCTTTCTTCGCATCACTCTCGAGCTCATTGCTCTTTTGGATCAAGAATTCTCCAAGCACACGCAATGGATTTACCGGCCTAGACACAGTAAGCCCCATAATTAGCCGTAATGTCCTAAACCCAAGTCGCAATTGTCCACTCACTGATCTTTTGCCACGGACTTCATCCCTTCCAACAAATGCGGTACAATATTCTCATTCAGATACACACGAGCAGGCGCACCGCCGGGTCGAACCTGCGCCGCCGCAGCACTCGAAAGGTCCGCGATCGGGGTATTAGCGCCATTGGTGTCGCCCATGGTGGAGTTGGGATTCGAAACTCTGGGAGCTTGTCCGGCGTTGACGGGAGCGCCGAATTGGGGTTGATCCGTCGGAGCGGAGGGAGGCTGCGTAGAGAAGAAGATGAGATATGGAAATGGAGGATTGCGTGATATTGTATATATGTATCGTCCGAAGGGAAGAAAGGTAAAGCAAGCAAGCAATCAAGGAATTAAGCAAAAAAGTTCGGGGTTTGTCTCCGGATCAAGGTTGCGCAGAGCGGAGGAGCTGTGGAGCTTCCAGAAGCTCCCGAGGTGATGGGCAATGGTTGAAATCTAGAAATCTAAATATCAGGATTGGGGTTGGAGGTCTCTCTTACCATGTTATCAGTCATTGTGAAGTGAGTGGTTATGTATGGATAATGGAAGTCTTTTTTTTTTTGACTTCCTCTCTCTCCTCATTTCCCCTCATCGCTTCTTTTTGTTTAAGTGAGATTTAGTTCGCAGATGCAAACATGACAAACTCAACATATCCAGATCGGGCAAGATTGGTAATATCGCACGTGATGTCGTGTTATTCTCGAGTCTGAAGGCTTGAGTACTTACGCGCTCGCGAGAGAGTCAAACATTAATTGATGATTGGTTGGAGCAATTGCATTGAAATCCATGGCTTGGTCACAGAATGTCTTTGTTACATTATTGGGAGACTAAACGCCCTGTTAAGCGCAGAAAGACGGATGACAGCAATATTGAGCTCGATAGTAATGCCAGTGAGACGCGGCCACCGAGTCCCAGTGTCTCATCGGTGACAGGTGAAACACCCGTTGTTAATGAGCCTGAACTCCCGCCAAGGAGTAGCCAGACAGATCTCGAGATATCATTACCGGCTATTCAAACGGATGAACAGGCTATTCAAGAATACGAGGAATCCCAAGCTACGAGAGAAGATGAACCAGAGCCAGGCTTGCATGACAGGTTACGAGATGGGAGTTGGAAGAAGGGCAAAAGTTCCATTTATGTTGATGCATTCAATCTAGCACTTGAGACGGTGTTGGATGAGGAGTTCCACCTCTTCAATGAGGGCGAGATGGAAGTATTCACGCAATGGAAAGAACTCTCTTACGAGTCACAATATTTGTATGAGACCCCAGCCAAATCTCCCAGTATACCAAAGTTAATAATATTAGATATGTGCGACTATTTCTTCGCAAAACTTCCGCCTGGCATCGTGTCAATCGATTGGGTTATTATTCAGATATATCTGACTTGGCAGCTGTAGCTGCCGATCTCCAACGCGATAGAACACTGCCAAAATCCGAAGACCCAGATGCCGATAAATTTGACCTTGGAGAGATGTTTCGATTTGCAGATGGAACACAAGAAATTGTTACATTAGAAGAGGCATCTTCGCTATTATTGCTTGATGAGCTGAAAGGCTTCGCTCGTGGAGTCAAGGCACAAGGCAAAAATAAAAAAGAGCTGCTGGCAGCTCTTTGTGAAACCAGCCAAACACAAACAGGATTAGGATTCAAGAAGGAATTACACAGAAGCCAATCCGAGAATAGAGAGGGTCATTTTTTACAGAAGATCCTAGATTACACAGGTGACTGTATCCGGCTTTCTTCAGGGCCTCGTGCACTTTTTGAGCGTGTGCACTTGGTCTTTTACAGGTCAACTGAGTGGACTGAGAAGTCACTGACAACGATCATTCTCGCAAAGATTTCACGAAGAAATTTCCCTGAGTATATCGTTTCTCGATCAAACTCCATTTTCCCATCCAGATCAGCGCTTTTAGAATTCGAAACAGCCATCCGAACTCAATATGACATTGACAACATCCTGGAGTTCAACGGCCCACCAACTCCAGACTCATTACAGGCTATCATTGACCATGCAACCAAAGTATACCCCAGGTGGCAAGAACTAGTTCAAGAAGAGCAAAAGAAGGAGGACTCTATTTACGAAAGTGGGGAGGGCGCCTACCTTCGTCGATTCTCGCCAGCATGGGTCTATACACGCATCATCCACAAGAGCCTGCAACCTCTTGGCCGATTCAAGGAACATAAGCGCGAGCATGACTTGATTACGGAACTTCTCGAGCAGCGACTATTCCACGCTGCCCGTCGTGGTGCATGGTATCAGCGTAAAGCGTTACTAGAAGAACACTATATGTGGGCATTGATGCCTTCAGAGGGTCGAAACGAAGAGAAGCAGCGTAAACTCTGGAAACGGGTAGCACTGCGGACTTGCGAGGAGGGACTAGAAGATCCTCTTTCACATTTGATTTATCATTATGATCTTCAGAAACGGATTACGAAGCTTGAAAAGGCTCTCAGGATCGTCAAGCGGGAGCAGCATGATTTTGGCCATGTGATGTTGGGCAAGCCTGTTGAACGAACAATTGAGGGGATCCGTATAGATCGGGATGAACCCGTGAAGAAAGGAAAAGCTACAATATGGATTGATGAGAGGGAGGGTGGTGAGTGTAGGGTGGAAAGTATGTGCCTGAGCTGGTATCGTGATCATGGCTGGAAGGGGTATCACTCTGAAGGAGGGATTGTCCGCACGCTGGTGAGTATATACGTGCTCAAAACGATGCTTGGGTAAAATCTAACAAATTCTCGATGATTAGTTTGGATATCTCTTCTATGATATTCTTTTTACCTATGTTCCGAATGTCTTCCAGACACCCTTTCAGACCTGCCCTCTCGATCTACATACAGATGTCTTCTATCCATCGCGGGCATCAGAGATCAATCATCGACTGGTCGAAATCACAAATGGCGACGCAAAACGAATCATTCGGGATATTCATACCCGCGAAGCAGCTGCCCAGCCTTGTGCCATTGGCATCGACTGGTCGTTCGAGCTAGATGATCTGATAGAGATTGTACAGTGTTTCCGAGGTGAAGCTCTAGCCACAATTTGCAAAGTTATGGCGCAAGAATATCAACAGCGTGGTGGTGGTATTCCTGATCTATTTCTTTGGAACGTTGAGACAGGGAAAGTCATGTTCTCCGAAGTGAAATCGGAGAATGATCGTTTGAGTGATACCCAGCGATTATGGATCCATATTCTCCTCTCAGCAGGAGTTCAGGTTGAGCTATGCAATGCTGTTGCGAAAGAGGTGAGGATGGATTGATCAATCATATGTACAAACCTATCCATGAACGAGACATGTCCTGATTGATTCCATGCAATGTAAGAAACCATTTGGGTGACGTGAATATTTGAAGACCCATGTACATCCACCCAAAAATATACGAGTTAAAAGCGACATGTGAATGTCTACTATGTCTAAGAATTTCAACTACAAGTTACGAATGACCAAAAATGAAAGTAGTTAAAGAGGCATGAAAGGGGTATAACTCGTAATAGTTCTTCTTTTTTATCTGGCGTATCTAGCCCATGAAAGTAAAAGCCTGGGCACAACCCAGTATTCTCCTTCACGACCACAATCCTCCAAGACCACAAACCACAACACCGTGAAGGCGCTTATGCGACAAGGGTGGAGGCAGTGGCGCTCTCGTAGCGCCAGGTGGGGGGCAGGACACCGACGGTCTTGTAGTAACGGGACAGACGGTGGATACGGGACTCGATCAGAATGAGGCGGAACTTGGAGTCCTTGTCCTTGCGGTTACGCTCAAGGTGCTTGCGGACAGCGACGGCCTAGAAATTACATTGATTAGAACGATCACCCGGGAAAGGCTTTACGTAAAGAGCAAAAGGGTGAAGATGGCATACCTTCTTGATCAGGAAGTAAAGGTCCTCGGGGAGCTCGGGGGCGAGGCCTGTATTCCAAAAATCTCTCTGTCAGTTATATTCTAACCAAGCAGAGGCTTAGCTGCTGGTGCATTTTCTGCAACCAGAGTATGTTTATATGGAGAGTGATGGAGCCGTTGCAGGTCATGACACCGAAGAAAATTTCTTTCTCAAAGTATCATTTCCATACAATTACATCCAAGCACTTCATCCGATTGAGGCGATAAGGGATCGTGTGAGGGGAGTCGTACCGCTGGACTTCAAGATACGGAGGATCTTGTTACCTATAGCGCGAAGAAAAGTTAGCGACCGTCTCCCTTATTCGGATTCTCACGAAATCGCAGTCGAAGTCGAAATCCGCTTCAAACACTCTCATATCCAGAAATGCATACCAGTGACAATCTTGACCTGGGCAACACCGTGGCTGTCACGGAGGACAACACCGATCTGCGAAGGGGTAGCACCCTTCTTGGCGAGCTTGCAGATGTGGTCGACAACCTGGTCGGGGGTGGTCTTGAGCCAGGCGGGGGCGGTGCGAGAGTAGGGAATGGCGGAGGACGCAATGCCCTTGCCCTTGGAGTGAAGGCGACCCATTGTTGCTGAAGTGTCCGGCGGAGGGAATCTGGTCGGAGGTTGTCGAGGTTGGATAGTAAAAAGATCGAAGTCTTGTTGAGTGGAGATAATGAGAATTGGGACGGGCGTTGTGTGGGTCACGTGCTTCGCTTATTTCGGTGGAATTTTCTCTTCGACTTCAGTTCCGCCTTCCCTATTTAATGGGTCCATCCAAGCTTGCTTGATCACCACTTCAAGTTTTTGATTTCTTGACTTTTATGATGGTCCATTAGTCTTGAGTGAGGCTAAAATTGCGCCTCCGATTACATTCACCGGCACAAATATCGCCATTGACTATATTAATTATCTCAGGTCAGTTTTGAATTTTTCTCTCTACCCATCAACACCACCCCTTTTGCATGATGAAACACACATTTATTACTTTTTTCTGGTACCTCTTATGTCAGAATCCGCGTCTTCGGACGCGGCCTCGATGATCTAACTGGACTTCTGATTACATTCAATACCTTTCAATTGATTATCAATACATGGAGAAACTGTTGTACTGACTATTCTCTAGATTTCTTTTTTAGCATTATTATGAAAAGCCAACTATTTTAGTATAAATGAAATGAACGTGATATCTTTATTCTTTGACCTCTTGTCTATGAATTGTCTTTCTGCTCGTGGCTATAATTTTACATGATCCATGGTTGTCCATGTTGTTTGTAGTGTATAGTGTACAATATGCCTTTTGTAGGCCGTAGTATGGTTCCCCATCAATGAACAAACAGTAGAATTCCTCAGCGCCGGATTCTCTTGGACATCCTTCGGGTTTCCGTCATTTGCGAAGCATGCACGACCCCATCTGAACTCTCCTTCCGTTTCTTGCCTCGCTCCTGTTTAACGACTGGCTTACTGTCGATTTCTTCGAGCTTCACATCAATATCCTCCTGCTTCGGGGCAGTGATAGCAACCGTCGCAGTAACCTCTGTTTTAATCTCGACTTTGGAGTCCTCTTCTTTCACCTTAACATCAACCTTCTTTGTCGCCGCTAGCCGGTCTGCGAAAGACCTCAAGTCTGCTGTGAAGAGCACACTATGTGCCCACCCGGCTTCCTGACCCCAGAGCTTTCGAAAGTGGTTAGCTATAGCATCATAAGTTGCTTTTGTCAATGACTTATGCGACCCCTTCCCGAAGCGGTAGTCACGCTGTGCAATTTGCCATACTATGGACGAGGTTAGATCATGTGTAACGCTTGAACATTTTCGAGAAACTCACCATGTGTGTCAACAGGCACGGATTCACGCCATCCTAAGCCCATTAAGCATACGCAGTCTGCCACTTTGGGTCCGACGCCTTGTAGTTCAAGTAGGCTCTCATGGGCATCTCGGTAACCTTGTCTTCCCTCAGGCTTCATCTCATCGCCAGGTTTCGCTTCCACGCCAAAGGGGGGCGATTCAGGGTTACAGAGGTTGTCCAACCACCCCTTCTCTCGCTCTTTAGACACCATAAGGGCCGTTTGGTAGAGATACTTGGCTCGATATCCAAATCCCAAGCTGCGAAGATTGCCTTCTACATCTTTACCAGCCAATGCTTCTGGCGTGGGGAAGTCGTGATAAGAGCGACCTTCAACTGTAGCCACGAAGGGACCGTAATTGAGACATAGTTTCTCAACCATTTGGGAAATGCGCGAAATATTGTTGTTGCTGCTGCAAATGAACGATACCAATGCTTCCCACGCATCTTGACGTAATATTCGGATCCCTGTGAATTGGGCAGCCTTCTTCTTGAAATTAGAATCCTGCGCAGACCATTGCGTATATAGATAATTCAAGTTTGAAGAGAGATTGAGGTAATGTTTGATGATACGTAAAGTATGGTCATCTTTGTTATCGGCAATTTCTGTATCTGACTGCGCTCGCGAAGGAATTTCTGAGGCCGGCGGTGTGGGTAGAGAGGCAGACTGGGATTGATAGGTACGGTAGTAAAGCGTACTTAAATCTTGTTTCAAAGAAATCAAGCGCCCGTATAGTACGCATCGCCATTCTTCTTTTTCTGGGAGATTATGCCATCTGAAATTGGGGGTTAGTGTTGTTGATGAACAAATGCTTGTTGTTGTACTAACCGAAAGGATTGGCCACAACGAAGTGTTGTATTGATACATAGCTCTGACAAGCTGACCGGCAGCTTACGCCATTCTGAAAAAGCCATCGCAGTGTAGAGTTTCCAAGGTTCTTTGTTGTAACTTGATTGAATCCTTAATTCGATAGGACGATAAGAAAGCCGATTCTGCCATAATCAGTTTGAAAGGAAGGCGGTACCACTAACACCGCCCAATGCAGGAGCTTCCACTTTTCCCCTTCGTTTGATGCCAGCAAAGAGAGCTCTCCCAACTCCACAAGCTCACCATGAACGGCGACACATATTCATCCAGAGGTATTTAACAATCCAATCGCGTTTTGCGAATGAAACTAACAATTGCAGATTCTGGCCGTCCCCGTGACTATTACGTAAGTTCCAGCTACAAAAGTGGCCTGAATGCGACTAATTCATCCCAGCGCGACGAGCGGCGTGAGCGGGACCGAGGAGAGAGACCAGAGAGACCAGAGAGACCAGAAAGACCAGAAAGGCCAGAGAGACCAGAGAGACCAGACAGACCAGACAGACCAGAGAGAGCAGAGAGAGGAGAGCGACGTCGATCGCGATCTCCTCATTTCGGCTCTCGGGGCTCTCGCCGCGAACCCGAAGCCAATTCGTACTCTTCCAGTCGTGACTACCGCGCTCGTGAACGCGAAGACCGCTACACCAACCGCAGAGATGATCGGGAATGGGATCGCGGAGATCGTGGCGATCGTGCCGACCGTGGAGGTGGAGGCGACCGCGGTGATCGCCGCCGCCGAGACTTCGACGACCGACCTCGACGAGACTTGTTTGAGGATCGACCTCGCCGTGGAGGAGGTGAACGTGGAGGTGACAGGGAGCGTAATGACCGTGGAGACCGCGGAGACCGTGGTGAAAGAAAGGAGCGCAAGAGATCTGCAACACCACCGCGGAGGAAGGAGCCTACGCCGGACCTGACAGATGTGCCTTCTATCTTGGAGCGCAAGCGTCGTCTGACTCAATGGGATATTAAGCCACCGGGCTATGAGAATGTCACTGCTGAACAGGCCAAGTTGTCTGGCATGTTCCCTCTGCCTGGAGCGCCCCGGCAACAACCAGTGGACCCAAGTCGCCTGCAGGCGCTCGTCAACCAGCCTGCTGGCGCGGCGGAGAACACTGCTCTTCGACCTTCCAACTCCCGCCAATCCAAGCGTCTCTTCGTCTACAATATCCCTGCTAGCGCCAATCAGGATTCTATTATGTCGTTCTTCAACTTGCAGTTGAATGGTCTGAACGTTATTCACAGCGTTGATCCCTGCATCTCCGCCCAAGTTGCTGAAGATCAAACATTTGCTCTTTTGGAGTTCAAGACCCCTACCGATGCGACAGTTGCCCTGGCCTTCGATGGTATCACTATGGCAGACAGCGGTGACAAGGGTCTCGAAGTTCGACGACCCAAAGATTACATCGTTCCAAATGGAAGCGCAGACCAGGAATATCAGGAGGGAGTGCTCCTGAATGAGGTGCCGGATTCACCAAACAAGATTTGTGTCTCCAATATTCCAGCCTATATCCCCGAGGAGCCAGTTACAATGCTGCTTAAGTCATTCGGTGAACTTAAGTCATTTGTTCTGGTCAAGGACGCATCGACCGAAGAATCACGGGTAAGTATACGTCTAGACTTATTCTCATCTGAACTTTATCACTAACTAATCTTTTAGGGAATTGCTTTCTGCGAATATGTTGACCCGGCTGCCACTCCTATCGCTGTGGAGGGTCTGAACGGCATGGAACTCGGTGACCGTCACCTCAAGGTTGCTCGCGCTAGTATTGGAACAACCCAAGCGTCTGGCCTTGACATGGGTGTTAACGCCATGTCGATGTTTGCTAAGACAACCTCTCAGGACATGGAGGCGGGTCGTGTGCTGCAACTTTTGAACATGGTTACTGTCGATGAACTTCTCGACAACGAGGACTACGAGGAAATTTTGGAGGACGTCACGGAAGAGTGCAACAAATACGGAAGAGTCTTGGGCTTGAAAATTCCTCGACCCACTGGTCGTCAGACCTCCGGTGTTGGTAAGATTTTCGTCAAGTTTGAAAACCCGCAATCGGCAACCGATGCGCTTAAGGCACTCGCTGGCCGCAAATTTTCGGATCGTACGGTCGTTGTCTCTTACTTTGGTGAAGAAAATTTCGATGTTGACGCTTGGTGATTTGGGAGCGGGTTATCGATTCTAGTATTGTTTTCTTGATTTCCCTTTTTGCTTCCAAGGTTTCTGCGGCACGAGTCCAAATGTATCATAGCAGTTAGGTCCATATTTACTTGGTCACGATGGCTTTATTCTTCTCATTAATCACAGTAATCATTGCTTGGTGTTAGTGAAGACTCTCAATAGTCAACGATACTAGGATGAATTGAGTTAGTTGCCCTAAATGTGTGAGACTTTTTTTGGATTGCCCTTGTCATAGTATCTATAAGCCCCTGAGAAGCTTCATCTTTGCTCTATCCATAATTTAACCCATCCTTTCGTGTTTCAATTTGAACAATTTGTTCTCTTCGGAAGATGGACTACATTTTCGGATGTTACGGGGCATGGAATTGTATAAGAAATATTTGAATATGCAGGGGGAAGTAAGTATGTACACCTCTAAACAAGAAAACAGTAATGTATATTCTTTATCATTTATTCTTGGGCAAGAATGCGGGCAGCGGCGGCCTCGGCGATGACCATGATAGTGGTCTGAATGTTGCCAGTGGGGAGGTCAGGGTGGATGCTGCCGTCAACGATGAACTAGAAAGAAGAATATTTTGTTAGTATTGAAGTATTGAAGTATTGTGATAATTGTATATCATTTCTGGGAAGCTTACCAGGTTGTCCATGCCGTAGACCTTGGTGTTGATGTCAACGACGGAAGAACCGCCCTTGCGGCCATCGTCGGTACCCATCTTGGCGGTAGAAGTGTAGTGCATACCAGGGGACAGAGTGGAGATGATAGAAGAGACGTTGGTGTAGGTCTCCAGCTCAAATCCAGAGTTGGGGGCATTGAAATCGTTAATGAGCGACTGGATGAATGATCTAGCAGCAACACGATCACCAGTAGTCTGCAGGTATGGAGACTTCTCAATGATAGTCTTCTGGTTCTTGTCGATACCCAGGACACCGGAGGAAGTAGCACCATGAGTCATGTAGGTGGTGATATCCAAGACAGAGTCAGCACTGGGGGCGCAGGAGCCCTGGTAGTAGCGAGTGGTGCCGTTGATCTCGTTGGAGGAGAAGAAGATCATTCGGTGCTTGCCTTGGGTCAAGAGGCCATCGGACTTGCGGTAAAGGCTGATATCCTTGGTATCGCTTCCGTTTAAGATGGAGTCGTAGTCGGGGATACCAAAGTCGCCGGAGGTCTGAGCCATGATGGTGAAGATGGGGTGATCTTTGAGACCAACACCAACAGGGAGGTTAATCCAATCGTGCTTGGGAGGAACCTCGATACCGCTCTTCTTTGCGGTCTCGATCTGGCGCTTGGGACCAATGCCAGAGTTGAATAGAACACGGGGAGTACCGAGGGCACCACCAGCCAGAACAACTTGGCCGTTGTGAGCAAGAGTCACAACTTCAGTCTTGCCGGAGGCAGTCTGCACTTCCACGCCGGTGACTTGGCTTCCTTCACGCACAAGACGGACAACTTTGGTGTTCAGGCTCAGAGAGAACTTACGGCTCTGCTGGGCAAGAGGCAAATAGGTACGGACGGGACCAGCACGGACCTGATCCTTGATGTTCCATGCTGGGTGGCTGTAAACCTGGTACTTTTCGTTGGGCTGGGTGATCATGTCAACGGCAGTCCAGCCAAGATTGCTGAAGAAGTTCGAGAGGGTAGAGTAGAGACCCTGATCGTAGCGCTTGCCATCGGCGGAGGGCAAGGTAGTACCGGGGTTGCGTTCGTAGAGTCTGTCAGCAGCAGGCTTGAGATCCTTCCATTTCCAACCCTCGGGCCAGTTGGTGTTGTCGTCGAAGTCATGCTCTGGAGGGTGCACGAAGACCATATAGTTGATAGTCACACCACCACCGAGCACACAGGCGGCATATCCTTCAGTATCACTGCACAGATATTCATCCCAAACATCGAGGGAACCAACATCAGCAGACAGACCAGGGAGGTCAATTGATGTCAGGGTGCGGTTCCAGGGGAGAGTCTCATTTGCGCCAGTTGCAACAGTAGGACCGGTACCTTGCTCGAGGAGGAGGACATTCTTGCCAGCCTCAACGAAGCGTTCTGCAGTAATAATACCAGCGGGACCACCACCAACAATGATGTAGTCGTACTCGCCATTCTTAAAGCTAGAAGCTGAAGCCAAGGCCCCAGCAGCAGCGAGGAGAGCCACTTGACTACTTACTCGAGGGAACCACATAGTTACAAAATTTGAAATAGAAAATTACGAGCCTAGAACATTGACAGGGGGTATGTCGATCTTTTAATAAACCCAACAAGCTTCTCGTACCTGCACCAAGTGGCCGTTTGATTAGATTTCTAAGCCGGGCACCGAGTATGCATATTGTGTCATATTTTCCTTAGTCTCATGTCCACCTTCCCTGTGTAGTTAGAGGATTGCTTACTGGAGGATTAGAGATGCTGAGGAAGCGGCTTGAAGAATGGATATGTGGATCCACCGAACGGATCTTCAGGGCATGACGCCGACAAGGATTATTAGTTGAGCACATTAAAACTCTGGAATGATTCCTTATAGAGACTAGCTTGGCTTGACAGACCGAGATTAACGTTTGATTCGTGTTTTATTGATATTTTCCAGGGCATTCGGCTCCACCGGCTTCCCGAGAGACCGAAAAGTTCTGTTTCATTTGCCTGTCGTGTGAGACCGAACCATGTTTCTGGTCCAGAAATATCCTATGAAATCAATGACAGCAGTGGAGAGACCATCTGAATAGGTAGGGATCGTTGGAATCAATTTCAAAGTTGATCGAGTTGATCAACGGGTGCTGTGCGTTATCTGATTGAAATCATCGCAGCCGAGATAGTCGCCGGCTCTTCGCTTAGCCGGACAAAGTTTGACCTACGTCTTTTATGTGTGCACGCCATAGTAAGCAGGCGTTTTAAATGAATACTAGTCTAATATATATGGTTGCAAGGTTACATTAACCATACATATTTGAGATATCTGAAAGATAAAAGAGGAAAAGAGGAAAAGAAGGAAGAGAGAGAAAAATGAAAGAAAAGAAAAAAAAGAGAGAGAAAAAGAGGCAAAGCAGAACAATGATTTCGTTGACTAAGAGCAGTTCATTAACTAGATATTTGATTCTCGATCATTACAGCGCCATAGTTTTTTAATACCCCCTTGATCCCCACGAACAGGACCTCGCTCTGGATTTGGAATATCCCACAGATTCATATCGCCCGACATGATCTCCTCCTTCCTCCCAAGTCCAAGTTGAGCCCATCGGATATGCTCCTATCATAATAAACTCAGTGAATGGCAGCTCCCCCAATAACTTCCTAGGGTCCTCTGATTCAATATAATGTGCATCGCCCGTCAGACATGTAGCGTCGCGAGTTGTTGCTGTATAAGGGTTGTAAATTTTGTGCGTTATCCCAGAGGGGATAACAAAAACGTCACAAACATTCGCCTGCATATGCAGACTGCCCTCCTCATTAGCCCCTCCGTAAGTGTGATTCCCTGAGTCATCGTCTAGGTCTCTGACACCCCAGCGAATTGCACCTGGCCCAGACAACACGGCCATAACTTCATGAGCTTGTCCGTGGTAGTGAGATCGTTGGTGGCTGCCATATCTAGTGACCCATTGTGGATCCCATCCATTGCTCTTGAAAGTGTCATATGCGAGAACAGGGTCGACTTTGCCACCTCGATGGAAACAGCCGTTGAAGTGTATGAGTGGCTTTGGGGAGTTTGGAATGAGCTTTGTTGGCTTAATATCGTAGATGATTGGCTCTGGTAGTTCCATTTTGAGGATGGAGAGGGTTGAAAAGGAGAGAAATTTTCTTTGAGAGGTGAAGACTGGTAAAGAATTCCTGTAATTAACACTAGAAGTAGAGAAGTCGGTTTTATAATTGAGGTAGATAAAAAATCAGGTTGTGATGTCTACATATGGCAACTTATCTCGGGTAAAGACCCCGGAATTTGATATTGGTATACCTCGGTACTTGCGTCTCACATATTGGACTTGAATTTGATCACTTTATCCTACAGGGTCGCCTAAGACATCCGGCTAAGAAGGAATCAATGCGAAAGCGTCTCAATGGATTCGTCACTCATTCTCCCCGGTACCCCGGAGCGTTATCAAAGGTGGGGGACGATCCAGTCCGGTGATAATATGGTGATCTTTCTTGTTATGTACTGATTTTAAGATCTAGCCAAAATGATAGTACGTTTCGTTATATGCTAGATAAAGGAATTTCAAAATTGCCACAACAATTAACATGGAAGGTTCTCCATGCATATCCTGTCGTGATTCGGTAACGATAGCCGGTTGACATCGGTATTGGTTACCGACATCAACTGACCAACAGGCTTACTAGATAGCAAACAATAATAACTAACCAATTTGGTGATATCAGTACGAACTGAGGACAGATACGCTCAAAGTAGCATTTATCGGTAGAGGGCTCTTGTATCGCGCGGCATAACCGAAAATGAATAATGAAACCGCTTTGCAACGGCGTTCTGTTAGCCACGAGTGCATCAGCGTTAAATTGGACATATTTCCAATGATTTTATGCCAATATTTGTAAAACGGGGTACAGTTCAGTTTCATTTCATTTTTACTCTTTAGCATCACACCATGACACAGACCACTACAAGTACTGCTGCCTACGCCAACCACTTTCCACAGGTAGTAAAGACCAATGGAATCTGGGACTGGCAACTTAAGGTGAACCAGCCATCTCTTCGATCGCATCAGCCCAAAACTGATTCCAAATTCTGAGTCTCTGAGCGCTGTATGGATCAGGCAAGACTGTTGAAAGTTAATTATAAGTCCTCGCCACCCGGCGCAACTCGGGAAGAGCAAAAGAGAGGTCGTATCACGGCACTGTGGCCAGGAAGTGGTGTTCATTGTGTTCGAGCCTTAAGCTCTGTTAGATGGGAGAACTTTGAGTTGCAGCCGTTTGACGGTAATGAGTTGGGTTGGCTCGGTAATGGATGGACTCTGGCAGAGAAGTATCCAAGTGATGATCTAGAATCTCTGACTTGGTACCTGAACGATACGAATATTCTCAAGTATCGGTGAGCGAAGTATGGCAGCCTTGGAATCGATTTTACCTTCGATATGGAATAGTAGTCATCTTGTAGGCAAATGAGAGTTTGATAGTATGACTTGAATAGTACACAGCCAAAACCATTTAATATCCAGGAAATAAACATTGTGATTCTGATCAAACTATTCTATATTCCCATTCTCACTAAGTTTGAGAATAAACAAATTCAATTCTTGACCTATTGTATAATAATTCTAAAGATAGTAATTATGATTCACGCCTAGAAATCGAGTATTCAATGCGGCGAAGGATCCCCCGCACCAATTTGGTCGTTGGCACAAATTTCCTCTATCCCTGTCTTCATAATTTACAACCAGTCAATATTCACAAGAGTCTCGATTTATCTGGAAAATATCTAAATTTGGGAGATCTACGATGAATTCCGGTGAAGATCGGAGAATAAGAAAACGAAGTCAGAACGCGTATGAAGGCTAGCCGTTTTTCTTCTCCCCAACTACTGATATCACTATAGTTGCATTCGTTGCCGACGACAGAAAAGCAAATGTGGGGGCAAACATCCCCGCGAGCCTTACAAGCGACGCAGAATCAGATGTGACTGTGAGGCTGAGGAGCCCAAGGTCTTTATCTCGAAAAGGCATGTCTCTGAGCTTGAGGACAAAATAGCTCTGCTGGAAGCCCAACTTGAATCTTCACCCGGGACTGCAAGAATTCGCTCTACGACGTCGCATTCAGTCTATGAGTACACGCAATATCAACAAGCTTCTGGTGAAGAAGATGGCGATGAGCAACACGAGGATGTCCAGATATGCGATACACTCTTGGCCTCTGGATATTTAACGCACGTCAAAAATAAAAAAAAGAACCCCATGTGAGTCATCGCTTGCTTGATCTAGTCAGTGAACCCTGTCACTCGGACTAAACTGGGGATCAGACCATTTAGGCCATTCGTCGAATTACTCATTCACCCAGCGCATTTAACGTCTTCTTCATTCTTGTCTGTCCTGCGATCCCTATCCTCCAAGTGATTGGCATCCATGTGGATCATATGATTTTGGATGGGATAGACATGAAATATCCGTGGAAAGAAAAATTGGAGGATTGCCATCCAAAGACCATGCTCTATATTTAATCAGCGCCGTCAAATTTCGAGCAGGGCAGATATATCATCTTTACGATGAAGAGATTTTTATGCCTCAACTTGATCAATTCTACATGAACCCAGCGGATAAATTATCTAACATGAAAATATGGTACATCCATTTCTTAGTTCTTCTTGCCTTCGGAAAGGCGTTTATCGTTTGCGATGCCGACGGAGGAAGACCGCCTGGGTCAGATCTATTCTTACGCGCTTTTAAATTATTCCCTGAAGCGACTTATTTAATTTCAGACTTTCTCACTGGTACGGAGATCCTTTGCTGTATGGCATCATACTACCAAGCCCTCGATGGAACAGTTGCTGCATACGAGAAGGTACATGCTGTGTTCCAAACAACTCACTGTTCAATGAACTTACAATGTTAGATTGGACAAGCCACGAGATCGGGCCTGACAATGGGAATGCACACTTGCATGCAGCCAGATAGCTTGAATGCAAATCCTCATTCAGCGTTGCCGAAAGGTTTGGTGGACAGTGGTCGTCTAAGATCGCCAGATATCGGGACTTCTAGGGCTACCTATACAAGTTCGAGATGACGATATGACGACTCCTTTCCTTCTCTTCCCTGACTCAGAACAGCATGCAGTGGCGTTCAACTCGAGCCCTCGTCCAGGTCGTGAGGAGTATGCTATCTACCTAATTGTTTCTATTATCTGAGTTGACATATCTTAGCTGTTTATTGTAGCGATATAAAACGCGACGTAAGCTTCGTTTCACGAACACAGGATGCTCTCCGCTTCGTGGCTATTGTGGCACATGGACTTGATACCTATTTTCCACTTCCTGACCATGCATCAGGTGATGGCATTTCGCCTATTTCTGGTCACCTGAATATACTCTACCATCAGGTACGGTATACACTCCTTCAACTTATACTTCTACTTACACAAATTCAGTGTATAGTAGTCACCACGAGACCTTTTTTGTCTGTAGTCCTGAAGAAATGGGTAAACGATCCAGAGGACAAGGTCTCATCTCTGCTCTGTGGTGATCCGATACGTCAAATCCTAGTTGTGGGAGTCGAGTCCGCAAAAAAGCTTAGCTCCATTCTTTGCTCTTTGAGAGATCAAGACCTCATATTGTGTCGATTAATTTGAAAAAAAAATAAATTATATTAATTGGTTTGCAGAAACCTTCTTACCCTTTGAGTTAGAGAGTGCCTTTTCAGCTGCTAGGGTCCTAGAAATCGCACTTACCCATTTCCCTTCTATATTCAACTATGACGCCTCACTTCATGACATAATCGAAGTTCTACAAGTTATGATATCAAAAGGGAAGGCCCCAGCAGCTGAGCGACTTTCTGAACTACAACGACTAAGACAAACGCTCGACGAAACAAGAGAATTATTCCTTGGCCCTCATCCACCTAGAACCGAAGCTAAGGACCTCACACCGGTTTACAGAGACGAAAATAACATTGATACCCAAATATCTCCCACCACGCACAATATACATGGCAGCTTAGCCTTACCTCTGGACTGGGGGGAGGGTCTGTCTTTTGGATGGTTTTACTCGGAGCCCCAAAATCCGAACGCCATTGCAGAGTCATTGAACTCCTAGGACTCAACAGATTGGTTTCCTATAATTTCTGATGAAGTCTTTCAGGATTTTCCACCCAAGAAACTCTATATTCTCCGCGGCTATTCAGATAATGCTTCCTAGCGACGAGTCTAGTGAGTTCTTACTCTACTACCTGTAACGGCTACAAATATATACTCTGTATTGGTGCCTTACAGGTAAAAACATTATTGGTAAAAACAGTATTGGTATTTGAAGAATTCCTCAACCTGAGATTGAACAGTTTATCAAAGGCGGCTATTTTTCATACAGATCATCAACTTGCCCCCGAACCTTCGGTGCCACTCCGTAACCGAAAATGTTCATTCTAAGCCTGGAAGATTTTAAAGACGCCATTTATTTTTATGGGGGTCAATGTAATAGGGGCGAACAAAAAAAAAGAAAAAAGAAAAAAAGAAAAACTTGGAGAACCCTTAGCGAAACTACTGTACGATCACAAAGCCACGGCAATCATTTTCGATGCTGATAGGCTCGCAACTTCCCCGATATGGGGCTACGGGACGGTCTAGTACGGTGGATACAAAAGATCCGACTTCGGAGATAGCAACAACGCGTTGGCTTGGGGGATCTGCAAACCCCAACCCCCAGTGGCAGTACCGCGACGGGTTCTCTATTCGAAATACTGTATGTTGTGCATCGATGAAGAATCTTCTATGCATCTTCACGATGTTGAGAAATGTGAGATGCAAGTAAGTGCTTTGAGTCTCCCGGGACGACAGATTCATTTTGTCTAAAAACAAAAAACCACTTGAATCATTCGAGTCTGATTCTGGCAATTCAACCGACATGCTTCAACAAAGTTGCTCCACTTATCGACTGCTCGGTCATTTTCCATAAAGTAATATATGGGGACAACCAGTGCACGGATGACTCAGGCTAGTGCACTACGGAATAACCATAATATTTCGCCTCTCGGTCGCCCACAATGGAAGTCTCTAAGCTGTCAATCTCATTCATTCAAAAATAACGGGTTGAACGTTGTAGCTGGGGACATGGCTGAGGAATTTGACCCCGAAAATATCACACCCACCCAATCGCAAGGGGAAAAGGTGTCCGGTGCGAAAATAATCGCGGAAGATGCTGTATTCGGTGAAATTCAAGAAGGCGGCGTCAACTACCGTGATGTGAGTCTTAAAAAAAAGAAAGAAGGAAAAGAAGAATTCGTTTCAAGTGGACTGGGCTGATTAAACTTAGGTGGGGTGGAAAGGAACGACTGCTCTTATGGTGAAAACCCAGCTCGGGCTAGGTGTTCTTTCAATTCCTCAAGTCTTCGATACTCTTGGAATGATACCGGGAATTATCATTGTCCTGGCAATTTCCGGAATAACAACCTGGTCAAATTGGATGGTCGGCATCTTCAAAGCTCGCCACCCCGAGGTATACGGTATCGATGATGTGGGGAGAATGCTATTTGGCCGTATTGGCTACGAAGTGATCGGCGCTGCATACGCATTATGTGAGTAATGAGAGTATCAAATCCCGGATATCTAGTTCTAACATTTTTTGAAGTTTGGACTTTTACATCTGGATCTGCTATGCTGAGCATCTCAATCGCTTTGAATGCCCTCTCTTCTCATGCAACCTGTACTGCTGTTTTTGTGGCCATCACTGCTATTATCGGGTTCATGTTCTCGAGTATACAGACGCTTGCCCGCATTAGTGGGCTTGCCTGGGTTGGTGCCACATGCATTGTTACTTCAGGTATGCCTTTTACTGAGACAATTTGTTGGTTCTTTTCTAAAAGTTTGCTAGTTTTTATCGTTACGGTCGCTGTCGGTACTCAAGGCCGTCCTCCCCCATCTGCGGGCGTTGGGGTCAAATCCGATTACAAATTATTTGGCAACCCAAGCTTTCTTGAAGCCATGACTGCCATATCCACGGTGTGTCTAAGCTATGCAGGAACGCCAGCGTTCTTCAACATTGTTGCTGAAATGCGCGACCCGAGACTCTACAACCGGTCGTTGGCAGTCTGTCAGACTATCATTACTGTCGTTTTCATAGTCGTTGGATCGGTGGTATACTATTACTGCGGATCCTACGTTTCATCCCCAGCCCTCGGTTCAGCTGGGCCAACAATCAAAAAAATCAGTTACGGCATTGCTTTGCCTGGCTTGTTGGTTTCAGAAATAGTTCTCCTCCATGTAAGTTGGAATTCTGACTTGAAATTTAATACATCTTTTTCACGGAGCTAACTTGGTGATAGTTGCCTGCTAAACACATTTTTGTCCGGATTCTTCGGGGGTCTCAGCATCTTACAAACCATACAGCAATCCATTGGATTACCTGGCTTGGTTGCACATTTTCGGTAGCCTTGGTTGCATATATTATTGCAAGTGGTATTCCAGTCTTCAGTGGTCTTGTATCGCTTGTTGGTGCGCTTCTAGCTACCTCCTTATGCTTTCAGCCCATGGGGTGCATGTGGTTGTATGACAACTGGAGCCCAGGAAGACGAGAGCGATCCTGGAGGTGGTGCTTCATGGTGGCTTGGTGTATTTTTGTTATTCTGATTGGTTGCTTTTTGACAATTGGGGGGACATATGGATCAATCGTGAGTATCAATAATTCGTACAAGGAGTCAGGAGGGTCCGCAGCATGGTCTTGTGCCAATAATGACAATTGAGTAAGTAATGGTGCACATTAAAACCAAGGTCACTTACAATACTTGAAAGACTCAGGAATATATCTATAGATCCTTTCAAATGTGAGATCATCAATTGTATTATCAAAATGACTGAAAATAAAAAGGGTACAAGAGTGATAACATAAATTTATCGATGATTATTAGAGAAAGAGATATGGATGATTAGCTTCGAGGTTCTCCCGATATTTTGGTGATAGGAAACCTTTCTGCACAGAAAGATGTACATGTACCCCCCTAAAGTTTGCTGAAAATTGACATACAAGGACCTAGTAAGTGACACTGTCATTGGATAGTCTTTGTTGATGAGGACATTTTCAGATCCGAGCTGGCCGGATACTAGTAGATAATATTTTAGACCAAAGACTATAGGTACAGTTTGATTTATAGTCCAATATTTGAATTTCCATAATAAGGAAGACTAAAAATCACAGGGGCTTCTCAACCGATACACTAGGACCCTTTTGACGCGACCGTTGGCTGACAAACCACAAAAGACTAAAATGTACCAAATGTTTGTAAACACTGTATTGAGATTGGGGGATACAGTGTCTGAGTTTGTGCTCAAAGGGATGCATATATTACATATTCATGAGCTACTAGCTACAATAAATCTACCAATAAGATATAAAATTAGTTCATTCCGCATGGTGAGTATATGTTTTTATCTAGTCATTTGAGCATAAATTCTGATTTAGTCGAAGATAAGGTTCCGGGTCATGCAGATCAAGGGCGACAAAGTAGCAGAGCGTATGGAAGTCTCAGGAAAGTGTTACACAAGATTGGAGATAAACAAGATGCCCGATGCCCACCTGGGCACTTTTCAATACGGAACAGGATAAAGATTCGCTTTTGAGTCAAGCAATTCTGAGTATTTATAACATCTTCCATCCCCAGGTTAAACAGATACTACAACTATTCCACCTTCATCTTCAAGGTTCTCAATTTAAAAGCCCTCAAACAAAACATAATCAACACGCAAACATAATGCTCGTCTTCGTCGGAAAACTTAACTACTCGCCTTATGCCGCCGACGAGCTGATCACGGTTGTCTTCCGTGACAATGTTCAAGTTGGAGACAAGGTTGCTGTGATCCTGCAATGGTCCCAGGACGCTAGTGGACAAGCAAAGGCAAATGCTAGTGCTCATGGCACAGTCGGAAAGCTTTCTGCCGTTTCAAGCCCCCTGAACAAGAAATTTGAATTATTCTCTGATGAGAAGGAGAGCACTTACTATTGGTAAGAGTCTTGGCACCACAACCATCTTACCAGACTACAGTATTTGCTAAAGATATATTAGGTATAAGGGTGAGTTGTCTGGTACTAAATTAAATTTGGCCATGTGGAATAAGAAGGGCGAAGAGGTTGCGAAGAATATTGAGCTGCAGCTGATTTTCGCTTGATGGGTTTTCATGTTAGTAGCTTCTTCTGTAGTTATTCTTAAATAACACAAAATATTAAACTTTAAGCACCATGAAGTATTATTTGAATCTTGTAGTCACTATAATAACTTGAAGGATGATGTTCTCGTTTCAAGTTATACAGTTGAACGCTGCGATTGGATGATTTAGTGGATATTACAAGTGAAGGTGGCCACACAGTGACATGGTCCAGATGATCCGAGACATTGATTTATATAGTACTTCAAATATTTGAACATCAGACTTGGGCTACAAGATAAAAAAAACTTGAATAAATTCACATGTCTGATTGTAACCAACCGCTTCTATATACCAACTCTAGATTAAGAAATCTAAGAAGAAGTAGGAGTGATAGTAGCCTGGGCCGCAGCATAACATCTCTGGGTCCCTGGAACTCCACCAAGCGGGTCACAGGTCCACACAGAGCTCGCAGATTCGTTGTTCACAGAAACCGAGATAGTCTCCGATGCACCAGATCTTTTAACGACAAAGCTCAATTGCTCAATCTCGTCGACTCCAGCTGGGAACGAGAGGAGGTAATTATTGTCAGCCGACCAGGTGTCAGCGGGAGGCTGGCCGGGGCGATCCCTAAACATGATTGTCAGTTGAGTTCCGGGACTAGAGTTAGGAGAAGCGGAAGCTTACCAGTTCATGCTGAAGCTGGTACTGTCATCGTAGTTAGGATCGGTAAAGCTCAATTGAACAGATCCCAGTGTATCGCTCAGAGTGGCAGACAAGCTGTTGATCGTGACACCTTCGAATTCTGTAGCTCGCTTGGTAGGAGCCGCGACGGCAGTGGTGCCAGCAGCGAGAAGAATATTGAAAATGGTAGTGGCCTTCATTCTGATGAATTGAAATAGGAAGTTATAGTTTGGAATACTTAAACGGTAGATTGTTGAGTTTGAATGTTGATGAATTCATATATCCAAGTGAGAATATCCAAGTATTTATACTCGTAGATCGAATCTGAGAATAGGCGTTTCTCAGTAAGGCCCGAAGCCAAGTCTAGCTCATATTCCGCTGCGGTTAGGCGTCTACTCCAGTGTCTCGGTCCAAGACGCGCATACTGAAAGCTTCGCAAGCTTCATTGGGTACATTCGAGCGAGGGTACTCCCGCAAGGCCCCCCGCGTCTATCAGGCGTCCCAATGGTAGCATTTTGTTTGTATCATGTACCATAAGTATTTTCAAGTGCCGAGAGGTCGCGGTTCTATTCATGCAGATCGAATTGAACCAATAGAGTTACCATCTGGGATCAGCGGAAGGTCAGTGTGCGACCAAAGTATGACACAGTTCGACTTTGACCTGCTCTCCCCTGTCCATTGCACATTCCCCTTTCTCGTACTTGTTCTCTACGCTTATTTTGGAATTACAAAAGGGTATAGGCACTTCTAACTTGAATGCTAGTACATACGACCACAGGGTGTGGAGAACAGGGCTTCCCGTCCGCTCAGCCGTACTTAAGCCCAATCTTTAATAGGCAGATAATTATCTCGAAGCCGAATCACCCTATAGCAGCGTCGAAGGTTAAGTTAGGTCAGTATGGGTGATATGGGTAAGAACTTTAGAGTCTAGGTGAGAGAGGTGAGAACGGGGTGAGAACGGGGTGAGAACGGGGTAAGAATTCTCACCCACCGTCTTTTCCGATTTCGTCACGTAGACACCACTAGCCCCGGCTCCCTCTATATAAGTCCTCCCACTCCCAGGGCCCTTCCTTTGGTTTACTATAGCTTCTCTAAAATCTTAAAATATGCTCTCCGAGGCCGATTTATAGAAAGCCACACTGAAAGCCGCTGAACGTGTAGCAGCACGTGGCTTCACACCTAAGTACTAGAAACAGAGGGAGTCTAAACCTAATATTATCTCTCAAAGGTCTTATACCTACTACGACTATAAACTATCATGCTTTATAATTAATTTAGACATTATAAGTATATATCTTCTTGTATTGGAGAATATTCTATGGGTTAAAATTTATAAAGATTAGAACTAAATAGAGGCTTTCACGTGGCGAAGTAATTGACGACTTTTGCGACTTACAAGATCGTCCGGATCCGGATGTTCGGCTACTTAAAAGTTTTGCTGAATACTATATCGTATCGAGAAAAAATACCCCTTCTTAGAAGACGGCCTATAATAGGCTATACTATCTAGTTTTAAGCTAGTCGCGGGGTATATTACGATATATTAATAAGGAAATCATAGTTAAATAACGTTACTTAGAGGTAAGTCCAAATTTTTTTATTTCGAGATTAGGTATTTCATATTCTATTCGAGGATATTATTATTCTAGATAGTACTATCTTACTTATTTTAAAGTAGAAATCGCTATGCAAACATGCGATATTAGGTATAAATCTGATTGAAGTATTATTTCGGCCCTCCATTTCCCATTCCGCCAAGGCTATTGAGTTGGCTAAAGTTTGCCAATGTCTGAGCCCCAATGTTTGCTTTTGCTTGGCTAGGCATTGCTTCTGTAGTAAGTTGATAGCTTCGCATCCTGACCTGAATAATATTATATTTCCAGGTAAAGAGAGGTTTTCAATATTGTTTAGCCTGTTAGGATAGTCTGCGCCAAGCTGTGTCTTCATCACCTGCACAAAGAGGTGCCCGGCCTCCTCCCCGTGCCCTTTAAGTTCCCAAGTGCCTGACGAATGAGGTCAATGCTCGGTGCGACCTTTGGCCAGTGTTCTCCCAGCATCAACTCAGTCTTGGGCTTGCTACGAGAAGTAAAGAAATATGACCCTTGAGTACATACGTGTTGTGTGGATGAGGAGCTGTGTTTATTTAGTTGATCAAAGACTACATAATTATGAACATGACTTCTGAGCCGGTGAAACTTCTGCAGGGAACCGCTGAAGAATCCCCACTTCCCCGCATCCACATTATTTACCTTTCACACAACTATGGCCTTTTTAGCCACCTGCAATCTATTTAGCCAAATGCAATCTATTCAGCCAGGTACAGTTCATTTAGCCAAGTGAGGTGCCCAGACTGGTGGCTGCACCGGAAACATATAACTATAGAGCCGTCTCTGGCAATAGGCTCGAGCTCGTTCAACCACCAAAGGCGAAGCGGCAAAATGCACATAACCGGGACGCTTCGTCGTGCGGGGAAAGGGGATAAATACTAGAAGTATCATTTCGCAGAATATAAATAGAGTAGAACGGGCTTGCAATTTGAAGAACATTGACTAGCACAGGCTTCTCTTCAGACTCTTCCAGTTATACACATCCATTCACCAGCATCCAACTCTCTTCAATTATCATGAAGATCACTGCAGCTTTTGCAGGCCTCTTGGCCGCGGCATTCGCCGCCCCTGTCACCGAACCTGCCCTGGTGTCGCGAGCTGCCAATATTAACTACGTCCAGAACTACAACGGCAACCTTGGTGCCTTCAGCTACAACCAGGGTGCCGGAACATATTCTATGTACTGGCAGGATGGAGTCAGCTCCGATTTCGTAGTTGGTCTGGGCTGGACGACTGGTTCCGCTAGGTGGGTGACTATATCCTCTAATATAAGTCTAGGGTCTAACGTTTTTCAGATCTATCACCTACTCTGCCACATACAACGCTGCTAGCTCTGCCTCCTACCTCGCTGTGTATGGCTGGATCAACTCACCCCAGGCCGAATACTACATTGTTGAGAGCTATGGCACTTACAACCCCTGCAGCGGGGCCACAAACCTTGGTACTGTGACCTCTGATGGAGGCACATACCAAGTCTGCACTGATACTCGGGTCAACCAGCCATCGATCACGGGAACAAGCACTTTCACGCAGTACTTCTCCGTTAGACAGAGCAAGCGCACATCTGGAACGGTTACTACCGCCAACCATTTCAACTTCTGGGCGCAGCATGGGTTCGGCAACAGCAACTTCAATTATCAGGTCGTGGCGGTGGAGGCATGGAGCGGTTCTGGCAGCGCCAGTGTCACGATTTCTTAGAGATAAGAGCCTTAGTAGTCGAAAGAGTTGAAAGTGAGCTCTTATTTTCAGCTGGTGTGATGATCGGATTGGGTTCTATCGAGGCCGTATATAGTGTGTGTTACCAACTCGCACAAACAATCAAATATCGTTTTCTCTTGCCTTTTCTCGCTTATTATTCTATCCCCTGACAACATATTGCCACATCCTCAAATGAGCAGGCATCCTTCTGGTTGGCGTGTTATCACGACTGTAAAGGGATACTGCCAAGAGAGGGGTTCACGGGCAGAGTAGCCGTGATAGTCATAGCGTTTTCGGGACAGATTTCTAGAAAAAATCTCAAGATACAAGTGGTGAAACTGATTTCGATCTTGCCTGTGTCGCTGGTCGCGATGAAATCTCGAAATATGTAGTGGCGTCTGGCCTAGTGGACACCACCCAGTGCGTCTGGAACCAATCTGTTTATCACATCCCCACTCATTCACATAGACCAGATGATATGACTTGAAGTCCGATATATTATGGAGATAAAAATCTCGCAAATCAGCATACTGTTTCTTTGCTCTTTTCGTGCCATCTATGATGTAGTCAAGGATCCGCTATATGTTATGTCACGAATCCTCTGTAGTTTGGAGGGAGGGAGTCGAGGCGCTATTTTTGCGAAGGGTAGCTGGGGATTGATCATAGGCCTCGTTAAGATAACGGAGAACGGGTTTCCCTATGCTTACCCTGCTCACCCCTGTGCCCAGGGAGCAGATGAAATGATTTCTGATTGAACATCGGGGGGCGCTAGGGTATTGGGGAATACACGTGACTGTGGGGCATTGAGGTTCCTGGGAAGGTTGTGATTTCTTAGCAATCTAAAAAGTGTGGGCGTTGATCAGTCGTCATAATTAGAAACAGCCTATATATTTAACCTCTTAAATAGATTTCGTACTTTTACACAACTTATACCTGTTACGCAACGCTAACTGGTCGCAGTGAGTATCACTTCCACGGGGTTCGCGTACCGTCTCGATGCTCGACTCTGTAAAGTCCTGATTCGCAATCGTACTATTGCCAGTTGGTTGACCAGGTCTTATACGGGCTCGGATCTATAGACTAGACTGGATAGCAGAGGCGTCAATGGAGGTTGCTAGGTTAGGAGATACCCAAGTGTATCCTTTTCTATCGGTTAGTTGTCTTATACGAAACAGATAGAAAGATACTTGAACTAGTAGGTTTTAAGTAACAATGTATAATTGAACACAAAGAACTAAACGCAGATATATAATAACTGTCTCTTGTATATCCTTCGACTTCCTACTCCTAAATCTACACCCTATGGATACAGAATAACCTATGGGACCCTGTGAAAAGGATGTGATTCGGCGGACGTTGCAGGACACGACTTACCATAGGAAATGGGGGATTGTAGGGAATAGGACATTGCAAGATCGGGAAGATCCTACGACAGGCTACAAGTTGCAGCATCGCACAATAAATACTATTGTATGACCTAGGTATCCTAGTATATGCTAAGGTTCGGGATTTTACAGGATACTAGCTATCCTAGGAAGATAATTATTCTAAGATATGCTATAGTTTATAACAACTATAGATATCCTACAATAGTAAGGATCATAGAAAAGGAAAGATTGCAGAGAAAAGCACGTGACTGTAACTCTTAACCCAGCTCCTATAAATGACTATGAAGTGACAGGTTCAAAAAGATGATTCAAGATAAAAAGGTGGCCGAACTAACTTTGAGCGAGTATGCACTAGAAAAGACCATTTATTGCCTATGAAAGAAGTCAGGGGCCTATTTCATGAGTCAAAGAAATTATAACTTAGAAATCATTTATTCAATACAATAATATCATCAAGGAGAGTTTTTCAGCCACCATTTCTTCGGCGATTCTTTCTCAAACCCTCTTTGACTTGATTAGATCATCCCAAGATTCATGGACGGATTCACGCCCGGCGCACATCAAGTCAAAACGTACCGAGGGTAGCGGCGCTCGAGGTCATTGCTAAGAGGGTTTACACCATGAAGCCACCAATAAAAAGAGCCTACACATGGATGTGTACAGATGCCAAGAGACAAATATCTCAGAGCCTACAGCTATACTCAATAAGCCGTGGTTGACCAACTGGGCGGTCTGTGCGGTCAGCGCGCCGATCCGCAGAATTCTCACCTAGTTCTCACCCCACTTCTCACCCTATTTATTGCGCACTCACCCTTCTCACCTCTGGTCGCGCGACGCTAAAGCGGCTCTCGCCCATTCTTCACTCGACAATAAACTCAATGAACTCAGAGAGTACTTGATCTATATGACTCAGCTGTATGATATATTCAGCACATACGACCACAGGGTGTGGAGAACAGGGCTTCCCGTCCGCTCAGCCGTACTTAAGCCACACGCCGGTCAGTTAGTAGTATGGTGGGTGACCACATGCGAATCCTGACTGTTGTATGTTTTTTTACTTTTTGTTTTTGCTCAGTGTTTGTTGTGGTTCCCTTCGGAAATTGCCATCTGCATCTTTACGCCTCAGCCCATTCAGCCCTCTCTACGTAAACTCCCTAAGCCCTGGTTTGATATTGGTTGGATCCACATAATTAGAGCTGAATCCGATTTTATTTGACCAATCCATTGCGCTTTTATCGCTGTCTTTGAGAATATTCTCAAGGAATGCTTCGGAAAAGGGAAGCGCTGCATAATAATCTGATTCGCTGACTCTGGATAGGGGGCCCAAGAAAACCCTCGCCGCCATCCTGGTCATGTACTACTCAATTTTTCCTACTAATACAAATAAAGGACACAACTCTGCTACCCATCACCGTCCGTAATGACCGTAAACACCCCTCCTGAGTTCAAATAATATTTTTCCTATCATACCATCGACCTGCGGCTTAAAAATCAGCATCTGTTTTTGAGGTGAGAAAAGGGCCAAGTGCGATTTGACCGGGTTATTTTTAGAAACGCCACCACCATAGCGCGGGGTTTGCACTGACCCTTAAGGCTGAATTAGAATGCGGCTGGCCACCTGGGCATCGGTGGTCAGGCATCCACCGAGATTCCCATGCTCTTTACTTCATGATTATCAGTATAAACGCTTCATACCATCCGTTCTTCTAAGGTTGGCATTCACCATCCATAGCACTTGAGTATTCCCAAAGCTGATATATACGATTCCATATGGGCGATCCATTATCTGTGGCTGGGAGTGCGGTAGGAGTTATCTCGCTTGGCCTTACAGTCTGTCAGGGTCTACTGACTTACTATGGGTCATACAAAGCCCATGATGAACAAATTCAAGACTTCTCAAACCGTATCACAAGCTTCGAGAGCACTTTGAAGGCGTTGAAAAATATCCTCGCCAACTCGCAAGTTTTCCTTTCTCCTCTGACGGCTCAATCTGCAATTGTCGCACTCGACTCCATCTTTAATTGTCAAGAAGGGATGGGCAGGTTAAGCAAAATGCTGAATAAGTGCAAAAGCACGAGCACGAGCGATTTGAGGTCCAAAATTCAGATCAATAGGATACTGTTTCCTTTCAAGCGTGACACACTGATGGCACTATTGGAAACTGTGCGCTGGCTGCAAGCCCATTTGAATACTTCCTTACAAATTCTGAGTTTGTGAGTCAAACTAGAAGAAAAGCGAAGGTCCCACCGCTAATTGGAGTCTCAAGGGCGATGTTGTCTATCTCTCAGAATCAAACTGACCTACTCCTAACGTACTCAGCATCAAGCGCCTCTGATACAAGCCAGATGTTACTCGTGGCTCAAAAGTCTGACCAGCGCTGCACCAGTATTGAAAACAGACTAGAGCTGCTTGAAGGTCATGTTAAACAGACGGTATAGCTATCCCCTCAAGTCAGACCTGGGAGAATTCCGCCCTGGAGCCGTCACTCACGATTTTTCTCAAACATAGCAAAAAAACAACTCCCGCAAAAAAGGGCCAGCTCTCACCCCAGGCCTAGCCCAACCGGCCTTAAAGCATCAATATACCTTGGATGAAGAGTCGAATCTTCAGGGGACCGTCATTCCCTCTCAGCGGGTTTGGCGCCAAACAAAATGTTCATGTGGCATCGGGAGACCGCGCAACGCCGGTTCAGCTTGTATCATCCAATGCCAGCTTCACACAGAAAGCAAGAGGATCATTACTTTGCTCCATCGCCAATTATTCCGCAGGTGGGCTCTAAGAGTAACCCTTGAAACATCGTTTTCAAGGACTGTCGGAGCAGGAGGCTTCTCAATCAGCCCTAAAATTGAGTTCCGTGCCATCGTCCCTGTAAATTCCGAAGTATTCAGCATCCTGTATGATGCAGAAAAGTATTTGAGAGCACAAGATGTCTATGCTGTTATTATGAATACTCAGAAGGCTCTTTTCGAAACTTTCCGTGAAGGTAAAGCATCAAAGTCGGATACCCTTCGAAGCGGCGACACTATATTACATGTGAGTTTCAATTTGCCGACCATGTTTGCCTCCAGATTCTACCCATAGAAGTTAGATGGTGCTGGAACTTCTGAGAATTTCGTTGAATCTCTTTTATTAACCACGACTACAGAGAGTCACTGAATGGCAATGTTACAGTTCTCGCTGGAATACCCGTTCATGGCTTACCTGGAGGATTTTCATCAAAAGCCTCTTACAAGCGGGCCTCTCTCCGGACCGTGCAAATGACCGGGGCGAAACGCCCGCTGACAGCATGATCAGTTATTTCGGTCATGAAGGAATCGATCTGGAAAAGCAACAGATAACGATTAATATCTGTTCAGACCTACTTGAAGCTGGGGGGTATATGACTCAACAAGCTCTTGATTGGAGGCATCAAGAGAATTGTTGCAACCCTTTTTACCATATGTGGAGAGGAGACGGACGTAGGAATGATGACTTTTTCGAGGACTTAAGTTTCCGGCTTATTTGGAGAATCGCCGATGAGAAAGAGCTACAAGGTAATTCTACCCCAAAGAGCAGTTGGAAAGAACGCAAGGCTGAAATAATCAAGATATCGATCTCCCAGAAGAGCTCCAACCTCTCGTATACAAATCGAGGAAGTTACTGACTGTACAGCTGAGAAAAGGAGTCGATTTTCATCGATGGATCGAAAGTTACACTCGCTGGGCTGAGGGTTTAGCCCTGATTCTTCAATCTGGTTATGTACCAACCGAAAGAGCCCTTACAGCGGCATGCGAAGCGAACTGCGAGGAGAGCGTCAAGATCTTGGTGAATGATCATCATTGCTTCATCGGAAATGAAGAGCTTGAAATTGCCAGTTATCACCCAAACCAGGCTATTGTTGATCTAATTGTTAGCGGATTGATTGATCGGAGACAGCGGTTACAAGGACTTGCAGAGGCACACTTAGCGAGAACTGTCCAAGAACAATTACGCATAAAACCCCAAAGCCTACTGAACTTACATGCTTTTGAAGCATATTCATTACTGGCATCGACTTCTGTAGATTTGGAAGGACTTCTGGAACGTCAAAGATGGTCAGTCTTTGACTGCGTCGGCATCAATCTTGACTTAGCGGACCGGTTATGGAGTGCTGGCTTCCGAGGCGTTGATGAAACCGATGAAAAAGACCAGACATGCCTTACAGAATGTTGGAGAAACACACCACCCTGTGATTTGGATGTCTTCCTGCGAAAGATTCACTGGTTGAATAGCAAAGGTGCTGATATCTATCACCAAAAAACGTCTGGATCGGTCTTGCATGACATAGGAAATAGTGTGGGATCAATCTTATATTGGATGAAAGATGAGGGACACCATTTTTCAAAAATCGATTCGTTGAGTCAATCTTCAAAACTCTTATTGAGAACAATCCTTTCCAACAATGCTCTAGACGATTGCGAATGTGCGTGCTCTCTGAATGGATGCTCTCCACTGACGAGCCTTTTGGGTGGACTTTTGCCCACACGAACCGACCATAAAACCTCAGCAAAGCTTATCAAAATTTTTGCTGATCTATTGGGTGTCATTTTCCACTCAGAGGACGAGCCTGAACCTGATGAACACGTCAAGAGCCATTTGAGTATGACCATACTTCGCTTTATCACATTCAAAACCTTGAATATCACTCATACCTGCTTGCATGAGTACAGAAAAATCGAACCGGGAGATATAGCAGAGATCCAAGATGAAGAGAAAATCACATTGTTGGATCTCGAGATGCTGTTGACACGGTGCCTCGAAGAATCGAATACGCAGGGCTTGAAACTTCAGAGCTACATAACAGGGCCGTGGCAGGCCAACATGGCTTCATTTCTATCAGAACAAAGACCTCACAGTGTAGAAGAAATTATTAAAATCCTTGAGTCAGGGGTCATCCTTGATTCTCACGAGACACAGGGGGCAAAGGTTTTCTCATCCTAGCTGCGGCCCAGGATCAATAGAAATGGAAAGAGGGTTCTATTTTGAAGGAGTCGGAGCAAAGTATCATCGTTCACAAAAAAATGCCTGAAGTAAGCTAGGGTCAGGCAAAAGTATGGAAGAGTCAGCCCCGGGGTAGGAAAAGAAGGCTACTCGAACGATCCCCCTCCCGTCTGGAACCAACCTTCTCCAATACAACGACCCGGGCTATGAGGGTTGGGTCAGGCCCATGATTTTGGTCTATGGATTTTGCACAGGTCTAACAAAATGTGAGAATGTACCTCCCGATACATAGGCCGAATATTCAGGTGAAGAATATTCAGGTGAGTGAATATCCGCCTGGATCGCCCTGAAGAGGGCTGAACAGAGCGGCGCGCCGCCCATGCCCGAATCGTGGGCGCTAGGTGACCATAACCTTAGACTTGACTGTTGTATGTTTTTGTTTTTGCTCTGTTCAAAGTTGACCAAAAGCTATCGATTGTCGAAGAACTAACTCCGTGGGTACATCATTCAGCTACGCAACCTCAAGGGCACTTCCATTGGAGGTGTTGATGGTGAAACAGCCGCAACAGGTAAATATGTCTCAATTGAAGGTGGGCTCATTTGACTCTGAGCAGATGGTGAACAAAGATCTAGCTCTAGGCCCATTCGGAATTTATCAACATTTTGCGACAAATCCATTGATAGATGATCATGAAATTGTATTCACGCATTCTGTCTTCGCCACTCGCAACATCCTTGCTGACGACAATTGGAAGGTAACGGCTATTCTGGACTGGTCATGGCCTGGATATTACCTAGAGTGCTGAGAATATTACAAGGCACGCCGGAATTTGCTACCACTGCCTGACTGCCCGGATTACCTCGCCCGCATATTTCTACCTCGATCTGGGGAAGAGTATATTCCCACGTCTTGGTTGTCAGGTTTATCTCGTAGCTAAGGGATTAAGAGGTACCAGTCAAGGGCATATGAAGACTCTTGGAAACTCACTCTAACCGAATAAATATATGGTATGGACTACATTTCGATACTAGAGTTGTGTCTTCGGGTAGCCCATCTTGACGATCAGCAACCCAGTACGCCAGTAAGTATTGACGCCGAAAGACCTCTGTATCATGGTAGCTGGCACGAAAAAATTAACGTAACTTGTGCAGTTTGATAACAAACTAGAAATTGAACCTAAAATAAAATACCAAAAAGGTATGTACGAGTGTCCCAGCGGTTGCGGGTTGCGCCTAGGTGTCTGATCCTTATCCATCTTTAAAGATATTCGGCTCCATCACCTATAAGATAGCGGTGTGGAGGCGGAAAGGGCGAAGAGAACAAATCAAAAAAAGGCCAAACGTACAACATAGATTCCATGCTGGTGCACGCGATACTCACAGCCTTACTCCCGAAATGTGGGTGGCTCGGTCCATTCGGCCCACCTTATGACACAGTCCTGGCTCCGGTTAAATTGGCCAAGTGTTCGGTCAGTCTTTGTATGTTCTCTTTTTTTTACTTTGCTTCATTAGAGCCTGCTAAATGCGAATCCTTTATGATATTAGGTAGCAAGTGCGAGACACTGAACTATTTTCAGTTAATCGCCGATAAGTAAGAGGGGATTCGAATTCGTCAGCCTTGCCAGTTTCAAGCGTTTTCTATCCCCACCACGCCACCACTCACTTCTTGAACGCCTTGCAACCATTATTTATTTTTCACTTCCAATCCAGCATCGATGTTTGCATCTAACTTCATTATCGCAGACTCTCATCTCACGCATATAGGAGGTCGTGAAAAGCTGAGTACGTTTAGTCGGTCAAAGACAATAGCGTCCGGAAAGACCATGACAAATTATTTCTGCTCGAAATGCGGGTCTCTGATGTACTGGGTGGGCGAAGCATACCCGGGAAGCAGTATCCTGCGGCTCGGTACTGTGGATGATTTCTAATTACACAAGATGGAATTGAAGCTGAGGGTCGAGCAATATACAAAGGATCGTGTGGATTGGTCTAAGGATACAGATGGCATAAAACAGGTTCAGGGTTCGGCTTTTACACCGCGGCTTTGAGTTGGTGGATTTGACAGATAATGCGGGCCTTGAAAAGCTGAGTCCCTTTTCAGCTAATTTAGCAAAAAATGAAATAAATAAACCAAATTCTCCATCTGCAGCAAGTTGGTAGTAGTTTGACTAATACTTTATACCGGGTGGGACCCATATTCGGTTGCTTTCTCTGCTGCCATTTTCCACTAGTTATACGATGTGGGGATGGGGTTAGCACAGCAAGATGGAACACACTGCCGCTCCGTATCCAACTCGGCAGCTTTAAATATAAGGATGATATGCGACCTTGAAATAATTTCACCAAGACTCTTTACACCGATTTCTGTGATGAAAAAAGATGGAGATGCCTTAAATTCCAAGGTTGTATGACTGTTATACGTAGCTCCCATCGAGAACTTAAACTATCCATAGTTACGTAGTGCAGTTGTGGTGCTGTCGAAGGTATAACTACTATATACTACACTGGCTGAATTTCTTTCCATTTCCCAAGTATTAGATCTCAACAGGTTGAACCTTGACCAGCTAGCATCTAAGTGTATTTAGTCTAGCGAACCTGATCTATTGATTTCCCCCCTTCAAAAATCAAGCTATTCAAATCCACGCTTGGTCGATTGCAAAGTCCTTCACGGCTATTGAGCCGGATGACAACTGGTAGACAGTTCCGGTTCCGACTGCCCAAACTTCGCCTCGAGAACGAACCGAGATATTCAGTGGCGGTGAGAGTAAACCAACTCGGAATTGATGAAATCTACTCTGGATATCTTCGTGCCTACTAGTACCAGATACTAGTAATTCTCTCTGTCACCCTAGAGTGCTGCCTATCCAGGTGTATATACGACTCACTTTTTACAGTCCTATTTGCCGACTTTCAATTTTTGGTTTGATCAAAATAATCTCAATTTGTACATATTGATATTTAAAAGTTTCAGTGAATATGGACTTATCATATAACTATCTGTTATATAATAAAGGATTTACGATTACTCTCAGCTTGCATTACACTCTTGTCCTAGTCATCTCATAGAACTTGTTGTTGTATTTTCCTGCTTGACATAAGGTTCAGGTCAACCGATATCAAACCGCGAAACCAGATCGTACCTTCTTCGTGGAGTAAGAAGCTATACACGTAGTTACCACATGCATTGCATTACAAAAACTCAGCAGGCACAATGAATGTAGCGTATATTATGGTTCCGCAAGGCCCAGATGTTTTCAGTCTTCAGGCATATCCACGATGGTGTCCACTATAACCACCATGACCACCCCTTTTTGTCCCTCCACTGCAGCCACCAGAGCTGCCGCTATTGACGTCCTGGCGAAGGTGCCACCCGGCCTTTGGGCTGGTATAATCCTCGTTGTCGTGGCCGCCTTGGGTGGCGTAGAATACCTCTGTGTTAAGAGGGAGAAGAAGAGGAAGAAGAAGCCTGCGAAAGTTGAATATACTATCAGTATATAAACCCTTATGGGGATATGTATGGGGTGTCTTTTATGCACTTATGCTGACATCTCAATGTGCAGCGACAACATGGATGCTGCCGCTGCCAACAGTCCCCTGCTCACTGAGCTGAGCATCCTCCCCCGTTGCGAAGCCTGCCACCACGGCCGCCACGGCTTCCACTACCTCCTGGGCACAGCCCACGAATTACGCTACTGGCAACACCATCTTGCGCAAGGTCTGCCATTTCGTCAACAAGATGTCCGGGGGTTCGTAATAGGGCGTTGAGCTGACGGCGTTCCGCAGTTGCTTTGTCCTTTTCTTCAGTCCGAGAACCATAGCGAGATGAGATGAATGAAAACGGATTTTCATATTTTCTGTTTTAGAGTACGGGGAAAAGAAGGGTGGGTGGGGGTTGGAGGTGTTTTATGACGTTCTTCTGGGCTTTTTGACCGTTTTTGCTTCTCTCCGAGAACCTCAGCGAGGCGAGGTGAAAGGAAAAAATTGGATGAAGATATTTTCTTTGATTCTGTCCTGTTCTTTTCTGTTTTGTTTTTTCTTATTCTTGTTGATGAGCCAGACCCGAAAGCCCTTGGCCCACTATCATACGACGAGCCAGCGACTAACTACGTAAATTGTTATTTTGTGAATGGGGGACTGATGTTCCCCAATTCGGGGACAAGGAATGTGATAGAAAAGCTTTGAAAATTTTCCAGAAGCTTTGTCCTGGACGGGTGGTTCAGCCAGTTCATAGGGGTGATCCACTGCGCAACGCAGCCCGTTTTTGCTTTACAGGATAAGTCATAACCAAGACAGTCTATTTATTACTGGTAGAACAATCTGAGTCCAGAAAATTTGTCCATGGATAAAATTTATAAAGTAACAATGATGTGAAACGCCTGTAGCCTAGTAGATTGATAAACTGCAGGAAAGTATATGAGTATGCATTTTGATGGATCAGCGGAAAGGCATATCATAGTAGTATATTGATAGATTAGTTGTTCACCCTACTTTCTCTAGATGAGACTTGCCCTTGTAATGACATATATGGCCTTATCATGGGATTACTCGGACCGACTGCGCAAAAGGCAATGCATTTCATCATACAAATGCAGAGTTTGCCAATTTGGCGCTTATTTCTTTCTTTTTTCAAATTTCTTTTTTCACATATTCTTACCCTCTTCGGATCATATATCCACGCCGAATTCGAATTTCATACCATGAAGCTGTTCGCCTGGTTAGCACTGATGCACTTTTACTACTACTTCACACCAGCAAAGAATTTAAGGAGCTGCTACCTCCCTTTTCATAGCAAGACAGGTGACCCAACTAAACACTTTGGATATTGGAACGCCTTTTGGAAACCACTCATGTTCGATGAATATCACACTGGAGGGGTTGTAGAGATGGCGTTTGATTATCTTCTCCCCGCCCACTTCTTAATTCTTGGGTTTTTACTTCGTTGACAAAGCACAATCAATTCGAAAACTAAGTCTTCATCGCAATGCCGTGTTTATGTTATTATTGAGGGACACTTGAATCTTGTTCAGATATAATAAAATAAAGTCCAATGCGTGCCATTTCTCATTTGATCTTATATAAGGTCTTCTGCGGAAAGCTAAATTGTTCTAAAATAGTTGTAGCTATTTTGTAGGAAAATGTTGGATTGTTGGCGTTCCGTGGCTATGGGACCGCGATCTTCGAAGTTGCGGGTCGGCTGTAGCGTATCATCAAATCTCTGGGCTAGAGCAAATTCAGCATCACGTTGCATCATTATCCAACCACCATACCCCTTCAGCTCGTCAGCATCAAATTCTTGAGATCCAGGCGGCAATTTGCAAGTAAATCCCTCACACTGGATAGCTGAATCTTCTTTCTCTGTAGGCTCAATAACATAGTTACCCGAAGGGGCCTTCTCAAATTTCCATATAGGCTCAGCGGAGCGTTGATCTGGTGGTAGAAAGACCAAAGTGTCACCATTCAAGCGGTTTAGTACATAATGGGTTCCATCGGTACCATTGTCGATTATTTGGGTAGGTGCCCCTGCTCATCAGGCGTTGAATATCGTCTTTCCGGTGCTAAGGTCTTTCCGGTGCTAAGCGAGCGGTAAATGAACATTGAGCGGTTCCCGGTTCTCTCCAAATCTCCACCTTTGGCGCACAGCAGGCTTCACAAGGAACAGGCTTGGCAGACGATACAGACTAGCGTTGATAGTCTCTATTCGTGAGTGGTTCACCCAGAATGGAAATTTATGTTGTCAAATTCACTTTCGCCTTTATTGTTGGATGAAAATAATAGTATTGTCGCTTTTTCCCTTGAAGGAGACTATCGATCCCGGAGTTTTTGGTCCTCTCAGTCATATTTTCATATACGACCAAACGAAGCGTATGGCGATGCCGGGGAGTTCATTGGCCATGCAGCTCAAACCGAGCGCGATAGTTGAGATGAACGCAACCTTGACCCAGACTTGGCACAAAGAGCTTTCTTGGCAGTATTGCTCTGTTAATGGATCCGCCCCGCCCAGAATTCCAAGGCCGGCTGTTGCCGCGTGTCAGGTGACCCCCTTTCCTTCTGCCTCGCAAGATAGCCTAGCTAGTATGAATAAGACAGACTTCCCCTGATTCCTTGATTCCCAGTAACACCGGCCATGTGAATATTCTTTCTCATTACCTAGTCTTGCTCCCGCTCTAGAACAACTCCCGCTATCGGCCCACATTCTGGCGCCAAGTCCCACACATCATGGAAACAACCCAATGAAAAGATGCCAGTTCTAGAACTCTAAGCTCCCATTGGAAAGATATTGTAGAGGGCTGAGGTTATGGGTTTGCTACTCACTGCCCCTGGGCTGGTCTTTCACCCATCTTTGTAACAGATTGCATAATACAAAGAGCCTAAAATTCATATTGAATTAATCTACCCTGCTAACCGAAAGTATTGAATAAGTCCACGTATAAAGAAACAAAAACCCTTGAATGTAGGTACTGCATCATTTGGCAGCAACGCTACCAGTGAATATTGAGGACACCATTATTTTTTGCTTTGCAGGTAGCCTTCCTGCGCTTGCAGGTGTCACTTTCTTTTAATCTCTGGATATGCGTGAAGCGTGTCGATTAATTTATAGCGCACCCGATACAGTAGGACCTCTCTATGCGATATATCATCTTGCTCCGAAACAATTATACAGCTCCGTGGCCGATCTCCTGACTAGGAACGGACAAAGAAGAATCCTGTAGTCCCCATTGCCCCTCCCCTATTTTTTCTGCGTGGAATCGAACCAGGAGACCGACTATAACAGGACCAATGATTGTATTCAAAAGAATGGCCCAGACACCAGTGATGAAACCCTCTTCACTGACGTACGGAGTTTCGTTATGTCCGATTTCGATAATCAATAAGCCGATCTCACCGCGCGCTACCATAGCAGACCCTAAGAGTAAGGCGGCGAGCCACGCACGATTCCATTCTTTTCTCTCTCCCTGTTCGTTTTGTTTTTTATCGTGATCATTTCCCCTCTCGCTACTTTTGGGTAGTCCCTGGTTAAGCTGATGCGCAGGGCTTGCTTTTTTGCTGCGGGATTTACAGCCTGGGAGAAGCTGCCATATGGGTATCCATATCCCAACGATACCCTAGATTGAACTTGTTAGCTCGATTATTGAGGCACGAATTATAGGAGTATCTGTTTACTTTTGAAAATGCCATCAGGAGCGTGTATACCACCCCTCTCCAGATTCGCTTTCCAGTCCACAGTTGCACGAACGGAATCGCGAATCCGATGCTTGAGAAGAACAAAGGCTCCATCAAGTACTCCTGAGGCCCCAGCAAATATTTCTCAAACGTATGAATGAATGTAGGACTTTTGTCCGCTTCGCGCTCACCCTCCTCACGGCTCATGACAACGAATGGTCCTTCCGGGCGATTACTTGGGAGGTACGTGAGGAATACGCCCGCCAAGAACGCACCAAATAGGACAGATGTACCAGTATAGCCAGCGATGCTAATAAAAGCCGCAAGAACAAGGGTCATAAGAATGATGTTGGAAATATGGTCAAAGCGCGCGAAATGGTATTCGATAAATCTCCGGAAAAAAGGCGCAAATACCCACTTGGTAACAATTGGCGTTACGATAGCCATAGCTATCGATGCCACTATCGGACGCCCGATGAGCCAGCCGAGGTTGACATTGCCATCTCCCGAAAGTTTACCTAGGTCACCGATGACACTGTGAAAGTTGGTCAGCTAAATATATTGGCCGCATTTCGTTTGAGCAAACAACATACCTTAGCATAACAAGTCCTACCACATCATCTATTACAGCCGCGCTCACGAGCACTGATCCTACTCGAGTCTGTGAGAGACTGATGGAGCTAGATGCAGAACTAATCACAGCAAAAGTGGTTCCTGATACGTATCAGCGACATTTCTAGGCACAGTACAGCCAAAATTTGAGTAGAAGCAAATAGAAATTATTTACCTAGTGAGGTCGCGGAAAGAGCAGCGCCGATAATGAATGTCTCCACCGGACCTGGCTATGTTAGCTTGCTTGCAGATATCGGTGACTATGTACCAGACATTAAAACGAACCATAACCAAAGCCAAGGTAGAGCAAAAGATATGAGAGACCAATGGGGAAACAAACCCCAGTTGCCGCGCCAACCATACTCAAAGTGAAATTCTGCTTGAGTAGATCCACACGAGCGCCAAGACCGCCTAGAATGGATGACATCAGTCTCCACTATGAAACCCATGAAAACGTATACCACCTTACCTTCGAAAATTATCAGAATCAGACCAACATATCCAAGTGCGACAAATGTCTCCTGCCAGTTATGCTCAAGGATATTGGCTAACGGTACTCCGTAGATGATGCCGACGGCGATTTGTCCTATAATGCCGGCTCGAAAGATCTTTGCGGAGACCCATTTGGCAAGCGAAAGGAAGAAGAAGAAAGAAACAATAATGAGGATTTCCTTGGCTGTAAATGATCAGCAGGGAGTGGGCAATGTTTGGTTAGGATTGTGCTTGGGTACAGACTTCCGGGTTCGTGGTATGGAAGGAATCCATTGGCCATTCTGGAGGTATTTTCTTTTTCAAGTCTGTGAGTGACAATATTACAAAATGCGACGAAGGCCAACTCTTAAGTGTTCATCAAATATTAAATTGGGGGATACATACGTGTGGCTCTTGGAAGTTTGGGTGGTCTGGGCAGTCTGGGCAGTCTGGGCAGGGCAGTCATTCTATCATCTGGGTGGGGCTAAGGAAGTGCCGATGTTGGATTAACGTAACGTTCCAAGGTGGAAATTCTAGGTCGGTCACCTAAGTCAGCTGATCATCCCCAACTGTATTCCGTACTGAATCAGATAGTTTATAAATTGTACTAGAAGAAGTATTCATTTATGAGGCGCATTTGCTCACTGGTATCGGATAGTCTGCTCCTCAACATGGCCATCGTGCATTTTTCTCAGTGTAGATGTCTCAGCAACTGTGAAGGGAACTTCCACGGGTGCTTCAAAGGCCAATCTTGTCAGAATAATATCTTATATGTAGACGCCAGATCACGCAACAACAGGCTGACTGCCCTAGGGCGTTTAGTGCCCCATATAACGTCAGAGATGAAATACTTTGGTTTCTCGCCTTCGGGATCCACTTACTTTGCCATAGCATTCTGGGAGGGACTTAGATGGAACAGCAGAACATGTCCATGTCGTCGATGATCAGCTGTTTAATTCTTCGCGGAAACCAGAATTTAGGAAGCTTTATGACATTATCTTGGGTTTCAAGAGCCGGCATTGTCCTTTTAATAGTGACACCAGGGGCTTCTTGACGGCTGTCCTATTTGAATTTCCTGCTCTCATATTTTGTGCCTCATGAGCATCCACTTCCACGCTCACATAAAGGTGTTCGTGGAGCGGCCAATTCCAGCTTCAAGAGTGCGGGTCCTATTCTAGCTACTTATAAGTATGTTATAGGCGGTATGGGTATGCCTATGAATGGGTGGGTTTGCTAATGGGTATGCCTATATGCGTCCATGGGTATGCCTATATGGGTATGCCTATAGGTCTGCACAGGTCTAGACCAAACAAAGTTGCTGGGCGCTCAGGATGAAGCTTCTATTCATGAACGGATATCGACTATTTATTTATTAAGGGTTGAATATGATATTCACGTAGATGGAGTCCTGTTATATTTGACATTGATTTGCATGGACGTTGTGGTTAATTTTCGTCAAGTGCTTCATTAGTGACGTTTGAATCGTAAGGTGACCCTTACTTGTGTATCCAAAGACTAACTTATGAGGAGTGAAAGATCAATGCGTTTAAGAGCAGGCTATATAAATCACACCAATCCACCTAAAAGCTCCGAGCTATCTTTTTATCGACCAGACTACCATCAGACAACGAATCTCGAACATCGGATGGCTTGCTGTCGTATGTTCGGCTTTGGCTTTCTCCAGTCTTGGATCGTAGACGGTAACTGATGGATGATGTATGGGATTTTGCGAATTCGCCGAATGATTTGAAAAAGCCTGGCACGAATGGTAGCAAGCCGACCATAAGCACAAAGTCATTTTCGATGCGGTTCCAAATGCCAAGGTCCTCGGATTTATCTAAGGGATGTTAGGAGAAACACCCGGAGTGCAAAGAAAGGCGGGCGCGGGCTTACAGATAAGTTCAATTGGCTCCGGACTGTCAGCAAGCTTACTCATATAATAAAGCTTGATGAGCGAGAAGATAAATGCCCTATTGAGAAATTGCTGTTAGTGTTGTGCTGTCTGTTTTTGGATATTGCACTTACACCAAGCCAAGCCCTGTCAAGCACATAGTGCTGATCTTTTTCCAGCGCGGCATTTGCAGGCCCCATACCACAGAAGCAGGGTAAATACAGAGGGCGATATTGAATAGTGATGATAGGCCGCATGTGACGCAAGCGAAGTCGATTTGAACAGAGCGAGGCCAACATTTGACATTTGGATGTGTGTAAGGATCCCACTGGCCCTGGACAGGGTCGCACATGACCCAGGTAATGATAAACCCAACAGCAGCCATAACATTAACAATGATACACAATGACCAAATTGCGACCCGCGTCCATAGTCCTGCACGGAATAGGTTCGTAGCCATGAGCGCAATCCCGATCTTGGGGAACTCGATGCTGAAGTAGGACCAATTATTCATCAAAATCGCCCAGAAGACAGCTCCCGGTATGGTTTCAGGTGCACGGGCAAGGTCTAGAGCCTTTGCTTCATTTAGTTGTTTCTGGAAGATCCCGGCTTGAATAATCTCAAAGCACCAAGAGACCAGAAGTATCAAATCTTCCCAAGCGCGGGGCTGGTTCTTGAGTCTCCAGCAGGAAAATATTCGCATGAAGAAGAGTATAGTGGCCAGCGCACAGAAAGGCCATGTTGCGGCTGAAGCCTGGCCGGCCACATATTTGATATGTTCAACGGTCACCATGTTGAAGTTTGGGATGTGAAAGAAGGACGAAAGATTAGACTGACCGGAGGTGAGAGAAGCCGCGCAGAATCGCCCTTGTCTGACATTAATAGACTAGCAGAAATGCAATCCGCCCTGAAGTGGCGTGAGTTTCTGTTCTTGTACGAATCAAATGCGAGCGTCGAATGAAGGGATCCGTGTGTTGTATGGGGTCCAAAATCAACGCAGGATTACAACTAGTTAGGCATTGCAACGTCATAATTTAGTGGACTGCGGGGGCCAGATTGGAGATCATCTTCAGCTATCAATCCCAAAGTGGAAGTGTCGCAGCCAGTGTATTATTAATACAGACTGGTATTATTACAGTACGATACATATATCAAAAACTTGGCAACTATCGGATTGCAGGTCTTAAGGCGCACTAGGCATTCTTCTAAGCTTAACGTAATCCACATGCGAGCGGGCCACCCCCAAACACCATAGTAAATGCGATAAATTACAAGTTGATATATCAACAACCATGGTCTATATGGATTTTTCCTAGTAGCCCAATACTTTTTAGGTGATATTTAGACTATTTATGGAGTTTAGAGAATTTATCTCACCTAGTGATCATAAGTCTTATCGATAGCTATCGACAAGCATTGTGATATAATAAACCTGTGATTGTTGAGCTATGAGCATGGATCATATCGCATCTACTATGGTGTTTTGGGGTGGCCCGCTCGCTTGTGTGGCCCGTTTAATGAAGTTGCCAAGATTTAATTCACTCTTTGCTCCTAACATTAAGGTATAGTTCATATGTACATCAAGTCGTAATCAAAATGTTGACCGGCAAAAGATGCCAATCTAGAGACCTCGAGCTGCCATCACCCTCTTCAGAGTCTGTTGGAATTTAGGCAAATGCTCTGGTCCAATCATAGTGTAGTGCTCGCCGCCAACTTCATGATATTTGACATCGCGGGCAAAATCAGTCCAATGATTGAGTTTGTCATTGCGGTACTCTTCACGAGAAGATGCGACGTCTTTCAAAGGCTGACAGTAGAAAATATCCATGCGCGATACCATTCCAGACGGGTCGTAAGTCCAGCCAATCTTCTGCAAGGAGAGAGCGACATTGACCCATGTGAATAGTGACTGGGGTGTGAGTCCTAGTCGCGCAGTGCGTTCGGGCTCGCTTTCCGCCAAGACCGTAGCAATCTGATCGCGGTGTGAAATTTCTCCAGACCGCAGCTCGGAATTTAGTTTATCGGCACGTTCTTGCGAAATGATATCGCAGAAATGAGCAATATGAATGAGGCCAGCTGTCCAATCAAGGGTACGCATACGTTGCTTGATATGAGGTGGCAGATTGAATGAAGCAAGGAATTGTACCGTTTCACCCTCTGCTTCCAATCGCTTACTCAATTCAAAGGCAAGAACACTTCCGTAGGAATATCCGGCCATTGCATATGGTCCCTTTGGCTGCTTTTCTTTGAGGCCACGGTAGTATGCTTCCAATAAATCTTCTTGATTGTGGAATGGTTTCTCGCCAGGGTTGAAGCCTCGAGGGCGGAATGCATAGACTGGTCGGTCAGGAAAGTGCTGGGCTAGCCCGAGGAAAATGAGAATTTCGCCGACTCCAGGATGGAATAGCCATAGCGGCACCTTGGAGCCTTCACCATTTGGCTGCAACGTGACCACTGGCTTGTATTCGCCGACATTTTGCGAGCCCTGTAGTTTGTGGATGGCTTCGGCCAAGGATCGGATGGTGGTATTGGTGAGAATAATGATCATTGGGAGTTCTTCAATGTTAAAAGAGAGCTCCACGACACGCTTCAATCTCATGAGCTCCACAGAGCTAATACCCGTGTCAAGTATCGGCATATCAACGTCCATCTCAACATCTACTCCCAAAGCCTCTTGGAACAATGTGACGAGCTTTTCTTCTGTCTTGTTGCTTGGAACAGTCAAATTCTCGTTCCGATAGGCAGCCAGTTCTTTTTCATTGACATGTTCGTGTTCCTGCCATTTCCCTTCAACCAGAGCGGATCTTATCTTCGGTCGCGATAGTTTTCCGAGAGACGTCTTTTGTAGGCACCCAGCAGGTAAAGGAAGTACTTGCGGTCGCGAAGAGGTGACGAGAACAACCGTTCGAACTATGGCGTGAAGAGCATTGAAGCGTGCTTTTATATCATCCCAATCGTATTGCTGCTGATACACAACATATATCATTTCGGGACTTGTGGGTGACTCTAAATTCCGATGAGAGAAGCAAGCAATGAAAGAAGGCTCCACTCCTGGGATTCGGGCCGCTTCAATAGCATCTTCGATCTCATAGGGAAGATACTTGACGGAGTTGATGTTGATGAGCTCTTTCAATCGTCCTTCCAAGTATAGCTGGCCTTGCGTATCGATCTTTGCCAAGTCACCAGTTTGGAACCATCCATCCGAGGTAAATGACTGCTTGGTAGCCTCCTGGTCATTAAGATACCTGGAAAACACGATCGGACCTTGAACTTCCAGTTGACCCACCTCATTGATAAGTCCAGACTTCCTTTCCAGGTCTTTGTTCTCTTCAAGGGCTCTCGTGTTACCCCTCTCTAATGGCGAGATACGCATCTTAAGCCCTGGTACAGGCTCCCCGAGGACTCCGAATTCTCTCATTATTTTCTTGTCGATAGCTGGGAAATTCTTGTTGAAGATGCCGCCAGCACATATCTCAGTCATACCGAATCCAGGAATGATTAAGTTGGCAGGCTTGACTCCCAGCTGACGCAGATGTTCAATGACACGGAATCCAGTATCCACATTGTTCAGCTCACCCCCAGAAGTCAAGAACTGGAGATGACTGAGATCAATATCCTTCAAACAGTGATCTCCTGGGGGGATCTGATCAAGAGTGCCCAATAGCCTTGCAAGGAAGAAGTCCGGGGCGAATGTCATAGAAACCTTGTTCTCGGATAAAAGGTGCAAGAAGCCCAACGGGTTGCTAAGTACCTCAACAGCTTGAATTTGTACCTGTGTGACACAAGTAAACATGGCCAAAAGATGCATCTCTACGAGACTGGCAACATGATCTAACCCAATCCAGTTGAGAAGACAGCCATTCTCAGGAATTGGAGCCGCTGTCAATTTTCCTCGAAGCGAAGCAAATATTTGTTCATGGCCCAAGCAAACTGCCTTCGAATGACCTGAACTTCCAGATGTGAGCGCCAAGGTGGCTATTCCTTTGAGCTGACTCCTTGTATTGCTTTCAACTGTGTAATTGGTGTTGAAATGGCTAATTCCAGAGCGATTCTTGGCGGGATCGGTTGCGCAGTCGAGATCAAATTCAGCACTGCTCTCTACTGGGATGACAAAAAGGGCATCATTCTCAACAAAGTCGTCTCGGATGAGAGATTCAGACGTCAGAACTAGTGGGTTCTCTAGGATGCGCCATAAATGTTGGAAGTGGGCATGACGGCCTTCGCTAGTGTTGACCAGTGGCGGTGATAGGGCAGGTACATTGCCAGCAATGATGCTAGCCCAGAACCAAATTATGTTGTCCAAATGGCTCTTGAAATGTATCAAAGTAATCGAGCCTTCGCGGAATGAGTCTTGCTGACGAAGCCACGCGGCTTTCTTGGAAGAGATATCCAACAATTCAGAATAGCTGACTTCTAATGGAGGATAATTGCATCCTTTGGGATAAAATTTGATACAAGCAGACGATAAGGCCGATTGAGTGAGAAGGGAAAGGATATTGAGTTCGGCGGAGGTTGCCATGATGAAAATTGTCTTGGAGTTTGATGAAAAGAAGTGGAGGGTGCTTGTCGTTTCAAGCATTCAAAAGAGAGTTTAAGGTTCTTATAGATATGTATGAACAGAACCGTTGAGAACTTAATATTGGCCCTGAAAATATCATATACTATTTGTAAATGTAAGAAAACAGACAAGCTGAGAATAGTAGCAGCCATACCGATACTTATAAACTGCCCAGGGCAGGATCGCGGCATCCATGAGGTCAGCCGAGTTAGCATTACATTGAACACTCGCCTATTTCTGATCAGAGAAATTATTAACTTTTACTAACCGGTTACATGAGGAAGCCCTCGTCATAATTTCTAATTTTGTAGCAAAGATACACATGTCTTGAGGGGCTATGTTGTACCGGTAGACGTAATTCGATTACTTCTTAATTATGTACGTATACATGCTACAGGATCAATTACCATCTTCGTCAGTAGACATGTGGGGGCGACTGTACATCTTATTCCAAGGTTAATTCAGAACACAAGACGTAAGTATTGTTTTCACCCGTAATATTGGCTAATCCTCTTAGACCGGAAGGTCTTACAGTGTTTAACTATGTCAGACACAGATCTTTCCGGGCATCAAATACCAAATGCAGAACAAGTCCCAAATACGCTTTAGCTACAAAACAAGCCCTTCTTATCCTCACGACGACTCCTGCGTATATTCTGATGAATTTCAGGGTCCTGCACAAATCACAATAATATCTGGTATCACGTTGCGTCATTGTTCCCATTGGCTAAAACAGACCAGCTATCTTCGACTTCGTAAGCCGACGTAGTCCCATCTTCAAGCTAGAGTAGATTACCAACATGATCAACTACGAAATTTACATGTGGGGGCAGAAATGTGTTGATCGCAAAACTGGGGAGGTCGGGTATTGTACCTTCCTATGATTTAGCACGGTAGTTTTTCGCTGGAACTTGAGTGCGTAGGCTAAAAATATTTACAGTTGACGTATAAGAAGGCAAATTAAGAAAGCAAACCTGAATGTTTCACGTCAATACAGCGTCACGATCGATATAATACATCACCTTGGTGATTGTAACATCGGCGTGGGGAAACATGGGGTCCATTTCTGTTTGCCCAATCATCATTTTCGGCCCGAATTTCTCTCATGGGGGCTTATGAATAGCGCGAATTAATTAGAGCTCATGCGGTCATATGGACAAGATTCACATGGACTGCTCAGGTTTTCTTGTTTTATTCAATATATCGGTTATATCATGCAATCTTTCATCTTAGTAGTTAAAATCCTTCAATCTTCCCCCTCCCCCCCACCCCAATATCCTTTCGCTACCCCTAGAGTCAAATTCTCTACTTTTCATTCTTCAATCTCACCTTCATGGATCGCTCCAGCATCACCGGTCGGGCTACCGAAATCAGCGAGACTGCGAACGTTCTCGCTGGTATTATAGCCAAACACGGACAACCGGAGCCATCCTTCGAGCATGGAATCCCAGATGCTCTGAGGAGCGATGCGCCAAATCCAGATGAAACTGGAATAGCAAGTCGTATGAAGTTGATCAACATGCTTGACGAATTCCGTGATCTGTTAATAGATCCTGTTATGCATTTGAGCCCGGAGAGTGTAAGTTATATAATAATAACGATAGATATGATTTTATGGCGGTACCTCTGCACGCGCTCTTTTTGCGCGTTGGTTGGGATTCTTTGTTCGCAAAATAACGTCAAACTTCTTCGTGCTGACGATGATCTTATAAAACTAGCGAAACCCAACTTTAAGTGTTTATACTATATGCCGTCTTGGATTTGCCGATCATGTGCCCAAAGAAGGTATCTCGGTTCAAGATCTGGCTAAGAAGGTTAATTTGGATGTGAATATCGTGCGTCGAATCATGACACATGCTGCCACATATCACGTCTTCTATCAGCCAGAACTGGATTACTTCGTCCACACAGCCAGCTCGCGCATCCTGACTGAGGGTGAGGGTATGCGCAATTGGTGTCTGATGGGTATAGGAGAAACCCTGCCAGCAACCTTCAAGGTATGACCCCTTTAACCGATCACTCAAAACAAAAAACACTAATGCTCTAACACAACTTACTAGATTCCCGATGTTCTAACAAAATATGGATTCTCCGAAGAGCCAGAGAACAGTGTAAGTCCAAATAATATCCCCCAAATGACACATAGTTTCTGATGAGCCATGATAGGCCTGGTCTGTTCATAACAATACCAAACTCCCAGTGTTCGCAGCTTTGAATGAAATGCCAGAGCGTGGTATTGTGTTTTCCAAAGCTATGGCCTGGCATCAACAGCTTCCGGGCTTTTCGGCAAGCCATCTGATAGAGCACTTCCCTTTCAAGGAAAGTGGAACCACCACAGTCGTTGATGTGGGAGGTGGATTTGGACATATCGCGTTAGCTCTGGCCTCGCACAATCCTAATGTTGAATGTGTTGTTCAGGACCTCAGTGGACCTGTCGCTCAAGGAAAGGAATTGACACCGCCAGAGCTTACTAGCCGCGTGAAATTTCAAGAGCATGACTTCTTTCAAGATCAGCCGGCGAAGGGTGCCGATATTTACTTACTAAGACACACGCTGCATGACTGGTCAAATAAATATGCGCGAAAGATTCTTACCGGCCTTATTCCAGCCTTAAAATCCGGGTCAAAGGTTATCATCAATGATCGCATCATCCCTGGATTCGGGGAGGCAAGTTACCTCGCCGAGCGTGAATCAAGGTACATTACCGTCATCCATCTTTTGCGAGCATATACTAAGAACGCTACAGGGATTACGATCTTTACATGTTTACTCTTACAAGTGGCCAGGAGCGTACGCGCTTAGATTGGGAGGCTCTCTTCAAGGATACAGATTCCCGGTTCAAACTGACTCGAGTGGTTAAGCCCGAGAAATCCTTCTTGGCGATTATGGAACTGACTTGGGAGGAATAATTTATGCGTGGAAACCTCAACACGTAAGAGCAAAATTATATTGAGCTAGAAATACATAAATACTCAGCCTCATATATATGGATATGTACTTGAACATTTGAACCTTGGAATATTCCAAATAAGACCTATGCACTGAACTATCTATTATATAGCCTTCGAACATCTCAAATGTGGGAACGACTTAATAATTACTGACTATCCGGGCGATAGGAGACTTTTAGCATGATTGACTCTAACAATTCCTTCTCATTTTTGAGAGACTCCCAAAGTGCGTTATTAATAGGAGCTTTAGGGTTTGAACCTACAAGATAGGAACAAAGATCTCGTGAAACGGCCCTAAACGTACGTTAGCCATAATATAAGCAATAAAGTCTTCTTTCTGACCGATTGTGAATATATGGAAGGACAGATTCACATTCACATTCACCCGCAGATATAAAGCTTAAAGGCTGAGGGTTTCCCGAATCTACCCGAAAAGGCTACTTATTAGAAAATATATACAATTCGGAGAAATCGTATAAAACAGTATCGTAAATATCATTAGGAGGTCAAAGTGAAAATTATGAATGTCGGTATAAGTTATCCCAATTCGATATAGAATATCCAGACAACGAAGATAGTCTTTAAGTAAAGAATGATACCACTCCTATCCAAATAGACTTAGCGAGACCACCTCCGGAGTAGTATAAAACTTTTCGGATAGCACTTCGAGGATAGTTGAGAAGTTTTTAGACAAGTGATCGACATCTTGACTAAGAATATATCGAAAGTACAATTCCGGTCTTATTGCCTCTAGTATAACCGCTTGCTTTTAACAATATCTAGAGGAGAATCAAGATCTTGGCATATTAGTAACCACCCCATAGAATTGCGAAAAATATATTCTTTCACAGACAGAACAATATAGGTCAATGTGACTATATACCCGAGCCTCTCGATAAAATCTGTAGTATAACTACATGGAGGAAGACTCGGGACGGGTATGTTTGCACTGTTTGCACGTTTGTGCGGTTTGACCCACTCTCGGATGCAGGCCAATCAGATGATTGGCCTGGAGAGTGGCATCCGCCTACATGTATGTAGCATAGCTCTCTCTCTTCTTTTCCTTTCCTCAACGTTGTTATTCGTTGTTCTTCGCACTCTTCTCTATTCTAGTAGATCATAGGCACCTCATCACAAAATCTATCGAATTCGTATACAGCATCGTCTATTCTTTCCCGAGAGGACAATAATCCTATACATTTAAGCTATATCGCAGCATCTTACTTCGAATAGCAAGGATACTAGAATATGATTAATTCTGGTACGCGTATACTAGGTATTGTCTCTCCACATACGACTTTACACATATATTTGCTGTGCCCTTTGATCCGAAGCCAAAACTCCTTTATAGTATTTGCATCCGGTATTCGTGATATGTCGGCCCTGTGCCCTAGTTCCCAGTTATTGTCCTCAGCAAAGAAAGGTCGGAAGCTTTTGCCATCAAGTCCGATCGTTTTCAGAATATTTGGAGGGCTCCCAGAGAAAAATAGAGTTGTCCAAGTATCACCTTCCTCCATGATAGGCATTCTTTCTCGGAGACTTAAAAAAGAGGAGAAGTCTACACTGAGGGTTGTGATGGTTGTTGAGAAGAATTCAAGAATATGTTTCAGTCGAATGATCTAAGCTTAATGTCCTTCTATCACGTGACACCGGAATGGACGAAAAGTCTCAGTCTGTCAGATTGTTACACAATTGGTAACTATTGGACACTAACACCATTTAGACGGAAAATTGGCATAATGTTGAGCTCAGCCACAATTTTAGAGTAATAAGTTCCGACGGAGGAGTGCAAAACCACGGTAAAGTCGCTAATGTTCTGACTTATCTGACTTCAAGATGTCTACAGGGAAGCCATGAGACACAAGGTGCGGAGCAAATGAGCTGAACCGCTTTCAAGTCCCAACGTCCTCAGGCGCCTAGTCGTCGAATTGTGTGGGGTCCTCCTTGATGTTAGAATTGCGCGTTGGGGACGAACCTTCCCTTCAGGATAACGCAGGTAGGTCTGCCTCATCTGGTAGAATCCATTCTGAGATAGACCACGGTTCTCCTTACATATCCTAAGACAACCGATTCCTTGCGGCAGGCCATGGTTCTTCATATCCCAAGATAATTGATTTCCTACGACAGGCCACGGTTCTTCATGTCCCAAGGCAACTGGTTTCCCACGATAGATCACGGTTTTCCCCTTTCAAACTGTGCTAAGTAGCTCTGTCTTTCTCACGAAAGGCCACGGTTTTCCGCCCTCAAAATGCTTCTAAACCATTTACTGGATAGATGACGGTCCCCGTATGCTAAAATCTAAAAGTTGTAGAGTAAGTCAACTCTTTCGGTCGTCGCTTCATAGGTTATGCTAAAGTCGAATAGCCCTGTCTGTGGAATATGCAAGAAGCTAAGTTTTGGCTGTAAAAGCGCAGTCCTTAGCGAAGTTTTCATCGAGAAAGCTCAGTATTCATTGGTTCTGCGCCTAAAATTAAAAATTTGTTACGTGAGAGTCAGGAGGAGTCCTAGGAAACATGATCTGTAGCTTGAAAATGCAATAAGCTGTCTGGAAGATATCTAGTAATTACTTTACGCCCCATAGAGGGATCACTCTAAGAGTTTGTATCTGTTATGATTGTAAAGCCATGGTAGACGACAGTTGATAGACTCGAGGCTGCTGTGGACGCAAGGCTGCGGACGTACGACCAAGCTAGCTGTATGTCTAACGCTACAAGTTATTGGACCCAAGTTAACTAACTCAACCTAAATCTTTCGGCCTGAGGCTATAGTTTCACTACCGCAGATTTCCGACAGTGGGCCTATATCTACAGGCTTTAAGCCCGTTATAACTTGTATCCTTTGTTTCACAATGCGATTGGCTCTACAGTATTTTGTGTCTATCTAGTATAGTCGGCCGGCTATACAAGTTGCTAAATATCTTCTTTTAATTTACTAAGATCCTAAGGCACCTGTTAAGGTTGACGTCAAAGGGTTAGGCAGATAAAGAGTGGTGATATTGGATAGAGTTCTTTCATGAAGTTATAAAGAAACTTATCCTTGGAAGTCTACTACTTCTAAGTATTTATATATTTTATATTAACTACAGTTTGTGTATCTTATATAAGGGGTCCGGGGCTAGAACCCTTAGAAATTTATTTGCCTGTTTTAATATTAAAATGTGTTATTCTTTGACCTTCCCTTTGGAATATCAATATATATATATATACTATGACAATTATCAACATACATGTATGCCGTAACAATAGGGCTAAACAGGCTAAAGACGAGGGCGGCAAGACATAATTTCCTAATAAATCAAAAGAATAGGTAAATATAGAATACAACAGTCAGGATTCGTATATAGTTACCTACTATACTACTAACTAACCAGCGTGTAGCTTAAATACAACCAGTAGTCAAGTAAATATCACCTAGGTAAGAAACGGGTAAGAGCCACTTTAGCGTTGCACGACCGAGGATAAGAAGGGTGAGAAGCAGGGTGAAAGCAGGTGAGAAGTCACCCTTCGTCGCTCGACGGGCGCATTGACCCTCCCAGCTGCCGAGCGTAGAACATCATTGGGCCACGATCTAGGATTTTGAAACCTCTTGGCGTCTGCACACAGCCCCTCGGTAATGCGACTCTCGACTTGGATTGGTTAGCGGGAAGATTTCCGATTACGTGCGCAATAGGTAGGGTGAGAAGCAGGGTGAGAGCGAGTGAGAAATCACCCTCCGTCACATAATGGTCGCATTGACCTTCCAAGATGATCAAAAGTAGAACACAATTGGGTGGCGATATCCCATTTAAAACAGCCAGTCTCTTTGCATATGTGTTCAGCCCCTCGGTGAAATGATTTCCGCTGGCGAGGGCCCGACTCGGCAAAAGAGTGTTGGCCGCCTGAGCACCCCCTGAGCGAACCATGAGCACCCCCTGAGCGGACCATGAGCCCACACTAAGCCTCTCCTGAGCCCACCCGAAAAAACCCCACACTGATTTTCAAAATCGGTCTCCAAATGGCCCAGGCGGGTTATGATTACTGGTACTCTCGCCTCAGCGGGACTAGACCTCTACTCTGGCTTGTATCGTTGGCAACTGTTGGGTGCATTGAGCTGCAAGGCTAAGCGCTATTGCCTCGTGAACATCGCCCGGCCATAGCCCTGAATTAGTAATGCAGGGTTGGTCTCCAAACAAGGCTAGCACTAAACATTCGGTGTCGCGGTCCAAATTATTTATCCTTCGAAAGCCCTAGTGTTAATAATATCACATAACAGGCCCTTCATTATTCATTTCTATCAACCAGACTATGTTCAACGCGACTTCGCACGGCTGGGTCGATGAACCCGATGGCCGTGGCACTTGGGGCATACTTTCCACATGTATACTGACCATTCTTCTCTGTTGCTGGACTTCAGTGTGTCCTAATATCCCGGCTCCAGGAGATGGAGTATTCACTCAAATGCGCGACAAATTGCATCTGGCCCTCATGGGGGTTCTGGGCCCAGAGTTTCTGCTCATGGTCACTCTGGGAGAATGGTCATCCGCACGGGCGTCTGTCAAGGTACTTCGTTAGCATGACGAAAATATATGAAACATGCTCAAAGAAATTTTAGGGGTTTCACGAATTGGGCCACCACAACTGGAGTATTGTGCATGGGTTCTACGCCGATATGGGAGGTTTCGTTCTCGAAGGACCAGGCATCAAGACTCCCTTTCCGGTCGACGGGCGGCAGTTATTGTTTCTCATACGCAAGGATTATGTGCGCTATCCGGATCTTGCGAGAGAGGATATTTCTGACCGAAATAAATCCGATGGCCTCGCTCGTTGCATTGCGATCTTCCAGGCGCTATGGATGGTAGTCAACAGCCTGGTGCGAGTGGCACAGGGTCTTGCCCTTACGACTATCGAGCTTACCACGCTGTCATTCATATTGGTCTTCCTAATTACTTCTTTTTGCTGGTACTTTAAGCCGCTGGGTATCACGACACGAGTCACCTTACAACTCGAGACTCATCTTGACAAAATCCTGATAGAGGTGAGCCACAATTACTAGGTACATAGAGAGATGGCTAACCAAGCCATAGAATGGCCACTCGCTGCAAGAAACATGGTACTGCACGCCATTAGACTTCCTCCATGAGGAGGCCCATGCCTGCGAGCGCTTTTGGCGTTACTACACGTGCATCACTCAGCGACTGCATTGGCCCATTTTCTCTCGGTCGGTAAAGACGATCCCTTACAACCGTATTCCGAGCGACCGCTTTCTAGTTCTCGACTTTACCGCAGAAATTCTTGGGGCGCCAATTATTGTCTCTTTTGGGTGCATCTTCATGTTCGCGTGGAACTTTTCATTCCCGTCGGCTGCAGAGAAGGTTCTTTGGCGTATAGCTAGTACCTATACGCTCTCGTACACATTCGTGGGGAGCATATATCTTCAGTATTGCCAAAAGATCCTTTTTCCAAGTTGGTCGGCTCGTCGACGGGGAGGTTTGCCATCTGCGGTGGGAGGATCGCGCGAGTTACCTGAACGTCTGCGGAATATTCATCGGCCTCGGAATCCTCGTCTGGACATCCCGCTAAGGTCATTGGTACCAATTACTCTCATATGTGCTTTATATTGTTTTTGTCGAAGCTATATCCTGGTAGAGGATGTGATCGGTTTGCGCAGTTTACCGGAAAGTGCATATCAGACGGTGGAATGGTCGGTCTATGTGCCTCACTGGTAGAAGCCGAGGGCCCCTCCCCCTCTTGCAAAGAGCCATACCTGATCAGACAACGTGTCGTATCTTTGCCTTAGGCCTGCCTGCTCACTGCAGAGCAAACGACAAGAGTTTCGAGCATATTACAGCTGACTGACAGTCGACATCGTCAAAGAACTACAAGCCAAGTAAAACAACAGTTACTCTTGCCCGATTTCTCTCGAGTAGTGGAGCATCCCAGGCCCCGAAAACTACACAGTTGGCTGGATCTGCGCCATCGGCGTGGAATATGTTGCTGGACAGGGATTTCTCGACGAAGAGCACGAGGGTCCGAACTTTGTGTCGCCGAATGATACCAATGATTGTTTATTGGGCAAAATATGGCAGCACAATGTCGTTATCGCCGTATTGCCGGATGGTGAATATGGCACGGCTTCTGCAGCCAGCGTAGCAACAAACATGCTGAGCAGCTTCCCCAACATCAGAATCGGCCTCGACAAAAGCATCAGAAAGGTCCCCCGGAGTAAGAGTCCTTGCGGCCGATTCTCCGCGAAGTGATGGTTTATAAAAATCTTGGTGTTCATTTGAAATTGAGGTATTGATATTGAAGGATAGATATTGAAGGGTGAACGCTAAAAGATAGATACTGAAAGATAGATATTAAAAGATAGGGAGCATTTGTTTTGTTGATAAATAAGATATATATATGTTGATGATTGTTATAGTATATATATATGTATTGATATTCCAAAGGAATGATCAAAGAGTAATATATGTTGATATTGGAGTAGATGAATAAATTACCGAGGGTTCTAGCCCTAGACCCCTTATGTAAGGTATATAAACTAAGTTATAACTCAATTAATATAAAATATATAAATACTTAGAAGTAGTACTCTTCTAAGGATTAGTTTCTGTATAACTTCATAAAAGAACTCTATCCAATATTACTAGTTTTTATCTAACTTACCTGACCCTTTGACGTCAACCTTAACAGATCTTTATATAGAATCTATAAATAAAGAAACTCTATTAAGTAATATATAATAGGATCTTCCTTTATTGTAATAGGAATTATTTCTACTATCTAAATTATTAATTAGATTCTAAAAATTCCTAAGAATTAGATTTACTATATTATTATTTAAGTAAGGATCCCACTATATATTTTATTTTTAAAGAAGTACTTTATCTTTAAATGAATTTATTTTGAACCTAGATACACCTCGTATCCCCGTTTAGATCAATTAATGTGGAATTTGCTTTTAGTAACCAATTCCTTCATACCGATCTGAAAGACCTTAAGTGAAAAGCCTAAGTAGGCTTCAAAAAGTGCACATTTTCTCCCCTCTTCCATATCATAGCAACAGCCAGTATCTGTGCCGCCGAGAATGCCCCCGCGAGCTTCATCTGCGCACTATAAGCATCGGCAAAGACCTCTCGAATGAACGCCTGTGTTTCGGGCGCCAGAGTAGTGATTGCATCAGTTGACCTCTGTATTTCAGCAAGAACTTCAGGCTGGATGTGGCCAGCTAACCGAGTTGCCAGGAAATGGTTCAAAATAGTGGTCGCAGCCGAAACTCCCAGTACGCCGCCCAGAGTCCGAAATTGAATTCCAATTCCGATGGCAGTAGCCTGGTCATCTTCTTCCACCACCAATGGGGCCGCCATATAGTATGCGGCTATACTCAAGCCAACTCCCAGGCCCGCAAGGACCAGGTATCCAAATTGGCCTGGCCAGATGTGCTCTACACCGGCGATTTCTGAAAATAGGAACATGCCACTGACCTCAAACGCTATCCCAGCTAGCATTATATAGACGAATGGAACAGAAAAACGCCCTGCCAGAATAGAGCAGGCAATGATTCCGACTGGACAGCTCACCGAAAAGGCCAATAGCTTTACCCCTGCGCGGAGTGGAGAGCTTCCATTGACAATCTGGAAACGTTCTGGGATCTCAATGATACAGACAAACAAAGGAAGGCCCGAAGTCAGGAAACCACTATTATCACGTTAGTTGAGAGGTCGTATAGTACAAGGCAATTCATTAACCACTTACAGAGCAATGCCCATAAAAACTCGACTCTGCATCAGCGACCACGGAAAGGCTGGCGTTATCGGTATCTTTCTAGCAAAAAGAAGCCACTCCCAACCAAGGAATGCTATGCAGGACACCCCTGCAATGACAAAGAAACTAATCACCAGGCTCGAGCTCCATGTATAATTTGAATTGCCTTCTTGCAGGGCAGAAATGACAAAAGAACACGAAGTTAAAATCAAGGCGGCGCCAATACCATCAAGTCGGGACAAGGATCTTACGCCACCCCAGACGGACTTCGAGTTCACAGATCCCGACTTGGCTTCTGGGAAATGAACAGGGATTGCGATTAAGATGAAAGCCCATGCCAAGACACCGACCGGGACACTATCGATCATTAGATTTCAGGTTTGAATTATGGTTTTTCACAGGGCACGTACTTGTAAAGAAAGACCCAACGCCAGTTGCCATTGTTTGAAATAATACCCCCAAGCACAGGACCCAGCACTAAGCCCAAAGAAGAAATACCACCAGCAATAGAGCTAGCCCTATCAAAGTGCTTGAAAGGGAAAATTCTCACGAAGGCGTAGAGATTCAAAGAATAGACACCGGCTCCACCGATTCCTTGAAATGCCCGACAAATGATTCTTATCGTGAGGTTAGCTCATGGTTTTCGAAATAGAATAAGGTTTATGTGCCTTACAGTTGGCTGAGAGTGTTGGCTGCGGCACATCCACCCGAGAACACCACGAAGATGAACAAAGCGACTAAGATACCCTGTCTCGCACCAATAATGGCACTGCAATTGGACCAGATGACCAAGAATCCTGTAATTTGAGCTGTTAGCTATCGGGCGTATCGATGAATGGATCGTCGGAATCGCGTACCAGTGTAGGTAAGGAGGTATGAAGTAATGATCCAACTGCTTTGATTCGAGTCGTGCAGATCATTCGTAATAGTAACGAGCGAAGTGCTCACGATTGTTGCCTCGAGACATGTTAGAAAAAGTGCCAAGCCGAGTCTGCTGATTTGTTAGCCTGGTTATCGGAAGGTGTCCAATGACGAATTTATTTTCGTACCCAATTGCCCCCAGGTACAAGCGAGGTCCATGTAACGCGCCGCCCCAATCAGTGGTCTGTTGGGAGTCGCTAAGAGCCATCGTGAAGACAAGATAAGAACAAGAAGACAGCTGGATTACGGAATTTTCTAGTTGAGGATGTAAAAGTTTCCGTGTGCCAGCTCAGACTGGGTGGTGACGAGTTCGTAGGCTGGATGTGATGTCAACAATTTGATAATAGATTTGAGGGCGATATTTATCGCCCGGGGTGTGTTGGACCCCACATTGGCTGGCCTCCGCGTGTAGAAGTGAAAGATGGGGATAATTTCTCGATAGCATAGTTGTCTGTACCCCTCTTTCAGGCTCTCACAGCCTTGTAAATAAATATTTGACGCTAAAGAATGATCTGAAGCAGGGATTCCTGACAATAATTGGGGGACACCGCATGAAAGATTGACCGCGTGATATGTAGCTCAAGCGCTCTTGCACAAATATGTGCTTGTCACTGTAGGGCAGCATGATGTATTGTTCCCACGACTAGTCGATTTTAGCCTATCTATATGCGTTCTATTTGGTCACACAGGACTAGTAGAAGCACTAATGCGAGTGTCGATGCACTAGCAGCACAGGGGGCCATGTGACTGACCCCGAGCGCTTCGGGGGCCATCGAACACAAAATCATGGAGAACGCCCAATATGACAAATATGCGAGATGCGGCCCAGCTGAGGCATACAGTAGTTAGTGTGTCGGGGATCCACTTTTTCCACTTTTTAACTAAGCCCACTTTTTTGATCGGGCGGAGTTCTGGTCAACGTCAACTGGTGGTGCGGTTCGTGGGGGTAGATGAGATTGGTGAAGCGATCAGTTCGCCCCCACAAATATTGAGATTGAATCCTTCTTTCTATAAATCGTGCGTGAACCGCCATGGTGGGAAGGGCAATTCAATGATGTCATCGATTGCGCATCTTGGCTAAAATTAAATCATATTGTTAGGTGGTGGGACTGCATGGGAGTTCATTTGCGCGTGCTCTTTGTGTGCATGTGTGGACCTTGGTTGTACAAGGCTGTTTGAAGCCTCTCATTGCGATCCACTGAAGTTTAGATTAAGCCGTCTGGATGAACACGTCTCTCTTTCACGGGTGGGGGCTGATAGGGGCTAGCGAAGAGCACGGCATTCCGACAATGTAGTTCCTTTGTCGAGTCATGGCAAAGCTTCCAGTTATCCGGCCTTAGCGTAAATGTATTTCATTTATAGCCCCCCTAGTCCCTTGGTGCATAAGTAGTTGAAGTTCAGTCATTTGTACCAGAGCATTAGACGGTAATTTTTGCCTATAACAATCATGGTTGCCTTTATCGCAGACATGGATGGCTCAGGTGGAAATGCCCCCATAATGTCCACTGCAAACCCACCCATGAATAGAGCAAGCCCTTCTATCGCCGCTCCACAGTCTCAAAGAGCCCCTCTGTCCTCAGTCCCAATTGCAATATGCGGTATGTCAGTACGACTACCGGGTGGCATTCATTCCCCTCAACAATTATGGGACTTTCTGCTTGACAAGCGGGATGCACGTGGCCCGGTACCAAAGGCCAGATATAACTTGTCTGCATACTTTTCCAATACAACAAAGCCTAATACTACAAAGACAGAAAATGGGTATTTTCTCGACGAGAGTATTGATATCGCCAGCATCGATACGTCGTTATTTAACATGGGAAAGGCGGAGGTAGAAAGAATGGACCCACACCAAAGGCAGATGCTAGAGGTTGCCCGAGAATGTATGGAGGATGCAGGTGTGACCAACTGGAGAGGAAGATCAATCGGCTGCTATATGGGCAGTTTTGGTGAGGACTGGGTGGAAGCTTTCGCAAAGGAGAATCAGCAATATGGACTCCATCGTGTGAGTGGATATGGAGATTTTGCGTTGGCAAACCGTGTATCATATGAAATGGATTTGGCTGGACCTAGGTAAGTCAGTAACAAGACATACATCTTTCTAGCTCGGATAGTATTGACTGACACACGTTTTATAAGCGTCACTGTACGAACCGCATGCTCTGCATCTCTTGTTGCACTCAACGAAGCATGTTCCGCAGTTGCAAAAGGCGACTGCGAAAGCGCCATCGTCGGCGGCGCAAATTTAATATTGGGCCCCGGTATGACTACAGCCATGTCAGAGCAAGGCGTACTGTCCCCCGATGGACGTTGCAAGGCATTTTCAGCGGACGCAAACGGATATGCGCGAGGAGAAGCTATTTCCGCAATCTTCGTCAAACCCCTCGAGGACGCGCTGCGCGATGGCAACCCAGTAAGGGCAGTCATCAGAGCAATTGCGACAAATAGCGATGGAAGAGGAACCGGTGGAATGCAAGTACCCGATGCGCTTGCTCAAGAGAAATTGATGAGGCACACATATCAATCTGCTGGAATCACCGATTTCTCTCAAACCGCGTATGTGGAATGCCACGGCACAGGTACACCAGTTGGAGATCCGATCGAAGCGAGTGCGGTTGGACGAGTTTTCGGTCCTCACGGTGGAGTCATGATCGGCTCGGTCAAATCAAATCTTGGTCACTCAGAAGGTGCTTCGGGCTTAGCATCTGTGATAAAATCAGTTCTGGCTTTGGAAAATCGAATAATTCCTCCTTCCCTTCACTGCGACAATCCCAACCCCGCCATCCCATGGGAAGCTTCTCATCTTTCCGTGCCGACAGAGGCAATTTCATGGCCAAAGTCAAGAAGTGAGCGAATAAGTGTCAACTCGTTCGGTATTGGAGGAAGTAATGCTCATGTTGTCCTCGATTCGGCAAGGAGCTTCGGGATTTCCTCTGCTGAACTACGGCCTACTAAAACACCTCAACTTCTCGTCTACTCTGCAACAACCGCCGAATCACTGAAGAAAATAATTGCAAACTACGAACAGTATATACTGAGATATCCTGATCGCGTCACTGACTTAGCGTTCACCTTGGCGAACAAGAGAGAGCATTTGCCTCATCGCGCCTACACTGTGGTAGACCTCTTCCAAGGTCCTACATCTTCGGTGACATTCAAACAAAATGAAAAACCAAATCTCGCAATGGTATTCACAGGTCAAGGTGCGCAATGGGCGGAAATGGGTCGCTGCATGTTTTGTTGCAATACCTTCGTGACCTTCCAACAGACCATTCGATCCCTTGATGCTCATTTACAAACTCTTCCTCACTCACCAAGCTGGTCTATTGAGGACGAGCTCCAGAAGCCAGATAAGACGAGCAGGTTAAGCTCGGCAGAAATTTCTCAGCCACTTTGCACAGCCGTCCAAATTGCGCTGGTGGACACATTTGCTTCGATTGGAGTTGAGCCTACCGCAGTCATAGGCCATTCAAGTGGTGAGATCGCCGCTGCTTATACTGCTGGTGCTATTGAAGCGTGTGACGCAATTGAGATTGCCTTTTATCGCGGCTACGTGACTCGACTACAAAGCAAGTCCGGGTCTATGGCAGCTATTGGGATGGGCGCCAAAGATGTCGACCGCTACCTCCAGCCAGGGGTGAGTGTTGCATGCGAGAACTCGCCCAGAAGCGTTACCATATCTGGTGACACCGAGGTTGTTGAAGGTGCAGTTACGAAGATCAAGGAAGATCACCCCGACATATTAGCAAGATTACTCATGGTGGACAAGGCATACCATTCTCACCACATGGCTGAGATTGGCGCTCATTACCACACGCTTATCCAAAACATATCCGCCAAGGCACCTCAAAAATTGTTCTTCAGCAGTGTTGAAGATGGTCAGATCATGCAGGAAACGATTCTTGGCCCTCAATACTGGCAGAAGAACTTGGAATCTCCCGTCTTGTTTCGCTCAGCCGTGCTATCCCTTCTCCGACACGAGGTTGCGAAGAACCTAGTTTTCATGGAAGTCGGGCCCCATACAGCTCTCCAAGGACCACTTCAGCAGATTCAATCCGAGACTTTGGATACATCACCTTATGTGTCGACACTTCTTCGTAGTAAGAATGACGTTGAGGCCGTGTTGGGATCAGTTGGCAAGCTGCATTCCCTAAGATATCCGGTGCATTTGGACAAAGTGATCAGCAGTGGATCGACTCTTGCCGACCTTCCAAGATACCCATGGGACCACTCGAAGAGATATTGGTACGAATCGAGGCTGACCAAACAATGGAGAAATCCTTCCTACAAGCACCATAATCTTCTCGGAATGCGTGTCGCAGAGAGCACCGATCTCGATGTCTCTTTCCGAAATCTATTCCACATGGATAATGCCCCTTGGATACGCGACCACAAGATTGGTACTGATATCCTGTTCCCATTTGCAGGATATGCTGAGATGGTTGGAGAGGCCATGAGACAGCTGGATGGGTCTGGACACGGATTCACGATACGCAGAGCAGTTATCAGCACTGCCCTTGTCCTCCAAGACAATGGAGTCCCAGTTGAGATGATAACGACAATGCGTCGACACCGCTTGACAGAGTCCACAGACACTGACTGGTGGGAGTTTAGCATTGCGTCCCACAATGGAGCAAATTGGACAAAGCACTGCTTTGGAGAAGCGAGGCCTCTCGAATCTGAGCTGTCCCCGATGTGTAACACACCTCATTTACCTCGAAAAGTGCCCTCTGCTCGCTGCTACACTGCCATGGCACAGGCTGGACTCAATTACGGGCCAATGTTCCAGCGCCTCGCGGAGGTCCGTACCGCCACGACCAAACAAGAGGCAACTGCCCAGATCGCTACAAGGGACTATGATACCCAAGAGTACCACTTACACCCCAGTATTATTGATGCTTCCTTGCAGCTATTCAGTGTCGCTGCAATGAAAGGTTACGCGAATGCTGCAGCTCGGATGATGATACCTACGAGAATTGAGGAAATTAGTATCCTCCGCTGTTGTGAAGACCTTCACCTCCACATGTCCGCAGAAAACACACCAAATGGCTCTGTGATTGGAAAAGGAGAATGCTTTAGTACTAGTGAAGGAAAGGTCGTCTTGCGATCATCCGGCGTCAGACTCTCTTGTGTTCAGGATGCTCCTGAAGAGAGCCGGGACGGCTTTGCGAGATTAGAATGGGGACCCCATATCGACTTTATAGATGTGGCGAGCTTGATCAAGACACCGGAGCATGACCGCAAACCAAATACGGACATGATCACGGAACTGTGTCAGCTTTGCATGATTCACTCTAGACGCACAGTCGGAAGCCTGGACACTCCACTTCCTCACATGCAAAAATACCGAGCATGGATTGACCATCAACTTCAGTCTTCCAACATTCCACGCCTTGAAGAGCTCGAAAGTGAGCTCATTGAATATCGCATCGATTCCTTGGTTGAGAGCCTGAGGGGAACGAAGGCATGGGTTCCATCAACGGCGATACGAAAAGTTTTCAAGCAAATTCCCCAGATCTTCACTGGCGAGGTAGAAGCTCTTGATGTTCTTCTTGCTGATGAGACTCTAACCAACCTTTATACGGAAATGGATCAATGCGATACATCGCAGCTTCTCAAGCATTTGGCGCACCGGAAGCCAAACATGAGTATCCTCGAGATCGGCGCTGGTACTGGTGGTACCACAGCGAGTATCCTCAACCATCTGAAGGATGGTGAACGAACTTTGTACTCGAAGTACACATTTACCGATATTTCCCCGGGATTTTTCCCACCCGCCAAGGGGCGATTCAGCGTGTATCCATCGATCGAATATGCCACCCTGGACATCACCAAAGACCCTTCAGAGCAAGGCTTTGTCGGTCGCAACTACGACCTAATCATTGCTTCCAATGTAATTCACGCTACCCCATGTCTCAATGAATCTCTCCGTAACGTGCGGAAGCTGCTTAAGCCCAGTGGTCATTTCATTTTGATTGAGTTGACACCTACCCGAAAGTGGGTCAACTACATCTGGGGAGTCCTCCCGGGTTGGTGGTGCGGTGAGAGTGATGGAAGGACAGATGAGCCATATATAAGCGGGGAACAATGGCATAAGGAGTTGGCGGCAGCCGGGTTCCGCTCTCCAGATGCAGTGGTCTACGATGCGGAGGAGCCATGTCAGCTTGGCGCTGTTATCGTTGCTCGGCAAGACATTCAAGACTTTTGTGAAAAGCGTGTCACGTTGGTAGCCATATCCAAGTCAAACAGCACAAATCTCCTGCAAGAGAGGCTTGAGCGAAGAGGCTACAGCGTCGACTACCGTGAACTGAGTGAACTCCCTCTCCCTCCTAGGCAAGATGTGATAGCAGTGTTGGATGACGGTGTCTCTTTCTTTACCGATATGGATAGTTGGCATTTGGATTCATTCAAGAAAATGGTGGATGGGCTGAAAGATTCCAGACTACTTTGGGTCACGGGGCTTTCGCAAATCCAATGTAAGGATCCGCAATTTGCCCAGATAAACGGCATTGCCAGGTCTATTCGACTTGAGACACTGGTGGAATTCGGGACCTGCGAGGTCGATAATATCAGTATTTCCGCTGGAAGAATCGTCGATGTGTTTCAAAAGTATGCGTTGCGTCTGGATGAGGAAGATTTGAAGCCAGACTATGAATACGTGATTTTGGATGACGTCGTTCATGTTGGGCGGTTCCATTCTTTCAAACCGAAGGAGGAGCTGCTTACATCTGCACCGTATGATAATATCACCCTTCGCACTAGTAAGCCTGGCAGACTGGACTCTCTACACTGGTCAAATCAAGAGACGCGAACACTAGAGGGGAATGATGTCGAGGTTGAAGTGTACGCGACAGGATTGAACTTCAAGGTAAGTGTAATTAGTTGAAAATACAGTACTTTCATGAGCTAAATATTACCATAGGATGTTCTCTGCGCTATGGATATTGTTGAGAGCCAAGAAAATGGGTTTGGCCTTGAGGCTGCTGGAATCGTTCGCCGCACTGGTCCGAGTGTAGCGGATCTCGAAGTGGGTGACCGTGTGATGATTCTGTCATCCATCTGTTTTAGCACAAGTGTTATTGTTTCCGAATACGTCTGTGAACGCATACCCTCTGGTCTTAGCTTCGAAGACGCCGCGACCATGCCATGTGTGTTTGCAACGGCGGTGCATTCGATTATGGAGGTTGGCAATTTACGAAAGGAACAGGTAAGTTCAAGAGATTCCTGACCCAGTTATGGGTGTGAATCATTGCTGATGCATTTTCCAGTCAATTCTCATCCATAGTGCCTGTGGCGGCGTCGGCATTGCGGCTATTCAGCTGGCACAGATGATCGGTGCTGAGATCTACGCGACAGTAGGAAGTGAAGAGAAAATCCGCTTCCTCGTTGACAGGTACGGGCTGTCACCGAGCAGAATTTTTAGCTCCAGAGACACCTCATTTGCGAATGCTATTCTTGGGGCGACCGATGGGGAGGGTGTGGATTTGGCATTAAACTCGCTATCTGGGGAGCTGCTCCACGCGACATGGTCCTGCATCGCCGAATTCGGTAAAATGGTTGACATCAGCAAGCGGGACGCGATAGGCTTTGGAAAACTAGACATGGTGCATTTCATGCCAAATAGAAGTTACTCCTGCGTTGATTTGGATCACATTTGTCGCAAAAAGCCGAAGATCGCAAAGAGGTAAGTTGACTTGACGCCCGCTTCACGTTTTTTTGCTAATTTTCCTTTGAAGACTGCTCAAGGAGACCGCACATCTACTCAGGGAGCGCTACATTCATCCTATTAGACCAGTCAAGATATTCAAAGGTGACGTCACGTTGGATGCCTTCCGATACATGCAGCAGGGTGTGCATCTCGGTAAGATTGTTGTGGCGATGCGGGACTTGACTGGAGATATCAACGTACATGCCAATATCCAGCCACAGGAAGCCATTACTTCTTTTGACAAGTCAGGCGTGTACTTGTTGATCGGAGGCCTCGGAGGCATTGGTCGCTCCGTTTCCACGTGGATGGCTGCGCGTGGAGCCCGTCACCTTATTCACATGTCTCCTAGTGCTGGCACAAAACTTTCCCACTGCGAGTTTGCTCAAGAGCTATCGAGTATGGGCTGCCATGTTGACTTCGTTCGGGGCGATGTGTCAAGTCTGAGAGATGTCATTACAGCAGTCACGCGCTCCGAAGGACGATTGAAAGGCATCCTGCAGATGTGCATGGCACTGGACAATCAAACTCTTGATCGAATGACAACAAATGCATGGAACTATGCTGTTGATCCAAAGGTCCGGGGCACATGGAATCTCCACAACGCGACTATGGGCGCCAAATGTGATCTTGAGTTCTTTGTCATGTTTAGCTCCATTTCTGGAGTCTGTGGACAGCCCGGTCAAACAAACTACGCTGGGGCAAACACATTTCTAGACGCATTTTCTCAATACCGATTGAATCAGGGACTCCCAGCTTGTGCCATACAAGTTGGAGCTGTTGAGGGAGTCGGCTTTCTGGCCGAAAATGATGGAATTAAGCAACAACTGAAGGCATCCGGTGCCCTCCCATCCGCTGTGTCGGAGGCGGAAGTTCTTACCGCGTTGGAGCTAGCCATGAAATCCAAGCCAAGCAAGGAGGCGATGGCGAGCGCACTGATCAACAACAATATTTGCTTAGGCTTGCGCACGGACATTCCTCTCAGCGACCCGAACAATCGACTACCTTGGAAAAAGGATTCTCGCATGGGAGTCTTCCATAACGGAGAAGGCACCGGATCAACAACAGGCGCACCCATCAGCGACGGTTTGAAGTCATTTATCATCTCTGCTAAGCAAAATGCCGCTCTGTTGACTAATGTCGATTCCGCTCATTTTCTCGCTGTGGAAATTGGTAAGAAACTTTTCAGCTTTTTAATAAAGCCTGAAGAGGACCTGGTGACTTGGTGTTCCCTCGGCGAGCTGGGCATGGACTCCTTGGTCGCCATTGAAGTCAGACAGTGGTGGAGACAGAATTTTGAATTCGATATCAGTGTTCTGGAAATGTTAGGGATGGGCTCCTTGGATGCGCTCGGAGAGCATGCCGCCAAGGGAATGTTGAAACTGCTCCACGGCGATCAAAATTGAGACAGGAAAACATGTCGAAAACCACGTCGAAATAGCCATATCAATAAAAACATATTGAAAAACATGTCGGAAACCGCGTTAAAAATGGCGTTAAAAATCAGGGTAAAAATCATGATAAAAACTATATTAGAGGTAGACTCAGAGTCGTAGAACTTAATATATATTTCTAATATGACTACTAGTATAACTTGAATAGTAGTAGTACTAGTAGCCACAAATAACACTCGCTCAGGCACATGGAGCAGTGCGTCGGAGTGACTGCGTAACTTATGTACAATGTACGCTAGGTTTTTTAACCTGTTGACCAAACTACTTCCTGAACATCGTTCTATCCAAAAGCAACACAATATTTGAATCCAAGAGATGAAATAATTTGAAGGCATACCTTGTTCTACCTACCTCCCCTGGATAGCGCGACAGGTCCCCATACAGATACATCCTGGAGTCGGAGAGAAATTTGGGAGGAAAAAATTGCAATTCCTTCATGAAACAAATATTTAATGGTAATTCTAAACAAGAACAACTATGAGATTCAAGGTTGGTATGATGCAACTGGTTTTAGGGAAGATTCGGTAGGTTGTTCGCGTGTTCCCCCACGTCCGAGCGCGTGGCCACCCAGATCAACCAATCGGAGACTACGCCAAGATGACTAGCACTAGCATGAGGCTGAGGCTCAGGTGCATATGGGACCCATGGGACTAAGCACTCCCATGGGAGTCCCATGAGAAGTCATAAAATTGTATAATATTATGAATTGTGCCAAGACTTTTTTGTTTCTTACTATTTTAAAAAAAATATATATATATATATAAAAATTAGAATAAAATAAGTTATTTAATAATATATTAAATTTTAAGTAAAATATATATAAAAGTGGTGGTGTAGGAACCTTACAGACAGATATATATATTTACAAACGTTGTGTAGAATATAAAAAATTACTTATTTAGGTTAGATCGGATTATACACTAGATTATTTATAGTTAGAGTACTCCCATGGGACTTAAGTAAGTAGGAATTCCCATGGGATGTGCACAGGTCTAGGCTGAGCTGGCAACTGAGAGGATTCACCTGTCAAAGGCCTTGAAGATTACTGATATAAGCCATGTCTTTGCTCTTTCTAGCACATACGACCACAGGGTGTGGAGAACAGGGCTTCCCGTCCGCTCAGCCGTACTTAAGCCACACGCCGGTCAGTTAGTAGTATGGTGGGTGACCACATGCGAATCCTGACTGTTGTATGTTTTTTATTTTTGTTTCGCTTTCCTTTTATTTAAGGGATCCTATCCTACTCGTGAGGAGGGCGTCTATTAAGCGCCAATAGCCGCATCTCGCTCGCATTATAGACCACACCGTATATGCTCTTGGAATGGAAACTATTATTCACTACAATAGCTGAAAATAACTTAACATATTAGGAAATTAATTTTCATGCATCAAATTGGACACTCAATGGAATTGAAAAGAATCAGTCGATTGCTGACATGAAGCCTAAGTCTGATAAAATTGACTAGTTTGATATGATCATGCTGTTGAATACTTGGAGCGGAATATGGTTTGTAGGTAGCCCACAAGCCAAGCAGTTCTCAATTGCATGCCATCATCTACAAACTTCAGCATTTCAACGCTCTTTTGCATCCAAACCGACACCTCCTCGTAGGTAGCACTGTCTTCTGAACTATCCTGCAATACCACATCCATGGAATTAAAAATCCCATGCGCGCAGGTCCAGGTCATCGGAAACACGGAACGAGGCACACACGCTAATGACGCTTTTACAGGTGAGTTAGAGATCTGGTATAGACCGCAAGCAGCACGAAGAATCTGCCTCCCGACTGAACTCTCTTGTAAAGAATCGAGGGGTGGATCTTGATGATCAGCAGTCAATTTTGCAAGAAGCAAAGTCTCGCCCTGTTGCAGCTCGCCATAATAGCGTAATGAGCTGTTTGTTTGATTTTGCTCTTCCTCTGGATAGATCGGCGAGGCAGTCTAGAAGTGTATTCCAGTCCACAAACCATTGTTGAATGTCTTGCGCACATGTATTTATCCACTCAAAGTCAGTGTAAATGGAACTGTTGGAAACAGTAAGTTGGCGATTACCCGCTATTCCTCGATAAAGACGATTCTGAATCTGCACCAAAGAATATAACATGATGTGACCTCATTTTTCACGCCGAAAGAGGAGTCTTCCAACGAAACTGGTTCTGGTCTGTCAGGTAGTTGGTGTGGCCTTTCAAAAGATACGGAGATTTGTGTTCCCAGTGTAAAAAGGGTTTGGTACAGAAAGCTCACATTGGCGAAATTTGCTTTACCAGATCCATGAACCTCAATCACATCTAAGCCCATTCGCGTCGCATGACCCAAGAGTCTCCAGATATTCGTAACATTCGGACACAGCAAAACATAAATGCACAACAGAAGCATTATTTGCAATGAATTAACTTTTGGCCGCGCAAAAAAAATCTGGATTTAGCCCATTGGAGATCGCCTGGCGGAAATAAGCTTCTGCAATCACCTGCATGCGCCGATCTTGTGGCTCATCAAAATCAAGGCGATCGAAATCATTAAGCTGAGATGTAATCCAGCCAGCTCATTGTCACATGTTTCCATGTCTGAATCATAAGCAGAATTGATAGTTGATTGTATCAGATCTGGCCCCAGGATTGGATATATCAGTTCAACGGATTTATAATAATACCAAACCAAACCTTGAGCCTCTGCCCGAAGCATCATCACGCTCTGACTAGGTAGAGGTGATCTGGATAAACTCTGAAGATAAGGGGATTCAGGATGTGAGGATGTTCCAGGAGGCTCGTTTGGTAATATATGCAAAGCATTGTGCCGGCTTGCCAACCGAGAGTAGATGCTTGTGATGCCGAGGAAAATCGCATCAATAGATTAAGCAGAGGTGTAAGGCGAAGGACATAAGACTTTTGAAGACAGGTCACGATGACCAAAGTTGGTCACAGTTGCCACGGAGTCTACAATCCCGAGTGATGCTGACTCGGCAATTGAATTAGACCCACATGAGAGACGTGATATGTGATCGGTTTTCAGACCTAGTGATATTTGCTTCTTCAAAATATGGATTTCTCTAGTCACGGTGTCAGCTACGATGAATGGATTCAAAATAGGCGTACTAGGTTCGTACTTTCTGGCGATATCCTTCCCTATAACGTAATCCCAGTAGTAACGATCATGACCAGACCTGAGACAACGATGACAAGCAGGTAGATTAACATCGCGTTTTATCCTGTTGCTTTTACAACGAGAGCAGACAGGAAGTTTGGTCATTGCCTTTCCCAGCTTTGATTCGTCAATGGGCGTATCCACGGGATTTCTGCTTTCGGGGCTATTGATGCCTGGACTGAGACCAGATAGGGAGATACGAGTCGTCATTTGCTGGCCGTTGATGATTATATTCTGGGGAATATCGGTAATGATCGTGGTAGAATTGTTGAAAAGTTGAAGGAATCCCGTGGCTTGATCCAGCGAGAGGCCATCTAAATCAAAACCTGGAACCTGGATTTCAGGCAACTGTTGTCTGACTCCAGTGGAGAAGTATTCTTGCGCATACAGGGAGTCTGCGTTCTCCCTAAATACCAAATCATTTAACTGTCTGGCCTCTATTCTTGACTCGGGATCTGGAGGGTTATCCTCTACCAAAAAGCTCCAAGTGCTCATTCGCATTTGATCAAATAATAAGCCACAATGACACGCTGATAGCCATTGCTTTTCTATAAAAATCTGAACGGTCTTAGGAATCAATTTTGCAAGAACCAGGAATTATTGACTTACAAAAATGCTAGACACTCTTTGAACAGTCTCAAAGATCCGGGACCTTGAATAGTGCGTCGAGATCAAGTCGCGATAATGCCAAATACCATAAAGTAACAAGTTACCCGCTTCATATGAATGGTGTGCTGCGTGCCATGGATAGTTCACATCCTCCGACTCGCAAATACTCCAATACAAATTCACAATTTGAACGGCCGCTAAAAAGTATTCCAATACCTGGCTTTCATTTTGATTTGCATTTCGAATACATGGCATGTTGAGTAGCAATGTTGAATGGAGTTCAATGAACTTGCACCATTTTGGAGTCGCAGAGCATGCTTGGGCTGTGGAGATCCTGTTTTCCATATCGATGCACCAATCCTCGTAACCTAATCGAGAATCGGAGATTGGACGCCTTCCAATATTTACAGAGCATATTTCAGACTGTATCTTGAGGAATTGGAATCGATCCGTGAATCTTATATGTGGCATCTGATTCAAACTTGTATCCGACTCAAATTCATATTCTTTCTCGAAAATAATCGGGCTATTTTGAGACGGGAAAGGCAAATTAATTTGGTCTTCTGCCACAGCAAATGGTTGATGAGGGTAGAGGTCTCATTGTTGAAGGTGGTAGAAAGGTCCAGACACGAGAAAGCATCGCGGCGCAAAGTTCGGCAACCGCAACCAGCTTACGATAATCTTTGCTTTTGCAAGAAAGAGTAGTGATTGCGAGACGCATATAAACCATGAACCCTTCCTCGTTTATCAAGACGAGATCCCGTCACAAGACATTTTGAAGCGTTCAAACATGTCGCCGATCTCATGCCCGGAGGAAATTGGGTACTGGGGCAGTATTCTGTCAAGATACAAATTTATCAATTTTTCGACAACCTCTCCGGGTAGTTGGGTAGATTATCCACCATCATGGGAACAAGGAATGTTAAAGCCGCGTCTATTCTGAAACGCAAGTGGAAAAAGAAGCTCTGCATCCATGAAGAAAGATGCGTAGTATAGTAAAGGGTACTGCGTCTCCATATTGACGGAAGCCACGGGGGCGCTTCCTTTGGTTGTAGACGACGCTAAGTTGTCAAGATCGACAACTGAATCTCTCTCAAATGCCGTTTCTATATTAGGTACTATTTCCGTTGCCGTTGTTTGAGTTGATCCCCGTAGCTCTGGCCTTGCAAGGTAGAGCTGATCGTTGTATTTGACTCATTTTGCTCGCGAGATCGATCTATTCGCGACACCAGTTGTTCTAGGTAAGGAAACAGACTAAACAGAGTAAGATTCAGCCGGGTGGGAATATATAGACCAAAAGACAGGGACTTGTAACCCACCTTCGCGGTAGCTCGGAATCAGACCCCCGATCAAGCCCCATACATCTAGCATTCGCTGCGGCTGGAAAATTCTCCCAAGCGTACGGCAAGACTAAATTCTTTTTATTCATCCTCTTTATTTCCAATATTAATACGATAAGGATCGCTGAGTCTACTATATTCGTATTATATCGGTTACGAAAGACACATTGACATTAGTCAATTGTTTAGACTACTGATCCTCGGAGTGTGACCGGCATATTCTCTACAGTAACATTATAGCTTTCAAAATCAGGCTTGGGGTCAAGTCCATCACCAGATATATTCAGTTATAGGTATTCCTCATCCTATTACCAGCACATACGACCACAGGGTGTGGAGAACAGGGCTTCCCGTCCGCTCAGCCGTACTTAAGCCACACGCCGGTCAGTTAGTAGTATGGTGGGTGACCACATGCGAATCCTGACTGTTGTATGTTTTTATGTTTTTGTTTTTGTTTTATCTAGTTGATATGGAAAATGTATTGTATTTTATATTTCAGTTTTATTTTTCAGTCCATTCGGGTGGATGGACTCAATGTCCTAAATGCCCCCATTTTGCGCCTGAATACTTTTGTTTTGTGAGTGGAGTCATATCTGAATCCATAGGTATATGGTGACAAGAAGTCTGTGAATACCATACTATCACTTGCCCAAGTGAGGCCTGGGCGGCTATTTGGGATAAATCGAGTCGGATTTCAAACAAAGAAATTGTTATTGGTAAAAGATGGTTATCGGGTTTCTGATTCAATATTTGAATTTCATTGGGTGTTTCTTTTGCATTTGTAACATACCGTGATTGGGGTGAACAAAGTTCCAGTTAGCGCCAGGAAATCAGCTTTTAGTAGCACCTGTAGCTCTAGTATGGAACCAATGGATTGTGTACTCTGGTAATTAGTATGCCTAACCGCCCAAGGCCTCGGGGCGCGTCCCGAGACATGGTAAATTTATATAAAAAAGACGAAGAATGCACGTGCGATGTTGTAATCAGCAGAGGACAAGGATCTTGTAAGTAGTCATCATTTGTGACGAGGACTGCAAGTTGTTTCAACTCTTAAGTGCACAATTGACACACATATTCGAGCACTTAAGTACTCCAAGTGTTTACAAGGTTATGTTCGAATTGGCAGGTATTCGTAAAATGGAATTTCAAAACTACGTATCGTTGCATAGAACATACGAACGGCCAATGAAGAGAAAGCTCGCGCAAGAAAAAATAATTTGCAATCATATGTCACCATGGAAGCTTTTCCGAATGCACTTTACAGGTTTCTTTTTCTTTTTTTCACAAAGGTTTCATGGATATCGCATAAATTAGAAAGGTACATGAGCTAACTATGAAGTCCAGCAATGAGTCCGAGATACAAGAACAAACATCTTCAGTGAGATCAATCAAAACGAAAAGTCGAAAGCTACTCAGTAACTAGCGCATGATAGTTCAGGGATCTGGATGTGAACAGGCCAGGTATTATCCTAAATCAATCGGACCAAGGATCCCAACCCTCCGGCCATCCGAGTTCCTCCGCAAGATCGGATAATCGAAAATCATCATAGTATTCGTAATATGCAGTGTCATGTTCTTGAACTCGACTAGACTGAGAGACAGGCAAATCTCCCTTGGAGCTGCCTTTGCGATGACTTTGCGGCTTCTTTTTGAGCTTAGATTCTTTCTCTCGGCGTCGAGCCTTTTCTGCCCACAATTTCAGTCCCTCTGGGTTTCTGCTACACCAGATGGCTATTTCCCGTGCTGCATATGCGTCTTCTAGAGCGCTATGACCAATATTGCTGTTCTGTATCTCCAAGCTTAAAAAGTCCTTCGCAAGGCTCTTCAGGCTCCACATACGGGGTAACGGCTTGGTAGGGATAATGGAAGGGAACACGGCCTCGGCAGTCAGAATGGCGGTGTCAACAATATTCGCATGGCAGATGCCTAGAACTTCGAGGTCAAATTTGAGAGACTGGCCTACTAGTATAGTAGAGTCGTCCATAAGCTCCCATAATTTATCGCGCGCCTCTAGCCAACCACTAAATACTGCTCCAGATAATATTGCACTGTTCATGGTATCTTTTGTTATACCACTGAATTCCGACCTCCAGTCAACTACCTCTTCCGAAGGAACGACATAGCGACTTATAAGTATTTTGCCTGTCAAAAGATCAACAACGCTAAGAAACGCAAGTACTTGGCGCTTCTTTCTCACTCCGACCATCTCGCAGTCAATAGCGATAGCCTGACAAAAACCCCCTCTTTGTCGATCTGCATGAGAGGTTTTCCGAAATTCATGGACTGGAATGCAACCTTTGAGAGAACGCTGGTTATTTCTTGTGTTTCCAGGTTCCAGTATGTATTTTTCGGTCCGAAGACGGTTCCATGAATGACGCTTTGAATGCAAATATTCTAATATGCGACACTGCTCTAAGGGATCTATAATGGTCGGGAAATTTAAAACGCCAATATTCACTCTTGGCAGAGCTTCTGTGACATTGAATGTAAGTCTAGGATGGGACAGTGATTAGAATTTTGGGTCAAGTACCTTGGACGGGACTCTCTTCGAAATCCGTCGGCGGCACATGAGGCAAGAAGCTGGATGAACAATGATCATCGGAAATTTTCATTTCATGTTCTGAAAGTTTCGCCGCCACCTCGGAAGAATGTGCATGGATATCTCTTGAGAACGAAGCTGGTGGTGATAATTTTTGAGTCATCTTCGGGATACTTGTTGAAGCACATCTAGACTGTTGATAATGCTGTATAACCCCAAGCTCATCTTTGAAGACCCTCTGACATATGGGGCAATTCAAAGAGTGGGATTTCTTTACAAAGTGATCTTTGACGTCAATCACACTCCTAAAGTTCTTTCTCTTGCATCCAGGACAGGAAAAGCGAGCCGAAGTTGCCATATTCAGAACGGAAAACTGTATCGAAATCCAAGCTTCATCTTGCATTGAGACAAAAGGCTCTGGTTGAAAGACAAAGATGGGACCCGCCGCCCTTCTTATGTTTCTGCCCAATACTTTCACTGGTGCCCAATGTATACGCGCGAACTTCCTCGTGCGTTACGTCGTAGGGGCTACGGGTAGGTACAGGGATTCGGAAAGCCACATAAGTGTGATAAGCCACTTTCATAGAGACTTTCAGTCTGACCAACCGTGAGACAAAAAGGGTAGTATTCGAAAATTAGATCACTGTTATCATGAGCGATGTCGACGATTGGAGATAACCCTGCTACTCGTAGCAATCGCGACTCATTCACAATTTTCAGTTCAAAAGTTGTCTTGGCGCCGAGGCGGGACCCCTTTAACCTTGTTTGCTCAAGATTGCAAATGTTTACAGACATTAATGCCGATTTGGAGCCTTGGAAATGATGAATCGCCTTCCGAACGAAATTTTACAGCAAATATGCCTCAACGTATGTCACTAATTGGCGTTCAGGGATCATGCTAATCCATGTTATTTCCCATGCTGATCAGGATTAGCTCGAGGGACCTGCATACTGTCCACCCAAAGATCTGTCCTCTTTTAGCCAAGTCAACCATATCTGCAATCAGGTGGCAATCCCTATCCTTTATCGAAATCTTATCCTTAAATTCAGGGACATCCAGACCCTGGAGGCTGCATTATCACAGGTGAAAGAAGCTCCCCGGGGAAGCTATTTCAAGAAATATGCCAGGAAGCTATCCGTTGTGTGCATGGACTTACCAGAAGACTGTGGAACCGAGCAAGTCCAAGGATGGGAGTCGGAGCCATGGGCGATTAGAAAAGCAACCGAGCACAAGCCGGCGACGCGAAAAGGCTTTTTGGAGCATTATATGACCTCTTGCTTCTCGCCAAGTGGCGGAGTCATATTTTCGAATGTTCCGAGTCGCAGGGCCCTTCGCAAAACCCGAAACTGGGCACCGGTTGTGTCACTCATCGCTAACTTAGACCGCCTTGAACAATTCAACTTTGTCGCGTGCAGCGACTTCACTACCAGCCTGATGCAAGCCTTTTCACGCCATCACCCTTATTGCGAGATCAATATCCTCAACAGACAAGAAGTTGGATACAACCTACCAAATCCAGAAGTCTGGAACAAGGTTATGGGGGGCTGTGAGTTCGATATGGATACCCTCCAGCTGCCGGGCCTTCACACACTGGTCATGTCTCTTCCTCGAGATTCCAAGCGACCGAAGGGATATCAGGAGCTTAGCGAGGTCTTTCCTTTCTTATTCACTAGCCCGGGGTTGAAGCACCTTTGTTTTGAGAGCAATCAGAATTTAAATACATCCAGCCTCGAAATGATGCGAGCGACATGGCAAAGCTTGCTTGATACAAATTATCCTAAGCCAATAACCCAGCTGGAATCCCTCTCAGTCGACACCAACGGAATTCAAGGAGGTTTTCTTCACGAATTAGCCGCCGCCGGAAATCTTTCTCAACTTCGCACATTGGATATTGGTTGGATTATCGATCCAGCAAGTCTAGCCAGAACTGCTGGGCTATTTCCAAATCTTGAGAGACTATTCATTGATCTTATCCACCGGAATCCGCCCGTTGTTATCAAGACTGACATTGAAGAATCAATTGCTGGGATACTGGCCGTCCGCCCTTTGAGATATCTTTACATTAGGGGCCTCCGTAGTGTCGAAAGCTTGGAAAGGATCATTCAACACCATGGTCCGTCATTGAAGGGACTAGCACTAGTGCCGGCCGCCGGCAAGCTCCACGAGTACCCGAGGCTTGATTCTTCCGAGCTCCATGAAATGGCGATTCGTTGCCCGAACTTGGAAGAATTGCGTTTTCAGGTCCCAAGGTCTGGAGGTAATCAAGCAGAGTGCGAGATGTACAAAGCTTTTGGCAATTTCCGCAATCTCCAAAGAATATTTCTGGATCTAGACTTTGATGCTCGGCCAAAGATACCACCAATGGGCAGTCATGTAACAAAAGATCTCGACGTCCTCCGACAAACGTTCATAAATGCGGCCATGGATGAAAACTTGGCTCTCCAGATTTGGAACATGATCAAAATTAGGAATTCCAGTTTGAAAGACCTACGCCTTCTCCCATTCGGAAACCAACGTTTTGCTCCCGATGAGCGTTATTTGCTCTTCTGTTGTGCACGATCATATTTACTCACGCATTATAACCTTGAGAAACCTGGATTTCCGGCCATAGAACAAATTGGGAAAAGGGCATGGGAGGTAAAACGAGCGAGAAATGAGACCATTGTGGCTGATGTCATCCGTGATGGAGAGCTCTTTCTCTCCGATGGAGTTACATCTGTTCTTCACGAGATTTGGCCCAGGGTGCACAAACAGAGTGACTGGTGGACCTGTTGGACTAGCTTACCTTTGCAACCAGACAGCGAAATCATTGATGAATGTATCGAAGCATGAGCAGTCATTCCTAGAGAATCACATAAAATTCCAATTACCTGATATCGGAGACTTAAAGATTCAAATGTTGGGTTCCCGCGACAGCATAGATTTCCTACCTTGTGAGGCCTATAACATACGCATGGAAGTTTGTACGGACGATATTTTTCGCCTTAGTCCAGTCAAGTCTCCTGGGGGCTTTGAGCAATTCTACATTATGCTGCACACCTGAAGTGCTGACGTGGCCTGGTCTCCCCAGGAAATTGCCCAAGCGGCATGATTGCTGCCTCGTCATAATCGCCGATAGTGAATAGTGAAGAATGCAGAAGACACTTGGAAATCAAGCAGCTGACCCTTGCGTCATCCATCCAAAAGCCTGGAATGCTCAATTCAGCCTGAGATCGACCGTGAAATTGCCCTGATGTTTACCCATTATGTCTTTACATCTCACACAATATACGTGAAAACTTTTTGACTTTTTCAGCGGCATCTCCGTTGAATGCCGAGCACCTTTTTTTTCCAAATTCCAAACTTGACTTCAATCTTCAGACTCGGGAACGCTTCGGGCTGCAGGGCCGAGCCTAAAGTAGATTAGTCTCCGCAAAGTCAGTCCCCACAAGGATCGCAGGGATCGACAATCCAGGCACTGTAGAGTTTTGTACTCTGTATGGGGTATCGATATGATCTTCTTCGGCAAATGTATTGGAAAGAAATTAAATCCAATGTTTGACATGCTGGAGAACGCCATCCTGCTTTTCGCGAAACTTTATGAAGCTCTACTACTTGTTGTGAGCAAACACATAGTATCCGTCTTTGCTATGAACATGGGTGCATTCAAGTTTGAGCCGGTCATCAAGATTTGCACCCTGATACTTTATTTCAAGAACCGAAATGACTTCGGATGTGGGACTTAAAAGTATACAGCTCTAGCCACTGACGTAGGTGCCAATCCTTTCGCTTGACACTTACGCTGAAGCTATAGTGGAAAGCGCACACCCCCGCAAGAGCGGGCGATCAATACCGTAAATATCCTCAATGCCGCATTATATGACTGCGCAGTAGATCAAATTATGGGCCTAGTCAAGAGAATAACTCTGATAAAACGTCCAGATAAGAATATTTTGGGTATCAGGTGGAAACTGCTACGCGTTCACGGTTGAATTGCCCTTTCGTGCAGTCCCTGCCGGTCAATTAATATGCACCACACTCGACAGCAGGAACACTAATTCAAGCTTGAAACTTTCGTGGAAATTTTAAGCGTTCCTGAAGATCCTTTCTTCATACGATTGAATGCATGGACACTTACACAATATCCCGTTGTCGTGTCAGTCTAGATGCTGCTTAATTGAGATTCATCATGACGCGTCCGTTTGAATGGAAGCTTGACCGGTCCAAGCGTTATAGGATCCAAAAGTTTAAATGCTGCCATGGTTAGTTAAATACCTAATCACCAGACCTTGGAAGTGTACATTTCGAAATCCGTGCTTGAGAGCTTCTCGCCTTCCAAATTTACTTTCTCCTCTACCTGGAAGCTTTACCATGTGGTTCCAGACAGTTGCCACTCTGGCGGCCTTTGTGGGCTTTACGACTGCTGCTTCAGTAAACGCAAACCAGGCTAGATGCAAGGCCTCCAATTTTCAAAGATATATTGATGCCAATGGAACGCAAGCCAGGGTACAGTGGACGACCTATATCCGTCAGAATGGCTCTTTCAATCCGATGAATTATACTTCCGTCTCTGAGTACCCCACCAATCTCCCTGAATCATGCGGTGCGCAGATCAATGTGAAGTCGGAGAGAACTCAAGCTACCTTGTTGGCTTGATTATGCCATTCGAATGGAATGGCAGGCTGCTGTATGCTCTCATCTCTTTTGAACTTTGCGCATGGCGATAATAACCGTTTTCAACAGAACAACTGCCGCTGGGGAGGCATCAATTGGGTTGACATGGTAAGAATTTCTCTGGGGTGAAATGCGACCTACCTCAAAGATCATGGCATTGAACTGTTTTCTCATACTGTCTACAGGGTACCGGGACCCATTATGGATTTGCAACCCTATCAAGCAACCTGGGTCATGTTGGGGTTGATACGGCCGGCACATGGGCAATTGGCAGACCTCAGGCCGTCATTGATTGGGGCTACCGGGCATGGCACGGTGTCACAGTACTGGGAAAGCTCTTTATCAAAGAGTGGTATGGCTCAGCTGCTGAGTATAGCTACTTCTACGGATGTTCAACTGGTGGAAGACAGAGTATGAAGAACATGCAAGGCTATCCTGACGACTATGATGGTATCCTGGCAAGTGCTCCTGCATGGTGGACTACCCACCAACAGCTGTACAACCTTAAGCAGACTACCTACCAGGCCCCTGCCAACTCATTTCACACGATTCCAGAGAGGATGTTTGATATTTTGGCGACAGAGGTTCTGAGACAATGTGACCCGCAAGACGGTCTCGTGGATACCATTATCTCCAACCCCCAGGGATGCAACTTTAACTTAACACATTGATGTGCAACTCTATCAGCGCTGCGGATGAGTGCTTGACGGCTGCACAGCTCAACACACTTTACAAGATCTATAATGATTGGGTCGGCGTAACCAGACTTATGTCTATGGTCACATGTAGCTCGGAAGGGAAGTGAGGCTGCATGGCTACTTGGAAACATCGGCTTAGGTGAGGATAGTACCATTGACCAGCAGCTGTGGTATCCGCGTGATCTTATGGGTCTTGGTGACAGCTTCAATTGGGAAGACCTTGACTTCAGCACCATGGAGCTCGCTGATAAACTGAATCCCGGAAACGCCACTGCCGACAAATACGATATTAGTGCTTCCCAAAAACGGGGTGGCAAGTTTCTTCACTACCATGGGCTGTCGGATGCATACGTCTCCCCGGACGCTAGTATCTATTACTATGATCAGGCCTCCAGAGCTTTGGAGCCTCAGGGTATTGAGATGGATGATTTTTACAGAATGTTCCTCATTCCCGGCATGGAGTAAGTTCTCACTTACAAATATCAAGTTTCACTTCATTCTAATCATCTTTCACTCTTCCAAAACAGGCACTGTATCTCTACTCCTGACAACACGAATGCTCCTTGGTACATCGCTGGTGCCAACCAAGCGGCCACTATCAATACTGGAACCTACAGTGTACCAGGATATAGAGACGCTAAGCACGATATAATCATAGCCATGATGTCTTGGGTTGAGAATGGAACCGCACCTGACAGCATCATCGTTGTAACCAAGTGGAAGAACGATACTACCGCAACTGATGTGCTTCGTCAGCGTCCGATCTGCCACTACCCATACCAGGCAAAGTATCATGGGAAGGGCGACCCGGATGAGGCGAGCAACTGGTCCTGCAAGTTGCTATACTAGTAGTATTGCATGTCTCTTATGGTTGCTAGCATCCACATAAGAGGATTAGATGATAGTCTGGGTGAAATTTGCTACTTGATAGAGCCCGTCGACCCATAGTTTGAGTATGACGTCGCTAGAGATTAACGTCTATGTCGTTAACATGTACATAGATGCATATTCTTTTGGGGTTGTATTCCATGATGGTGGAAGGATGTGGCAGCAGCAGACGAAGTGATATTTCGAACTTGAAGGGTGGCTTAGCTCGTTATAAGATGGCTCAAGGTGGTAAGCAGAATTGTTTGTCGCTGGCATTTGGAGAACCACAAGCCACTTTGTTCTGTTCTTTTTTGTTTCTTTTCCTTTTTCACAAGATCTAGAATAATTTCTAGTAAAGCGGCTGTTGGATACAATGGCTAATACTACAAGGCTTTGGCTCACGCAGAAGTCAACCACGGTTAGCCCATCTATCCACTCCACTACCCGCGCTCAAACTATAAAACTAAATCTGATCAACACATTGATGCAAAAGAGAAAAATAATATGTAGTTGGTCGATGAACCGTATACAGCTAAGTAGCGTCACTAATAACGAAGAAAGCATTGGTTCTACCAACCCTCAAGTCAGAAGCTACACATTCCTATGCGCCAAAATGAACATACGATGCCCAGTGAAGTGGTCGCCTACAATACTCCCTGCTGCTTGAAATCTTCAAAACGGCCTTATGAAGAGCCAGTGCAATCGATCGATCTTCAGACTCCAAAGAATCACCCTGGCAAAGCTCAGAATAGAACGAGCTAGCAACTTCCACGCAAACATTGTCATCCACAGGCCAAAGACATCCAATAACATGTCTAAATCCAGCGACTTGAAAACCGCTCACGACATGCAGCATCTCATCATCGAGCTTCTTGACCCGGCTCTCTGCGGTCGAACACGCGGATAGAAAAGCCATTCCGCCCAAGGTGCTATCACTATTGCAAAGACTACGCACACTGAGAATATCTTGAGTTGGGTTGCTCGAGTCTCCGCTCTGAAGGAGAAGGCCACTTTGAAAGGGGTCTGTTACATTCGAGACTCCGTGGCAGGCAAAATGAGCAATCTTGCATTGGAACATGTGATCTAACACAGTTGCCGCGTTTGGTTTGTGAAGAGCTTCGCAGTTCATTGAAGATCCTAGAATCTGTGAGACAGTAGATGACTCGATCTCTGCCTTTGGAAGTTCAAATGCACCTGGAGTCTCGGGCATTGAAACAACAAGTGCCTTGATGGGTTTCTTTTGAGCTGAGGTGACAGCGGCAGAACGCTCTCTCGAGTGTTTCAACGCCTTGATCGATGATGCGTAAGAGGATAGTACCCGAGACCACGCATTCTCTGTTGATCCTGGAGAAGCATCTCCGGCAGCATGGAATGGGAAAGAACTTGCAAGGCCAGAGCCAATCCACCAGACTCTTGGAAGTTTCTCGGGATCTTGTTGGACTGGATAGGCCAGATGATCAGCAATTGGTTTCACGCAGCTGCGCCATAGCCAGATAAGAAATTGACGATAAGCTTTGTTCATCTTCCCTCGATCTCGCGATGAAGATGTTGTCAAGTTCAGCTCAATCCACCGTTGTGTTTGAACTGAATCAGCCGCTGGAAGCGAAATCGACGAGATTTCTGTTGAGCGAATTGAAATTGCATGGCTCCCAATATTCGTTATGTTAACTATGATTATGGTGCCATTTTCCCTTGCCACATTAATCATCTGCTCCTCGGTGAGTCCTTTCTGGAAAGAACTAAGCCCAGGAAGCTCGCGTATTTCCGTAATGCATTGCTCCAGCTGTTCAATTGTATTTTGACGTGCTTGAGTTGTGAGTTGCTCTGGGCCTTTCAATGATTTGCTCTCTGAAAGCCTAGCGAGCTCGACACGAAGATTCTCATATTGCGCGCATAGTTCAGGACTCGCGGATTTGAGCTCAGATGTATCACTTCGATCATCTAGGAGAAGGCTTATAATTATAGTCCTTCCTTGTTCCAAGAGAGCAAGAGCTTCTGCGTGCGAGTTTTCGGTTTTAAATGCGAGGGAGCATGCCTTGGTAGCCAATCCTGAAAACAGACCAACAATGTATTGCCGGTCTTGGAAACTCAAAAATCGATTATGTACATGAGGTAACAACGCGATTGCTTGCGCAGACACCATGTAAGCCACTTGAAGCTGATTCAAGTCATCACCAAGAAGATTTAAAAGTGAGACTGCAGCTTTTATTCTCACCAAAGGTGAGGCATTCACACAGTTCCATCCTCGATAAAACAAGTCAAATGCTTCTGTCTTCCGGGTAGGATATAGGGAAAGCCCCTTTCCCGTATAAATCAGACATTCCGCCATTGATGGGTGGTCTTGGGGCGTAATTTCAATAGCTTTGAAACTGAATTGAAGGGCTTCTTCTATATCGTTCTGCTGCCGAGTTTGTCTATACCGACTTTGAAGCCTATGGCCCAGGTTTATCAAATAAGCACCAAGATCTAAATGATCATTTGGTGTGAGCTCAACGGCTCGGCGGCTTGATATTATGGCATCTTCTAAGTACTTCATCTCGTGAGATTGCTTGAATTGATCATGCAGCTTGTTAGACAAGTTGGCAAGCCACTTTGGTAGGTCAGGATGATTTTCTGGGGTCAAACCAATTGCTCGGCGAATCAAAGATACAGCTTCTTCCAAGTCTTCAAATTGCTTGGTTCTTCCGTATCGATATTGCAGCAAGTTGGCGAGGTCATTTTGGAAGGTAATGAAGTAGTAATAAGTCTGGGGTGTCTTATCAATACCCTGACGCACAGTGCGGATTGCCTCTTCCAATATATCTAGTCTTCCACTCCTGGCGTACTGTTGTTCTAATTTGATCGCAAGATTCACAAACCATTGTCCAATATCAAAATGGTCTGAAGGTGTGAGATCGATTGCCTGACGGCACAGTGTGACTGATTCTTCGAGGTCTTCCATATTTCCAATTCGCTCATATCTGCACTGTAGATGGCTTGCCAGCCCACCAAGCCATGTCGGAAGCCCTGGGTGGCCATCTTTTGATAGAATAATTGCGTTTCGTGATGTCTGAATTGCTTCTTCAAGATCTTCTCTGGTGCCGAATCTTTCGTATCTAGCTCGGAGCATAACTGAAAGATTGTTCAGCCACCCAGCTAACTCACTTTTGTCCTCAGAAGACACCTCAATGGCCTGATGTAGCATTTTAATTGCTTCGTTGAGATCCTCGGTCTTTCCGGTAATTTCGAATCGCACTGTAAGTGCACTTCCCAGTGCATCAAAAGCCCCTGCACGATCTTCGTTATCATGTGAGTTGCTATCAAGGGCTTGTCGAGATATATTGATCGCGTCGTCTAGACTCGCAGTGAGCTGTGTGCACTCATAATGAGCAAGTTTGTTGTTTGCTAGATTTCTCAACCACGTCGATATATCAGGGGAGTCGCTGGGTGCTTGCTTGACTGCTTCAGAGGAAGCTTGAATTGCCTCTTCAAGATCTTGGATGTGCCCAAACCTATCATGACGAGCTTTCAAGATGGCACTAAGACCATTTAGCCATATAGACAGTTCATTTGGATCTTGATCAGGGATTTCAATGGCCTTTCTCAGTATACTAAGACCTTCGTTTATATCGTCTATATTTTCTGATTGATTGAACCGATCAGACAGCGCATTAGCCAGGGTGTTCAGGCTTCTTGCTTGGTACACAGAACTCTTTGGGGAAGTTTGAACAGCCTCCCGAGACCATTTTATGGCATTTTCCAAGCTTTTCATGTCTTGAGTGCGCTTGAAATGGTCTCGAAGATAAATCGCCTGGTCGTTAAGCAGCAAATACAGTCTTTCCTCGGTAGCTGGAGCACGCTGTATAATACGATCGTTTGCCTGAATGATTTCCTCTAGATCATTCACTGCTCTCGATTCTGAATATCGATGCCCAAGGAGTCTTGCAAGCTGAGAAAGTCGACCCAAAGTCTCAAGTTGTTGATCTTGGCAGGCTTTTTGAAATATTCGATCAAAAGTTTCATCTATTTCGATGTTGAAGACCTCCTTGCTCATTCTCATGTACCCCTCAGGATTCATTTCGTCCTCTGATAGTTCTTCTATTGAGAGACGGGAGCTAAAGATGGCTTCATCTAGAATCTTCAAGCTCTTTGATCCTTCATATGATTCCTCCAATGCTAATGCTAAGCGAGCAGAAAGATCCGGAAGAAATTGATTCTTTTCAGACCTAGTCTTGACGGCATTTTGAACGATATCAAAAACTTCTTGTAGATCCTCATGTCGGTTCAACGAGGCATAGCGATGCAGTAGCCTCTCTCCTAGACTGTTGCCGTATATTACAGACTTGGGCGGATCTTCGGTAGCAAGCTGGAATGCTTTTCGGGTTGCGTCAATGGCATCATCGAGCCTCTCGTTGTCATTTGAGTTTTCGTATTGAAGCCATAGTCCATCTGAAAGACGGCCTGAATGCTCAGCCAGTTCGTCGCTATTCTCGGACAGGATGCTAATCGTGCATCGGCTCGTTTGAATCGCTTCCTCGAGGTCTGCAATCTTTTCGGTGACTGTGTAGCGTTCCATGAGATACATCGCGAGGTCGCCAAGACAGGCAGCGCGATCAGGATCATTCTCATCCATCTCTGCAAGCGCTGTTTGGCACATCTCGATACCTTCGTCATAGTCGTCAGGCTCATTAGGATCCTCCATATTAGCTCTCTGTGTTCAGTAGGTCAGCGCTTTGTCTGCGCAGTAGATCGTGGTCTCGATTCGATGTGGTTGGGATATATTTCCCATCGCTGGGGACCTTTATTTTGAGATAAGAGGTACGCCGGGTCTTCAGTGTCTCGCTTACAGGCTGCCATGAATAATTGCACCAATGAATGACGGTCACTAAGCGCTGGAATCAGCAGCTATTCGCTGCTTGGAAGATGACATATATTTGGCATCTACTCCGCAGGGGAGATTATGATGCAGTGCGGCCCAATTGTGCGGGGCTGAGCCTCATCTGAGTACTGTGGGTCATAGGGGCCACTAGTCATTTTGCTTTGATGTCTAGTTTCCAGTCACCTCATCCCAAAACTCAGGCACCAAGGCAAAATTGACATATGGCCTCTATAACCATAGGTACATGAAGTACTTTTGCGCATTGGGCTCTCTCAAACTAGTTCGCATGGCTAGTCTGCCTCAGGCTTCTTCTCCTCTATCGTTCACCTACTCTTTTCATGTCAATTGAAATCAAATCCAGAATCGAATAGACATAAATTCTCCGCTTTGTGCAACACAAAGCAAAACACATGATACTCTTCACTCCTGGAACTTCTTGCCTATCCTTCAAGCTCGCTGTTCCTAGTTTCATATTGCGGAGGAACTACTAGCAGCTTTTAGCCCACAGAAATCCGCCTTGCGCAATCTGCAACCATCCAGGCAACAGGTGTGATATTCACGCTATAAATTGCATGTTTGCTCTCTGGCCTTTACTTTTTGTCACAATTCGCCCTTCGTGACCCGTCACTTGCGGTACAAACAGTCCTGTAACATCACCATACAATCTCCATTATATTGCTATTAGTCGAGAGTCGAGCTTTGGGCAAAATGCGAGAAAATGTTTTTCTCCCTCGGTTTCTCCCGCTGCCTTCAATCAAGTTAGGGAGATTGCTATGCAGCGTGGATGATCCTCAGCAAGATTACGTCGACGCAACCCCGCCTCCCGATTCTTCTATCATAGAGAGACTCGAAACGCACTATGCGGGCACCGAAAGTCTTGCGAAAAGCCGCGATTTCACCTCAGACTTGACCTCTTTTCTTTCAACGTCGATCTCACGGCGGACCGAAACCTCCGTCCACATTACAGCCAAAGAGGCCAGGACATACTATCTTGACAACAATAGCCAGTGGTTTCGTGGCATTGTTCAGGAGAAAGAAGTTCGCAAATGGATTGAGCGTGTTGTTGACGAGGGCGAGACTATCTACTTGGTTGTTGGATACCATACAGTCCTAAATGCTCATGTTGTGGAGACTTCAAAAGAGAGCAACAGTCTTGGTGGAAATCTGACATTTCCTGTTTCCGCTGCCTTAGCCGCTACTGGTGTGGTTATACCGCTGGGGAATCTGATTGATCCCAGTATTGGTAGCTCTCATGAACGATCAAAAGATCACAGAAGGCAATCCATAATTCAAGGCGAGCAGATTGTTGCAGTTCAGTATCGAAGAATCAAATTTAAGTTTTTGTCTAGCAAGAGCATTGACAAAGCAACTCTAGAAAAGGGAACGAGGTGGGAAAGATACGATCGTCCCCGATACCTCCAGGATGATGGAGATGATGTTGTCGAGGTGGAATTGGAGGATGATCTGGATCTTGAAGGAGACTGGATGAGCGAGGCCATCGGCGAGGATGAAGTACTATTCTCAACGAACCTTGCCTTGGATGCATGATATTATTGATTCTCATGCGGATTTATCAGTCGATAAATTATTGGAACATGTTTGTATCATATTTCTGCTCACCCAATTTTCCAATTCATTGTGGACTTTACCCTACTTTTTCAAAAATTTGGCCCAGTTAGAGATAGTAAGCTCAAGAAGTGAACGGCTTATACCTCGTCCGTGGGGTGTCCGATGACCATCCACTTAGACATATTGCGTGTCTCCTGCACCCTCGTTCCGTCTCTTTTTTGGAGGGGAAATTAATAAATAAATATTAATAAAAAAACAAGCAAATTAGCCGAAGAATACCCCTGCCGAGATGATACCTAATGTGGCAGTTGATTCGGGAAGCTAGAGGAATGACGAGGCGCAATTGTGGAGCGCACGGTCGCAAAAATACTGTCTTGAGAGAAGGAATACATTATGAGAAGATAAGATAAGAGTCGGGGTAAATAATGAATCGGAAATAATTCATTAATGAACCCAAGATCACGGAAATGGGACAGTGGCGCCCCGACCGAGCTTGACCAAGCTTTCAAAGTGGGGGGGGGCTGGGAAAACTACGCAATCCTTGCACTCATTCAATGACCCTCATTCTTCATACAACACCAGCAACAGCCCAAATGACAATAAAAGTAGCAATTATTGGCGCAGGGTATATGACCAGTCCCTTCTTCGATTCTCCAGACGCTAATCTATCGCAGCCCCGGTGGCCTGGTGACCCTCAAGACCTTACTGGAAGCATCCACGCCCGAGCAGCAGATCGAGGCGTACCTATTCGAAGCGTATGTTTTCAAGACTTGGCCCCAGTGCTCCCTTCAATATTAACGTATATTCCACAGTGAGTCTGATGTCGGCGGCACATTCAACTACCGCTCTTACCAGAACGCCGAATTGGTAAGCAGTAAGCAATTGACCACATTCTCGGATCATCGCTTGCCGCTTGAAACTCCCGATCATGTGTCATTGCCCGAATATGTCGACTATCTCCGGTCTTATGTTGAGCGGTTCAATCTGGGACCATATATCAAGTTCAACTGTCCCGTCGTTCGCGTGTCTCCGCTCGATGATGGTTCCAGCTGGGCTCATCGAGTGAGCTATGTGGACCGGAATGGTGGAGATGAAGCCAAGGAGAGTCTTTTTGACTGTTCGCACATTGCTGTCTGTACTGGACTTCATGTTGAGCCAAATGTTCCTGATATTTCAGGTATTGAGAATATTCAGGGTGACGTATTCCACTCATCGCTTTACAAGGGCCGCGATCAAGTAGCTGGCAAGAAAGTCCTTATCTTGGGTTGCGGTGAAACAGCGATGGGTAAGTTGATCCAAGTGATTTAGAAAATACAAATCTAACACATTGAAGATATTGCCTATGAATCCATCAAAGCCGACGCCCAGTCAGTCACCATGTGTTTTCGCACCGGCTTTCTCTCCTTCCCCAAACAACTCAGCCGATTCCAAGTATTCGGCAAGACCTTCAGTGGTGGTCTTCCAATTGATGGTCTTATCACCAATCTGTTCGAAACTGCATATGTTCATCGGGCAGTGGCTAGCAGCAGATTGCGCTGGTGCATTTCGGACTTTGTGATTAAGCGAGTTCTCTGGTTTCTGACTGGCACCCAGGCCGGTATGAACCAGCATGTCGGTGCTCTTCCTAAGGAGCGACTAGGAAGGGCATTTGTCTTTCTTAACAAGAGCAACAAAGCGATGCCTTATCTCAATCGCCCCTACAAGACATATAATCCGTTTTTAGCCTTGATCGGTAACCGCTACATTGATCCTCCTGAGGATGCTACATCTGATCGAGTCGTCGACACTTGCACCTGGCCGAGGTATGTTGATGATATGGGACAAGTTCATTTCCAGCCAAATCACGATCGAAAAGATTGGCAGCGAATGAAAAATAGAAATATCCAGCCAAATTGCGTGGTTTATTGCTCTGGGTATGTTTCTTATAATTTGTTACGTGACCTGCCAATCCTAAGCTAACGTTATGTCCCAGATACAAACAAACTTTCCCGTACCTTGACTCGTCATATCCGACAGCATCAGACGCTGAAATCCGAAACATTATCAACCCAACAAATCCAGACATCGCATTCATCGGCTTCGTACGTCCTGGAGTTGGCGCAATCCCACCCATAGCGGAACAACAAGCCATGTGGTGGACATCACTCATAACAGGTCGCATGCAGATGCCCAAGGATCCTCCTCACTATCACCTCCTTGCAGCGAAGGGATCTCGAATTCAATACGGCGTGGACCACAGCGCGTACATGAGTACTTTGGCTAAAGATTTCGGTGGTGCTCCAGGACTCCTTGAGCTGTATCGTCGCCATGGGTTGCAAATTCTGCTAATATACTGCTTTGGCGCATCATTTGTTACATTTTACAGGTTGATGGGACCATTTGAGTCACCCATTGCGCCTGAGATTGCTCGGACGGAATTGGCCGAGACCATCCTCCGACGGGGCTATATCGGAAATCTCTTCTTTGGGGTTATACCGATGCTCTTTTATGGTGTCATTAATACTGTGGCTTTGTTACTTGACTTTGTCGGGTTGCTTCCTCGTGAGGCAAATATCGAGTGTGGTGAATCCTCCTAACGGATTCAGTCGAATGAGGTCCATTCCACTTTATTTTCTTGGGTCGGGTTAAAACACTATTCCTTGTACGGGAGGCTTGGAGATATAAAACAAACTAGAACAACCATTCAACTTACTGTCTAGAACCTTGGGAAAAACATTTCGAATTTCCCTTCACAGCCTTTATTTTGCGTTACTTAAGCTACTGTCCCTGTACCTGTGCCCACGTCTAAGATACTTGAATTTGCTGTTTGAACCGGGATAGATGGATGAACATCGTATCCAAAGAGCTGCACATTCACATCTGACCATTTACAGTCAGCCGCTACCATTTTGTTGGCGAGGCGTGCCTTGTTCTGTTGGATCGTCTTCGGATACTTTCAAAAGCTAAATGATCCCAAAGCTTAAGATATTTCTCTCGGAATATCTGCAGGACTCGGATTATCTGTCACCGATGACGCCCACTTACTTGAGCGATATGTCATATGATACAACTGCCCATTTATGGCCCTTAAACTTGGCTGTCCGTCTTGGCTGTCACCCAAAGCCGCCGAAGTAGCACGAACCAAGAAAGGATACGCCCCATTTCCAAGGCTCACTATGAGCCAATGATAGTGCACCAAACCTCCAGTTTCCAACCCCCGCACTTGCCATATGTGGAGAACTCCGGCGACACTTTCCTTTAATTCCAATATGTTCCCTCCATCGTAGAAGAATTCCTAGATCTCTACTAGTATTCTTCCCCAGTTTCTTTTATATATAGCGTTATGCGGCGAAATAAGGTAGTCCCCTGGTACGTGACCCATATTTGATCAATTATAAACCAATCACTGACTCGGAAATGGCAATAGCCAGGAATGCCGCAGTAAGTGCCATCGATAACGAACCCGACGGTAGAAACTAACGGATCATTTCGTCTCAGGTCGACATGTAAAGTGTGAGTTTATGCAAGGTACTTTTGAAAGCCGAATACTGACGATCGGCTAGGTGATGGGCAGAAGCCAAAATGCCATCGTTGCGAGCGCACAGATTCTTCCTGTATCTGGCAAGCCGCTCCGTCCGGCTTTCGCCACGGGTCCAGTGCAAGTGCTCAGTATGATTTTGCAGATGATCAGCCTTGGTTGCCGATCGGAATAGGTCCGTACAAGATCCTCATCGGCATGATTTCGGTGCTGTACTGCATCAACCTGCATCAGCGAAAAACGTCGGGATATGATATTCCCCCTTACAGCTGCTTACCCGAATCTTAGTGGATTACAACTATGTCGACGAAACGGATGAGATAGCCCAACTATACATTCGAGAATATGAATCCACAGTATCATTCTCCACGGTATCGGAGAAACGTCGAGGTGAGACATCTGTTGAGAATCACACTCTTCACGAGCGCTCCATTCTCAACGAGCCCGTTCGATCACAATCATCGGGCCATTTCATGACACCTCATGTGCATGATAGAACTCTGAAAAATTATTCGCCGTACGCGGTAGAGTTGTCACCGAGGATCCACCCTTCACTTTCATCAGCTTCTCCTCATCTCTCATATAGCAGCAATGCATCCCCGGGGTCTAGAGACTATCTTTATCCCGCGGGTGTCGAACTGCCTAATTTGAATGAGCGCGAAGCCTGTCTCATGCGATATTTCGTTGTTCAACTTGCCCCCTGGGTATGTGCCAAAGATTCGGCAACATATGTTCTGTTCGTCGGTGCTAATAACTACATTTTTATTCAGTTTGACATATGCGACGGAGACAGAAATTTTGCTTGCACAGTGCCACTACGGGCTCGAACATGTCCACCTCTACTTAATGCCATTTATACTGCCTCCGCTAGGCACTTAAGCCGGATCAAGAGATACTGGCATGGCAATAAAGTACATTATGGTGGCAAGATATTGCCGGACCTTAAGCCAGAGACAGCGATTCACTACCACAACGAGTGCATTGCGCATCTTGTTTCAATTTCAGACCATTCGCGAGAAGCTCAGGATGAGAATCTTCTTGCCGCGGCTGTAATTTTACGTTTTTATGAAGAAGTTGATTGTAAGTCACATCCAAGTCAATGGCCATGTCTTACTCGTTGTTAATGAGAGATGTCTAGTCGAATCAATGGGCGAAGACACTGAGAACGGATTAAAGGGAATTCACATCTTCTTGAATGCCCAAGTAAGGTCCGCAGTGTCTGGATACGGCCTCCGGCACGCCACATACTGGATCGCCCTACGACAAGAAATCACCACAGCGTTTAGTAAACAACGAACGTTCCGCCTCCCCTTAGAACCCTGTGAACCTTATCGATCCTTTGAGCCTGCCGATGACTATGTCTGGGCAGATAGACTAGTCATCCACTGCGCCGATGTATTACAATATTGTTACGGATCCGAAGAAGAAGACGTAACGAGGGACCGCAGCATCTCCTCGAGCATGGGTATCATTCGCCAAGTTCCGGGTGCCGACATGCGCATCGCGCGCTACGAAGAACTCGTCCTTTTTGAAACCTTTTGGGCTGAGATGGGCCCGCCCAGTTTCAAGCCTATCTATTCCCGTGAACCTGACCGCTCACGCGGTGAAGTCTTTCCCGAGCTGTGGTACCTGAACAACTGCCACGTTGCAGGTCTTCAATTCCTCGAACTTGCGCGAATTCTCCTCACGGTTTATAACCCAAAACTTCCCCGTTTAGGACCTGGTCAGCGCACAGCAATGCGATCAGTAGATCAAAAGGTGCGATCCATTGTACTGCGACTATGTGGCATTGCGCTTTCCAACGAGCATAGTCCTCCTGGTCTGGTGACAGCTTCGGCTGCGATTGGAATGTGTGGAGATCGTTTTACCGAGAGATTCGAGCAAGAGGCTTTGCTTGGATTACTTGTCAAGCTAGAGGATGAACATGCGTATCCTACGTTGAGTACGCAAGAATCGTTAAAGCTCGCGTGGGGGTGGGAAGGGTACGGTGAATCGGAGTAACTGCGATGCTGGCACGATGTCATGAAATTAAGTTGTATCACTGTAAATTCCGATGATCGCGATAATTAATATACTTTTTTTTCCTCTGTCTCTCTCTGTTCCTTGGAAGAAATAATCAGCTGCCTCAATTGCGGAGAACCCTCAACCAGAAGGGATAAAAAAGTGGACAAGGTGGGGGAATATCAATCACATTAAGTTCCATAAAATAAATAAAACAAATCATTAACTTCTCCATTATCCGCGCCTTGCTAATATTTTAATGATCGGGAACCTAATTCCAAGGTACACGCCCTCCACCAAACCCCGTACACAAATGAACGTGGGGGGGGATTGAAGTGTGGGGGAAGTGGAGTAACTAGAGTAACTGGGGAAGGTAATTGTCGCCGGCAGATTACTCCTTCCAGCCTAACTCTCGCTACGCCCCCAAGCCACGATGTCGGGTGTTTGATTGTCCGCTGAGGGGCAGAAGGAGGAGAACAGCTCAGCAAGCTAGAAATTCTGTAGCTTTATAACTAGTTTGATCTGGCAATCGTTTTCCATATTTCGCAAATCATCTCCGAAATTCGTTATCTTTTTATATATACCCAATTCCTTCATAATGACCGACAAGCTTCAGGTAGCCGTTGCAGGCATTGGACGCATGGGTAAGACTTTCAATTACCCCGCGAGCTCCGACTTTGTGTGCTTTTCGTTTGTTTTGAACACACGAGAAGACCAGACAAGACCAGACAAAAGAATGAATTGGTTTTAATTTGTTATTTGCACAGGTATGCGCCATGCGCGTCACTTTGCAACTCTTACACCCCGTGCCGAGCTCATTGCTGTCTGCTCTCCTGTTCAGGCTGAGCTGGATGCCGCTAAGAACGAGTTCAAGGGTGTCCACACTTACCTCGACTACGAGGATATGCTGAACCAGGAGAAGTCTCTCCAAGCTGTCGTCGTCTCCAGTGCTACCACCGTGCACGCCGAACAAGCCATCAAGGCAATTGACCGCGGACTCCACGTCCTCTGCGAAAAGCCCATCAGCACCAGTCCCGAGATTGTAAGTTGAATTGGAGACCCCCATGCAAAACAGAACAGAACAGAACTCGACATAACCAGAACCTAACATACTAACATCTCCTCTTCTCTTTTCTAGTCTCAATCCGTGGTCGACGCCTACGCAGCCTCTATCAAGAAATTCCCCAATCAAAAAGTTATATGTGGTTTCTCTCGTCGCTTCGACGCCTCATACCGCGATGCACACCGTCGCTTGGCGACTGGCGAATTCGGCACACCATCCGTCTTCCGCTCACAAACCTGCGACAAGCTCGATCCTAGTGGATTCTTCGTTGCCTATGCCGAGTTCTCAGGTGGTATCTTTGTGGACTGCTCTATTCACGATATCGATCTCGCTCTTTGGTTCTTCGGTGAGGACATCAAGGTTAAGAGTGTTGCTGCAGTTGGTATTACAGCTGTGCAGCCTGATCTGCGCAAGCACAATGATCGCGACAATGCGGTTGGTATTATTGAGTTCTACGTACGTTTCCTTCCTCCTCTCTTCCCTCTTTTCCCCCTAAAAGAATGAACCGCATCACAAAGAGAAAGAAAAAAGATCTAACATTCCAATTCAAATAGGGTGGCAAGATCGCTCAACTCTACTGCTCCCGCATGATGGCCGCCGGTCAAGAAGACTGCACCGAAATCTTCGGCACAAACGGCAAAGTCGCCATTAACACACAGCCCCAATTGAACCTTGTAAACCTATACGAGTCCACTGGTATTCGTCGCGAGATTCCGCCAGACTACTACGGCCGATTCCGCGACGCCTTCATCACCGAGGCGAACGAGTTCACAGCTTCTTGTCTTGATAATACCCCTCCTCCTCTTCGTCTCGACTCTGCTGTCAAGGCTGTTACTATTGGTTGTGCTTTGCAGGAGTCACTGATTACTGGAAAGAAGATTGAGTTCGGTGAGGACGGCGACCTTTTGGAAGTCACTTCTGGAAGTTTGATTAAATGATAGAATTGGTATGGATATAGACGAGGTACTCGATATTATATGAGATGATATGATAAGATACGAGTTTCTGATTTGTTTTTGGCTGTTTCAAGTTATTGGATTATACCGAAGCTGGCTCTTGATTAAGTTTGCAGTTGAATATACAATGTGATCTGAACTGTTTCAATCTCTGGGCCGTGCAGACCAGAACATCATAATCTCAAGATCTTTTTAATGTTCTGCCCCACTTCTCAGGAGCTCCAGAATATCATCATGATATACCGCGACCTATAAGATCAACAACGTTCCCCCCCCCCCCCCCGGGCCAGGAGGCGGCGATCTGCAAACACTGATGAGGACAGAGAAGGCAGACGTCTTCCCCATCATATTTATACCAGCTCATTCCTTTCCACCATTCTTTGAAATTTTCCAGCCACATCAACTGAATACCCGACATTCATCATTTACCATTGTATCTATCCAACAATAAATACCCCTACAATGCCCAACGAAAGGACCATGGACACCGAGGCAGCAGAGGAACCACTTGATCGAGATCATGATATTCTCTAACCCTTCCAATTCCTACTCGCCGCTCGTCGAGGCAAAACAGACCCATCTATCAAGAAAAATTCAATCATCCCAAATGACCGATCCGTAAGATTCTCCGGCGACACAGGCTCCAAAAGCAAGCTCAAGCGTGCATCTTTCAATATCCAATTTCTGGGGCTTTTCGCTTATATGTCCAAAATGTAAGTGAGGATTAGGATAATATACAAGACCAACATCATCAAATCAAAAATCAACTTAAGCTAACAGAGTTACACATACCAGAGTGCGGATCGTAATATGTTCTACGGGCTCTTTGGCCGTACATATTCTCTATCCCTGAATATGAAAATATGGAAACAAAAAAGAGAAGATGGAGACTTTCAATATCCCCTATTACTGAGACTGGACTACTAAATGGGTGCTATGGTATGGTTGGAGTGGTTATATGCATGTATTTGATACGAGTTTATCTCAGGTGGTATCTTAATTCTTCTGTAACTCTGGATCTGGATCCGAACTCGTATCAGTTTCGGGTTACGCGTGCTTTGGAGGAAGGGGGATGGGAGTACAGGGGTGTTGTATCTGATTCTTTGGATAATATGGAGAAGGATTGGAAGAGGAACTCGGATCAGGGGACGGTGGAGAAATTTACTGTGGAGGGGATTGTGGATCAAGGAGATCAGAGGCAGAGTAAGAGTCAGGATGATGGGGTTTATGATATTCATGTTTCGATTCACAGGAATGGGAAGTTTAAGCTATCTTTCCGGTGTGCGGAAACACAAGCTAGGGGTCAGGATATGGGTGTGGGTTTGAGTTAAATCATCAATTGATATTGGCAATTGGGATGGCAACTTGGGTGGTTGTATAGGAATATCAGATCTTCGTCGTAGTTTCCTTAATAGACATCTACATCTACGTATACGTCTACGGATACACTACAACTACCAGGTATAACAAACTAAAGTAAAAGAGATGCCGAAGCGCTTCGATGGACTAACACATGGACAGGCGGCCAAAAAGAACCAAATGCCCCAGGACTAGGAAAGTAAAATTAACGAGAAAATGAGCGGGTAATAGAGCACACAGAAAAAGCGGGCAAGAACAAGATATGGCGTAGCAAAAAGTACATCACAAGAAGTTAAGAAGAGGAGAAAAGGTCTTAGGCGACCCCGCGGATCGTATTATCAAAACCATTCTTTTTGCGATGCGTGGGCCCATCCAGTGGAAGATAAAATAGCAGTGCGTTAAGGAGATAAGAGGGAGTGTGGGGTGAGACAGCAAGGAAAAAAATAACTTCAGAGAGCGGGAGAGTTTGGCGGGAATGGCAATGGGAATTGGAATGGGAATTAGCGGACATCAACAGCGGGCATTGGAGTTGGGGTTTTAACGAAGCGAGAAACCCTTCCGCTTGCTTCCCTTTTCTTCGATGGGACGACCACTCTCGAGCCGGCCTTTCTTGTCCTCTAGCTCCTGGCGTTGCCGGTCGAGCTGATCCTTCATCTCGCGATGTCGGGCATAGAGTTCGTCTTCGCTCTGTTTCAGCTTGCTTTCCTTTTCGGATACCTTTTGCTGGAAGACCATCTTCATTTCGGCTTCCATCTTTGATAGCTTCTGTTCGTGCAGGGCGCGCTCCTCCTCCTGCTTAACGGCAGGGTTGACCTCCTTGAACACGCTGGGGTCCTGAGCAACACCCATCTGGGTGAGCTTGTCCGAGCGGTAGTTCTCGTACAGGAAGTTGTTGGTGTGCTCCTTGAGCTCCTCCATGTGGGTGCGGATCAGCATCTGGCGCAGCTTGACAAAGTCACAGTGCTCCTCGTTGTCGACCTCGATAATACCCCATGGGTAGCTACGGCCACGGACACGACGGCCATCAGCAGCGCTGACCTCGGAGTTGGCACCAACAACGGCGAAAGGTACCTTGGACATGATCTCGTTGTTCTCGGCAATGGTCTCCTCGTCATCAAGCTCGTAGCGGGGACCCTCGAAGATCTGGATGGAGTGGTGCTGGATATCGGCAAGAATCTATATTTTAAGAGTAATAATGTCAGTTAAAGATCCTAATGCAAATTCAATTGCTCAAAGTCCAAAGATTCCAAACAGGAGATAAAACGTACGCGCTCCTTGAAGTTGGCAACCTCCTCGTCGGTCAGGGTATCGGCCTTGGCGATAACGGGAATCAGGTTGACCTTGGTGTGCAGGCGACGCATCACCTCGATATCCAGGGGCTTTAGGGAGTGGCCAGTGGGCTGAATGAAGTAAACACAGGCGTGGATGCGGTTGTCGACGATGTTGCTGCGGTTGACCTTATTCTCGGCCTCAAGGTAAGTGTCGAAGCGCTGCTCGATGTTCTCAACAATAGGGCGCCACGAGTCATCGTTGTTGACGAAGTCACCGAATCCAGGAGTGTCGACGACGGTCAAACGGAGGCGGACACCGTTCTCCTCAATATCGGCGCTGGTGGACTGAATGGAGACAGTTTTGGGGATGATATCGGCGTTGGGTCCAGTACGCTCCTTAGGGGGGTACAGGGAAGTGTTGAACAGGGTGTTGACGAGGGTAGACTTTCCGAGACCGGATTCACCTAGAGAGAAGAGTCAGAAATATTGATTCCATGGGTAAATCCATACCAGCTGAATCAATCTGTATTATAGATTTCACGTACCGACCACCATAACATTGAAGTTGAAACCCTTGCGAACACTCTTGCGGTGCCACTGGTTGGGCAGATTGGCGAATCCAACATATCCGGTGAGCTTGCGGCGGACAACGTTCTTCATATCGTTTGCAGCTGCAGCAACGGCCTTTGGGTCGCGGGAGCTAACTGTCTGGGAAATACCGGTTCCCATGGGGTTGCTGCGCTCAACGAACGGCGACTCCTTACCACTGCTGGGAGTGGGGGTGGGAGAGTCGCGGGACGCGACGGGGGAACCATTCGCAGATGGCGAAGCTAAAGAGAAATGCCATCAGTCTGCGATTCATTCATGGGAGGGGGCCGGATCTGCCTTCCGGGGATGATGACGGCTTTCGTCTCGGGGATTTCGCTTACACATGACGAATGTCTGGACAAGGAATTAGGGGGTAGGATGGGTGGACGATAGAAAAGTAACAGCTAAACAACCCCTATAGTTCAACTCAATCGTCAGTATCCGCATTGACAGAGGCTGGTGGGGTCCCATTGGAATCGAGGGAAAGGGCAAAAAAAAAAAAAAAAAAACTTCATGATGATCAGAAATGTCAGGAGAGATGGGTGCATACCTAAACGAACAGTGTTCGAAAAGAAAAAAGGGGGGAGGGCAATTTTTCCAGAAGAAAGGGATTAAAGAGAAAAGCGAATGGAAGAGAAACCGTACAGGTCTAGAAAGAGAAAAGGAAAGGAAAGGAAAGGAGGTGGTGTAGTAGGAGGGAAGTTGAGGCCCAGTCTGGGAAAGAAAGGGGGGGGACGTGTCGAAGGTGTTCGGGCCAGCTATTACAGAGTGGGTTTGGATCGACCCGCGCCAAAATACACGTTGGAAATGGGAAAAAATTAAGAGAAAAATTAAGGGAAAATTAAAGAAAGAAAAGAAAGAAAAAAAGATACATCAAATTATTTAATGCTATAATACTATGTATCATAAATCCTACCACATACATCCCAAAAGACAACACACCGCAGAACTGAGCGCATTCCTCGGGGGTTTTGACTGCATTTGCATGGCTCTTTCACCAACACACCTACATATGGTAATTGAGCTACGGCTACTACTGCATTTTTTGTTGACGAACTACGCAGTTGAGACAGAGACAGAGGTTGGCCGAGGACAAAGTGAAGAACCCAATTCAAACCCAAGAAGCATTGACCCGTCGGATATCAATTCCCCCCGTTCTTGCCAGTTCGTTCTATATCTCCAGGGCTGTTTATAGGTATCATGATCTCGAACATGTAGGACAGTATCTCCGATCTACTACTTCAAAGATTCGTTGAAAGAGAAAAATGAAGGTCTAAACCTACGATATGGGTTGAACCTCTCTGCATGTTGAGTTTGTCAGTTATACATGTACAGGGCCCCAGTTACCTTGTATACAGTCTGTACACAAGTCTGTACTCCGTGGCTCAACATCGAATGGATCAGGGGTTAAACGGGGGAAATGACCACGTGATTCTCCACTGGGACCCAGTGGAGTCAGCAGTCAGCAACTCTAACCCAATAATATCAGAGAAGAGGGAGAATTATAGATAGCAAAGGAATAACTAATCTTGTTGTTAATTATACTAATTCTTAGGGAGATCAGCCTAATAAACCCAGTGGCACTGATGATTTAATCGAGGTTATAGGATGAGCTCCAGTATAGAATTTGTTCTCCATCTTAGAAAAAGTAAAACGCCATAGGATAAACTAATCCTGTCCCAAAGTTAAAAAAAGAAAGTGAGAAAAACCAACAGTAAAAAGAGATTTGTAAACTAGCTGTACATGTTTATTTGCCGGTCTTGCTCTTCTTCTTAGGCCGGGTGCTTTCATCCATATCAACATCTTTGTTACCGCCACCATCAGAAGCATCGGCCATCTCCTCGTCACTGCCTCCACTGCTCTCGTGGTCAGAGTCAAACTCCTCAGCCACATCAGAGTCTGAGGAGGCATTGAAATCCTCGTCGGGAGAATCAGAATCCTCATCAGCCGAGCCACGGTCGGCAGCGACACCCTCATCACCACTGGAATCCAGATCATTGTTGTCAAGGGCTGCCTTGAGCAAAGTAGTGCTTTCTTCAGCCATTTCGTTCTTAATGCGAATACCCTTAGCCTTGAAGAAGTCCTCCAGCGGTTGTTGTTCCTCGCTAGAAAAGAAGTAAAATATTAGACTCAAGACTCAAGACTCATGACACGAAGAAATTGTAAGAAATTGTCCAAAGTGACTTACCGATTAATGTTACTGAACTGGTGTTCGCCCTGACCGCCCTTCAGGCTCACTGTGATGTCAAAGGTGCGGCTGGCCGAGACAGCGCCGCCAACACGCGACATCGTCACCACCGCCACATGCTCCATCTGAATGTAAGACGCCGGTTTGGGCACGAACATCAGGCTCTTATCTAGGAAGTAGAGGAGACCCTCGTTGGCCTTGATGGAACACTTGACACCGTGGTGGCCGTGATGACTGACGAAGTCTTTAGACGGCATGATCACCTTTTTACCGGATAGACCTCGGAAGATCTTGGTGACCACCTGATGGATCGGTTCCTCGTAGTGTGGTTGCAGCTTATCCTTGTATTGGCTTTGCAGCAGGTCCTCTGTCATATTGAGTTCCAGACTAATTTCCTCGTCCAGCTTCAGCTGCATAACCAGGAACGGGTAACGGGTCTGACCCTGGCGCAGAGGAGGGTCCAGACCCAGCACAATGAGCGTGTGAGTGTCGTCATTCTTAGGGAGCAGGAAGAACTTTTTGATGGCGGAGTATTGAATCTTGTAATCGTATGTCTTACCGCGGAGTCGGAAGGATGATTCGTACATGTCGATATCGAAACGACCACTAAAAACCGGATAAGTAATGAAATTGTTGGAAAGGAGAGATGTACCAACCGAGGTGTCAGATGCAGAATATCCAGGAACGTAGCAAATGTGTCGCCAGCCACATCTCCGATCTCAGCCTTGTCCATAAGCGTCTCGTAGAAGAGATTGGCCGCGTTTTGCTCCTCTTTCTCTTCTTCATCATTTTCTTTTCCTTCCTCGTCGCCCTCGGCATCCTCTGCCTTCTCCTTCTTCACAGCTGTGCCTGGGATGTAGAATCGCATTTCCACCAACTCATCGGGGCCTGCAGCAGCCTTGCGACCGCGGTTCTTAGTTCTACCAGCAGGCTGTCCATTGGAATCCGCCGTTGAGAGTGCGAACTCCACCGCCACTTCGTTCTTTCCAGCAAGATTGGTATTAGAGATCTCGGAGTATGGGACTTCAAAGGCGGGTCGATTCTGGACGCTGAAGGATAATTCTCCCTTGGAAAACTCTGTCTTTCCCCAGTTCCATCCTCGCAGGGCGTGTTCGCGGGCCTCAACGTTGATCCCGTACCAAATCTTGAAAGCCTTGGACAAGCGCTCGAAATCCTAGAACAAAGAACAAAAGTCAGTCTCAGCAATTTCGAGGCGCATATTATCACATCCAAGCAGTTACCTCTTGGTCAAAGCCATCCAGCTGAATGACACCAGATGATCGCGATAGAATCCTTAATTCGAATCCTTTCGCGGCGCGACTCCATTGAGCGCCACCGATGTTGCTGCTATCTAAAGTAAAGGTGTCACCGCCGCCAGATGGGCGCCAGCCCAGACCGCTCTCTGCCAACTTGCATTTGCCGGCGGTCTCGGAGAGATCTAGGTGGATATTGTCAAAGCTCTCCCTTAAAGATAGTCAGCGCTGTTGGAGTTTGTGGAGTCCAGGGGAGATCGTACATGATGGAGAAGCTCTCTGTGAGTATATTTCTGGAATCGGATCAAAAAGCAAAGTTTTATCGGAGATGTCGCAGATGAGGTGCAGGTTGGACGGGGGGAGAATGGGTGTGGGGAGGAGGATTGATAGCTTCTCAGAATTTCTCGGGAGTTCGCGTTGTCGCGCGCCGCAGGGTCACCACTTCATCCAATTTGGGTATTGTTGGTGCCTGAGGCTTGAATTGCCAGAGGCTTGGAGCAGACCGAAGTATCTATAACAGTCATCGTTTATTGCATACTCCAGTTCTTATTTAGATGCCTAATAATGCGATGCTAGTATAAAGGTAATAAGCTTCAAGTTCTAATAGTTTGAAAATTCAAATTTACCACCTGGGCAACATTTCTTTGAAAATTATTACATTTTAGTCGCAATTGAACTTCAAAATGTTTGGACATATATCCATAGCTTGCCCCGTTCAAGTTTCAATTTTCACCCAGGCCCGGGAGCCTAAAACACTACCTAGCAGTTTTCATTAAGCATGAATATTTATAGTCATGAAATTTCGAGTCTATCCTTCCACGGTGTCCAATTCTGGACCACCAGGTGTTGTTTTAGGCACCAGTTGGTGCTCTTTCATCCACCTTGAAGTCATCGGCACCATGCCACCTTCGAACTATAGCTGCAGCCCTAGCGTCCACAACCAATTTTAACCTCGTACGCTAATTATGTTATGTAAATACTGAACCATATTCTTTCTAAGTTTCATAAGTTTATCTACTGAGAGAACTGTGCTGTATGATAAACTTTAAAGGAAACGCCCTTACTTCTGATCCAGATAGAAAACTTGAAAATATGCTACCACACACACTAGATAAAACATCATACAAAGACGTACTACTGTGGAGAGCGTTGCCTAAAATCTTCAGACACAGGACCCATTTTGTATCTCAGATGTCCCAGAAGACCGCGTATGCATTCGGTCGTTCAGGTTTCATCTGTGGGCCCGGGGCCGTTGTGTTCTATATTTAAGATCACTCGCCATACTAAACATCGATTTTGATCTGGAAATGACCGGTCGACCCACTCTGTATTGGAGCTAAAGGGCTGTGCAGAAGAACCGGGCATCGATAATAAAAGTGCTATGAAGCTCTCAACCAGCAATATTTCACCAATATACCAATATAGATGTGCAATTGTTATGGTTCATGCTTGAAGATTATAGTTTAGTAGTTAACGGTAGGGATACCAGGGGAGGAGATTTGATGTAGATCCTCATATCAACCAGCAGCTAACCGTCATTTCGACGTAGCTGGATATTAGGGGTTCGTGGACGGTCAAAACAGTGAATCTAGGAAATCTCTGAGGATTCTAATATATCTTATAGAATATCCAGAGGACATCGTCATAGTTCGCGATGCCAATCTTAATAGGCTGTACAGTATGAATTTTTCCATTCTACCACTGGCATGACCGCGATAACATCACCCACGGGCTACAGACCCACAATTAGACGGGAGGCTGGGATGTATGAGCAATGATTGGATCAGATCCCGTTAATCTCGCCTGTTTAGTGCTGATGTGGATTCGAATCTTGCTAGTTTGCTTCTCTTTCTTCCCCCTTGAGTCAAACACAGTATTCCCCCAGGCCCCAGGTGGAAATCACTGTATTTGAAGTATTTGACGTATTTGACGTATTTGGGGGTAATGAGCTGTATTGACTTGACCACCACAATCAACATCACCATATCGGCACTTTCGCCCCTGTCAAGTTCTTCTCTTCACCCCCATCACCACCAGTCATTCGTTGATTTCTTCTTTTCTGCAGCGAGACTTCGGTCTCAATATGCATACCACATTCTTTTGATTCTAAATCGGATTTTTTCCTCCGTGCCACATTCTTTACGTTCCTTTCTACGCGTTACTCCTGAATTGCTGCCTTAAACCAATTCGGCCCTTTTTGTTCCTCGTTGGACCACCCCCCCCCCCCCCCTCACCCCGATTCAAAGATCGAACAACTCACTTTCCACCTGTCGTCGCATCCTAAACAATGAAGACCTCTTCATTGCTTGGACCCGCGGCGGCTGGTTTATCGACCTTCCTGACGATTTTGCCGACCGTACACGCCTTAACATTCGATGCCGTTTCGCTTCCCGAATTAGACCTGTCCCAGCTGGGTCAGATCTCGATCACCGGTGATTTCGATGGCGTTACCCTTTACGAATATGAGGGCCAGTCGGAGGTCACTCATTCTTCCAACACATCATCAATCCTGACGCCGCTACCTAATGGCATTCTCACGAACCTTTCGACCGCCGATGCCCCGATTCAAGCCATGTGCTCCTTTACGAAGAAAGACGGAACCTTTGCCGGAATTTTTGTCGGTGGTAACTTTACGACTTTGGGAGGTGTGGAATCGCGTGGTGCTGCCCTGTTCAACCCGAACTCGACTACCGTTACGGCTCTGCCAGGCCTGAATGGTTCTGTTGCTGCCGTCGCATGCGACCAGAGCACGAACCGTGTTTACGTGGGCGGAACCTTCACCCACAAGAACAGTTCCAATGCGATGGCCTGGAGCCCCGACGATGGCTGGACCGATCTTTCTTTCGAAGGGCTCAACGGACCCGTCACATCACTCTTGAAGGCGGACAATGGACACATCATTTTCGGAGGATCTTTCGACGATATTGGTAATTCTACGACCAATTCCACTAAGAACGAGCTGCAGGTGCTCAACCTGGCGGAGGCGACCGTTACTTCCGACGCTAAAACCACCCTCAGTGGTTATATCGATCCCCGAAATGTTATCTGTTCAACAAGTGGTAAAGCAGGCAAGGGCCAGACCTGGCTTCTTGAAGACAACGCTCCCGGATTCTGGCATGCGGAGTTTGGATACACTTTCTACCCATCGAAAATTCGCCTTTACAACACTCATATGGATGGACGTGGTACAAAGACCTTTAAGCTCCGCGCCATCCCCGATGATGGTATCATGAATCTAACATATACCGATTCATCCGGCAAGAAGGCCGCTTGTGACCAGTCCTGTCCACTTTCCAACGACTCCAGCGAAAAGTACCGGGAATTCACATTCGTTAACCCTGTTGGCATGCCCGGTCTGGAAATTGACATTGACTCATGGTATGGTCAAGGTGCTGGCTTGAACGGAATCGAGATCTTCCATCAGAATATTCTTTCATACGCCGTTGACAAGTACAATGAGCCCACCTGTGGCGATATTGAATACCGCGCCAAGTCGACTGTCACCGGCACATGGAGCACCGATTCTACCTACCTTTCTGCTCAAGTGACTGACGCCAATGCTACCGATGCCTCGGTGGTGTTCCAACCTGACGTGAAGGAGTCTGGCAAATACGAAATCTTGATGTTTACCCCCGGATGCGTTGAAAGTAATACGTGCGACTCCCGAGGTGAAGTTAACGTTACTGTCACAGCTGCCAAGAATAGTGCGTCAAACCCATCTTCTACCACCTTTCCTCAAACGAACAATGATGTCAGCCAACGTACGTTATATTCTGGACATGTCGACAAAGCCAGCGATTCTTTCCGCCCCAGTGTTACCCTTCGACCAGTTGCGGGCCAGGGAAATGTCAATATTGCTGCTTGGCGTGTGCAGTTCAACCCACTTTTCAACATGACCAAGAGGTCTGATTCGGATTCAAGCTCAGACTCCGACTCCGAGTCAGGAGATTTGAATGGGTTATACGACTATGATCCGACCTCCACAGTATCATCCAACAACGCCGCTAACTCAACTATTGATATGGTCGGCGGGTCGCTTAACAAGAATGCCTCGATCCTGGCTTTGGCGGAGTATGACGATGTGATCTATGTGGGTGGTAACTTTTCCGAGAAAAGTATCAAAAACATCATGTCCATCAGCGATGGAAATGCTACTGCAATGCCAGGGGGCGGTTTGAACGCCGCAGTTTTGGCCATGGCTACCCTTGATGAATATCTCTATGTCGGTGGAAACTTCACTGACAGCTCTGACGGTGGTGTTGATGGTTTGTATCATGTCGCAGCATACTCATCCTCCTCGAAGAAGTGGTCAGCGTTGGCAGACGGCTTGAACGGGCCCGTTTCAACAATTTTTCCCATTGACCTGAATGTGTCGTCTACCGTCAACGAGACCACTATTGCTGTCAGCGGCGATTTCACTCAAATACGTGCCAGCAATGGCAACAGTGCAGTTTATGTGCCAGGATTCGCTATCTGGGTTCCTTCGAACAAGACATGGCTTGAGACCCTCAATGTGACTCAAATGGAGTTTGCTGGTAAGCTGGCTGCGGTCGCTTCTGTGAATGATACTTCCATCCTCGCTGGGAGCCTCGCCACAGCCGGATACACGACTTCCGATGCAATCTCTCTGTCAAGCTCCGATGGCGATATCGATCTTATCCCTGTCACTATCAACGTCAACAAAACGCAGTCTACAGGTGGTTTCGTTACTGGTGCCTATGATAATGAATCTGGTCGCAATATTACCATTTATGGTGGTCATTTCAATGCCACTGCCAGTAGTGGATCTTCCATCTCTCACGTTGCGTTTGTCAATGGCACTGATGGATCTGTCTATGGACTGCCCCAGGACTTTGATAGCAACTCAACTGTCCTGTCTATGGCTGTTTACAACGACACCCTTTTCGTTGGTGGCAATATCACTGGAAATATCACCAGCGATTCTCATGTGAATGGGTTCTTTGTGTACGATTTGACCGACAAAGACTTCCCATCTCAGCCGTGGACGCTTTACGGATCTGGTGATTCACCTGTTACTGTCAACTCTATTGCTCGTCAACCCGATTCATCTGATATCTACATTGGAGGTAACTTTGAAACGGCCGGTTCTCTACCATGTGCAACTGTGTGTATGTTGGACTCCAAGGCCAACTCCTGGAGCTGGCCTGGAACGGGCATCAGTGGAAGCGTCGTTGCTCTTGAATGGGCAGACTCGAAGACCCTCTATGCCGCGGGTAACATGACAGTTGGCGGCAAAACTACACAGGTCGCGACTTACAGCACGAAGTCTCAAACCTGGACTGCCGTGTCTGGTGCATCCCAGTCCGAAATCCCGGGAACGCTCTCTGTATTCACACCCGCCTCCGCAGACGTCTCCAGCTTTTGGATCGCTGGTACATCGTCCAATGGCTCAGCCTATTTCCGACACTACGACGGCTCCAAGTTCCAATCCCCTGGTGACCTGTTTTCCGAGGGAACAGTCATTCGTGGATTGGAAATTCTCCCTCTCGACAAGAACCACGATTCTGTTTCACTTCTGAGCGACGACCAAACCCTTTTGATTCTTGGCCAACTCGTCATTCCTGACTTCGGCAATGCCTCGGCTGCCCTGTACAACGGAACCGATGTGACTCCATTCATCCTGTCATCGAAGTCTAACGGCGATGCTGGTAGCATGGCACAAATTTTCACCGAGAACAAGAACCCGTTCTCCACCAAAAGTGAGTAGATGAGTCACTATCTTTTTTTATCGAATCTCTGCTAATCCTTACCTCTTAGCGAGCCACCATTCCAACGGAATTGTTGTTTTGGTTGCCTTTTGCTGCGCACTGGGTTGCGTCTTCCTCATCGTCGCGGCTGGTGTCATTATGAACAAGATCCAGCGCCGCCGCCAGGGTTACTCTGCTGCACCGCAGACGTTTGGCACTGACCGACCAACCGACATGCAACGCGTACCGCCAGAGTACCTCTTCAATTCTCTCGGGCAGCCGAATCCCACTGCCCCGACAATTTAATGTCTATTTCCTCCACCACATTTGCTATGCTGCACAAAATCACTTACCACTCAATTTACCCTTTGAGCCTGGTGTTTTCCTCTTGTCTTGTATTTCATCCGAAAGCAATGTTTGCTATACCCATCCCTCATTAATGTTTGATTTGCTAGCGCATCTCCTATTCACTCTCGCGCTGGTGTTTCCCCGCGAATCTTGTTTGGTCCGCCTCTTTTTCTTTCAATTTCCAATTTTTTTTTACTTTGTGGCCACATCTGGCCTCATACCTGTCCACTCAGATTTCCTTGTGCATATCCGAATAGAGCTGCATCCTCTATGATAGCTTAGCTGTATGTAACTTAGCGTTTACGTCCCGGGGGCGTGGATAATATGATTTCCTCAATGCCAAATTTCTCTTTCCAATGTGAGGCTCAATGTAAGACCGTACTTTGAATAGTTGCATATAATTGCTTTTTCTTCGTTGTGCATCCTCGTCCCTTCGAGAAAAATGTAAGCTCAAGATTGGGACTCTTGACCCCTCGCTTTTCAAGTTGTGGCTGGATAGGTCTGGACTGGACTATACATGTAGGCAGGATGACTTGCATCAAGCACAAACATTTCGAATTCGTCAGTCAAGATCAAATCTTACGTGTCGCTTCGGGTCACACCCCTGCATGTGTATTTGCTTATTCCTCTTCAATGGTCTCGAGGATCTGTAGCCTTGACTCCAAAACATAGTAATTTCGCATGACTAAAGAAGGATGAAGGGAGAATCCTCTCCGCCCCATACCCCAGACCAAGACCACAAGATCAACGAGATTACTTTGTAGATCTTGCACATCTATTCCTTCTTATAAGTGATCATATGGTATATATCGCGCAGGGCAACAATAAAAATAAAAATAGCATAGAATAATAAAAATATTATGAATTCTCCATTCGCGGAATTCCATAATTTCCGCCTTAGTCCCTCTTCCCTCGCCGCTTTAACCAGATCTCCGCAAGCAGCGAAAACCCCTGGACCCGCGAAACCTACCCAACCCATCCAAAACCCAGTGAAAAATCCACGCTAACACAACCCACATGCAACCTATTCGACCATTTGGATTCCTAGTCTCTGCCTCGCAAATGATTGCAGCCTATCGTAACTAGCATCGCGTGACTGATCCCAGTCCTATCCCGATAGACCTACTCTTACGAGACGACCGTGCAGCCGAGCAATCTAACCAGTAATCCTACGAAATCTAATTTGCTACTATGATCCGCGAGGCGTTCTGTTCACCCAGCTCTCCACAATATGCCAATGTACTGCTTTGTTTTCACTGTGCACTGTGCATTGTGCATTGCAGTGCTGGAAAGTTTGCTGTGAAAGGTTAGCGCCTTGGCTTACGGATACTTCGTGTGCATCTGTTCGCGGAATCAATCCACAGTGTAATGGGGCGGTTCTTGGGTCTTGGCTTGGCCTTGGAATAGGATTGTTAGATTCAACTTCAAAGGCATTGATCGCGGAGTTAATTTAACGTATACCGGTTTTTGGCGCGTGACTTGTTTATGATCATCGTCATCTCTGCTCTATTTTGTCTTTTTCCCGGAGGATCTTTGCCAGGATGGGATGGAGATAGACTCGTGGGGACCCCGCGCGTTCCTGACAGGTTAGAGATAATGATGTTAGGCTCAATAGATCTTGAGTTTATCTTTCTTGATGTACAATGGCCGTGATAGCTAGCAGAATAGTAGAACAGTATCCTGTCTACGTCGGTTCCTTGCCCACAGGGCAGAGCTTGGATCGAAAGTCCTCCGCGAGGCATTTTTTTCTTGACATTCCGTCATTATCATAACATTTGAATAACATCGTCTCCAGTCTGGGCGTTGCCAAGAGACCACGAAGACCGGTCTTTTCTTGTGCGCTCCACATTAATTTCAATCTCGCTGGGAACATCTACCACTGATGCACCTTTCTTGAATCCAACCAAAATACTGGATTATGAATGTCTTACCGATCCTAGCCGAATGGAATGAGTATTGATCGCTAAAGAGTTAGAAGTTGCGAGGCTCTGGCCCCGGGGGCCTTGTACCTATGTTCTACTGTTTATTTTTGTTGTGACTATACTCCATAATTTCTCCATATTCTCATTCCATTACCCTTTTCTGCTTGAAGGAATTGCCATAAGTGACCTCATGACTGGTGCCATTAATATGACATTCTGAATGTAACGTATGAAAAATCGAACATTCGATTTAAGCCCAACGCCTCAAGCGGTTCAGGGCTAGCCATTCATCTGGATACCCATGGATCATAGCGCGGAATGGCAATTCTACCACCGGCACACCCCGTCCACATGGCAAAGACCTGAACGCCACTACTGTCAAAGCGCGGCTAAGCATTCGGCCTGGTTGTAATCCGTAAGCCTTTTCCCGAGAAATATCGGGATCACCTCAGCGAATGTCCGGCATCATGTTAATTTCTTTTTTTTTCTTTTTCCTTTTTGATCGTATACAGTAGAAATTTCTCAAACATTGTATCCACGGCTGGCCAGATTAGTTAATTAAGCGAACGGCTAATTAGCAGTCAGAACGGGAACAAGGTTCCGCTCCACTACCCAATAGCCAGTTAGCATCACGTAACACTACAGAAGTGGACTCGATGCGGGAAGAGTCCCTTGTCTAATTATTAATAGGGGATGCCCCGCCGCAAGGGGTTGATGGAGACCAGGGGGCCATAGAGAACCCGGGAAGGAATTCGGAGATCTGTGCAATGCGGATGCGGATATGCGGACCAAAACCACGTTGTTGACGGCGTGGAGAAAGAGAGAGGGGGCCCGAGATTCAAAGATTCAGGTTTGTGAGAGTGCGAAAAAACGCCTCCAACGTAGTAGGCTCATCTGGAGAAGCCTTGTTCGCACCGCGATCCCCGCGGGGATGGCCTTGAGCAACACTCGGGACCTATAAGGGAGCTGGAAGACGGACTCGGGTGGGCCGTGATCAGAACGCCGGCCGTCGGCATCGGGGCATGGAGAGAGAGTTCGGGGGCCAAAATGAATAGAATAGGCAACTGAAACGAGTTTCATGAGTATGATTCGGTTGTACCTACTCGGCCGCTTTCTAGGCAGTTTCTGGGCGTAAAAGGAGTTTCGGGTTATCCATGTATCCAAACGTAGCAGAAGGAACGAATGGTAGATGGAGGAAAGAGAAAACTCAGACCCTGGACCCACTTCTTCATCCCCGTAATTCCCCGTAGATGGCAGGGGACGCACTGTGGTAGGCCGGACCAGTTTCTCCATGAGGTAAAAAGATTGGAAGATCCTCCACCATGATCCATGAGCCAATCCATGTTGGTTCTCCACATGCAAATGGACAAGATAGAAAAAAAAGAATGATAAAATTAAATAAAATTAAACAACATAATAGAATACTTATTATTATGGAGAAAATCTACGGCAAAAAGCTCATATCAAAGCCCACGCCTTCAGTGGCGGTATAGAACATTCGATACTCCAACATACCAATCCTGGAACATTCCAATAGAACCACCCCTTCTTCCCCCCCATTCGTAAAATCGAAATCTCAAATTTCTCCAGAAAATCTCCAGTTTCTCAGCGCCACGTTCCGACGCCCGGAAGCGGCATAAGCACGTATGTGGCGCCCCCAAACCAAAAACTCAAAGCCACTAGCCGCTTGGCCTCCCTTGGCATGTCGCGAGACCTGCACGCAGAAGGAGCCGACTCTCAGCCGCTATGCATCTGATCCTTTCCCGATGCCTCGCGAGACTTGCCTTGAGTGTCCACCTGCGACGTCACCCTCCAAACATTTTCTCCTCTTGGCGCTACGGTACCAATGTACCAGTGTACCCACGTACCAACGGTGGGACGCATAGGAACGGCTGACTCCCCGATTCAATGCATGTACGGAGTAGTACATAAGGCTCTCCATGCCCACCCCCAGAGTCCGAGCTTCTCCTTTTTCTTCGTCGCCTTCTTTATCTTTGCCTCTTGCATCCTCCCTCTAGTATAGGTCGAGGTCAGTCAAGATGTGGACTACAACATCCGGCCTGAGGGGCCGCAGCCTTCATTGGGGTATTACCTTCATTTCCGTTATGGGTTTCTCTCTGTTCGGTTACGATCAGGGTCTGATGTCTGGTATCATTGGTGGTTCCGAATTCACCAAGGAGTACCCCATTCTCGCCGATGCCGCGTCTATGCACGTGCAGGTCCTGCGTGGTGGTGTCGTCTCTTGTTACGAGATTGGATGTTTCTTCGGTGCTATCTTCACGCTCTGCTTCGGTGAGCGTATCGGCCGTACCCCTCTGCTTGTCGGTGGTGGTATTCTCATGGTTATCGGTACTATTATCTCTGTCGTTACTTACAGCGACAAATGGGGTTTGGGCCAGCTTGTCATCGGTCGTGTTATTTCAGGTCTTGGAAACGGTATTGACACCGCTACCATTCCCGTTTGGCAGTCTGAGTGTTCCAAGGCCCACAACCGTGGTTTCCTTGTTTGCTTCGAGGGTGCCATTATCGCTGTTGGTACTCTGATCGCCTACTGGCTCGACTTCGGAATGTCCTATGTCAACAACTCCGCCCAATGGCGTTTTCCTATCGCCTTCCAGATCATCTTCGCCATCATTGTCTCTATTGGTGGTCTTATGCTCCCCGAGTCTCCTCGTTGGTTCATCATCAAGGGTCATGAGAAGGAGGCCTGCGAAGTGCTTGCTGCCCTGAACGGCACCACCCCCGACTCCGAGGAAGTCCTCACCGATATTAACCTGATGAAGGCCGATCTTCAGGCTGTGGAGGGTGCCCGGGCCAACTGGAAGACCCTGTTCACCTTCGGCAAGACCCAAGAATTCCAGCGCATGATGATTGGTTGCTCTGGCCAGTTCTTCCAGCAATTCACTGGTTGCAATGCTGCTATCTACTACTCTACTGTCCTTTTCCAGGACAGCTTGGGTCTGTCTGCCCGTATGGCCTTGGTTCTCGGTGGTGTCTTCTCCACCGTCTACGCCCTTGCTACTATCCCCTCGTTCTTCATGGTTGAGAACGTTGGTCGTCGCAACTTGTACCTCATCGGTTTCGCCGGTCAGGGTAGTTCTTTCATCATTGCCATGGCTTGCCTGGCTGCTGGTGGCACAGAGAACACCAAGGGTGCCATCGTTGGTCTCTTCCTGTTCATCGTTTTCTTCGCCTTTACTACGCTCCCTCTGCCCTGGATCTACCCTCCCGAGATCAACCCCCTCCGCACCCGTACCATGGCTTGCTCTGCTTCCACTTGCACCAACTGGATTTGCAACTTCGCCGTCGTCATGTTCACTCCCGCCTTCTCCAACGCCTCTCCCTGGGGTCTGTACCTGTTCTTCGCCGCAGTCAACTTTTCTGCCCTTCCCTTCGCCTACTTCTTCTACCCCGAGACTGCTGGTCGTGATCTTGAGGAGATTGATATCATCTTCGCCAAGGCCCACATTGAGGGCAAGTGGCCTTTCCAGGTCGCCGCTGAGCTGCCTAAGCTCACTGTCGCTCAAATCGTTGAGATGCAGCGCGAGCTTGGCCTCGACATCCCCGACCACAACGTCATCCAGGAGTCTGAGAAGGCTGAGATGGCTGTGAGCTCCGGAGAGAGCGAGGAGAAGACCAACAACTCTGACTAAATGGTCAATGCATAATGGAGGGGCACATGTACATTCGGGCCCATTTGCTTCTGCATTTCCATCCTGGAGACGGAAAGCATGAGGTCACGACCGCTCTGATCAATTGTAGAGTGCTTTGATGCTCACATTATTTATATTTATTCCCTTTCTCATCTGTTTTGGTCCATTTATTTCATTCTGAACATGCTCTAGTGGTTAATCGCCACCTGCCATTTTTTTGCTGTCAGATACTATATTTCCTGTACTTTCTTTAGATATCTCTGTATCTATTGTCAGATACTCAATTTCTTTTCTTTATTATACCAGCCCAAAATACAAACGGTCTATAGGCCAATTTCTCTATTGAACTTGCATTCATCTTTCAACTCGTACACTCGTACCTCCATATCTCCATATTTCGGGTATCTTCCGAAGGCGGGACGCCACCACCACCACCGTCACCTTAGCGGCAATCAATTTTAACCATTTTGCCGATACCCCAATGCTCCTCATTTCTGATTCCTCCTCTCCCCTGGGGGCAAACAGCCAACCGCACTGACTTCAAGTTCAAGTTTCCACGGTCGAAAAATTGAAATTGAAAAGTTTGAATTGCCTCTGAAAGCCACTCCCGCCAGCCTTACTCTAACGTCCTGGATAGTGGATCTTTTACTTCTGCTTACGCCACGCGAACTCTGGGCATACGTAGATACTTGGCACAGATGCAAAGAAAGTCTACGATCTCGTCAATCTGCGAGGGATCGACAATCAGAAAGACAAGAAAACTCCGAAACTTCCGCGCTTTGAGTTCGAGAATCAATCCAGAAACTTACCGTTGGATGCATTGACCTGTCAGTCCTGAAGTGGTATGTACACCGATTATCCTTCGGGACACTCGAGTCAGATATCACTTTGTGTAAGTTTATTCTCGGAGTACATTCTAAACTTTCCCCGTTCATGTTCTCTTCCCTGCAGAATACGATTATTATAGGGCAAGTTTGCCGTGAAGAACCCTGTCAAAGCGAGAAATGAATCTCGTAACGAGAATGAATCCCTGCATAGATGGACCTATAGCGAGAAAGATCTCACCAACAAGTCCAGTCTACATGTGCATGTAAGCATACACTAAAGTACGTAGGACGCAATGCACGAGAACGGAGTAAATGCCCGGAGCAGTAGCTCGGATCCGCATGGTAAAAGGAGTAACTAAAGAAATCCCACTACAAATTGCAAGACGCAAACTACACCAATAAAATCCACATGCCAAATCCTCCAAAGCCCGAGGATCTCCGCGTAGTAACCAAAAAGCAAGGCATGCAACCCGAGGCAGCCCAAAGAATAGAATCCTTTCGACGCCACTTAAGCAGACAAAAAGCCTACTGCGAATGTGCGCCCAATCTGGGATGGTCATCTGATCCCTGACTCGAGAGTGCGGGGGAAAAGACGGAGTGGAAGAAGGAAGCCAGGATATCACTCGAGTTCCCGGATTTCAGGAGCGGCGGGAATTTAGCTCAATATGGAGTAGAGCATCCAGACTGGAATCTACGCGGGAACCCGACACGGGATGGGGTTTATAAAAGCGGCAAGTCGGTGCCCCACGTAGCAGAGGGCGCTAACTGGTGGATGGTGGATCCTCCGATTCTTTGAGTGCCCGACGACCTTCGGGGTTGGAGGAATTTCGCACAAATGAGCCCATTCGAGCGAAGCATAGAGTTTGTATTATGAAGGGAGAAGGCTATATGTTGAATTTGCTGAAGATAGGAGTAGCTCTTGCGTTATTTAATTGTTAAGATGATAGCGGTGTCTTGCGTGATATTGAGATGAGGGCCGAGTGCGGAGGGAAGGCTTCCAATGTTACCGTCTTTCTTCCAGAATTATGGTGTCTCAAAAACCAAAATAGCTTGAATCGCCGTGTATAGGGCTTATTTCGAAATCTAGTCTGTCTCTTCTCTTCTCTAGTCTTATTTAGTATGCCATACTAGCTAGAGCTGGACACTGGTCGCCATAAAAGACATCACCTGCCAAAACACTTGTGTCAAGCCTATCGCTCAAATAAAGTAATATCGATGCTCAGTAGGTTGCGAAGTAGAGCATTAAGCTTTAATGGATTCTTGGTATATATTATGTGGTACTATATGTGTTATTTTCATGTTTCTTGCAATATTATTTATTGACAAGAAGTTTGGCTAAACTCTACCTAGGCACGAATCAAAGATCTTGAAGGCCATGCTGTGAGCTTATGAAGTAATAATCTTTTTCTGTTTCCTTCAATTTCTATGAATAATGAAGTAAATGGCCCTAAAACTTCTATTTGACTCTAACTATACAATGCTGTTGTGCGATGCGATGCGAGGCCTGCCAATACCAAGATATGGACAGCGATACATCAAGCCCAAAGAAGATCTTTGTAGTTCGTCAGGTCTTATTAGTGTGACAGGTCAAAGACCTACCCTCCTTTCTAATGATTTGTTAGACTCATATTGACTATATCCCAGAAGATGTCCTTTGAGCCAACTAGTCGCCCCCAGCCAGTAGTGGATCCGGGGATATTTAAAGGATGGGCTAGACTCCTCGGCGAAAACCTTGAGACTAATAGTGATCTTACATCTGCAGGTACGCATCATAATGCATTTCAATTCCACGTTTTAGAGTGGGGCGTGATGATTTTCGTGATCCAGGAACCACATCAGCAACGGCGTGAACCGGATGCTTTGAGGATCGACAGAACCATGTGAAGTATCGGTGGAACATCTCCACACTGAACCTGAATTCTATCTTAAGATCAATTGTATCCTGTGGCAGTATTTGCTTATGAGTATAATGAATACATGATGTAAAAATGTCCTGAAACCATTTTGGCAGTGGTTTATGAATCGATATATGGGATCTTATTTTCACTGAATATAAGGCGACTTTTTTTTTTTTGGCAATTATTGTTACGGCTGTGCGTATGCTCTTCAGGCAATGAATGTAAGACAGCAAGGATTAGAAAGCTTAATGTGTTTTAGCTGTCATTTAAGCTCACAGCTGGATGTTTCAAAGGAATGCTACTAGAGCGAGAACTAGCCTGAGATGTCGAGACGTGCGGATCGTGATACTGTTGCTATCGACATATTATCAGGTCTTTATTTTCTTCAAAGCTGTATATACTATGAACTACAAAAACGCTTCATGTAGTACGAGCCGCGTCTTTCTTTGTACTGGGTACTTGGCTATAGTATGGGATTTATGGCCCTTATACATTCATATTGACAGTCATGTGGTGACCCATTCAATGATCCACAAACGATTTACCATGCAGCTTGTCAGTGAGCCAATCACCTTTGATGTATATCCAGTCATATATTTTCTATATATTGATGTGAAAAAAATCAGTTTCTGGTTTATATGTTGTAAATAAATCCATTGTAAGTTGTCTAGGTAAAGTCAGCACATACTCTGTTGGCATTGCACACGGTCCCAATCTGTGGAGACAATATCACAAATCAGCCATGCATAACATTATTCATTTACCGAGCCGCATAGAACTTCTGAAATCATATTTTATGGAGTATTTCCACTTTTACTGAGTAATTGATGACACAATTGCCCTTAGCCCTTGGCCCCCGGGCTGTGTCCCCGCATGTGTTCAGTCTGTGCGCGTTTCGCCGACAAGGCCGAGACCGGAACGGAGCCCAGCCTTGACACCGAGGAGTATGAGAAGAGTGAAACCTGAGAAGAGTGAAACCAAATCAAGTAAAATTCGGAAGTTATGCGCGATATATAAAAAAAATTATGAATAATTAATTTGCGCGAAGAGAGAAAAGAACCCTGGAAGTCAGTGGATTACCAAGAGTAGAAAACTCCTTTTGGTTGTGGGGGCCGCGCTGTTCCCCCGGGTCACCTGGTGTCTCCCCGCAGACTCCAGGTTTCATGGTTTTTCCTCCTTCCGGGGTTCATCACACTTCATCCTGGTAATGGGCTGAAACTTTCACCACATGTGCCTGCTACGCCCGGCATGCGCTCTAGAACTGGCTGGTAAGCCCCCCGCTTGTTTCCCCATCATCAATTAATTCTAACCTAAGCGCCATGCAGCTTAACATGCCGTACTCGAAAGCTCAAATGTACCCATCCCTGCGAACCCTGAATCATAACAACCACGCCCCACCCCGCTAACAGTCCGAAACAGGCGACGAACAAAAACCAGAATGCTCACAATGTCGCAAGGGCGGTCGAGAGTGTCGACCTAGCGAAGGCATCGTCTTTCGTCATCAACAGAACGCGTCCATGAATAAGGAAGGCGAGCCGACACCTGAAGGTCGTGGTAATCTGAAAGGTTTCTATTCGTACAAGAACACATTCGATAAAGATAGTGTGTGGTTAGACATTCCAAAACATGGTATGAGTCGGAAATCGAGCGACCAGAGAGATATTTATTGATAATTTGCTCAGTTATCTTCGTTGACAACTCCGACCCGTATGCCGATGACATCGAGACATCGCTAGCCGAGTCCAGTGCGATGGCTCTGGCTCATTCGCAAAATCAAATATGGGGCAGTGTATCAAGGACAAGCGATGCAGAAACACATGGCTTGGAAGCTTTGTCGGCGGTCGCAAGCAATGATCGCTACCCATATTCTCCTTTGGACCATGCCTCCGTTTCCGATACCGTCTCTTACCCTTCTCCAAGTCGATCACGAGGCAGTGCTATGCCACCTCTCACCTCCCCCTCCATGTCCCTGTCGGCCAGCAGTAACAACACCAACATCAACTTCCTCCTAAACCCATCCCACTCCTTGTCTCCATCGGTCGACTCGACAACTCTCCAAACTCCAGACCAAAGGAGTGCATCTCTCCCCTCACGACCCGCAGCAGCCCGGTTGCCAGTAGAACACAGAGTAGAAAGTAATGCTGAGACAGACCTTGAAGTGGCATTCTTGCTGCGTCACTACTCAGAAGGACCAGGCTTATGGTATGGATCGCGTGTTGTTGAACCCTTGGATGATTTTGTTGATTGACCATTTCTTAGGATGGACCTATTCGACCTTGGCACGTATTTCGCATCCTATGTCCCCGTGAGAGCAATGTCGAACCCACTCCTCAAGTATGCCGCCTGCGCATACGCTGCAAAGCAATTAGGTCGTGTCAAAGGTGCTAAAGCAAAGATGGGCGGAGTCTGTTCTCGACAGGCCGCCATGGAAATCTGGCCTGGCAAAGACGACGACTTCCTCTGGCATGGGGCGAAGTATTATGAAAAGGCCATTCAGTTGCTAATGAAAGAGTTGCAACCCGATACAGAGGGTCCGCCTCCTTTGAGCACACCCGAAGCTTTTGGGCAGTGGCAGGCTGCTGAGCTTTGTGGAGATGGAGAAAATCCTCGCAAAAGACGGAGGAGATTATCAAATAGTCGGCTATCGCGGGGTGTTCATTCGGATGAGGTATTAGCGGCGACTGCTATTTTATCGGTGTATGAATTTCTTGATGCGACTGGACCGGCATGGAATCGTCATTTAAGCGGCGTAAAATCATTGCTTGACGTAGCGGAGGTCGGAATAATGCCGTTGGAATCGTCTTCTTCAGATGGGGACAGTCCGTATCAGACAATGAGGAAATCTGCTCTTTCGAAAGCTCGGAGGGCGGCGTTCTGGAATTTCGCACGGCAGGATTATCTGGCAGCTTGTGAGTCATTTATTAGCATTACTCGCCATACCTTATCCAAAAGTCTCTACTAACAACATGACCAGTCATCAATGAGTGCCATACAAGGCTGAACACCGAGGATTTGGTCCTTTGGACCGAAGCGGGATTGCGGCTCGATAGCATGGGATTTGTTCGTCCCAGTAACACAGCAGCAACAGGATACCCAGACAATGACGATTTCATGAAAGAAGACACCATCTGCAACGCTTTGGTGTGGATTATCTCAAAGATCGTCAACTTCATTAGCTCCGGAGATAATTTGAACTCGAGCGATAACCAATCCATGGATAGCGGACCCCTTGGAATTTCCCAGCAGGTACTTCTTGAGCGATGGTACCGGCTTGAAGCCGAACTAGACGTTTGGTATCGAGGACTACCAGGCACATTTCAAGCGTGTGCAAGGGTTGATGCCTCAAAGAGGTCACATTGCAACTCGCTGGAAGAAGCCAAAGACTTGGTCACTCTGCAAGAAGTGTGGCATAGCATCCCCATGTGTGCCTCAAGTATGCAGCATTACCACATGGCACGCATCATGCTGTTGATTAACAAACCTCATGATACCACTAGCCGACGAAACACGATCACGTTGCGACTCCAGTCATATCGTTCCATCGAAGCCGAAATCGGTTTTCATAGCCGTGAGATTGTTGGCATAGCTCTGTCTCGTCCTGATGGGAGTGTTCGTATCAATTCGTTACAGCCTCTCTTTGTTAGTGGACAATGTCTGACTGATCCGCGGGAACGTCGAGTTAATGTGCGGTTGCTGCGAGCCGTTGAAGCGGATCTGGGTTGGGCGACTGAGTACCGAGTTCAACAGTTGCTCAAGGAATGGAACTGGGATGAGAGCTCCCTTTATTTGTCAGGCAGTTGAATGATACGTTCTGAATCGCCTCCGTTATACCCTATACCTTCAATTGCACCCTCATCGCACCCGCTGGTCGTCAATAAACGTGACAGAGCCACCTCAAACTGCTAGTCTGCAACTTCATACGGCAATGGACGATGAACCATTTCTATCCAATCAACATCAGATGGATCGTGGACATCGAGTTCAACCTTAAACTGGAATTGTGCTGATCAATTCGATCTTCGGACATCAGTTTGTGAACAAGCCTACAGGAATTCCAGTCCCCCCGTCCAACAAAGGGCAATTCTGAGGTCAAATACCTGTTCATGCATGGTTTGAATTGAGTGGTGCGAGAAGCAATGCTATACCCCATACATGATATAGCCCATAGAGCCTCACAGAGCCTCGGGAGATCAATGTCAAGATGCCAAAGTCATATAATATTAGTAGAAAGAAGTCAAATCAAATATACACTCTGAGAAGAGTTGAAAATTTTTCACCCCCCTCCTTTCTCAATCCACAGGAAATCCGCCTAATTTGAGTCTGCAGGGTAGAACTCGGCCAAGTTTCCTTCTGCACGGCCCAAGTTGCATCATTTCCGAGCCGCTGAGCAGGTTTAATCGGTCTCCCGCGTCGTAAGCCGCTCCATTCTACGTCACATTATTCACTAAAGGCCAAGCTCCCTACTCAACGGTCGGAACCAGGCTTGATTTGATCCCCATAGCCTTAGCCTTAGCCTTACCCTTATCATTCTCCACCATCTAAACCATTAATACATTATTTATTCCTTCAAGTATACAATGCATATCCTGATCCCCATCTGATTATTTTCTCCTCCCCAACCCTAGCCTACTGTAACAATAGTATTGGCTCTAGGGTAATCTACGCCCCCACCGATAAGCGTTAAATCCCCACAGGGTGGAAGGTTTACCGAACCACACCCGGCATTCCTCCGCATTCTGTGTGAATCTTACTTATGCCAAGCACACATGGGGACCGGAACTTACCCGTTCATGAGAAAAGGGCCGTTTGCCTTGTAGCAAGGGAAATATGAAGCTGAAGAAGCAAGTATCGCGATTTGTAGCCGTGTGGGGACATACGGTTCGGTTCCTTTGAGTGGATTTATTCATCTCGGGACCTCGGAAGGATAGATATCCGTACGATTCAGGGGAAGCTATAAACGTTGGATCGGGGATCTTGTTTAAGAGGCTATATATATAACGGCTTTGTATCTCTAGTGAACGTTTGTTTTGGAGTGTGACTTGAAGCTGCAATTTGATCTTGAATTTTTAATCACAGGATACTCGGAACCCTTCATGTGAAGGATGAGGCATCTCCACCTGTGGGCTTCTCATTTGTTGTTCAAGTGCTTGATTTGACGACACAGATCACTTTGTTGTTACAAACTTGATTGTATGTGGATCAAGCTTGATGCATGCCTCTTATTTTGGCCCCTGAAATGCTCGCAATAAGTTACATATGCTTGTGATCAGAGGTATCATGTCAAGGAGGATTGCTCCGCTCCAGGCGACCATGGAAATGATAATTCAATTGGATCGCAGGTCAATCCTTTGATTGAAATTAACAGCCAAGAGTAGGAAGGGGCGATAGTAAATGAATTAATCTTGCGATAATTTGCGACGGGTGAAGGATTGACTAAAGAAGATCAGGAATTTGGTCCCACTTCGGCCGTTGAGTTGTAGCCTTAACGGTTGATCACTTACTACATATATCGACGACGGAGGAGTGTGGGCTCGGCTGGATATGAGATGCGGTGAGAGGTCTCTTCATTATCCCAAAAGTATTTCCTCGCTCTTGATGCCTGGATTTGATTGTGCTCTGCGGAAAATTGCCATTTCATGATTTGGAATAGAACCCTTCTTCCAGTCGGTCCAAGTTTACTTGGCTAAATGGACCTCGTATCTTTGAATCCTCTGGGGCTGCCTATTTGAGGACAAGGCAAATTATCAGACCAGGTTCGCATTCTAATGGCCTACCTGCAGCAGAAGAATGAGGTTCGCGATTGGTACAACGGCGATCACCGAAGCCTTGGCTCTTTTCGGATTCTGAACAAGGAATGGCTAGACAGTTATTGCGATCGGGCCTGATGATGGCGCATGGATCGCAGATCAATCTCAAGGAAATGTATGAGGCTGAGCTGATCGCATCCTTAAAGAATCTGGACTGGACGAGCTGCCAAACCCACAGGGGAGACGGGAAGAAGCATATAGCACGGTCCTATTGATAACGATGATCGCATATATGACTAGCCCATTTCAAAAAGGTCAATTCGATCTGTTGAACCAATCGATGTATCTGAAAGGGACACCATAAATATCCCAGGAACAGAGTGACCAAGAGTTGGTCGCACAAGTCCAGAACATGACGATTGATAGGAAAGTACCGTAAGACTGAGGGGTCAATGGCACAATCGATAAACGATAAATGATGAATTGACGTATAGAACGAGGCAGACTGGACTTATCAATTGTCATGCGCGAGCTGTCAGCCCACTGTCAATAAAAAGGTCCGCATGAGATATCATTGGTAGTATGTACAACAAATGTTGGGGGCGATCACGGTCGCAGACGAGTTATCCGTGATGATTGGGCGGTTTGGCGCGAGGATCACCGGGAAAAGATGTCTGTGGGCACTGGCCACTTCCAGTTGGTGCAGTTCAATCATGCCATTGGAAGAAGAAGCGGAATACAATCCGAGTTGATTTTTTATCTTTTGCTGCGAGCTGAGGTCATGGGACAAATCAGGACGTTGGGACTGGGTTACCATGGGGTCCTGGGATTTGTTTGTGATGGTCACAACAGATTACATGGGTGAAATCTCAACGAATCGGGTGCTAAGGTACCATCTGTTATATTTGATTATAGGAAGAAAAAAAGGGGTAAAAACAAGGATGCCAAGTAGAATGGTCTCACGCAAACAACCCAACTACTGAGTTATTTTCGTAGTTTGTAGTTTGTAATTTGTACTCCGCACTCTATGTTGAAATCTCCGTGCTCCGTGCTCCGTTCTTGGTGTGGAACTCTATATTCATGTTCATTAATCTCCTCATAGATGAGACAGAATCGAACTAGGATCTACGGGGTGTATTTCTCCGTATTCGCCTCGTGTCCAGTGGTCCACTAAGTAGCATTCTGGCTTGCGCGGTGGGGGCCTCGGTCATGTGCATGCCTATAGCAGCACATTTAAGGCTGCCGAGGAGACTAAGTCACCACTAAGCTTGACTAGGAAGTAAATAAGTCGGATCTAGAACATGACGCGGCGAAAGGCCCCAGTGGCTTGAGTCGAAACAGTGCCATTGTGACAAGTTATGGAGTTATGGAGTTTTTGCGGGAATCGTCTCCGTATGGAGCACAAAGTCAACGGGTATGGAGTAGGATAGAATCAATATTGTGTGTTTGTATGATGCACCAGGGGAAAACAAGACAATAGTTGCACAAAGCCAGCAGAATTCAGTTTGATTGTATCTTACTAGCATGCGCTATTGATTATAGTCGTGTAATTTAATGTGAGTATATACAGTACGTTGTTTGTGGGGAGCTGTAAACCATCGTGGGTTGAGTTTTTGCCCCTGAATATGCAGACAAGATGTATTTTCATGTTTTCCCCGTACCTCGCCATCTCCTTCTTCCCCCTCTCCCGAACGTGGCTTAAACGTGGTTTCTAGATCAACATGGTCTAAACTCACTTCTGTACCATGGATTACCCATCCTAGGTTTCACGCGGCAATTTTCTTTCCAGAATCAATATGAATGCGACCGTGGTACCGAGAGAACATCCACCAGACCGAGTGCTGTCACGGCTAATGATCCTGTTTGAATGCTGATCCCTCGCTAAAACCAGTCCAAGCGTACCCAAAAATTCAATTGTGAAGAAAAAATTGCAGTAAAAAGTAACTAGAACCAGACAAGTCGTACGAAGATCGTTACCTAGGGAGTGTTCACTCTTGTAATTTTGACCCAAACCCTAATGTATACTCGCGTCGACCGGGTTTGCCAAGCGCTGATTGTACTCAGGTTCCCTCCAGGGGACCGTGTGTTACACCCCTCTCAGTCCAATAACGCCTCTGCGGGCGACCAGGGCCGCTCGTGTGCTGGGCTGAAAGAATAGGGCCTATTGTAGACGTGCGCGGGCTACGAAGAGACTGCGCAGTCAGACCCACCTTCCTGCCCCACTCCAACTGCTTTTGCTTGGGGGATTTTATTCCCCTCCGGTGGCTCAAGCCCAAATCGACTGGGTCCTTTTTTGGACTATGTATACCAGGGTGGTGCCCACTTAGACTCGATTTCCGTTCCCCAGATCCATCTGACACATTTTCCACACTGCGCGATTTCACTCCCTCGCGCGCGGTCTCGTCGCGCTGGCGCGTTGGATTAATTATATAGATCAATTAGGATATGCGGGCCTTGACCTAACGCAATCTTCAACATGGTGGACTTAAGCGGACGCTGCCCAGGAGTATTCTTGCAAGAGGATCTATTCCCCTCAACAGGTGGATGTATGTTGCTGGAATCAATGGTATCCTGATCTTTCTATGTCTTTAACTGACAGTCCACTCTTATAGTCATCGGCGGACGATACTGCGAAACCTTTCCTTACAAAACTAATAACATATCTTGTTGTCTACCCTGCCCTCTTGCTGACTGGCGATATGCCGATAGTGAGTTTACCTGTACCTCTATGCTAAGCCAATGGCAATATCTAACCATAACTTAAACTATAGACATTGCTCAACGAGTCGCAGTCGCTAGCTGGATCAGCGTCGCCATTCTCCCTCTTTGTATTTTCATCCTCATCTCATATGCCGTTCTTTCTCCGAAATGGACCAACCGACATTACTTGAGCATCTGCTTTACTCTGGGCATCTGCTGCATGGAGGCAAGTACCGTGGCAAACCTTGAGAAGGAATTATTTGAAATAGTTCTAACTGATATTCTTAGATCGCCTTCATCGTTCCTCTTGGGGCCCAGCCTAATCAATGCCACAATCAAATCACACCTAATGATATGTACAGCGACTTATCTTGCGCCTTTTCTGGTTCACTATTGCTATTTGGGGGCTGGTTGGTGGTCATGTGGAGTAAGATCATCTACCTGAAGGAAATGTCATTGACAAATCACGGATTTAACCGCTGACACGCAGCAGGTTTTATCCGCACTATCGCGTTTCATCTGCAAGTCTGCTGGGAGGTTGTTCTGGGGCCAAAGTTCATGTGGTCCGCCTTCGTGGCTGGGTTTGGAATTCCTGCCATCGGCCTCGCCGTTATGCTCAAGTTTACGGGAGTATCTTTCCGATTTGGACAGATTTGCCACATAAATATCGATAAGGGTCTAGATGATTACTGGGCCCCGATTATGGCATTTGCCGCCGCCGCTCTGGTGTTACAGGTGACAACCATGGCCTATTGCATGCACATCTATCTGCGTTCACTTTTCGACAAATCCGCTTCGACTACTGAACATAGTTCCGGTCTCCCCTCATACACAGCTAGTGTTCGCACTGTCTCCGCACGCCACGCATGGCGCAGGATGCAGCGCGTGTTGCAGTTACAATGGCGCGGGGTTGCGCTAGTGCTGATCATTCTTGGGAACGTGATCTTCTTCGCTGTCGTATTCATCAATCTCGACGATCAAGTCAGCCCCACTCCAACTAACATCAAGAATGCCGCACCATGGCTCACGTGTCTGGGACTTGGTGGCACTAAAGAGCAATGCAAGGACCGTGTAACGGGAATGGGTCCGAACGAAGCCACACTACTGGCCGTGGTTTATCTCTTGTCTCTTGTGGGGTTCTGGAACTTTGCTCTATTCGCTCGTCCATCTATGTTTGCCGGATGGCTTGATCTACTCCGACGGGGATTTGCACGACGGCATGAATTTATCTCAGCCGAAGCCGATGATCGCTACATAGATAGCAAAGGATTCGAAATGCTGACCACCAACAACCCAAGAAGCCCCGCGCCATACAACATGCGATCGCCCAGCCCCTCACGCATGGCTGGTCGGACATCAGTAACCAGTCCAAGCCCGACATTTGATCGAAACGTTCACTTTGGACGTGAAGCTCGATACACACGTCCGTCTATGAGTTTCTCAGGACCCCGCCCTCCCAGCTCGTCGCAAAATGCGCAGGACTGGGACCCCTCCTCTACATTTGCGCGGGGCAATGCACGTTAGCCGTTGCGCAGGGCTAAACTAGGCTGTTGGACCCTTATACTACTTCCTACACAGGATACACTGGTGGGGACAAAAGAAAAATCGATCTGAAACGGGTTGCGATTCAGAGGTACTAGGCGTTACGGAAAATGCACCATGGCGTATGTGGAAGGAACGGGGGATCAAAAATGGTCTAGTTAAGGGCATTTCCTACTACCATGCCTGGAGAATGGGACGATTTGACTTTTTTGTTTCTCTATCTGTGGTATTTTTGCCCATTGTATCACCAGCCAGCGTCTACCATCCTAATGCAGTGACGAAACACCATAATACATAAAAAGAAATTCAAAAATTACAAGACAAAAAGTGACGAAGCTACATGAATCAGCCCCCTCTATTTCCAATCCAACGGCAGCAACGATCCCGTCCAACGACGATCGCTAAGTACATGTAAGATAGAACACGGCATCTCGGCCCCGCAGGAGTGGATTCTCTTTTCGCCCCTACTTTCCTCCATAACATCGAGAGAGAACAGAAAAAAACCGCACTAAATTCAGGTTTTACACAAGTCGAACCTTCGTCATGATAGACCATTAATATCAGGTAACACTGTAAACGGAGCGGCTGAAACTAGCGTCACCACCAAAACCCAGAACCGGGGAATTCAGCCAAAAGAACATTCTAAGATCTAGAATCTTAAGTCTCAGACAATCCCCACCGGCTATCCGGCTCCATGACATGAAACGGGCTAGAAATCCTTGGTACCGGCCCCGAACAAGTTAGAGCGGCCGTTCCTGCATATGTGCGCCGCGGAGCAAGGGCAAAACGGGCCTCGTCAGCAGAACATACTCGGTGCAAATTGTTGGGGTACCCGGGCTAACGCCACCATGGGAGCAAAGTGCAATTCTTTCTCTCAAATTGATGGAAGTTTGTATTGGTGGGACTGAGACTTAGTGTTGGAGCGAGCTAGCGATTGCTACCATGTGTTGAATTTCACATGTGGCACCCCACCGGGCGTAGGGATGTGCCTATCGGGGGCCAGTGTATATGCTAGTGCTTAGGAAGGTAGGGTCCAGGGTTAGAGAGTCTATTAGATTAATTGACTAACTCATTGATGGTGCTAAGCTACCATTGTATTGATTGGGAATAAAATCCGTTGTTTGGGGGCGATGGCCTCGTGCTCATTTCAGACTGCTTGAGTATATCTCGGTCTGCTATAGATCTTCTCTGGTTCTGGAATGTAATCCATGAATTCTTTGGAATTTGCTGAGTATTATTGCGACATTTACTGGTTGATTCAACTTTATGTAGATCTATAGGTGGTTTGGATCAGAGCTCGGTACCGTACCGTTAGTTATTCTCTAAAATGGACTTTCAGTCCTTATTCGTTGCAGCTCTGAAATTTTAGTTCACCCCGCACTTTCATTTACCTGGTTCGACCGTTCAGTCTGAAATCTGGTCGCGAACCGTCAAGTACCAGATCCCGACGGATATCTCGGCTTCTCATAACTACCGTTCCCCATGGGGAACATATGACCCCAGAGACTCCGAGGTCCACCAACATGGATGGGGTAGCGAAAGAAAAAGCAAAATATACAGCCAGAAAATCGTTCAACTATTGAATCTGTATTTCAAATCATTCAATTTTTGATCTTCGGTATACTTGTACCAGCAATGGACGATCACCATGCATACTCCGCACCAGAGTCGATCTCTTCTATAACCCGATCAGGGTCTTTATGTGGTGATTGCGGGGAGTTGAATAGTACTTCGCTGATTTGAGTTTTGATGCCATTCCTCTTTTCTTGCGTATATACACCGTATTCTTTAGCCGGGTCCAATAGTTCATGGAGAGCGGTCATTCTAGACTGCCGTAGTTCTGTGGTCGAACATGAGATCTTCACCTGTCTCTCTACGAATGTAGAAAAGATCGCTTGTTTGGTGTCATTCTAGTGCCATTCTCAGTGTTAAGCTTTACTCACCGGCACGCGCCGAGGTACATGTGATTTTTTGCGACCGAAGTAAGTTTTCTTCCCCGTATTATCCCTAAGGCATTTGTGGATCTTCGAGCTAAGGAAACTCTATGGTTTGGAAGTCAAATATTGAATTCGAGATGATCGTATACTTCGTGGAAAGCAGTATTGACATATGACTATAGTGCGCTTTGGGCATCTCGGGTGGACGTCTGTAAAGGATTGACGGATTTTCTCCACAATAATCTTTACTGGGGAGTTCCAGTAAACCTTGGAAGAAGAAGGTGAGTATGATACTGCTCACAATATTTTGCAGAACATTTGATGTTGACGATATCTCAAACAGAGAGACAATTGCATTCAACCTGATATAATTCGCTGCGTTGTGATTCCAGAGCCTCTTCAGTGCCTAGTGATGGGAAATATTGTGAAGCTGTTAACCAAAAATAGATTATAAGTGGATTAAAGTTGATCAATCTGTCGCGATATGTTCGCAAGTGAAATTCAAACTCGCATACGTATCATTTTGCTGTATATGAAGCATCAATCATATGAAATGTTATCAACTTGAACATGGATTCTCATTCTCAGGTCATGTGCAAGGAATGCTTGCCCCTCACAAACCACGCAAACCTCATATTTATTTCACCAGTAGCCAATACTGATATTAACATCCAATTCTGGGCGCTACGAATTAAATATCAAGCTTTCCAGAGCCATTCACACAATCAGCTGCCTAGGCACTACCATGGAGTCCTTTGATATCGAAGCCACAGACGATGAAGCATTGGTTGGGCTCTGTCACCAGGCGGAAGAGAAGGGAGGGATGATCGAGGTCCAAATGCATGGCAAACCGAATCATCAAGATTTCCGACCACATTGTACTGAAGTATGGATGGGTGGATGAATCTGAGGCAAAAACACAAGAATGTTTATATGAACAAGAGGCTACGCGAACGAAAAATTCATATAAAAAACAGGCTAAAGGACCATCGAGATAAATATATCGATTTGACACTTTTTTCAGTAGTGCTATGCCATGGGGATCCCTCTCAGAGAAACATGATTTTGAAGAGTGACGGCTCCATTGGTCTCGTTGACTGGGGATTTTCGGGATTTTATCCTCGCTTTTTTGAGCTCGCCATACTTTATTGTATCTTGCCGTGGGATGATTCTTTTGGGAAGCCAGTCATATCTGAATTTGAGAGACTGCTGAGCCTAAGTGATCGAGAGACACAAGATATGAAGCTCACTACACATGTTCGTGTAGCTAATCTTAGACGGTCATTGTAAGTAGCAACCTCCCATGATTCGTCTACGATGATTAAACTGACGGAGACAGCTATGGGCCTGAAATTGACCCATTAGAGGAATTCCTTCAAGATCTTCAATCGACGGACCCAAAACTTTACGAGGAAGCCATGGAATCTCGAATGGTGAGAGCTCCTACTGAAGCCGCCACATAGTGCCTGGTACAAAATCGTATCCTGAAAAGACATTTCATTAGAGCGATTAAAAAATTCCTTCAAGAAGCCGACTTCTCTCCAAGCCTTGCGTGATAATAGTACTAGTAGATATATATATCGATCAAATACTACCGAAACTTCAATTACACGACTCTAAAAAGACAATTGGTTTGACCTAACAGTCTTTAACAGATTATTGAGAAACTCAAGGCTTGCCTTTCCAGGCCTCAATCAGAAACTCATCAATAACAGTAAACTTGTAGTCAGGAAGCAATTGGTTCCAGCTATCAGAGACAAGAAGTTGATTAGCATTGACTGCCAAAAGAATCGAAGAAGTAAAGAACCGGGCTAGTCCGGCACGTTGCTCCGGTGGAATCGAAGCATGCTCAATGACGGGCGTCCACGAAGTCTTCCATGTTCCGGCCTCGAGATCCTGGGCCTTGACATGTTCAACGGCAAATGGTTTGCCACCTAATAAAACTTTGATTAGCAAGCCTCTAAAATAGTGTCGTGCTGTCTTGTAGAAAGACGTACCGCGGACATTCTCAGCGAGGGCGAGGAGTTCGCCCATCGTGATGTCGTTTCCTTTAATGCCACCAACAACAGGCCACTCGCCTTCAAATTCAATGGCCTGAGCTACGACATTGGCAAGGTCTGCAACTGTAGTCAAGGTCAAAGTAGAATTCTGGCCTTCATCGACCGCCAACCAACGGCGGTTATTGAAGTCCCATGGCAGGTCCGTAAGCGGGATGTGCTTGGTCGAAGGATAGGGACGAGTCAAGTAGTTGAGGAAGTAACCGGGTTGGAACAAGGTATACTCAAGAACCTAGAAGCTTCATGTAAGCCCCAAGTTCGATTTTTATCTATTCAATCTTGATTGTGGATTCTCACTTTCTTGTCCTTGTTTAAGTCCTTGAGATACTGGCGGGTAGTTTCCTTGAATCCGTACCAGCTCATATGAGCTAAACCACTTCTGCAAAGAGTCAGTAAATCTTGATCAGCCAAGGTATCACTGTTTTACTCACGAGACCCATTCACTTGGAGCAAAACGTTTCACACCGGCTTTAACCGATGCATCTATGAGCTTCTTCTGTACGGGGCTAGTAGGATCCTCCTGTTCAGTCACGAAGGAAAGCACTGTATGAACCCCCTGAAGAATCTGTGCGAGCTCATCAACGTTGCTGTAGTCTGTCTTTATCCAGGTAGTTGCCTGAGAAGCTGATTCAGCTGGAGCGTCCTGTGAATGCGTTAGTTGGCGGATGGGGAAAGTGAGGCTGACGAGATATTTCACTGACCTTGCGAGAGAGCAAAAGAATTTCGTGCTTCTTTGTAGCAACAAGGATATCAACAATCTCTTGTCCAACGCCTGCAATATTATTAGCAGGAAATAGAACATGGTAAGATCAGTCAAACCTACCACCAGAGCCTCCGGCAATTGCAATTTTGACCATATTGGTTGTTTATGTTAGATAAACTGACGAATATAGGCGAAAGAGGATAATCGAATCGAGGCTTTATCTGAAATGGTATGTATGAAGAAGATAATACTGAAGAAGTTCTTGAAAAATGAATAGTGACTGTACAGATCGAAGGTCCTTTATATAAGGAATATCTAGAACCGAGCCTTCGGTTCAAGTTATTAATTATAAATGACAATTTCTATGTTTTTCTTGTATATCATAATTCATGTATGACTTGTAAGCAGGATCACCTAATTTGGGTGGAGGTTCACATCACCATGTCGAAAGATTGGAGTGGTGCGAAGCCGTTGGTTCCGCCGAGCTCGGGCGAAACACTGCGACCATCAACCGCTGACTCGCACGCTTCGACCGAGATACCTCGGCGGTACGACGAGGCTCGCAACCATCTACTCCCCCATTATTCAGCATACTTTTGAATCTCTGTCGCTCACTTAGAGTGAGGCAATCTATGCTGCAGTTGGATAACTCAGTCACAGAACAAGTACAGCATGTCCGAAGTTCACCGAGACGACAGTCCCGAGACCAAGCGGAGAAAGGTTCGCAAAGGTACACAAAGCTGTTGGGATTGTAAGCGACGCAAAGTGCGCTGCATTTTCTCCTCGTCTACCGATAGTATTTGCAGTAATTGTCGGAGAAGAAGAAAGCCATGCATCAGCCAGGAGATACCAGATGGCCTCGTGCCGCCCATCACCGAGAACCTGGTGGAGGCTCGACTTGATCGGCTGGAAAAGCTTATTGAGCTAGCAATGACCCAAAATGGCACTGCTGATGCTCACGATCAGCTATATGAGGAGACATCTAAGCTTCGCTCTGCTCTTGCTCCCGTAGGAACTCCCCAAACTCCTACGCAAAAGGAGACGCCGAGCCAACAAAATACAGTAGTGAGTTTATCCTTCCAATGAGAGTCTGGACTTCCCTGACGTTTAATAGAGAGACCAAAACCTCCACAGATTATCTTCGGGCCAAAGACAATTATTGCCTGCTCCGTCAATCCCACGCAGACAGATTGTCAATAAATGGGAGGCTTTGACCCGCGAACTTCTCGCAGTATGGCCCAGTCAAGAAGATCTTGCGAATTTATGCACCCTTCCCAGCGGCCCTACAATGCGTCTCAACTGTGGCATATTCACTTCATGTCCTGTTATGTCAGGCGCTGACCTGCCAACGCCCCAACAGCTTTTCATATTACCCCCACTCGGCTCTCATCCCATACTCATCGCCCGTAAATTCCTGTTGCTTGGAACATTCATTCACGGGATTCCACTGTCTCATGTACGGAAATTGGGCAATCGAGGCGCCTACTATCTCGAAATGATGGACCAACTGGTGGAAAAAGCCACTAGACTCGTGACAACCAATGATGAACTTATTTGCTCCGTCGAGGCAATCGAATGTATAATGATGGAAGCAATATACCAGAATCATGCGGGTAACCTTCATCGCTCCTGGATGGCTGTGCGTCGAGCTACTGCGGTCGCTCAAATGATGGCCATAAACCGAGGGTTTGATTCACCCTCCTTGAAGTTTCTCGACCCTGCTACTCGAGCAATATTTGATCCAGATCGAATCTGTTTTCGCCTGGTTCAGATGGATCGATATCTTTCTATCATGCTAGGTTTACCACCTACCTCCATCAAAACTCAATTCGCTACAACCAAGGCTCTAGAAGAATGTAGCCCCATGGAACGCCTGGAGCGCGTCCACTGTGTCGTTGCAGATAACATACTGCGGCGATCTGAGTCCGATCTGAATGATCTCGCCAAGCTCCACGAGACTGATAGATTGTTACAAAGGGTGGCCTCAGATCTGCCTTCTCAATGGTGGCTACCCAGCTTTATAACAGACAATAGCGATGACGCGAAAGTACTTGAAGATACCGTTCGTGTCATGAATCAGTTCGCACATTATCATGTTCTGGTCCGATTACATCTGCCATATATGCTGCGATCATCGACAGATCATAGGTACGACCATAGCAAAGTAACAGCTGTCAATGCTAGCCGGGAGATTCTATCTCGCTACTTAGCATTTCGAACCTCCAGTCCTGTCCACTTTTACTGTCGCGGCGACGAATTCATTGCCTTCATCTCTATTATTGTTATGTGCATCGCCCATATGAGCGCCGGCAAGCAGCTCAATAAGTCTACCGAAGTGCCAAACGATGGCACCGTCTTCAATTTTCTCGCTCACAGTCGCCCTAGCGATCGTGGAATGATGGAGCGTACCCTTGAAATCATCGATTCGACGGCTCGACATAGTTCAGACAAGATCACCTCTAAGCTTGGTCGAATAATTAATCATCTACTGACTATTGAGGCTAATGCTGCCAGCGGCACTATGTACAATACAAGCTCCTCTCAGGGCAATGATGGGGAGCTTGAGTGTGATGGAAATTTGACAGACGGTGGCAAGGCACTTAACATCTACATTCCATACTTCGGCAAGATCAATTTTGAATCTCTGTCTTTGAAGAAGTCGGATTCTGCGTCGTTAGCGCACCCTGGCACGGAACTTCCACCCGACCCGTCTGCGAACTTACCACGTCCAAACCAACCAGTCCATTCCAGCGGTAGTAAACGTGAACTTGAAAGTCAAAATACAGAGGCATTGCAGTTTGATCAACTACATTCTACTGTCATGAATGAATTGCCAGTTTGGAATGATAACAATCTCCAGTCCGATCAAATGTACGAGCAAATGAACATTTCTGAAACAGGGGAAGATTGGGATCTGCAGGGTATCGACACAGCCCTTTTCGACAGTCTCTTTCGCGGAGCAGACATGACATCTCTAGATACTGAAGAATTCTGGACGCAGTGGGCAATATAGTACATTGTTTTCGTTTGTTCACGAATATGTGGAGCTTTCTGAGCCTCAAGTCTAATATACAAAAGAGAAAATAATATCTATACAAATACAGTTATCCACCTCTACTGTCGCTTCCAAAATTTGAACTATGCGCCTATCCAGAGTTTGTCTCTTGCCATGTCATACTGCGCCGTACCATGATAGTATTGAGAGGCACTTCATCACCTGACTCGTCCTCAAGCTGTGTCACTTCCAAATGCACTCTCGGCTTGTTGATAAGCTCGTCTGGAGGGCGAAAGGCCATTCCCGAGGACTTTTCATTCTCAGGGGCCTGAAGCTCAGTGGTTTTGATCATCTGAGGACTTTCTGGGCGTGTGAATTTCGGCGATATCATCGCAGTCAAAGGGCGCAGAGTGGGCATGCAGGCTGCAATAATGCCGCTAGCGCACTCGACCATACCCCAAGTGCATGCTTTGCTGAGCGTCCAGGCTGTATCTCCGTACTGGAATTCCATAAGTGAAGCAAAGCGGTAGACGCTTGTGAAAACAACACTGTTTGAAACATTAGTGTCGGCTTAGTACCCAGCGGTTGCATTTAACGCAGATCAGGTATATCGACTTAGACTCACAAGCAACCAAAAACAAAAATTCCAATGACAGATAGACGGTGAGTCGTTGTGGTCTGCAGACTCCATACTGATCGTGTCGGGAGAGACAGAATGGCGATGTTGGTCACGATATTGGGAACGCCATTCCCGATGAAGGATGCTTTTAAATCGATACAAGTCCCTGATAATGATGGATCCCATGCCTTTCCAATAGGAGAGCATTGAAAAATATTGACGCAGATCATAGCAATAACCCATGAAGCGGTAATTGTTCCCAAAACAATGGTGGCAAGGCGAAAACCTCGAGTGGGAAACATGCGAGAATACATTAGTAGGATGGTTATCTTGACCAAGCCCACAGTTATGGAATGAAAGCACTCATAAGCGATTGATAGCTTTATATGATACAAATTAGTTAAATAATTTGGAAGTGCGTCAGTTGGAGGGCTCACTTTGGCGATTCTCATAAGACTACCCGTTGATAATGTGCTGGAGTGCAGTCCCATTCCGTAATAAATCACTATTCACAACCGTTAGAATAAGACTGGTGATTGGAAGCTTATAGAACTGAAACGTACGTGCGATATTGAGGCCCGCCCCCGTAACAAGAAAAACCTGCCGCAAGAAAAAAGTTAGACACACATATACGAGTTGTTCGTTGAAGGTTAAATTGCACATACCAAGGATACCAGTATCGCATAATCATCCAAGCCAAGTCCCGCTCCTTTCTTTCCCCGCGAGAAAAATCTCAAAAAGATAAACACCACGGCCAGCGCAGTCACCGTAATTGTCGCGGCCAGGTCCTGCCCCCGTCGACTCTCGTGAATGCCAGACATGATGTTGACCAAATCGCCAGAGCGAGTCATAAAAATTTCGACTAGAACATAATTGAACAAACGAGCGCGCCCATAAGCAGAAGCAAGAATGAAGAAGTTGGGGAAGAAGAAAACACAAAAAAGACAAGGGATGATATGTCACATTCTGGACTTTGGACTTTGGACTTTGGACTGCAGGATCGGACATTGGGGACATCCGAATGTCCCAGTGAGCCGATCCCACTTAAAAATTCTAGCATCTGTCAAAACAGGTAAGACCGACGCTAGAAGGATGGAAAACCGCGAGCTCATCAAATAGGAACTGGTTATTTGGACTATGGAGACCAGGCTTACTTTTGTCCGTTGGCGGGTGAGATATCCCGGGATCCACAACTGGATGAGCGGTGGGGAGAAGGGAACAGCCGTTGGTTACGGATGAGACCGGCGTGGATACGGGTTGCGCCCGTGGATCCTGTTGTGAATTTCATGCCAATCCAAGATCGTTCTCAACATTTGATATGGGGCGAGCCATTTTAGCTCCACTCTATGTCCTTTTAACAACGTGTTCATCTCCTGAGACAAAGAAGACGAAAAAAAGGGCGTGTTTGATCGCTCGCTCAACTACCGAAATAAAATCTCACCACCAGTTGTGTGGAGCTAATGGCAGGGCTGGATCTTTTGAATCTTCGGAGACCTTTCCATTGACGGTTGTTTGATGTCCACCTTCCTCCTTATTCTAAACCGATCCGTTCGTTTGCGGCTAGTTCTCCACTCTTATTTTTCTTTTTAGCAGTTGGGATACGTGGAGCACAACAAAGACCCATTTGGCAAAACTCAGATATTGGCGATCGAATAGGAAAGAGAGACAAATCTCGCGGTGAATAACAAAGGATATCTCTTTGTGGCTGGAATGTATTCTTCATTTCAGCTCGGGGTTTATATACTCGACTGCCAACTTAAATTGCCAATATATTGAACATAAAGCATGTCAGTCTTGAACAGCCACTTATAACTTCGATTTCCGTAACTCCATAACGCAGGCTTCGGGCTAGACACTCAATGTAGTCAGTTGCCCACTTAATACAAGACATCTCAGTGGAGTCATTATGATCTCTATATTTAGGAAACCCCTGCATATTGTGACAATTGTACTAGAATAAGTAGACGTGACATTCAAAAGCCGGCGATTTTAGATTGCCCTTTTGAGGAGAAAGAGTGGCGTTTTTTAAATGGCGTTAGTGTTAAATGAGCACAGAGAAGCTGGACGTACCAAGAGGGCTTGCTGTCACTGCTGTGTCTAGCCTTCACAAATAGAGGGGTTTTGTATCACTGCAGGGGCCAATACATCGAAGAACCTGTGCAGCAGCTTGTATCATATGGCACGACAGTGGATATGAAAGATCGTGCTGTAAACATGGTGTTTGCAGATTTTAGAAGGGGACTTGATCAACTTGAGACTCGAGTTGTCACCTACACCCAGCGCCATTTATCCTATCCAGAGGATTCTTTTAATGTCTTTCTCGGTATCCTCACGGATTTTGAACGGTCAAAGGTCCCACTGACCTCTGTAAGGTCCAATTTGCCCAGCAATTCTACGTCTTCCATACATTTAAGTCATTCATGGGGGCTGCCTTCTATAGATGGAAATCTAATACTCGAATGGTACCATCCAGCGCCCCCTGAGCGCCGTAGACCAAACTTTCCTACCTGGTCGTGGTCTGGCTAGGAGGAGGTAAAGCAACTATAGTTGCGGATCCTTATAATTTTTATATGATTGAAATTAGAAATACAGGTCTAATTGTGGTTTCTTGAGATGGCATAACTTCAACAACCTTTAACGGACCAACGGATCGAAATCATTCCGTCGAACTCAATGCTAGAAATGCTACCAAGTAAGCTTAGTATCTACTCTACTCACCCGAAGGCTCATCTTGATCTTAATTTTCCTTAACCCTTAAATGAAATGCTTATGCTCCGACAATAATTCCGGATCGGATCTTTTGGAGAACCTACAATTGTCCAAAGCCGATACCGCTCTATGACTGAGAGGTCGATGATCATAGGAATTCCCCGTTGTCGTAGCATATGGGTACATCAAGATTCTACTCTGGGCTCGATGGGGAATTTAAATCCCGTATTCGACGGATGTTCTCAAATATCCTCTAATAGTATATCAGGAGCGTTGGTTGGGAGCTTATAAGAGGATCAAAATCTCTCCCCAGAGCTTCCATTCCATCTTTGTGTGCTAATAATCTGCATATTATCTTTTCTAGTAAGACTGGATCTTATATTCTTCCCATTTACTCTTCATAATTGATATCAACCACTTCAAGCACAAATATTTAGGGTGGTTTTGATGTTCCTGGCTTGAACATCATACGTTGAACTCCATCATAATTCAGACTACCCTTTATCAAAATGCGTCAATCGATTCTTACATTTCTTGGGACTTTAGTCACTACGGTAACTGCCGTCCATCATGCAAAGTCTCGCCGAAATGGAGACCATCAGAATGTGGTCTACTGGGGCCAGAATGGCGGCAATGTTTTTGAGAATAATGATCTCGCTTCTTACTGCAACTCCGATTCTGGTGTCGACATTATCGTTCTAGCCTTCCTTTACGTCTTCGGAAATGGCCAAACCATTCCATATGGAACTATAGGCCAATCATGTTCAATTACCAGCTTCGGTGAGGGCCAAAACTGCGAGGCGTTGAGCCAAGCCATTTCGCTCTGTCAAAGTAGAGGGAAGAAGGGCATACTCTCACTTGGCGGCGCCATTGGCGCTTACGGGCTTTCATCTCAATGGGAAGCAGAAACCATTGGCTCAAACCTTTGGGCTGCATATGGTAACTCAGGGTATAGCGGTGTGCCACCACCCTTTGGTTATGCCTATGTCAACGGTTGGGATTTCGACCTAGAAGCCTGGAGTGGTAATCAATACTACCAGTATATGATTTCTACTCTTCGTTCAAAGTTCTCACAGGATAGTGGTCATCAATACTATATCACTGGTGCACCCCAATGTCCAATTCCGGAGCCCTATATGCAGCCCCTCATCACTAGTTCGCATTTTGATTATCTTTGGATTCAGTTCTACAATAATCCATACTGCTCTATCCCCAATCCGAACTTTAATGATTGAATTCAAAATGTCGCCAATACTCGCTCTTCTTCTGCGAAGATCTTCCTCGGTGTTCCTGCCGCTCCTGATGGTTCTACAGGCACCTCTTCTGGCTCACGATACTATGCAAGCCCTGAAACTCTAGCACAGTTGGTTCGACAGTACCAGGGTAATGGCGCTTTTGGTGGTTTCATGATGTGGTCTGCAGGTTTCTCGGACTCAAGCGTACACAACGGGTGCACTTACGCCCAGGAGGCTAAGCACATCCTTAATACTGGCTGGCCTTGTTGACGTTAAGGGGGTATGTATAATTAGAGATCAGGATGTGAGGCCAGAGCTTGTCAATAGAGAAAGTCTTGGAATATAACTCGTTTCCAATGGCCGATTTAAAGGACGAGAATTGTGCTTCTAGATGCTTGGAGAGGGGGAAATATATCCCTTCTTATGACCTACCTACCGTATAAGTTTTGGTGTCTGGACCTAGATGCTGGCTCGGTTTTATTTGCCGCGGGAATAGTGACGTGCATGATTTATAACACGTCGCAAAGTTTGATTCGGCCCTTATCATTCTTAAGATGAGCAAGAATTAACTATGCCTATTAATCAGTTCAAGCGCACGCGACCCGACCACCAGGGACAGCAATATTTCGCATTTAACAACTCGGGGATGATATGAAGGGCGTCCGTTTCCCCAATTAATCGAGTCTCGAGGTCTTCAAAACGGTATAGGTTGATATGAACTATATAAAAAACCCCCCAATATTGATTTTAACTTCGACTGAGTGGTTGTTTGTATAGACGATAATAAGCTATAGCAAAAAGGGCCCGAAAGGTGCTACGAAGAATAAATATTATCCATTCAGATCTAGACTGCATACTTCACGGAGGACAACAGGTATCAACTTTTGTCGGGCGATCTGCAAAGTATAAATCAATGTATCAACAGGCAGCTAAGTACCCAGGACACGAGCAACGGGTGTTGTAATTGTTTCAGCCCGAAGCACGCAACCGAGGACTTGCGCATGTGCATTCCAACAGCTGTAAGAAATAGCGGTCAGGCCGAGTCCAGCCGGAGCCTTCGGAGCCAGAGCGATCCCTCAATCTGTTGGATTTTCGGATTTTTTGTATGACAGGTATAATCTGAGCCCTGATGCACTGAAGATAAGCATGAACACCTCACTGTGTTAAGAGAAAATGGATCTCAAAGGTCCCACTTAAGACGAAACCGATCGGATCCTGGGAATAGGGCAACTCCACTGTGGTTGGGACATGGAAATAATATCGAAATATCCTCCAAAATACACACGTCTAAATCCTGTACATATAGTTAGCTTCATACTATTCAGGCTCTTCTTAAAATATTAAGTCCTTTTTCTCTTATCTATACAGGTAGATCAGCTTGATTTGCGAATGCTCGACGTCACCACGGCAGAAGGCGGAGAGGGTCTGGTTAGCTCCAGCTGGAAAGCACAGGTAACACACAACTCCATCCCCGCTCCCCCAGCCTCCTTCACAACCTCAACTTTTTTTTCTCTCGTCTTTTTTCCCCTTCCCTGCAACTTCCCCTTGCTCCTTGCTCTATCTGCTGCAGGAACTAAAACTCTCTTCTTCTTTTCCCTCCCCCTTCTCCTCATCCGCCTCGGTACTCGGTATCTTGAGTTCCACCTATCCTCATGGCTCCTCCTCCGCCCTCAACTCTGCCTCTGGCTGAGCGATTGAAGACTCTGGCTCAAACCCTTCAGTAAGAATCCCCAATTTGTCTCCAAGAGCTGCATGGAGCTCCAATGTATATCTAATCAAATACTAATCTCATTTTTTCTCACAGGTTTGCCTGGTTCATCGGGTATGTCGCACCTTCGGAAATAACCCACAATCGCTTTTCCTAGAAGCAACACCACTAACCGCCCACAGTCACCTCACGCTTTTGCTCTCCGTCTTCCGATACTCTCTGTCATTCATCTTCTTCAACTACTACTCCTCCGCTGCACGATTCTCTTATCGACTCGCTTTTATCTCGGCCGCTGTCACTTATGGAATCGTCGTCTACAAGGGCCACTTCGCTCGTGGGGTCCAAGGAAGCGTTCCCCAAATCGTGAAAAAGCTCATCTCCGATGAGAATGTGCAATACCTTGGTGAGTGCTATTGATGATAAAGAGATATCTGAATCGATGTTAACGTGCCACAGGAATGGCTCTCGTCTGGCTGTACTCGCGCCAGCTGATTCTGGCCCTTCTGCCCTTCAGCGTATACTCTGTCTTCCACGTTGCGACCTACAGCCGTATGTACCTGATCCCCACCCTGCAACCTGCTTCCCAGGGTGCCGGTGCCAGCTCTACTGGCTCGCCCACCTCCAAGCCCGCAGTCAAGCAGAACCCTCTCGCCGAGACCATTGGCCGCTTCATCAAGCAGTACTACGATGCTAGCATGGGTGTTGTTGCTACCCTCGAGATCCTCCTTCTCATTCGTCTGGTTCTCTCCGCCGTCACCTTCTCCAAGGGTAGCTGGGTCCTGCTGGTTGTTTACCTGTCTTTCTTCCGTGCCCGCTACGCCCAGAGCTCCTTCGTTCAGCAGGCTGTCCGCTCTCTGACTGCTCGCGCCGATGCCTCTATCTCTCACCAGGGCACTCCCCCTCAGGTTCGTCAGGGTTGGGAGGCCTTCAAGGGCGTTATTCGCCAGGTCTACGAGGCTACCGACATCGGCCGCTACATCTCTGGACCTGCTGCCGCCAACAAGAAGCCTCAGTAAACGAGTCTTGGATTGCGCGCAAAACGCAAAATATACATAGGAATGCTTCTTGCTCTTATCATGTCCGAAAGTACCGCGGTCTGGGGATCGCACGTCTCAGTGAACGATTTCTCAGCGGCGGAAGGAATGAAGCGATGGGTCTTTTCCTATCTACCAATTCGGCTTTATGCTGATTGGAGTGTACGAGGGGCGGGGTTTGTGTGAGTGTGTGAGTAAGGGAGTATGAACCCATCTAGGTTCCTCTATTTCCTCTGTAGAAAAGAGGCGGCCGTGGAGCATAACCGCCCTGATGAAGCTATACGTAACGCAACGTCATGTCTTTTGTTTTTATTTTTGTCTTTTTGTTTCAACTTTTCTTATTCTAGAAATTCGTGATGCATTGTTCCTGTAACCTGTGCCAATGTCTTTGGTTTCGGCTAGCCAGATTTATGAATCTCAGTTTACACTGATGACCTTATGTCTCAAATAGTCCATCTCGTATACTTGTAGCCTTGAAAAGAATAGTCACACAATATCCCCTCATCTATACAGATCACCGAGAAAGTTACATATTGTGATGTTATTCAAGTCTCATTGAATATACGAAGAGAACATCAATTGAGCAAATATTATTAGACTGCATGCTGACCAAGTAAAGTCGGCATTAATCGGCCTTTCGCGTTTATAATGTTGGTATTTCAAATGATGACAAGAGCTCCTGCAAGATCCAAGTCGCAGCTCCGGAGATAAGCACGGTTCAATGTCGTTGGAGAAGGTGGTTATGTCATATTTGAGCTTAAATACAATCCTTGGAATTGAGCCTCTTGAACCTCCACGCCACTTCATCTCCAGGTCATGATCGGGTCCAGCCGACTATAATGTTGCCTAATGTTATTATAATTGCCACATGTGTCTGACAAATGTGAAAAGGGCAGGTAAGCCCCGTCAGCAACCACAAACTGGATAGATCCCCTATAACTAATTCCTCCGTGCTGAAATTTGAGTCCAGTGGATCAATCCAGCGACACCCCCGAATCCTGATTCGCACAGATCACTTCAACTTTTCCAAATCCCTGCAGAGTTTGCACGAAATTGCACCTAAACACTTTTCACCTTAGCCCAGACTCGGCGTTTGTTGCGCCATATTTGGATCTGCGGTCCACTCTAATTATGCCCCCGGGGCCAAAGCTCCACTTGAACCCCCTAATCCCTGCTAAACCGTGCATCCAGTTTTGCTACGAGTATACATCTTTGTCAAAACAGACGATCATGTCGAAATAGAGTCATAGAATCATAATAGGCTAACCTTGCAAATTGTAGCTGTCCAATAGTTGCCTTAGTGTCTTGGAACTTAAAGTTTACAGGTCAAATGAGACCTGCTCAAGAGAAGCAGTATCCCGCTACCCTTTTATCCTGAGTTTCTTCTATCAAGACAGGAAGAATTTGTACTAGTCGTCCTGAACTTCGGAACGAAAATGGTTGCCTCTTCTATTGGACTCTGGCTCCTCGCGGCTGGTGTTGTCTCTGCTAAAACTTGCTACAATACTACCATCGAGGTCCCTGTTTCTTCACGTAATGCTGTTTTCAATGGCATCAAGACACCTGTTACCAACCAGGATGCGACCACATTTGTGTTGAATGCCACTCGTCAGGGCGGCAATTTCACAGAGACTGCATTGACAGGCTACCATACTGTGTCTGGTCACTATAACATCTCGGCGCAATACTGTGTACCGAACAAGCCTACGAGCGATGGTGTCAACCTACAAATCTTAACTCACGGAGTTGGATTTGATAAGACGTAAGTCTCTAATATGCTCAATGGTATCTCGAATATACTCCTAACATGAATACTCAGTTACTGGGACCTTCCCTTCAACAACTATAACTATTCCTACGTCGACTATGCGCTGTCCCGTGGCTACCATACTCTCTCCTATGATCGTCTAGGACTCGGCAATTCCTCTCACGGCGAGCCAAAGAACGAAATTCAATCCTTCCTAGAAGTTGAGGCCCTCGCCCAGATCACCCGATTGATTCGCAACGGCTCAGTCCCAGGCATCAACCAGAAGCCCTCAAAGGTCATCCATGTCGGACACTCCTTCGGATCAGCCCAAACATACGCTTTATCAGCGAAATACCCGGATCTCTCCGATGCTCTCGTCCTCACAGGCTTCTCGCTAAACGCCTCATACAACTCACTCTTTCTCGCTGGTGCAAACTTCCAGCAAGCACGTCTCAACCGCGCAGTTGTCGACCGTAAGACCTCCAACTACAGCCTGGGATACTTGACGAATGCGAACTCGGGCAACAACGAGTACCTTTTCTTCTATCCTGAGCACTTTGATCCTAAGATTCTGGCTTTCGCGGAGCAGACCAAGCAGCCTGTCACTGTTGGTGAACTTCTGACCATTGCCAGTGTTCCTTCTGGTAGTGAATTCACTGGTCCTGTCTTCGTCATTGACGGTGCTAATGATCTTCCTTTCTGTGGCGGTGATTGTACTGCGACTGGCGGTGCTGCAACTTCCATTGCTGCTGGTGTTAAGCTGGCTTTCCCTTCCACCAAGGCTTTCTCCGCTTATATCCAGCCTAACACTGGACATGGTCTCAATCTGCACTACAATGCCACTGCCGGATATAAGCAGATTGCGGACTTCCTCCAGCAGCACGGATTTGGCAAGAAATGAAGTAGTGAGGGATAAACTATAGGAATTGTGACCTATCTCCAATCGTTTGATTCATTTGCCCTGTTGGCCCCCTATTTTCGATGTATTCATTTCACTCGTTGAATCAGTAATATAGTACATAAATCTGTTAATTCATTGGTCAACCCATTATCACTCATCTTCATCTCATTGTCCAATTAAATCCCTCTTACTATATGACGTATTATATATGCCTACGGAATCAGGCATCACACGGGGCGGAGAAAAAACATCGCCGACCAGATTTTTGATTCTCGGCCCCGAGAGACACGAACCTCTCCATTATTCATCGTCTTTTTACTCGTCACTCTTTTGCTATATTACTACTTTACCGGGGGTGATACTTTTCTCTTTTCCCTTATTGACTCCTCCCTTAATCACCCCCCGGTCCCGTTGTTCTCGGGATCACAGTCTCTGGCACAGATTGCCATGAGCCTGACCGAGCGAGTGTCCGGCCTGTTTTCGACAACACCGGCTGCGGACTCAACAACGAATAATGAATACCCTGTCCCTTCCCTTCGCCCACAACCTGCCCATCATGGTATAGTTATTGGTGGCTCCGCCGGCCATGCGCGGAATGACCATCTGTTGGAGGAGGAGGAGCCCCGTCCGCCCTATCTACATGTGAGACTTTTCTTGTTCTCGCAACAATTAGCGTATCGTGCTAGGCTATGTTACTAACGCGTATGTGAAATATTAGGCTATGATAGCAGGTGGAACTGGAGGAACATGTGGTGATATGTTGATGCACTCGCTGGATACCGTCAAGACCCGACAACAAGGCGACCCGACATTCCCGCCCAAATACACATCGATGACCTCGTCGTACGCAACTATCTACCGTCAAGAAGGATTTCTCAGAGGTTTATACGGTGGTGTCATTCCAGCTTTCTGGGGTTCCTTCCCGGGTACGGTGACGTTCTTCGGTGTATACGAGTTCACCAAGCGCCAAATGCTGGATAGAGGCGTCAACCCCAACATCGCATATCTTTCTGGAGGATTCTTCGCAGACTTGGCTGCATCGATCGTTTACGTGCCAAGCGAGGTACTCAAGACCCGACTGCAATTACAAGGCCGATATAACAACCCATATTTTCATTCGGGATACAACTACCGCAGCACGACCGATGCATTCCGAACAATCGTGCGACAGGAAGGTGTATCGGCACTTTTCCACGGTTACAAAGCGACTATTTTCCGTGATTTACCATTCTCCGCTCTCCAATTCGCCTTTTACGAGCAAGAACAGAACCTAGCGAAGGAATGGGTTGGTCAAAGGGACATTGGATTGGGTCTAGAAATTCTCACTGCAGCCACAGCAGGAGGTATGGCGGGTGTCATTACATGTCCGCTAGATGTGGTGAAGACGCGAATCCAAACCCAACAAAATCCCCCGGCAAACCCCACTGGATCATCAGGAACCAAGCATACTGGAGATCACCATGTGCCCAAAGAAAGCCCTCGACCACACACACCTAGTTCATCCCATCCTCACACTCACTCTTCACGAACATCATCGCGCCCTATCTCCACATCATCACCATCTACATCGGTCGCACCACCTGGGGCACCTCGTTTGGATACATCATCTGTCTTTACGGGATTGAAAATGATCTACCGCACGGAGGGGCTCGCGGGGTGGTTTCGTGGTGTGGGTCCGCGTGGTGTATGGACCAGCATCCAGTCTGGGACGATGTTGGTTATGTACCAATACCTACTTAAACGGATTGAAGCGTGGCAAGAGTCAAAGGACTCGCCTCTATGATGTCTTATTTTGCCTGCATAAGTTCCTGAAAAGGGCCTATTTCATTGGGATGGCGTTTCTTTTGGAGAGGTTTACATTTCTTTTTTCTCCCTCATTCTTATCTTCGTTTTTTTTTTTTCTTTAATTTCTGTATACTTTGTTCCAAGGAATTCTTGGAAGGGTTTTAAGCAGGGTTGTCACTGCTGTTTTGGATGTTTATAACCCTATGTTCTCAACTCCCTTTGATAGACTAGACGGACCGAAAGGCCCAATTGTACCATAGAAACCAAACATATATTCAATTTTCCAGAGAAATCAAACATAAAACATATTTCTAAATATTTCTATGGTGATTTTCAATCCAATAAACCATTTCCATCTCATTTCCCCCTCCCCCATTCCCAGTGGAAAAGAATTCCCAAGAACTTGCGAACAAAAGAGGAACGCGCTAGCGTGTTTTGTTTTGGCGATCCCGCGGGCGTAAACAATTCCAGGCCTAATTCAATTCCCCTCCTCCTTGCATCTTCCTTCCCCTCATACATTATCCTCGTGATTTGATGAATTGGTTCGTACGTTCCCACCTTTCATATAGTTCTTGGCTCTGACGATTCATCAGAATACTACCTCCATTATGTCCAACGGTCTTCCTTATCTGAACAAGCTCCGCAAAGGAGACTTGGTCGAGTTCGCCGAGCATACCGACCTGCCAGAGTATGTAATGTTTATTCTTTGTCGCGCACGAGTATCGTCGCATCTAAACAATAATGTGAAAGCTAACCGTCTTTTTTTATTTGAAGCTTCTCGGACTACAACAAAAATGAACTGGTCGCAGCACTAGACAAGCACCTCAGCGATAACCGTGCCATCTTCTCGAATGACAAGAAGCTCGCTGAATTCTATTCGCGCTTGGCCTCTCCTCCTCGTAGAGGATCGCCCGTGAAGCGCGAGCCTAAGGTTGAACTCACTGCAATTGAGAAGACTCCTGCGCGGACTCCTGGTCGGCGATCTACTAAGGCAAAGGAGGAACCTACGTAAGACGCCTTTCTACCTTAATCAGTTCATGACTGATCAGTGCCACCCCGGCGCGTCGCATTTGTCGCGCGAACATCATACGATAATCCCAGTACTAACCAATAACAACAGTGAGTCTGACGATGCCACCAAAACACCCGTAACAAAGAAGACCCCCGCTTCTGCGTCGCGCTCCGCCGCTCGCTCCACTGTGCGCTCGGTCGTCGACTCAGCAAATGTGCAATTTCCTCCCTCTCCCGCCGTGGTAACCGATGCCATTGACAGACAGACTGTTAAGATGCGCGAGGGTCTAGAAAGCGCATGGTCCGCATCCGGCATTATTGAGCGCTCTCACGCACTGCGCGCAACCCTAAGCAGCCTCAAGGCCGTAGAGACAATCTTCGTCCTCCTAGAACTGAGCAGCGTTCTCTACGAGCTTATTCCTCTGCGATACCTAACTACTACTCCTGCCATTCCAGCCGCCTTCCTGCCCGCATTCCACATCAAGATCCCAGATCTCTTTGTTCTGCTTACTCCCAACTTCTGGGCACCTTTCACCCTTTGGTTCCTCAGCAACTTGCTCGTGCCTTTGCTGGCTGCCTACTTCTTTAACTTGAGCTGGCAAGCTGCTACTGGTGGTGCTCAGCCTGTGCGCCGTAGTAGCCGTTCGGCTCCAACTCGCCCCAGCTTTGACCCTCTGTCTTTCAACATCGCCAAGGCTATCCTGGTCTACAAGGTGTATGCTGATCACTACGATTATGCTGGCCTCTATAGCAAATATGCGATCGCAAAGGTCAACTACGCCATCCCCGGACAGTGGAAGGGTCTTTTGGCTGGATCCGCCATTGGTGTCGTTGGTACTCTGTACGAGGCTATTCTGCGCCGCTCATAGATCTTTTATTGGTCTTCCTGCGTCTGCTTGGGCTGTACAGGTGGTCTAGTATGTGGAGGTGCAGACGAGGAGATGGGTGGAGTCTTGATTCTCCATAGTTAGTAGGGAGGAACGACGTGAATGTGCTCTTTAACAGTTTTGTCTTTCTGCTCCTTTTTCATTTTTCTTTTCTTCTTGCTGTGCGACTCCGGTATATAATCCGGTATTGTACTTATTCTGTTGGATGATATCCTGTGTGTCTGGAGACGTGTCTGCGTCTCTATTCCCGTGTTTTGCTGTTCGTTTTTAAAGCTTGCGGGTTATGGTTTGAGGTAAGTGTTTTGAATATGCGATGATGCGATATGCGATACTGTTTCCTGTTTCCTACCTTTTCTTTTTTTTCCCTTTCTTATTCTCTCTCGCTTCATCAGAGGCGGCGCTAGGCTTGGGTGTCTATTCTACTCTTGGTTCTTTTCAGGGGGTTCCTTTGGCCTTTAATGACTGTTGTCTTTATTATTGACTCTATACCAAGGGTATCAATCAGCAAGTATAGTAAACATTCCGAAAGATCATTCTCTTCATCATAAAATGCAAAATAGTCCCCATCATTCATCAGCGCTTAAGTCTTTCCGCCAATTCCACGGTAAAAAGTACTGGCACCGATGTCTCCACGTGAACCGTGTCTGCGCGGATATGATTACTCGTAGATAGCTGACCACCTATCTCCGTATGCCAGTCTTCTACATCCCATTCAAACCCCTTGGTCGTGATGGAGGCAGGCGCAGAAAGAGGAATAATACCGATATTCTCCTCAAAGAAATATACCGGTTCAGATTCATCATCACGCTTGCGTTTCCGAGCAGCTTGGTCAAGATCCGGACGTCTCGTAGCTGGTGTATGAATAATATTCTTCCCCTGTTGTAACACAAAAGTAATACTTTCTTCAGAGACGAGATAGAGATTTCCCCCAGACGCAGGATTGGGCTCATCATTTTCAGCAGAGACATCTTTTGTTCCTTGCTTGCTTTGGTGTGCTTCGCGGAGTTTTCTCTGGTCCCGGGACATCATGTATAAATGGTGAATCTGTGAGAAGGCCTGATCGACGCGGCCACCTAGACCACCGAGAATAACAATTTCAAGCACTGGGTCTGGGCCCAATGGGGATGTAGAGCTCTTGCGGTCACGAGGAGATGCGATGATGTCTGATGAGTGCGTATTGAGATATTTCAGACATTTGGTGAAATCTGTTGAATATTGATCTGGATCTTCTAAGATAGGCACTCCATGCTTTTCATAGTGTTTCCTTACTTCTGGATTAAGTGAGTCCAGATCTCCGACAATGGTGTCAGGGAGCTGTAGTGCATATCAATGTTAGTTTCTAAAGATATCATTATATAGCTGATAAATGATTATCAAGGATTTCAGCAATATCGTGCTAGGAATAAGTAAAAGATCTTCAAAATACAAAAACATTTTCATGTTCGAAATAGTTGATCTGATCCGGCAATGTCCGACTTACTTCTGTTGATTCCTGCCCTTGACTTTTCAACAAGTCGTATAGACGGTTGGCCCCACCATCGGCGCAAATGATATAGGAAGCTATATTTGTCCGACAAGATCATAAGAACTTATTCTCAAATCCGAAGACGAAAACACAACAGAATAGGAAATATTCTATCTATATAATCTCCCAGAGAACAAAAAGCCCACTCACCATGTTCATTCAGTACCTGAAATGCGCGCTCATTGATTGGCTGATTCAAGATCAACAGAGCATACGGCGCAGGACTCCCCTCGAGACGAAAAAAAAGACTTGGATCCCACTCCATATCTGATCAAGGATAATCCCGTTGCACTAATATCCGACTAGAGCCAGTTGGGAGAGAGTCCGGAGAGTTGTTGAATGCTCGCGTGTAACAAGGTGGGCAGAAATGCCTCTGGGCGGTAACTGAGGCGGTCTCAAGCCAATAAGCCAATGCTTCAAACTAAACCATTGAACCCGGGCGGAGAGCATTGACGGAGCTCAAAAGCATTGATGAGGCTTAAAAACCATTGACATAGCTTAATTACCATTGACTGAGCTTAAGTTTCATTGGATATAATAATAAATTTTTAAAAATCTGGTCATTGCTTCAAAATTCCCTGTTCTAGCTCTATTTACAAAGGTTTCCTATCATCTTATACGCGGGTTTTACTATCCTCGCTCTAGGCAGTTCGGCCAATATGTTCAATCAATCCCCAGTCGCCCCATTACTGGTATAGAAGCAGGTGAGGAATCTCATAGGGGCATCTTAGTTGATTAGGAAATTATTCAGAAGCATAGGTAGTCTAAAATGAAACATTTAATAAATGTATAGAGGTTCAAATCAATATATGTACTGACAGTGGCGCGTAGTGTGTAGTCAAAGTAGGTTGACCCGCGCCGCAACGTGACTGGCTGTAAACCGGATCAAAACCTCAGGCCGAAACCCATCTTCTCTTTCCACCAACTTCTCCATCCGTCGGCGACAGCCTCCCCTCCACTCCTTTCACCCCTCCCTCACTTCTTGGAGGCTTCCTACGGTGTCAATCCGTCTTCCAGAAACATATACCACCATAATGTTCCGTCCCGCCGTTAGAGCGCTCGCGCGCGCGCCTGCTGTCGCCCGTGGTCCGGCGAACACCCGATTGATAAGCACTGGTCCAACACCGAAATCCAGAAGCTTGAAGAGCACCGTGCTTCGTCTTGGATTGGCTGGTGGTGCCATCTACTATTACAACAACAGTAGTGTCTTCTCCGAGGAGCCTTCCTGTATGTTCCAGCTGCTGTGTCCTAGACCTGTCTTCGATCCATTTTTCCCGATCTGCGTACCCGAGGCCCTGCGATCTCGGAAACCGTCGCAATTGAACCCAATGGATCTATTCGGAACAATACTAACTGTCAACGTTACTATATAGTCTCTGTTCTCTCCTACCTGCAAGAAGATACCTCCAAAGCATCCTCCCAGACCCTCGATTCCATTACCCCCAAGATTCGGGAAGAGCGGGCCGCCGCCCAGGCTAAGCAAGGTGGTTTGGAACAGCTCGAGCAGGAAGCCGGTGAACAAGCTGCCTTTAACCCAGAGACTGGCGAGATCAACTGGGACTGCCCTTGCCTAGGTGGTATGGCCCACGGCCCTTGTGGAGAGGCCTTCAAGGCCGCGTTCAGCTGCTTCGTGTACTCTGAGGAGGAGCCCAAGGGCATGGACTGCATTGAGAAGTTCAAGTATGTTCATCTGAGCTGAGGGTGTGAATCACTAGTGCTTTTACTAACAATCTCATAGGGACATGCAAGATTGTTTCCGTCAACACCCCGATGTCTACGGTGCCGAGTTAGAGGACGACGAGGAGGCCGGTCCTGAGGGCGCTCCTCCTACCCCTGCCCCCGCTTCACCTGAACAATCATCTCCTGCCAGTGAGCAGGAGACACCTGCTCAACCCATTGAACAAGGTATCCCGGCCGCCGCCGATGAGGGTGATGTCCTAGTCCCCAAGGCTGCCCATGATGCCGAGCAGAAGAACGAGCAGATCGAGAAGACTGAGAAATAAAACATTTCTCAAATGTTTTCATCTTGTTTGACTCCTTCCGGAGATGAGACTTGGCATCTTATCTTTGGAAATGATCCCTACTTCACGCAAGTCGAGGACTAGGATCGGGGTGTGTACCATATAAAATTTCTCTCTGTCTCTCCCGACTTAACTCGCTGCATCCGCCTCTCCACGATTTTTTCAGCATTTTCATTCCCCGTTCCGCGCTCCGATCTCCATTCTGATTTCGTCACCATGTGTAACTTAGTTGTATTGATATGTCTTGTGTTCCTGTTTGGTCTGAAATCAAATCAGGGGAAAATAGAATAGACTTGTTACATTAGTCCTGTTTTCCTACTTCTCATATTAAAATCACTGATATCTAGTACTTGAAATAGCTGGAAATTCATTTCGATAGATCATCACTCTAGATGTCTGCCCTATCCGGAGATATTGATCTAGAGAGATAGTTCTGAGGTTTTTAAATTTGAAGTGATCTCAAGGAACTCTAGCAGTAAAGTCTTTACAAGAAGACATCAAGCTAGATGATTGTTTCATTGAAGCATAGCCCTGGAGAATCATAACCATAACTTTAACCAAGCTTCAAGCTCTCGTAACATTGATATTATAGCAGCATTTCTCATCCTCTTTCCATTTGCTCAATGTCCCTTGAGACCACCGCAAGCATCAACACTTGCGATGAAACTACATTAAATCATATAAACTGAAAATAGGTGGGTTTAAACCGCATGCTCGACTTGAGTAACCTCGCCCTTTTCTGTGGAAACTCCAAGCTCCTGTCGGAATTGTTCATCCTCTTCCTGCAAGTCCGCCATAATCTTTGCGTGGGCAGTTCGCACCGGCTTGAATTCGAAAAGATGATCCATCCTCTCCAGAGGAATACTCTTTGTTTCTGGGATGAGGAAGAAAACAAAGAAGATAGAGCATAGCATCAAAGAGGCGAAAAAGAACCAGACGCCAGCGCCCATGGCGGCGAACATCTGCTCCGTGAAACGAGAGATGAGGAAGGTCCAGAGCCAGTTTGAACAAGCAGCACTAGTCTGCGCAAGAGATCGGACGTTTGGTCCAAACATTTCCTGTATCAAGTTAGTATCACGCGCAAATACTACCGGAATCGGCATGAGAAGAATAGGATGCATGATGAACTTACAGCATTGATAACCCATGGTGTTCCATTCCATGTTGGCGTATAGAAAGCAGTAGAGAGATAGAAGAAGAAGATGGCCGCAGTACCACCGGGCGTCATCTTCCCACCAGTACTAGGATTGGCTTGGATATAACCTCCGACAATCCAGAGGGAGATCGAGCTGCCCGCAGCACCGATCATCAAAAGACGACGTCGACCAACCCATTCAATAAGGAACAGAATCCAAATACATGTCCCAACAGTCTTAACAACGCCAAAGAGACCAGTAGTGAAGAGGTCGGTATCGGTACCTGTAACGCCAAGTTCTTTGAAGACGGTAGGACTGTAGTAGTTGATCGCATTGATACCGGATCCATTTTGCCAGAAGAACAACATGCTTCCCAAGAACAATCGATACATTATTCGCTTGTCTGAAAAGGCGATCTTGAATGGTCTCCAGAATCCGCTGCCATCGCCATCGAACTGTTCTTCCAGCGCTTGGTCGATCATTCGGACTTCTTCCAGGATATAGACATCGTGTTCCTCGAGCTGCCGCATCCAGCAGAGATTCTTGAGACCTTCTGCTCGTCGTCCGCGAGAAAGAAGCCAACGAGGAGACTCTTTGACAAAGATCAAACCGAGTAGGAACAATCCGCCGGGAATCAGTTGGACGGCGAATGGAATGAGCCACTGTTTAGTGCTTGAAGGGAGTGTTTGTTCAACGCCATACTATAAAGTCCCATTATCAGTATATTTTCACCAGCTTCGTATCCATGTTTTCCATGGACATCGACGAAATGAACCCCCGGAGAGGAGGAGACGGAAAAGTAGAAAAGAGTAAACATACACAGATCCAAAATCCAACCAAACCCCCAATCTGCCATCCAAGCTCATATGTACCAACCAACCGACCACGAATAGCAGGAGGCGCAAGCTCAGAAATATAGATAGGCGCCATATTCGAACCCATACCAACTCCCACACCAGCCAAAACACGACCGGCATAGATAAGACCCAAGCCCCGCGCACCATTAGCACCCATCATCATACCAGCACCAAGAACAAAGACCAAACCAGCAATCAACAATCCCATTCGCCGACCCCAGTAAAAGCCAATGGGGTAAGCGAAAATAGCACCGAAGAAAGAACCAGCTTGGTAGATGGACACGATGTTCTCACTGATGAGAGTCAGATGAGAAGGTGACATGGCAGCGAAGTTAAATTCAGATTCGAAGGATGGAAGAGAAATAGTTGTGCCGATGAAAGCACTATCATAACCGATCATGCATGATGTGCAAGAGGCAACGGCTGCAAGAAGATAGACGCGCCAGTTATACACTGATTTCGGCGTAGGCCGATCCTCCACGAAGGAGAGAATGCCCATTTTGACGGATGATTATCTATGAATAAACCGAGGACAATTTATGGAGAACTGGCTTTGTCCTGCGGAGGTTAATAATATCCCAGATAAAATAGCGGAAGGAGATGATAGGAGAAAAGAGGAACAAAGAGCAATTCAGAATTGGATTGAAATTTTCACTAGGTCCCTGGGGGGAAAGTCGAGGAATACATAGTACAGGCCGGCAAAGAGCTCAAGAGGAAGCGAGCTATGTCCTCCTTTCCTCTTATGATGAGTGATACTGATTGGCAGGAACAAGCATTTTAATCAAACGCCACGTCCGCCCGATCTCCTTTTAAAGGAAAGCCAAGGGAAAACCAAATAACCGTTCTAATAAGCTGGGGCCCCGGAAAAGCAGTTCACCGTGGGCCTAAGCTCCCCATGGGGGGTAAAAGGGGGGAAACCAAAGGAACAAGCCTTGTCTCTCCCGCGTGTGGAAAGTTAGCCGTTCTGTTGGTGATGGGGTTCATAGATCGGATGACCAATCTCTGCCCCGGGCTGTGGAGCGGGGGCCGGGGAAATGAAACACGTCCCTTTATGTACCCCGGTATGGGGTAGAATGGAGTACAGAACAGCAGTCCTTCCTGTGCTTCGACACGGTTATGTCTTTTAAATAGGGTAGACTAGATTTTATTCAAATTGATATCACTTGAGATGTCAAGATTTGCGAGAAATTAGGAGACTGGCATTAAGATTCTCTTCGGTCAGCAATTCGTAAGGGTGGGCGGGATTGTGGGGACACCAGGATTGTGGGATTATTCCATCGGACTTATCTCGGAATACTCCCTAGCTTCTTATATTCACCGGAATTGCCGGATACAGCTAATAGTACTTATCATTTCTACCTAACTAAAGATTCGGACAATAATCATCAATACGCGCAGAAGTCACCAGCTGCATAAGAACACCATCCTCCGCAAGCAACAACATATTAGAAGACCCCTGCTTGAATGCCGGCCAAGCGAAATAGCTCGCGTTATTAGGGTTCCCAGAAACACCATCTAGTGCAAGACGGGCCGGTCCACGTGAAGGATCCTCCACGAATGAAAGCCATAATGCCTGCATAGCATAACTTACATCCCATTCGAACTGAGTAGAAGGGCCTCGGTATTCATAATGCGTTCCAAATACCATAGGTAGTTCTGAGCTGTGGTAGGCGCCGAACCATGGCAAAGGAGAGATATTCGAGAAGTTCCCTGCATACTGGTATCGGTAGGTTGTTATTCCAGCCATATTGCGGTTTTTGACTTCGATGGCTACTGGGCAAGCAATTACTGACTCGGTCTCATTGAAGAGTGTTGCAGCGCCTGGTCCATCTTCTGTGAAAGAGACAAAACCGGCACCTTCGTTCGCGTTGCTACCAATAATGAGGGGCTATTCCATCAAGAAAAGGCATATATTAGCATAATTTAAATAATCAAAATTGTTTCTGCCTTCATCGTGACGTACCGTTTTCGCAATCTTTCCATCCAATACTCGTTCTGTCCAGTTTGCAAAGCCAGTCTGGTTATCAACAGATGGCGTAAAACTTAATGCCGGCTGCGTTCCATTGCCCCCATAATATGACAGGGCATTCTCCAATGTCTGCGCTGGTACTCCCCGAACGCAAGTAAGCTCTGCACTTGCGTTTAAACCACTGCATCCAACTAGGCCAGCTAAAAATGTAAAGTTGCTCTGTGTATAATCCTGATTGTTGATAATAGTTGGACCACCCGATTCAGCAATAAGAGCAGTGACGATGGGATCATCAGGGTAGGCATAGGGATAAGCTGTAACGCTCCCAGCACCAGCTGATTGTCCCCAGAGAGCGATTCGTCCCGGATCACCTCCAAAGGCGGCGATGTTTTCCTGGACCCATTCGACACTACAGATAACTAGATTAGCAAGCAGAACAGCAGTCATGAACACGGAGAAATTTGGCATCCTGCATACGCTAATCTTTGATCGAGGAATCCCGCATTCTGATCTGTCAGGCCCTTTGCGTTGGGGAATCCAAAGACATTGACACGGTAACTATGGCAATAAGTTAATAATCATCCACATCAAACCAAATAAATGGCCATTGGCTTACTTCATTATAACAACAATATGTCCCTGCGTTCGTTGTATCCATTTATCAGGAACTTTGAAAAGCGACGCCTCCCCTCCACTAGTAAACCCACCACCAGGTACATATAACAAAACAGGTAGCGGACGCTGCTGAAAACGAATATTTTCAACATCAGGTGCCCAAATAGATAGATATAGACAATCCTCTGAGTTTCCACCACTAATGAGAAAGCCCATCTCGTACTCGGTGAAAAGAGTCGAGCTGTTGGAGTTAAATTGTTGCATGCAGGAGTTAGGTAGGGCAAAGGCTTCGATGGTTCCATTGGGTTCTTTCTTTTGAGGACGTTCAAATCGCAGATCTCCAATTGGTGGCTCTGCAAATGGAACACCTAGAAATTGACGGACATTTGGTGCTGTCAGGTTCACGAAGCCTTGAATGGGACCGGAGGAAGTGTCGATGAGCAAGCCTTCGCCGACAGTGGTACCACCACTCAAGGCATGGGTAGTAGGAGCACATCGGGCACTTAAGGCGAAAATAATGGCCGAAGCCAAACAGTTACTTAACATTTCCTGTAATGTCTTGGAGGTCCAAGTCAATGTGAGGACTGATGCTGCAGGTGTGCTTGAGGATTATGGACTCGAAGCATCTCACGATGCCCTTTTATAAGCCAAAGAGTGAATGTTTCCCCGCTTCATGTTTGCTTGCCAAGATTGAAAAGCCATGATCAAGTGCCGGACTTCTATGTCCGGGTGCGAAAATCGCTAAACGATTTTCCGGCATGTTGTTCTGAAAGTTGCAATTGAAGGCAAGATGATTAGAAATCTGGGGAAAACTGGGGCAAATGGTTCAGCCGCTCCCAAAAACACTAATAAGACGTTTAATATAGTGTAATAGAGTCGTTCAGTTTAGCCGGGATTCTGGAATCAAGACCTCGCTTATACAACTAGTGTCATTAAGCTTGGAAAAAGCGGGGGTGGAGCATGACCCTGAGAGCTCTGTGGGGTTGGGATCAGCATCCAGAGAGGAAACCCCATATCTAAAGGATTTCTTTTCACTTCTGACGCACAATCACTTCTCCTTGAGGTAATTTTCTATAAGGCAAATAACACAGTGAAGTAGCTGGGGTCTACGCCGCAATAGAGACGTTATCCTCCACATGCAGGCTTCAGCTCTAATTAGTAACCAATGCTTCTCCCGGCCTTTTAGTTAGAACGATGACGAATGGCTAAATATCGAGAACCTGTAAATCCTTACACTCCATCTCACACTAGCGCTCCACACTGGTCCAACTTCTCAGCCTTTCTCCTTCACCTCGCTTCTATCCTGCCATACCATCACCTTCTCTACAACCTTCCCTCCCCTTCATGTAGCTATTTAACTGTTTTATCCCTCATATATCAATCACCCAATACTATACGCGACCAAAACTTCTTCTTTTCCTATATACTACTCCATTTTTACTAGGTCTGCGGCTTCTTTTCTCACTTCAACTTTACTCTACTATTTATTCCCATCCACCCTCCGGAAATCTCTTTCTTCTTCATCCACACTTCTCTCTTTTTCTTCATCCACTTTCATCCTCCTTCGGCCTGATCCATCTTTCTATCCAATCAAGCATCTTTTCACCCAATTCTGCTGCTATCATGTCTGCCGGCATGTCCATCAACGCAGATATGCTTCTGGCGAATTTCCCGGGGACGAATGACGAATGACGAGATCCGAAGGCCGGAGCCTACCATGCTGATACAGTCGACAGTTAAGTACTACGAAGCATTCGACAAACACATGCTTCCAAATAACATTGAAGGGTTTCTTCCTGACGAATAGCTCAGAATGGATACAAAAACCGGTAATCGCAAACATAGAAGCTACCTAAATGCTCAAGTCCTATTCGGTCCAAAACAATGTCCTATTTACCGGAGCGTGGCTGCCTGTTTATAAAAGATGAAAAAGGAATCATCATGGACGCTAGAGGCTTCATGGATCGGCCAAATTAAGCGAGCAAGACGCCGTCCCAGCTGATCCATGAGCAGAGAGATGAGACCGGATACAAGAAGGCTACTTCAGGTAAGATCACTTCAAGCAAATGGCTAGGCCATCGAATATCATATTATGGTGTGGAGCTATGCTAATCTCAATGCAGAGTTATATCAATGATACACCTCGATCAGCCCCAAAAGATATTAATCTTTTGCCATATCGTATCCTTCGTGAGTGGTACATTTTCAGGATCATTTTCAGCTTCATCTAGTGCCTGGCGAATTGGCACCATACTCAATGGTACTATCTTCGTACGGCGAATCAACTTATAGCCTCCGTATGCGAATAAGACAAGCGGGATATCTCTGTTCGGAATTAGTGATTTTCAAACTTGAAACAGCGACCAAGGATTGAACACGTACAGATAGGAAGACACGAATGTGGCTGGGTCCCAGCTTCCTTTCGTGAATACCGCGAAGCCTCCTGTCAACAAGATGACAGTGCAACCGATCAAAGCGAACCAGCTGGTGTATCCTTGGTCATGTTAGTTCAAATCCTCAAAATTGAGTTAGAGGAAGAGGATAGGGTAGGACCACATACTAGTAATGCTGTTATGCCACGGCAATGAATGCGGAGAAATTCCCTGCTCCTTAAACGCTTGGAGCAATCGAATATGATTCAATGCAATAGAAATCCACGAGATCAAAGATCCAGCAGCCGTAAGATCAACAAACCACCAAAACACCGTCATAGCACTATTAGACACACACATATATGCCAGAAAAGAGAAAGCAACTTGCAACGACACACAAAAATATGGCACACCCCATTTATTAGTGCGAAGAAAGATCTTCGGAGCATGTCCCTTAATCGCAAGACCATAGAGAGTTCTCGTTCCAGCCAGAATACTCTGATTCGAAGCTGACCACGCAGAAGCGAGACAAACAGCATTGACAATCGATGGAATAGCATTGATACCCGCATCACTAGCGGCAATAACGAAAGGACTTGTCGCAGCTGTTCCGGAGTCATCACCAAGTCGAGGATCGGTACTAGGAACTAACATGCCCACGATCAAAACAGCAAGAAGATAAAAGATGGTAACTCTTGCAAAGACCCTCTTACAGGCCTTGGGAATATTTTGTCGCGGATTCTTAGTCTCAGCAGCTGCCATAGCTAAAGACTCAACACCAGCGAACGAGTAAACGGCATTTGTCATGACGGCCCAAAAACCAAGAAACTGGCCCCACGAACCGGAGGCAATGTATTCCACAAATGGACCAGGTTGTTTCCAGTAATGGAAGCCTAATCGTGGTTTTCCCGGTACACCACCAAGATCAATAACCAATCCCAGAATGACGACAAAGACAACCAGGAGGATTTTCAAAATGGCGAAAACAAACTCGATTTCTCCGTAGACGCCGATGAACGAAACCGCAACGGCAACAGATACAACGATGAGAATAGTCACCCATACCGCGGCATTGATATCCGTCCAGTACTGGATCAGTACTACCGAGGCAGAAATCTCACTCGGGACACTGATAAAGCACCCGTAGACAACATTCCAACCAACTGCAAATGCCCATGCGGGATCAACGAGGACCTCGGCGTGACGGACGAAAGAACCCGTTACAGGGAGTAAGGCGGAGACTTCACCAAGTGCGAACTGGATAGCGCATACAATAAGTCCAACAAGTGCATAACCTAATAAAGCACCTAATGGACCACCGGTAGCAATGGAACTACCGAGTCCAAGGAACAATCCCGTGCCCTAAATATCACTATTAGCGATCGAACTTTCTTTTTTGGTTTATTCCAGTGATGGGTAAGAGTATCCCTGGGGTATATTACATACAATGGCACCCGCAATCGCAATCATCTGAACATGTCGCTGCGATAACCCCCGAAGTAATCCTAGCTGTTCATGCTGGGTAACAATTCGTCCATCATCAACAATAACGCTTCCAGCGTCAGAGCCAGGATGTGGTGGTGGAGGATTCTCAACATCATGTACGACGTGCTCTTCCCCTTTAGAGGGTACTGCGTAACTGCCCTTGAGAGCCCCCTCCATTTTGCTCCGTGGATAAACCTGGCAGTTCGTAACTTAAAAGAATGATCGAGATAATTCAATATTGAGTGTTGAATATTTAGGAAGGGGGAATCCCGCGTTAGATTAGAGACAACGCAAGCCAATCACACCATCTTGGATGTGGATGAGGGAAGTATTTTTTTTAATTTATTTTTTTCTCATTTTCTCTTCACGCTTATCTATGTTTGCTTGGACTTACCTAGGCTGGATTGGTGCGGAAAATGGCGCGCATGCATGAACTGTCTACTTATCAGTATTGTACATGGAGTTTAATTAATTGGTTGGGTTGGGGAAAAGATCTCTAGATAGTAAAAAAACTGCAATATTACAATTAGGTAGTTACTCAAAACTGGAAGAAGAAAAAATGTCGTTAACCTGTGATCGCCGTGCACACAGACAGGAACGGGGTTCTCCGAGTTTCCCAGAGCCGGAGTTTAATGCGCTTTGGCTTTCTCTCCACTTGCCGGTAAACTGCCAGTCAAAGGGTGACCACGATCAGCTCTATTTTAAAATACTCCTTTTTTTAATTACAGATGTTCAGATGACAAAATCTAAGAAATTACTTATATCTCATTGATTCTGTACTTAATTTCAATTTAACGATAGGCACTCTGCCTAGTGCAGGAACAATAAGAGGCTGCCCGAAGGCAAAGGGACTTAGGGGCTTGGGTTCAGGGTTGTTCTCTTCCTCGCATTCTTCACTCTTTACTCCTGTAGCCAATCTCCAAGTATATTATCTCGGAGATCAGATGAAGCTGGCCTGAATATGACCGTCCAACAAGGGATAGGGGAGGAAATGCATGCAGTCGCAATGCAGAGGGAATGACGTGATAAGATCATCCCAAATAGCATAAGAACTATAGAGTCCTGTGCAGCGAGATTATAATCTTTCAGCCTGTTCTCAGTAGTGCTGGAAGGCTCGGAAATCCATGCAAGTGGAAGGAAAGGCACGTCGATAAAGCCCAAGGCGATGAACTACATCTGAACAATGTTCTTGCGAGTAGTTCTTCTGATGTTTGATGTTCCTTTGCGAGGATGCTGCCGATTGACAGTGTGGAAAATTTAAATCCAATGCATGCTCCTTGTTCTACCAGTTCACATCACTGAGCTGAAGTTTTCGAGATCGGAACGAGCCCCGGTTGGGACCTGGTTTTTCCAATCTCTGGCTAATGGGAATCCGCTTCTCGAAGGCTGTTGATTGAAATCGATTAGGTGGATATTAAAAGGAACGGAGATTTTCAACTCACTCTCGGTGGGCTCCGGTTCGTTTGCAGCTTCGTAGTTCAGAACAAGGTTCTTGATACGCTGCTGTTCCTCGCGGTCTGCTTGTTGCTGACTTCGCATAGCGACAGCAAAGCTAGAGTCCGAAGGCATGTCGATGGTGCGGGTCTGTAATTTGTCAGTTTCATAGCCAACCTTCGGTTTTTGAGACAGTGCGATCGCACCTGTTGTTTGTTTCCCTTCTTCGTCATTAGGGAGAAAGCCATGGTTTTCGGTGCCACAGGCTCTTCTGGCACCGACTCGGCGAAGTCGGATGAGTGTTCATTGGCGATGTCTCGAGCAGGTCGCTTCATAGGAAGGGGAATGTCAAAAATGGCCTTGCGCTCGAAGCGTCGCGAATCCATGCTTTCGGCCATCATCTTCTCGAATTCTCGATCAAAGTCAGCCTCCACTTCTGGATCGCGTTCCTCTTCCTGTCGCGTAACAACAATCTGCTCGTCCTCGAAATCGGACTCATCGTTCATCTCCGCGTTGGGACCCGATGCCTATAGAACGTTAGAATGTTATTATTTTTTCTCATATAAAATATCAAAAAGCTCACCTCAGCTTCATCGCTAGACTCCTGTTCGTCATCAATTTCAGGAATGGCATCTTCTTCTAGTCCCATCTCAGAGGAGCTGCTATCTGCTTCATCTTCATCGACCTCAACTGGTCTCTCAGACTCTGGCGTGTTGTAATTTTGAGCAACAGCCTCACTAAATATACGGGTCGCTTCTTCGGCATCGGGAGCCAGCTTCCATTGAGGGCGCAATGCCGAGTATGTATCCTGGATGAGGAAGTCCACGTCCATGGGCATGGGGTCCTTGGTGAAAAGATAGTACTGGAAGAATGTCAGGAAGAAATCAAGCTTCTTCTTGGCAGATCCCCGATCGAAGCAGTGACCGCAGGTATCAAGTAGAGTGCAAGCAAGCCGAAGTCGGAAGTAATCATCAGGCATATCCAGTGAAGCAAGTCGGCCAGGGACCGGAGTGCCACCTTCATGACCAAAGGTGATAATACGGTATAACATGTCAAAAACGACAGGCGAGTCGACCATCTTGTAGTTGTAAAGCTCGCCTAGGTACTTGACTTCAGCAATGCGCTTCTGATTAAATTTGAAGTCATTCTGTTCCAGGCCCAGAGTGATATGCTCCAGGACGTTATCGACCACACCAATAACAAAGTCTTGATGATATCGGTATAGAGCGCTAGCAAGAATTGCCAAAAGGTGAATACTTCCATATTTCACCTTGACGGGCTTGCTAAAGATGCGCTCCAAAATATCAACCACCTCCTTTTCTTCCCAGTGGAGTTTGCGGATAGTCTTAAGAATTCTGGTGTAGTTGCGCTTATTCATATCCAGATAAATAAGTCGACGTATATATTGCTCCATTGGCGTGCGCTCCTTTTGCTGGATGGCAGGTCGCGGTGGTGGATCGACATAATAGATGGCATTCTCGATCACCATGCGTTCGTTTTGAGCCAAATGCTGAACAGTCTTCTTTCGGCTTAATGTCTCCAAGAACGAGGCCATCCGAGGAGCTGTATCTGGGTTGCGCAGTAGGTATCGACCGCAGTTCTCTAGAAGGTTGCCAATGATCTCTATATTCATTCGAGAGAAGTCATCAAGCGAAACCTTGAAGCAGTGGAAGATGATATGTTCTGGTACCACACCAAACTTGGTTAGTTCAGCAAGGTACCGCACATTACCCATGCGTACTTGGCCCAGGAACTCTTTAGACTTTCGGCGCTGTAGGCTTCGGAACTCCTCGTCGAGATAAGTTGTCAGTCCCTGGGGGATGTCTGGCAAGTATTGGCCCAGCGTAGCAACCAAGCGAGAGTACAGGGGCAGCAGGTCAACCCGGCCCTTGGGGATGTCGGAAACGGCCTTGACAAGTCGATTCCGGGAAGCCTTTGAATTGACGAAACAAAAGTCCAGTGCGAACTGATCCACCTGATCCTTTGTCTGCAGTTCTGGAAGCTTGTTAAGAAGAGAATCAACTTGTGCTCCGACTGTCTTGCTGGCGATGGCGGTTGACTGGTCTTCAAGCTCTGCGGCAGATTTATCCTCAGAAGCGTCTGACTTCTCTGCACTTGGTTCAGCTGCATTTTCACCATCCTTTTTCTTGCCAGCCTCCTCAGTCTCGCTCTTCTTTTTCTTCCCATCCTCAAGCAAGACTGCCGGTACCTTTCCTTTAAGGTCAACCAAATTCTCGTAAAAGCGTCTCTCCTCCTCATCTTCCCAGATACCAGCGCCTTCGCCTTGTCCACGCAAATAATCCGTGGTCTTCACAAGGCCAATGCCGCCACTATTAGCAGAATCGTTCGTCTCCTTCTCAACCAGATCAGGCATCTCAGCCCCAAGGGCCTCACACAACACCTGCGTATTGGCAACGAGCTTCTCAAGAGACTTCGACTGCTTCTCAAAGTTGGATTGACGGTCTTCGAAAATTTCACCGCTCTTAACATACGCTTCGGCATTTCGGCGGCTCTGTGAAGCCAAAGCCTTCTGATCACGGATAACATGCGCCTTGACGTCATCCAGATAACGATTCAAAATATTCTTAAACCGTTGCTGAACCGTCTCCGAAATAAGTGGCGGATCAGCATCAGCAGCAAGGTCATCACTACCCTCCGTACTCTCCTGCTTTAAGCCGGTACCGGTAGTAGTCGTGGTAGCGCCATCCGCCTCAACATTCTTCCGCCCTTCATCCGCAAGCCTCGTTCCCAGAATATCCCAGCTGAAACTCTTCACGAAAAGGACAGCAAGCGGCAAATTTGTATGGTCGCGATCATAGCCCAGAAGCTCCTTCAGAACTTCCAGCGGGAATGGTTCTGCCTTATCATTATCCTTTGCCGCGGCTGGCACCTTTGATTTCAGCGGGGTATCCGCCTGCTTGCCTCCTCCGATTCCCACCACACCATCTTTACCCTTTGTGCCAAGATCTTCGGGCCTCTCAACATCATCCAGTGTCTTGAGAACAGAAACGAGCCATAATTCCGTAACAACACGTAGAAGAACTCGGTGTCGTGATAGACGCTCTTTTTCCTCTCGTTCGCGGTACTCCTGCGGAAGAGCCTTGAGAGAGGCCTTATCAGGTGAACTTAGCCCACGACCGAGTAACCAGCCAATTTGCCTTGTAAACTCGGCGGAACCGAAACGTTGATGTAGTGCGCATACTATTTCGACGCCAACAGCGATTTCCCCAGGCGACTTAAGCTTGGTCAAACCTTCATAGCAGGCGGTGATGATCTCGGATAGATATTTGTGGAGGGATAGAGTGCGTATATCGGAAAGAAAGGTAGATAGAGAGGAAGGACTGATTCCAGTACGGAGACGTTTGATAAAAGCCGTATTCTTTTTCAGGGCTGAATCGAGGGACTTGCTAACGGGAAAGACATCTATGAATCATAAATAGTTAGAGTTAGAGTCCGAGAACTGGGCGCTCCAATGGAGTGAGTGCGCAGGGATGATACCTGTATCACCTGTCCAAGCCCTTTCATTCAGATCACGAAGCTCCCCTGTTGGAGAAAATGGAAGTCAGTACCGGTCGGAGAGGTGTGAGACCTTGTCAGGGTGGGATGGGCATACTTTTCTTCTGGCGCTCCATGGCCTGTGTTCGTGGGAGGGGGATTTCAGGTATAGGCTCCTCTCAGAATGTCTGAAAGGAAAGAAAAGTGACCTGAACGCCACATTGGGGGAGTGAAAGGAGCAATGAACGAAGGATCAGAAGAGAAACTAGGAAGCGAGAAAGATGAAGCTACTTGTGGTGCGGGAGAGCGGGCTGGTTCCAAGGCGGTGCGGAGGTATGGGTGGACTTTTTGCAGATCGGCGTTGCGGGACTTGCCCCCAGGTGGACTTAGTATATCACCACATCTTACAATGGTCTATACAATTTACACTTTACTTTCTTTCAAAGCAATAAAAATAATCATTCTCATTCTCCTTAATAACCATAGTAATCATACTTCATAACAGACTTTTAGTAAAAACCAAACCCGCCCACGGAATAGAATAGAATACAATCTGATCATCACTCAATCCACCTATACAACTTCACGTTGCTTTGAGCACAAAGAATAACAATTTGCCATAAAAAGAAATCCACAGCCTCACAGAGTACCATCCTTTCGACTTTCAAGATCGTGATTAATCCCCATGTTCAGACTCAGAAAACCCACTCTCCTTCCCCTCAGGTATATCCAACAATCTCTCCTGCATCATATGTTTGCGATCCTCACTGCTCCAACTCTGTCGACGATCGAGATTCGGCACCCAAGACTGACTAGGGAATTTCGCCTTATACTCTGGAGCCTCAGGCGCGTCAATAGGAGATTTATTAGGGGTAGGGATAACTGGATCTCTGGTTCGGGTTCGGTCTGGGAACTCGGTTTCGTTTGTATGGGATTGCATAGTGATGGTATGCTTGAAGCTTGAAGCTTGAAGCTTGGGGAATGGATTGATTGTCTTTTATTCAATGGTTCTTGAATTGTAGATAGGGATTGAATTGGTTTGCTTCGCTGGAGTTGAAGGACGGAAAGAAGAAGCTTGAAGCTGAGCGGGGACGCTTTTGATATCGGTGGTGGCGAGAGATGCGCTCATTGGAAGGAACTTAAAACAGCCTGCCACCCGCCCCCCACCATTGCCAACGAGCTGTGTAGATCTCCAGGTATGCATTATAACTGAGTGCTTCACCTGGTACATATGATTGACAAAAGTCTGAATCCTTGATAATTCCTACACCTACATATTACATTGAGAAAAGCTTCGGCTAATACTTTTAAATTGAACAAGCTAACGTACAAGTCATGACAGCTCAAAGGCAAAAACCCAGAACAAGAAGGCAGATAAAACACTAACAAGAGACCAGTGTACACGGATAACTGCAGAACCCAAAGTTAAGTGGGATGTTATACATCACGAGCAGGAGTAAGTCGAATGTCAGAACAAGTAGGGAACCAAAGGAACCTTGGAACAACAATAGGGAACAAGAAACCAAACGGCCGTCGAGATCAGATCAGGGAACCATCAAGCATAAGAAATAAGAAGGGGAAAAAAACTTTCTTATTCCCATTTCCTTTGAATGGGAACACAAAGCGACACACAAGACGCAGTGGTCGTAACCTCCATGCTGGAACGAGAAAAACAAGCGGAGAGAAAGAAAGGAATTAAAATCAGGGTATGCCTCACGCCACGCTATGCATGTCACCGTCATCTAAGGGGCGACTAAGAACAAGAACACTTCAAATATGTACTGAAAAGGTCGATCCAGCTTGCGAAAACTGGAAGAAACTGTTCTACCGGAGAGTCTATTTGGGCTTGCGCCAAAAGTATTGCTGCGAAGGATGATGTTAGTGGGTGGTTTAGGAGGCGAGAAGATCAGGAAGTTACACGAACCTTGTGCTGCTTACGGCAGTTGCGGAGACCGGGCTTCCTTAGGTTATTTACCACAGTTTCACGGCGCATATCGTCGTCATCGTCATCCGGAACATAATAGAACTCGCTTTCGAGAGGCTTGCCTGCAGCATCCTTGCCTTCACGAGCAACCTTGCCAATACACTTGGTGGTTTCAAGAATGAATCGAATATCAGAACGTGAAGGGCCAGAGCCACTGGCACTGGATCGCCAGAATGAAGGGGGCAGGTTGTTCAGAATGGTGGAGAAGGGGGTAGAGGACAATCGAGAGAATGCCAATTGGTTGACAGCGTGGTTACGAACACGCTCAAAGCCTTCACCATCAGGATTAGGGTGGGGGTGAGGGTTCTCCTTAGTAGGTGTCGTCTCTCGGCTCTCTTGGGGCTCTTGAGTTTTGGCGGGTTGTCTGGGAGAAAGAGTTGGCTGGAGGGGCTGAGCTGGCAGCAGGCTGCGCGGGGATCGTGCAGAGCGTATAGGGGAGTCATCCGCACGGAATGAGGCCAAACGCGGAAGCAAGTTCTCGCCAAACGGACCAAAGGAGTGAATAATAGGGTCATTTTCCTCGTCATTATCAGAATCCTCTTCATGTCTACTCAGGTCACTCTGGAGAATAGCACTAGCACGGCGGACGCTTTGGGAAGTCAAGCCAATAACAGTATTATGACGCTTCAATGGGGATGGTTCATCTTCATATACGACGACAGCAGCGCGAGAACGGGATGGGGTGAAAATGGGAGACGATGGCGGTAAAGTCCTTTGCACAGCAGGCGATGGGGAGACAGGAGAAGCCAATCGTTGGTTTTGAGGGAATGGACTATCCTGCAAAACTCTTCGAGAATGTGTTTTTTGGGTTGGGGTACCTTCATCCCAAGTCTGTTCCGAATCAGTGGACGGGCAGTCCTTTCTATCAACTTCATGACGAGGCCATTGCACCAAAACTCGAGCCTCATGCACATCTATCATGATATCCGCATCTTTGATATCCGAAGTGAATGTCTTGCCCTTAGCCAAATCATACTTCTTTCCCTGGCAGTGGATCTTGATTCCGTTCCATCCCATACACATAATTTCAACTCTATCCCGATCGAAGGGGTTCGGCGCTGGTTTATAAGTAGCCTTGACATGAACACGAGAAATCATCCGACTAGCAGCAAGCTGATGCTGGCAAGATGCACTCGATCGGCCCATAAGAAGCGGTTCTCCATTTTCCGGCAGCATCAATGTAGGCACGGCACACAAAGGAGCTCGTTCTGAAGTAGCAGAGAAAGTTCGACGCGTCGGGGAACGAGCAGCTGTAACAGGCGGCGGGGACGAGGACATAATATGTGTCGACGAGGTTGGGACCGGTGTAGGATAGAGTGAGACAGCTGGTTCGCGTGCAACACGCTTTGAGGGCCGAGGAAGAGAGGGCGATGAGCTCAAAGGTTCGAAGGCAGGCAACAGAGACGCGGGTCGTTTGACGCCGGCCACAGGAGCCAAAGAGCTCCGTGACGGAGAAGAATCCATTGTCGTAGGGAGAAGACCAAGTCCAAACGAGCTCCTTTTTTTCCGTTCGAGTGAGTCGAAAACTAGTCGAAAACGAGTCGAGCCAGGACTCGCGTCGTCACGTATTCCTAAAACAGGAAATGGAAGATGGAAAGTAAAGAGGTAAATAGAATTAAAAGGCCGAGGATACCTCACCCTCCTCTAATTAGGAGCCAGAAAGGAAAAGAAAGTGGGAGGGGAAGGGGAGGAATGGCTTGGGAGAAAAAGGTGCAGGAAGGCAAGGTGTGTGGTGGTGGTGGAATGCACTGGGGCGGAGGGTCTCGTTCGCCCTTCGCGGAAATGCACGCTTACAGCCCGAGACGCGTTCGATAGGCGCCGACGAGGACTCACAGGATCCACTATAACTTCGCGAGGACACTGAAATATAGCTACAATTTCAAGAAAACACAGCTCCTACTTTTTGGAATTGAGATTTAAGACGAAGCATATAGATCCCAAGTATACAATATCTTATAGAGCTGGGATCTATAAACCTCGAAATCTGACAAAGCGCGTTCCGCGTACGAAATCACGTGCCGAGTGGAGCGTGACGGGCACGCGAGTCTATGACAAGCCTGTCTTGTCTCTTCACCTAGAGTTACCACTGGCATTTGATGACCTCAAGATAAATTGTCAGAAAAATGTAGCTAAAATTGCCACCGATACGAGACAAGAAGCTAAATCTAAATCCAAATCTATAGAAATCTGAAGAATAATTGATTAAATGGTAGTAGTAGATCAAACCCCAATCAATCATACTTGAAGTAGTAATATTGCAATTAACCGAATGATAGCATACATACAAGTCAGTCGTTTTACAGACTTAGTTTAATTTCAGAACCACGTCAAGACACGCTAATCAGAAAAAATTTTCAGTATCGCGGGGCATACATACTGTACATTGACCGCGCCCGTGGGGACAAATGTACAGTACACCAACCATAGGCGAGTTGCCAGCCTCCGCAATTCATTCGTGATACAAACATGACAAATGAGAAATTGATGATCCATAAGAAAAGCAGATACTATTCTTACTCGGAGTCCTATAGTATACAGTAGCGTGTTTCATTTCTAGACCCAGGTTGCATTGCAATTTGGAAGGTAAGTAGTTGGTTCGGGCTTTTCAAGACACTAGTTGTAACCGTTAAGATACCAAGTCGGCGTCCGGGCGAGAATAGAAAGGTTGATTTCTTCAAAACAGGATTAGAACTTGGCCCCGATTGAATTTCAGTTTCAATTTCAATTATTTGTAAACCCAATAAGCAGAGGCTTACAGTACAGGAACCAAGTTGTGTGCAAGAAACCTGGAAGTTGTCCACAACACCTACCTCAATGTAGTACATGCTTGAAGCGTGAGATTGGTCGAATTGAGCTAGGTACAGCATTTGATTTTTCTCTCTTATCTTAGGAAAACCAAATCCTGGCTCTAGCGGAAATTGTACATATCAAAGATGACGATTGCTCAGTACGGCCGATCGCAAGGGGGAGAGAATGCTATAGACGCCACTACGCTCAGGCGGTAGATCGATAACCTTCGGATGCGAACCGTGAGTCTCCCAGATCCCAGCAACGAAGAATGCCAAGATCATGGAATTTCTGGTCTTTTACTAGGATATTGGAGATCCTGAGGATATCAGGTACCTATTAATTCCCGGGCTGTATCTAGGTACCTGGGGAACTCTCATGTGATCGATAGTGTGGAATGATGTAATGATCCCGGCGAGAAGAGGCCAATTGGATTTGAAGCCTATCACATTCCACAGGCGAGACTGTATATGGAATCTGCGTTACCGTGGAGACTTTATGATAAGATCTGTTGCCTTATTAAGCATATGGTGGGACATTGGGTTGAATGTTGTATACGAAGGCTGATTATCTAGGAACTTGGAAGAAACCTGGAATTCCACCAATGCAAAGTATCATCCAGTCTTCGTCCAATCTAATCTCACCTAGGCATTCAATGGGGCAAAAATTTTTGGATGAATGCTTTGATTAAAGTTATTCTGTGAAGTATTGCACATGACGCGGTCAAGGAAGAGAATCATTCGTAGAATCATAGAATTGAAAACTTTCACGAAAACATTATCAAAGCCCGATGAATAGTGTGCGAGCAGCTATGAGATCAGATTAATGGACGAAAGTAAGAAAAGACAGTATCTTCAAGTGATAAATTTTCAAGGCGGGGGGTAAATTGCAGATTCAAGATTGGTTGTACTTGAAGTACTGAAATAAATCTAGCCGACGACTTCCACCGCGGAAACGGAGAAAATACGTCTAAGAAGAAAGAAAACAAGTAACACGGATTGAAATTCCCCCCAAATAACCCACATCAAGAACGAATAGAATAAAGTAAGATACACAGAAGAAGACAACCCTTCAAGTGACAAACCATTTATGGACAGAAGCACTGTCGGAGATAATCGAAGGGAGACCCTTGAGTTTATCTCCTCGGCGCGGTTTGTTTGAAAGAAAGAAAAACTCATTGAAGTCCGTAGGACTTTTCATTGGATTGGATAGAGATATCCCGACGTCAATGGGGCGCTTACTCGTACAGGACGAAGTGGGCAGTACCGGTGGAGAAACCGACCTGAGATTATTATTAGTATTAAGATTGATGAAATGTTTAGGAAGAATTGTAATGAACTTACAGTGCAACCGTTGGTGCCACTGCTGATCTTGCCGTCGCTGTTGTAGAAGTTACCAGCGCCGTCGTAGCTGCACTCGTCGCTGAGGCCGTCACCAACGATCTTGACCTTGAAGTCAAGGTCGGCATCGGTAGTAGGCTCGTTCTTGAACATGGACAGGTAGGTAGTTCCGGAAGTGTAACCGACACCGAAGTTCATAGGAGCCCAGTTACCCATGGTCTTAGAGCTGGAGCCCCACTGGCAACCATCCTCAGTGGAAACACCCTTGTTGTTGACGTAGTACTGAGCAGAGGTGCTCTTGCCCTCCCACTGGAAGTAGGTTTCACTGTTGGGGCAGGTCAATTCGTGGAGACCACCGGAGGTGGCAGAGAGAGGAACGGTCTCAGACTCAGTACCGGGGTAGTCAGTACGGCAAATAGCAACGGAATCGCCAAGCTCGTTCTTAACGTAGACACCACCGGTACCCTTGATACAGAGAGTGTTGCCGAGCTCAGTGTTGGTGAGGTAGAGCTTGCCACCCTCACACTTGAGACCACCAACGGACTGGCCAGTGGAACCCTGGGTAGAGGGCCACTGGTTCTTTTGGTAACCGGCAGGGCAGGCGTAAGAGCACATGCCACCGCTGGTGCAGCCCTCGCCAGAAACAGCGGTAGTGATGTCGCTGACAAGCTCGTCAACGATGCTGACGTACTGGACACCAGACCAACCACCGAGACCAAGGTAGTCAAGGGAGACGGCACCGTAGTCGGATGGGAAGTCGGAACAGCTGATCTCTCCATCGGGGAAATCGGCGTCAATGCCAGTGGCGCCGGAGCCAGAGCTAGCGCTGGAGGTGCTAGAGGCAACGGCGGTGGAGGAGGAGGTAGTAGGAGCAACAGTGCTGCTAGTTGTGATGATAGAGCTGGTGGAGCTAGAGCTAGAGCTGGAGCTAGAGATCACAGCAGAGGTCTGGACTAGGATCTCGGGAGCGTAGGTCGAGGTAGGAGTAGGGGTGGAAGTGGGAGTAGGGGTCGAGGTAGGAGTCTGGGTGCTGGTAGAGCAAGCAGCCGAGACAGCGTCACCGAGCCATTCGTACTCGTTGTCGTCGAGACCCTCACAAGCCTTGTCCATGCTGAGCTTCTCGGGGGTTCCGGGGTGTGCGGGGTCGAAAAGAACGAATTCATAAGCTGTAGGACCGGCGGCAACAGCAGTCTCGGTCTCGGTCTCAACGGCACGCTGGTGGAAGTGGGCGTGGCCGTGGTGACCATGGGCGGCCACCAGGGAGCCCGCCGAGGCGAGAGTCAGGGCAACAGAGTTGAACAACATTGCGATTCGAAATATTCAAGTATGAGTCTGCAAAATAGTGGTCAGTCAGTGATTCTGCTGTCTTGAAAGGTCTATTGAATGGATCAGGCGCCCATATGGAAATGCGCCGCCCGATATAACATTATGCGCCGCATGCCAGCACATCCCAGGAGTAGTTCCATCGCATCTTTGGAATCGACTCAAGCACGGTAAGTCCATCGTATCTTCTGTCTGATCTGCTGTTGTCGCATCCTCGATACAAGTCCCAATTTAGAGCGCAGTGTGAATCTCTCCTGGGTTGTATGGCCGCATCGCATATTGATATTCCAGTGGCCAATCGCACGTACATTAAATCAGGTCGCGCGCTGTCGTAAATTGGCTGTACACAAATGAAATTGAAGTCGTAGAGTTGTTTAATGAGTGACGGGTTTTCCGAAGCAAATGAATGTGGTAGAGAGAACGAATCCCTCTGGTCGGATAGGAAAACACAAAATGATTGAGGCTGGAGAGAAGAGAGAGAAGGGGGGGGGAAGAAAGACAGGAGTAGTAGTACCACACCAAGGGGCCAAGAGAGGAGCAGCTTGGTTATTACGGGGCAATACAGCACGGTAACCAGACCCCAAGCACGCCCCACTCACTGCAGTGTAAAAAGGGGCTTGTCTTGCCTTTCTCTCCTGTCCTCCATGCTACATAGAGTACCGAATGTGGATCTTGGCTCTTGGTTGAAATTATCTTGGCTCTGTTGAACGCTCTACAGTGCCCGGCTAGACGCTGGCTGTGTCGCTTGGCATGATTGTTCTCCCGTCTCTCTAGGATTACACTGGTGATGGTTTATCGCGGGTCAGACCATTCGTACTCCATATTGTGGACTCTGCTAGCAACTCTGTTAGTAACTTGATGGCTCGAGTCGCTCCTTCCCTCTTTGTTTACGTTCTTTCCTGCAGCCCGAAATTGTTAAATTACCAGCGTCAGGGGTCAGCCAATCAGAAGCCACAACCACCCCCGGGTTGCCCCATCTGGAAATTGATGTTCAGGTACACCAATCAGCATTCAGAATGGTCTGCCGAAATACCTCGCGTATCCATGGACACCAAACAGTGAAATGCGCTCGTGGGAAATTAGGAAATTAAGTAAACCACGCAATTCCCTATATCTATGGGCCTCCGTATTTAACCTTGTCCACTTTTTCTTTGATTGTCATCCCATGAACTATTGAACTATAAAATCTTTGCAATTTTTCTCCCCGAATGATCCACCGTTTTCCTTGGGGCCAAGAGACCGTTACGAAACCCCAACCTCCTATTCATGCGCCGCAAGGTAAATCCTGCACTCGTGATGATCGCACGCCAGGGGCTGTCCTAGTCCTAGCAAACCGGACCGGCTTCACGCCTACATACAACCCCTGGCAGGTAACCCCCGGCCTGGATAGCAGGGGCAAACGCAAACAATCCGGCTCCAGTTAATTACTCCATAGTCCTTGTTCCCAACCCTGTTCACCGTCCCTAGACCGCCTGGTTAAACAGTCTAACAAAGGTACAGTACCTGCATGTTCCAAGCGTCTGCGATAACCCCCCAACATAATTACGAGTCCCAGCAGCTACTCATTTAATTTGGTAAATCACATGATCTCCTCGTCCTTGTGGCCGGCAGTAAACTGTTCACACCATCTATGGAACAAGTTCATCACAATTGTGTTAAGTGCCAGGGTTTATACTTTTGTACCGTGTTAAGCCATCCGGGTATCCAAATGGTGATAGTCATGCTAAGGCCCGGGCGGACTTGTCGATCCGCAGTAATCTTAACTGTCCGCGTCATAATCTGTAGTCTCCCTTTGCGGGTCACTCTCTTAATACACTAGGCCCGTTTTTCAGCTGTAATCATTCCCATGTGCAGCCTTAGGACTCGTCGGCTCTGGCGCTGCTTCTTTTTTCAAGATCAGATCCTCTGGGTCGTGCTCAGTGCTCGGATCTCACCCACCCAATGCCGTATGTCAAATTAAAGTAGCAATTCAAAGTCTGATTTACCTCGAGGTGCCCACGTTCTTTATAAACGCCCTACTCTGGCACACTTTTCCAGATCATCTTATAATGCCACTAACCGCTATAGAGCTAAACAAAGAAGTAGGGTCAGCATCTTGCTCGAACTTTACAAACAACTACTATGTTAGAACAATAGAAATTCGGTCCATGTAATTTCGTACTTAATTCCACATGAGAATGGTCCAGCCCAGCGCTTTATAGAAATCTAGCGCTATCCTTATCTCTCCCAGATGTGAATCTATCGCGACAAATGTGGGTACATCAACGACCAAAATAGCCCCTTGCTCAATTTATCATCTAGTACTGAATTAGTACTCAATGACCACTAGATGACTCATTAGAAACCTCTATAATCTCACCGACATACCTAACGCAACTACATAACCACAACACAGTTGCGCACCCTCAACTCCCCATTCGCATTACCCGCGAACAAACCAACATGGCAACCAAATGGCAAACCACCCGTCTCCGTCACGGAGTACGAGCCATAGTAGGCGGCCAAGGAACCCCCATAGTCCTCCTCCCCGGCTGGCCCCAAACAGCAGAAGCATTCAGCAACCTCTTCGAACCCCTCTCAAATCGCTATCAATTCTTTGCCCTCGACCCGCCCGGTCTAGGCGATTCCCCCGCTCCAAAAAATGGCTACGACACCGCCAACGTGAGCAAGATAATGGCCGAAGCAATCCACGACACTCTCCCCAACGAAAAATACCACCTAGTCGGCCACGATGTAGGCGGCTGGATAGCATACCCCTGGGCAGCTCAATTTCAATCTCGGACCAGATCACTCAGTATTCTCGATGCTTCTGTTCCGGGCTTTCTACCACATTTCCAATTTCCGCTGTCTAATTCTACGAATCTTCGGCTTTGGCAATTCTCTTTCAATGCGTTGCCTGAGTTACCTGAGATTCTTGTTGAAGGGCGTGAACGCGAGCTGCTTACTTGGTTCTTTAAGTTGAAGACGGTTAATAAGGACGGTCTACACAATGATCAGTTTGAAGAGTATATTAAGACTTATTCACGACCTGGGGCGATGAGTCGGGGATTTGAGTATTATCGTGCTTTTGAGGAGAGCGCGAAGCAGAATCTCGAATATGCGAAGACGCCGCTGGAGGTTCCCACTTTGGCTTTAGGCGGAGCTAGCTCTGTTGGTTTGGGTATGGTGAACTTGGTGCAAAACTTCGCGGCCAATGTTTCTGGGGGCTCTATTGATGAGTGTGGACACTTTCTTCCTGAGGAGCAGCCATCTGCTGTTGCGAAGAAATTGTTGGAATTTTTGGATGCGAATTCCAAGTAGTGGAGTTTCTTCTCTTCAACTTTCTTTTCTTTTGTTTTGTTTACTTCACTTCATATAAGCCTTGATAGACGATGATTGCGTGTCATCATTTGCTTTAGATGAGATAGACAAGATCATATACGGAATTGTCAATTTTCAAAAGTTATCAATACAATCTTCTAGTAGCGAGCAATACGCCAAGTCGAAATTTGCCTTCAATACGGTTCTGTGGACTCCATACAATAACCAAGGCGTGATATAGTGGTGCTCAGTAAACCAAGCCGGACAGCACTATTTTTGGTACCTGTATTTTCTGGGCGTAGCCAGTTATGGCTATTTTTACCGTGTGGTGAACCTCGCTAAAGTAAGCTATTTGTTGAGGCGACAGGGATTCTTTCAGGGTTTAAGACATTTCGCGCTGTGGCGGCCGGTTTGTGGTACTTTCGTAGGTTTTGTGAAACGACTAGACTAGTCAAGGTGGAGACCTCGGCATCCTGGGCACTGGCAACTTCAAAGGGTCTATGCATTGAGGATGTCTTCTGGGGTAAAGTAATGCGATCGCCGTAATTTTTGATGGGCTGGGAACTTTGTATGTCTTAAATTGACAATTTATGCTTTGAGGTATCAATTTTACCTACTGAATCAGTCTCCAGGGCTTCCAAGGTTTTTTTCGTCGCGGGTTGGATAAGTTCATGGCGGGATAATATAAAGAAATATATCTACGGAGTACCACGATAATCTAGAGTACAAATGTGCTTTTAGAACTTTTTGGAGACTTTCGATTTTAGGGCTGATTTATGGCATTCAGTGAATGGTTGGCCATAATATTGAAGATGTTTATTGAAGTATGACAACAATAAAACTTGAATGAATTCAATATAGATGTATGTATACATTCATCTGGTTGCTGCTTGACAAACATCTGTAGATCCCCGTGGGACTGATAAGATAAACATACACGTGACCAGAAAATAAGGCCACAAGGCCACAATGAACTGGGATCTGGACTGCCAAGCCCAAACTGCCACCGCCTTCCCGAGGAATTTTTTTTTTTATGGACTTGGATAGCATCGCCGAAAATTCGGAGTCTACAACACGCAAACATGCCTTCCTCTACTGCCCTCACATCGAAGGTGACTTCCGGGTCACCTTATCAACTGGATAATCCACAGGTCCGTCTCAGTTTTGGAAGTCAAATTGCGCATAAGTCATAAGTTAATAAAAGAAATAGGTCACTAAAGCCTCCACCGCCCTGTTGCGCCATATCAAGTCCAACCAGGCAGAGAAGGAGAAGTCCGCCACCAAGAAGACTCTGATTGGAGACAATGATTCCGATGATGAGGAAACCCCCATCAACAACGAAGCCGTCTGGCTTGTCCTCACCACCAAGAAGCATGTGGTTGACAAGAACCGCTTGAAGCCTGGAAAGATCAGCCTCCCGCACTCTCTTAACTCGTCGCCTTCGCTCAGCGTCTGCTTGATCACTGCCGACCCCCAGCGCGGCGTTAAGGACATCGTTGCCGATCCCTCATTCCCCAAGGAACTCTCCTCCCGCATCGAGAAGGTCATTGGCTTCAGCAAGCTTAAGGCCCGTTACCAGAGTTTCGAGAGCCGTCGTCAACTGTTCTCCGAGCACGATGTCTTCCTTGCCGATGATCGCATCATTACCCGCCTTGTGAACACCCTTGGAAAAGTCTTCTACAAGTCTAGCAAGCGCCCAATTCCCATTCGCATTGCAGAGATCGAGAAGGTCGATGGAAAGCGTGTCAAGAAGGAGGATAAGAAGAAGCCCGCTAAGGAGGAGAAGAGCGCATCTTTCGCTGCTCCTCTCATTGTCGCTAAGGAAATCGAGCGTACTTTGAAGTGCGCCTCCGTGCAGCTTGCGCCCTCTACCACTTGTTCCATTCGCGTTGGTTCCTCCAACTTCACCGCCGAGCAATTGACCGAGAACATCGATGCCGTTGTCAAGGGTATGACTGAGAAGTTTGTCACAAAGGGCTGGAGGAATATCAAGGCTGTCCACGTCAAGGGTGCTAACACCATGGCGCTGCCCATCTGGCTCGCCAACGAGTTATGGGTCGAGGACGGAGACGTTGTAGAGGAGCTCCCTGCTGTCGAGGGTGCCAAGGCCAACAAGAAGCGCAAGTCTACTGGCGATGAGAAGGTTATTGAGGAGAAGAAGTCTAAGAAGTCCAAGTCTGCCGATGACGAGGAGGAGGCCTCTTCTGGAGCTGCCCGCAAGCAGAAGCTTCAGCAGCTCAAGGCGAAGGCGCTTGAGGACGGAGAGTCTGCTGCTGCTGCGCCCAAGCCCAAAGCTGGCAAGAAGAACAAGAAGGCCTCTTCATGATAGTATTTATATTCATTCTACCTAGATAATGTTCCGCATGTAAAGGTATTCTCGGCGTACAAAATATCACGTGTTTCTTACTTTTTCCCAGTCTTAACCATTCCACTTTCCGATATCCATCTAGTATAAACTAAAAGCCCTTTAAAAAAATATTCATAGTAAACTATGAAAAAATATCATTTGTCTCATAAACTGAAGTCAACCGGTCACGTCATTGCCTCGTGCTTCCAGTAGGCTTAAAGATCAGCCTATACGTTTCCTGCATTAACCGAGCCCGACCTCGGGAGGGTAAGTCTTGGCATCCGATGATAACCACTGCTCATATCACCGCAGATCGCCGAGATCTCAAACTTGACCCTCCTGGCCCTCACTGGAGAATAACATCCGTCTTCTTCACCGAACCACCACCGCCATGATTCCAATCGCCCGACACTCCGTCCTGCGGGCCGCCCGCTCCCAGATCTATCCCACTCGTTCGCTGAGCCAGACCTCGGCGCTCGCCCGCCTTCTTTCCACTCTCGCCGTTCTCGAGCAGCGCGATGGCAAGCTGCAGAGCTCGTCTCTCTCCGCAATTGCTGCGGCGCAGAAGTTTGGCGGCCCAGTGACAGCTTTCCTGGCTGGCTCTGGTGTCAAGGGAACCTCCGCCGCCGAGGCGGCCAAGATTAAGGGCCTTGACAAGGTTGTCGCTGTTGAGAATGACGCTTATGAGAAGGTGAATACTTTACATATATAAAAGGACTGAAGCGAGAGTTGTCACCTAACAATGCTTTTATTCGCTTCTTACAGGGTCTTCCCGAGAACTTCGCTCCTCTTCTGGTCGAGAACATCAAGAAGGGTGAATACACCCACATCATTGCCGGACACTCGGCCTTCGGCAAGAATGTGCTACCCCGCGTAGCTGCTCTTTTGGACGTCCAGCAAATCTCAGACATCACCGGAATCGAGAGCGAGGACAGTGCGTGCAAATATTTAAATGTGGATTGACATGTGACCGAGCGGAGAAGCTAACCTCGAATGTAGCATTTGTTCGACCCATCTACGCCGGTAACGCCATTCTGACCGTGCAGTCCAGCGACAGCACCAAGGTGATCACCGTGCGAGGAACCGCTTTCCAGGACATTGAGACCGAGGGTGGCTCCGCCGAGATTGTGGATGGCGTTGACTCCAACGCCCCCGCAACAGTCGAGTGGGTGTCCGAGGAGCTGGCCAAGTCCGAGCGCCCCGACCTTGCTACCGCAACCCGCGTCGTGTCCGGTGGTCGTGGTCTGAAGTCCAAGGAGGAGTTTGATCGCATTATGCTTCCTCTGGCTGACTCCCTGGGTGCTGCCATTGGTGCTTCCCGTGCTGCTGTTGACAGCGGCTTCGCCGACAATAGTCTGCAAGTTGGACAGACTGGTAAGAACGTTGCTCCCCAGCTTTACCTTTGCGCTGGTATCTCTGGTGCTATCCAGCACTTGGCTGGTATGAAGGACAGCAAGGTCATTGCTGCCATTAACAAGGATCCCGAGGCCCCCATCTTCCAGATTGCTGACGTTGGTCTGGTGGGTGATTTGTTTGAGAAGGTGCCTGAGTTGACTGAGAAGGTCAAGAGCGCTTAGAGTGTTGAAGAGTGGGGACATTTGTCTTTATATTGTTCATTTATTTTCCTCTTACGACCATTGAGCAGGTCGTGAGATTTTGTTTTGTATGTTCTATGAGCCGTTGAGTATACCATTGATTAGAGGCTAGAGCCGTGCCTTACAAAATAACATTCATGACATTAATTACGTCTCCTGGGATAGAGATTAAAAGTCTTTGAAGTATCTTCAGCCTTGAATTTTCTGGTAAATTTCACATAAAAATTTCTAAATCTGTCCACTATAACCCCGTTGAGATGTAATTCCCAGTACTTTAGAAAATCAATTTCATAGTGGCACCTGGTTACTAAAATAGGCTTAGCGTGACCAGCGCGCGTCGGCGCGTCTCACTATCAGAGGGGAACAATCACCAATTGATCACGACCTCATCTACGATTGAAATGACCCCGAGACGCTTGGATGATCCCCTCTTCGCCCAATTTTCTTCCATCATTTGATCCCGCTCTCGAACTCCACTCCGAAGACCACGGCAATAATATCCATCCTCTCCCCGAGTCCTTCTCCGACGATATAGAAGCAATCCACCTCCATCGCGAAGAACAAACCCGCAACAAAGTCGTGATTCAGCACCGTTCTTGGAATTTATCGGATGTATTCCGCAGCGAAGACGACATAAGATTTGGTTTGTAACCGCGTGCACGTTAAATTGGGGGACAGATACTTATGAAGTGCGATTCTAGATACTCCGACGAAAGCCTCCATCCCAACTTCCGGAGCGAACGATTGGACCCCAGGCCGTCGTTTGCCGTTTCTACCTTCCTCCCCACCAACTTTAAAAATGCCGTTTATATCTTCTCCCGGTGCGGCGGCGGCCGGCGATTCGCAGAAAAGAAAAGCTGCCGAGGTCGAAAGCTCTCCGGCCGCGGAGCCCAAACGACAAAGGATTCTCGGAGGGTTTGTCGACGACGACGACGATGACGAGGAAGAAAACGATGATATTGCTGCGCTTAGAGACGAAGAATTGAAAAACCATTTCCAGCTGCAAGAGGGTGCTCAGCCAGTGCTGGATACTATCCCTTCGATACTAGAGCAGCCACCTAGTTTCACAAGTGGACTAGAAGAAACCGAGCTGACACCTACGACCTCAAATATCCAAACACAACTGGCCTCTCGACCTGCTTCCAAAAAATTCCAGATCAAGACGTGCAATGGAAAGACATTCAATGTTTCATCGAAGAACGCCCAAGCCCCCGTTTCTTACGAAAAAATGATCGCAAGTCGATCCGAAACAGACCCCGGCAAAGCGAAGAAAAGCTATTACGGAATTGATATCCATAAGTTGATGGATGAGGCTGCAAAGGAGACGGAAATAACCAAACCTCCTCCACCACCTCCTGTACAGAAGTCTGTCGAGCAGGATGAGGGACAAGCAAAACAAAAGAGATTAGATTCTATGATGTGGACTGAGAAGTATCGTGCGCGCAAGTTCACAGATCTCATTGGAGATGAACGTACCCATCGCGCAGTACTTCGATGGCTAAAAGGGTGGGAGCCAATTGTTTTCCCCGGTATAGCACGCACCCGAACAAAGAAATCAAACCCAGATGATGAGGAACGCCCACACCGAAAAGTCCTCTTGTTAAGCGGACCGCCTGGTTTGGGAAAGACTACATTGGCGCATGTGTGTGCTAAACAGGCTGGTTACGAAGTTCTTGAGATCAATGCGAGTGATGATCGAAGCAGGGATGTGGTTAAAGGGCGAATTCGAGATGCCCTTGGAACGGAGAATGTCAAGGGCTCGAATGTCGAGATCGGCGAGAAGAAGGTCCGCCGCGCCGCTAAACCTGTTTGTGTTGTCGTCGACGAAGTTGACGGTGTTACTGGCGGATCTGGAAGTGGCGGCGAGGGCGGTTTCATGAAAGCCCTAATTGACTTGGTATTACTTGACCAAAGAAACTCGAATCGGTCTGGTGAGACACAAGGCAAGAAGCGAAAAGGTGATACGTTCCGCTTCCTTCGACCTCTTATCCTTGTTTGCAACGATCTATACCACCCCAGTCTTCGACCATTACGAGCCTCTTCTATTGCTGAAATGATAAGTGTTCGCCAAGCTCCGTTGGAGAATGTCGTCCAACGAATCAAGAGTATTTTTATTCGAGAGGGTATTCCATGCGACGGAGACGCTGCCCGAAGACTCTGCGAGGCAGCCTGGGGGTTGGCAGCCAGAAGACAGCGCAACTCTAAGAACTCAGGATCTGCCGAGGGCGATATCCGCAGTGTCCTCGTTGCAGCCGAATGGGTGGCGCATAAACTTCGTAATGAAAGTTCGGACTCTTTGAGATTAACTCGATCTTGGTTGGAGCAGCGAGTTTTGAGCGCATCAACCGAGGGAAGTTCATTTTCCAAAGAAATGAGTCGTGGTGGTGTTCGTGAAATTATAAACCGCGTGTTTACCGAGGCTGCAGGTTTCTCAGATGCTCCAATTGGAAGAGATTCTTTCCAGGGCCAATTCGATGATTCTAAAAGTCGTGTTCCTGTTGGAGTGGCCGATTTACGAAAGCGTCACGGTATCAATCGTCTACGAGAGATGATTGATTCCAGCGGTGAACATGACAAATGTGTCAATGAATGTTTTGCCGCCTACCCCATCCAGCAATACCAGGATGACACCTTCCTGTCCAAGCCCAATGCTGCTTACGACTGGCTTCACTTCCATGACTTGATATCTTCCAAGGTGCACTCATCTCAAGAGTGGGAGTTATACCCTTACATGAGCCAGTCTGTGCTCGGGTTTCATCATCTTTTCGCAACCGCTAGTGGTAAAACGGAAGCCGCTGATAAGGATGAGGATGATGAAGATATGGAAGAAGAGCATCCGTTTTCAGGGCCCAGAGCAGACTTTGCTGCTTTCGAAGCACAAAAGCAAAATCGCGCAACACTCAATGCATTCCATTCTTCTTTCCCGGCACCATTGATGCGTATGTTCCGGTCCACAGATAACGTGGCCATTGAGTTAGTCCCGCTTCTGGTCCGCATGCTATCGCCCGATGTCAAACCCGTGATCGTTCGAGGCGCCGGCGATTCAAGAAGCACAGCTAGTGTACGCAAAGAATCAGAGCGTGCTCTAGTTCAGTCTGCCGTGCGAGTTATGGCTGGCATTGGAGTGACATTTGAAAAAGTTCGCGTGGAGCACGAGGGAGGAAGCCATGGTGGTTGGGCATACAGAATGGAACCGTAAGTGATACCATAACACATGTTCATCATACAGATGAAACTAATACCGAAATTTCTTAAAGGCCTATTGATTCGCTTGTTACATTTTCGAAAATTAAAGGGAGCGCCATGACAGCCAGCAGCGGCAATGCGCCAGTCCGTTACGCTGTGCGCCAGGTCTTGGATGAAGAGTACCGCAGGGAGACCAAGCGAAAACAATCTGATATGTCAAATGGGCCGTCAGCTGGTGGTATATCAGCAATCGGCAAGGCTCCCAATGGCCAGAGCGAGGTTGCCAAGAAAATCAAAGAGGGTCTTGTCAAGCGTGACTTCTTCGGGCGGGTGATTCAGGAACCTGTTCCTCAGCACGGAGACTCAGAAGATCCCAATCAAATGGGTGAAGGGTCCAAAGCCGGCAGGAAGGTTTGGGTTACGTATCATGAAGGTTTCTCAAATGCCGTGCGGAAGCCAATCTCAATGGGAGAACTATTGACTGGCTTGTGAGATGATCGGTGCCGAAGTATAATGGGACATCGGGATATTTATAAGTGTTTCACGGCGTTTGACTGGGGGCATATGGTTCACCTCCGGGGTATTCATCGGATTTATTCTTATTTTTGTTAATATCACATCTTGACATATTATACAAAGAAGATGCGGAAATCAACTGTTCTAAATGAAATTTAAATGAGACTCAAAATTTATTCATAATGATAACAAGGATTTAAATTGAGAAATCAGCCATTCATTAGCAGTCTATTGTATTCCGAGCCATATTCCCAGGCAACATCAAATCAACAAATTTGAACATGCATTAACCCCGTTATTTCTATCCCAATCTCCAAACTTTCCTCCCATATAAATTTTTGTGAAATCATATTAAAAAAATAACCGGATTATAATCGTCTTTCAAGTCGTATCGTCGTCAAGGTAAAGCGGCAAGCTCAAACAAAGGAGTGTGGTATCAAGCGCATAAAGTATCGGAAAGTAAAAAGCGCATAAGATAAAAAGCCGCGGCGAGTCGAAAGAAGCACAAAACAATGAAGTAGTCAAGATAGAAATAGTCAATAGACTATTTCAATATCTTTCTCATTCTAGCGGGTGCTGAAGTAGCTAGCAAGAGCTTCATTGTGAATAGCCTTTTGAGAAGCCTCCTTGTCGGAATCCTTGACAAACTTGGTCTCAGAATTGAGTGTCTCGCTAGACTTGGAGTTGAGCGAGTACCATTTCTTCTTCTTGGCGTCCAGAGCAGACCCCTTCAGAGTCGTTGCGGTGGAAACGGTGGAATGTGTAGAGGCGACGTCGGACATGGTTTTTGTGCTGGATGAAGAGACGCTCGAACGGTTCTTGTATTTGTTTTTGATTTGGTCCTTCAGTGCGGTAGCCCAGGGAGCAGGATCGTCTTGCAAACCAGCGGGAGTGTGGTAGGCTTTGGGGAAGAGAAGATTCATGATGGCGGTGTTGGATGTGTAGTGAATATAGAAGGTATAGATGGAATGGTTAATTGAATTGAAAGAATCAATGGAAGATGAAACGATCTTTCTATTGATGAGCGAATCTGAGTCTGATGAATTGAGTAAATAAGACTTTTCTATCTGGGGATGACCTTAGGCTTATATAGATGTAGATGGGGCTCAAAGTTACATTACATGCCTTGGCCGTGATCAACTCCGACGTAAACCAAAAAATTGAAAATTGAAAAAAATCCACTAAAAGAATAGAATACTAGAATTTGTAAACCCAAAGACCCACAATGCAAGCCATCAATATGAGTCGAAGCTCGAATAAACTCTTGAAGCCTAGAAAAAAAGACGTCAGTAAGAGGATGCGGACCCTCGGAGTAAACGTCGGACTTCGAAAACAGAACCGAGCTCCACTCTTCAAGGACTGTATAGCGACGAATCCTCAATCCTTTAATGAGGAAGCTTGACAGGGCGTCCAGTAAGCAAGCAAGTTCATCATCAATCTAATAATTGAGGCATTGTCGCTCACTAACGGAGAACAGACCGTAGTTTGGATCGTCTTCACTCACTATGTACTTGACTATTTCGAGAACCCGACACTGCGGGCTCCCGATCCGGTAAGTGATTAGGATGCACGCTAAACTCTTCCTGATTAATACCAACCACCGGTTCTGAATTTGCGCTCGAAAATTTCTCTTGAAACACGAAAGGGCGCGGTCGATCATCCGAAATGATTGCGTGGCGCTCATAGTTATTCACGTTGACTCACGCCTCAGGCTTACAATTTAGTTTTCATAGTTCTCATAGGCTGAATGCCCGCTTGCGTAAACAAGATGCCTGGATATGATCCATGATCCCATGTCTGTTCCCCAGGTCAATGCAGGGGCCCATCGTCATACTTTGCTGCCTTATGCCTGCTTGGTAACCCATCGACCGGCCCAGGCAGAAAAACGCTCTGAATCTGACATATGATCGTAATGAAATAGGAATTTTTTTAGATATTTCTGACAATTACTATGCCATGGAAGTAACCAATCTAGTGGCTAGTCGGATCCACGCGGTATACTGTGAGCTCCGACATTTTGAGAATCGAGATCCAAGTGACTAAAAATGACTCCACTTCCCGCTGCTAGAAGGAAAAAACCGAGTCCTCCATATCAACAGAATGCTACTTCGAGAGAGAAAAAGGGTCTAGAAACGCGTCCAGATCTGGGTTGCGGCTACCAACGGCCAGTGGGTGCTACAGCCGTAAGTGTTACGACATGTTGCACAGACAACCAAAAACAAAACATCCATGTATAAGATCTTAGAAACTTGCTCTTAATGACGTTCATTTCCAGCCTTGGAGTATACGAGAACCAAAATTGGGATAAGGCTGTACACGCTTACGAAGTGGCTAGGGCTTACGGATGAGTCAAAGAGTGCGGGGCTACTCGTATGGAAGTCAAAAAAAGCCATTTCGATCACTGTTTTCAGAAGCAATCAATATTGTAGCTTATTAGAAGTACAATCTAGAATCTTACTGCAGCGCTTAAATGGCAGAGGCAGTTAACTATTCCTGCTTGCTTAAAGCTTAGTAGTGGCGTGATGAGAAAAACGTGTTCCGGCTGTGATCTAGTCCGAGGCTTAATCCGATGGTTGGTTTTTATTCCGATCCGAACTCCGACGGCAATAGGTGGGTTCATTTTGATGTGACCTGTTTGAGGCAAAGGAAAATTCTGTACAGAGTAACATTAAAAATATATTTTAATTGAATCTGTTGTGTTGATATGGAACTATTGAAGTGCCATCAGATCTAGGTGAAGGCCTTGTGTATTGTATGGTGGCGGAGATGCTCGAGTACAAACTGTCAGCTCGGATTACTTTGGGACATTTGGAAGGATTTGATGATTGATGTGAAAACTGTTGACTCCGAACCAATCATACAAAGGCTTATTTACCCATTTAGACATGGAGGCTCTATCTGGTGTCAATGCTGTGCCCAAGCATTGTCCCAATAAGAATAAATCACGCCTTATGAGGCTTGGAAGCCATATTTAATTGGCACTGCCCCCACAAAAATAAAGTTGATTCCCCATACGAGGAAAGTGTGGAGGGCGTCGCTACCAGTTGTATATGATTTGTAATATTTTGCGGACTCATTGATGACTCGACTTTACCTGAGCGTACTCCTAATCCGTTGAGTCATTTGGATATGACAGTATCCAAGCCCAGTGCCTATGCGGCACTTGGACGCCTTCGGAACAATAATGATCTCTATATTGTTCTCTGAGAAATGAGCTGATTCACTACCAAGCTAGGTTTTAAAAACCTACCTCTCACACTCAAGCTTGAGTTGGTGAACGAGGGTGTCCAATCAACATGTAGTTAAAACAAAGCCATGTTCAGCTAGCGCTAGCTCCAGATGCCTGTCATCGGCCTATGCAATATGCAAATTTATACCTACTAAGGACTGAGCACAGAAAAATACGGACCGAACATGGTATCATTGAAGCTATTGACTATCAAAAATGGTGAACGAAGGAGAAAGAGCGGCGCGGGCAAGGAACAAAGGTATGTAGAGATGGGGGAAATCTTCATCGCTTTGAAGATTTCTGGACGTGTCCAGCGATCAATCTCTATTGTGCTGAGCCCCAGTTGGAAGGTCGGTCATGTCGACCATGATGTGTAGTTATTTGGGGAGGCCAAAGCTCCCTTTAGCTCTAAGGGGTCTGATTCAATGTGATCGACTTTGACCCATAGAGGTGTTTGTTAAACCACCAGCTAATTTATTGTGATCGTGTTAGAACAATGCATATTTCTTTGATCAGACGCCAGAAAAGGACCTTACTGGATCAATTCTGCATGTTCGGTCCCGAGGTCAATTGCCGGTCTATATATGGTGCTTCGGGAATTGCTTCGGCCCCAATTGAAACAACCCCGGGTGGATTCGTTATATTTCCACGTTTTGTCATTGTTAAATAAGCAAGGCGGAGAAGCGGAGAGAAAGGGTTGACATCATGTCAACACATTTGCCACCGTTGATTGGTCTGTATAGCCAGCTAGGTTACAGTCGTGGTTCGTGTTATGTATCACAAACATTCCAAGGTTGGGAGATCATGCACCTCAGGCTATGCAGAAATGATCTTTTTTCGGGGTCTTTCATAGAACCAATCCCGGGGCAAAGTCGCTGAATGTGGATCCACAGATTTGTAGCGAAATGCTCAGAAAGCAAATTCAAACGCTGCTGGCCATTTGTCAGCGCGCCAAAGCCGATGCCGAACGCCAAGTATGAATAATCATGAAGAAACGTGGGGCAGCATGCTGCATAACTCGCTTCTTCAGAGCTACGAATTTCCGATATGGCAGACTTTAAATATTGCTTCAATTCCAGCATTTTGATCCTTCTTCATCATCAATCTTCCACATCTCACCATCCTCCAATCTCTCATCCATTCCACATTCCACTTCAAATCTCAACCACTTGAACCAGACAATCCATTACAATGTCTCTCAAGCCAATTAAGCTCTATGGCCACACTAGTGGCCCCAACCCCTGGAAGGTGATCATGGCCTTTGAGGAGCTTGGTATTCCTTACACCATCCAGCTGGTGGATTTCCAGGATATTAAGAAGGAGCCCTTCATCTCAGTCAATCCCAACGGCCGCGTTCCTGCCATCGAAGACCCTAACACTGGCATCACTCTCTGGGAGTCCGGCGCTATCCTCGAATACATCATCGAAACATACGACAAGGAAAATAAGATCAGCTTTGCCTCTGGCTCGCAAGACTACTTCTCCGCCAAGCAATGGCTTCATTTTCAGATGTCCGGCCAGGGCCCCTACTTTGGTCAGGCCGTTTGGTTCACACGCTACCACCCTGAGCAGATCCAAAGTGCGAAGGACCGCTACATCAACGAGATTCGTCGCGTTTCCGGTGTCCTCGACCGCACATTAGCTGATAAAGAGTACCTTGTCGGCGGCAAGTTCAGTTATGCCGATTTCGCATTCATCCCATGGTTCAAGATTGTTGGATTGTTCGAAATTGATCTGGAGAAGGAATTCCCCAACCTCGATGCTTGGATCAAGCGCCAAGAGGCCCGTCCATCTATTGCAAAGGCCCTCAAGGATCGCGCTGAGGCCATGGCCGCACATTCCTAGATGGGTTTTAGAGATCGGAAGTTCAAAGATTCAAAAACACCAGAGCGGTTTACTATGATACAGCTAGAACAGAATAATAAAAACATTGAAATCAAATCAAATTAAATTAAATTCAAAGTTCAAAGATGAATAAAGCCTTATGGTAGAAGAGAATAAAAATTAAAAAGAGGTAGTAGAAGTAGATGAAGTAGACGAAGTAGTTGATTTAATGGTCAAGTGTAGCGCCATAAAGACAAGTGAAGCTGCTGTGTATGGTCAAAATACGCTAGTCCCGAAACATGCTAGGCGGTCAGCTCAAGTCTTGGCAGAGTCCGCGAGTTTTCCGTGTCGCGACATCCACCTCGCTCCCCCATTGATCCAGCACCCGGTCCAATCATTCCCCTTTGCCTGGTAATTTCATCAGACGGGGTCATATTTATTGATCTCAATTAATTTCGTTCCTATTTTATTCTTTCAACGCGTCACCCGACTGCGTTGTCCAATACCGATTGCGCTTGACAGACAAGGAGTCGATCTTCTGTCACCCGCGACAGCTACTTTCCTTGCTATAACCCATCATGGATGAGACTCCAGTCAATCCCACTGCGGCTTCTGAGCATGCCCAGTCCTTAGCTGGCTCAGATGCTGCCGGGGATCCGTCCCACGCTGCCAGCGGCTCTGGTAATTCGCGCCCTCCCTTCCCCCTCCCCAGCCTCTCTCAAACAATATCGGTTGCTTACTAGATGATAGAGGCGCAATCGCGCCAGGAGTCTCCCGAGAAGAAGGTCGAAACCGCTCCCGGATCCGACAACCCATTGGATGCCCCAGCCTCTCCCAAACCTCAAAATGGCGATGCCGAGCCGGAGGATGAGGAAATGGGTGGCACCGAAGCAGACACCAAGCGCGATACAGAGGGCCTGGAGGATGCTGCGGGAGAATCACAACCTCCTACCGATGCTAACGAGGGCCTTGAAGATGCTGTGGGTGAAGATCAACCCGCGCCAACCAAGTCGTCCTTAGAAGGCTCCGCCCGCGACCAACTCGTTGCTCAAACGCACGCCATCATTCTTCCCAGCTACGCTAGCTGGTTTGATATGAACACTATCAACCCCATTGAGAAGAAAGCTCTTGCCGAATATTTCAATGGTCGTAACCGCAGCAAGACCCCAGCTACATACAAGGACTACCGTGACTTCATGATCAACACTTACCGATTGAACCCTATTGAGTATTTGACCGTCACTGCTTGTCGCCGTAACCTTGCTGGCGATGTCTGCGCGATTATGCGCATTCACTCTTTCCTTGAACAGTGGGGTTTGATCAATTACCAGGTAAGCATATTTTGTGACGCATTTCTCTCTTCTCGGTCCACTAATGACTTCTTATCTATAAGGTTGACCCTCAAACCCGACCATCTAATATCGGACCTCCGTTCACCGGCCATTTCCGCGTAATTGCGGACACTCCCCGCGGCCTTCAGCCTTTCCAACCTGGTCCTAACTCCTCCGTCTCCTCCGGCAAAGCTCTCCCTGCCACAGATCGCGCTGCCTCCGCCACTCCAGCGTCCAAGGGCGATCTCAGTCTCGATCTTCGTCGCAATATCTACGATAACAAGGGCAAGGATATTACTCCTGATAAGGAAAAGCAGACCAACGGCGAGGGGACAAATGGAATCGAACACCAAGAACCACGGAAGAAGTCCCACTGCTTCTCTTGCGGTATTGACTGCACACGACTTCGATTCCACTATGCGAAGGCCGCGCCAACCTCAGCAAATGCCAACACCCCCGACACAAAATACGACCTCTGCCCTAACTGTTTCCTCCAAGGCCGCATGCCTTCCAGCCACAGCGCTTCAGACTTTGTCAAGCTTGAGGACAAGGGACACTCACACATTACTGATAAAGACGCACCATGGTCGGACTCTGAGCTTCTTTTGCTTTTGGAGGCTTTGGAGAGCTTTGACGATAACTGGGAGCAGATTGCCAACCACGTGGGTACTCGAACAAGGGAGGAGTGTGTGATGAAATTCTTGCAGTTGGAGATTGAGGACAAATACCTTGAAGACTTGCCTGAACTTCGCTCCGCTCCTGGCCGGGACCCGATCAGCGCGACAGAGAACCCTGTTCTCTCTGTCGTCGCATTCCTGGCCCAGATGGCAGAGCCAGCTGTGGCTGCTGCCGCTGCTGGTCGATCTGTTGAGGAGATCCGCAAGGAGCTGCGTAATCAAATGGAGAAGGGCGATGGCAAGAGCAAGGACGCCGTTAAGGCCGAGGATTCGATGGACGTGGACTCCGTTCGCGAACAGGCCGATAAGCCTAAGGAGTCTCTTGCCACTGTTACCCTGGGTGCTTCTGCCGCCCGTGCCAGTGCACTTGCATCACACGAGGAGCGTGAGATGACCCGCTTAGTGGGTGCCGCAGTTAACGTGACCTTGCAAAAGTTTGAGATCAAGCTGTCACAGTTCAACGAGTTGGAGGAGATTATCGAGGCCGAGCGTCGGGAACTGGAACAAGCGCGCCAACAGCTTTTCCTTGACCGCATGGCTTTCAAGAAGCGCGTTAAGGAAGCACAGGATGCTTTGCAGGCTGTTAGTCTGCAGGGCCCCAATGAGCACACCAACACCATGCTTACAAGTGCCGCCACTGCCGGAATTGGTAACCAACATAGCTTCCAACCCGTTGGTGGGGATGCCCGAACTGGAGCCCAGCCTCTGAGCGCAGAGGCCGGTGCTGATTACAAGACCCTCGACCTGTAACTTCTTCCTCAATGCATGTACGATATATTCCACGGATGTGCGGAGAAGGGAGAGTGTTTTGGCGGGTGGGGGCCGTCGTGGCATGGCGGTGTTTATGAACATTTTACTCTTTGTTTTTACTTTGGTTAGGAAAAGGCGCAGTTTCTATTATCTGCTGGAGTTTGAGTTGATTCGCCCTCTGTCCAAGACCTGATTTATGAGATATAGGTGTTGTTTTCTTTCACGGGGATGGATACAGGGGCCCAGGGGTCTTTCCACCTATTTTCTTGAATGTGTTTACTTTTTTTTCTCCCTCTTAATCATATGCCGTGATGGAAGTCTCTGCTGAGTATTTTTGCAGTAACGTAATTCATTGTTGTAAATGCTTGGTATCTTATATTAAAGTAGTGTGTATGTACATTAAAAGCCCTGCTGCTCGTAGCGAGAGTCTAGCAACTTCATCAAACTAGATGACCTATGGCGAGGTCTCACTTATATCAATATAGCTTGGAGCATGGCTTGATTCGTCATCCATATCCATGCGATTATGATCATCCTCGTTCTCATCAACCTGATTATCCTCATCTCTTTGAATTGACTCTTGACCAACATCAATATCCCCCATTTCCCCATTCTTATCAGAACCTTCCAGCTCCTCTTCATCAGAAGAAATATCACGAACAGACCGAGCAGATTTAGGTCTTGGGATATTTGGTTGTGGTCGTGGCTGTGATCGTGATGGCGATTTGTTTCGTGTTCTCTTTCTTCTTCTTGGCCGTTCGATGTCCGATTCAGTCTCCACTTCATGGGAAGACAGGCGCCTTTTCCGTGAGTTGGCAGCTAAGTCGTCTTGAAGATCCTGTGTGCCATCACCATATTCTTCCCATTCACTGCGGTAGAGAACACGATCGCGCCAATCAGCTAGATCGTCTCTGGACTTGCGCTGTGTGCGAGGATGGTAAGACGCGGGAATGCGGTTATTGAGTTTAGATGGCGCAGGGGTTCCCATCAGATCCCATAGCTTCAGTTCCTCGCACCGACTATTTTCCAGGTCGAGGAGATCTGCATGCTCTTCTTCAGGATCCAGGGGTATCGTGTTCCATGGAACTTTGGGTAGCAGTTGATTCTGGGAGCGAGACTCTGAAGAGGAGGCAGGGTTTATATTTGGTTGTGATTTGGATTGTGTCGCCTCCGAGTTAGAGTTGTCGATTTTCTCCTCTGATTCACTTGCGGAGTTTTCGACGTCGGTTTCAGAGTCATGGGCTGATTTTCGGGGCCGAAGAGCTTCCTCCGCCTCATCGTAACTCAGAGTCTGGGGATCGGTTTCATTCGAATCATCCACGATCTCTAATTGATGCTGGCGGGCGATGTTGATGAAAAATCCGGCTCGATTATGTTTCATGTTCATCACGTCAATGGCGGCTCTGACATCCCTTTTTCGAATATCCTGCTTTCTTGTTCTGCCGATTCTGTCCAGGCCGCGTAGTCGTGCCAGAGCAAAAAATATTGACGACTGAACCAAGCGTCGCGTAATTGACATGGTAAGCGCATAAAAATCCATAAGTGCATCGCCATATATGCAAGGTGTCTCGCTTCTCGATTGAACAAGATTTTGCCAAGAGTCTTCAGCTCTCGTGCCGCCAAAATTCATAAAGAAGTACCCAGATGTTTGGGTCCAATTTGGCACGTTCAACAAATTGGCAGCCAAATGAATACTGCCTGGCAAAGGGGTGTTTACCTCCATTGACTTAAGATGTTTTGCTTGAAAGTCAGAAATGAGCGCATTGTCGACGTATAGTAGTCGGGTCTTTTTTTCCAAATCAATGTCTTCTCTCAATACCGCTGCTTCTGCATACTTGTCCAGCTCATCACAGCATTCCTTGCTGACTTCGACGGCAGCAGGGATGTCCCCCATGATAATAGTCCTGAGTCGTTGAGGAGTAAGGTGTCGCTCCGCCAAGCTGTGCTGAAGCAATTTGAGGTAATCCGCTACTTCGAGCACTGACTTTGTTCCAATAGTAGCAGCGATCTGCTCGATCCCGTGTTTGCCCTTCTTGTTGAGAGCTCTAAACATAGTTTCTTTCTCTATGTGAGACCAGACCACAGCACCATGCTGGGCGACGCGATAGAACGGCTTAGAAGCGTCCGCGGTGTCAATGGGGACATCGACCTGTGATTTTTCCAAGGTTTTTATGTAATGATCCAGGCTGATGTTGTTTACATGTTGCAATAATACATCCAGCCTTTCCCACCGACTTTGTGAGGAATCCGGCGGGTCTTCATCTTGCTCCTCTGTTTGGATTTCAGGTTGTGTTGGATTCTGAGATGTCGAGTACTCGATATCGAAGTCTTGAGCAAGCGAAGTAGAGCGCTGCTTCTGGCGCCCTCGAGCTGATGGAGCGAAATCAGAGTCGTTGTCGGAATCGTCAGGTCTGTAGGAGGAAGTTTCGGAGGGACTGCTCATCGTGTGAGACTCGTCGAGTCGCAGCGCAATCTGATGGACCAGGAAGGAAACATCACATTTGCGCCTGTTGGATTACAAAATCGTTCCTGGCCGGACTAGGAGAAAGGCGAGAAAGAAGAAAACAACAATAAAAGGAAGAACAAGATCAAGTACTTGGTCCATAAAAAAAAGTCAAGGTTCAAGCTCCGCAGCGGGCTTGATCCGACCTTATCGACGATAAGAGGATGTTTGCACTGTTTGCGATAATTTATGCCGCGATGGAGCTTCAACTTCACGGCTTGCTGTTCTTCGCATATGGAGTTCATTCGAAGGTTTGGATTGTTGTCGATCTCGAGATCGTGGAGAGGGTCTCCGAGAAAACCTGCAAAATGGAATTACCTGCGCAATGTGCGACTCAACTCGACTTTGCCTCCGCTCCCCAACTCAAGCATTGTTCTCCGTGATTACCAGGAGGAATGTATTCAGTCAGTGCTCAAGTACCTGGGCGAGGGCCATCGGCGCCTTGGAATCTCACTAGCTACGGGAGCTGGAAAAACTGTTAGTCGCGATATAAATATTTCCGATCGGCCCACCATCGAAGTATTTTACTGACGATGTCTTCTGTATTTAGGTTATCTTTACACAGCTGATCGACCGAGTCCCACCCCGTGATACAAAAGCAACGAAGACTATGATTATCGTCCACCGCCGCGAACTTGTTGAACAAGCAGCGAAGCATTGTCGTCTTGCATACCCTGATAAGATTATTGAGATTGAAATGGGTCAGAATGTGGCCACAGGACATGGCGACATTATCATCGCGTCTGTTCAAACCCTCTCCAGAGGACGCATCAATAAGTTCGACCCCCTTCTTTTCAAGCTAGTGCTTGTAGATGAAGCACACCATATCGTGGCGCGATCATACCGGGAAGTCTTGGGGCATTTTAGCCTGAATGAGCCTACACCAAGTGCGCCAGTCCTTGTTGGAGTTTCCGCGACCTTTGCACGATTCGACGGTCTGAAACTCGGCGCCGCGATCGACCATATCGTATATCACAAAGATTACGTTGATATGATCGGTGATAAATGGCTAGCCAATGCAGTTTTCACAACCGTCAAGTCAGAAGCAAATCTTGCAAATGTCAAGAAAGACAAGTTCGGAGATTTTGCTCTGAGCTCGCTATCACAGGCAGTCAACACTATCAACACAAATAATATTACTGTTCGGGCGTGGATGGCTAATTCTGAAGGTCGGAAATCTACATTGGTCTTTTGTGTGGATGTTGAACACGCCCGACAGCTCACGGCCACGTTTCGTGAGCATGGAGTTGATGCTCGGTATATTACTGCCACGACGCATAAGAATGTTCGAGCTGAAGAACTCGATGCTTTCAGAAACCAAGAATTCCCGGTACTGTTGAACTGTGGATTGTTCACAGAGGGCACCGATATTCCAAACATTGACTGTGTGCTTCTTGCAAGACCGACTAGATCAAGGAATCTCCTCATACAGATGATTGGACGTGGGTTGCGGTTATTTCCTGGAAAAGAAGACTGTCATATAATTGATATGGTCGCGTCCTTGGAAACTGGTGTTCTTTCAACCCCAACCTTGTTTGGTCTTCATCCAGATGAGGTTCTAGACAAGTCCAGCGTGACAGAGATACGGGAAGGCCGCCAAGAGGAACGAATCCCCGAACCAGTACTTGAACCAGAAGATGAGGTGGATGACAACACAAGTTTGAAATTCACCAGATATGACACCATCTATGACCTCTTGGAGGACACGCAGTCCGAACGACATATCAGATCTCTCAGCCCAAATTCCTGGGTACGGGTGGATGGAACGAAGTACTTACTATCAGAAACATCTGGATGGTTAACAATTGAAAAAGAAAACGACGTGTTCGCAGTACGCCACGTCATGAAATTCAACGATCCAGTCTCCGAGAAACTTCAATTCACTCGTCCGCGGCTTATTGCATCCGGGCCGGACTTGGAAACTGCCGTACGAGCAGCAGATACATACGCAGGTGACAAGTTTGAGAAGCGATCTATTGCATCTCGACAGCCCTGGCGCCAGAATCCCGCTTCGTCGGCGCAGATCAATATGCTGAATAAAGCCCGCATCAGAGATGGGAAGCTTAAGGTCGGAGATTGGACAAGAGGACAAGCAGCTGATATTATTACCAAGCTGAAATTTGGGGGAAAGAAACGGTTTAAAGAGATCGCAACTCAGCAACGCAAGTTGCAACGGAAGGAAGATGCCTTCAATGAACTGGATAAGCTACGACGACGAACTAATGTCAAGGTTGGGCCATTAGAAGGTTGACTATGCAGGAATCGTCGATCGTGCTCCAAGGGCCCCGTGGCAAGTATCTTAACTTTTCACATAAACCTACTATGTACCGAGGGATGTAAGATATGTACCATAGATAATTAAACCACAAATAACTAAAATCATACGTAGTTAAAAGAACGTTCAACATGGCCGTATGAGCAGACGTATGAGCAGTCTTCCATTATGAAGTTTGGCTAGAGAACATTTAGTGTTGTAAGAATTGTTATATTGAGAGATTTATTACATCTAGAATATTAGAGCCTGTGAGATTAACGCCGAAAGTGATAGCTTTTGACGTCGGAAACGGCTGTTTACATCCGTATTTGTGTATAGTAAAACAGGAAGGAGTATATCCAACATGTCTTTTAACGAGAACCCGAAATATCCTATTCTTCACAGCCGCGAGATAGGATGATTGAAATGATGTCGTGAAGAGACCTCCTCGTCGCAAGCCCAGAGAAGAAGAGGCTTCTGGCATAGGTATTCCATATCACCCGGTTCCAGAACAATCCTAATTTCCCAGGGCGGAATACCCTGTGAGTTGGCGAATTTCGAAGCGAGGTTTGGATTGGCTGGCAATATGTATGCGGTACTATTCCAGTCATTATTGGGCACTTCCACGTCGTCAACCTTTCCCAACACTGGCCCAAAGTCCAAGTCGTAGAACTTAGAATTGCGCCAGCTAGTGAATTCGATATCAGCGTCACCGAGTGGAAAATTCAACCAGTTGTTAGATTTCTCGAAATTATCAAGTTGCGTTCTAGCACGTTCGCTGTTGAAAGAATTTATTGCCTCCCTTAATTTCAATGCCATGTCATTCATGAGTAAAACATCATCAATTGGATGTGCCCTCGGGCGTGCTATCTCATATCTTGAGATGGTGCACGGCACGGCCATGACTGCGCAGCCCATAAAGGCCTTTGTAGTAAGAAGCTGCAAGAGTGGGCGAACGTTAATTGCTCGGTGGAGACGAGAATCTCCTTTGGCAGGCATAAGCTGATGGCTATACCGTGCCCGCACCATCCATATCCATATCAACGCCGTGACCATGTCATCGCTGGACGGGCAAGCCTTTTTTTTTTCCGCGCACCACCAGGAATAGAAGAACTGCATATCTCCAGAAGCTTCATGATCTTCTGAGGTGATAGGACAAATTTGCGGGTGATAGAGTGATTGACTTGATCCTTCCATGCCTTGTTCGTTTTTGTAAATGGCAAAGAAGTTTCGCTCGGCATACCTCCAGCGGCAATAAAAGCCGCTGTCGTGGCGTTGGCAATTTGTTTCCTTGACTGTGTATAAGTTTTCCAGCCATTGGGAGACGGATGACCACGACAGTACGCAGCTAATGACGCCAGTACGCCAGCAGCACCAATAAGATCCATAGCGGAATGATGAAAGCTCATGCATAGGACAAGTCCATCTTTCATAGCATTGACTTGGAACCGTAGTACGTGGTCAATTTCGGAAGAGCGCTTGCGGTCTGGAATGAATTGCTCGCGGGATAGGTCATCCCAATCAATGGATTTGATTGATTGCTGATGATATCGGGTCATAAACATAGGAAAGTCACATAATGTCGAGCTCTCTGCTGGCTGAATTTGACGCAGGTTTTGTATTCCTCCAGATTTCATTGATAAGACGACATTGCCACTCAGGTACGGTAGAGCAGTCACCGTCTGTGACACAGCTTCGCGTAGAATCAAAGCACCATTTTCGGGGTCTTTGGAGGGCCATGAAACAAAGAGATAGACATTGGAGGAGCTCAGAATTACTTCCAAAGGGCTCAAGGCATAAGGTTGAAATGAATGCATGATGTTGCTGGGAGCGAGAAATTGGATGGACAATTTTTGAGAAAGATTAGACTCAGAACCTTCAAGTAGCACAAAATCGAAAGGAATTGCACTCAATCAGCTGAGAGTTGAATATATTGGGCGTGAGCTTCATAATGAAAGGCTTTGATAGTATGGAAGAGTATCATACCGTAGCTGACAGGATGCATTCTTTGACTCTCTTTCAGAAAACTGTCCATCAGATGAAGCTTTTGCAGTGTTGTCCGATTAAGTCCTTTGTCTCCCATAACCTCGATGATCTCAGAACGGAGGTCAGCAGTAAGTTGAGAATTCTCGGAGAGGTCGGAGAGGATGTGGCAGAGCGCCTCAGCGGTTGTGTCGTATGTGGCTACATACATTCCCAGAAATAATGTGATCAGGTCATAGCGATCGCTAGCCACATCTATGAGCCAGTCTATAGAGGGCGATCCGAGCTCCGTTGCTTCATCATTAGATTCTACTTCTTGCACCTTGGTCTGTGAAGCCTTAACGGCTTCTCGCCTAGTGATAACAGGATCAATTAAGACCTCGATATCTCGAATGAGCTTTCGAAGCTTTCTGCAGCGCGGAAGAAATATTGAAGCACTTCGCCTCAATGGTGCCGGCTAGTAACGCAAGTCCCGGGCCGCCAAGAATATCTCGTCTACTAGCTCTGTGGTAAGATCAATCCATGTAGGATTAGCACACAGTTCATCATTGATCAATGCTCTAGACATCACTTGAGCCACGATTCTCCACATAGTCGTCTTCAGTTGAGAATCTTGCCAGTCTACGATCAAAGTTCAACGAAATCAGCCTTGGAATGTTGTTATTCACCAGAATAACGTACCAGAACTATCTGTCCAATTTGATTGTAGTGCGTGAGGTGCTTCTGAAGATAGTGGATTGAAGAATTTACCTCCCATATAGTCAGCGTATCCGAGTTGAATCACTTTTAACTGATTATGTGAAGCCATTCAGAAGATAGCATGTGCTAAATAAAAATTCTCACGCTTACCTAGGTTGCGCGAGTATACAAGCCTGGCTAGCACCCGCGTAATCCGAGTGTCGTTACATACATTAAACAGAGGCTCAAATCCCATACGACTCAACAGCTTGCTGCGCCATAGCAAACTGGTACCTTCCCAATTCCTTCAAGTGAGGATCTTTTGGCCATGGCGCATACGGTAAAAAATACGTAAACTGCTGCACATCTTCGAAGCCCGCCTCAATAAGCCAGTCTCGAAGCTTGTAGTAAACGTTCAAGTATCTACCAGCCCCGTGTGACGCCACCTCCAAAGCAGTAAGGTACTGCAGAAGTGGGGAACCAGGATGCATAGACTCACCCTCACTCCATGTCCATAGAGCACTTTCCTGAATTTCAAAATATGCACCTGGTTTCAAATGGTCGTATATATTTCGAAAGAACTTGGGCCAGTCAACCACACATCTAGTTGGAACGCAAGATTGTCAGTGTTCCAAGGTTGTTTTGCATGTGAAGGCTGCAATTATCTCATACCCGGATAATAAGCGTGCGTGGATGAAATCGAAGCTGTTTTATTTATATAGCCATTCCGATTCGTAATTCTCTACGATGAACTCCAGATTTGGTGATACCCAGCTCGGTTGGATGGCACTGATATCGTTTCCGATGACTTGAGCTCCAGGAAACTTTCTTCAAAATTGACTTCATTAGTGGCCGCTAAAACATTAGGTTGGATGGAAATATATCCCGCGATATCGATGGCCCAGATGCCAGTCCCGGTGCCTAGATCCAAAATTCTTTGCGGATTTTTAACGGGCGCTTTATCAAGTTCTCCCTTCAAGAGCAGTAGCCAGCTATATAGTAGTATGTATTAGTGTTGTTGAAAGCAAGCATAGGAATTTCTAGATCCACTGACATATTATGGGCCTAGTTCAAAGGTTAATGAAACTCAAAAGGGGATATGCAAAGAGTACATACCAAGTCCATGCGATCCTGCTCTGCTTCATCGTTGGGCATCCTGAATTTCGAGTTAATGGGATTCCTAAAAGTGGCAATTTCCAAGGCCATACATGTAATTGCCCTAAAGATGGGTTAGTATGGTTTCTGATCCCGAACAAAAGTGCCACTTACTGTTCGATTGCTGCGATACCGACGACCATTTTCATATTCGTAATCAAGGACGATAGACGATAGCGATGTCATATCCGATCCCTCACTCTCAAATTCACGACTTCGTCCTATTGATTGGAGTAAGCGAATGTCAGCCTGAGGAGTCTTCTTTCGTGTGGGACCAAGCAGACCATACACTTCCGAAATCATCAACCACTATGGGTCCCTGGGTATTGACAGGGGTTTCCCCATTTAATAGCGCCTCGGACCGTCCCGGCGACAGCTGGATCTGTGGTAGGCTCCATGATCGAAGCTATAATGAAAACTAATATGACACTTGTGACACCGGAATTTAGAGTATAGAGTTTGGAAAAATGCGACTCTGAACGAAATTAGGTTTCGATTGTTCCCAATCTTTATATTTGAAAGAATCTTGACCCTCGCTGAAGCCGGGGCCCCATAAAAAGTGGGACGTCCTAGCGACAGATAGGTTGCTTTTTGCAGCCATTATGCAGATGACCATCGGCAACTACGTTGAGAAGCTGCGTAAAGCCGAATTCAATTCTTTATACATGGTTTGAACTAATCACATCATCCGAGAAATGTTATCCATCTCATAGAGAGTATATTTAGCAGATGGCTAGATCCTCTATAGATCCTTACCCGCATGGCACGAAAGAATCCAATCTGGTGTTTTCGATGATTTTTCCTGCAGAACGTTCTAGGTGCAGCCGCATTGACCTACACAGAGCATCTTTCCCCCACAAGCTGAGAAAAAGAAGAAAGAAAACCAAAGAGACCTGTCGATTTATATCCGGATCCATCTCACCAGTTTATTTGCAAAGTACCAGACTAAACATTAGATCATTCCGACAAAGTGGACCACCCTTAATGTCCGGCCTATTTTAAACTCTCCAATTCCCGCGCGACTGGGACAGTAGATGGGTCGAACATACGAGGAACCCCGCCCCCAATAGAGAAGCAACTGCAGCGAATATTTGCAGGCCAGAGAAGTCGGTTCCACCCTGTCGGGACAGGATGCCGCCCATGAGGGGAAGACCGGTCAGGCAACTAAGTCACGAGTGAGCAAAAGAAAAGAAAAGGATAGAAAAGGATAGACAAATCCTAACTTACCTGACTGATATAACGAGCTGAAAAGTCCCGAATCTCTGGCCCAAAGTCTCAATGCTTCCGGATTTGGCAACACACGGCATAACAAGGGAGACTACTGCACCACTGACAAATCCGTATACCAATGCGAACACAATGATCCCTGCGTGGGAAGGGTGGAAGTTGAAAGGGAGCCAAAGTACGAGCATCGACCCCCCAGTCATCAGGGAACACGTAGTCAGTACGTTGAAGTGTCCAATGTGATCAGCAAGATATGGCGGGATAATTCGACCGGGGATAGAGGCAGCACTGCCATATACTTTGTCAGCCGCATCCAAGCCAGTAGTAACCTTTGCTAATTAAAAACAAAAAAAAAGTGACACGGAAGAAAGTTACGTACTTGAGAATAGAAATCAAATATACCGAAAGTGAAGACGAAAATCCCTTTACCTCAGCCATACTAGGAAGAAAATCAAATGGTCCCCAAAGGCCCCACCTGCACCATGTTAGCTATGGCCTTCGAGCGGACTTTTGGACAAACAAACATGACAAGGTATGTGCCGACAGTCAACAAGGCGAATTGTTTCTGCTTAAACAACGTCACATCAAACCATGGTGTCTTCCTATTCCACGTCTTTCGTGGTACTCTTGCTCGAACCATCAAGCAAGCCGAAGCAAGCAACACGCCAACAAACAAGGCAGTATATCGCACAGCGCCATAGAAGCCTACATCTTCAATCACCTTATTCAAGAAGATAGGGAATATGACACCGCCAAAGCTTGAGCCACAACTGGCGATGCCAACCGCAAGACCACGTCTTTTCACGAACCACTGTCCCACGCAAACCATTGACGTGGTGAAGACGCCGCCCGCACCTATACCAAAGCCAAGGCCCTGCGCAAGAAAAATCTGGTAGTATTCGTCTGCGAGACTTGTCATGCAGAGAGAGAACACACAGAGAAGACTGCATGGATAAAGCACCGGCGCTGCACCGTAGGTATCAATGATTCGACCCCAAAGAGGCCCACCAGCCCACATCAGACATATTTGAACGGCGAAAATCCAAGAAACCTCTGATGAATTATAATTTTTGAGAGACGTCTCCTCATATATTGACTGAAAGACGCCAACGCTGAGTGTCCGAGTTAGTGACCGCAAGATTGCGAGAAAAACACCAAAGTACTTACGCATTTAGAAACCCGAAAGTCCCAAACAAGCCTAAGAATCCTCCAACCACGCATATCCATCCTTGAACACCTTCTTCTGGTGGTAGAATTGATTCAGTTGGCGCACTCTCTTTATCTGTTGACGCCATTTTTGTCGTTCAAATGACCAAGTAGAAATCTAACTTGATGAAACCTTGAAAGCAATATAGATTGTTCTCTTCGCCAATGCTAGTAGATCTGGTATTCTTTATATACCTGGCCCATCAAGTCTCTTGAAATTTTTTAACCCGCGGCCGCGGATTTTTAATCACCTTGGCATCTTCCTAATATGAATTTGCCAATCACGAAAAACCCCACCTTGTTGAAAAGGCCCGCCCGTCGGCGCTCGGCGGGCAGCGGGTGGGCGCTGATCCCACGAGGTCATCTCCACTTGTCGGCGCCGCTTTCCCCCTTTTCGACAGCTTATGGGTTTGTCATTCTCAGAAAATAGCCTATCTAGCGAATTTAAATAGGTAAGGCTCCGACCTCATTCAACTCCTATCACCCAGCGAAACTCTTAATGGCGTCGGCCGACACCCCGCCGCGCGCGGTCTGCGTCAATTGTAAGCTACGCAAAAAAAAATGCGACAAAGCTCAGCCGCGATGTGGATATTGTGCTCAGTTCGTGATCCTTCTACTTCGCACTAATAGTTGGCAAGAAATAACAAGAAGATCAGGAAAAAGTTAAATTGCTCCTATCAATCAGTGGATACGAAGCATTTAATCGCGCAACCAAGGCCATTCCTAGCTACACCGAGTCCAATTATTCGGTCTTCACTACTTCTCTCTACTTCCTTCTCGGATGTCTTGTCGACAGAGCCCATAACCGTGGACTCAACAATATACCTTCAAATCTTACGAATAATTCGAGCAACAGGCCAATTCGTGGATGACATCAGTGCGCGATACTTTCACGGTGTCCACATTTTTATCCCTATCATCTCACGTCCTCGATTTCATGATCAACTCGTCAACTTCGGTGCACCGCCCCCGACAAGCTTCTCGCTCCTATTACTATGCATGTGTCTCATCACCTACCACCCTGAGTTCACGTCTCAGGATCCCGAGTCTCTCGATATAACAACGCTATACATAACTACTAAGGCGCTCTTCGCGCAGGTCCAAGCATCCAATCCTCCAAGCTTGCATATTATCCAAGCCGGTACGATAATTGCAGCATACGAATATGCAAACAAGAAAATCGCCGAGTCCTTTGCTACGATAAGCACGTGTATTAGAATGGGCTATGCATCTCGACTACACCTTGCAGCTCCAATACCGAACATGGATCATAATTCGTATCAACAAGCAGAAGAGGAAGGAAACACATGGTGGGGCCTAGTAGCCTGCGAAAGGTATGCCAAACAAGCCATTAGAGACAACAGAAAGCACCAAAATAACTAATATCATGATTATGATCCAGGACTATATTCTGTGAACTCGCCCCGTCTAACCAGCCACTCGCAAGTCGAGTTCCCGCAAGAGAAAGCCGACTCCCCACAGAACCGATGCTAGCCATTCCAAATACAATGCCAAATGCTCTTTCTCCAACAGAGTCCGCATCCAACGCAAGTGGATTCGGATGTATAGCGCAGGCTACATGGCTCCTAGATGAACTGTTCAAAACGATAGAGATGTCAGATGCCGACGACCGATTGAACCGCCTCGACGGGCTAGACCATACACTCCGGACAGTCCTAGCCGTTATAATGGATCAATCAGGTGGTGCATGGGGTACATTCTGCACAGCAAACGGGATGATCATCAGGTGAATATGCAATCTTGAGCCTAGCACTATGCCTGAGTATAAATACTAATCTCGATGATGAAGGGGCCTTTTCATCTTGCATTCGGAAATAATAAACCAGGTGTCCCGAATGACTACCTGTAAGCGCAAGTCACCAGATGAATGGATGAAGAGTTCTTATCTTGCGCTGGACTCGTTCACGAAGATGGTACGGGATATTGCGGTGGCACCGAATGAACTCCCATTCTCTGAGATTGATACTTTGCCACCTAGTTGTGCCTTTGTTATACAGGCTACACTACTGCATATCAATGATACCGGGGGCAATTGGAATGGCGTTCGAGAGGAACTTGAAATGGCTAAGGAGAGATTCAATCATCGCTGGGCTGGAGGCAAATGAAATTAAGTCGATAATTTAGATCGGACATCTAGAAAGTCTTACCAAGATTTCCTAGTTGTCTGTATCCAACATAAAATCATCAAATATCCACTACAAGTACACAAAACGCTAGAACGCTTCAAAATTGAATATGCAATCATAGTTATACAATGAACTCATTATCCAACCAGTGTTTCATGACCAGTTTGCCTTCCGCCAGTCCAGGCTTGGTGCTTCGGACGATGATAGCAGCATGACTATGCCGTTTCTTTTGGATATGAACGGGGAACTTTTTGATACCAACCTCGTTGAGCGAGTCGATCATTCTGAATTGGTCCGGTGTCAAGGCAAGCTTCGGAGAGTGTGGCGCTGTCGACGAGTGCCTTCTAGTGGACGAGGATTCGGCCTGTGTATCATCTCCTGCAAAGTTTGGGGTATGGGATCGACCTGCCTTCTCAGGTCCCGAGTCAGAAGCCTCAGTATCGCTGTTTGACAGATAATTTGGTTCCTGGCTAGCATTGACGTTCTCGAAGACCTGCTCCACAACATGCTGAACATCTTGAACCAACACAGGTACTCTATATTTTCCAAAGAGAACACCTCTTTCTCCAGCTTCGTGCATACGAATGCGCCTTGAGCTGCGACACGTCTGGATCCCAGCATTAATCAGGAAGATTAAGCCGGCTAGCGGCAGAAGTATAGCGAGTAGTAATGACAGTGGGATCCAGATAGCGATTGATTTGCACTTTTTCCAGAATCGCGCAGCGAAGGGGCCAGTCTTGCCCTGTATATGAGGTAGCACATATGTGTCAGGGTCGATAATAACATCCTCGTAACCCTCGACATAGTTGATATTCACTTTTTCCAAATCATGGAAAGGATCCACCTTGGAGATAGCAGATGTATAGAAGAGAACTGAGCGATCATTCACAATATTCGCATAGATACTCCTCTGTTGAAACCTCTTCAACCCTTTTATAAAGATACTCTCCGAATCAGCCATGACGCCCAGAAGCGGCCGCCCAGTATCGCGGAATGAATCAATGAGAAACATCTGCCGACCAGACTGCGAGATAGTCCTCGCGCCAAGAGTATTGAAAATATTATCCTTCCACCCCTTTAACGGTGCCCGCACACCAACATGCGGCGTAGCAAAAGTTGTAAAGTTCATAGGTTCCAGTTTGTCGAACCACCCTCGTTCATTCAATAAGCCGATCGCATAGCGCGAAAGCAAACCACCAAGAGAATATCCAACAATACTAATCTTGGTAATCTTCTGACCCTTCTCAGCTAGAGACTCGAGTGTTTCCTCGATCTCATGCACTAATCGTTCTCCTCCAAGCTCGATTCCGTCGTAGGTATAGTTTCCGCTATTGGCTTTCGGGCTGAGGATAAAAAGCTGCTCGTCATATTTGTCTCGTAGCACGGATGCGACGTAGTCGAGGTGTGAAGGCTTTCCCCAGAGTCTGTAGTGCCCAATTAGCATACGACGTCATTGATCTTGGATCTTGGGAGAAACATACCCGTGGACCAACACGCAGAGGTGGGATGCTTGTGTTTTATTTTCTGGCATCGCTATTAGAGATTTGCCATGGAAAGATTGCAGAGGTAAAAATAAAAATAAAAAAGAAGAAAGGGGGCGTGTGTCTTTTCTTGCGCGGGCGCGACTGATCGTCCAACTCCTGTCGTCAGTTATGTCAGTGTGGGGCTTATCGGTGATAAGGGAGTTAGCGCTTGTGAATTTTCATTTAGCTGAGTCTTTCAATGTTAGTATTTCATACCGTCGCAAGTTGTAAATAGGCTATCTATGATCTAAGATTTTAGCGTGAGTATCAACGACTGATATTTTTTGCTGTCTAGTACCGATCTATCTTATATTGGCAGAATCTGCGGCTCTAATATCGAACAGGCAAGATGGCCGAGTTGGTCTAAGGCGTCAGGTTAAGGCCCACCTTGACTATTGTGTTACACAATTTCCTGATCTACGTTTGTAGGCGTGGGTTCAAATCCCACTCTTGTCATTTCTTTTTCGTTTTTTTTTTTCTTCTCTTCTCCTTTTTCACGTCTCTCTTCCTGCTTCTCTGCTATTTTCTTAGTGATTGAGCCCCTCTCCAGTTCTCCAGATGGAAATTGTGCATGCCCCCTCTATCGCCCAGAGGGTGCTCACCAGTCGCATGAAAACTGCACTAATCATTGGATGACTAGGCCAGCTCTTTGGTCCTTGTGATACGGTCGTTATGCATTTCTATGCACCAATTCGAATTCAAAAACATATGTCTTGCTGGTTCATACGGCACTGGTTTCCATATTTCCCATACCATCAGCTTGAACATGGCGAAGATTGACGTGCACCATCATATCTACCCTCCTTAATGCTCAAGGAAGGGGATATCCCGGATAGGATATCCTCAGCTATTTTTTTACTAAAAGTTTCTAGCATTGAAAGAAGCTGGAGGTCATCCATCGGGATGGTGGATTCCATCATGGTCATTGGAAAGAGACCAAGAGATCATAAAAGACATGAGTGCGAGATCCGCAATTCTCTCCATTACCGCGCCAGGTGTAGGAGTTATCAAGGATGCGAAGAAAGCAGCTCTATTGGCTCGAGAATGCAATGAGAGAGAGAGCAATTCAAGTTATGCCCAAGATGCCTTGCCTGGATAAAATGCCGAAGTCTGTGCGTTCGTTCTCCTCCCCGACATTATTCATTTACGGTGCAGTGACGGCCAATCTAAAGGAAGTCGGGTGAATATTCCGAGTCCTGAGGAACTGCATATTGAATATAAGAATCTTTTATACCATAATCTTCTAATATTACTGCTAAGAGCGTAGGCCCTAAAGAAGAACGTAATTTTCTGTAATAGAATTATAGAATATTGATAGAGGTTATAGACACAATGTGTAAAGATAACGCCTTTTGATATGTTGATTGAATAATGATATAACATAATCATAATTTAATAAATATATTCGAAAGCTTTTCTTAAATTATGATAATATTTCCAGCGTACATTCAAGGCTTTGGCCAGCCATCCAGATTACCAAACCACCGCGATCGATAGATCTCATCGCCGATATTGATCTTACGTCTCTTGCCGTGAACGACCAAACTTGTGTGGAAGCCACGAAATTTGGTCCACAATGACTGCACATAGATGAAGCTGCCATCGGGTGCAATATTGAAACTCTTCAGGTCAGACTGAGGCAGTTCTTCCCACTTCCCGTCACCGGTATACCCATGTCGATCATCAGTTGTAACCTCAAACCCTTGTAGATATTTATTGGTAACATTCTCATAATGTTCTGTAAATCGGCCTGACTCGATATCAAAAGCGTGTAGCCCACGGTCTTCCGACACTATAAACTTCCGCTGACCAGGGATGGGCACTAGGTCGTGCAACCCGGCCCACCAGGAATACCCCTTGCCCCATTCTGTTTCGACCCGGTATGCCTCGGGTAGTTTATAGATATAACGATCATCTTTCGATAAGAGACCCGTGCTAGAGTCCCAAGGATATCCAACGATAGTTCCATAAGCAGGGGCTGGATCGGAACCGTCTGCTGCGACATCTGTACCCGCTGCCCACAGCATTTGCCCTTGTTCGTCCCAAATCAAACCATGTATAGCTCTTAGACCAGTGATATTTTGGAGGATTGGAGGGTTTGCCATAAGATTATTGGCAGCGCTCGCATTATAAACAAGAATACCGTCCCAAGCTCGTTGGCCAGTGGTACCTACAGCAAGTAGATTGCCCGGCAGAGGTTCGAGAGTATGCGCGTTCCAAAGATAATCGTTTCTTCTACAAAGCGCAAAAGTTATAAGCTTGTCGGTGGCCGCATTCCTGGGTGTATGGTTCATAACAAGGATAAGATCACTGTACACAGCGCCGACACTGGTGCCGTTGTTCAGATATTTGACTTCGGTAGCATCGTTGGAGTTGGCAAAGAGACATGTATGGACATCGTCAGGAAGCGACTGTGTGACATCATCACGGTGGAAACTCCAGCTCACGGCTCCGTCGCGGTTATGGATCTTTAAAAGAGGTGGGTGACCATAGACGCCGGTAATGATATCTTGCCACGGTCGCCGGAGACGCTCTTGGGGTTGAATAGGGGGTATACAATAGTCGGCAAAAGGTTCAAAAAGACAGAAAATCCATGCTAGAAACCCGCCCAACATAGTCAGATGATATGGCTGACTAGGAGCAGTACCTTTTAAGATAGGGCTTCTCTGATTGAAATGAAAAAGAACGATGAGTATTCCCCGCCCCTGGCAAGGGGCCAGACCGCTAGTAGAGCCGCATCAATTCTTTTACCAAAAGTACCATGACGTACCCAATTTTTCTAGCGCGTTACATGTACTGTATAGTTGAAAGTCAGACGTTCTCCATTCAGACTTATATTGACTACATACAGTAGTATATCATACTATAATAAGATAGCGGATGTCTGATCATTCCACCCCGACGGTCTATCTACCTGCAGTATAACTACATGGAGGAGGTTCGGGACGGGCATGTTTGCATGTTTGAACGTTTGTATAGTTTGACCCACTCTCGGATACAGGCCAATCAGATGATTGGTCTGAAGAGTGGGCATCCGCCTATATATGTAGTAGAGTTTCCCTCTCTCCTTCGCTTCTTCAACGTTGCTATTCGTCGTTTTCGCACCCTTTCTCCATCCTGGTGGAAACGTAGGTACCTTATCACACTACTAATTTAAACAAAAACTGTGGAGGCCTGAAGAGTTCGTTCTCCTATTCTCTATACATCATATATACTATATGTTCAGGACACGCAATCTCCGACTTTGGTCAAGCAAGGCCAGCAGCGGTGAATGGCGCCTAGAATTCCCAGTAAATTGTATTAGAGTCCATAGGGCTGTTTTCAATAAGGCATAAACCTCAAGGTAGAAAAAGTGACTGAAGGCATCTCCCAGTTGCCTGAATAACTTCTGAGATTGTTATCTATACAATAGATCAGTAGTGAAGATATTCGATTTATAGGAATTCCTGTGAGTTGCCTAAATGGTCACCTCTCTTCCAAGGTTCCAACTACTACTATTTATACTTCTTTCACCTTCTCTTTCATCTTCCCTCTTACCATCTTTCTCCACCATCACCACCATCATCTTGTCAAAGGTCTTATCTTCTTTCTCAAATTCGATCTTTCTCTCTTTAAGAAATCATGTCCGTTCTCCTGTCAACCTCAACCTCCGTTGTTGCTTTCACCGCTAACCTTTCCTAGGCTCACCACACCAGTTTGCCAGGCAAGCGAAATGGCAATATCACTGCTCAGCCTTCCACCGGAGCTACGGTTAGAGGTACATAAATACCTCCTGGCCCCCGGCTACTCCCTTAAGGCCTCCTGCCGAGCAATCTCCGCAGACGCCGCAACCTGCCGCGCTTGAGGAACCCCTTTCTGTATAAGCTATATCCACATTATTAGTGCTTTCCCTACCTTCAGTAGACCAGCTTACGCCGACTCCGAGGCTATTTAACTTAAAAGCCTTTTTCCAATCAGAATTTGATCTTTAGTCCTACGTTCCACAAGCACCGTGGAGCACTTACAGAATCGGACTTTAATTCTATTGAACACACACAAAGCTTGCTACCTGTGAACGACTCTCGCTAATACACAAGATCTCTCCATCGATTCGATCGATTCACCGACTATATATCAGCACCTCCTATCCCACCGCAGAATGATGCTTCATCGCAAATGGGCATGACTCCAGACCAAATGCGTCAATTACTACAGGAAACCACCCGCGATACTATAGCTGTGGCTGTACAAAACAGAATTCGCAGCAACCCGGGCCCGCCAGGACCTCCAGGCCCATCTGGTACGCCAGGCGCAGACGGTTTAGATGGCGAACCTGGTCTGAGTGCGACCGGAAGAGCCCCACACTGGAAAACAGAAGACGTTGGTTATTTCACGCCTGATCCCAATTCTGTTGGCCCCGAAAGTGTCACGTACCTCCAGCACGTTTGATTGATTTCCCCAGGCTTCAACATCTGGCCAGTGATAACTCGGCAACCCTGGCTGAAGATAGCATCTGACTTCTTGAAAAGCTCATGGCAGATCGCACCAATCTCCGAAAAATCGAGATAGATACTCATTCTGCAACTGAACTAGAAGAATGTATCGGATAACTTCTTAGTACGAAGGATTGTGAGAAGCATTTGGCCATGATTCATTCTCGGCCCAAATTATACAATTCAATCTCAAGATCACCATCCGGCTTCTGAAGACAGTCACAGGTCAGGGGGCCAGAGAGCAAATCCAAGCTCGTAGCTGGGACAGTAAGGAGGTGGACAGTTTATAAGGGGAGTAGGAGGGCCACAACGTCTATAGGTTTCTTCAAAGGTCTCTTTAAGGGTTTGAATAGATTTTCACATTGAAAGAGGCGGAAGGTGTTCCGAGGTTTCGGAGATGCCCAGATGCTTTTTTTTCGCATTCAATCATACGGTGGACATTTTGAGATTCAGAGTGGGAAGCGTGGTCTTATAGTGAATTTAACGGTTGTATCTAGATGGTTTATTCAGAAGAAATTGAATCTGTACTGATGTACAGTAGACCCAAGACATGTGCTCCTCGCTCCACTCCGCAATAACCTGAGCCTTCCAGTAAGCACTCTAATTTTAAGGATCAATTAATAGGGCAGACGATTGGTTTCTTGCACGGGGCCCACTTCGTACAACACGTGGACAGGATCTGATAATCCTAGAACGTCCGGCATGAGGTCGCTTGCATGCATGCACAACATGAACATGTAACGTAAGTTTAGCTACGGCAGCCTCAGTTTCCCAGATGGCTTTTGTACGAAAACAACTACCATGTCTATATTTAGTGAACTATGAATGGGAAGGAAAGGTGTAAACTTGGAAAAAGTTTATATGTATGAACAGCATGAAATGTATTTTTGTCCTCAGCAAACTATGAAATTCATCAACAAGTCATAAACTCCATGAAAAGACAATTTTATGTCTTATATGTCTAAGATGACTTAGATGTCATCCTCGTCAGAGAAGACCTCCTCACCACGCTTGCGGCGAGCAGCACGCTCCTTCTTCTTCTTGCGAAGCTCAGATCCTGAAAGAATATATGTTAGCAATCGTGTATTATATCAATGGTGTTGTGAATGTTAAGATGTAACTTACCAGTGAGCTTCTTCTTCTTCTCGACGACAATCTTGTTACCCATGGCATCAAACTTGTCCTCCTCATCATCACCCTTAGCGTCCAGACGGGGACCGGAGCCCTGGCCCTGAACCCAGTTGTGACCGGAAGGCTGCATGAGACCGTTGTTGACGGCCCAGACTTCCTCAGTGAGGTTCTCAGTGAACTCACGGGAGTGGGTAATGATAATGACACCACCCTCGAAGGACTTCAGAGCCTTGGAGAGAGCACCAAGGGAGTCACGGTCCAGGTAGTTAGTAGGCTCGTCAAGGACAATGACGTGAGGACGCTGCCAAGAGCAAGCAGCAAGGACGACCTTGACACGCTGACCACCAGACAGACCACGCATACGGGAGTGAGAGACCAGCTCGTTGTCCAGACCGAAGTTGGCGCAGTGCTGCTCAATCTCCTTACGGACCAGAGGACGGAACTGACCGGAGGCAAGGGCCTCCTTCTGGTCAACCTCGGCGACCTGCTTGGAGTGAGACTCCATGATCTCGGAACGGGGCAACCAGGTGTTGTCGGCGGACATGAGAGGAGTCCACTTCTCGGACTTCATGCCGATGTTGTCACCCAGAGACCAAGAGATCTCGTACTCGTAGGTGTTCTTGAACTTACGACGAGAGTGGATACCAATGACACGACGGAGGGTACCCTCGACCTTGTAGATCTTGTCCATGGCCTTCTCATCCTCGTCGGTGACGATCTTGTTGGCACGGTCCATGGTCTCACGGTCCTCACCAGTCTGGAAACGCCACTGGATGTACTCGGAGGGAGTGGAGTTAAGGTGGTTATCAATGTGAGCGAAAGCGTGCTGCTTAATGTAGGCAATACGGATGTTCTCGTGCTGGTAGACGTCACCGGAGGTGGGGATAAGTTCACCAGTCAAGACGTTAACGAGAGTAGACTTTCCGGCACCGTTGGGACCAATGACGGCAATACGGGAACCCAGGGAGACCTGGAAGGTGATGTCGGCAATCTGGGGACGGGGCGTGTTGGGGTATTGGAAGGTCATGTTGTTGACACGGATGATGGCCTTAGACTTGGTCTTGACACCCTCAAGGAAACCGGGCTCGGGGAACTTGAACTCCATGTCGGAGGCACCGAGCTCGTAGTAGGAGCGAGCGGAGGGGACCTTCTTAACGAACTCGCTCAGGGTACCGCGGTAACGCTTGAGCTTGAAGCGCTCGTAGTGGATAACGTGTTGGATAACGTGGTCCAGGAAGCGGGAGTCGTGAGACACCATGATGGAAGTGCAAGGAGAGGTCTTGAGGTAGTTCTCGAGCCACTCGACGTTCTTGACGTCCATGTGGTTAGTGGGCTCATCGAGCAGAAGAATATCGGGCTGCTCGAAGACGGCACGGCACAGAGCGAGCTTCATCTTCCAACCACCGGACAGGGAGGTGATAAGACCATCGAGCTGCTCGGGCTGGAAGCCGAACTCGTTGATCAGCTTGTCACGGACATCAGCCTCAACGGGCTCAAGGCCAACCTCGACAAGCTTCTTCACGGTCCAGCCAATGACAGTCTGCTCAGTGTCGGCGGCGTCGAGGTCGTGCTCGACGTAGACGGTCTTGACTTCATCCTTCTTGGGGAAACCCTCAAGCTGCTCGTTGTTGATAGCACGCATGAGAGTGGTCTTTCCGGAACCGTTGGGACCCAGGAGACCGTAACGCTGACCACGCTTAAGACGCAGGTGAGTCTGGTTAAGCAGAATCTTGGCACCGTAAGCCAGGGAGAAGGTACAGTTGCAAAGATCGACACCCTCCTCCTCGTCGGAGGGGATCTCGTCAGCGGCAGCGGCCTCGGGGGAGGCCTTCTTGCGGAGAGCATCGGCAATAGGCTTAGCCTCCTCCTCGCCAACGATGGCAACGATGTAAGGCAGAGCGTTCTGGGTCCAGATGGTGGAGTCGGAATCCTTCTCGTCAACGAGCTGACCAGCGATGGCAGCAACGTAGTTGATGATGGTCTCGCAAGGGGCGATGCGGGACTCGAACTTGGGCTTGAGGATATCCTTGAGGATAGCGGCAACGGTGGAGATGTCACCAGCGGTGGAGATCTCGGGGATCTTGCCATCCTTGATCTGACCAACACGGGTGATGGTGTCAAGGGCCTGGCGAGTCTTCTCACGGGCCTCGGGGTCGGCAAGGGTGTCGTGGTTCTTGTTCAGGCCGGGCAACATCTTGGGCAAGAAAGGAGCGACGATCTGGGGGTCCTCGACCAGCTTACACATGTTGTCGACAATGACAGCAGACTTACGCTTGATGGCAGTCTCACGCTCAACGAGACCACGGTCCAGAAGGGGAACCATGATAGCGAGGGTAGGACCAGTGACATCGGAAACGAAAGTGGTAGCACCGAGCAAGTGAACGGTCTCGGGGACGTTCTCAGGCTTGGCAATACACTTGATGAGCTCGGGAATGAAACGCTCAATATCCTTGTTGACAATCAGACCGCAAACCTTCTCCATGGTGCCGTAGGCGGCCTTCTTGATATCAGCCTTGGTGTCCCACATGGCCTCAGAGACAACGGGGATAAGGCGGGGGACCTGGTAGGAGAGCTGGGCGGGGGATGAGGCAACCAGGATCTCAAGACAGTCAAGAGCAGTCTTCTTCTCGGTCCACTTCTGGGCGTTGGAGATAGACTCAAGGATAGCAGGGACGATAGCCTTGACGGCGTTACCGTTGATAGCCTGGGTGATAGCGACAGCGGTGGACTCAGCCATCTCGCGGACGGGGGTCATCTTGTCACCAACAGCAGCGAGAACGGGAGCAAGGAGCTCAGCGAGGTGGGGCTCGACACCGGGGGCGATGGTGCCGTGGGAAGCGATGGCGCGGATACCCTCAAGGGCACGCTCACGGGCAGTAGCATCCTTCTTGTTGGCGAGCTGCTTCTTGAAGATCTCGGCGGCCTTGGCGGGGAGAGTCTGCTCGGGGATAGGACCGCTGAAGAGAGTGGCAAGGTTGCCAGAGGCGGCGTTAGCCTCCTCGGGGCTGGTCGAGACGTTGAGGTTCTTGATCAGATCCTCAAGGACAGCGACAGACTGAGCAACCTCCTTGCCAGAAGAGGCAGGAGCTTTTGAAACGTCGGCGGCAGGCATTTTGGGAGGAATTTTGGCGGTTGGGGGGGGGGGAAAACCGGAAATTAAGATAACGAAAGGTTTTTTTTTAAGGGTATCACGATATCGTTTTGTGTGGTCCCAGGCTGTGTCTTCTGTTCAAGACACAACAACGCTCTGTCCAAATTGAGCGAAGGTTCTATCTGTCTATACAGAGAGAATAAAACCAGAAAAAGAAAGCGAGGACAGACCTCAAGAATAAGGATGGAGAATGGAGAGAAGAAAGGAGGGGCGGGTTGAAGGGGGGGCGAGATTATTTATCGTGTGGCCCTTCGCCGCCCAAGGGTGAATCGAAAATTTTTTTTGTTCAGTGCAAATGGTGGATTTGGACTAAGCCTGTTTCGGTGGTGGGCGGTGATGTATGGGGATCCCGATTGGTCGATGGGTGACCTGTGCCCAAATTGCAGTGATCTGATTGGTTCAGACTCTGTTTGAGCGAAAAATCAAATTTGCAAAAAATGAAAATTTCAATTGGGAAGGAGGGGTGACTATCACTATCTATCACCATACTACAGTGGTCACTTAGATATGAGAGGCACTATCTACACAGTACGCAGTATGTAGTATATAGAGTATATAGTATTACTATCAATTGATAGTTATTTCCATAGTTAGTAGGAACACATAGAACCTTGAATGTTCATTTTTGACTTTTTCCTCCTCTGCCTTGATCTATATTTACTACTAGTATTATTTTAATATTTAATTTTATTTAATTATACCTCGCTATCAGCTTGAGAGGCTCGAGGACCCTGTTGTACATTGCACATGCAGTACCAGTCTAATCCGCTCTAGGCCAGCAATCCGGGGCATGAAACAGATCATTTTTACTCTCCCTGTCCCGAAGACTCCATAACTGCATAGATGCATACAATCGGCCTGGCCCTACGGCTACGGCTATACATTAGGGCCGCTGCCAGATTTTTGCGGTTCGCCACTTGCATGACCCGGTGGCGCAGCTCTTTCCGGTTGCCAGTAAATGTACTTCACCTAATTTTCAAGGCTCGGGGGAAGATTTTTCAAAAGAAAGAAAACGAAATAAAATGATTTCTTTTAGTTTAAAGTTGTACATGACTTGCTACACATGGCTTACTATCCCGCTTTTATCCGTCTACTTCCCAATCTGAGTCTTCTGGAATCTTACACAGTGGCTTAGTCGGGCATGTTGGCCCTGGGGGCCTTCATACATACTAGATGGAGGTTATCGTAAGCATCGTTGCATGAAGCAATCAAATACTTGATTATTTTTAGTCAAATGCACTTTTTATTCATTTTTTGTTTTTTGCTCTTCTTTGCTATCTATCCTACAGTATGAAGATCTACTTGATCGACGGTCATCCCGAGAAATCAGCAGAACACTTTGAAATTTTCAGGGGTAATGAATTTCCCATCTGTCCATTCCAAAGTACCTATGAGTTGACTTTGGAACATTCCACCTTATCATTATACAACTGTGAACTTGAACGACAGCCTCGGCATCTGGGGTTTACACTTGAAGAATCTGATATACATAGACATCATCACCGCTTTTTCCTCACGGCTAACTTATCGCTTATCGCGGGATCACAGCAGCCACCATGTATATACGTAAGCCGTCATGTAGATGTAATGTAGATGACAGAGTATCTGCACATGTATACTGCAGATACTGTTTAACTTCATTTGACAAATGTTCCGAAGGACAAAGGTCTGTCACTTAAAGTTCATTATAACCCCATCTCATCTGCCAGGCCTTACCGCTTACTGTTTAAGTTCACTTGGTTTAATCGTCAACACCCGTCTACCTGGATTAACCTTTAAAAAACAAAAACAGAAACGGAAAAAGAAACAGCCCAGCTTAACCCTCTCACCATCAGGCTCAGTATACTTTAGTACTTATCGCACCCCTTATCCCTTATCCCTATGCCTTATCCCCCAGAAAAAAGGTCAGTGGCGAATACCGATCGGGTCACTCGGCAGTGGGTCAAGATTCCGTCTAATGATTCTCCTTGCGCAGCGCTAAAGTAAGTTTTACAATTTATCCAAATTTTCACCCTGTCCTGATTCGTGGCTGAGATTTCTCCTTGATTTTGACCTACTGTACATGGATGTACTGTATGTACCCTTCCGATATTTTCCATCCACCAACCAGTGGCAGCTCTGGGTAGTGTAGTAGAGCCAAATAAAACATACTATTCGTATTCGTCCTCTCTAGTCCAATCCAGTCTAACTAGCATATACTACGTGGCACAGCCTTTTCGCCCGACACCCTGTGAGCTTGAAGTTTTCTTTGTTTTTCCTTTCTTTTCTAAGGTTTCTTTGATGTTCTATACTTGGCATAATGTGACAAGTAAGTATGGGGATGTGGATCCGATCCGGATCTCATCCCGCATGGTTGGCATTAATATTATGCGCCCCAGTCCTTTATTTTATTTCTAATATATGGGGCAGGTAGGGCTTTCTCTGCATGCGCCTCTTACTGAGTATGACAATGGGGCTGGACGATGTACCCACCCTTTTGTACTATACTGTACACAGGAACCTCTTCCACGCTCAGGCTTGAGGCTGACAAGTATAACCCTGTGAAAAAATCAGTAATCAGTCTTCCAAGTACATACAAATGCAAATACACTGATATAAGGTTAGTCTCTAGGTTACCCACAGATAGTGTATTTGAGGCGAGTGTTACGAACCTGAAGTCTTACTATATGAAGCGTGATCAATACCAGATCTTCGATCTGGTATTCGAAGTCTTTTGCCCTAGTCGCAGAGGCTGCTACTTGGAATGATCCCCATTTGGCACGTCCTTGACAGCGAGTAGCGTATACATCTAGAGTATTTGAAGGGCCTCACTCCACCATGATGTTAAGTCGATCATGCCATCCAATATCAATATCCGTAGACCTAGGTATACGTAGATACATACATCCCCATGGCCTTTCACTCAAGTTCTTCCCAAATTCTCGCAATAAACGTTGCAGCGCATACATGCCCCTCCACAGCAACCTCAGACATGCCCAAATTACTCGCAATCCCAGAATTCGCATGAACACCATTAGGAGCTTCACGAATCTCCACCACCGTCCCATTCTTCTTCATCATATTCGCAAATTGCACAATATCATCATAAAGCACCTCAGATGTACCCACTTCAATAAAAAGCGGAACACTCAGCCTCAAGCCCTTCTCACTCGCCAGCGGCGACAAGAACGGGTGATCATCTCCCCAACCAGGAGGGATATATGAACTTGCACCCCATATACCAAGATCATATTCAATATAATCTGACTTGTAGTTACGGTGTTTGACCATTTTAACAAGGGCTGAATGCGTCATATCCCCCCGTGGTGACCACAAGATAGCGTCATCGAGGAAGAGGAATCGCATGATTCTCTTCAGTGATATATTGCAGAATGGCTAATATGAGATTACCACCCGCAGATTCACCGGAGAGCACAATATTCGAAGCAGGGATCTTAAGAAACTCTAAAGCATAGATATAAACCGTCAGTCCATCCTGGACAGCAGCGGGAAAGGTCTTATCCGTATCCAACGAGAGCCGATATTGAACTGAAAGAATCGGCCATCCGGAAACTTCACTAAAGCCCGTGGGGCCCCAGCCTGTTCCGTCTGAAGGTCTTGGGCCAAAAAGTACATAGGCACTTGCGTGGAAATGGATAATAAGTCTTTTTGGGGGCTGAACGGGTGTAGCTGGGTACCAGACTGCACCGACTGGTAGAGGCTTAACAAATGGGACGGAGGTAAGTGTTCCTTGATAGACTGCTGACTCGGATTTGGTTTCCGGATTGGGATCTGAGATAGAGAATTGTGGGTTCACTACTATAAAGCGGTCTCCGTCTGGGCCTGGCTCCAGGGAGATAGGGGTGTGGTACCTAGTAGCTGTTCGGTATCGGATTACCAGGGTGATCACTTGGAGAGTAACTGCTGTTTTCCAGGACCAGGCAGGATTGGGGCGATTGGACTTGGGTATATAATACAGCCACCATGTCAATAGACGCGCAGGGAGAGCGAGCAGCGTATAAGCGGTATATAGAGTGGAATATACAGAGGGTATGATGGTTGGTTGTGAATTAATCTTGGCGATATTGACTTAGTACCTCCGGAACTGGATGAGTTGGTCAGGGGAGATGATAGAGTGGGTGGTCTGGAGGTTGAGGTCTGCAATGTCTAGTAGCTGGAAGTGGGCGCGGGGCTAACAAATAATATCTACGCGCCAGGGGTGGGGGCTAGGAAAAAAAATTGAAATTGATAGGTTCTGCGTGCTGGAATAATGGAGACTTGAACTCTGAGACTGCAGGGATTATAGTACGTTGATTCGGTCGCATCTGCATCTGTAGACATAGGTAGTAGATAGATTGAGTAATGATCGATATCATTTCTTTGTCATTGTGCAAATAGGCAGCATCTATCATAATAATCATAATCTATGCATTTCTAGTAGAGTAAACGGTATACAATACACCAAGTGAAAACAACCCAACCCAGTCCAACTACAAAGTGAAAAATCAGTACACAATCGGGAATCGGAACCAAAATCATCTCTATCGCCAAAAAAAGAAAAGAGAGAAGGGAAGACAAAAAGAGAAAACCGCAAACGATATATACACATACTCTGGACTTACATAGGCAAGTGTAAGTAATGTCAAGGTGATATCATAATTCGAGACGAAGCAGAGTCAGGATAGTCCAGAATATTGATTAGAGGAGAGGAGGGTAGGAGAGGACGAGCTGAGGATTGCAGAAAACCATAACAACAGGCACTATGCTATTCAGTTGGATAGGGTAATATAATAAATAGTACAGTGCTGAAAATCTTGGGATTGGAGTGTGGAATCATGATGTATTCCGTCTTGTCTTGTATCGTCTTGTCTTGTCTGTACAGAAATTGAAATAGTAAACAAACGCTCAAACTCCATGCCCCATGCGCAACTCCAAGAATTGAATGAAGGTAAAACATAATTATGAATCTTTATTTTTTTGGGTTTCTTTATTGCTCAGTTCATGGCTTTTTCTTGACGTGGCGACTGCCCGAATCGGATGGGAGTTCGTCGCCGTCGATAATGCGCCATAAGCGGCGTGGGGAGAAATTGTTGCCGACTAGGTAGATCCCAACGAACCAGGCAGCGAGGAGGTTTGCAAGGTGGTGAAGAAGATAAGCGTAGGTCACACCGTAGACAGCGGAATACATTGCGATGGCGAAGAAGATTGTTGAGGTGACGTGTTTGAATCTGGAGAAATAAGAGTTAGAATGGAATGGTATGATATCATATGGTGGGATTAAGGAGACATTGAGGTTAACTTACCGAGTTGTGATGCGTGGGATCATCGCACCACTGGTCATAGTCTCTACGAGAAGTAGGAATGGCATAATGGATAGGACATTGTGATGGGAGGAGAAGGGCATGAACCAGTGTACCACGAGGTTGTGTGCCCAGACCAGGAGAACGAGGACATTGATAGGGAGGATCCATAACATAAGAATGAGAATGGAGTGGGCGTAGTTGCCGAAATTAAGGTGAGAAGTGGATCTCTGTTGAGTGTTAGGGGCCTTGTTCTATACATGGGACTAATGAATGAACACTTACGGTATCCTTGGCATGCCACTGAGCTCGCACACAAGTCGCCAGTTGTACAATACACGCCACCATATAGGCGAATTGGTATGGGATTATAGTCGAAACAAGTATCAATAGCACTACCGTGTGAATGACACGTCGGCGAGGCGTGGGAGTGCTGAAAATCGGGATACTTCTATGATCTGTTAGAAAGGGGACCCCATTCGACAAGGGGGAAAAATTCAGTGAGAGAGAACTTACCCTCGATCTTCGCGTCGGATATAACCCGACTTGCTGTTCACAGCACCATACATCAACGAAAATATGTTGACAAGGAAGAGAGCAGCATAATTAATTATCACACAAGCACCAACACTGATGATTCCGAAGATCGGAACAAGGAACCAGAAGAACGCATCCTCTGATCCTAAAAGAAGATCATTCTTAGTGAAATCCACCGGACTCTCTGTCGAGTTTGTCCTCAAATGGAATGGATCATCGGACTGAGGCAAAGCCCTCGAGGTGGCAAGAGACGTTGCGAAAAGTGACATAGCGACAAGCAAAAGGGGCAGAGAAGACCGCAAAGCTCGATCAAGGCCATCATTGAAGGGAATGAAAGTACCCGTCTCGTCATAGATCTGGAATTGCTTGCGGAGCACCAGAGCCACGACTAACAGCGGGAATGCAGCGAAAATCGTACGGTATCGCATAACCAGTTCACCGAGACTGCTCTTAATATCGACCTGAAGTGAGATGTCGACCGTAGAACCGGAGCTGGGATCGGTCCAAAGTTGAAATGACACGCCAGTCTGAGCAGCCTGTTCCCGAAGTGGAGGTGGCATGAAGGGGGCAACGCCGTGCAGATTGACTTGGACGTCGTCAACATTGACGAAGAACTTCGATTCATGGGGATCGGGAATAGATTGTCTCAGCAGAGGGGCAAACAACTCATCCTTTTGGGGATGACGCGTAATTTTAAGACGATAGTCGAGTAAGCTGGAGTGTAAAGCTGGAACCTTGACTTCCATAAGCATGGGTCGATGGGCAGGAAGTCGCATTTTGATTCCAGCACTCAACAAACCACCTAATCCTACTTTAGCGCGAATCATGGCATCTGAGCTTTCGGAGAACTCTGCGACCAAAAAGCCCTGGGAAGGCACACTAGCCTTGTCCACCACAGCGACAAATTGATGCTCGGCGAGACCCTCCAGATCGTACTGCAGGTACGAGAATGGTGGTACACGGTCATAGGCGTTCTTTGATGAGGAAGTAGACGCAGGCAAATGAATCACATCTTCTGCTGAACTCTTGCAAGCTAACCGTGTCGACCCGACAGTCCCACCTGAGAAATCCATATTCATAGAAAACACAGTTGAACGACCGTTGTTAAGAGGGAAGACACTGCAAAAGAGAACCTCGATATTTGCCTGGGCACCAATGACCTGGTCCGTAAGAAGAGTGAACTTCTTTCCCGCGACACCCTGGGGTGGGATTGGCAAAAGGTGAACATCAGGGCCATGGCGCTTGCCCATCTCACGGAGGGTCAGCCGTTGTCCCTGAGCAAGAATGGTGTTGGCATTATCCTCCAGTGTCAAAAGAACATCGGGTTCCTTCTGTGCTAGTGTTCTTTCCGCAACGTCCTCCAATCCAGTCAAATACCACTTTTTGAGAATGCGCACGCGTTCCGCTCGAGGTTTAGTTTGAGTAGGTCGTCGAGCATCGATCATTTCAAACAAGGATTTGATTACCGCCTTGCGGAATTGGTCGCACCAAGTGATAGAAAGATGGTCATTGCCAATCCACACGTCGGGGATGGAAGACGTGAACACCGTAAAGCCATGAGTCTCGGGGACAAGGGACGAAATACTGGTGTAATCGGATGGCACGACGGTATCCCGCGAACCACCTGCAATAGAGACGAGAGTAACATGCCACAAAGGATTATTGTTGGCCCACGTTTGGGAATAAGCCTCGCGCCAGTAGTCGTTGATCTGCTTATAGGTATGGACGATATCGGAATCGAACGAGACGGGCGGTCTTGCATGCGGCGCAGACATGGTAATGATCGAATTCACCGAGTTCGCCTGGTAATTAGCCATTGTAAGAACCGTGCGCGCCACAATCCCACCCATCGAGTGTCCGATAAGGATCACGGCACTCGGATCTGGGAGTCCGGGGTCTCGTCGGGTCCGTCGCGGATCATGATAAAGAGACAAAATATACGCAATAGCCTCATTCACATACTCGGCTTGATCGAGTAAGGTCTGGCCGTGAAACGCCGCCATATCCTCGTTGAAATCGACCATGAAGAAATCCAAACTCCGCGTACCGGCCGCATGTCGATCCTCATCATGGCGTACCACATCGTAGTAATGTCGCGAAGCCTCCGCGGCCAAAGACCGGACCTGTCGGTAACTACCTGCGTTGCCGGGAAGGAACAGAACCGGTACACCGTTTAACTGCCGAATTAAAAGATAAAATATCAGCACACGAAATTCATTTCATCCCATGGAACCCGGAAGCATCCTTCTTCTTCTTACCCCGATATTATCCTGAGTATATGGATCCACACCTTCCTCCCGATAAAGGAACAAATTATATTTGCTTGCGAAGCGGGTATATTCCGTATCGAATTCCAACATGCGAATAAAAGTCGGACTCATCATGGGGACGGCACAGCCATCTCCACCGGTGGAGCGACCCGTGAACGAGCGAACGATAGATAACAAGAACGCCACGGCGAAGAAAGTGGTGCAAGCGGTCAAAATGGAGGAGGACCAGGGACTGCGCTGACGAGAGTGATGTGCGCGACGGCCCTCGGGGGAGGGAGCGTCCATGGGGAGACGCGGCGAACCCAATGGCATAGTTTTTGTATCGTTGGAAGGTTGGGAGGAGGGCGTGCGCCACAGGCTCGAATTCCGCGAGCGCGGCGTGGAAGAACCGTTATCGCGACGGAGATCGAAGCTAGTTCCGTGACGGGCTATGTTGGAACGAGATTTATCGGTGGAAGAATCCGTGGCATTGGAGCCATGATCATCGGATCTGGAGGAATCTTCAGTGTCGTCCGCGACAGGGGAGCCAGACGACCGTCTGTGCATTGGAGGAGGCGGAGTCGAGACTCATCCAGTACACAGGGGGAGTGAATCGTTCTTGGCGCACTGAATCGGACGACCTCACACTGGTCGGGGAGGGATAGGTTGAAGGAGGGAGGGGGGAAGGGGCGTTTGGAATGCGGAAGACGGGGGAGGTAGGAGAGGATGGATCGAGTTGGGGCAAAAGATAGGATTCTTGGTTCCCGGAGCGAGACTTGGCGTGATTTTTTTTTTACTGTATTTAGCGACACTAACTGGATTTACTTTATGGTATATGATAAATATATGGATGAAAAGAAAGTTATACAGAGTTTTATTAAGTATTCAGGGTCCTCTTTTAGTGTCTTATTCTTCTGCCTGGTTCCCACTCATATTGTGTGAGTGGGAAAAAAACCAGGTACAATCAGTCAATCAGTAACAAGAATTGTGGAACAGGAACATGAAACCCACCCGGGTTAGACCACTGGAACCAGTAGACTAGTCAATAGACAGTATATTATAATGTATACTCCTTCTCCTTTTTACCAATCTTTCTCTCTCTCTCTCTCTCTCTCTCTCTCTTTTTTTACCTTTGCAACTCCCGGCCGTACCTCCCCAATTCGGCATTGATCATAGACGGAATCGGCATTGTGGGGCTTCCATTATCGGCCTATAACAGAGACATTTATAGCTCTTTACCTATCGATACCTATAACCATACCTATAACTATAAAATTATATATTTTAAAATAAACAGTCAACAACAAAATTCAACTCAGAACACTGTACAAGGCAGCCAGATACTAGGTTTTCCTATCCACGTATGTACCTGCAGGACGCGTATGAACCCCGAAGTCATGGGTTGTACAAAGTGGATATCCCAGCTTAAAAGCTCAGCCCCTTTGATATACGACTGCTTCTCCTATCTGGGGGCTATACGGGTATATAGTCTAGTATGGATCAATTTGACTAGTTAAAAGGGTTCTATTACTAATTGTTCGCGCGGATGGCGTGACTATGATCATCTAGGTTTAGTGAGATGTTGGTCTTTCCTATTTCTAGTACATATACTAGTATGGACTCGGAGTATATATGGATCCTTAGTAAATAATGTATATAGATTGAATACACTGGGTCTGGCCAGCCCATGGACTTCCAAGTTAATGCATTAATTAAACATTAAATTAGTAGCTAGTCCGTTGGCCAGTAGTAAGCGAGATGCAGTATAGTACCGCACAACAGTCTCCCCGGACATCATGATCCTTGTAAGCTGATGCGGGGTTAACACACAGATCACATAAAAGGCGACTTCTTCCTTTAGAACTTTTGCTTCTCTTGAAATTGCTTCATTCAATTTCTCCAAAGTCTGTTTTTGTACGTCAATTCAATTGGACCCATATGTGACATTAGTGTGTCTCTCTCTAGGTATAGTGTACCTTTGCTATCCCCTTTACCAGCACAAACACAAATCAAATGAAGAAAACCCTTCAACCCTGAGACCGACAATATCGGCATGACCCATAACAATTAAGCAGATTCAGATCATGATATTGATATCCGTGCCCAGCCAAGAGTGGATAACGGCCGGGCCAAGCATAGGCTAATTCAACCATGTTTCTACTAGGTCCACCGTCCACTGCCCAGGTGGTTTACCATCCGACCCCAAGTGCACACTTTAAAGCTTTGAAGCTAGTCAATGACAATATATTTCATCTACCTCGCTAGCTATTGTGAGTATCGAAAATATCATATCAAATATCATATATCAAATCCAATTAGTCGTAAAGGGGTATCGGTATCGGTATCGGTATCGGTATCAGTGTAGCATCCATCATTCCATCTCATCAATATTATTCCGCGAGAAATGACCTGCGTCACGGTCTTACTCCACTCGCGAACTAGTCGCTTTCTCCGGATCACTCCCATCGCCATCCATTCCACGGTGCGCCGCCACAATCGCCAGATCGGCATCATGCTCAGCATCAAAGTTACGGCCAAGACGCTCGGGTCCAATGAACGTGACCAAGATAGTGTAGGCAAAGACACAACCCATAAAGATACAGATCACCTTGCCGTACGCGTATCGCTTGGTCCCATCATCCAACGGCTCAAGCGGGAATCGCTCACCAATAGTCGACTCGATAGTCGAACTAGCGGATGAAACGAGATTACCGAGCTGGTAAGCTGTTCCGACGACGAAAGTTCGAATAGGACCAGGAGATAACTCCATGAGATGAATAGGGATAACACCCCATGCACCCTGGACGCAGAACTGTTCAAAGAAAGCAGCCGCCATGACAGACTTGGTAGTAACAAAGGTATAAGGGTAGAGCAAGGCACCGCCAACAATAGAGATAGCAATGATTGAGAAGCGACGACCGAAGATCTGACTCGCCCATCCACAAAGCGTACCACCCGTTAAAGCACCCAGATTCGCCACAACTTGCGTAACAGTCACTGCATTCGCAGAGAACTCGAACTGATTCTCCAACATAGTCGGGTACAAATCCTGAGAACCATGAGACATGAAGTTGAAACCAGCCATGAGGAGCACCATATACGCTAACAAAAGCCAATGTCTCTTTAGCGCAACCTTACCCTCCTCCATAAAAGACTTCGCCACACCACCGCGCATAGCCTCCCTCGTCGCCTGGCGCCGTCGAAAAGTCTCCGTCTCAGGCAAACACAACCGGAAAGCAATAATAAGAACCGGAGGCCCAGCACCAAACCAGTACAATGGTCTCCATCCATGAGAAGTAGTATTAACCAATCCACGAGCAAAAGCCGTAGCAAGGAGGTATCCAAAAGCGTATCCCTGCTGTAGTAGTCCGGAGACAATACCGCGTGCTTCGGCGGGACAGTCCTCTAGCGCCGTAGCTGCAGCGTTACCGTAGAGACCACCCATTGCGATTCCGAAGAGAGCGCGACAGGCTAAAAACTGTTTATATGTTTGGCAGAAACCTGCGCCCAGTTCGAGGACAATGAAAAGGGCCTGGTTAACGATGAAAGGCCACTTGCGACCCCATCGATCGGCAGCAATACCGAATGTGATTGCGCCGACGGAGCGAAGCATGAGAACTAATGTGATTCCCCATGTTATGTCTGTGACGGATTTATCGAATTGTTTAGCGAGTTCGGAGGTTGTTAATGAGACGGTAAAGAAATCAAAGGCGTCCCAGCTCCATCCCAGGAATGCGACCTAATCAAACAAATATGAATAATCAGTACCTTGTAAGAGAGATGAAGAGAATAAAACGACCTTGGAAAACCCCCGAGGTCACAGATATAAGAATTAAAACCTACCCAGAAAAACAGCCATTGTTGTCTATTCAGTAGAGAAAGCGCCTTAAAAGGATTCGGCGCCTTCCTCATAGGCGGCACCAAAGTCGGCAACCGAGTCACAATGTACCGACCAACACTCATATGCTCCTCGACATCAGCCGACACGGGCGCGGGGACACTAGCAGAATGAACTGCCTTGTCCTGCGAATCGGCCATAGCGAGTTTGACAGAAACTTGTAGGCAAGAGAGAAAAAAATAAAGAAGAAAAAAGAAAAAGGAAAAAGGGTTGACGTGCCAACAATGGGGCGGCTGTGACTGTCTCTCTGTGCCTGCAGGGAGAGAAGAACCAAAACCAAAAACAGACTCGGAGGGCCGGGTCATGCACCCAGTCTTAAATAATCTTAATCTTTCTCGGCCTTTCTTACTTTCGTAAATTAGGTATTGCCGTCGCAAAGCGTTGCACGTCAATTCTGGATCCGGAATATCCTCTCCTCTCCTGACCATGTGCCCAAGCCCAACTTCGACCTTTTACCCTTTATCCCCGCTCGAAAGACATCGCGCCGCATCCTATTCGTCTAACACAATCTGGCTGAACGGGTCAGCATCCTGAATGTAGCAGCGGGGACGAATGATGGGCGGAAAACCAAGGTCCTAATGCCGATCTTGTCGTGTTGGGTAATTAGTGGGGATACTCCCCAGACCCGGGGAAATTATCTGTGCACAACTTGAACCGAGAAAGATTCGGTATCGGCGGTACGGTCCAAAGGTTTTCGGTGTGGTTATAAAGGTGGATTTACCTAAACCTACTTATTTACTTAGGTTTGGATGACATATGGCTTTGTGAGGGGTTTGACTGCTCCGATATCGTACATTATGTTTAATAGCCTGCATCCACTGCATCATATCTATCTACACGAGCCAGTCCGGGTCAAATTCAAATTCAAATTCAAATTACCTTAAATTGAACTTGACCACTTGGGAATTTGATTTAAGATTGGTCGCGATCGCCGACGGAATTCGCATGAACCTTCATTCTAGGTAGGAACCTTGGCTTAGAGTCTTTCATCCTTATGCGCCACGAAGTAGAAGAAATGCAACCTCTTCCTCACCAGCCAAGCATACATTCCCCTCTCCATAAAAAAGAAATGACGCTACCCTGGAGATTTCCCCAGTAACAGTCCGCATAATTCCCGCCGCCAAGGTCGTACAGGTCCAAGTTACACATTCCTTCCATCAACCACGAGGCTATACCGATATTTCCTGCACTGTCTCCTGTATTGACTTTATCCGCTGATCTGCCCATAGCGGGGTGTGGAGTTTGGTTTGGTCCTATTTTGTTTTCTTCTAGGTGTGACTTGACTCGCTTCGACACCCGCGACCCACCGAACTGAAAGAACTAAAAGTAATGGCTTGCGCCGCTTCCTTCCTTCCACAACGCGGCCGGAATACGGATCAGTTAGGCACTGTACTAGATCGGCTACGGTAAACAGTAAACCTCGGCTTACGGTAGTATTGCAGACTTGCCGATTCTTTTCTTTTTATCTACTGTGTTTTTCGGAACAACCAGTAGAACACAATAAACAAAGTAGAAGATAATACATAGCAACTCTACACCCACGCGAAAAAGAAAAAGAAAAAGAAAAATATCCTCGCCCCCACTTTCATCTCTTGTCCCTAACAAGCCGTACCCCAGGCTCGGCGAAAGGTTCTTTACGGTGACTCCCCCGGCAAATAGCCTTTACTCCGAGACTCGGCGGGCCGGGGTGAAGCTTGGCGCTCCTAACACGGGGTTGGATGGGGTATAGCCTTTGGGGTAAATATACGGAGTAGCTGGAGTATGTTCGGAAGTTGACCGACAAGCCACTTGACATACATAAATCGGATCTAGATCGTGAGGGGGTTAAAGTCTGTCTTTTTGTTCCACTTAATCCGGATAATTAATAGCCTGAGTCTGAGTTTCAGTCTGATGCGGGCCTAAATTCTCCGGTTTATAGTTTTCCAAGGAGGTACGTACATGTACCTTTGCGTGTTAGATAGCCATTGTCTATGAGGGAAATGGCCTAATTGACACATACATTGCTGTGCTTTATGGAACTTGGCATTTCTCGTATTTCTAAATTCGTGGATAAAAGTAGAAGATCTGTAAGTTGACTTTTAGGCCGATTGTTTGTGGAGGTGTTTAATTGCCGAGAAATTACCGAATTGCCGTGATGCGATGACGATGGAATCTAAACTCGCTTTTATGGGAATAGCCATTTCTGGACTCTGGATCTCGAAAGTTGCAGACAGAAAAATATTCTCCAGCTCCTATTTTGCCCTTGTTTCGGGGTCTAGAAGCTCAATTTACATCAACTCTGTAATGGCCCAGGAAAAAATGGAGTCAACTTATCTCTCCTGTCAAATCTAGACCCACAAAACGGACACAAATACCAAAGTACATACTTGCGATATACAATTATTTACTGGAAATTAAAAGAAGCCCAGAGTCGATCCATCATTCAAATGTTTCACTGCATTCAAATTCACAGGAAACCGGAGCTATTACAAGTGAAGCCTTAACAGAATGCGATTCTATCAATGCGCAACATATATTTTTCGCAGGAATCCGAGGACAAAGCAACGCAAAACAACCTTGAATTCAACTTGAACTTGGAGCCAATGACCAGGGCTCACCAATACTCGGACAACTGATCAACTCCCTCCTTCACCCACCCCTCACTAATAGTAACCTTATCGTCATCTTCAAACCCATGATCGCCATCCTTCGCATCAAACCTAACAAGAACATCAGGTCTCAACCTCCGAAGCTCAGCAACAAACTTCTTGCTTCCAGAAATGGGCACCGCAGAATCCTGCTTGCCATGAAAAACCCAAACGAACGGAGGAACCCGCTCTGCCTTCGCAAGATTCTCAAATGGGAACAACTCGGTCTCACGACCGAAGAAATCAATATATTTCCCATTCTGCACCATGCTAATAGCCAACGGGAGTCTTTTCAGCTCGGACTTCTCCTCAATGTCACCATCTACGGCGACAATTGCGTTTGGAGGGGAATTCTTCAAGTGTTCCTCGACGATAGTAAATGGAATCTATATTCATATCTTTGTATTAGCTTTGTTCCATGGACAGAGGGCATAAGGTAATAGTGTAACTCACATTTGGAAGACCAAAAATAGGCTTTTCAAACTTCTCATTCCAATATCGATCTCGAAGATCAATCATCGGATAAGACATAATAGCAGCCTTGATATTAATCTCCGGATGCAAAAACATACTCTGAGAAACCATCCATCCGCCCGCACTACTACCAGTAGCTAATATGCGATCGAAGTCCGGCTGAAGATTGATCTCAGGGTAATATTCTGCAAGCTTTAATCCTAGGTTTTTCGGTAGCCATTCCCAGAAACTTGCTAGGTCGGATAGGATATCGTGGCCGTTTGCCTCGGGGAGGAGACGGTAGTCGGGTGTTACTACGATGGCATTTCTGGAGAGAGTAAGTTCGACGAGCCTGGAATCAAGGTTAGGCTTCTATATTCTAATTAGGGGGTTTGAATTGGATATCACTTACCAGTCTGAGAACCAAGGTGAGAAGATACGATGTCCTCCGACGAGAAAGCCGCCGTGGAATTCGGTTATCAGGGGTGATTTTTCAGATAATTTCCCGCGTTTGACTAGGGATTTTGGGACCAGGATTGAGAGGTCCAGGGGATGACCGGAGATGACTTTGTATGTCACATGGTGGATGTGGAAGTCCTTGTATTTTGCAAGGTCGTGAATCTCAGGACTACCAGTCATGTTGAGGGATTGAAGATAGTATGTAGATGAATATGGGAATAATTGTATGCTTGAAGTTTTAAGTAACTTCGTCCCCGTCGTTGTTAATTCTCGCGATGTGTATGGATCGAAGCTCTCAAGGTTGATGGGATTTTCTCAATGGGAGAATTCATTTTGAGGGCTCTCCAGCACGCTATATATACTATCTCAAAACAGTATCTGAAAAAATTCACGATTTTTGCAATAGTTTGGATATAGACCGTGACTTTCAGCCACTACATTGAATGCAAACACCTTCAGATTTCGCAAAAGCTTGTCCGAGCTTATGCGAAGCGGATTAAGCAACATAAAGCCGAAATGGACGGGACTCGAGCCAGAATTCATCGACGTCAAAAACCAAGGAGAAATTATCCATATTATGTAGCCAATCAACAGATCCAGCAGATATATTGGCTAATCTCCACTTAGACTCTGAGGCGTCAATGCAAACACTGTATATGCATCAAACAGTCTGGGCATGTTTATTTCATTTGACTATATTGTTTTTGTAGTTGCTTTGACCCACTCAAACTGTTTGTTCTGATTACATATGCACTATAATGGCCCCCACAAACATTGGGGGCCGGTGGCCATAGCGAGGTCGTCATCCTACATCCTCCCAATCCGACGATTGGCTCTGATTTCAGCTTCGTGTTAGCACTAAAAACTCCGCGCTCTACACCCCCTGTTCGTAGAGCGTCATTTCCTCTCTTCGGGTTACCGTATCAGGGATGCAAGGAGCGGAGAAGCCTTGGCATTGAAAAAAAGAGCGGTATTCATTTTGTGGAAGTGAAGTCACTTCATACACAAGACTGAGCCACGAGGAAACTATATCCTATAAAATACAAATCTAAATATACTCCGTGCTCTGGCCGTTGCTTGATGACAACAGATAATAATATCGCAGTTCTTGCTCAAAGTAGACTCTAGTGCCGGGCTGGTGTGCTCTGATACGCCAAGCTAAATCTAAAGCGAGAAAGTGTTGCGTGCGGCATTATAAGAATCACCCCACTTAGGACCCGTAGACCTATCAGATATGAGTATATATGCACAGCCATATCAAAGCCACAGCCCTACGAGGATATCTTGTGGTTTTGCTGGGCAGTGTTGTTGATCACTTCTATTTATACCTGAACAGCCAAGACCCGAGGCGACGTTTCATTTCCCTTCTTTCCGCTATGAGACCTTTCCCCGAACAGGGGTATATTCTTGGCGTGGCGAAGGGTCTGAGGGAAGCAGGACATAAAGGGAGCTACTCTTCCTCTTCGATTGAGTATATCTCCAAGCTTCAAAGGATTCTCTTGAATAAATTTATCCATCTATTATAAGTCCTGACTGTGTTTATCTCATTTGAAAATGGCAGCTCCTACCCCTATGTATGACGAAAAGATTGCCTACAATTCCCATGTAAGTATATCTGATTCAGACGCTTCCTTGGAAATACGATTATCAAATCCAAGACAAGGTTCTGACTGTATTTAGTCCCGGGAACTTTCGACTCCATCCTCTCATAGCTCCACACCATCTTTAGGAGAGAATGCATCATATTACGGTGAAAAGCCGCCCCCATACGGCCCAGATGACGTTGGCCTTGTCGGCCCTGACGGCGAGCGGGGTCTAGGATCTACTCTTATGGGTGGAGCTGCTGGTGGCTATGTAGGCCACCAGATGGGCGGTGGTATGGCCACTGCCGGTGGTGCAGTTCTTGGAGCTCTCGGCGCTAATGCCGTCAGCCATGGAATGTAAGTCTAATATAAAGAGCTAATTTGCACTCTCAAGTTATAAGACTAACGTATTCGCACAGTGAGAACCATCACCAGAATCAACAGGCGCAGCAGCAACAGCAGCAGCAACAATACTATCAGCAGCAACAGCCCCCTCCTCCTCCCCAGGGCTATCCTCCTCAGGGTTACTACCCAGCCTACCAACAAGCCCCATACCCGTCTCCGGGCTACGCACCATCTATGCCTGGCACTACTGTCACCACAACCACTCATTATAACGACTGCGACCGTCATGGACGTCGTCGCCGTAAGGAGAAGGACTGCTGTATCGGGCGTATTCTCCATGGCGGGTGTCGTCGCGACGACAGATATTAGTATAAAGCAACGGATTTGTCTTTTTCTTGACATGGTGATCTCGAACTTGAATGCGTGATCCATAGGCTGGCTTTCTGATTTATGTACCCCTTTATGTGGCCAGGATGTTATGTATCTGTTTTTATTTCCTTGGGATGGAGTTTCTGATCATGGCCATTTGAATGAATCGATGATTTTTGGATACCTAGAACTTATTATAAGATCAGAGTTCAGAACGTTATACCATAGCAGCACTTTTGCACTTTTGATACCTCAAGTTGTATAATGCACAAGTTAAATGTTGTATCATTCCAATTTCCAATTCCCGGATGAAGGTTCTGTTCATTTCAATCGGGAGAGTATTATTTATACATAAATTTGTCCAAAGGGTATAATGACTGGGTAAAATTGATTTTGTACATGTTTTGGTCTTAATCATGGAGTTGCTCCTAGCTTTGCGCTGAACCCTTGGACGAGGGTTTTGCTGGAGCCGGCTCTCCAAAAATCTCATCAAGATCCGAATCTTGATCCAACTCAAAAGCCACTTGTGGTACAACTTTTGCACTGTCCCAATGAAAGCTCCACTTTTGAGAAGCATCATTCCAGTGCATTCTCGGCACGAGTCCAGAGATTCGCTTCCACAGGCGTCGCATGGATCTGGATGTAATTTTGTGCGGACGGCCATGGACATAAGAGCCAAAGGTTTGGCCTTTCTGGGGACCATCCATCAAGAAATCCAAGACACTATCATCTTGAACTGCCGGGGCTTCGACTGGCCTTTGTTTGAAAGACCTCCATGGCACAGTACCAGCCATGAGACTGTTTAGAATGCCAAGTTCTTGTTCCGGTAACGGGGGCAGCAAACTGTACAATGTATCAATGTACCATTTACGCCGGATATTAGCTCGACGGGACTGGGCCACAGGTCGCCCCCAGCTATTTGTTTCAGGGATCGCAGGGACAACGTGTTTTAGTTGGGGTCGTAGACGGGATGCGGTGGCTACTCCGTGGTTCATCTGAGATTTGAGAAGCCTAGTGACGATCTGTGGGGGTTCCCAGCCATCCTGATAGTTAGGGACACTTGTAATCAATTCTCTGAGTGAGTTGGTGTCTATCGGAGCTTCTGGCTTCAAGAGCTGAGCTATTAATTCATGTCTCCGTTTGCCGATGCGACCATATGACATGAGCATAACTTTATCAAGCGGTTTTGGGTATCCCTCATTTGCTCTCTGTAGCATGCTGAGTCCCTTCTTGGCTGATCGGGTCAACTTTTCCTCTGGTATCTTGGACTCGAATGCGCGGCGATATCGGTCCAGAACATAGCTACGCATGTAGGTGCGCGCAATAGGGTCCGGAAGGTAAGAACATTCTTGCAGGGTAGCACGTAGTAAGTGCTGCCATTGAGGCGAATCTTGTTTTAAGCGAAACAGTGATATTCGAGGTGTAGATGCCATTGTCATCCAAGAAAGGATTAAATTTCTCCCAAAATGGCGAAAACGCGAAAACCTTGGCGGCGCGGTCACGGGATTGACGCGCCGCCCTTTCCTCTTCACTTTCCTCAACCCCGCGACTTAATCTTGCCTTGCATTGCACTTTTCGATCTTCAATCCCGTTTCTGACACATTCTTGTGCATCTGAACCATCTGTGCTCTGCAGGTGGCTTGTGCATGGTCCTGACCTTAGGTTTCCGGCACTTTTCCTGGTAAAGGGTGGTAGAGCCACACGCGCCTCCTTTTCGCTTTCGCGTTCCGGTAATTTCTCCACTTTCTTTTCCCACCCTTGTCACCTCAGATTGTTTGCTAATCCCAACCTGAGGAGCTAGCAAGATACGAACGACCTATATGCAAACCGGCTTTGTGTCAGCGAATGGACCGATTTACAATAATCTGAACAATTCCCGACGATCGATCTCCTCCACCCTTCGCGCCACGCCTCCGCCCCCAAAAGGTTCCCAGATGGCCTCTTTCAACATGTCGAACGGTGCACGCGGGAGTTTTGGGGGATATGATGGGACGACCGAGAATGGTTCTATGATGTCTTACCAGGAGGAATACAAACCACAGATATATCGCGTTCGTCGATTCATCTTAACCTCTGCCTGTGCTCATACTTACAATATCTAACTAGGCTGTCTACTCTAATGTATCCGTCTATGAAATGGAAGTCAATGATGTTGCAGTCATGAAACGTCGCGCAGATTCATGGTTGAATGCGACTCAGATTCTGAAAGTTGCCGGAGTCGTCAAGGCTCGCCGAACAAAAACACTCGAGAAAGAGATTGCCGCGGGTGAACATGAAAAAGTGCAAGGTGGATATGGGAAGTATCAGGGTACATGGGTGAATTACCACAGAGGCGTCGAGCTGTGTCGTGAATACCACGTGGAGGAACTACTGCGACCTCTGTTGGAATATGATATGAGTCCAGATGGCCCTGGAGGCCCCTCACAAGGTACACTGGACACACCAACGAAAGAGCAAGCAATGGCAGCGCAGCGCAAACGATTGTATAGCGGGACCGACAGCCGGAGTTCATCCCAACCGCAACAGGGTACATTTTTTCAGAATATTTCACGTACTGCAGCAACGGCTGTGAATGCTATTAGCAAAGCTCGGTTTGACTCCCCGAGTGCTAATAGCAGGCGTCCCAGCGTGATACGGAAACCTTCGCAACAAATGAGCAGTCAAGAATCGCAAATGGCCTTTAGCAGTCAACAAAGCATGTATGGCATGCCCGACAGCGGCTTTAGTAGCTTGCAGAATCGTTACTTGAGCCAGGATGATAATGATGATTTCGCCGAACCCCCACGCAAACGAGTCCGCTCATCTTCACACCACGGCCCGTCAATCGGACTGCACAGAGAGCCGTCCAATTTGTCTATGCATGAACCCACTCCCACTGAACCAAACGAATCTTTCTACCAAGATAACGACCTCCCGCCCCCGCCTATGGACGATGGACAGAAACGCGGTGTTGAGGCTCTCGGTCCCGCTACTACGCCAGAGAAGTTTCAAAAAATGAAATTGATAATGACTCTGTTCCTCGATAAGCGGACAAAAGACTTCACCAACCACCCCGCTCTGATCCAGTTGACTGGTGAAGATCTTGAGATTCCACTCGACGAATACCGAAACAACGCTCTCCATTGGGCTGCTATGCTTGCACGCATGCCTCTCGTCCATGCACTAGTGGCACGAGGAGCCAACGTTTCCCGTG